>NC_060073.1:7500-1273750 GCF_922984935.1 Meles meles
CCCTAACCCTAATCCTAACCCTAACCCTAACCCTAACCCTAACCCTAACCCTAACCCTAACCCTAACCCTAACCCTAACCCTAACCCTAACCCTAACCCTAACCCTAACCCTAACCCTAACCCAGTCCTCATGACAGAATGTCCCGTGGCTACTTTCTCCGTGTGTCTGGGGCACGGGATCGCGGCAACCCCTCCTGAGACCCCACGCCTGCCATCCTGCTCCTGGGGACATTCAGAGTTGTTGAAGGAGGAGGTGGAGAGGATCCAGGACGACAGAGGGCCAAGGAGAAGGAAGGTCAGCACAGGGAGGACAGATGGGCCTGCCCCGAGCCACCACTCAGGGCCGAATCCTCACCTGAACCAAAACCCCAATACTAAACCTTACCCAAACCCGAACCCGAACGCGAACCCGAACGCTAACCCGAACCCGAACCCGAACCCGAACCCCTAACCAATAACACTAACACCGAATCTGAAGGCGAACCGGAAGCCCAACCCTAACCCTAATCCTAACCCTAACACTAACCCCTAACCCTGACCCTGACCGTTACCCAGAGCCGGACCCCAACCCGGACCCTAACACTGACCCTGACCCGAACCCTCACAACCCTGACCCTAAACCCTAAACCTGACCCTAACCCTAACCCCGACCCTGACCCTAGCCCTGACCCTGACCCTGACCCTAACGATAGCCCTGACGCTGACCCTGACCCTAATCCTAACCCTATCCCTCTAGCCCTAACCCTTACCTTCTAAACCTAACCCTAACCCTCACCCTAACCCTCTAACGCTCACCCTAACCTTCTAACCCTAACCCTAACTCTAACTGTGACCCTCACCCTAACCCAAACCCTAACCTTCCCTGTCCTCCTTCCCACCCAATGACTCAAGCCAGGGCTAAATCCAAGGACAGGCTGGACCTCTGTCCCCAGGAACAACCAGGAAGACCAAGCAGAGGGAGAGAGGAGAAGTGGAAGGGGCCCACTGACCTCCCTGCCACCGATGTCTCCAAGGCCTCTGGCTCAACCCCGCATTTCGCGGGACCCTGGGAGGGATTCTGAATTCCAGGCCAGCTGGGTGGGGAGTACTCGGTGACCTTTGCATCCCTAGAGGTCCAACCCGCCTGGCCTTGCACCCTGAGCCTTGCTCCCCGGGATACGCATGGCTCTGGTGCCCAGCAGACTTCGGGGCCACAGAGCACTTGGCAGACGTGAGGGAACATGGGGGACCAGTCAGGGACAGCGCCATGGGTCGCGTACACATCCACCGCAAGGCTGGGTCACGGTCCAGGTGCAGTGTGCAGGTCTCCTGGGCACACCTGGCCCTCTCGGAATGGAGGTCTGTGTGCCTGGGGCACCTTTCCTCCACCTCCACCTCCACCTCCCCCTGGAGGAACGGCCAGATTCAAGCATTTCCATGTCCAAGCCTCAGGAACAGTTGGAAACCTGGGGTCAAGAGAGGCAGGGACTGGCCCAGGACGAAAGACGGGTACAGAGTCCAAGGAGCAGCGCTTCCCTCCAGTCCTAGGCAAGCCCCGACCCTCCCATGAGGTCTGCTTTGAGGGTGAGAGCCTCTCAGATCCTTGGGGAGAGCTACCCACCCCGTCCCATGTGGGGACGTGACCTCGAGCATCCCCAGACAGGTAGAGGCGTATGTGCTTGGGCGTGCGCACGTACACACGCACACACACACACACACACACACACACACACACACACACACACACCACTCTGCCCGGCTAGGGGTCAGAGGGGGAGACACCCTGGGAAAATGGTGGGTAACAAGGTGGAAAAGAAGAAAGAGGTTGGAGACAGCTGGGCCGTGGGGTCAGGGGCGTCAGGACTCCTGGCAAGGACCGAGATCCTTAGCATGGGGAGGGGAGACAGGAAGGGCTGATGGTCAAGGGGTCCTCAAGGGGCCCAGGGGCTTTGCCAGGGCACTGGGTGAGGACAGGGTCTGGGGCCTGGTGTCCTTCACCACCCCGGACTCCTGGAAGTAGGAAGAGGTAACCCCCCCCCTCACCCAGTGTGGACAGGGTTACACCGCCAAAGGCCTCCCCTTACTCTTCCATCAATGGGGCCATAGACACGGGCTGTCCCTAGGCTCCCACAGGCTTGCCGAAGAGCCTGTTGGCCTTGAATCTCTCTCCCTGATCCACTGTGCTCCCAGTCTTGGGAACATGCTTTGGACTCCCTCGAGGTCCTTCTGAGCAGAGGACAGCCTGCAGGCTTGGGGGGCTGACATCGTGGGCTTGCAGAATGTGGCAGAGCCCTAGAGCCCTGGTCTGGGGACCAAGGTCGGGACCCTCCTTGTTGCAGCCTCAGGGGCCCCATGTGCCAGAGGTTCCAGAGTCAGTGCTCTGCTCAGGGGGACAAGGCCTTAGCAAGGAAGCAAGCACCGGCCCAGGGGAGGGAAACAGGGACAAGGGAGACTTCTGAGGGTTCTCCCATCACCCCTGGAGCCCACAGATCCTGCTCCTGTGAGACACACAAAACCAGAGACAGAGACAGAGACAAAGACAGAGACAGACACCGAACACAGGGGAGAGGGAACCAGGAGAAGTCACAGACTTTCCTCCATCGGCTGGGAAATGACCGCCAAACACTTTGTCCCCTTCTCAGTCCCAGGGGCCATCCACCCTGGGAGGACGGATTCGGGATTGCCCGGGAACCACGGTGGGGGCTGTCCGGCACATGGGCGCAGACGAGGCCCTTGGACCTCAACCTAATGGGAGCCCCTGGAAGTCTGTGTCACCACGGTCAGACTCCATGCACTGCCACCTTGCCACGGCTGATGGGACCCAGGCAGAGGAGGGTGGCCTTGCCTGGATCCCAGAGCAGATCCAGGCCCCTCTGGGCTGTGCTCCAGGCCCCCGCCCAGCCCCTGGCTCGCCCGTGCATCGCCAAGGGTGTGCACGAGCCTCCCGGGAGAGCGGGTATGGAACGTATGGAGAGGTCCCACCCCTGATGGCATCCCCAGAAGTAGAAGCCAGAACACCCCCAGTGTGCACACGGGGAGACTGGGGAGGCCCTGGGAGCCACAGGGTGCGTCCGCGGTCCCAGTCCTGGGCAGGAGCCAGAGCAGGAGCCCGGTCTGAACCCAGCTCTGGGCCCTCACAGCGGGGACCACAGCTGCACCCAGGCCTCCCAGGGGCCGTGGGTAGGCCATGTGGGGAGTCACTGTAGAGACAGGGCATGGGGTGGGGGTGAGCCTGGAGCAGCTGGGGGAGGGGCGCCCTCAGGGAGCTCGGGGGTGAGGAGGAAGTCGGGTAAGGAGCCCCCAGGCAGCGGTGACCTCACTTCCCTGACGACACAGCCCAACGGAATTGGAACCCACGTATCCAGGCACCCACGTTCCAGAGACGACCCCCTGCCCAGCTCATTTCTGCGGAGATCCCGACAGAAGACAGAAGCGACATGTTCCTCTGTTGCATACCCAAGTCCAGAGCAGGCGAGCAGAGGAGAGCTCGCCCGCCAAGCACTTCCCCTCGCTGCGGAGGGCCTGGCAGGGCTCCCTGACGCCTCTGGCCCTTTGGCAAGAAGAATCGAAAGGTGACCCCGGGAGGCTCCGAGTCAGACAGCCCCACACCTTCCGATCGACCCGTGTCGCCCCAGGCCTCCTCCCCGTGTGTGTGTGTCCGTGTGTGTGTGTGTGTGTGTGTGTGTGTGTGTGTGTGTGTGTGTGTGTGAAGAGAGCTCATCGGGGGTGGACACGCCCCGAGCAGGAGCAGGCTGATGAGGGGTCAGATGCCGGGTGGGCAGGTCATGTTCACACCCCAGGTTCAGGCTGGCTACGTGGGATGGGGTGTGGGGGCTGCGCCCTTCTGCCCGGGGTTTATCCTGACACCCTGCAGGGACGGGTCACTGACCCAGGTGCGGGGCTGTGCACGTGCAGGTCTGCGTGTGATCCGGGAGAAGCCGGGGGACTGGGCAGGAGGACGGTGGGTATGGCCGGGCAGGGCTCTGAGGCCTCTTGCACACTCCCCGTCTCTGCCTTGGCAGGCCACGGATGAAAGAGGAAGGAGGCGGGAAGGCACGCACTCCTCCCTGACCCTGGAGTCCCCGGTCCTGGGAAGGCTTCCGGTCCCTCCCAGACCACGGTGCCCGCTACTCCATTGGACTGCGGTCCTGGACACGGAGCCCACGGAGGCCAAGGCCGAGGGTGAGAAGGCTGGGATGGGGTGCCTGTGGCTGTGTGGGGAGGGGTCGGTGCTGGGCCCCACAGGGAGAAGCCCCCACAGGCTGGCGTGGGGCCGGGAGCCACGACCTGCCTCGGAGCACCCAGGGGGCGGCCTGCCGTCGGGGAGACGTCCCGGGGAGGGTTCCTTCGTGGCTGCGGCTTCTCCGGGAGACCCTGGGCTGCGCTCGGTCTCCGCCAAGCCGCAAGGAGAGGCAGGCCCGCGGGTGACCTTCTCTCCTCTCACAGCTACTCTGGCGGAGGAGCTAGACCCACTCCCAACTTCAGCAGCTCCGGAGGGGGACATGGTGACGGGAGAGACTTCGGCGGGAGACCGGGAGCCGACAGGGGACCGGCCGCCTGCCCACGGAGGTGCTGATGCCGTGCAGGGAGAGCCGGCTCCTGCTCCTGCCCCCAGCCCTGCTCCTGCCGCTCCCCCTGCCCCTGCCCCTGCCAGAGCTACCCCCACGTCCCCTGCCCCTGCCTGTGCTCCTGTTCTGGCCCCTGACCCAGATCCTCCCTTGGTCCCACCGCTTCCCCGGGCCCTCAAGGGGCCCCTGTTCCTGCCCCAGACCCAGCTCCTGCCCTTGACCCTGCACCAGTCATCACCACTGCCCTTGTCCCAGCTCGTGCTCCTGCCCCTGCCCCTGCCCCTTCATCTGCCCCTGCCCCTGCCCCTGCCCCTGCCCCTGCCCCTGCCCATGCACCTGCCCCAGACCCAGCTCCTGCCCTTGACCCTGCACCAGTCATCACCACTGCCCTTGTCCCAGCCCATGCTCCTGCCCCTGCCCCTGTCCCTTCTCCTTTCCCTGCCAGGGCCACTGCCCCTGCACCTGCCCAAGACCCAGGTCCCACCCCTATTCCCGCCCCAGACCCAGCCCTTAGCCCTTCTTCCTGCTCCTTTCCCTGCCCTTGCCTGGGCTCCTGTTCCTGTCTCTGACCCAGCTCCTGCTCTGGATCCTGCGCTGGCCACGACTGCTGACCCTGCCCCCGCCCCGATCCCAGCCCCTGCCCCGACACCTGCTCCTGCGGGGCTCCCAGACCCGCATCCAGAGCCCACAACTCTGCGGGGAGATCTCCCCGTAAAATTACCCTCCGTTCCGTCCCCTGACCCCGACATCCCCGCAGAATGTTTCCTCCCCTCCCCCTGTGTTCTTCCTCTCCTGTATGGAGTCACCGTCCTAGTCGCCGTCCATCTCCTCTATGCTGTGTATTATTTATTTTAAATAAAAGTACCTGTTTTCCCTTGAACGCGTCATGAGCATGAAGTGCATTCCCGACGCTGCGCCACCACACCCCAGAACGTCGCTGCAGGATAGCTCCGTCCCCAGAGGAGACCCTGAGCCCAAGCCCTCCCTGCCCATGGCTCCCCCGGCCTGGCCCCTCGCAGCCCCTAAGCTGCTTTCTCTTTCTGCTCCTGCACGTGTTCTGGAGGTTTCTGGAAGTGGAATCCCTCAACAGGTGCCTTGGAGTCTGCCCACCTCTTTTCAATGGGCACTCGCTTGGTTTTTTTCTCTGTTGGACATAGAGTTGCCCTTATTTGATGTTGAAACGCCCAACGGATTACAGAGGCGATGTCATCCTAGGGACCCCTTTAGGAACTCTGGGCACAATCTTGGGGCCAAGGCCCCGATGTCCGTGGTGGGACACCCAAGTCGGTCCCCAGACAGGACACGGCTGTTTCCTCCCGTGGCCCACACAGAAACCAGGGAAATGCAGAAAGCTGGAAGGCACGCTGCAGAGGGCAGACGCATCGCTCCCAACCCAAGGCCAGGGAAAGGTTTCCCATGGGTCTGCTCCAGTCCATGCTCCAAGTCACTGGGTCCCACAAGGACAGAGACAGGGACAGAGACTAAACACGTGCAAGCTCAAGGGGGAGGATGGGCACACGGGGAGTATGTGTCAGGAGATGCAGGAGCTCCCGGGGAAGGACTCAGGCAAAGGAAACCCTGGGGAGGCAGGGCTGGTCACCCTCAGACCGGCAGGTGTCTGGTCTGGGGACCAGCAGCCCTGGGGAGAACGTGAGGAAGCAGAGGTCCAATGCAGGTGTCCTGGAGAGAAGGGGGACAGGCACCCCCGTCTGGGACCACAGTGAGCGGCACCCGTCCCAGGCCACAGGTGCACCGTTCACCTAGCAGGGCTCAGCCTGGGACTCACCCCCAGAAACTCTGGCTCGGTCGTTCCCAGACGTGTTTTCAGGAGCAGCCGGCACAGCGGTGGTGGAGACAGCAGGGGCTGGAACCGTGTTCATGCCCAAGGAGATGGATGGGATCCTCCTCCCAGTCCTCATGACAGAATGTCCCGTGGCTACTTTCTCCGTGTCGTCTGGGGCACGGGATCGCGGCAGCCCCTCCTGAGACACCACGCCTGCCATCCTGCTCCTGGGGACATTCAGAGTTGTTGGAGGAGGAGGTGGAGAGGATCCAGGACGACAGAGGGCCAAGGAGAAGGAAGGTCAGCACAGGGAGGACAGATGGGCCTGCCCCGAGCCACCACTCAGGGCCGAATCCTCACCTGAACCAAAACCCCAATACTAAACCTTACCCAAACCCGAACCCGAACCCGAACCCGAACGCTAACCCGAACCCGAACCCGAACCCGAACCCCTAACCAATAACACTAACACCGAATCTGAAGGCGAACCGGAAGCCCAACCCTAACCCTAATCCTAACCCTAACACTAACCCCTAACCCTGACCCTGACCGTTACCCAGAGCCGGACCCCAACCCGGACCCTAACACTGACCCTGACCCGAACCCTCACAACCCTGACCCTAAACCCTAAACCTGACCCTAACCCTAACCCCGACCCTGACCCTAGCCCTGACCCTGACCCTGACCCTAACGATAGCCCTGACGCTGACCCTGACCCTAATCCTAACCCTATCCCTCTAGCCCTAACCCTTACCTTCTAAACCTAACCCTAACCCTCACCCTAACCCTCTAACGCTCACCCTAACCTTCTAACCCTAACCCTAACTCTAACTGTGACCCTCACCCTAACCCAAACCCTAACCTTCCCTGTCCTCCTTCCCACCCAATGACTCAAGCCAGGGCTAAATCCAAGGACAGGCTGGACCTCTGTCCCCAGGAACAACCAGGAAGACCAAGCAGAGGGAGAGAGGAGAAGTGGAAGGGGCCCACTGACCTCCCTGCCACCGATGTCTCCAAGGCCTCTGGCTCAACCCCGCATTTCGCGGGACCCTGGGAGGGATTCTGAATTCCAGGCCAGCTGGGTGGGGAGTACTCGGTGACCTTTGCATCCCTAGAGGTCCAACCCGCCTGGCCTTGCACCCTGAGCCTTGCTCCCCGGGATACGCATGGCTCTGGTGCCCAGCAGACTTCGGGGCCACAGAGCACTTGGCAGACGTGAGGGAACATGGGGGACCAGTCAGGGACAGCGCCATGGGTCGCGTACACATCCACCGCAAGGCTGGGTCACGGTCCAGGTGCAGTGTGCAGGTCTCCTGGGCACACCTGGCCCTCTCGGAATGGAGGTCTGTGTGCCTGGGGCACCTTTCCTCCACCTCCACCTCCCCCTGGAGGAACGGCCAGATTCAAGCATGTCCATGTCCAAGCCTCAGAGACAGTTGGGAACCTGGGGTCGAGAGAGGCAGGGACTGGCCCAGGACGAAAGACGGGTACAGAGTCCAAGGAGCAGCGCTTCCCTCCAGTCCTAGGCAAGCCCCGACCCTCCCATGAGGTCTGCTTTGAGGGTGAGAGCCTCTCAGATCCTTGGGGAGAGCTACCCACCCCGTCCCATGTGGGGACGTGACCTCGAGCATCCCCAGACAGGTAGAGGCGTATGTGCTTGGGCGTGCGCACGTACACACGCACACACACACACACACACACACACACACACACACCACTCTGCCCGGCTAGGGGTCAGAGGGGGAGACACCCTGGGAAAATGGTGGGTAACAAGGTGGAAAAGAAGAAAGAGGTTGGAGACAGCTGGGCCGTGGGGTCAGGGGCGTCAGGACTCCTGGCAAGGACCGAGATCCTTAGCATGGGGAGGGGAGACAGGAAGGGCTGATGGTCAAGGGGTCCTCAAGGGGCCCAGGGGCTTTGCCAGGGCACTGGGTGAGGACAGGGTCTGGGGCCTGGTGTCCTTCACCACCCCGGACTCCTGGAAGTAGGAAGAGGTAACCCCCCCCCTCACCCAGTGTGGACAGGGTTACACCGCCAAAGGCCTCCCCTTACTCTTCCATCAATGGGGCCATAGACACGGGCTGTCCCTAGGCTCCCACAGGCTTGCCGAAGAGCCTGTTGGCCTTGAATCTCTCTCCCTGATCCACTGTGCTCCCAGTCTTGGGAACATGCTTTGGACTCCCTCGAGGTCCTTCTGAGCAGAGGACAGCCTGCAGGCTTGGGGGGCTGACATCGTGGGCTTGCAGAATGTGGCAGAGCCCTAGAGCCCTGGTCTGGGGACCAAGGTCGGGACCCTCCTTGTTGCAGCCTCAGGGGCCCCATGTGCCAGAGGTTCCAGAGTCAGTGCTCTGCTCAGGGGGACAAGGCCTTAGCAAGGAAGCAAGCACCGGCCCAGGGGAGGGAAACAGGGACAAGGGAGACTTCTGAGGGTTCTCCCATCACCCCTGGAGCCCACAGATCCTGCTCCTGTGAGACACACAAAACCAGAGACAGAGACAGAGACAAAGACAGAGACAGACACCGAACACAGGGGAGAGGGAACCAGGAGAAGTCACAGACTTTCCTCCATCGGCTGGGAAATGACCGCCAAACACTTTGTCCCCTTCTCAGTCCCAGGGGCCATCCACCCTGGGAGGACGGATTCGGGATTGCCCGGGAACCACGGTGGGGGCTGTCCGGCACATGGGCGCAGACGAGGCCCTTGGACCTCAACCTAATGGGAGCCCCTGGAAGTCTGTGTCACCACGGTCAGACTCCATGCACTGCCACCTTGCCACGGCTGATGGGACCCAGGCAGAGGAGGGTGGCCTTGCCTGGATCCCAGAGCAGATCCAGGCCCCTCTGGGCTGTGCTCCAGGCCCCCGCCCAGCCCCTGGCTCGCCCGTGCATCGCCAAGGGTGTGCACGAGCCTCCCGGGAGAGCGGGTATGGAACGTATGGAGAGGTCCCACCCCTGATGGCATCCCCAGAAGTAGAAGCCAGAACACCCCCAGTGTGCACACGGGGAGACTGGGGAGGCCCTGGGAGCCACAGGGTGCGTCCGCGGTCCCAGTCCTGGGCAGGAGCCAGAGCAGGAGCCCGGTCTGAACCCAGCTCTGGGCCCTCACAGCGGGGACCACAGCTGCACCCAGGCCTCCCAGGGGCCGTGGGTAGGCCATGTGGGGAGTCACTGTAGAGACAGGGCATGGGGTGGGGGTGAGCCTGGAGCAGCTGGGGGAGGGGCGCCCTCAGGGAGCTCGGGGGTGAGGAGGAAGTCGGGTAAGGAGCCCCCAGGCAGCGGTGACCTCACTTCCCTGACGACACAGCCCAACGGAATTGGAACCCACGTATCCAGGCACCCACGTTCCAGAGACGACCCCCTGCCCAGCTCATTTCTGCGGAGATCCCGACAGAAGACAGAAGCGACATGTTCCTCTGTTGCATACCCAAGTCCAGAGCAGGCGGGCAGAGGAGAGCTCGCCCGCCAAGCACTTCCCCTCGCTGCGGAGGGCCTGGCAGGGCTCCCCGACGCCTCTGGCCCTTTGGCAAGAAGAATCGAAAGGTGACCCCGGGAGGCTCCGAGTCAGACAGCCCCACACCTTCCGATCGACCCGTGTCGCCCCAGGCCTCCTCCCCGTGTGTGTGTGTCCGTGTGTGTGTGTGTGTGTGTGTGTGTGTGTGTGTGTGTGTGTGAAGAGAGCTCATCGGGGGTGGACACGCCCCGAGCAGGAGCAGGCTGATGAGGGGTCAGATGCCGGGTGGGCAGGTCATGTTCACACCCCAGGTTCAGGCTGGCTACGTGGGATGGGGTGTGGGGGCTGCGCCCTTCTGCCCGGGGTTTATCCTGACACCCTGCAGGGACGGGTCACTGACCCAGGTGCGGGGCTGTGCACGTGCAGGTCTGCGTGTGATCCGGGAGAAGCCGGGGGACTGGGCAGGAGGACGGTGGGTATGGCCGGGCAGGGCTCTGAGGCCTCTTGCACACTCCCCGTCTCTGCCTTGGCAGGCCACGGATGAAAGAGGAAGGAGGCGGGAAGGCACGCACTCCTCCCTGACCCTGGAGTCCCCGGTCCTGGGAAGGCTTCCGGTCCCTCCCAGACCACGGTGCCCGCTACTCCATTGGACTGCGGTCCTGGACACGGAGCCCACGGAGGCCAAGGCCGAGGGTGAGAAGGCTGGGATGGGGTGCCTGTGGCTGTGTGGGGAGGGGTCGGTGCTGGGCCCCACAGGGAGAAGCCCCCACAGGCTGGCGTGGGGCCGGGAGCCACGACCTGCCTCGGAGCACCCAGGGGGCGGCCTGCCGTCGGGGAGACGTCCCGGGGAGGGTTCCTTCGTGGCTGCGGCTTCTCCGGGAGACCCTGGGCTGCGCTCGGTCTCCGCCAAGCCGCAAGGAGAGGCAGGCCCGCGGGTGACCTTCTCTCCTCTCACAGCTACTCTGGCGGAGGAGCTAGACCCACTCCCAACTTCAGCAGCTCCGGAGGGGGACATGGTGACGGGAGAGACTTCGGCGGGAGACCGGGAGCCGACAGGGGACCGGCCGCCTGCCCACGGAGGTGCTGATGCCGTGCAGGGAGAGCCGGCTCCTGCTCCTGCCCCCAGCCCTGCTCCTGCCGCTCCCCCTGCCCCTGCCCCTGCCAGAGCTACCCCCACGTCCCCTGCCCCTGCCTGTGCTCCTGTTCTGGCCCCTGACCCAGATCCTCCCTTGGTCCCACCGCTTCCCCGGGCCCTCAAGGGGCCCCTGTTCCTGCCCCAGACCCAGCTCCTGCCCTTGACCCTGCACCAGTCATCACCACTGCCCTTGTCCCAGCTCGTGCTCCTGCCCCTGCCCCTGCCCCTTCATCTGCCCCTGCCCCTGCCCCTGCCCCTGCCCCTGCCCCTGCCCATGCACCTGCCCCAGACCCAGCTCCTGCCCTTGACCCTGCACCAGTCATCACCACTGCCCTTGTCCCAGCCCATGCTCCTGCCCCTGCCCCTGTCCCTTCTCCTTTCCCTGCCAGGGCCACTGCCCCTGCACCTGCCCAAGACCCAGGTCCCACCCCTATTCCCGCCCCAGACCCAGCCCTTAGCCCTTCTTCCTGCTCCTTTCCCTGCCCTTGCCTGGGCTCCTGTTCCTGTCTCTGACCCAGCTCCTGCTCTGGATCCTGCGCTGGCCACGACTGCTGACCCTGCCCCCGCCCCGATCCCAGCCCCTGCCCCGACACCTGCTCCTGCGGGGCTCCCAGACCCGCATCCAGAGCCCACAACTCTGCGGGGAGATCTCCCCGTAAAATTACCCTCCGTTCCGTCCCCTGACCCCGACATCCCCGCAGAATGTTTCCTCCCCTCCCCCTGTGTTCTTCCTCTCCTGTATGGAGTCACCGTCCTAGTCGCCGTCCATCTCCTCTATGCTGTGTATTATTTATTTTAAATAAAAGTACCTGTTTTCCCTTGAACGCGTCATGAGCATGAAGTGCATTCCCGACGCTGCGCCACCACACCCCAGAACGTCGCTGCAGGATAGCTCCGTCCCCAGAGGAGACCCTGAGCCCAAGCCCTCCCTGCCCATGGCTCCCCCGGCCTGGCCCCTCGCAGCCCCTAAGCTGCTTTCTCTTTCTGCTCCTGCACGTGTTCTGGAGGTTTCTGGAAGTGGAATCCCTCAACAGGTGCCTTGGAGTCTGCCCACCTCTTTTCAATGGGCACTCGCTTGGTTTTTTTCTCTGTTGGACATAGAGTTGCCCTTATTTGATGTTGAAACGCCCAACGGATTACAGAGGCGATGTCATCCTAGGGACCCCTTTAGGAACTCTGGGCACAATCTTGGGGCCAAGGCCCCGATGTCCGTGGTGGGACACCCAAGTCGGTCCCCAGACAGGACACGGCTGTTTCCTCCCGTGGCCCACACAGAAACCAGGGAAATGCAGAAAGCTGGAAGGCACGCTGCAGAGGGCAGACGCATCGCTCCCAACCCAAGGCCAGGGAAAGGTTTCCCATGGGTCTGCTCCAGTCCATGCTCCAAGTCACTGGGTCCCACAAGGACAGAGACAGGGACAGAGACTAAACACGTGCAAGCTCAAGGGGGAGGATGGGCACACGGGGAGTATGTGTCAGGAGATGCAGGAGCTCCCGGGGAAGGACTCAGGCAAAGGAAACCCTGGGGAGGCAGGGCTGGTCACCCTCAGACCGGCAGGTGTCTGGTCTGGGGACCAGCAGCCCTGGGGAGAACGTGAGGAAGCAGAGGTCCAATGCAGGTGTCCTGGAGAGAAGGGGGACAGGCACCCCCGTCTGGGACCACAGTGAGCGGCACCCGTCCCAGGCCACAGGTGCACCGTTCACCTAGCAGGGCTCAGCCTGGGACTCACCCCCAGAAACTCTGGCTCGGTCGTTCCCAGACGTGTTTTCAGGAGCAGCCGGCACAGCGGTGGTGGAGACAGCAGGGGCTGGAACCGTGTTCATGCCCAAGGAGATGGATGGGATCCTCCTCCCAGTCCTCATGACAGAATGTCCCGTGGCTACTTTCTCCGTGTCGTCTGGGGCACGGGATCGCGGCAGCCCCTCCTGAGACACCACGCCTGCCATCCTGCTCCTGGGGACATTCAGAGTTGTTGGAGGAGGAGGTGGAGAGGATCCAGGACGACAGAGGGCCAAGGAGAAGGAAGGTCAGCACAGGGAGGACAGATGGGCCTGCCCCGAGCCACCACTCAGGGCCGAATCCTCACCTGAACCAAAACCCCAATACTAAACCTTACCCAAACCCGAACCCGAACCCGAACCCGAACGCTAACCCGAACCCGAACCCGAACCCGAACCCCTAACCAATAACACTAACACCGAATCTGAAGGCGAACCGGAAGCCCAACCCTAACCCTAATCCTAACCCTAACACTAACCCCTAACCCTGACCCTGACCGTTACCCAGAGCCGGACCCCAACCCGGACCCTAACACTGACCCTGACCCGAACCCTCACAACCCTGACCCTAAACCCTAAACCTGACCCTAACCCTAACCCCGACCCTGACCCTAGCCCTGACCCTGACCCTGACCCTAACGATAGCCCTGACGCTGACCCTGACCCTAATCCTAACCCTATCCCTCTAGCCCTAACCCTTACCTTCTAAACCTAACCCTAACCCTCACCCTAACCCTCTAACGCTCACCCTAACCTTCTAACCCTAACCCTAACTCTAACTGTGACCCTCACCCTAACCCAAACCCTAACCTTCCCTGTCCTCCTTCCCACCCAATGACTCAAGCCAGGGCTAAATCCAAGGACAGGCTGGACCTCTGTCCCCAGGAACAACCAGGAAGACCAAGCAGAGGGAGAGAGGAGAAGTGGAAGGGGCCCACTGACCTCCCTGCCACCGATGTCTCCAAGGCCTCTGGCTCAACCCCGCATTTCGCGGGACCCTGGGAGGGATTCTGAATTCCAGGCCAGCTGGGTGGGGAGTACTCGGTGACCTTTGCATCCCTAGAGGTCCAACCCGCCTGGCCTTGCACCCTGAGCCTTGCTCCCCGGGATACGCATGGCTCTGGTGCCCAGCAGACTTCGGGGCCACAGAGCACTTGGCAGACGTGAGGGAACATGGGGGACCAGTCAGGGACAGCGCCATGGGTCGCGTACACATCCACCGCAAGGCTGGGTCACGGTCCAGGTGCAGTGTGCAGGTCTCCTGGGCACACCTGGCCCTCTCGGAATGGAGGTCTGTGTGCCTGGGGCACCTTTCCTCCACCTCCACCTCCACCTCCACCTCCCCCTGGAGGAACGGCCAGATTCAAGCATTTCCATGTCCAAGCCTCAGGAACAGTTGGAAACCTGGGGTCAAGAGAGGCAGGGACTGGCCCAGGACGAAAGACGGGTACAGAGTCCAAGGAGCAGCGCTTCCCTCCAGTCCTAGGCAAGCCCCGACCCTCCCATGAGGTCTGCTTTGAGGGTGAGAGCCTCTCAGATCCTTGGGGAGAGCTACCCACCCCGTCCCATGTGGGGACGTGACCTCGAGCATCCCCAGACAGGTAGAGGCGTATGTGCTTGGGCGTGCGCACGTACACACGCACACACACACACACACACACACACACACACACACACACACACCACTCTGCCCGGCTAGGGGTCAGAGGGGGAGACACCCTGGGAAAATGGTGGGTAACAAGGTGGAAAAGAAGAAAGAGGTTGGAGACAGCTGGGCCGTGGGGTCAGGGGCGTCAGGACTCCTGGCAAGGACCGAGATCCTTAGCATGGGGAGGGGAGACAGGAAGGGCTGATGGTCAAGGGGTCCTCAAGGGGCCCAGGGGCTTTGCCAGGGCACTGGGTGAGGACAGGGTCTGGGGCCTGGTGTCCTTCACCACCCCGGACTCCTGGAAGTAGGAAGAGGTAACCCCCCCCCCTCACCCAGTGTGGACAGGGTTACACCGCCAAAGGCCTCCCCTTACTCTTCCATCAATGGGGCCATAGACACGGGCTGTCCCTAGGCTCCCACAGGCTTGCCGAAGAGCCTGTTGGCCTTGAATCTCTCTCCCTGATCCACTGTGCTCCCAGTCTTGGGAACATGCTTTGGACTCCCTCGAGGTCCTTCTGAGCAGAGGACAGCCTGCAGGCTTGGGGGGCTGACATCGTGGGCTTGCAGAATGTGGCAGAGCCCTAGAGCCCTGGTCTGGGGACCAAGGTCGGGACCCTCCTTGTTGCAGCCTCAGGGGCCCCATGTGCCAGAGGTTCCAGAGTCAGTGCTCTGCTCAGGGGGACAAGGCCTTAGCAAGGAAGCAAGCACCGGCCCAGGGGAGGGAAACAGGGACAAGGGAGACTTCTGAGGGTTCTCCCATCACCCCTGGAGCCCACAGATCCTGCTCCTGTGAGACACACAAAACCAGAGACAGAGACAGAGACAAAGACAGAGACAGACACCGAACACAGGGGAGAGGGAACCAGGAGAAGTCACAGACTTTCCTCCATCGGCTGGGAAATGACCGCCAAACACTTTGTCCCCTTCTCAGTCCCAGGGGCCATCCACCCTGGGAGGACGGATTCGGGATTGCCCGGGAACCACGGTGGGGGCTGTCCGGCACATGGGCGCAGACGAGGCCCTTGGACCTCAACCTAATGGGAGCCCCTGGAAGTCTGTGTCACCACGGTCAGACTCCATGCACTGCCACCTTGCCACGGCTGATGGGACCCAGGCAGAGGAGGGTGGCCTTGCCTGGATCCCAGAGCAGATCCAGGCCCCTCTGGGCTGTGCTCCAGGCCCCCGCCCAGCCCCTGGCTCGCCCGTGCATCGCCAAGGGTGTGCACGAGCCTCCCGGGAGAGCGGGTATGGAACGTATGGAGAGGTCCCACCCCTGATGGCATCCCCAGAAGTAGAAGCCAGAACACCCCCAGTGTGCACACGGGGAGACTGGGGAGGCCCTGGGAGCCACAGGGTGCGTCCGCGGTCCCAGTCCTGGGCAGGAGCCAGAGCAGGAGCCCGGTCTGAACCCAGCTCTGGGCCCTCACAGCGGGGACCACAGCTGCACCCAGGCCTCCCAGGGGCCGTGGGTAGGCCATGTGGGGAGTCACTGTAGAGACAGGGCATGGGGTGGGGGTGAGCCTGGAGCAGCTGGGGGAGGGGCGCCCTCAGGGAGCTCGGGGGTGAGGAGGAAGTCGGGTAAGGAGCCCCCAGGCAGCGGTGACCTCACTTCCCTGACGACACAGCCCAACGGAATTGGAACCCACGTATCCAGGCACCCACGTTCCAGAGACGACCCCCTGCCCAGCTCATTTCTGCGGAGATCCCGACAGAAGACAGAAGCGACATGTTCCTCTGTTGCATACCCAAGTCCAGAGCAGGCGGGCAGAGGAGAGCTCGCCCGCCAAGCACTTCCCCTCGCTGCGGAGGGCCTGGCAGGGCTCCCCGACGCCTCTGGCCCTTTGGCAAGAAGAATCGAAAGGTGACCCCGGGAGGCTCCGAGTCAGACAGCCCCACACCTTCCGATCGACCCGTGTCGCCCCAGGCCTCCTCCCCGTGTGTGTGTGTCCGTGTGTGTGTGTGTGTGTGTGTGTGTGTGTGTGTGTGTGTGTGTGAAGAGAGCTCATCGGGGGTGGACACGCCCCGAGCAGGAGCAGGCTGATGAGGGGTCAGATGCCGGGTGGGCAGGTCATGTTCACACCCCAGGTTCAGGCTGGCTACGTGGGATGGGGTGTGGGGGCTGCGCCCTTCTGCCCGGGGTTTATCCTGACACCCTGCAGGGACGGGTCACTGACCCAGGTGCGGGGCTGTGCACGTGCAGGTCTGCGTGTGATCCGGGAGAAGCCGGGGGACTGGGCAGGAGGACGGTGGGTATGGCCGGGCAGGGCTCTGAGGCCTCTTGCACACTCCCCGTCTCTGCCTTGGCAGGCCACGGATGAAAGAGGAAGGAGGCGGGAAGGCACGCACTCCTCCCTGACCCTGGAGTCCCCGGTCCTGGGAAGGCTTCCGGTCCCTCCCAGACCACGGTGCCCGCTACTCCATTGGACTGCGGTCCTGGACACGGAGCCCACGGAGGCCAAGGCCGAGGGTGAGAAGGCTGGGATGGGGTGCCTGTGGCTGTGTGGGGAGGGGTCGGTGCTGGGCCCCACAGGGAGAAGCCCCCACAGGCTGGCGTGGGGCCGGGAGCCACGACCTGCCTCGGAGCACCCAGGGGGCGGCCTGCCGTCGGGGAGACGTCCCGGGGAGGGTTCCTTCGTGGCTGCGGCTTCTCCGGGAGACCCTGGGCTGCGCTCGGTCTCCGCCAAGCCGCAAGGAGAGGCAGGCCCGCGGGTGACCTTCTCTCCTCTCACAGCTACTCTGGCGGAGGAGCTAGACCCACTCCCAACTTCAGCAGCTCCGGAGGGGGACATGGTGACGGGAGAGACTTCGGCGGGAGACCGGGAGCCGACAGGGGACCGGCCGCCTGCCCACGGAGGTGCTGATGCCGTGCAGGGAGAGCCGGCTCCTGCTCCTGCCCCCAGCCCTGCTCCTGCCGCTCCCCCTGCCCCTGCCCCTGCCAGAGCTACCCCCACGTCCCCTGCCCCTGCCTGTGCTCCTGTTCTGGCCCCTGACCCAGATCCTCCCTTGGTCCCACCGCTTCCCCGGGCCCTCAAGGGGCCCCTGTTCCTGCCCCAGACCCAGCTCCTGCCCTTGACCCTGCACCAGTCATCACCACTGCCCTTGTCCCAGCTCGTGCTCCTGCCCCTGCCCCTGCCCCTTCATCTGCCCCTGCCCCTGCCCCTGCCCCTGCCCCTGCCCCTGCCCATGCACCTGCCCCAGACCCAGCTCCTGCCCTTGACCCTGCACCAGTCATCACCACTGCCCTTGTCCCAGCCCATGCTCCTGCCCCTGCCCCTGTCCCTTCTCCTTTCCCTGCCAGGGCCACTGCCCCTGCACCTGCCCAAGACCCAGGTCCCACCCCTATTCCCGCCCCAGACCCAGCCCTTAGCCCTTCTTCCTGCTCCTTTCCCTGCCCTTGCCTGGGCTCCTGTTCCTGTCTCTGACCCAGCTCCTGCTCTGGATCCTGCGCTGGCCACGACTGCTGACCCTGCCCCCGCCCCGATCCCAGCCCCTGCCCCGACACCTGCTCCTGCGGGGCTCCCAGACCCGCATCCAGAGCCCACAACTCTGCGGGGAGATCTCCCCGTAAACTTACCCTCCGTTCCGTCCCCTGACCCCGACACCCCCCCAGAATGTTTCCTCCCCTCCCCCTGTGTTCTTCCTCTCCTGTATGGAGTCACCGTCCTAGTCGCCGTCCATCTCCTCTATGCTGTGTATTATTTATTTTAAATAAAAGTACCTGTTTTCCCTTGAACGCGTCATGAGCATGAAGTGCATTCCCGACGCTGCGCCACCACACCCCAGAACGTCGCTGCAGGATAGCTCCGTCCCCAGAGGAGACCCTGAGCCCAAGCCCTCCCTGCCCATGGCTCCCCCGGCCTGGCCCCTCGCAGCCCCTAAGCTGCTTTCTCTTTCTGCTCCTGCACGTGTTCTGGAGGTTTCTGGAAGTGGAATCCCTCAACAGGTGCCTTGGAGTCTGCCCACCTCTTTTCAATGGGCACTCGCTTGGTTTTTTTCTCTGTTGGACATAGAGTTGCCCTTATTTGATGTTGAAACGCCCAACGGATTACAGAGGCGATGTCATCCTAGGGACCCCTTTAGGAACTCTGGGCACAATCTTGGGGCCAAGGCCCCGATGTCCGTGGTGGGACACCCAAGTCGGTCCCCAGACAGGACACGGCTGTTTCCTCCCGTGGCCCACACAGAAACCAGGGAAATGCAGAAAGCTGGAAGGCACGCTGCAGAGGGCAGACGCATCGCTCCCAACCCAAGGCCAGGGAAAGGTTTCCCATGGGTCTGCTCCAGTCCATGCTCCAAGTCACTGGGTCCCACAAGGACAGAGACAGGGACAGAGACTAAACACGTGCAAGCTCAAGGGGGAGGATGGGCACACGGGGAGTATGTGTCAGGAGATGCAGGAGCTCCCGGGGAAGGACTCAGGCAAAGGAAACCCTGGGGAGGCAGGGCTGGTCACCCTCAGACCGGCAGGTGTCTGGTCTGGGGACCAGCAGCCCTGGGGAGAACGTGAGGAAGCAGAGGTCCAATGCAGGTGTCCTGGAGAGAAGGGGGACAGGCACCCCCGTCTGGGACCACAGTGAGCGGCACCCGTCCCAGGCCACAGGTGCACCGTTCACCTAGCAGGGCTCAGCCTGGGACTCACCCCCAGAAACTCTGGCTCGGTCGTTCCCAGACGTGTTTTCAGGAGCAGCCGGCACAGCGGTGGTGGAGACAGCAGGGGCTGGAACCGTGTTCATGCCCAAGGAGATGGATGGGATCCTCCTCCCAGTCCTCATGACAGAATGTCCCGTGGCTACTTTCTCCGTGTCGTCTGGGGCACGGGATCGCGGCAGCCCCTCCTGAGACACCACGCCTGCCATCCTGCTCCTGGGGACATTCAGAGTTGTTGGAGGAGGAGGTGGAGAGGATCCAGGACGACAGAGGGCCAAGGAGAAGGAAGGTCAGCACAGGGAGGACAGATGGGCCTGCCCCGAGCCACCACTCAGGGCCGAATCCTCACCTGAACCAAAACCCCAATACTAAACCTTACCCAAACCCGAACCCGAACGCGAACCCGAACGCTAACCCGAACCCGAACCCGAACCCGAACCCCTAACCAATAACACTAACACCGAATCTGAAGGCGAACCGGAAGCCCAACCCTAACCCTAATCCTAACCCTAACACTAACCCCTAACCCTGACCCTGACCGTTACCCAGAGCCGGACCCCAACCCGGACCCTAACACTGACCCTGACCCGAACCCTCACAACCCTGACCCTAAACCCTAAACCTGACCCTAACCCTAACCCCGACCCTGACCCTAGCCCTGACCCTGACCCTGACCCTAACGATAGCCCTGACGCTGGCCCTGACCCTAATCCTAACCCTATCCCTCTAGCCCTAACCCTTACCTTCTAAACCTAACCCTAACCCTCACCCTAACCCTCTAACGCTCACCCTAACCTTCTAACCCTAACCCTAACTCTAACTGTGACCCTCACCCTAACCCAAACCCTAACCTTCCCTGTCCTCCTTCCCACCCAATGACTCAAGCCAGGGCTAAATCCAAGGACAGGCTGGACCTCTGTCCCCAGGAACAACCAGGAAGACCAAGCAGAGGGAGAGAGGAGAAGTGGAAGGGGCCCACTGACCTCCCTGCCACCGATGTCTCCAAGGCCTCTGGCTCAACCCCGCATTTCGCGGGACCCTGGGAGGGATTCTGAATTCCAGGCCAGCTGGGTGGGGAGTACTCGGTGACCTTTGCATCCCTAGAGGTCCAACCCGCCTGGCCTTGCACCCTGAGCCTTGCTCCCCGGGATACGCATGGCTCTGGTGCCCAGCAGACTTCGGGGCCACAGAGCACTTGGCAGACGTGAGGGAACATGGGGGACCAGTCAGGGACAGCGCCATGGGTCGCGTACACATCCACCGCAAGGCTGGGTCACGGTCCAGGTGCAGTGTGCAGGTCTCCTGGGCACACCTGGCCCTCTCGGAATGGAGGTCTGTGTGCCTGGGGCACCTTTCCTCCACCTCCACCTCCCCCTGGAGGAACGGCCAGATTCAAGCATGTCCATGTCCAAGCCTCAGAGACAGTTGGGAACCTGGGGTCGAGAGAGGCAGGGACTGGCCCAGGACGAAAGACGGGTACAGAGTCCAAGGAGCAGCGCTTCCCTCCAGTCCTAGGCAAGCCCCGACCCTCCCATGAGGTCTGCTTTGAGGGTGAGAGCCTCTCAGATCCTTGGGGAGAGCTACCCACCCCGTCCCATGTGGGGACGTGACCTCGAGCATCCCCAGACAGGTAGAGGCGTATGTGCTTGGGCGTGCGCACGTACACACGCACACACACACACACACACACACACACACACACACACACCACTCTGCCCGGCTAGGGGTCAGAGGGGGAGACACCCTGGGAAAATGGTGGGTAACAAGGTGGAAAAGAAGAAAGAGGTTGGAGACAGCTGGGCCGTGGGGTCAGGGGCGTCAGGACTCCTGGCAAGGACCGAGATCCTTAGCATGGGGAGGGGAGACAGGAAGGGCTGATGGTCAAGGGGTCCTCAAGGGGCCCAGGGGCTTTGCCAGGGCACTGGGTGAGGACAGGGTCTGGGGCCTGGTGTCCTTCACCACCCCGGACTCCTGGAAGTAGGAAGAGGTAACCCCCCCCCTCACCCAGTGTGGACAGGGTTACACCGCCAAAGGCCTCCCCTTACTCTTCCATCAATGGGGCCATAGACACGGGCTGTCCCTAGGCTCCCACAGGCTTGCCGAAGAGCCTGTTGGCCTTGAATCTCTCTCCCTGATCCACTGTGCTCCCAGTCTTGGGAACATGCTTTGGACTCCCTCGAGGTCCTTCTGAGCAGAGGACAGCCTGCAGGCTTGGGGGGCTGACATCGTGGGCTTGCAGAATGTGGCAGAGCCCTAGAGCCCTGGTCTGGGGACCAAGGTCGGGACCCTCCTTGTTGCAGCCTCAGGGGCCCCATGTGCCAGAGGTTCCAGAGTCAGTGCTCTGCTCAGGGGGACAAGGCCTTAGCAAGGAAGCAAGCACCGGCCCAGGGGAGGGAAACAGGGACAAGGGAGACTTCTGAGGGTTCTCCCATCACCCCTGGAGCCCACAGATCCTGCTCCTGTGAGACACACAAAACCAGAGACAGAGACAGAGACAAAGACAGAGACAGACACCGAACACAGGGGAGAGGGAACCAGGAGAAGTCACAGACTTTCCTCCATCGGCTGGGAAATGACCGCCAAACACTTTGTCCCCTTCTCAGTCCCAGGGGCCATCCACCCTGGGAGGACGGATTCGGGATTGCCCGGGAACCACGGTGGGGGCTGTCCGGCACATGGGCGCAGACGAGGCCCTTGGACCTCAACCTAATGGGAGCCCCTGGAAGTCTGTGTCACCACGGTCAGACTCCATGCACTGCCACCTTGCCACGGCTGATGGGACCCAGGCAGAGGAGGGTGGCCTTGCCTGGATCCCAGAGCAGATCCAGGCCCCTCTGGGCTGTGCTCCAGGCCCCCGCCCAGCCCCTGGCTCGCCCGTGCATCGCCAAGGGTGTGCACGAGCCTCCCGGGAGAGCGGGTATGGAACGTATGGAGAGGTCCCACCCCTGATGGCATCCCCAGAAGTAGAAGCCAGAACACCCCCAGTGTGCACACGGGGAGACTGGGGAGGCCCTGGGAGCCACAGGGTGCGTCCGCGGTCCCAGTCCTGGGCAGGAGCCAGAGCAGGAGCCCGGTCTGAACCCAGCTCTGGGCCCTCACAGCGGGGACCACAGCTGCACCCAGGCCTCCCAGGGGCCGTGGGTAGGCCATGTGGGGAGTCACTGTAGAGACAGGGCATGGGGTGGGGGTGAGCCTGGAGCAGCTGGGGGAGGGGCGCCCTCAGGGAGCTCGGGGGTGAGGAGGAAGTCGGGTAAGGAGCCCCCAGGCAGCGGTGACCTCACTTCCCTGACGACACAGCCCAACGGAATTGGAACCCACGTATCCAGGCACCCACGTTCCAGAGACGACCCCCTGCCCAGCTCATTTCTGCGGAGATCCCGACAGAAGACAGAAGCGACATGTTCCTCTGTTGCATACCCAAGTCCAGAGCAGGCGGGCAGAGGAGAGCTCGCCCGCCAAGCACTTCCCCTCGCTGCGGAGGGCCTGGCAGGGCTCCCCGACGCCTCTGGCCCTTTGGCAAGAAGAATCGAAAGGTGACCCCGGGAGGCTCCGAGTCAGACAGCCCCACACCTTCCGATCGACCCGTGTCGCCCCAGGCCTCCTCCCCGTGTGTGTGTGTCCGTGTGTGTGTGTGTGTGTGTGTGTGTGTGTGTGTGAAGAGAGCTCATCGGGGGTGGACACGCCCCGAGCAGGAGCAGGCTGATGAGGGGTCAGATGCCGGGTGGGCAGGTCATGTTCACACCCCAGGTTCAGGCTGGCTACGTGGGATGGGGTGTGGGGGCTGCGCCCTTCTGCCCGGGGTTTATCCTGACACCCTGCAGGGACGGGTCACTGACCCAGGTGCGGGGCTGTGCACGTGCAGGTCTGCGTGTGATCCGGGAGAAGCCGGGGGACTGGGCAGGAGGACGGTGGGTATGGCCGGGCAGGGCTCTGAGGCCTCTTGCACACTCCCCGTCTCTGCCTTGGCAGGCCACGGATGAAAGAGGAAGGAGGCGGGAAGGCACGCACTCCTCCCTGACCCTGGAGTCCCCGGTCCTGGGAAGGCTTCCGGTCCCTCCCAGACCACGGTGCCCGCTACTCCATTGGACTGCGGTCCTGGACACGGAGCCCACGGAGGCCAAGGCCGAGGGTGAGAAGGCTGGGATGGGGTGCCTGTGGCTGTGTGGGGAGGGGTCGGTGCTGGGCCCCACAGGGAGAAGCCCCCACAGGCTGGCGTGGGGCCGGGAGCCACGACCTGCCTCGGAGCACCCAGGGGGCGGCCTGCCGTTGGGAAGACGTCCCGGGGAGGGTTCCTTCGTGGCTGCGGCTTCTCCGGGAGACCCTGGGCTGCGCTCGGTCTCCGCCAAGCCGCAAGGAGAGGCAGGCCCGCGGGTGACCTTCTCTCCTCTCACAGCTACTCTGGCGGAGGAGCTAGACCCACTCCCAACTTCAGCAGCTCCGGAGGGGGACATGGTGACGGGAGAGACTTCGGCGGGAGACCGGGAGCCGACAGGGGACCGGCCGCCTGCCCACGGAGGTGCTGATGCCGTGCAGGGAGAGTCGGCTCCTGCTCCTGCCCCCAGCCCCGCTCCTGCCGCTCCCCCTGCCCCTGCCCCTGCCAGAGCTACCCCCACGTCCCCTGCCCCTGCCTGTGCTCCTGTTCTGGCCCCTGACCCAGATCCTCCCTTGGTCCCACCGCTTCCCCGGGCCCTCAAGGGGCCCCTGTTCCTGCCCCAGACCCAGCTCCTGCCCTTGACCCTGCACCAGTCATCACCACTGCCCTTGTCCCAGCTCGTGCTCCTGCCCCTGCCCCTGCCCCTTCATCTGCCCCTGCCCCTGCCCCTGCCCCTGCCCCTGCCCATGCACCTGCCCCAGACCCAGCTCCTGCCCTTGACCCTGCACCAGTCATCACCACTGCCCTTGTCCCAGCCCATGCTCCTGCCCCTGCCCCTGTCCCTTCTCCTTTCCCTGCCAGGGCCACTGCCCCTGCACCTGCCCAAGACCCAGGTCCCACCCCTATTCCCGCCCCAGACCCAGCCCTTAGCCCTTCTTCCTGCTCCTTTCCCTGCCCTTGCCTGGGCTCCTGTTCCTGTCTCTGACCCAGCTCCTGCTCTGGATCCTGCGCTGGCCACGACTGCTGACCCTGCCCCCGCCCCGATCCCAGCCCCTGCCCCGACACCTGCTCCTGCGGGGCTCCCAGACCCGCATCCAGAGCCCACAACTCTGCGGGGAGATCTCCCCGTAAAATTACCCTCCGTTCCGTCCCCTGACCCCGACATCCCCGCAGAATGTTTCCTCCCCTCCCCCTGTGTTCTTCCTCTCCTGTATGGAGTCACCGTCCTAGTCGCCGTCCATCTCCTCTATGCTGTGTATTATTTATTTTAAATAAAAGTACCTGTTTTCCCTTGAACGCGTCATGAGCATGAAGTGCATTCCCGACGCTGCGCCACCACACCCCAGAACGTCGCTGCAGGATAGCTCCGTCCCCAGAGGAGACCCTGAGCCCAAGCCCTCCCTGCCCATGGCTCCCCCGGCCTGGCCCCTCGCAGCCCCTAAGCTGCTTTCTCTTTCTGCTCCTGCACGTGTTCTGGAGGTTTCTGGAAGTGGAATCCCTCAACAGGTGCCTTGGAGTCTGCCCACCTCTTTTCAATGGGCACTCGCTTGGTTTTTTTCTCTGTTGGACATAGAGTTGCCCTTATTTGATGTTGAAACGCCCAACGGATTACAGAGGCGATGTCATCCTGGGCACCCCTTCAGGAATTCTGGGCACAATCTTGGGGCCAAGGCCCCGATGTCCGTGGTGGGACACCCAAGTCGGTCCCCAGACAGGACACGGCTGTTTCCTCCCGTGGCCCACACAGAAACCAGGGAAATGCAGAAAGCTGGAAGGCACGCTGCAGAGGGCAGACGCATCGCTCCCAACCCAAGGCCAGGGAAAGGTTTCCCATGGGTCTGCTCCAGTCCATGCTCCAAGTCACTGGGTCCCACAAGGACAGAGACAGGGACAGAGACTAAACACGTGCAAGCTCAAGGGGGAGGATGGGCACACGGGGAGTATGTGTCAGGAGATGCAGGAGCTCCCGGGGAAGGACTCAGGCAAAGGAAACCCTGGGGAGGCAGGGCTGGTCACCCTCAGACCGGCAGGTGTCTGGTCTGGGGACCAGCAGCCCTGGGGAGAACGTGAGGAAGCAGAGGTCCAATGCAGGTGTCCTGGAGAGAAGGGGGACAGGCACCCCCGTCTGGGACCACAGTGAGCGGCACCCGTCCCAGGCCACAGGTGCACCGTTCACCTAGCAGGGCTCAGCCTGGGACTCACCCCCAGAAACTCTGGCTCGGTCGTTCCCAGACGTGTTTTCAGGAGCAGCCGGCACAGCGGTGGTGGAGACAGCAGGGGCTGGAACCGTGTTCATGCCCAAGGAGATGGATGGGATCCTCCTCCCAGTCCTCATGACAGAATGTCCCGTGGCTACTTTCTCCGTGTGTCTGGGGCACGGGATCGCGGCAACCCCTCCTGAGACCCCACGCCTGCCATCCTGCTCCTGGGGACATTCAGAGTTGTTGAAGGAGGAGGTGGAGAGGATCCAGGACGACAGAGGGCCAAGGAGAAGGAAGGTCAGCACAGGGAGGACAGATGGGCCTGCCCCGAGCCACCACTCAGGGCCGAATCCTCACCTGAACCAAAACCCCAATACTAAACCTTACCCAAACCCGAACCCGAACGCGAACCCGAACGCTAACCCGAACCCGAACCCGAACCCGAACCCCTAACCAATAACACTAACACCGAATCTGAAGGCGAACCGGAAGCCCAACCCTAACCCTAATCCTAACCCTAACACTAACCCCTAACCCTGACCCTGACCGTTACCCAGAGCCGGACCCCAACCCGGACCCTAACACTGACCCTGACCCGAACCCTCACAACCCTGACCCTAAACCCTAAACCTGACCCTAACCCTAACCCCGACCCTGACCCTAGCCCTGACCCTGACCCTGACCCTAACGATAGCCCTGACGCTGACCCTGACCCTAATCCTAACCCTATCCCTCTAGCCCTAACCCTTACCTTCTAAACCTAACCCTAACCCTCACCCTAACCCTCTAACGCTCACCCTAACCTTCTAACCCTAACCCTAACTCTAACTGTGACCCTCACCCTAACCCAAACCCTAACCTTCCCTGTCCTCCTTCCCACCCAATGACTCAAGCCAGGGCTAAATCCAAGGACAGGCTGGACCTCTGTCCCCAGGAACAACCAGGAAGACCAAGCAGAGGGAGAGAGGAGAAGTGGAAGCGGCCCACTGACCTCCCTGCCACCGATGTCTCCAAGGCCTCTGGCTCAACCCCGCATTTCGCGGGACCCTGGGAGGGATTCTGAATTCCAGGCCAGCTGGGTGGGGAGTACTCGGTGACCTTTGCATCCCTAGAGGTCCAACCCGCCTGGCCTTGCACCCTGAGCCTTGCTCCCCGGGATACGCATGGCTCTGGTGCCCAGCAGACTTCGGGGCCACAGAGCACTTGGCAGACGTGAGGGAACATGGGGGACCAGTCAGGGACAGCGCCATGGTTCGCGTACACATCCACCGCAAGGCTGGGTCACGGTCCAGGTGCAGTGTGCAGGTCTCCTGGGCACACCTGGCCCTCTCGGAATGGAGGTCTGTGTGCCTGGGGTACCTTTCCTCCACCTCCACCTCCCCCTGGAGGAACGGCCAGATTCAAGCATTTCCATGTCCAAGCCTCAGGAACAGTTGGAAACCTGGGGTCAAGAGAGGCAGGGACTGGCCCAGGACGAAAGACGGGTACAGAGTCCAAGGAGCATCGCTTCCCTCCAGTCCTAGGCAAGCCCCGACCCTCCCATGAGGTCTGCTTTGAGGGTGAGAGCCTCTCAGATCCTTGGGGAGAGCTACCCACCCCGTCCCATGTGGGGACGTGACCTCGAGCATCCCCAGACAGGTAGAGGCGTATGTGCTTGGGCGTGCGCACGTACACACGCACACACACACACACACACACACACACACACACACACACACCACTCTGCCCGGCTAGGGGTCAGAGGGGGAGACACCCTGGGAAAATGGTGGGTAACAAGGTGGAAAAGAAGAAAGAGGTTGGAGACAGCTGGGCCGTGGGGTCAGGGGCGTCAGGACTCCTGGCAAGGACCGAGATCCTTAGCATGGGGAGGGGAGACAGGAAGGGCTGATGGTCAAGGGGTCCTCAAGGGGCCCAGGGGCTTTGCCAGGGCACTGGGTGAGGACAGGGTCTGGGGCCTGGTGTCCTTCACCACCCCGGACTCCTGGAAGTAGGAAGAGGTAACCCCCCCCCTCACCCAGTGTGGACAGGGCTACACCGCCAAAGGCCTCCCCTTACTCTTCCATCAATGGGGCCATAGACACGGGCTGTCCCTAGGCTCCCACAGGCTTGTCGAAGAGCCTGTTGGCCTTGAATCTCTCTCCCTGATCCACTGTGCTCCCAGTCTTGGGAACATGCTTTGGACTCCCTCGAGGTCCTTCTGAGCAGAGGACAGCCTGCAGGCTTGGGGGGCTGACATCGTGGGCTTGCAGAATGTGGCAGAGCCCTAGAGCCCTGGTCTGGGGACCAAGGTCGGGACCCTCCTTGTTGCAGCCTCAGGGGCCCCATGTGCCAGAGGTTCCAGAGTCAGTGCTCTGCTCAGGGGGACAAGGCCTTAGCAAGGAAGCAAGCACCGGCCCAGGGGAGGGAAACAGGGACAAGGGAGACTTCTGAGGGTTCTCCCATCACCCCTGGAGCCCACAGATCCTGCTCCTGTGAGACACACAAAACCAGAGACAGAGACAGAGACAAAGACAGAGACAGACACCGAACACAGGGGAGAGGGAACCAGGAGAAGTCACAGACTTTCCTCCATCGGCTGGGAAATGACCGCCAAACACTTTGTCCCCTTCTCAGTCCCACGGGCCATCCACCCTGGCGGGACGGATTCGGGAATGCCCGGGAACCACGGTGGGGGCTGTCCGGCACATGGGCGCAGCCGAGGCCCTTGGAACTCAACCTAATGGGAGCCCCTGGAGGTCTGTGTCACCACGGTCAGACTCCATGCACTGCCACCTTGCCACGGCTGATGGGACCCAGGCAGGAGGAGGGTGGCTTTGCCTGGATCCCAGAGCAGATCCAGGCCCCTCTGGGCTGTGCTCCAGGCCCCCGCCCAGCCCCTGGCTCGCCCGTGCATCGCCAAGTGTGTGCACGAGCCTCCCGGGAGAGCGGGTACGGAACGTATGGAGAGGTCCCACCCCTGATGGCATCCCCAGAAGTGGAAGCCAGAACACCCCCAGTGTGCACACGGGGAGACTGGGGAGGCCCTGGGAGCCACAGGGTCCATCCGCGGTCCCAGTCCTGGGCAGGAGCCGGAGCAGGAACCCGGTCTGAACCCAGCTCTGGGCCCTCACAGCGGGGACCACAGCTGCACCCAGGCCTCCCAGGGGCTGTGGGTAGGCCGTGTGGGGGTCACTGTAGAGACAGGGAATGGGGTGGGGGGTGAGCCAGGAGCAGCTGGGGGAGGGGCGCCCTCAGGGAGCTCCGGGGTGAGGAGGAAGTCGGGTAAGGAGCCCCCAGGCAGCGGTGACCTCACTTCCCTGACGACACAGCCCAACGGAATTGGAACCCACGTATCCAGGCACCCACGTTCCAGAGACGACCCCCTGCCCAGCTCATTTCTGCGGAGATCCCCACAGAAGCGACATGTTCCTCTGTTGCATACCCAAGTCCAGAGGAGGCGGGCAGAGGAGAGCTCGCCCGCCAAGCACATCCCCTCACTGCGGAGGGCCTGGCAGGGCTCCCCGACGCCTCTGGCCCTTTGGCAAGAAGAATCGAAAGGTGACCCCGGGAGGCTCCGAGTCAGACAGCCCCACACCTTCCGATCGACCCGTGTCGCCCCAGGCCTCCTCCCCGTGTGTGTGTGTGTGTGTGTGTGTGTGTGTGTGTGTGTGTAAAGAGAGCTCATCGGGGGTGGACACGCCCCGAGCAGGAGCAGGCTGAAGAGGGGTCAGATGCCCGGTGGCCAGGTCATGTTCACACCCCAGGTTCAGGCTGGCTACGTGGGATGGGGTGTGGGGGCTGCTCCCTTCTGCCCGGGGTTTATCCTGACACCCTGCAGGGACGGGTCCCTGACCCAGGTGCGGGTCTGTGCACGCGCAGGTCTGCGTGTGATCCGGGAGAAGCCGGGGGACGGGGCAGGAGGACGGTGGGTATGGCCGGGCAGGGCTCTGAGGCCTCTTGCACAGTTCCCGTCTTGCCTTGGCAGGCCACGGATGAAATAGGAAGGAGGCAGGAAGACACGCACTCCTCCCTGAACCTGGAGTCCCCGGTCCTGGGAAGGCCTCCGGTCCCTCCCAGACCACGGTCCCCGCTACTCCATTGGACTGTGGTCCTGGACACGGAGCCCACCGAGGCCAAGGCCGAGGGTGAGAAGACTGGGATGGGGTGCCTGTGGCTGTGTGGGGAGGGGTCGGTGATGGGCCCCACAGGGAGAGGCCCCCACAGGCTGGCGTGGGGCCAGGAGCCACGACCTGGCTCAGAGCACCCAGGGGGCGGCCTGCCATCCGGGAGACGTCCCAGGGAGGCTTCCTTCGTGGCTGCGGCTTCTCCGGGAGACCCTGGGCTGTGCTCGGTCTCTGCCAAGCCCCAGGGAGAGGCAGGCCCGCGGGTGACCTTCTCTCCTCTCACAGCTACTCCGGCGGAGAAGCTAGACCCACTCCCAACTTCAGCAGCTCCGGAGGGGGACATGGTGATGGGAGAGACTTCGGCGAGAGACCGGGAGCCGACAGGTGACCGGCCGCCTGCCCACGGAGGTGCTGATGCTGTCCAGGGAGAGTCGGCTCCTGCTCCTGCCGCTCCCCCTGCCCCTGCCAGAGCTACTCCCACGTCCCCTGCCCCTGCCTGTGCTCCTGTTCTCGCCCCTGACCCAGATCCTCCCTTGGTCCCACCACTTCCCTGGGCCTTCACGGTGCCCCTGTTCCTGCCCCAGACCCAGGTCCTGCCCTTGACCCTGCACAGGCCATCACCCCTGCACTTGTCCCAGCTCCTGCTCCCGCCCCTGCCCCTGCCCCTGCCCCTGCCCCAGACCCAGGTCCTACCCCTGTTCCTGCCCCTTCGGTTGCCCCTTCCCGTGCCCCTGCCAGGACGGCCTCCCCTTCCCCTGCCTGCGCCCCTGTTCCCGCCCCAGACCCAGAAACTGCTCCTGCTTCTTCCCCTTCAACTGCCCCCTTCCTGTCCCCTGGCCTTGCCAGGACCACTGCGCCTTCCCCTGCCCCTGCCTAAGCCCCTGTTCCCGCCCCAGACCCAGCCCCTAGCCCTTGCTCCTGCTCCTTTCCCTGCCCTTGCCTGTGCTCCTGTTCCTGTCTCTGACCCAGCTCCTGCTCTGGATCCTGCGCTGGCCACGACTGCTGACCCTGTCCCCGCCCCGGTCCCAACACCTGCTCCTGCGGGGCTCCCAGACCCGCATCCAGAGCCCACAACTCTGCGGGGAGATCTCCCCGTAAAATTACCCTCCGTTCCGTCCCCTGACCCCGACACCCCCCCAGAATGTTTCCTCCCTTCCCCCTGTGTTCTTCCTCTCCTTTATGGAGTCACCGTCATAGTTGCCTTCCATCTCCTCTATGCTGTGTATTATTTATTTTAAATAAAAGTTCTTGTTTTCCCTTGAACACGTCATGAGCATGAAGGACATTCCCAACGCTGCGCCACCACACCCCAGAACGTCGCTGCAGGATAGCTCCGTCCCCAAAGGAGACCCTGAGCCCAAGCCCTCCCTGCCCATGGCTCCCCCAGCCTGGCCCCTCGCAGCCCCTAAGTTGCTTTCTCTTTCTGTTCCTGCACGTGTCCTGGAGGTTTCTGGAAGTGGAATCCCTCAACGGGTGCCTTTGTGTCTGCCCACCTACTTTCAAAGGGCACTCGTTTGGTTTTTTTCCCTGTTGGACATAGAATTGCCCTTATTTGATGTTGAAACGCAGAATGGATTACAGAGGAGATGTCATCCTAGGGACCCCTTTAGGAACTCGGCACAATCTTGGGGCCAAGGCCCCTGTTCCTGCTGGGACACCCCAGTCGGTCCCCAGACAGGACACGGCTGTTTCCTCCCGTGGCCCACACAGAAACCAGGGAAATGCAGAAAGCTGGAAGGCACGCTGCAGAGGGCAGACGCATCGCTCCCAACCCAAGGCCAGAGAAAGGTTTCCCATGGGTCTGCTCCAGTCCATGCTCCAAGTCACTGGGTCCCACAGGGACAGAGACAGGGACAGAGACCAAACACGTGCAAGTTCGAGGGGGAGGCTGGGCACACGGGGAGTATGTGTCCGGAGATGCAGGAGCTCCCGGGCAAGGACTCGGGCAAAGGAAACCCTGGGGAGCCAGCGCTGGTCACCCTCAGACCGGCAGGGGTCAGGTCTGGGGACCAGCAGCCCTGGGGAGAACGTGAGGAAGCAGAGGTCCAAGGCAGGTCCCCCAGAGAGAAGGGTGACAGGCACCCCTGTCTGGGACCACCGTGAGCCGCACCCATCCCAGGCCACAGGTGCACCGTTCACCTAGCAGGGCTCAGCCCGGACTCACCCCCAGAAACTCTGGCTCGGTCGTTCACAGACGTGTTTTCAGGAGCAGCTGGCACAGCGGTGGTGGAGACAGCAGGGACTGGAACCGTGTTCATGCCCAAGGAGATGGATGGGATCCTCCTCCCAGTCCTCATGACAGAATGTCCCGTGGCTACTTTCTCAGTGTCGTCTGGGGCGCAGGATCGCGGCAGCCCCTCCTGAGACCCCACGCCTGTCACTCTGGTCCTGGGGACATTCATAATTGTTTAAGGAGGAGGTGGAGAGGATCCGGGATGACAGAGGGCCAAGGAGAAGGAAGGTCAGCACAGGGAGGACAGATGTACCTGCCCCAAGCCACCGTTCAGGGCCTGGGCTGGGATTCCCTCAGATCTCACCCAAAATAATGGCTCCTGATGTGTGGACCGGCTTCTGCGGTTTCACTCTCTCCCTCCCTCATTTATTCACTCCGTCATTCATTCCCCCTCCTTCCCCTTCATCCCTCCCTCCCTTCCTGCCTCCCTCTCTGCCTCCTGCCCTCCCTCTCTCTTTCCCTCACTCATCCTTCCTCATGCCCTCCCTCATTCAGGAGAGGATCTGGGGTCTCTGCTCTGTACTGAGCACTGGGGCTTCATCAGTGAGCCCCCCTCAACCCATGTGGTCACATCCACTGTGGGAGATGACAGGGGGTAGTCCTCAGGGCTCGCAGTGGTGATAAGCACCAGAAACCTGCTCCTGAAAACAGAGGCCCATTTCACAAAGAAAAGAAAGGAAACACACATGCTTAGCATTTCCTCTAGAAAAATCCGGTCCTGAAAAATGATGAAAAGTAAATATATCCTAGACTTCATGCAATGTGACTTCTAATGGCCCATACACACTGATTCCTAGAAGCAACAAAGAGTAAATCATTCAATGTTGACTGGTGGTTTGTGACACAACTTTTCTGAGCAAATGAGAGCATTTCAGCGAACATCTCCAGGGCCTCTGAGCTTACCCAAAGGTCTCTGTGATCCTCTGACTCTTCCATTGACCTCTGGGGAAGCTTAGTCCTGCTGACTTCCTTGTCTCCTGCTTCTTCTGGGACACTTTCATGGACTCCTACCCCCCACCAGGACCTCCCCCACCAGGAATCCCCATGCCCTGTGGTCTGGTGTCCAGATCCTGCGCTGGGTCCCTTGAGCCCCGTGCTTTGTGCAAGGACTGTGCCCTCCCTCTGGGGTCACTTGGCCTCTCCCGTGTAGTGGCCTGCATCTTCCTGCACTGGGTCTCCTCTGATGAGTCTGCAAGGCCAGCCTGTGCCCATGGGCATGGAAGAATGTGTCCAGAAGGTCCAGATGATCTGCTCCCAATCCCAGCCTGTGGAGCCTGGGCCAAGAATGGTCCCCGAGCAGAGGACGACTTGGGCCTAGGGAGCCCAAGGGAGAACGTAGTATACTGAACCCACAGGAGAGTGAGAACGGTGGGGACCTGGCGCTCAAGTCAACTGGAAGACCACACCCACCCGCACTGGCTCTGCCCCCAGGGCTGGAGGTCATCGGGGTATCTGCCCTCCCAGGCTGCAGGCTGGCAGTGACTAGCCGGGGAGGAGGCCCCGCTGGAGCAGGAGAGAGCCCTCCGCGGAGAGGAGGGGCAGGGGCTTCCAGCAGCAGGTGCACTGGGTTGAACTGAGGGGGTATCGGGAGACAGCAGTGTCTGCAGCTGGGGTCTCCACACAGACCCCCTCCTCAGGCTCAGCACAAGCTTGTCTGGATGGCCTTTGTGTCCCAAACACAAAGTCTGACTCAGGCCCTCCCCTCCAGCTCCTACTCCCAAGCCTTTGCATTCAGCTCAAGTGACAAGAAAGGGCCAATAGTTTAGGTGGTGTTGGGTGCAGAGACGTGTGATTTTTCTGGCCCACACTGTAACACTGCTGGCATTTTAGAGATCTCAGGGCTGGGGCACCTGGATGGCTCAGTGGGTTAAGCCTCTGCCTTCGGCTCAGGTCATGATCTCAGGGTCCTGGGATCGAGCCCCACATCGGGCTCTCTGCTCAGCAGGGAGCCTGCTTCTCCCTCTCTCTCTGTCTGCCTCTCTGCCTACTTGTGATCTCTGTCAAATAAATAAATAAAATCTTCTTAAAAAAATCTCAGGGCTTTGATTCAAAAAACGGTAGGATGCGTGGGACCATGGAAAGCTTTCTGAAACATGCCTCTGTGCCCTACAGCCCTCCCATCCCACCAGCTCTGCTTGGAATCCCTCCAGGCCACAGACCCACAGTCTTGGGTCCTCAGATAACCCAGACAATGTGCCTTCAAAAAGGTGGGGCAACAAGACATACTGCGGATTCCAGCAAATCCCCCTCCCAGGAAGTGAGGGTACCGCTGGACGAGCTATCGAGAACAGCCAGGTCAGGGTTCCAGGTAGACCCCAGAGGCCCAGGAGAAACTGAGGAGCATCTGAAGGCAGCCACCTCACTACTGGGAGAGTTGGTGGAAGTGAGAAGTCACAGAGGACTCCCAAAGTCTGGACTTGGTGTTTCCCTCCCCTGAGATGGGGACACCTGTGGGAGGAGCGGTGGCCAGCTGGTCCAGGCGCCTGACATGGGCAGATGGGGTAAGTGAGGCCCGAGACCCCCGGGGGATGTTCCTGGCATCTGGACTGAACAGGTCTTAAAAGCTACAGAGTGGTTGGGATCATCTTCAGACTGAGAAGGAAGATGAGGGGCAGAGGGGACTGAGGAGGCTCGGCGTAGACAGGAAAGGGCTGAGACACTCCTTTGGGGGGAAAGTGGGTCAGCTCCAGGCTCATGGGGACAGACCTTGAGGCCATTGTGCTACGTGAAATAAGTCAGTCCCCCAAGGACTGATACTGAAGGACCCCACTTGTGAGGGATGGAGAACTGAGTCATAGAGGTGGAAGGAGCTAGTGGGTACCAGGACTGGGCAGGGGAAGTGGAGGGTTAGAGTTAGGGTGAGTAGAGTTCAGTTGGCAGTGAGGACAGAGTTGTGGCAGTGGATGGCGGTGGCAGGTCCAGAAGAGCGAATGTACTCATTGCCACCGAACCGACCCTGAAACGTGCTTCACAGTGTCAGTTACGTGTCTGATACACCACACTAGGAAAGAAGTGAGTCAGGAGGTCAGGGCCATCGTGAGTCCCAGGAGGGCCCTGGAGCGGGGATCCTGTATCTTAGTTCTCACTCTCAGGCTCTGCCCCTTGTCGGTGACAGCTCACAGCAGGCACTCAGTGAATGCTTGCTAAGACACAGCGCAGGCAGATGAGGGCACAAGGGCAAACCCACCGGTGGGCACTGAGGAATCCCAACAGGACCTGCATCCAGACGGAGCCGGTGCCCACATTTTACAAACACCAGCACAGAAATAGCCATTTAAAACCAAGGCAGTGCCTCTCTGCCTACATGTGGTCTCTGTCTGTCAAATAAATAAAATCTTTAAAAAAAATAAAAATTAAAAAAAAAAATAAAACCAAGGCAGGAACCACATATAGCCCAGAGGATTCCATTCTCCTGGAGGCTGAGCTATCGGCCACAGCCAAGGCCTCTGGCAGTCAGGGGACTGGGGATCTGACAGGTGGCTTGACACACCCCTGACCCTGAAGCCCCACGGGACTGGGAGGGAAGACCCAGCCAGGGCCATTCTGGCTCCAGGGTGGCTGCAGGGCCACTCCGAGCCCTACCAAGAAGTGTCTGTTCAGAACCAGGGAGGAACCCTTTTCTCTTGCTTGTTCTTTTTAAAGATGATGCTCAGCATTGATACAGAAAAGCATCTGCCATAAAACTGGAGCTGTTCATAGCTGCCAATGCCCCAGAACTTATCAAAATGTGGTGACCACAAAGAGAGGAACTTGTGTCCCCAGGCAGGCCTCCCATATGCAGGTGCAGCTGGGGGCCCTGGACATCTGGGCCTCACAGTCTCCCTCAAGGGGACTGAAGAAGGAACCTGATCTGACAGCTCCACTGGCAGCATCCCCTGATGGAAATGGGGGCAGCCCCTCGCGTGTTCCTGGTGTCCTGGTGATTCTTGGGCACAGCCATGTATCTCAGCTTCTCCATGATGGGGGAGGGGGGTGGTGGGTAGCCCAGCATGTGCGGATCCCACAGATCCTCCAGGGACAGTCCAGCAGCTGCAGATCCCACAGGTCCTCCAGGAGACGGCCCAGCAGCTGCAGGTACCACAGGTCCTCCAGAGGACAGCACAGCAGCCACAGGTCCCACAGTTTCTCCAAGGGACAGCCCAGCACCTGTGGGTCCCATAGGTCCTCCAGGGCACAGCCTAGCCACTGCAGGTCCCATGAGTCTTCCGGGGGTCTTCCAGGTCTTAGTGAGTTTGTGATACAGCAGGTACCTCTTTAGGGGTCTCTTGTCATGCCACATGACCTCCATCCCATTGGCCATGTCGACCCCCATTGCATGGTGACAGGCCAAGGTCAGTCAGTGAACCTCCACCACCAATACCCCCAAAAAAGCCCCCCATGTAGTAAACGTTGCCCTGATCCCTGGGGATGTGGGCCTGGGACTACAGCTGGCACTCATAGCTGAAGTCCTTGCAGGCTGCCCTGTAGAAACTGGGGTACAGCGTGCCAAAGAGAGGGGAGAGGATCTCCATACCCACGTGGTCACAGAACTTCAGGTCTACGCCTGCACACCAAGTCATCCACCTCACGGAGGAAGTGCTGCTCGCAGAAGCAGCTGACCATCACCATGTGCTGCATGGACACATCCTGCCGGTGTGGGGCACCACAGACCTCAAGGACCATCACCCTCAGCCCTGCCGGATGGGGCACAAGGGCTGGCAGCCAGCTGGTCGGTGAAGATGTAGCAGGTGACCCTGTGTCTCACATTGAGGACCACTATCTTTCAGCCCTCCCGGAGGGGCACATGGGCCCGGCAGCCAGCTGGTCAATGAAGATGTAGTAGGAGACCCTGTGTGCCACCATGAAGGACTTCTCTGCTGTCTGCAAGAACAGGTCCAGGAAGTTATAGGGATGGAGACAGCGTGTGAGAAGGTTCACTGCCAGAGGCTGGCAGCAGGACCCCAGAGCTGGGGGCTGAGAACATGTACACCTTCTTCAAGGGGGCAGGCTCTGGGCTGTTTTAAGTAACAGCCACTCTCCCAGCCACTCCTGAGTCCGCTCATGGGGCCTCCCTACCTCCTGCTCCCAGAGATGGGGGCCATCAGCTCCCCATCTTACAAAGAGGACTCTAAGGCCTAGAGGTTGGAAACCCATGCAGCCCTACATTTAAGTGGGGGAAAGCACATGCACACTCAGCAGGCATGAGCCAGGTCATCAGGGGCAAACCGAGGCTCAGCCAATGGGGAAACAGCGAGACGTGAAGCAGGAGGAGAGAGAGTGCTCCTGGCAGAGGCACAGCATACGCAAAGGCTTGGAATCAGGCTGAGGCACCTGTGGTCAACCACACTCCTGGGTGCCCACAGAAGGGAGGGTCCCAGTGGGAGAGGTGAGGCTGGGGGGGTGGGGGGAGCAAACCACAGAGAGCCCCAAAGGTTATGTTCCAGAAAGATCACTCTGGTTACTGGAGGAGAATGGGCTCTGTGCCGGCGAGGACAGGGAGACCCTAACCCTAAGGCAACCATAACCCTAACCCCTAACCCCTAACCCTAACCATAACCTCCATCCTAACCACTAACATCAATCCCAATGAAATCATCACAAAATCAGCAAAATACATTCCTATACGTTTCTTAAAATAAATGTGAGGAGCCTGATCAGAAAAATTGCAAAACCAAGAGCTCATGGATACATTGTGCGCCATAAGCAAGTGTCTCTTCACAAACCTCTCCAGGGTTGTTAGATAGAGTGAAACAATGTTGCGCACCACAATGAATGTTTAAGTAAAACCCGGTGGTCGTATTAAGTGCTGCAGAAAATGTTAACCAAAATCCATGTCTGTTATGGATATAAACACTCATGAAAGCAGGAATGAGGGTAATTTTTCCGTAAATCTACGGCAAACACCACGTGCACGTCTGAAGGCTGCCGGCTCCACTCTGCAGTCCGGACCGAGGACCAGACGCCGGTGCTCACGGAAGGACAGATACCAGGACCCCCTCGGAGGAGGCGTCTGGGACACAGTCGGATGCGGCTGCGGGCCCAGGGAGGGGACGGGGAGTCGGTGTCTCGTGCCCATGGTCCCCCTCGGGGAGGGGGAGAACCTTCTGGAGAATGACGTGCGGCGCGTGACCTCGGCGGAGGCTGCGGATCTGCCACCTGCCATGTCCGAAGCGGTCCGTGTTGTCATGTTTAGTCGCCGTGAAAACGCGACGGAGGACGCATGTCACCACGCGCACGGACCCGAAAACAGCCCCAGTGACGTGACCCTGCGGCGGCGCCGCTCAGACCGGAGCCCGCTGCGCCCTCAAACCCGTCGGGTCGGGCGCACAGGGGAGTCCGGCAGCGGCTCCGGGAGGAGAAAACCCGACGGGACCGGAGAAGACGGGGTCGGGGCAGCAGGTGTGGCCGCTGACGTGGCCTGCGGTCTGTGGGCCCCTGCGGGCGCCGTCAAGGTTTCCTCACCCGGGGATCCGTGGGGGTTCCGCCGGGCAGCATCGCTGTTCGGGGTCAAACGCCCCGAAGCAGCCCCTGCGACCGACCGACGTGGTTCGGGAGCGACCGCGGGGGTCTGCGTGCGGGGACGACGCGTCTCTGGGCGGCGACACGGTCCGCGGATCCGAGGTCACCACAGAGGACGCAGCGCTTCCCGACCCGGCACCAGGTCGCAGGAGCAGAGACGCCGTCGCACCCGGGAGGGAGGCCGAGCCCGCCGGGTCCGGGTCCCCGTGGACGGGCCACTCGCCCTCGCGGGAGCCGCGGCCGCCGGACACTCGCGGGAGGCCGGGGTCGGGCCGGGTCTCGGGCGCGGCGGACGCGGCGGGACTCGGGGTCCAGGTCCCCGCGGCGCCCCCGCAGCCGGTCGGAGCCGGGAGGAAGCGGGTCGGGCCTCGGGACAGCGGCCGGGGCGGCGGGACGGGGGCGGCTCAGCGCGACAGACCCCGCAGCGGCGACACGCCCGCGGAGGTCGCCGCCCCCGCAGCCCCGCGGAGGGAACCCGCGTCCCCCCGGCCCCGCCTTTCCCCGCGGACGCGCCCTCCCGGCAGCCCTCCCGGATTCGCCGCCTTGTGCGGGACCCGCCGCGCCGGGACAGGCCGGTGCTCCCACCCCGCGCGCCGCCGCCGACGGACGCGGGAAGGACGCGCGGGGCCGAGCGGGCGGCGGGGGCAGCGCGAGCCCGAGGGGGACCGGACCGTCCGCGGAGCCGCAGGAGCCGCGTCCGCCGCGCACGGACACAGCCGCGACCCGGGAGCACCGCCGGGACAGGGGGACCCGCAGCCCCGCGCGACCCCCGCGCGACCCCCGCGCCGCGCACAAACCCGCGGAGGCCGCACCGTCTACACTGCGCGCCCGTCCTGCTCCGGCGGGCCTGAGGGGCCGGACTCCTGTCAGCGTGGACGCGGCCCCACATCCCGCACAGCGGGTCCTGAGAGGCCCGGGCTCCCGGCCGTGGGGGAGGCCCGCGTCCTCCCGGAGCCTGGGCGTCGGCGCAGACGGTCCTGAGGCCTCGGAGCCCCTGTCAGCGCCGGAGAAGGCGGCCTGAGTGCGCATGCGCAGCCACGGTCCCGGCGTGGGGCTGGGGCGCCCCCTGCGGGCGGCGCGGGACGCGGTGCGGTGACTCGGGCGCCCCCTGCAGGCGGCGGGGCAGAGCAGGACGCAGTGCGCAGAGTTCGGGGGCGGGGGTCCCGCTGGCCCCGCCGCAGCCTGGAAATTCGGGCTGACGCGGAGCCCGGCTGTGCCCGGCTTCTCCGGAGAGAGGAGCGACGCACCCGAACCCCCACAGCGCTGAGTGACATGCGGACTCCGGGGTGCTCCCGGGGCGGGGCTGCAGGGCTGGCCAGGCTGGAGGTGGGGGCCGGGAGCGCTCCGGGAGCACGTCGCCCTGTGCCTCGTGTGAGCGTACGTGCCGGTGCGACCGGCGCTGGCCCGAAAGGAAGCGACGGGGCGGGCGAGGGGCGGTGTCCCTCCGTGTCCTCCGCAAGGCGAGGTTCGGGACGAGACTTCCGGCGGCGCGATTTCACGTCCGGGGCGTCCGCCGGAAGCCGGCGCCGCGGACCACGACGTGCGGGTTTGCCTTTCCGTTTGGCTGCGCGCGAGGAGACGGCGCCCTCCGACCCGCTGCCGCAGCGCGAGCGGCCGCGGGAAGCAGCCCCGCGGAGCGGGAACCCGGTGACGGCGCCGGCCCCGGGCTGGTCCTGACCCGAGCCGAAGGCAGTGGCCGGGCCGGCGCGGCCTCCCGGGCGTCCGGCCCCGACGCGTCTTTCAGGTCGGAGGTGCGGGGCTGGCGCAGGCCCGCGGCGGCAGGACGGGGAGGCGGAGAGCGGGGAGCCAACAGCTGGTCGCGCCGGCGAGGCCGCTTCTCCTCCCGCCGGAAGCAGCCTCGCGCGACGGAGTTTGCGGCCCTTGGGCAGGGCAGGGGTGCGCTGAGCTGCGTGCGGGCGTGGGGACGTGGCTGCTGGCCCCGACGCTGCCGGCCAAGGGACCGCGGGAGCAGCCGCCGGTCCCCCGCGGAGGTGAACCGGCGTTTACGTCTGGTGACCTGTTTCCTGGGCGGGCAGTGCTCAGTGACTACGGCCTCCCGCGCTGTGTCTTGAAAACACTCTCGGCGGTAAGACGGACTCACCAAAGCTGCCCGTAATCAACGGAGCAACCGGACCCTGACCCTGACCTCATACCGAGTTAAGATAAACTCGATTTAGAGTATCGCTCGTGAACTGTGGGGTGGTTTTCAGGAGCTGCGGGATCCAGGGGCCAACCTTATTCTGTTTTACTCTCCCTTGAATTTGAAACATCCCGCCCCGCGCCGGCTGGAGAGTGGCCACATGGGGAAACAGTGAGCAAACATTGGCAGGAACAATGCTCAAAAAGAGGGGTTCCAGGAGGCAGGCTGGAGTAGTCAGGGGCCCAGGGGGTGTCTCCCGGAGGAAGGGACCAGGAGACACGTCTCGGGTTCCAACAGTGCAGCATCAGGGTGTACGCTCTGCCTGACCCACGACCCCCAGGGGCACTGGGACATTCTAGCTCCAGAGGATCTGCAGACTGCAAATTGGCCTGAGCACGGCCTCCCCGTCTGGGTGTGGCTCTTTCTCTGCTTCTGGAGGCGGTTGATTGTCCTTTTGTTTTCCTCTGAACTGCACTGTTTTGTGTGGATTCAGCGCTGTTAGCTGACCCAATTTCTTCCTGAAAAAAGGTGGAATAGAAGTCATCCTTCTTTCCTGGGTAGACCTGAATAGATTCAATAGGAATAGCCTTTTTCCAGCTCCCTGGGCCTTCATCTGCTTGACAGCTCTGAGAATTTTAAAAACATATTATTAACAGTTTAAAATAATTGGTTTGGTTTTTTAAAAATTCAACAAAGTCACACTTTTAATAATCTATAAAATGATCTGAAAACATTGAGCTAGTCTTTACAGGATGAAGGACTGAGTCAAGGTTGGGGCCAAGGTCAGGGTTGGGATTAGGGTGTGTGAGGTTGAGGTTAAGTGTAACGGGGTCGTGGTCAGGGTGAGGGCCAAGGTCAGTGTCACAGCAAAGTTAAATCGGCAGCCCCTGCCCCACCACCCAGCACCCTGTGAAGCTTTTTTTTTTTTTTTTCAATTTATTTAACAGACAGAGATCACAAGTAGGCAGAGAGGCAGGCAGAGAGAGAGGAGGAAGCAGGCTCCCCGCTGAGCGGAGATCCCGATGTGGGGCTCCATCCCAGGACCCGGGGATCATGACCTGAGCTGAAGGGAGAGGCTTTAACCCACTGAGCCACCCAGGTGCCCCCCCGTGAAGCTTTTGCTGCCCCTCCTGAAACGCTCTCCCGCCCGGAGCTGGGGGTCTACCTCCCTCACCTGCGTGGAGTCCTCAGTGCTGCTGGACCCTCCCTGCCCACCTCCACAGGACACAAGTGTCATGAAGGCAGGGACAGAACATTTTGTACGTGGATGGGTTCCAAGCCCTCCAAAGAACGGGTGCCACAGGGCAGGAGCTCCACTGAAGCTTGTTTAATAAGCGATGAGTGTCCATAGAGGTATTTCTGGAGGGAAAAGTGGATCTGGAAATGAACCGCTCACAGTTCTCTCTGTGCACGAAACAGAAAGTTTCGTGGCTGACTGGACACATGTCCACACTGTTTAAATTCTTTTCAAGGTAAGGAAGAATTGGTTTATTGATAGTTGCTCAAGAATTTTACAACATGAATAGAGGCTACAATTTTTCAAATTTTAAAAAATTGATGTTGGTTATTTTATAATCACCAAAAATGGATTCTTCCACTTTGAGAGAAAACAAAGAGCTCCAGGTAAAGTGTCTGGTAGAGTGACAAGAGACTCCACACTGTAGCTATAACCCAAGCCTCAAACAACCGGCAGCCTTTTGCGGAGCCCTGGAGACCCTCGAAGGAACCCTGCTCTAGCGCTCTTCTCTAAGGAGGAAAGACAAACCAAGGGGCAAGACAACACGGAAGGTCCATTTATTCAATAGCAGCTTCGGAAAGGAATCCTCGAGACAGCGAGGGGATGTATTTCCCCATCTCTGCTTCACTCCTCTCCCACACACCTCTGTCCTTCGCAGGCTAGAGCCTGATGCAGACAAGGTGACTGTCTTAGATGTACTTACAGCCTTGGAGGGCACAGTCTGGAGGTGCAGACGGATGGAACATTTGTAAAAGTGGGACAGCAGAGTCTCACTGTACCCCGCCAGGAAGTAGAACTTGTGTGCAGGCAGCTGCCCAGGACCAGAGCACAGATCTCAACTGGTTAGCCCGGCGCTTTAGGACCAGCTGGTCAGCCAGACACCCTGGGAAAGTGCACAGCATGAACAGAGGAAAATTTCCTCTGCTCTTCGCTCTGAAGCAAGGTCCTCGCCACCCAGGTTACCTGAAAGGAGAAGGGCACCTTGAAGACCCAGCACCAGCTCCAGCGGGAACATCCAAGACCTGTCACCCCCAGCCTGGCTTTTCTCTTGTTCTACAAGTGGAATGAAAAGAATAACACTTTCAAGTTCAAAGTACATTATTTCATTACATTCCCAAAGCCTGTGAAGTAGGTATTATTGGTTATCCTGGTTTTACCAAAGGGAAGACGGAGGCCTTAGCAGGGCATGAAACTCAGATGATCCTTTCCTGTCTAGACCTTTTCCGCTCTTTCTGGGCCATTTATAGAAGCACTGGCCATCCCTTGACCCAGAGAGATGAGGCCACAAGCTACTTCTGAGACTGGGACATGAGCTCTCTCACCAGCCAGGCCCACAGCCTCAACCAGCGGATTCTCAGTGCAGATCCTGAAACTCCTACACCTCAAAAGTTCAGCATGTGTGAAGAGTCTCCACACCCAGCCCCAGACCTCATCACCCATCCCCAAATCCCCAGATCCTGAAACCCCTACACCTCATAGCACATGCTTGAAGAGTCTCCACACCCAGCCCCAGACCTTAGAGCCAGAACCTGGAAAGGGTGGGGGACAGGAATCTGTATTTTAAGCTTTCTAGACAGATGGATCTCAAAACACCCAAGCAGAGAAGCCTCATACCGAACAAAACACAGCTGATCCTCATTAATCCCAGTAGTTACGTTCTATGGGGTCAGCACGAGCAATGAAGTAGGGACACTGAACCCTCGCGTCTAGAGGATCTACGGGGTTAGGTTTCTGCATGCCCTGGTTTGAGTCACATCAATATGTAACCTTGTTTCCCGCGTGTTTCTGCTTTAAGACCCCTTGTTTAATACATACGACGCTTAACCCTCAACTCTCTGCCCACAGTATTAGAACTCATGCCTGAAGGAAGCTTATTAACACCCATATTTTCTCCCCAGTGTAGGTCACACCTTTCTTGTGCTTCACACGTCAGCATTAGGGCTATTTTATTTTTTTTTTAAGATTTTATTTTTTTGACAGAGAGATCACAAGTACATAGAGAGGCAGGCGGGGGGGGGGAGGGAAGCAGGCTCCCTGCGGAGCAGAGAGCCCGACGTGGGGCTCGATCCCAGGACCCTGAGATCATGACCTGAGCTGAAGGCAGAGGCTTAACCCACTGAGCCACTCAGGCGCCCCCATTAGGGCTATTTTAAAGCAGCGAAGCCACCGACAGAAAGCCTGAAACTGCAAACATGGGCACCATGGACCTCGAAAAGCTGTCCGGAAAGAACACCTGTTTACGCAGGATGGAAACAAGAAGGCAGAGCCCTCGGCAGGGAAGGCGTGTGCCGGGTGACTGCTCTGCCCCGGTCCCACGGTGATGTGGGACTATGAAATCTGAGCATGAAGCCCTCCGAACAAGCAGCAGTTGGATCGGGCCTTGCGCACGTGCTTACCTGGTGTCCGTGCGACAGCCACGACCAAGAACGTCATCCGCAGGCCCCCAGCACCGTGACCGCACACCTGTGTGAAGCGAGAGCGAGCTCTTGCGGTGGGCGCTGTCGTGCCATGTGTGGGCCTCCTCGTAGCTCACTGGCGTGTCCCCTTGCCCACTCTGACTTGGGCTGCCTGGTTCTAGAAGCACAGAGGGGCCACGACTCTGCATGTCCACCGACCCGGGCGACCATCCCCATGCCCCACCCCTGGCCCCTAAGGTCCCTGACTACACTGCCCCCGGCTTCACACACAGGTTCCCACCACCTCCGCACCCCCGCCCCACCACCCCCGGCCCTCAAGACCCTACACTCCCAGCTCTCGGCACCCGGACCCTAACCCTTCCACACAAATTCAGCGCCCCCCGAACACAAACCCTAACCCTCACCCTCACCATAACCCTCCCCCCAATCAGCCCTCTGGGAAGGTCTCCACACTGCCAGCAGATAAGACCCACAAAGCTCCTGGGCCCCAACCCTAACCCTAGTCATGGCTCTGGTACTACCCACACACAAAGCCTAGGTCTGAAAAACAGGGGCTTCGGGAACCCTGACCAACACCAGGAGACTCAGTCAGTGACACAGAAGGAAACCCCGCCATTTGGAAGACTGAGATGGAGCTGGGGCAGGAGGGTTTTGAATGAAAACCTTAGCCAAAGCACATTCACCGCTCCCATGAACACAAACCCTAACCCTAATTCCTAGCCCTAAGCCTGACCTAATCTGTTTTTTTTTTTTAAGGTTGTACTTATTTATTTGAGAGAGAGAGTGTGAAAGAGCACAGAGGCAGAGGGAGGAGCCAACTCCTCCCAGAGCAGGGAGCCCAACATAGGACTAATTCCCAGGCCCCCGGGATCATGACCCAAGTGGAGCCGAAGGCAGACACTGAATAAGCCATCCAGGTGCCCTCCATGTCTTAATTCATAGCTTAACGCTGACTTAGGAAAGCACTCTTGCCTGAGATTTCCACTGTTAGGAGGCGCTGCTCTCCCAAATGGGGCAGGTTATCAGAAAACACTGCCACGACAAGGAAATGAAGATAGAGTTCATGTTCTTTGAACTTGGAAGAACACTCTGTTCCCTTGCCTCCATTTTAGTTAACAGTGCGAGGCCACAATTCCTGTGTCCCGTTTGCAGTGGAAGCCTGGCAGCTGAGGCGTTGAAACTACCAGAACTCTGGCGGCATTTATGTGTGAAACATAATAATTGCAAAACCAAACAAACTGCTTGAAAGAAAGGGTGCTGAGCTTAGAAGCCAACAGAACCAGCTTTTCAATATGTCACATATATGAACTTAAACACTTCGCAGGCTTTTGACCAATGGCACTTGCGTTTGCTGAGCCCAAACAAGCCCAAGCAACCGCGATGACACAGAAGGCAGTGTCACGGGCTTGGAGCACCGAAGTCACTGCTTGAAAATACTGGGTGTGTCTGCCACAGAGAAACGGCCTCGCTCGGCACAGCTTTCCGGACACCACTGCTCGACACGCCAAGGGGCCTGCGGACGAAACACAAGTCCAGCTCAGAACTGGTGCGACTACTAGAATATTTTTCACCAAAACCTGATGAATCCAGTTGTAGGTGACGTGTGTATGTGTGATTCGAATACAGTGATGGTGCAAAATAAGAAATTTGTTTTCAGCCTCATTGCCAACAAAACTGTAAGCTCTGAATCCTATGAAACCATGCACAGCTACACTGCCAAGCGGCAGAGTCCCGAGACCAAGTTTGGGGTTGTGTGTCCTGAGGGCACGGCCACAATGAGAACAGGGCTCCGAGCATCCCAGAGTGTTGAGCAGGCACCAGGACCTCAGCCAACACCCTGCTTTCCTCAGTGGCCATGCCTTTCCTGAGGAACGTCAGCTGACCAAGCGGTGTGCTTGAAGAGGCAGTGAGCCTGTGGCTTGCACACCAGTGCGTGTGTTGGACTCAGGATTGTGCTCTCTCTCGTGCATCGTACGGGGCTCGTCATGAGCAGATGCCGACGGACTTTCGGATATGATGGCCGTGAGGGGAGGGGTCCAGTCGAGAACATCTGGCCACAGAGGAGCTCCTCTTGTCTCCCCCAGCTCATTGACTCCATGAATCAGTCCGACAAATTGCCGGACACCTTCAATATGTAATGGGCTTAACGTTTCTGTGCAGGAACAGAAGGCCACTTAGCTTCACTGGAACACAGAAGGTCATGAGACACAAGTAATCGCTCAAACACTAGAACAGAGGCTCTGCGGATCGTGAAGGTGAATAGCATAGTTAACAAATACTGTCTTGGTATTTGCACATCTGTGAAAATTGTACCAAACACCTTATGAACCCACAGAATGTGGGCTTTTGGAGTAGAATGTTTTGAGTATGATTTTTGATCAAATAAAGATCCATCCCTGTAAAGTTAATGGATGCTGAACATGTTGGTCCCCCATTGTTAGCCAGACCGAACCAGAAAACAGAAGGCCGGGAGCCTCCCAGGGCACTGAGGAAGATACAGGGACGTAGTGAGAGTCTGCGGAGCCAAAGGGAGGCCTCCGTCACCAGTGTTGAGGGGACATTTGTGTTCTGCTGTGTCTGCTTGAAGTGGGGTCGAGTTACAGCACAAATAAATGCTGAGGGGTGATGGACTGGAGATGTGCAAGCAAGGTCCCCACCGCTGGGAACCGTAATCATCCGAGGAGGAGGCCCACTTTCCGGCCTCCTGGGCTGGGAGGTGGCTGGAGGGTGTGTCTTGGGCAGCCCAGGAAGGGCTGCAGGGCAAACACCAGCAGCTTCCGCTTTCAGGGGCTGTGGTGTGGAGAAGAACAGCCACAACGCAAACGCAGCCAAGGGGCACCCAGTCCACCTCCGGGAGGGATGACGCTCTGGAGACTTGGTAGGAAAACAGAGAAGGAGATGAGCTGGGCAGGCTGGTCTCCATTAGAGCCAGCCCTGACTGTCGGAATCATCTGCAGGGATTCAGACCAGCTGAGGTCCAGGCCGTACCCCCGGAACACTGCTTCTGGGCAACGCTGAAGCCCGGGGCCGGCATCACTAGACATCTGCCCGGTGAGGCAACAGGCAGCCAGAGACCAATACGGGGTGGGGGGTGGGGGGGATGGAGACGGGCCCAGCAGAGGGAATAGCCAGTGGCATGGCAGGAACTTTGTTCGGGACAGACAGGGGCTACGCTTCTTGTGGGGAGGGCTGAGTAATGCCCAGAGCGGTGGAGTCACTGAGCTGTAACCCTAACCCTAATGTAACATCTTAGGTCGATTGTACTTAAATAATCTAATGAAATTAAATGAAGAAGGTGATGGGTCCATCAGAGCAAATGTGGAGGCCATGGCCAGGCCAGAATCCGTGCTTCCTCGGGCCCCTGGGAACAGGGGCTCCACGTGGCCTCGAGCACAGTCTCACCGATGCAGCCACATGGCTGTTACGGGTGACCTCAGTACACGTGCTCTGCCCCGTACCCCTGGAATCTGTGTGTAAGTAGATGACCCTCGCTGGGTCTTACTCCATAGCAGCCAAGAGGATTCAGAATACACCTTGTCAACAGGACAAGGGCTGTGGTCTGTGACAGACTTGGGCCCAGCTAGAGACGAGTGAGGGACAGGGTGACCAAGGGTGACACGCACGCCAGAGTAGTCAAGCCAGAGCACTTTGGGGAAGGTGGAAACCATTCAGATGCTCCTCAGATGCTGAATGAGGAGCCCCTCCAGGGCTAAACCCCTGAGTTCTCTCGGCACCCGAGGACGCCATCAGCCACCAGGTGGCAGCAGGGGACAGGAGAGGGCCCGAGTCCCAGAGGGGAATGGTGGCTCCTGGGCAGGTCTGGTTGGGGACCTAGACTTCTCAGGCCCACAGTTCCATTCTAACCCTAACCCTCCCCACCCCACCCCCGATCCTGGGCTCCCAGGGCTGGCCTTGCTGCAGAAGGAGGCCACGTCTCGGAATGCGGCCCCTCCCCGTCCCCCACAGTGGGGGAACTCCCACCAGGCCCCGTCTGGTCTGGCTCTTGGCCCCTCAGTCTCTCTGAGGCCCACCTCCTCCCGCTGGACCCGACTGTCCACTTGAGCTTCCTGTGGCCCTGGGCCCATCTCCCACCAACCAGATCCACAGGCCCAGGAAGCCCCCGCCCCTGCCCCAGGGGAGACACTCAGGCATGTTAAGCAGAGGGGGGACCCACAAAAGAAAGACATAAGCCCAACCCCAGACCCCACCACTCTCAGCCACAAAGCGGGCATGGCCAGAGGCCTGCGGCATCCTGGCCCCTCCTGTCCTTCCCCACTGACCTGACATCCCCCTCCCACGGTGCCCCCACCTTCCGCTGCTGACACCAGGGAGCGGGGTGAGGACACGCCCCCCTGACTGCCCAGGTGTTGACGGGCAGCTTGTCCCGCCTCCAGCCCAGGTGCAGCATAAAGCCAGCGGAGGCAGCTGCCACGGGACCGCTGTCTGCCATGAAGGGGAGCAGCACCCTCCTGCTGGCGGCCCTCGTCCTGCTCTGCTCCTGGGGTGAGTCTGTGCTTCTGTCAGCAGGGCCCCTGTTTGGGGGATGGAGGGGGGCCTGGACAGCTGAAAACCCAGGCACCAGGCCCCTCGCAGGGAGGGCGACAGCCTTGGCAGGGGCCCGACTGGCTCCCATCACCTCATCGCAGAACGCGGATGTGGGCGACGACCCTGACGCCCCTGCCGAGCCCAGCCCCGTGCAGCCCAGCTCCAACCTCTCCCCCAGCCCTAGCGTCAGCGACCCAGCCTAGCCTGACCCCCACACTCCAAGCCCCAGGTCCGCCAACCCCACATGGAGGGGAAGTCCCAGCTGCGTGAGGGGCTGGACCCCTTCCCTACAGATGCCGGGGAACCCTCGTGGAGGGAGGAAGTGGAGGAGGGGTCCGTGGGCAGGTAGGGTGGGGGCTGCCGTGGAGGAAGGTCTGAGGGAGGTGAGGAGGGACACGGAAAGGCTAGAGGCCGAGGCTGGAGTTCTGGGAAGTCTGGGGTGTCCTCCTGTCCTGGTGCCATCCCTGCCTCGCCACACAGGGCTGGCCACCGGGGAGGACAGCAGCGAGTTTTTCATGGACTTCCTGCAAACGCTGCTGGTGGGGTCCCCGGAGGAGCTCTACGAGGGGCCCCTGAGCAAGTACAACGTCAATGCAGACGCCAAGGCCGCCCTGACCGAGCTCAAGTCCTGCATAGACAACCTCCAGCCCATGCACAAGGCGGAGCTAGTCAAGCTGCTGGTACCGGGGCTGGGGGGCGGGGGCACCCAGGTCCCTAAACGCCCACAGCCCCAGCAGGACCCACGGCCCCACCCTGCTGGCCCTCTGCCAAATGCTGTGGCTCCTGATTATCCCCCAGTGCAGCCCAACGCGCCTACAGACACCCTGACCGGCTGCAGTAGATGGGAGTGGACACCCCAGACCTCACTCCTCACAGAGCCCCTCAGCCGCCCCTACACGTACACACATGCATGGGCACACCTGCACACAAGTGCACACACACACCCACGCAGGTGCACGCACCACTTCCCCAGCTGCTAGGAGAGGTAGGAGAGGACTGGCTGAAATGGGCCAGAGGCTCCTGACGCCCACGGGCTGGCCTGGGCCTGCCTGCCCAGTGGAGATGGCGCTTTCTAGTTATTGCTCACCAAGGACGGGACCCCCAGCCCTGTCGGCCCACATCTGTCTGCCTTCCAGGTGCAAGTGCTGGGCAGTGAAGATGAGGCCTAGCAGAGCCCAGTCATGACTCCAAGCAGCCCCAGGACCCGCTACACAAGCAGCCAAGGCCACGTCTTCCCATTACCACTTCCCCATGTGTGAATTTACCCTAATACTGTTCAGTCAATAAAGCGTCCTGCAGCTCCACTCCGGGCTCCTGTCTCTGCCCACACTCAGGGACACAACCACAGGCTATGGAAATTCACACACACGGGGTCCCGCCCGCAGAGCGAGCACGTGCAAGTAGCCCCACCAGACACCCGTGCGGACGGAGCAGACAGACAGGCGGGCGGGTGGACACAGGAAGGTCTGCAGAGGCAGTGGCGGGATGCAGGGGCCTCAGAGCAGGGAGGGGCAAAGGGCCCCAGGCAGAGGACGTGGCCAGGCCTGGGAGGCCAGGCTGGGGCTGCTGTGCATGTGTCGGAGACCGTGAATATGCGCAAACGCACAAAGGCACAGGGCAGGGGCTGAACGCGGCTCCCTCAAGTCACCCAGGAAAAGAGTGTACCCCGAAGAAGCACAGCCCGAGCCGCAGCCCCAAGAGGAACTTGGACAAAGTCGAGAACAAAGTGCATCTGCACAGCCAGCAGGGGCGTGGGCGGGAGGGCAGCAGCTCCCCCCCCCCACCTCCCCGCCAGCCTACACTCACCTTGGATCCCAGGGTCCCGACTGCGGGAGACTTCCTGTGTCTCAGTTCCCCTCCCCCATCAGTGGTCCTCACTGGGGGCCGGGCTCACTTGGTTCTTCCCTCTCCCACAACTCTCGCTCCCCGGCCACTCCAGTTCCGCCCCGTGACCTCCATGTCCAGTACAGAACCTTGCTGTCCCTTTTCCTCCGAACCTCTGCCCCTCCCATCGCAAGGGAGGAGGGGAGCAAAGTCCCAACCTGAACCATGCCTGGTGGGGAGGGGGTTCCCTGGGCAGAGGCCATTGTCTCCATCACACAGATGGTGATCTAGAACCCACGGTCCCACAGAGCCACATTCTAGAGCTTGGGGCTAGGACCCCTCCCCAATTCTCCAAGCCCCCCAGGGAGAGGAGAAAGAGGGAGAGGCCTTCCTCTCCATGCCCCTTTCTCAGGAACTCCCTGGCACTGAGGCCAGAGTGACAGGACCGCCTCTGAGGAGGCCTGGTCCATAGGTTGCTCTGAGAGCAGCTCCTGGAAAAAGAGGTGAGGACCCTTCTGGAGCCGCCTGCCCCCCCATAGCACAGTCTCACCCAAGAAGTTTCCCACCTTTGCCCACCGCTCCTTGCCCAGCAGTGCCCAGAGTCCTCTGAGTAGGAGGAACCTGCCCAGAGCCCCTTAGAACCAGGGAGGAGGGGGTCTGTGAGGGCTGGAAGAGACAGTCCCTCTGGGCATGTCCACAAGGGCCTGGCGCTCCTCCTCTTGGGGGTTGGTGGGGGCACAGAAGGCCCTACTCGAAGCAGAAGTTCTGTAAGTCTGGGCCCAGCTCGAGACCTCATTGAGGGGACTGTGGCCTGAAATTCTGCCCATCAGTGGGGACAAAGCAGGGATGGGGTTAGGAGTCAGGTCTTCCAGCACCTGGTCACCCTTCCCTCCGTGGACAGAGCCAGCCATGGCGGAGGAAGTATGGGTGGGCACCTGGAGGCCCCATCGGCCCCGGGGGCCCATCATGGCCCTCTACGGCAGCCCAGGGCCCAAGTACCTGATTCCACCCACCACGGGTAAGTGCCTGGAAGCCTGGAATGGGTCTGGGGAGGATTTGGGGCCACCTGGGAAGTGCCTGGAATGACGCTGGTGCGGGTCCAGGGAGAGTGTAGGGACGGTCTGGGGGGTCTGAGGGGTCTGAGGGGTGGGTGTGGGGGGGGCTGAGGGCTCACCCCTGGCTCTCCGCCCGTGAACCCCTCTGGGGCCAATAGGGTGGGGACAAGGACGGTGTCTGGTTCCAGGCTGCTCAGAGCCCCTGTCCCACAGGATTTGTGAGGCACACGCCCACCAAGCTGCGTGCACCAGCCTACAGTTTCCGGGGGGCCCCCATGCTCCTGGCAGAGAACTGCTCCCCAGGGCCCCGCTACAGTGTGAACCCCAAGATACTGAGGACGGGCAAGGACCTCGGTCCCGCCTACTCCATCCTGGGGCGCTATCGCACCAAGACCATCACGACCCCTGGCCCTGGTAAGGGACTCTGGGGCCCCCGCAGCCCTGCCCAATCCTGCCAACGGCCACCGTGTGTCCTGTTACGGCGAGGCAGTAAGGGAACACAAGCGTCCTGGGCCTCCTATCCCCTCGTCTGCCTCACAAGGGACACCAGCAGGCCCGAGGCAGTGTAGGGGACTCTCCAGCCCAATTCTGACCCGAGCTTTTCTTGGACTACGTCCCAGCACCAGGCCCACAACTGAGCCTGCCCTTTTCCCTCCAAAGCTGCAGCTCTCCCCTGATTCCTGCAGCCCCGGACACCCCCTGACCAACCTCGGGCACCATCTGTACGGGGGCCGGGAAGCCCTGCACCTGCAGTGCTGGGAGATTTCCTTGACCCCCCGGGCCGGATCTGCAGCCTGTCTGTGTGGTCCTTTCCCGCCCAGCACACCCTCCGCTCCTTTCCCGAGCCAGGTGACTACTTTCCGGAGAGATCTAGCAAGCACGTGTTTGACTCAGCACCCAGCCATTCCATTTCCGCCCGGACCAAGACCTTTCGAGTGGACAGCACCCCAGGTGTGCAGCAGCCCTGGCAGCCAGCATCCAGCCGGGCTGGGGACGCTGGCAGGGGCGCCGGGGTGGGGGCGGTGGGACAGGGCAGCCCGATGGCTGCTCTCCTGGAGGTGAAAGGCCCCAGGGAAGGAGCCAGTGGAGAGTCTGGATGCAGGCTTCTGTCCCAGCCTGAGACTCAATGCCCGTGCGCCCGCAGGCCCAGCCGCCTACATGCTGCCTGTGGTGATGGGGCCCCACACCGTCGGCAAGGCCTCCCAGCCCTCCTTCTCCATCAAGGGTCGCAGCAGGCTGGGCAGCTTCAGTGACGACCTGCACAAGGCAAGGGTCCCCCTGCCAGGGTGCAGCACTGTCCATCCCCCAGGGGTGGCCCCTCTGGCCCCGTCCCCCAGATCCCACCGGACTGAAGCCGGTCAGTCAGCTCTTCATCCTCTGGGCCCTGCCACATGCCTGGCACCACCCTGTCGCGCCCCCACCCACACACATCCCAGGTTCCAGTCTAGGGGTGAGGAGAGGTAGGCAGTGGACAGGGGTGCAGACGCTGAGAGTGCGGAGGAGGGTTGAGCAAGGGAGTGTCCTTGGCTGCAGGGAGGACAAGGAGCAGCCTTTGATAAAGCGGCATGCAGGAAGATGGGAAGAAGAAAAGCTGTGAGATATTTGGGGGAGGAGGGTTCCAGCTGCAGAAATAGCCAGTGCAAAGGCCCTGGGGTGGGCACGCGCCCGGGAGCTTGAGGAGCCTGGGGAGAAGGCCAAAGTGGCATCCGAGCACTGCTGACCTTGCCCACCCATGCCGTGGCCATCAAGTACCACAGAACAGAGTCCTAGCTGGAAAGGGGCCTCTCTGGCACACACCGAGGCGACCAGCCTGGGACGGGCACACAGGGGTATCTTTTCCAGAGCGAGGCTGCCGTGGAAGGGCCACGTCCCACACAGAAGAGGTCATCCCCACAGGATGATTATTCTGCGGAAACAACAGGGACCCCTGGACACAGACACACACACAGTGGCTCAAGCGTGAAGCCCACGGCCCGATGCTGTCCCCCACCCCCTGCCAGGAGTAGCATGCCCCGGGCAGGCTGAGGCTCTCTGAGACTCTTTCGCCTCCTAGACGCCAGGTCCTGCAGCCTACCGCCAGACGGACGTGCAGGTGACAAAGGCCAAGGCTCCACAGTACACCATGGCAGCCCGAGCAGAGCCCCCAGGGGACAAGACCCTCAAGCCGGGACCGGGAGCTCACAGCCCTGAGAAGGTCCAGGAAGAACAGGGCCCGGAGGGGTGGGGGGTCACAGTGAGGAGGGAGTGGGGATGGCAGTGGTCACAACCCGGTGCGGAGGGGTCGCAGGGGCACTGCCCAGAGTGGGGGTGGGGGGCACACCCTGGGGACCAGGGACCACAGGCCAGAATGGTTGGGTTACTGGGGGCACAAGCCCGGGGTGGGGGGGTTTGCAGGGGTACGGCCTGGGGGGCACAGGCGGGAGGACTTGAGCAGCTGGGGAGCGCGCCCAGAGTGGGTGTGGCGGGGAAGGGCCTGTGGGGGTCCCGGTGGCCACGCAGTCCTAGCACGCTAGGCATCCGGGGCACACCACTGCCCCAGGGTCAGGTTCTGCCTCCCCAGAAACCAGGGGCAGTTAGTGTGCGGAGCACTCACCGTGCACGAGCCTCGGTGTTTAAACCCAGCGGCGTGGACTTGCTGCCGGTCACCTTGGCCCAGGCTCAGGAGGAACAGTGAAGCTACTGCCAGCAGCTCAAGCCCCGGGGACGGGCAGGAATGCCAACTCTTCTCACAGCCTCTCCTCTCCCAGGTGACCCTGACCAAGCCCTGCGCCCCTGTGGTCACCTTCGGCATCAGACATTCGGACTACATGACACCCCTGGTGGTGGATGTGGAATAGCGACGGCCCAGAGCCCGGGCACAGCACGGCCAGCTGGTGCGGCCTCTGGGTGTGGGCTCGGGACTCCGCCTCCACCAGGCGGGCTGCGGCCTGCAGGGCAGAGCATGCTCGTTTGGACAGTCGTGACCAGTTACTTTTTCTGTGCTGCTTTCCCGTTTGCTTATCTTGTTTCCTGCTATGCCCAGATATCTAATAAATCACAGATTGCATTAGTGACGAATTGGTCTTGGCTGTAGAATCAAGCTTTCCTAGAAAAGGGGCTCCTGCCTCAGTGGCTGGGCCCTCTCCTGGCTTCCAGGGACTGGGGTCTGAGCAGAGAGGGGGGCTTGGGACCCTTGGACCCCGTGGCACGCCACCCTCCCAGTTCTGCCCCTGGCCTTGCACTTCACAGCTCGTCCTACACTCTGAGGATGGTCACACCCGCACCCGTCTCCTTCCCCAGGGCCTTCTCCCTGCGGGACAGACCCACCCCCGGGACAGACCCGCCCCCGTGAGCTCTGTGCCCCACCCCTTGAATCTGGACTAGAATCTGTGCCCACCCCCAAGGTAGCAGTACTGAGGCTAGGCTGCAGGACCTACAAAGGAGACAGCCCCTCTGTGGAGCAGGGGCAGCCCCTTCTCTTTGCTCCCTCCAGCACCAGCCACCGTGGTAGGGGTGCGTGCTCAGCACCCCAGGCTCCGTCTGCCAGCCCGAGGCCTTAATGTTCTAGGCGGAGGCCCATCCCCACCATGCCCGTCTCGAATGCCAACCACACTAACCGTAAGACATGAATTACTGTACTTGCGACTAAGGTTTCAGGTGATCTGTTAAGAGCAAAGGCAACCCAGGAAGCACAAAGATGTGGGCTGGGAAGGGGGTATCTGAGGCCAAAGCCAGGCATCTCCAGAGGGTATCCGGAGTGCAAGGCCAGGCCTTGAGCAATGGAGTGTGGGGTTCACCGCAGCCCTGGAGAAAGGTCACCGTGAAGACTGCAGGGCGGCCGCCCCCGTCATCCGCGTGAGCCCACGAGCCGTAGCGGTACGAAGGACAGTACGGCTGCTGCCCCTCACCCCTCCCTCCCCTTGCTCTGCTGCCCCTCACCACATGAGACTGTGTTCTGAGCTCCTCACACTTACTCATTTAACCCTTAGGATGAGTTACACAAACTCGGCACGGAAAGTGACAAGCCTGGGACCACCCGCCTGAGGTGGCGGTGGGAGGGACACGTGAGAACCGGAGCAGAGACATGGTAGAACCAGAGAGGGAAGGATGTGGGGTCCATACCACCAGCGTCCATGGCCGGTCTGTGGACCAGGGTCAGCTCCAGGTGAAACTGAAGCACCCAAGAAAATGAGGACACCAAGACTGTTTACTTCATCACGAAGCTGTTTATTCCAAGTTTCCATGGTTAAAAGTCTTGTCCTTGAATTGTGGGATAGAGCCTGGCAGCGTGTCCTCACTTGGCATAGGCTGGGCCCCCAGGTCCTCTTTCTTTCAGTGGCTTCAGGGACCAACGTCAGCCGACCGCACAGCGGGAGCGCCGCAGACGGGGCAGGAGGGCGAAGGCCGCAGCTGCCACACCCCCCATGTGGAATCTATCCCAATCCAATCAGAACGAGAAACGAAGGTAAACCAGAAAGTAACAAAACCCAGACCCCAAAATAGCTGGGAGGGCCACAAAGAACTGCGGAAGGTGGGGTGGGGAGGCAGATGGGGCTTTAGGAGAGACACAGCAGCCTGAGTTCTCAGGGGGACAGCAGGAAGCACCTGTCAAGACTGCCCAAAACACAAAATCTAATCTTGCCCGCATCGAACCCATAGCGTGGCGCGGATCCCACAGCTGAGCCACGCCGTCAGGAAGAGAGGTCAGGAGCACAGGCCTGGGCGGGGACGCAGAGCGTGGGTGCAAATGGAGACACTGCAAAGGCTAGTACCCTTGGTGGCCGACCAGTGGGCATGCCCCTGTGGCAAGCCTTAACATGAGATCGCTAACTCAAAGCCACAGTGCGTGGGGACTGGGGAGGGAGGCAGGACTACGGGGGCCTGAGAAGGAATGTCAAGGTGTCAGGGGAACAGCAAAGCCCCCCAGACAAGGAGACAGGTCATGACCTCCCCGCATGAGAGCTAGCACCCGGAGGGGCCGGGGCAAGTCAGAACAGAGCAGTCAGGAGGAGGAAAGTGGGCTCCCCTCCTCAGGGAGGCTGCGTGGCCCAGCAGGTACAACGGAGAAGGGTGCTACGGTGACCACTGAGGAGAGGCCAGGCTCGCGGGACGGAGAAGGGACAGGAGTAGCAGAAGGGAGAGCAGGGAGCAGCGGCAGTGAAAATGAGGTGACCGGAGCCGAGGTGCGGTCACTGTGTGGGAGTCACACAGGGGACCGCACAGCGGGCAGTGTGGGCAGCACCAACAGTCCTCTGGGAGCCAGGGGAGTGACCAGGCAGGCAGGAGATGGCAACAAGGACAGAGAACGCAGAGCTGACCAATCGCTTCTCACGTGTGCTTATGCACGAGGGCGCGACACCTCACCACGGGGTAGGAAGCCGCTGGCCCAGCTGGGCCTGTGCTTCTGTCTGTATGAACGTGGGGATGGCCAAGCGGGCAGGGAGGGCCCAGGGAGAGGCAGGCATGGAGGGCAGTCTGCAGGGGCCGGGTAGAGGGGACTAAGAGTTCCCTCCGTAAGGGATGCTCGCTGTCAAAGGGCCTCACGTGGTGGAGAGGAACCTGCCCGGTGACCCTCAAAGTGACCCGCGGAGCCTACAAAGAGAGCCCTTGCAGGGAAACCTCCTGCCTTGACCCATAGAATGCCTCCCCCCAACACACACCCTGCCTGACTCCAAGATGCCAGAGGGAACTGCTTCTAGACGTCTGGTCTCCCGGAAATCCATCTTTGGTGTTGGCCAGACCGTGAATCCTGAGAAAACGGGACTTGCTGCCCACTGATACAAGACTGTGAGACCCAGAAGGATCAGAGCCCAACACCTCCAGTCAAGTTGCAGTCCACTTCTTCATCCACAACACCATGCCCTCCCCCGAGGCTGACCTGCCCTTGTCCAGCAGCCCAGTTGAGCTGCCACGTCTGGCCCCCAACAGTAGTTGCCATCTCTGAGCTGAGGCGGTGGCGCTCCAACCTCACCACCAAACCCCCCTTCCTGTATCGGCACCTCAGCCATCAGACGTGGCCTTACCCAGAGATGTGGATGGGGCCGGGCCCCAAGATGTCAAAGCCCCAAGGGATAAGGGAAGGGCTGCTGGCCACAGGTAGCCGTGTCCCGGACTCCCACAGGCTCTGCTCACACCTGACTCTGCCCTCTCACACCCACAGCAGCACAGCTGGGTGGGCGTTGGTTTCCGCAAGGGAAAGAGGCCCTCACGGGCACGGGGCCAGCCAGTCTGAGCTCACTCGGTCAGAGGCAGCCGTGAACTCCAGCCACACAGGAAGAAAATTCCCAAGCCACGATCATCATTTCAAAGGAGTATTTTGTAGGTGGGTCCTCTGGAGCCTCGGACACCAGGCAGGGGAAGGCCCTGGTTGTCCCAGGCACCCACAGAAGTCAGCTTCTCACGGCTCAAGTCCTTGTCCTTGACAGGAGATAGGAGAGGATGAAGAAGGCCACGATGAGGCCCACGGCCATGCCACACAGAAGCTTCCGGTTGTCTCGCCCAGACCTCGCCATTGTGGAAAAGCGCTTCACGCTCCCCGTGAGCAGGCCTGTCATGCTTGTGAAATCCGAGTCCTGAGGGAGGAATCCCAGCAAGGTCACGCAGGGGCAGCACCTCCACGACGGCCACGCAGGTGCCCCAAACACCACCAGGGGCCACAGCAAGCAGCATGGGCAGAGCTGACCGCGATGCCCGCGCGCCCTGCAGACCCTTACCATGCTGTCCAGGTACCGGTTCTGGTCTTCTGCGTCCCTATCGATGTCCAGGGCCAGCTGGGCAGGACACAGGGGCAAGGTCAGGCCAGAGAAGGCACGCCGGATGGCCCCTGACCCCCCAGGAGACCAGCAGACCCTGCCAACAACTCTGCCAGGCACAGTGCTACCAGCAGGGACCAGGAGATCCCGGTGTCCCCTGGACCTCAGAGATGAGTGCTGCCATGGAGACAAGGACGATGGGAACTACCTGAAACGCTTCCCAGCCTCGACCCTCCCTCTGGTCCCCACTCCAGAGTGCCAGGTGGAGAGGAGGCAGCACCACCACTGACCGATTTGAGCCTGGTGACCTTGGACGCCAAGCTGTCGGCCATCCGCTTATTCTCCCGGTCCAGAATCTCCTCCACAGCCGCGGGGCTCTGAGCTGTGGAAGGGAGAGTCTGAGCTGGGGGGACGTCCACCTGTGAGCCCGGCCCTGGACCCCTGCCCATCGGCCTTGCGAGGCCCCAGGGCGCTCACTCCAGCTCTATCCGACAAGCTGGAAGTCTGAGGGGACTGGGCTCCCGGCGGTCAGGCAGGCCCAACCCTCCGCCAGGGTCAGGCGCAGGGACTTGGCCGGACAGGCTCGTGCGAGCACCTGCCGTGTGAGCAGACCCGGTCAACGCAGCCAAGCCACGACCGGCAGGTGCCCCAAGGCTTCAGTCCTACCAGCACTTCCGGACACGGTGACAGAACCTGTCCGCTCCCTCCACAGACGTCACCAGGATACAGGGGACCCGTCCTCCGAAAAACAACTACTCTGGCCCTCGGGGGACGCCGCAGAAGGGACCCTGCAGGGACGACCTGGGCGCTGGGTCCGGAGCAGCCGACGAGCGACCGAGAACTACGGGGAGGAGAGCCCCGCGACACCCAAGAACACGGCCGAGGTCCGCTGAGGTCTGCGCGCCCCTGCAGCCCACAGCCCACGCGGCAGCCGGAGCACGGTCCGTGCTGAGACCTGACGGGACTGGCGCGAGGCCTGGGGATCCGAATTCCTGTCCCCTCGGGTGGTCAGAACCACCTGCCCCGCGGCCCCGACGCCTCGGCGGGCCGGACCCGACCGCGGCCCCGCCCCACGAGACACCGTGGGCGCACCGCACAGAAAGGGACGCCGACGCCCTACCAACCGCGCAGTCCCCGGCGACACGGGCATCGGCGGCCCACTTCCCCGGGGAGAACGGGCGCTCTCGGGACGCCAAGCCCCCTCTCCCAGCGCCAGCTTCCGGGGCCCGTGGACGGGCGGCCGCGCCGCCAGCCGGCTGGCTCCCCGCGCTCACCACGAGCCCAGTCCGCCATCGCGCCCGGCCCTGGCCCCCGTCAGCCGCGCGGCCCCGGCCCCCGCGGACGTGGCGCCGTCCCGGGAACGACCCTCCGACCCCGCCGCTTCCGCTCGGGCCGCTGACTTCCGGCCGGCGTCCGGCCCATGTCCGGTCTGGGGAGGGGGCGGGGCGCGGGTGCTTTCCCTGCCAATGACGGCGTGGGGGCGTGGACAGACACCTCTACCGGCCAATCGCGCGGAAGACGGAGGCCGGTCCTACCCGCGAGCGCTCCCGGGCTGGAAAGGGTCGCCGCGGGCGCTCGCCCCTGCCCAGGCTGCGGTGCGCGTCGAGGCCGCGGCCGCTGCTTGTGGGATTAGGTGGAGGCCAGTGCCGGCCACGGGGTGACGCGTTCTGCAGGAAAACGAAGCCAGACGGAGGGTGGGCGTGCGGGACAGTAGGAGCCAGGGCTTCCCGCCGCCGCACTCGGCCCCGGGAGTGGGCCTGGCGCGGGGCCGACGGCCCACAGGGTCTTGTTGCACGGACGCCCCGGAGCGTCCATCTCGCTGCCTTTCGGAAGAGGACACCGGCCAGGCAGACCGTGCGTCTGGGCCGCACACCCGGGACGCTGCGGCGCACGGTCAGGCTTTGCCTTCATCCTGGCCCCTCCGCACTCTCCGCCTTCGTGGAGCTGCAGGGACGTGTTTCTCTCGCCCACCGCGGCCGTTCCCGTCTTGGAACCGGCCGCTCCTTTTGCTTTGATGACCTTCCCCCAGACCGCTTCTTCTCGTCCGGTCTCCGCAGAGATGGCGCGGACTCGACCCGGACCCCCCTGCGGCCCACCGCGAGTCCCAGATGTCCGTGTTCCCTCGTCTTCCCTCTCGTGACACGAGCCCTGCGACAGCAGCGAGCTGGCCCTCAGCAGGCCCTCAAGCCCCCGCTGAACACGCCGAGTGGTCCGGGGCTGCAGAGTCTTTCCCGCCTCGGCTCTGCCCTCGACCTCCGCTTGCTCTGCGCATCACGAGGGCCGCGGGAGGGCGGCGCGGCGGGCTAGGGTCTTCGCCTGCGGGCAGCTCGGGCCCAGGAAGCAGGGGTCCCTAGGGGGGTCAGGGGCGACTCCGCCCCCAGGTCTGACAATCACCCAGTAAGACCTTTGCGAACCAGTCAGCCCACCCAGCTCGCCACCTTAAGGAGCCCGCGGCCCCCGCCCCGCCCCACGGCGCGCACAGTCCCCGCCTCCGCCGCGCGCAGTCCTGGCCCCGCGGCGCGGCGCACCCAGTCCCGGCGTCCCCCGCGCGCAGCCCTGGCCCCGCCCCGCGGCGCGGCGCGCACGCTCCCGGCTTCCCCCGCGCGCCGGGGCAGGGCGGGGCTGCTGGACTCCTCCGGGAGCCGGTGAGCGAAGCGTCTCCCGCCTGCGCGGCGCGGGAGCCCGCGGGCGTCATGGAGCCCCGGGTGGTTGCGGATGCTGTGGAGGCGGGGGAGGAGGACGTGATCGTGGAGGCTCTGCGCACGTACAACCGGGAGGTGAGCGAGGGCCGCGAACGGGGTCCTTGGCGGGGCGGGGCGGGGCGGGGCGGGGCGGGGCCCACGCCGTGTGTGCGCGGCGAGGGGCGGGCGGCCGGGCGCGCGCCGCGCGGTGAGGAGTTGCGGGGAGAGGCTGGGTGCACCCCCGAGGGCCGGGGTGCGCTGTCGGCTCGGGGCCTGTGCCCTCGGCCCCCACCCGCTGAGCGCCCGCGTCTCCCCGCAGAACTCCCAGAGCTTCACGTTCGAGGATGCCCAGCAGCAGGACAGGAAGGTGGGCGCGGGCCGGGGGGAAGGGGCAGGCGTGGGTGGCCCGGGGAAGGGGCCTGCTGGAGCCGCTCTTCTCCCTGCCCGCAGAGGCTGGCGGGGCTGCTGGGCTCGGTCCTGGAGCGGGGCCTGCCGCCCTCCCGCCGTGTCACCTGGCTGCAGAGCATCCGCATCCTGTCCCGGGACCGCAGCTGCCTGGACCCCTTCACCAGCCGCCAGAGCCTGCAGGCCCTTGCCCGCTATGCCGGCATCGCCTTGGAGGAGTCGGTCCCCGAGCCTCTGGACATGGACGTCGCACTCGAGTCCCTCAAGTGCCTGTGCAACCTCGTGCTCAGCAGCCCGGGGGCACAGGTGCTGGCGGCAGAGGCCCGCCTGGTGGTGAGGCTGGCAGAGCGCGTGGGGCTGGGCCCCCAGACCAGCTTCCCGCACGACGTCCAGTTCTTTGACTTGCGGCTCCTGTTCTTGCTGACGGCGCTTCGCACGGACGTGCGGCAGCAGCTGTTTCGGGACCTGCAGGGGGTGCGCCTGCTGACTGACGCGCTGCAGCTGACCCTGGGACTGGTCCCGGCGGAGAGCCCGCCCGAGCGCCAGCCGGAGCTCCTTCCTCCGCAGGAGACCGAGCGGGCCATGGAGATCCTCAAAGTGCTGTTCAACATCACCTTTGACTCCATCAAGAGAGAGGTGGACGAGGTGAGGATCTGAACCCACAGGGCTTCACGGTGTGGGTGCTTCCCGGCTCTGCCTGCCTGGAGGGCACCTGCCGGTTTCCGGGTGTCTGATGGGGAGAGGACGGGTGGGGTTCTCAGCCCGTCGGGAGGAGGCGAGGAGATGCACGTTTGGGGCAGAGAGCCCGGAGAACGTTTCTAGGAGAGAGTGTGTGGCGGTGCGGCTCCTGCAGCCTGGCAGGAGGGTGTTTGGGGCACGGGGAGGCCATGGGCGTGGGGCTGGAGTGCACTGTGGCTTTGTGCCGAGAGGACCTACACTCGATTGAGGATACGTCGTCAGGGTGTGTAGGAGAGGACAGGGTGAGGTGTGCAGGAGAGCAGCGCCGCGGTCCATGCACGTGAGCCCGGAGTGGGGCTTCCTCTCACAGGAACCCCTTTCTCTTCGGTCAGGAAGATGCTGCCCGTTATCGGCACTTGGGGACCATCCTGCGGCACTGTGTGATGATCGCTGCTGCTGGAGACCGCACAGAGGAGTTCCACGGGTGAGGGGGGCCTGTTAGATGGAAGGGAGGTGTGCTCGTGTGTCTGCCGAGCAGTTCCCAGCCCTGGCTGGGACCGACGTCAGCACGTGGCCAGACGAGGGGTTGGGATCTGAGGATGGGAATGTCTCCAGAAGCGGAGTAGTAGTGACAAATGGTGCTGAGCTCACAGGGTAGCGTACTTCCTCCTCTCCATCTCGGTGACCTGTCCTGGGCAGGTTCTAGTTTTCCAGAGGTGGTCTGCGGTGCTTCAGCCCAGACAGAGCCTGGCAGGGAGGGCATCTGCAGACAGTGCTCCCTTCTTAGGAGCTCGCCCCACCGAGTGGAAACACTTCTGTGGTCAGTCCTGCCCTCAGCCCTGGCCTCTGGTTCCTGTCGCCAAGTCCCCAGTCACTAGTTCCTGTCATGTGTGGTCTCTGGGGGCATCAAGGGTTGTACCTACGCTGGGGATCGGACTCAGGAAGCTCTCCTCCCCATCTGCCCTCAGCCATGCGGTGAACCTCCTGGGGAACTTGCCCCTTAAGTGTCTGGATGTCCTCCTCACCCTGGAGCCGCGCGAAGGCTCCCTGGAGTTCCTGGGAGCCAACATGGATGTGATTCGTGTTCTCCTCAGCTTCCTGGAGAAGCGTCTGCACCAGGTGGGCAGAGGGACCTGATGTGGGGGCTCCTCAGTGGCTCTGACCTTCCTGGGCAGCCATGGTCGCTGCTAACTGTCCACATTGCAAAGTGGAGATCAGCCTGGCGGGGTGAGTCGGGTGATTTCTGCGGCTGCTCTGTGGTCCAGCTTGGCAGACCCTGAGAAACGTGGGCGCGCGCGTGCGTGTGCGTTCTCTCTCTCTGTCTCTCACGCACGCAGACATACACACAGATCTTGCGGGTTTTATTTTTTCTGGTTATCGTAATGATCTTTCCAAGTCAAACAGGGAGCTCACTTTTTACAGTTCTCTGTGGGTGTCTCTTGAATCCTTGCTTGTGGCCTAAGAGTCTTGGCGTTGCTGTGTTCAGCAGCTTTGGGAACGAGTGCCAGTCGTGTCTTGGCATTCCTGAGGGGACCCAGAGGCATCTTGAGCCAGAGACACTGGCTGGCCAGACCTCTAGCCAGCTCCTCTGGGAGCTCGCAGACGTCACGCAGGCTGCAGATCGCCGCAGTGAGACTGGGTGGACCCCTTGGGAGTCCATGTTGCTCACACCTGCTGTGAGCTGGGTCACGTGCGTTGAATGTGACATCTGTGACTGTCCCTACCACTGCTGCTGCTAGGCTCGGGACCCAGGGAGATGAGTGGGGGGAGGCCGGGAGCTCTTTGCTGTCTGAGTCTGTGAAGCCCACAGAGGAGAGATTTTTGTTGTTTCGGCCGCTATTTTTTGAGGACAGGCCGTGGGTCTTTGGCGTACAGGTAAGGAGGGTAGAGTAGCTGAGTGACTTCCCCAAGTCGCAGAGCACGCATGAGCGCTCCTCAGTTAAGTTCCCGCCGCGGTCCTCTTGAAGCTCACACAGATCCCCACTGCCCATCCCTGGCCCCTCAGCTCACCGACCGTGGCAAGGCCTCTTCCTGAACGCCTCCTGCCGAGACCGGGCCTCGTGCGGGGGGGAGGTGCGTGTGTGTGTGCGCGTGTATTAGTCACCACCCCACTCCAACCTCAAGTCAGGTGGGGGTACAGCCCCAGTGACAGAGGCCCCTCTGCAGACGCACAGGCTGAAGGAGAGCGTGGCCCCCGTGCTGAGCGTGCTGACCGAGTGTGCCCGCGTGCACCGGCCCGCCAGGAAGTTCCTGAAGGCGCAGGTATGGGCGGGGCCGGGGGGGGGGGAGCTGGGCCGCCCAATCACAGACCCCAGCCTCTGCAGGTCCAGGCTGCCTCCCCAGGTGCTGCCCCCACTGCGGGACGTGAGGACCCGGCCCGAGGTTGGTGAGTTGTTGCGGAACAAGCTCGTTCGCCTCATGACACACCTGGACACCGACGTGAAGAGAGTGGCCGCTGAGTTCCTGTTTGTCCTGTGCTCAGAGAGTGGTGAGTGCTGGATCCAGCCCCCTGCCGCCTGTCCCTCCCAGCCACCTTCGCACACTGACCTCTGCCCTGCCCTTCAGTGCCCCGGTTCATCAAGTACACGGGCTACGGGAATGCCGCCGGCCTCCTGGCTGCCAGGGGCCTCATGGCGGGGGGCCGGCCTGAGGGCCAGTACTCGGAGGACGAGGACACGGATACGGATGAGTACAAGGAAGCCAAGGCCAGGTGTGTGCCCCTACACCCTTGGCTCCCTCACTCAGCCTGGTCCCTGTTCCCATAGCCAGATGGAGCCGCAGGCGGGTAGGACAGGAGAACAGACGGGCAGGACGTTGCAAGTTAGGCACTGATTCCATAAGTGATATGTCCTGATGTCAGGACGTTTTGTTGAGAACATGGACTGAAGGGGCCTGGGCAGTTGGGGGACCAGGAGATCCAGGTGGCAGGAGCTGGTCCACTGCCGCTCCTGGAGGGAGACTTCCTGCCACCCCCAGGAGAATGGGTTTCTTGCCAGTCCAGGCCCAAGCAGGTGGTGTGGGACTCCCCCACCCTGTGCAGCGGTGTCCTGTCCTAGAGAGTCACTAATGCATTCCCTGCACCTCCTCCCCTGGGAAGCAGCATAAACCCAGTGACCGGGAGGGTGGAGGAAAAGTCGCCCAACCCCATGGAGGGCATGACGGAGGAGCAGAAGGAGCACGAGGCCGTGAAGCTGGTGAACATGTTTGATAAGCTCTCCAGGTACGTGGTGAGGCAAGGAGGGGCCCACGGCTGGGAGAAGGGAGGATAGAATCCCAGGCCTGTATCCAGTCTTGTGAGTCCCACGAGGTGGGGTCAGAGGTGGGCTTGGGCAAGGCTGCCTTCCTGAGGTTTCAAACAAAGGAAATGCCCCAGGAAAGGCTCAGACTTGAGATTGATGTTATGTTTGTTTCATAAGTGATGAAAATTGAGAACTCGAGAAATTAAGACTAAGGTCCCAAAGCCACTGGGTACTAGTTGGGATTCCCCAGTAAATGGGAACAGCCCGGTGGAGCACTAGGAAGTAGTCAGGGTGAGCACGACTTCCACCGCCAGGCCCCTTCCCCACTTCACTGTGCTTTTCTCACAGGCACAGAGTCATCCAGCCCATGGGGATGAGTCCCCGGGGTCAGCTTACATCCCTACAGGATGCCATTTGCGAGACCGTGGAGGGGCAGCTCTCGTCGGAGCCCGACTCAGACCCCGACTGAGGACAGCAGTCTTCTGTTCTCCCTTCAGAACTGGTGCTGCTTCCAGAGAGGTCTTGGGACTGTGACCCGGGGAAGCCACGTCCCTCTCTCCAGCTTGGAGATCCCTTGCTCTTTACTTCCAAAGTTCTGTTAATGATTTGTCTCTGGTCCAATCTGTTATCTTTAGGACTGTGAGGGCCTTGTCCCGCTGCAACTCTGGGAACTCAGCCTTGATTTCCGCAGATGAAGTAGTCTTGGGTGTGCCAAGAGGATGTGTGCAAAAGGCTGCTGCCTGGGGACAGAGGCTGAGCGTGGGCACACGCAAGCACGTCCAGGTCTGGCAGGCTTTCCCAGAGCTTCTAAGCCAAGCGGACGCTGCAGTTCACAGGAAAAGAACTGGCTAGAGCTGTGTGTACTGATGTCAGAAACATATTTCCAAGGTACGCTCTGCTCTTCCTGTCCCCACTGAGCTCAGGACTGGTGGCCTCTTACGCGTCCGTGGCCCTCGCTCAGCTGTCTGCTCTAGTGTCCACAGCGCCCCAGCTCTCACTGGTGTGACAGTGCACTCCTGACCTTCCCGCTGGTGTAGACCGTGAATATGTGAAGGGACGTGTACCTCGTAAAGCCCTAAGTTTGGATTTCTGTCACCTGCCACAAAATGTTACCGATGTCACAGAAACGTCGGTCTTGGAATAAAGTTTCAAGCAAGAGCGTGTGTATTGGGTTCATTTCATTCTTTTCAGAATTTGGCCCTTTTCCTAGATCATTAGTCCTGTTCTCTGTTCTTGAGGAGTCCCCAGATCCCCTCTGAGTCTGTCTGTTACATGTGCCATGGGTGGGGAAACCATGCCTAGGAGGGACCACACACAAGGTAGGAGCCAGGGATCAGGAAGCTGGGCCTAGGGACAACCCCAGCAGAAGGAGCCTGTGCAGGAAGTATGGGCAGGCCAGAGGCAAGCCGAGGTTTCTAAGTAACACCTTCCGCAGCACAGAGGTTAATCTCGGGGGCATTACTGGGAAGGTCTGGCGGGGCAGAGTGGGGACTGGGGAGCTGCTCAGCTGCCAGAGCGGAAGAGTTTCTGGGAGAGGCTGAGGTAAGCGGCATCAGGGTAGAGCGGAGGGAGCACGATGCCTGTTGGTGAGAGGTGTTGGGGCTCCGTGGGAAACAGCACTAGGCCCCTCTCCAGGGTGGACCCAGAGGCGTGTTCTCCATCCTTGGGTGATTCCATTGTGGGGAATGTCCATGCTCGCCCAAGGTCCCCTTTCCACATCATTAACACCTGCATTCCTTTGAGGAGACCAAAGAGTTTATTTCATGCCAGAAATGAGCAAAGTTTCTCCAACTAACAATAACCCTACTAAGGAGGCTAGCATGCTACAGGACTGGATTCTATTAGCTGGGACCCAGGACCACGCCTTGGGAGTGGCGGTGGCCCCTCTGCCCCAGACAGTCTAACGGACAGAGATGCTGAGCCTGCCCCTTCAGACGGAGACCCAGATACAGAGCAGATCCGGTCTGGGTGTCCTGGGGGTCCGCTGGGGTTCCAGAAGGTCACTGTCAGGAGAAAGCTTTTGTTCAGCATCAAGAGCTTCAGCGACTGAAGAGTCAAAGCACAGAAAAGCGCCGGGCAGTTTGGCACCCGCAACTGGGGTGACCCACAGCCGGAGCCTGACATGACCCATTGGCACGGAGCTCAGGACCTCACCCTCTTCCTTAGGCCGCAGGTTCTGGTTCAGCCAAGACTGTTGGCTCAGAGGTGGGCAGGGACTCCTTGGAACCATTTCCAGTCCCAGAAGGGGAGGGGGGACCCGCCGTCACTCTATCTGTCCTGTCCACGGAGCTGGAACAGAGGAGAAAGGGAATCGGACCCACAGAGCTCAGGGCCTGGGTTCAAACTATTTCATAAAACAAAAGCTTTTCTGCCTCTGCCAGTGGTGCTGTTGAGCCCAAGTAACACGATGCCAGCAGGGCGAATCCAGGTGGCCAGCCAGGTGAGATGTGCTGAAGCAAAATGCTCAGAAACAGGCACTACTGGGGAAGGTGACCCCAGGGCAGACTGCAGCTCCTCCCTCGACATTTAACTTCTGGGTAGCAGCCCTTTGATTATATACATAAACCCCTAATACCAGAACCCACCTTACATAAATTTCCGTAAGACTGTAAAATCGCACAGGTCAAATCCTGTAGGACTGCTTCTAAAAATCCCGGGGGGGGGGGGGGGTCGCATGACTCAGTCTTGTATGGAAAAAGGATGTCAGATCCAAGAAGCTGCCAGGCTGATCGGACCAAGCCACTTACCGCCTCTTCTCTTAATGTGCAAAGTACAGGCTTCCCTGCTACCTGCCTTGTCTGTGTCCACAAAACCACCCAGGAGCGGAACTTTGACATTTACAATGAGATAAGGAGCGGTATCAGCCTACATCTTAGCCATTAGAGCCAAACTCTGGAAAGGAGAGCCAGAAAAACCAGCGGCCACAATGTCTAAGATGTGTGGAAATAGCACGAAGCCTCCTGGCCTCAATAAGCCTCAAATTCTTCTTTCTTTGGTTCAACGTGGTACGAAAGCAGGCTGCAGCCAGAGGCTGGGGGCTTTGGTCAGTCCCCACCCAACAGCCCTGAGCCCCGAGGCACTCACAGCTGAAGGGCAAGGCTTTCCCAAGACCTCAGCCCCAGGGCCCCGGTCACAGGACCCTTCTGGAGACAACTGACTTGAGGTACTCAACCTGCCTCCTTTAGACAACAGGCCACACACGCTTCACTGATTCTCCCAGGAAACTTCACTTGGAACAGGTTTGACACCTCGAGAGCATCAGGGGTCTTTGGCTTTCCACCCTCCGGAGGTCGTCACAGGCCAGTAGCCCTCGCGCTGACCACCTCCTGAAAGCATCCCAAGGTTGGGCTTCATCCCGTACCAGCACACAAGTCCAGCTCCTCAAAGTTCATCTCAGAATCGCACCCGAGCCTGGAGCTGTTGGTGCTGCTTTATGTGGGGACAAAAGGCTGCAGTGAGAGCCGCCGGGTCCGCCTGGACCGAGTCGCAGCTCCGCGACTGTCTTCATCTCCGCCCGGTGATGATGAGTCCCAACACCCAATTCATAAGCACCCGGAAGGCCCCAGACAGTGGCCGGGACAGGAGTAATAGCCAGTATCTGCTATTTCTGTCCCTTTCCAGCCAGCCAGAACTCCCAATCAGGTGGACCCAGACCCCTGGGCAGTGAGGAAGACAGCCCTTCTTCAGAGGACCCTGCTTGACAGCCTGTACCTTCTCCGTCTCCTGCTGGACAAGCTCCTGCAACTCTTCCGTCCAGCCCAGAAGCTCCACCAGCCTTTCCACGCCTTGAACCACATCCCCCAGCTGGACCACATCCGTGCCGCGAGGACGCCAGGCAAAGGGCCCCACCAAGTCCCGGTTGATGAGCAGTCGGGGCACCGAGCTCCGCACAGCCTCAGACAAGCTGGCAAAAGGTTCTACCTGAAAAATTGCCCAAACGTGAGGAGCCCAGTGCCCACCCTCCAAGCCCCCCAGGATACTGCATGCCACAGCCTGAGCCTTTGAAAGGGCAGCTCAGACTGACGTGAGGCCTTGGACACAGTGAAAACACACCACTGTCCCACTTCTTCCAGCCATGCGGTCTGCTCGGTCTCAGTGCCTGGGTTCCTCCCTTCTTGTGCCTCCCTCTGGTCCATGTCATTCTGCTTCCCACACGTTCTGGCCTCCACAGGTCTCCCTGCCCAGGTGCATCTGGGCTGCAGCGTCTGTACCCCCTCTTACCTGTCCTGCCCCATCACACACAGTCTCCTCCCAGCAGCATCTCGCCTGTCCGCTCCCGCTCCCTGGGAGCAAAGGCCTGGGCCCACAGGGGGCTCCTAGGCAGCCCACAGGGGTGGGTGTCCCACCTCTCCACAGTCTCCACCATCCAGACCTCCAGGGCTCCTAACTCGGTGCCTCTGGGCTTCTTCATCCAGCTCCCAAGTGAAATTTCCACTCACGAGTAATAATACAAGGAACGGATGAAATAAATGGCATGGACATGGCTCATTGTCTGGAAAACACTCAACTCCTGCTTTCGCTGAAAAAATTTCAAGTGAGTGATTGAAATGTACACAGAACAGTTCTTCAAGGGAATTTGGGTTTCACAAGTGAAGGTAGAGAACTTTTTAGGCCTGTTAAGTCAGATAAGGCCAAGTATCACATTATTATCTACATAAAAATATGAGGTAGAAAAATAATTTTTAAACCTCATTACCATAAACTGCAAACATACTAACAAAATGTGACAATTTATCTAACTGCTAAACTATTTATAAACACTTTCTATCATGTATGGCTTTATATGCTAACTTATAAACAGACGAAGAAAATAGCCCACGGAAAAATGAGCAAGAGGTATAAATATGTAACCCACAGAGAATACAGTGGTTAGCACGAAAGGATGAACTTCACTCTTCACTATAGAAATGTTAGATCTCCCTCCTCTCGCTCTCTTTCCTCCTCTCTCTCACACACATTTATTTCTAACCAATCAGACGGATAAAAACTTAAAGACAGATTTTAAAAAAACACTTAAAGACAGCTAATGTTTGGTGTTGCTGAGGGTGTGGGAAACGGCCCCTCCTACATGGTTGGTGGCAGTTCACCTAGTGTATCTTTTTGGAAAGTAACTTCTCCGTATTAACCGAAGTGCTCACATGAGAGCGCAAACACGTGTACACACAACCGCTCACTACGCTATTATTCTAAACATAAAATCCATACACTATTTGTTTCTGCTGTCCATCAATAGAACGTTACTTAAATAAGTTGTCATACATCCCTCATCCCTCATCTTAAAACTCTTGGGGCTAGATGTGTTCCAGAGTTCAGCTAATTCAGATTTTAGAAAGCACCCTATGGTTGACACGCGTCCCCCTCAGTGGGACCCAGAGGGTTGGTCTGTAATCAAGTGCATTACTGTTTCTTCCACGCGGCACAGGAGATAAAGTCTGAGCAACACCGCAGACTCCTCGGTGCCCGCAGACAAGAACTCTGCTCGGGGGTCCCAGCGGGGACCGCATACCCGCACCTGACCAAGGAGGTCTCTGTACACAGTGTTGCCCCGCCTCTGCTGAGAGCCCACATCTACGCAGCAGAGAAGCCTGTGAGGACAAACAAACCACCTGGAGGGACTCTCTACTTCACTCCCTGTCTCTGTATAATGTGGGAGCACACGGTACTTTGATAACCAGAGAAAAAGGCTATTTTCATTTCACTTAACAAAGAGAGGACTGGCGGTCCCAGTGTCCACTTCTGCCGGGCAGCACAGGGCGGCGGCCAGACCCTGCACCACCCACCGCTAACTACTACGGCCCTGGCCCTCTGCCCCCCACAAAGCTCCCCCTTCTATCCAGGCCCAGTATGGGCATCACAGGTCTGACATAGCACTCGAGTCAGTGAGTCTGGGGCCAAGTTCCCCCAACCTGCCCATGTGGCTTCTCACTCTCAGGAAACCAGCTCTGTTCTTGTGGCCACTCAGGTCACAACCCTTTCCGGCTTTCCCGTCCCACTTGTCACTTCTCCTCTGTCACACTGCCACCTAACGCCATCCCTGGCTTGCGTCTGTCCAAAGCCCTAGCACAGGGCCAGCCCACAACAGGCACGTCTGCTGAAGAAGCGTGCTGGACTCGAGGCCTCTGGGCTGGCGAGAGCTGTGAGCACAGGCCCTCCTGGCCCTGGTGCCCTGTGGTGCCGACATCCAGTCAAGCAGAGCTCGGTGCAGGGCTCGTTTATTGCTCTTGTAACGTCCTTCGCAAAGTCCTGAGCTTCAGGCCCAGATGGAGAACAGCTTCTGGAATGTGTCCATGGTTGTGTCCCAGGTACCTCACACACACATGTGCAGAACTGAGCTCGGCACCCCCCTCACACACCTCCTTACCAACAAATGGCCTGAGTGCCCACAGGCAGAGCCAAACCACTCCCTCTCCTGTCCCCAAGTCCTTCCGCTTGCCCTCTCTCACAGTCACATGGTCTGAATGTGCCCATAGCTCTGGCGTCATGAGCACCAGCCTCCTGGACATCTTGCTTCAATCCCCAGTGCCCAACAGTCTCTGGGACGCTCAACCCCTTCGAGTCCATCAATGCTTCTAGCACAAAACTGGCCTCTGCGATACGGCCTGGGAAGTCTGTCCTGCCCTACCCCTCCACATCCCTCCCTTCTCCCTTCTGCTCACACACGGTGCCCCACCCACACTGACAGCACCCCCAAAGCTGAGTGTCCTCCCTCCTCCCCATTCTGCCCAGACTGCCGCTCCCTAGGCCAGCAATACCTCTGCTTCCTCACCAGCTGGCCCTCCTCCCCTTCCCAAGTCAGGATGCCAGAAGGCTCCGAGAGCACCTGGTGCCCTGCCCCACCTCCTGGGCCCTTCCCTTCCAGCCTCCCCCCCGCCCGCCACACATGCACACGCACTTCAGTCCACCTCTGGACCTGCTGACAAACCTCCAAGGATGTCCCAAGGATGAGCAGCAGATCCGCCATAGGGAAGTCAACCACATGCAGCAGGAACCTCTGGGGAAGTGCCTCGCCAAAGAACACGATGTCGGGTTTCACAATGCCAGTGCAGACTGGGCAGCGGGGAATCCTGTCCACGGACACGTCAGCCTGTGTGACACACACAGAAAATAGGCTGAAGACGATGTCACAACACACTTTAAATTTTTTTTTAAGATTTTTTATTTATTCATTTGACAGACAGAGATCACAAGTAGGCAGAGAGGCAGGCAGAGAGAGAGGGAGAAGCAGGCTCCCTGCTGAGCAGAGAGCCCGATGTGGGTCTCAATCCCAGGACCCTGAGATCATGACCTGGGCTGAAGGCAGAGGCTTAACCCACTGAGCCACCCAGGCGCCCCTAAATAAAATCTTTAAAAAAAAAAAAAAAGTTGGCTCTTAATATCGAGGGAAACAGAATGAGAGAGAGAGAGGCAAACCAAGAAACGCTCTTAACTAACAACATGAGAATAAACTCATGGCGACTAGAGGTGGGGGGCAGGGGACGGGCTGACTGGGGGACGGGGACTGAGGAGGGCATGGCGGTGACGAGCACTGGGGGACATATGGACGTGTGAGTGACTAAACAGCACACCTGAAACAAACACAACAGTGTATGTGACATAACTAGGACTTAAGTAAACACTTAAAAAAAAAAAAAAAAGATTGCCTTCACTAAGAAATTTTCAAACACTCACAGCAACTGAATCATGAACCCAGCTTTGGCATTTATTGACATTTTGCCCATTTTGATTCACAGAGCCCCTAAAACTGGCGGCCGGGTGGAGTACTCAAGAGTGGGTCCCGAAGGCACAGGACATGCCGCACGTATCCCATGAAGCTGTGCACCTGGGGCGGTTCTCAGAGCCGTTCAGATGCCAAGGAAATACTCAGTGGATGAACAGCCCTCAGGGGGTTCTCTACAGGCCTGCGGCCTCCACTAGGCATAATTCAATGTGAAAGTTGATATAAAATTTGTCCCTGACTTTAGCTAAAGCGAACATGACATCGTCCTAGGCCTGGCAGACATTCAGGCTGAAGCTCTAAGGACCATTACACCAGACCGCTTCCCCGCAGGCCACGGGGAGGTGGACACAAACCATCACTATGCCCTAAGATGCCTGCTTTGATGTGCTGGGCTGGGTTTCAGAGGAGGCAGCCTAAGAAAGAGGACACCGGTTTCCTAAGACAAACCTTCCTGGTCTCAGCTTAGCAAGCTGAGCCCAGCCAGAACCAGCAGAGACAGCAGACCAAAGAGAGTCTACGCAAAGACTTCACATACTATCAGACACAGATTAAGGCAAAATTGTGTTCAGTGCTTTAAAACAAAACAAGACAGCTTTGAAGCATCTGATGGAGATAGAAAACTATAAAAAATAATGTAGTGGATTTGAAAAAGAACCAAAGAGAACGCCCAGTAATAAAAAGTACCAAAAATTAGGAAGGCACTTGTGATAAGCACTGGGTACTGTAGGTAGATGATGAATCACTAAATTGTACCCCTAAAACCACTACCACACTATATATTAACTAACTAGTTTTTAAATAAAAATTTGGAAGAAAAAAATGGGGCCAGTAATTCAGACCTGGAAATGAGCCTACTGCTGATTGAGGTTTTGCATCTCATTAAATCTTTTCCAAACAAACAAACAGAAAGTAGGAAAAATCAGCACTCAGTGGAAGAGCTTGACTCTGAACCACAGAATAAAAGGTAGATAAACTGGAAAACAGATCAAAAGACATTATCCACAATACAGCACAGAGAAGAAAGCCAGAATACACATAAAAGCCACAGGTGGGAGCCTGAGAAGGTCTCATGGGAGTTTAAGCTCCACAAGGGAGGAGAGGGAGTGGGAAACGCATTAGAGGCAATGGCCAAGGGTCTTGCCAGCAATGATGAAAGGTCTCAAACCACAGATTCAGAAAGTCCTACAAATTTACAGCAGAGTAAGTAAACAAGAGGAGATCCATAAGGAGATAGACCACAGTAAAAGTGCAAAACTCCAAAGACAGAGAGAAGAGGTTACAAAGGTGCAAAGAACAGATAGTGACAGACTGATCTTGAGTTCATACGGGAAGACCAGAAGACCCAACACATGGAATAATGGAGAAGACATCAAGACTTAGTATAAAGGGGAGCCTGGGTGGCTCAGTGGGTTAAAGCCTCTGCTTCAGCTCAGGTCATGATCTCAGGGTCCTGGGATCGAGTCCCACATCGGGCTCTCTGCTCAGCAGGGAGCCTGCTTCCCTCCCTCTCTCTGCCTGCCTCTCTGCCTACTTGTGATGTCTGTCTGATAATCTTTGAAAAAAAAAAAAAGACTTAGTATAAAAAGCTACAGGACTCAGGACTGTGGCATGACTGTAAGAACAGGTAAAATACCAGTGGGACACAACAGAGAGCCTAGAAGTAGACTCGCACAGTCAACTGATCTTTGACAAAAGAGCAAATCTCGTCTCTTCAACAAATGGTGCCGGACGTTATGAAAATTAATAAAGGGAGATCTTGCTAATGTGGATTCAGGAGACTGGAAGGAACCCTACCACTCACCACCAATCACATGAAGAATTGCGAATTACAGACCCAACAGAAGAGCCCCAACAGCAAAGAACCATCAAGACAGGTCCCAACAGGGGAAGATGTGTACCACCGTCTACAACAAATCAACCATCCCAGTGACTCAGCTAGCAAGACACCATCTTGCCCCTGAACTGCTTCTCCAGCCCCTCCCAACTCCCTCCTTCCTCTCCATCAAATGTTCCTCTCCTTTGTTGTTTGGACTTGCCGAGTTTTGCTGTAGCTTGCTTGTCCCAAACTGCGTTTTTCTACTGTTCCTGAATAAGTCCATTTTGCTAAAGGTAGTTTTGCTTTCAGGAAAACATGACTTGGTGTCAGAAGTGGGATGCAGGCGCTGCCCCCAGAGGTTCTGAGGCTGCGAGCAAACAGGTGCCAGGCCCCACAGACCCAGTCGGGCTTGCAGCTTTCTCCCCGAGCCTGGGGTCGAGGGCGAGCTCTCTCCTGGGCTGTGTTTTGAGTTCTTCAGGCTTTATTAGAGAACTTTAGATGGCGTTGTCCTTTCTCTGAGTACTCGCCTGATCTTTGGTCTGACTCCTTCCTAGAGCCAGGCTGTCCCTACCGGAACTGCACTGTTTGGAAAGTTATCTCTTCCCTCTAGGGAAAAGTCTCTCGGAAAGGGGGTCCCGGGGATCAAACGCTTTGAGGACACCTCTGCCCCCACACTCTCACACTTCTGGGGCCCCAACTTGCTCTAGATTTCAAAACTGTGGTCCCTCCTCACGTGCATTCTTAACTAAATGGACGGACTCCACCAAAAGTAATTTACACCTTCGATGGCCATGATGGGGAACGCGCCATCTCCCCCAGTTCACTCTTCTCACCACTGAATCGGACAGCCATGTTATTTTAGTTGGTACCTGGAAGCTTCCAAACATTTTAGGGTTCAAAGAAAGTTTGCTCCACTCTTTGGTTCGTTAATTTAGAAACAGCATTTTCCAAAGAGGCAAACAACTGAAAGAAGTCAACGCAGCCTCTGAGTCTGGCCCTCCTCACCTCCTTTGTCTCTGACAGGTCCTGCGCTCAGGCCCCGCCTGTGGAGCCATTTTCCTCTTCCCTCGGCACAGCCCCCACCTCCCTCACACCCACCGCTCATTCTAACCCTCCGCGGAGCCTCCCTTTACCTCCAGACTCTCCCCACCCACCTCCTCCGTCTCCTGAGCCTGTTCACGCCTGCCGCTTCTAAGGTTCACTCTGCTGGGGCCCAGTGAACACCAATTGCTCGTGTTGCCTGGACCAAAGCTGAATTTCGAGCCATACTGGAAGAGTGTCCTAAAGGGACTGAGGACCCCCAGAATCTGCTGTAGAACCTAACATGGTCGTTCAAACTTACTGATCTGATTTCTCAGATTTATGTCGATGGGTCCATATGCTTGCCGGTGAGGGTCAGGCCAAACGCTGGACAAAACCAGCCCAATGAGAGTGCCTGAAAGGGATTTAGAGAAACAGATGCCTGAGTTTGGGCAAAGTACTAGAATACTCGCTGGAAATCTCCAGATGTTGGGGAAGGGCATCAAAGAGATGTGACCCTCAGTGGACCTGTGACCTGGACCCCAGCACTTGGAAGCTCCTCACTCCGTTCCTGCATCCTCGGATCATGGGTTCCCCTTGTGTCCCCCCCGCCACCCCCCACAGAGGCTGCTCCAAGGACGCGGCCTTGAGAAGGTGATGTGGTGTGGTGTTGAGAACACGTGCAGGGTAGACTGGGCTGAGCCCAGTTACGGCCTCTTCATACATTTTTTAAGATCTGGAGTCAGATGTGGGGATCCAGCCGTCCCGCTGCTGCCCAGGACAAGCCTTGTATGTCAGTTCCCTTGATGATGAGAACGGACACCTACGAACCTGGAGTGGCCGCCTCCTCAGTCTGTCCCTGCCCTCCGCCAACCGGGGCAGATTTGGGATCGCACCCGGGAGCTCCCGAGATGGCTGCCGGCAACATCGAGCAATTACAGGACCCTTTCCTGAGCCTGCGGACTGGAACAGACTCGGGCTTGCTCGGAGAAGCCTGATGAAGCTGTTCATGACCATCACGATTGACTGCACACGGTCTTCAAAGAAAGTTCTTCCTCTGGATGCTAAATCCCCCCCAGGTAGCCCTTAACTCCATTACCAATGAGCCGAACCACCATCTTACAGGAACCCTTGTCCGCTCCGGACTTAGTTAATTTGGAAAACCAGCGCACTGGCATCCTAGATGACTCACCTAACAGAAAGACCACGACCACTCTCCATTTTCACCTGCAGCAAAGGTCGGCCCCTAAACAACCAGCCCCAACCCCCCGCCCTTTGTTTCCGCTGCCATTGCAAGGGCCGGGGCAGGAGCCGGCAACGACTCTTCAGAGGTAACACCGAAGGCACAATTCATGGAAGACCCCGTTAAAACCGGAACCTGCTCCGTGAAAGACACTGTCAAGAAAGCAGGAAGACAGTGTTTACGAAAGACATCTGATAAAGGACTGTTATCCATAATGCAAAAAAAGTTCTTAAAACTCCACAATAAGAAAATGAGCAACTGAATTAAAAAATCGGCCGAAGACCCGAAGAGACAGCGAAGAAGTACAGGCAGCAAATGAGCGTCTGAAAAGCGTGTCCTCACGGAACCGCACACGAGAGCACACGGGACCCCCACCAGCCTACCACCACGGCCAAAGTCTAGAACACGGACAACACCAAACGCAGCTCCCACTCGCTGCCGGCGGAAATGCAAAGTGGGGCAGCCAGGTCAGAAGGCACGAAACACGCTCTCACTTGGTATTTAACAAAAGCGCCAAAAACTCACATCCACACAAAAACCTGCATGGGGAGGTTTACAGCAGCTTTGTTCATCATTGCCAAAACACGGAAGCAGCCAAGAGGCCCTTCGGTAGATGCAGATAACTGTCGTCCGTCCGGACAAGGGAGTATTACTCAGTACTCAGAAGAAGTGGTCTGCAAAGCCACGGAAAGACATGGAGGAACCTTAAAGGCATCTGACTAAGTGAAGGGAATCGGACTGAAAAGGCTGCACGTATATGAATCCAGCTCTGAACTTCTGGAAAAGGGCCCGTGTTGGCCAGGGGTTGTGGGGGGTTGACCGGGTGGGGGTACAGAGCTTTCCTGTGCAGTGATGAAAATGTTCTGGGGTCAGAGAGAGGCAGTGGTGCCAGGACACGGAATATACCAACAAACTGAGCACTGCCGGATGTTAATCTGACGGTTCTGTGAGTCTGACCTCATTAAAAGATAAAAGACAGGGTCCTATGCCTCAGCAACACTTCAGAGTTTTGTCTTTATTTAAGGTTCTCCAGTCTATCCTGTTCTGCTGGAAGAAACCCATCCGACAGAACGACCGCCAGCAGGACACAGGACACAAGCACGAGCATCATGGATGCATTCTTCCTCACAGCAAAATCACAGACATCAGAAAATACCCCGCGGCCGGTGAAGGGCTGACTGTAATATAAGTCACTAAAAACAGCAGGCAGACCTGTACTTTCTGACACAAGATATCCACAAACTTTTGTTCTGTAACAAAGCAGTTTGTAGAATATTAAACTTAACAACCCTATTGCTGGGGCGCCTGTGTGCCTCAGTCAGTAAGTGTCTGACTCTTGGTTTCAGCTCGGGTCATAATCTCAGGGTCATGGGATCGACCCCCACATTGGGCTCTGCCCTCGGTGGCGAGTCTGCATGAGGTTCTCTCTCCCTCTGTCACCCCCCGCCCACTCGTGCTCTCTCCTTCTCTCTCAAATAAATAAATTTTTTAAATTCTTAGTAATCCCATTACTAAAAACAGCACAGTCACTCTGTGGTGTAGGTACACCGACAGGGCCAATTATGTTTAGGGTATGCTTTTTTGCTTTTTTTTAAGGCTTGGAGCATTGTACATCAAACTGTTACAAGTGGGCTGTAGGAACAGGTTGAAGGGAGATACGTTTTCTCCTACACATTTCTTAATGTTTTACAAGTGTGTATTACTTTTCCAATTTAAAAATAAAGGAAAACGCTTCACACCATTACCGTTGTCCTTCTAAGATGATGCCTATAAAACGCCACTTTTCCGATCACTCCCACCACAAAGTGCAGAAGAGAGAGAAGGGGCAGCAGGACAACTCACCCAAATGTCCTCCCCCGGAGAGGGCCTTTGGCAGACGGTGCACGTAGCAGAGGCGAAGGATCCATGAGCTTCAACCAGCTTCGAGGCAGGGATACCGGACGCTGAAATTCAAACACAGCTAAGAGCGGCCGGCCCCAGGGTGAGCTCTGAGCCGGGAGGCCCTGCCAGAGTCCCAGCCCTCAGTGCAAGCCTGGGGTCACCACCGCCGCCAACTGAAGATGACGCCCCCCTGAGCGGGGTGAGCGCAAGGATCAGGGCTCCCAGATGGAGCTGAATCCCGGTTAAACGAAGCCTGTCAACAAGTCTGATTAAGTGCAGATAAAATTACATTTGATACCTAGGGAAACATTTTCTACTCTACAGACACCAAGGAAAAGTGAAACAACGATACAGGGGTGTCTGGATGGCTCAGTCATTGGGCATCTGACTCTTGATTTCGGCTCAGGTCCCCGCCTCAGGGTCACGGGATCCAGTCCCGAGGCAGGCAGGCCCCACACTCGGAGGAGGGTCTGCCGGAGATGCTCTCCCTCTCCCTCCGCCCCCCACCACGGGCACATGCATAGGAAGTGCTCTCACTCCCTCTCAAATAAATAAAGCTTAAAATTAAAAAAAAAAAACTACATAAAGACAATAAGTTTCAAAAAAATAGAAAAACTGTGGAGCACCACCTGCCCCGCCCCGCCCCGCCCTGTCTCCTCCGCAGGGGAGCCACCCTCCGGCCGCAGCCACCCGTCCTGCAGAAGCTCGGCCCCAGCCTCTGCCCGGAGGGCCTGCCGGCCGCTGAGCCCTCCGCGGTCTGCACCGGCACTCACCCCTCCCCTGCGGGCCGCGGACGAGAAGAGCCTCAGAGGCAGCACCACACCCCTGACCTCGCTTCGTCCCGGGCGGCTTCTGAACCGTCTCACAGGACAGCCACACTGTGCCTGAGGCTCCCACGGTAGGGGCGACCGGCTCCAGGGCTGGAAGCAGCAGCGCTCCTCCCACACCGTTCTGGGCCTTGCCCTCTCAGAGCGATGGGGCTCTTCCGCGGGTCGCGGCCTTTCTCATCCTCTTCGCTATGGGAAGGAGCCGCGTCCACCTCCCACAGGTTCTTCCCCCGCGTCTGGTCTGCCCTGTTTGTTCCTCTTCCTGACCCTCCCCAGGCAGCCTGGCGAAAGTGGTTGGCTCAGGGTTTGACAGAGGGAAGACAAATAAATATTGTACTAACGAGGGAAAGAACTGTAGAAAAACAGAGGTAACTCATTAGGAGAGTTACCTGTTCCCACTGTCAGCTTCTGAGCTGTGACGGGCAGACAGTCCCAGCTGCGAGTGGCTTCCTACTGTCCCCGTTACTGTCCTAAATCTCCGTACGTGAAAGCCCACGGCCACACACTCCCACCTTCCCACAAGGCCTGTCCTGCTGCAGCTCCGGAAGGAGAGGTCATCCCCACGGGTGTTCATGGCTGCTAAGTGCCACTCTGGTTTTCAAACCACCAGGTGTCTGCGGCCCAGCCGAGCTGTGCGGCCTCACAGCACCCGTTGGCGCCACTGCCATAAGAGAAAGGCTCAGCCAGTGCCTCTCGCGATGCGTGGTGGGCGTCAGGACCATCCGTGAGTCGCTGGTCAGGGCCGCTAGCGGGGCAGGCAGGACATCGCTGTCCAAAGAGTCGGCTCATACTAAGGCATTAGTGGTCATCTCTTTGTGACAGTGACATCGCAGTTATGTTTTGAAGGTCTTCACCTTCTCCAGATACCCGGTGAAGTCCTTACAGGTTGTTTACAGGTTAAGCTTATGACATGGCGGACAGACACGCTCCAACAAAACGGGCTGAGTGCTCGCTTCGGCAGCACTCATATACAACAAGAATATGCCAGCACGTATACAAGAAAACGGGCTGAGAGGTGGAGGGGGCAGCAAGACCCAGACGAAGGAAAGACCGGCTGGACGAGGGCATGAGGGCTCACCGCAGTCCTCCACTCGTATGTGCTCAAAAAAGTTCATCATAAATTTCTTAAAAAAGAAATCATTCTATCAGATTAGCCTAACTAGAAGCTCCCAATGTCAACTTTAACTCTTTCCAAAACTCACAGCCCAGCCAGTAGGCCAGGACATCGGGTCCACCAATGAGATCTCCACGGTGACTCTTAAACACACGGGGGACTTTTTGTCAGGGACAAAGGCGTAACTAGTGGGCTTGAAATCAGAGGACGGGGTAAGCACTGCCTCGAAGCAGGGGCCAGGTGGCGACAGGAGGAGGGCTCACCTCTCTCCAGCCCATCGATGTTCTGTGTGTAGAGCCGCAGAAGAAGGCCCTTGTCGTGGAGCAGTCGGAGGAAGTAGTGTATGATGTTGGGCCTGTAGTTCCTGAGGTACAGCTCCTTGGCCAAAGTGAAAAAGGGCTTGGGGTTGTGCGAGAAGAAAGCGAGCTCGAAAATGGCCTCGGGGTATGGGAGGTCGTACTGCTGCAGGTTACTGTAGAGGCCACTCTTGGGAGACCTGCCAAAAGGAGCAAGGAGCTCTGAGCCCAGAGCAAGAGGGTGGGGCCAGGAGGCAGCCCAGGTGCCCAGGTGGCCAGGGAAGAGCCGGGTGCTGCAGGGCACCTGAAGTCCGGAATGCCGCTGGGCGTACTGATGCCGGCCCCCACCATGACCACCACCCTCTGGCAGGCTCTGGCTTGGATCAGCTCCGCTATATCCTGCAGGAAAAGCTTCTCCTTCTTACTGCTGCCTCCTCTTCCAAAGACGCTTGAGGCACTAGCAGAAAGAGACATGGGTCTTCTTCCACCTGTAATGCTGACGGGAAAGGAGAGTGGCCAGGTGACTGGGGACAGTAAAGCCCGTGCCCTTCCACCACCCCCACCAAGACTGGTTACACACTTCCCTCTCCTCCCCCCAAACGACCACCCTTCGCATCATGGATGACTACTGGGCTACAAGAGAGAGAAGACTCAACTCAGAAATCAAAACTTATTTGGGAGCAAAAAATTCAAGTCAGTTGGAATGTGCAAACCAGGAAAGTCTCTTAATTCTGTTATCCGGTGTGAGTGCGAAGACAACACGGTCCACGCCAGAGACGTGGGAGCTGTGTGGGGTTCTGGGCGTGCTCTCTGCAGAGGCATACACTGAGCACACCTCGGTGTGACAGACGGGCAGGACACTTAAAGAAAGCCAAATGTCTCAGGCTTTACACCAAAAACGATCAGGAGAAAAAGTGGGTTCTGGAGACCATTCCAGAAAGAAACACTCGCACCCTAACTGCTGTAGAAACTTGATCTTCAATGTTCGCCACCGCTGGTACGATGAAGCAGCCGAAGGAATCCCACAACCCAGACAAGGCAGTGGGTCAGGGGCTGGGGCCCCCGGGGGCGCTCAGTCAGTGGGTGTCTGCCTGAGGCTCAAGTCACTATCTCTGGGTCCTGGGATCGGGCCCCACATCGGGCTCCCTGCTCAGCTGGGAGTCTGCTTCTCTCTCTCTGCCCTTCTCCCTGCTTGTGCTCTTTTTCTCACTCTCTCTCAAATAAATAGATAATTAAAAAAAAAAAAAAAAAAAGACAAGGCAGTGGGTAGACTCAGCTCAGGCTCTCTGAGAAACACTGGAAGGCTTCTCGAGGGAAACGCCCCCAGAGGCCAGGAGCCGAGACACTCCCACCGCAGAGGGTTAGGGAAGCAGGACGATCTTCCATCAGAAAAAAAGTGAGACACGACATACAAGTCATGAGCTTCAGCAGAGCCTCAGGACTTAGAAAATGACCCAACACCCAGGAAAGCAACAAGAAGAAACAAAAGCAGCAGGAGTAACACCAAGCCCACAGCACCCCGAGAGTGTGTTGCAGCCGTGGGAGGCAGGGCACCAGGGCCTCCCCTCCTGTGGGCCTGGGAATGCTTCCTAGGTTCACTGATCTGCTGGAGCCCCCGTGCAGCATCTAACCAGGCTGCACGACTCCCTCACCTCCTGGCGTCATGCTGGCAACTCACCCAGGGTTCAGGACTGCCAGCCCCACTGCACCGGGCGCCATTCTCACACCCCAAAGACTGATGGCCACCATGTCGCTTCTTCCGGGAGAAGGCCCTTGATGACCCTCCCCCAGGACGCCTCTGACTTCAGTATAGAAACTCCTCCACCCTGACGGGAAAGAGATTCAACAGAAGAAACTCACAACCCACCCCCCATGAGTGATGAATCTAAAATGAATACAGACATAAAAACAGGAGACAGGGAGCATTTCCTTTACTCATTTGTGATTTAGGCAAGAAATAAGCATCATCCCAAAAGCGCATCGTCATACATATCTGAACGATTCGGGAGCACGAATCTTCTAGAAGGATGACTCTGTCTTTTGTGTTCTTTCGCTCCTTACAAAACCAACACTGCCCACTCTGCACCAAGCCCCCACGGGACGCACAGGCAGTGAGGGTCCCCAGAAGCTCTCTGCTCTCCATCCCAGCACCACGTCCCACGCCAGTGACAATTTCAATCCCCACCCTGCCCTCTTATATACCCCGCTTTCAGCCAAGCAAAAGGACCGCCTGGCTCTTGTGTATGTCCGACCCCAGCTTCCTCTGCCTTAAAGACCTTTCTCCACCTCAGCATGTCCAGCTCTCCCAGTCAAGGCCAGGACTTCGTGACACCACCTCCTTCGTGAACAATCACTTTGCAGCCGTTTCAGTCCCTGCTCCTTTTAGGCAGGCTGACAGCCCTCCCCTCCCTGCGGCGACCCCGCACGCCACCTCGCACACCCCACCCTGGGGTCAGGGCCTTGCTTGCTGCTCACGGCCTACTTGCTTGTGTTGCTGCCTCTCCCACCACATGCAGCATCACCTTGGTTTTCAAAAGAAGAGATTTCTGAAAGGTATGTACAAAAGAAAGAGGACCGTGACAAAGGAGGGTGTAGGTCAGGGAGTCCTGCTGCATCAGAGACTTGTGTGAAAGCACCCGTCAAGCAGTTCTTCCGAGTGCGACGTGGTAAGTCTCCAAAGGAAGTTTTCCAGTGAAAACTGGCCAGACGGTCAGGAAGAAAAGAGATGCTCCGGCTGTCCCCACCGCTGGGAATGGCCCCACGTCCCTCAGCACCTAGAACGACTCTTCCCTTATGGTCTGCGCCCAAGGTTTACTGAGCTCCTCCTACATGCAAGTCATTATGAGAAACACAAAAGGAATTAAAGGAAAGTTGTGATATTGTGATTTATAATAAATGTTTTTGGTCTTTATCCTCAAACCCTTGGAATTTCTAAGAGCAAAGGGCACGTCTTTTGTTACCATGGTTGGTCTCTGTCCTCAGTTCCTGAACGCCCCTCACAGCCACGAAGCTGAAGTGGGTGTCCTGTTTGCTCAACCAGCCCCTCTCCACCACATGTGGTTTAATGTTCATGAGGGGACTTTGGAAAGGCCCTAAGGAGAGGGGCTGGGTGCCGGGCAGACCAGCTGTGACTAGAGCGGTGGAGTCTCCAGAACACTCAAGGGGAGGGTGCTCAGAGGGCTTCCCGGTTGGTGAACCACATGCCGGGCCCCTGGGCCCCAAGCTCCGTGAGGCACAAGGGACCAGGGACCCTTGCCGACCTCCCCTCTGCATCTCTGGATCTGGCGGTTCACTCAGTTCCTGGAGCATCCCGTGGACGAAGCCCGGAACCGACTCCGTCAGCTGGTCCCCCCCGTTCTGTGAGCCGCTCTCGCAAATGAATGGACCCGGAGGAGGGGGTTGTGGGGACCTCCGATTCTCAGCTGGTCAGCAGCAGCACGGGACACAGCCGGATTGCTGTCCCCACCGGGGGCTGTCTCGGGGCGGGGGTCCTGTCCCCACCGGGGGCTGTCTCGGGGCGGGGGTCCTGTCCCCACCGGGGGCTGTCTCGGGGCGGGGGTCCTGTCCCCACCGGGGGCTGTCTCGGGGCCGGGGTCCTTCAGGTGCTGTCCTCAGGCAGGTGGAGTCAGAATGTGCCAGACACTGGTCAGGGCAGTAAAGGTTTCTGGAATGAAGGAAAGATCCCTTGGGTCTATTAAACTCTTCACCAACACTTTCAGTACCTGTGTGAGGCGGCATCAAGGCGATTATTATAACCCACTGCTGGACATTTCAGTTTCTTCCAACTATGGGTCTTGAGATATTCCCGTGTTCGATTCCTAGGCAGTGAGCGGAGCGGAGGCCGGCAGGGGGCGCTCCCACGCCCGCCATGTCCTCGCAGCCCTCCGCCTTCCCCGCAGGAAGAAGCCTCTGCGTCCATCCGGACCGCCCAGCCCACGAGAGCAGAGCCCAGCCAATGAGAGTTAGCCACAGCTCAGCCAATGAGAGCCAGTCACAGCTCTGCCAATGAGAGCAGAGCCCAGCCAAGGAGAGCGCAGCTCCGCCAATGAGAAGCCAGTATACTTCCAGTCCCGTTTATTCCGAAGGACTTTCTGCTTTTCAGGGTCTTCCAAGCCCCACCCCCCTTCCTCTCTCGAAGGGCGGTTCTGTCTTCTGTTCATGGAACTTGTCTATGGTTCTGCCGTAACTTTCTCGTCTTGGATTGCATTTTCTGCTATTCCTGAACACACCCATTTTCGTGGCAAATTAACTTTTATTTTTAAGGTTAACAGCAAAGATCCCAAAATGTACAATTACTGCCGAGAAGGGTATGAACGTACGCTAGGGAAGTGCTAACCGCAGTCTTCATCGAGAGCAATGAACGCCCATATACCTTCAGACCAGGAGTCCCACGGCCAGGCGTTTACCCTCAGCATCACCTGTGACAGCGATCACAAAGGGTTTCAAGAAGAGAACATTAAACACGACCCGAAGCATCAACAGAACGGAATCCTGCAGCTCGCGCCCAGCCTGGGAAGTCGGCGGGGGACCCTCAGTTCCCCGCGGAAACAGGCGGTGGGACGGGTCTGAACGGTCAACAACCGCGAAGCCCCGGCTCCACCAAGACCTGCCCCTGCGGGACCCGAGCGACAGGTGGCTCCCCCCGACTCTAGCCGTTTCCGTTCGGCGAGGCAGGGTCGGGGGAGCGCTTGCTGGGGTGGATGTGGTGGTTCGCACAGAAACGGTCACGCAGGAAAAAACGAGAATTCTCCAGGTCCGCATGAACGACCTCGGAAGCCCCCGCGTTCTGAACGCTGAGCGGCGGCAGCTCACTGCGAGCGTCTACAGGACACACGAGTGCTGCCCGCACCCACCCGAAACGCGCAGAGGAGAGCCGAGAACCCGCTGCCGCGCTGACCTCTGCAATGTCCTTTGAGCTGCGTGAACGGGGACCCCGCGCTTCCCGGTTCTGCGGTGTCCCGCCCACCACCCAAGGAGCACCCCGGACCCCGGCGCCCGCCTCGACCGAACCCCGCCCGCTGCTCAGCCCCAGCAGCGCGGGCGCCCGCGCGCTCGCCTCCCCCGGCCCCGCCCGCCCCGACGCACCCCTGCGGCCGCCCTGCCGCGCCGAGAGGCCCCTCACCTGCCGGGCCCCGGGCTCTGAAGGCGGAAAGCGCAGGCCGAGCCCACCAGGCCATGTCCACGCTCCGCCGCAGCGCGCTCGCGACCTTGTCCCCAAGGGCCACGAGTCCAGCCCAGGTGGACAGACGCCAGGCGGGGCGGCGTCCCAGCCCCTTGAGGTCCCGCCTCTCGCCCCGGAGACAGGCCCAGGCGCCGGCACTCGCCTCTCCCACTTCCCCACCCGGTTCCTCCGGGGCGGGGGGGGGGGGGCGAACTCTGCGAGCACTTGCTCCGGCCGCTCACGGCATTCTCAGTCCGTCCTCGCGAGACCCAGTTCAGACGCTACGGTCAGTCACCACGGTCCCCATCCGAGATGAGAGCCTGCGCGGCACCAGGGCCGAGGCCGCAAAGCTGGTCGGAGGCCGGGCCGGCCCCAGGCCCTCGTACCGTGGAATGGCTCGGCGGACTGCGCAGGAAATCGGGCGCAAACCCCGGAGCGAGCTTCTCTCACGGCGCAGGCGCGGTTATCCTGACGACCAGCGCGCGCCGCGGCCGCCCGGGCGCTCCCAGCCTGCCTCGCGCGGCGCGGCGCCGGAAGTGAGTGAGCATTTCCGGCGGCTACCCTCTCCGTCGTGCGAACGGCCCCGGCCTTCTTGCCGTCATGAAGGACGTTCCGGGCTTCTTACAGCAGAGCCAGAGCTCCGGCCCCGGCCAGGCTGCCGTGTGGCACCGTCTGGAGGAGCTCTACACGAAGAAGTGAGCGCGCCGCCGAGGGCCCGGGGCCCGGTGCTGGGAGAGCGGGGCAGAGAGGGCGCCGGGGCCCGGGCTCGAGGGTGCGCGGCCCTGAGGGCGGAGAGTGGGCGCAGGCTCGGCCGGAGGTGCCTGAGGGCGGAGAGGGCTGACGGCCCGGGGACTGCGGAGCAGAGCCGTGGGCGGAGCGCGGGGACCCAGGCCTCCCTGGCTTCCTGGCCGGGGGGCTGCGGCAGGCTCCCGACTCCGGTCAGACGAGCAGACGCGCTTTCCGGCCGGGCCGCCGCGCGTCTTGAGTAGCCGGTTCCGGTCTCGGCCTCGCCGCCGTGCGGCTGGGTCTGCGCCGTCTTCCTCAGCGGCCGGCCGCGGAGAGACCGGAGCCCCGTGCCGCTGTGCGTCCCTCTTGCTTCTGCGGCTCGCTACGCCCCGGGCTTCAGCGCGCCTGCCCTCGCGTGGTCCCTGCTTCCGCTGCGTCCCGTGCTGGGCTTTGTGCGCCTGCGGCCGCGGAGTCCGGGCTTCCTCAGACGCGGGGGGTTGTAGCGGGTCGTGGCCGCCCCCGGCCGCTCTTCACGCGCGCGGAGTGACGCGCCGGCAGTGCCCCGCAGGAGCCTGGCGCTCGGCAAGATGGAGCGTGCCGGGGACGCTCAGCAGCCCTCCGCGCTAGCGCTTCACTCGCGTCCTTCGACCTCGACTTTGGTGTCCGGCGCACTGTCGTTTCCCGAGAGGGCGGATGCGTCCGCCCGTTTAATGCTTCGTGCACCCGCTTACAGGGGAGGCAACGAGCTCGCTTTAAGCTCCTTCCCTGAGAGAGTGAGTAGAAGGGCCCGGATTTCTGCGTGGACGTGTGTGACCCCAGACTCACAGTAACTCGAGGTCATCTGGAAAGGGGTCTCCGGGAGAGGAGCTCGGCCGTTCGCGTCCGCTCTCGCTTTCTCCTGTTACCGCGGAGATTCGGTCTGGTGCTTGGTAGCACTGTCGGGGCTGGGGCGTCTGCGACCGGATGCTAGCTTCCGGGGCCTTCTCTTTTCAGGTTGTGGCATCAGCTGACGCTCCAGGTGCTTGATTTTGTGCAGGACCCATGCTTTGCCCAAGGAGATGGCCTCATCAAGGTAAATGATTTGCCACACCAGCTCAGATGATATCAATGTAAAGACTTTGTTTGAATACACTACACCTCCTAACCCTCACGGTGGGTGTCGTACTCTTTACCACGACAAGGGAACCCTGTTCTGTGCGGTAGAAGCCAACACCAGGAGAGTGAGTAACTTGCCGCAGATCACAGCCAGTCGGCGGCACGAGTGGCTGCAAGTACAGTCTGGCTTCTTCTGAAGTCGCTGCCTGAAACGCTGTCTTCTCGCCCAGGAGGCCGTGTATCTTCCTGTCGTAGACCTTCTTTTTCAGTACTGTACTCTCCGAAACGGCTGTTCAGGTCGGTGGGGGGTGGGTAGGAAATCGTGGAGGTAACATAGGGACCTTACAGGTGACCGTCACCACTGCTGCTCCTCTGCTCCCGCTGATTTCTGCTTGCTTGCCCAAATGCTTTGTCGTGGGGCGTGTGGAAGGTAGAGCCTCTTTTGTGCTTCGCTTGGAGGTGGGGAGGCTTGGCGGCGGGAATCCTCTGTAGTGAGCACTTTCAGAATTTTGTCAACAGGGAAGAAAAACAAAATTCTCTGTCCAAGCCTTCCCCGTACTCCCTGACAGACCCCCCCAGTTTGATCACTGGTAGCTTCCTGTTTAAAGTCTTTCTTAACATCTTACTCTTTGATGCCTTGCTCTCAGATTCTGAGGGAATCAGACTTGTACCTGCATTGGAGCCCAGCACTAGTTTTGATGGCACGAGGTACTCGCCCTGGATACACCACTTTATACGTGCCCGCAGTGAAGCTTACACCTGGGGTCCTGAGAGTTTCTTGTGTTTTTTACCCACCAGTGTGACATTTTACTCCTTCAAAGGAACTTGTATTCGTTGGTAAACCTAAAGATCTTGCTGGGCGTTCTGCCTTCTGGGTTATGTGGGAAAATGACAAATTAGAGCTCTCTTAATACTTGTTTCCTAAGGTTCTATGGCACAGCAATGAATAATTCGTGATTCTTCATCTCTATCCTCTGCTTTCTTGTCTTTAAATCACTTTCTACCCAGAAAATAGTCCCTCAACCGCATATAACACAACATGTACGCAGGTCAGCAGACTGGTGTTCACTGTTTCCGTGGGCAAGCAAACCTTTAAAAATTGTTGAGACTCGGCCCACAAAACTTTCAGTACTAGTGTTCATGAATCTGCAGTGACCAGTAGTAATTTGGAGTTTCTTTTTCCTTTGGAGGAGTTTTTGCATAAATTATAACGGGTATCAGAAAAGTTGAGAATGCCCTCTTACTGAAAAAGATAGCTTTGAAATAGTCCTTTGTAATGAAAAAGCCATTTTATTTAGATGGCTCTCTGCTGGGTACCAGATTATGTATTTGACAGAGAGAGCACAAGCAGGGGGAGTGGCAGGCAGTGGGGGAGGGAGAAACAGGCTCTGCAGTCTGTGGGGAGCCTGATGCGGGGTTCAGTCCGGGACCTTGGGATCGTGACCTGAGTCAAAGACAAACGCTTAACCGACTGAGCCACCCAGGCGTCCCGTGCTGGCTGCCAGATTTAAATAACTAACTGATGCTTTAGGGGCATTTCTAACCCCCCCCCCAAGTTTTTTTGAGAAGTAATTGACGTGTAATACTGTATTAGTTTAAGGTGTACAGTGTGATGATTTGGGGGGGTTGTGTCTGCAAAATGGTCACAGGAAGTCTAGTTAACATCCATCTCACAGTTAGACTTTTCTTCTTCCCGCGATGACAACTTGTATGACCTGCGCAGCACAGTGCTGTGCACTCTAGTCGCTGCTGTAGTGTGTCTCTGGGACTTGATTATCTTAGGACATTCGTACCTTTTGACCACCTGCAGCCGTTTCTTGCACCCCCCATCCCCTGCCTCTGGCAACCACCAGTCTGTTCTCTGTATCTGGGAGTTCAGTTTTTTTAGATTTCATGTGGAAGCAGGTCATACAGTGTTTGTCCTTCTTTGTCTAACTTACTTCACTAAGCAGAACGCGCTTTGATGTCATCGTGTTGTCTTTTAATGGCTCAGTATATCCCACGCTCTGTGTTGCACAGACGCCGCATTTTCTTTCACTGGGACATTTCCCTCTTTCTGTCTTCACGTGGCAGAGGAATCGCAGACTCTCCTTATCCAAGTTGACCCTATCTGGATGCTCCCTCTTCCCAGTTTGCCCAATTATCCAGAGATAACCTCTGAGGTCATTGTCCGTTCCCCCTCCCTGTGACCAGCGAATCTCTCGGACCCTTCATCTGCCCTCACTGCCATTACTCCCTCACTCTCCTGTCTTGACTAGTAGTAGCCTTGGCTGGTCTCTGTCCCTCCGTCTGTTCCCTCCCTATCCTACCCTGCCTGCCTGCAGTCATGCTTATAAAGTAGACGTGTGATCATGTGTTTCCACTGACTCGGGCTTACCTTCAGGACAAGGAAAAGCCCCACTACCTCCCACTGTCTGTGCCCTTCAGAAGTGCTCCTAAAACACGGTGCAGGGTTTCTTTAGTGCTTTGCACATGTTTGTTCCTTTCCAGAATGTTCTCCCAACTCCATGCCTCCTCTCCAGATTTGTCCAGCTCTCTATTGTTCTTCCTTCCTTAAAACTCAGTTATCACCATTTCTGGAATAACCTTTGGAAACTCTCCTTTTGGTTGATCCACCCACGTGGGGTTTTTTCCTTCGATCGTAAACTCATGGTACTGTCATTTATTTGTTTATAAGTCTGCTCTATTAGGTCAGGAATCCTTGAACGCCAAACTTTCATTTTACATATCCTGTGTCTATAGTACCTAGCAAAGAGTCTGAGTAAGTACTCAAGTGTTTGCTGAATGGCTACTAAATTTGGTCATATAGGCTCCAGCCCTCTAAAATCTGAAGGTTACTGAGTCTTTCAAACTGATAGTCTGTTTTCCTAAAATACTTTGGAGAAAGAATATAGGAATTGGGCTCTAGGAGATTCTTAAAGGTCAGGGGTCTAATTACCAGGGGAAAAAACCATAGCTTTCTTCAGTAATCCATTGGTGATCAATAAACCCATATGTGGGTCTCCTGTCATTTCACCACCATTTTTGCAGGACCTGCCATGTGGCAGGCCTGGTGGTCATGTTTGATTTTGCAGAATGAAAGACATCCTGTAATTACTCTACATGTTCTGGTTCCACAGCTCTATGAAAACTTCATCAGTGAGTTTGAACACAGGTAAAACACCTTTGTCGGTTTTTGACTTTAAACATGAAAACACTGATGCTTAGCGATAATCATAGACTGGTGTTTTTTATTTCAGGGTGAATCCTCTGTCCCTGGTAGAAATCATTCTTCACGTAGTTAGACAGATGACTGGTGAGTCTCATTTTGTGTCATAAAGGAGTAGATCCAAGTGGCAATTAAAATGATTTTTAAATACAAGATAATTGAACTTTTACATTTTGATAGAAAATACCAGATTCTAAAATACATTTATGTTACATTTTATGATCTAAATCAAAAGACTATCCCACCTGTGTTGTGGTTGGTAGGAACTAATCTCTAAGGGTACTCTATTGGTGGTTCTTCTGACATTGTTCTGCCTTTTCTAGATCCCAGTGTGGCTCTTACTTTTCTGGAAAAGACTCGAGAAAAGGTCAGTATGAAGTCTGAGTCAAATCTCGAGAACATGTGTGACTTACAGTTTTGTGTCCACACTTGCCATATGCACCGTACAGAGACCAGCGTGTCTCTGGTCACGCAAGTGAAGCCAGCGTGGATGTTCTGTTCATCTCCTGCCCACACTTCTCAGGTCTCCTTGTTTCTGACGTCTGTAGGTGAAAAGCAGCGATGAAGCAGTGATCCTGTGTAAAACTGCGATTGGGGCTCTAAAATTAAACATCGGGGACCTACAGGTCACGAAGGTAAGGTTGCCATAATAAAGGTTTGTCTTTGGTTTACAAAGTGGTTTGAGTTTTAGGGGGAAAATCCTATTTCTCCGTTCTACCGTTTCAAGTGATTTTAAATTATAGAGAAGTTGCGAACACAGCACCAGGAACTCTCACGTATCCTCTCTCATACTCCCATGGCTGACAGTCCTTTGTCCCATCATTCCGTGCGTGCAGGCGTGCGTGCATGCTGTGTTTGGTTTTGTTTTTCAAAACCACTGAGAATCAGTTGCTGCTATGAGGCCTATTACCCTTTAACATAAGAGGACTGCCCTGGCATGTCTGTCAGCAGGAGGGTCCAGACAGCCTCAGATTGTCCATGTGGGCCCTCGCAGACCAGGGTCAGCCCACTCACCACGACAGGTCACAGGCTGCTCCTGACCCTCTCTCTGCCTCCTAATCCCTGTCTGTTTCTTATTTCCATTTTAGTGTTATTTGGGGGACCGATATGGGTATGGGTGGCTGTAAGACCAACTTGTATGTGGTCAGTCCACCTTGTTGAACCAGAGACTACCTGTGTTTGGTTTGAGTTTGAGTGTGGGCTTTTTGGTAACCACAGTATTTAAGAAAATACTGGGTAAGTGTTGGTATTCTCATTGTCCTAAAAGAACACTTCTTATTTCTTAACTGCTTCCCGGTCCTGTCCTGCGTGCATACTTACTACATTTTGTTCTGAAATATTTAAGACCTATTAAGAGCCATAAAATCCTACGTAAAGAATTTTGTCGAGGAATGCGGCAGCACTGCACAGTTGGGGGGCCCTCTGAGCACGTTCCTGCCCCAGCGGTGCTCTCGTGCACGGGTCTGGTGTTCCTCGTGCTTGTGTGGTTCCTGACGCTCTGTGGATCGGGTGTAAGTCAGGTGACGTGTAGTATTGTTGTAAGTTACTGGCTCGGCGTGAGGTTTGAGAGTCTGTGTTGGCGCGTGGCCGTTCATTCTTGCTGCTGTTGGGTGTTTTACTGTTGTGACTGTTCGCAGCCTGGGCATCAGTCTCCTGTGGAAGGGATTCAGGGTTTCTTCCTGTCACGAACAGCACTGTTAGTTATCAGCATGTCTGTGCCCGGTGCCTTGTGTATACACGGGCAGAATCACACCAACACCTGGGCCTATAGGTGAGGGCACAGGCGTAATGAGGCGTGTGCCCTGCGCCTTTACCAGATGTGGTCAAGCCTTTCCGCGGGATGGCCCACACTCCCCAGCACCGTACTCGCACTGCCAAAGCGCAGCACTTGGTGTTTTCAGACTGTTCAGTTCTTGCCAGTTTGGTGGAGGCGAGAGGCCATCTCACTGGGGCTTTAGTGACCACTCCGTTCATGTCTCCACTTCTGCAAATTGCCCGTTCATATCTTTTCTTTGACCCATTTTTTTCTGGGTCGCTTTGCTCCTGTTGGTTTGTTAAGAGTTCGTCCTGGAGTGTCGCCCGTACTCCCTGGTGTGTCGCGTGTGCGGCAAAGGCCTTTGCCCAGTCTGTAGCTCGTTTGTGTTCTTTTCGTGTGTGTCTTGGATGAACTGAATTTTCCATTCTAACATAGGCCTATCAGTCTTTGGGTCATATGTTACCTTAAAAGTGCTTTAAGTTAAAAGGAGGGCGGTCTTGCTTCCTGCGCGTAGGAAACAATCGAGGATGTTGAAGAGATGCTCAACAGCCTCCCCGGTGTGACGTCAGTTCACAGCCGCTTCTACGACCTCTCCAGTAAATACTACCAAACGGTCGGAAACCACGCCGCCTACTACAAAGATGCCCTGCGGTTTCTGGGCTGTGTCGACATCAAGGATCTGCCAGGTAACATGGAGCCGTTAAAGTCGGTGTCGAAGGAGCATGCTCTGGAGGCATGCCAGCAGCTGTCAGAAGTTGCTCTGGCGTGTGCGTCCCTCGCTGAGGAAGGCCCAGGTGGGAGAGGGTGGAGAGAGCCGCGCAAGTGTCCGTTCCTCCCCGGGGCTGCCCTGGGCGTTTAGTTCAGGTGAAGACGAGGCTGTACCCTGTCGCCCTTCACGGGTCCTCCTCAAGTCTCCCCTGTCCTCTGAACCAGAGGCCTTTGCGAGAGGCACAGCGACGCCAGCGTCTTGGGCTCTGCAGCCTGAAGGGCGCGGTGAGACCCTGCACCTGAGGGTCTGGTGGCGAAAACGGAACCAGACCCGGGGGCACACCTCAGAAAAGTCCTTCGAGGGTCTGAGGAATGGAAAGAAAGTGAATAAGTTTAGGGGAAAGTACGAGGAGTGTGGGAGCCCGCTTGAGATGTTTCTCATGGTTCACTGAGAAGCTGTGGACACGAGCAACGCCGTAAACACGGTAGTGCCGTGTTAGTTCTGCATCTCAAGAAGCGCATCCTGGAAAGAGAAGGAGCGCAGTCAGGAGAGTGGGGAATTGCATGGGAACGGGAAGTACGTTCACGCTGTTCTGAAGAGGCTGGATGAGGTGACGTAAAGAGAAACGTGAGGTAGTGCTTCCAGGAAGTAGATTAGCTGGAAATACACATAGAGTCACACATTAGGTAGAAATAAGTAAACAAAACGTGTATACGTGGTCCCAGGTATAGCTTGAGTCAGTCCAGTGCTGTAGAAGAGGTGACCGATGGGGCACCTGGGTGGCTCAGAGCTTTGAAAGTGTCCGACTCTTGGTTTGGGCTCAGGTCATGATTTCAGGGTCCTGGGACTGAGCCCCGCATCAGGCTCCGTGCCGGGCATGGAGTCTGCTTGAGATTGTCTCTCCCTCTGTCCCTCCCACTTTCCCTTTCTCAAAAATAAAATAAATAGAAGAGGTAAAAGTTTTTTTTAAAAACATGTTAAGGCTTTGTGATAGAACCATTACAGGGAATGGTTTCTTTACTTTTTTATGAGATTTTTAAAGCCAAACAGGACTGATCTTGTAACGGGGGTGTCACTGGAGGTGTGCTGTTGCCGTAGTGTCTGAGCAGCAGGAGCGAGCTTTCACGCTGGGACTAGCAGGACTTCTTGGCGAGGGAGTTTTTAACTTTGGAGAACTCGTAAGTGGACCCTGGGTACAGATTTCTTAACAAGGGGGCGACTCACGGTACTTTGCCGGCTAACCATGTCCTCCCCGCAGCTCATGCACCCCGTGCTGGAGTCACTGAGGACCACCGACCGGCAGTGGCTGATTGACACCCTTTATGCCTTTAACAGCGGCAACGTAGAGAGGTTCCAGACGCTGAAGACCGCCTGGGGCCAGCAGGTCAGTAGTCGGAAGGACGGCTGAGAGCCCCTGCAGTGTCCCTAGCTCTCCTTCAGCCCGCACCTGCCCGGCGATGTACCTTCCCTCCGCACCCCGGGCACTAGGGAGACAGGAGATGAAGCCAGGCTGGTCTCGCTGTCAGAGCAGGTGGTTAAGTGGCTAGTCACGGTAGTCACTCCGTTCCTGTGGTAGTGCGCAGCGCTGCCAACAGAACATGATCGGGAGTGCCGTCTGGAGGACGGGTGTCACAGAGGGCCCAGAAGAAGTAATGCTCTGTGTTTGATCTTAGGGGTACATAGAACTAAGCCAAGTGAAGAGTATGAGAATGAGGAAAAGGCAGCTTTTAGCATTTGCTGAACAGACCAGGGTCTGTGGCCAAAATGAGTGAGTGAGGAGAGCCAGGGAGAGCCCAGGGTTCGGGAAGGCAGGGCCATCTGCGGAACGGGAGTGCACATGCAGGGGCGGTGGGGGCGGTCAGTGTAGGGGGAAAGGGGTCTGCAGGGGAGAGGGCACCGGGCGAGGAGAGGAGCCTCTGGGAGGTGTGGACTGGGGAGAAGAGGTGTTGTAGTAAGTCCTGAGCTTTTGTAGTAATTTTAGTTTTTAAATTATTAGAAGGAAATATTACGAAGTTGTTCGTAGTGATAGGGATTATTGTTTTCGTACTTCTCTGAAACTTCAGTTTTCTCGAAGTTCAAAATAAACTTGTAGAATTCACACACGATGGAACTGAGTAGACGTAAGCGGGCTGTGAAGAGGCAGAAAGCAAGCCCAGCTCTCTTCTGTGGTCTGTGGTCTGTGTGCTGGTCCCTGAGAGAAACATGGGCCTTGGGAAGAAAGACGGCTGACCCGCTGTTCCCGTGGCAGGAGTGCCCGTGGGGGCCACCTGCGTCGGTGTAGGGGTTCCTCCGTGTTTGAGTCGGGGAACCCGTTCTCTCTTGTCTCTGCTCGGCAGTAACCTGTGGCCTACCTGTGGGCGACTGTGCGGGTCGCACAGAAGGGCCTATTCCGGTGCTCACGGCTGTGCCGTTTCTCTGCAGAAGTTCTAACATCTTTCCGCTCAGAGCAAGTCCCTGCAGCTTAAGGGCTGTGTTCCTTGGAGGCCCCGTTTCCATGGAGCTGACCGCGCAGGCGGCGCACTGGGACCTGCTCAGGCGCAGGACGGGTCTGTCCTTGCCTTTTTGTGCCAAGAGTCCCCTTGCACACCTGTGCCTGGGTCCTGCCCACTGGCGTCTGAGGCGTTAGTATCCACCACCCCGCGGCACCTTCGGTGGGCGCACGGGCTTCGGGGGATGCAGCCGTTCGTGGCGTCCTGAGGAAAGAGCCGCCGCGACCCCGCAGTGTACCGTGTCCGGATGTGCAGGGTTTCTTTTTCCTCCATCTGCTGTAGGAAGGTTCCGAAGTGCAGCTGACGTAACGGATGTCTTTCTGCTTCGCAGCCGGATTTAGCAGCCAACGAAGCCCAGCTGCTGAGGAAGATCCAGTTGCTGTGCCTCATGGAGGTGAGCGCGGGAACCTGTGATGCCAGACCCTGCAGCGGAGCCGGTCCCGCGGGCTCCAGGCCTCTCGTGGTGGTGCTCCGGCCGCACCCCTCCGCCACCCTCCTTTTGTCTTCCGTGCCGGTCGGGTCTCCTCTCAGATAACCGTCCTCAGAGAGGTGGTCCTGACCTCGGAGCTGAAGTAGCTCCCGCCTCGTCGTACATCACAGCGCACGTACATCACAGCGCCTTCCGCGCGCTCCTCTGTCTTTCCTGTCAGAATTTGAGCTTCTTGAGGAAGCACCACAGTCTCCGGCTCACGTGCAGCCCTGGCTCACGGCCTCAAGCGCTTGCTCGGCGCGCGAATGCTGACCGTGCGGACGACTGCCGTGAAGCCGGTTCCCAGTAAACGTACAGGGCCGGTGTTAAGAAGAGTTTAGTTTGCGGGATAGAAATAAGATCTGTGCTTTCGGAGCAAGTATTGCCGAAAACATCCTTATCGGTCAGTTCTCGGACAGTTTTTATTTGGAAACCTAGTTAACAAGAAATTGTTTTTCAGATGACTTTCACACGACCTGCCAATCACAGACAACTCACTTTTGAAGAGATTGCCAAAAGTGCTAAAATCACTGTGAACGAGGTACAGTTGTTGGACCCAGGGGGCCAGAGCTCCTAGGAACGCTGCTCCCCAGACTCCAAACCACAGAGGGCACGGTGTCTCGTTGCCCACACTTAGGGCCTCGGGGTGACTCACGTCAGCCCCTCTCTGCGCAGGTGGAGCTCCTGGTGATGAAGGCGCTCTCGGTGGGTCTGGTGAAAGGCAGCATTGACGAGGTGGACAAGCGGGTTCACATGACCTGGGTGCAGCCCCGAGTGTTGGATCTGCAGCAGGTAACGCATCGTTCGCCCCTGGGGGTGGTTTGGGTGGTATCTGCTGTCTTAGTTTCGCTTGGATGGAAGCCAGTTAGGAAGAAAGCAGTATTGACGAGATTTGGGGGAATATATTACTGCTGCGGGGGTAAGGGTTTTTCAGAAAACCTAATTTAATACAAGTCTTGGGTTTGAACCCTGCATTTAAAAGCTTATCATAATTACAGTGCTGTTGTGCTGACGATGCCTTTTAATCTTAAAATTGGTACTCTGATCAAATACGTTCCTAGTTCTGTGGTTTGAGCTCAGACCCATCTTGTCCATGTTGGCTGGAAATTTAATCCTGTGGATTTCCTCTGTTCTTGCCTGTTTTCTTTCTTGCAAGTTTTTTTAAATGTCCTTGCGATAAGAATTGACTGGGGTCACCCCCTCTCACACAGCCCACTCCCCCAGCTCCGGGGTCCTTTTGATTAGTCCTGCCCTAAAGACTTAGCTGGAGATGGACGCCTGGGATTGCTAAGTGTCCTAACACCCATGTGGTCCTGGTTTGCCTCAGATCAAGGGGATGAAGGACCGCCTGGAGTTCTGGTGCACCGACGTGAGGAGCATGGAGATGCTGGTGGAGCACCAGGCCCACGACATCCTCACTTAGTCCCCCGCCTCCCCGTCTGGCCACCGGGGACGTCTGCACTCAGTGGGGGTGGGGTGGGGGCTGTCCTTCCTGCTGCGAAAACAGGACCATCGCTGACGGGTGCCGGGCCACAGAGAGAAGCCGCCTCTGGGGGTGTCTCCCATAGCCCACGGTGGGGAGGGGTCACGGGTCTCCGGTGACAAGGCAGGCAAGAGTGTACGTGTGCCCCGAGGAGTGAGAAGGAGTAGCCCGAGAGTGCATGGGGACACCTCTTGGAGGCTCATCTCCATGACCTCCATCTGTGGGAACCTCTCTTGTGTCATATGAGAATGTAATAAACGCCTTTGTTCTGTCCTCTTTGTAGTTCTGTTTCCTCAGTCTTAGCTCCCAGGTCAAGCCTGGGCCTCAGATCAGAAAGCAGGAGATGGGAGATAGGGCTCTGTGGGGGGTTGGCCTCAGCCCTCCTCTCCTACCCTGGGCAAAGGGCGGCTCAGCACGTACAGGGCACTGGGGCCAAGGAAGCAAGTCCTATCTCACGGGGCTAAGACGAGGGGCTCCCTGCTCTCTGACAGAGGTGTCTGACCCATTCCCTCCCAGCCAGGGGCTTCTGGGGCCCAGGTGTCCCAACCAGCCCTCCGCCCAGTGCTGAGTGTCCAGAGACGGGGATGCTTGTACACAAATCACACAATCACCAAGGGAGCACTAGGTGGAGGAGGGGTTTAATGCAATTCTCTGTCCTGTGCCTGGAGCCCGAGCTGCGGAGCCTTCACGCCGCGGAGCCTTTCTTGTAGCTGTCCAGGTGGGATAAGACCCAGCCTGCGGGAATCAGGAAGCTGAGGAACATCACAGAGAGTCCAATGGCTTGCTCCTGGGTCAAGGAAAGCACTTGTGAGTCCGTGACGCATCAGGTCATCCCTGGGTCACTGAGGAAGGCTCTCCACCTGCCCCGTGTCCCCTGGCCCTGCAGTGCGGGATTTCTCTCACCAGAGCAGTGGTCCAGAGAGACCTGCCCCACCCCTTCTGCTCCTGGGGGACCCTCAGCGCAGCCCAGGGGCAAAGCCCACACGAGCGGGGACTACTGCAGTCCTCCGTGCAGACGGCCTCTGCAAAGACCTGGACTGACCGCCCTGGGCTCCACTCTGCAGCGGGACCTCTTCCCATCGCCCCTGCCCCCGAGACCTGCCTGGCCAGGCCACTTGTGCCTCGACCTTGAACTCCTGCCTGGGCACAGCATGTGCCTGTCAGGTGCAGTGCGGGGCAGAAGAGACGGCGGAGATACAGGTCGTACAAAAAAAGGGCCTTTTCCCTAGATAGTGGCCCTGCTCAGAAGCTGGGTGGAGGGGATGGGACTCCCCGTACTGCACGTGCACGCACACACACAAACACACAGGCCATCCCACCTGGCTACCTCCCCTCCACTTGATTCCTCCTAAAACAGAGCCTGGGCCCAGTCATCCCCCCTTGGTCCCTCAAACAGAGTCAGATGCTGGATTGGAAACCAATTCTTCCTCTTGACTTCACCTTCCAGCAGATTGAAAACAATGTTGGCCCAGAACCGGGCCCTTCAGCTGGGTTCCGATCTTTGCTTCTCCAGTGGTATGACCTTGAACAGTTGACCTTCTAGACCTTGTCTTATTGATGCTTAACACAGAGGTAGTTGTCTGCCGTCCCGGAGCCCAAGGATGACCGAGCTCTGTGTTCTCACCTATGCTCTCACGGACCCTCAGAGCAGCCCACCGTCCCTTTCAACGGACAGTGGAGCCGGCGTCCACACCGACTGCCCTTCCGGCTCTGCTCTTAGCACCCTCATTGGCCAGAAGGCAAGTGGGGGCCTGCAAACAGAGAGCACTGGCCCCTCACTGACTGCTTTGGCAGCCTAACCTCCAGGTGAGGGATGTAAGGACCTCTTTCCTGGAGTCGGGACAGTGTCCCAGCCACAAGACTCTGTTCTAGCACGAGGATCACCTCTAGAAGCCACAGGCCTGAGAACACATTCCCCCCTCCCCTTTACCAGCCTGGCCTTCTGGGTCCTGCCCCCAAACCCACCTCATCTCCCAACGCAGTGCGGGACGTCCCTCTCCACTGCTCAGGTCAGCTCCCCTCCGCCCCGGAAGACTTACCGTGGGAGACGTGGGTGTTCGGGCCGGCTTGGTGGAGACGTGTGCCTTGGGAACCACCCAGGCCCTCAGAGAGGCCTGCAGGAGCCTGGGGGCACAGGGTAACCTCAGCATCATAATGGAGCCGAGCTCCCCCGGAGTCCAGCTAAGTTCTGTGTATCTGCTTGGCGTGGCCTCCGCTCACTCGGGTGTTGGGGCTTTTTATAGCTCAAGGGGGAGCTGCAGCTGTCTCCTGTCACGCTGCCTGGCAGAGAGAACTCCTGCTTGGAAGTGGTGAGGGCCAGCCTCGGGCCAGCAGCCTCCAGGCCCCGTCCCTGCTGGGGCACCCAAGGGGCTTTGAGCTCTTCTCAGCGCAGGCAGGCTTGGCCCACTCGGCAAAGGGCCTTCATTTCTCGGTGACAACGACCCTCAACACAGAAGCAGGAGTAGGGAAGTCAAAGAGCTTGAGAATGCAAGAGGGGGAAAGGGGGAAGTGACGTAAGTCAAGAGGCACCTTAAGTCTCTAGAGGGTCAGATGACCTCCCCATGCAGAGCTATTTTAAAGTTCTCTAGCTCAGGGATTCCTGGCTGGGCTGCCCAGCCTTCTGACTCTTAACCGATGGACGCGGGCTGTTTCCAGAGCCCTGCTCCTCCCAGGCCCAGCACGCGGTAGGTCTGAGCGGCTTCTCTGCTGCGTTCGCTGACATGACAGCCTTTGTTCCTGGAGGAGACCCTCACAGTTGCCCCGTGGACAAACAGAGGTGGGAAGGTCAGCAGACCCTTGGCAAGTGCGAGTTCAGGGGCCAGGGGGCACTTAGGCCCCTGCCTCTGGGCCCACCTGTGGGGACAGGCTCCCAGGGCCAAATGTGCTGGGTCCCGGTGCCCACGGGCCCCAGGGATAATTGGCCTGTGAGCTGTCCCCCTGCCCTGTGAGAGCTCGGAGCCTCCCCACCTCTCTTCCCTTATTTATGCAGAAAAGGACTTACTCGATTCTTCCCTCAGCAAACACCTACAGTGTGTTTTCCTGCTCTGCGAGACTACTTCACACCTTCTCTCTGAACCAACACCCCCGCACAGACCCGCGCACACACACACCCCCTTATCAGAGACCCTGCTGCTGATTTCCCTGAGATAACGGAAGTGACCAGATGCGACTCACTGTGGACCCCAGTTACTGTCCTCCAGGAGAACAGCGGCCCTGAGCCCCTGGGGATGCTCAAGTCCCCCAGCAGCTTCTCCAGCCCTTCCTCCCTTGGCTGCTGGATGCCGAGCCCCTGGCCTTCCTCCCGACTCATGCGGAGCCTGCCTGATCCCCGCAGCCCTAGGACTTTTGCAATCTCTCCATCCACCTTTCCCAGACCTCCTTCGGCCGTGACACCCCAGCTGCTTATCACTCATGATATTTAGGGTGTACTGAGGCTGACCCTTGTCCCCAGCTTTGCTGGAGTTCCCGAGGCCCTGAGGTCTGTCCCCTGCCCTTTCCCTTCCCAGGTGCTCAGGTCGAATGTCCGAGCATCACCCTCGTTTCCCTCCAGTGCTCACACTCCACGGCAGGTCACCAACGACACCACATCCCCACCGAGCCGCGTCGCCACCCTCACCCAGTCCAACCTGGAACGTGTTCTCTGACACTGCCCCACCCAGTAGCCTGGACAGCCCTGGACAGCCCTGGACAGCAACCAGCTCCTACCACTGCCACGTTCGGCCTCCCCCCTGGCTCCTCTTGCCTCCCTTCCACGGCCTTCAAGGCCTGAGTGGTCTGACTTTGCCTCGCCTGCTCCCTATACCCTAATGCCCGCCTCCTGCCTTCTTCCAGACACCCCTCACTCACACCCCACACTGGAGCATTTGCAACATGTTTTTAAACCCTTCAGGTCCTGCTCCATTCTTGATGGTCTGCTTTCATAGCTGGGATACAAGCCCCATGAGGGCAAGCACTTTGCTGGGGTCATCATAGAACCGTTGGCGCCTGGCAGGTTTTCGGTCCATGTTGGAAGGCTGGTTGGGGTAGGGAACCAAGGAGAGTTGGGTCGGGGTGGTGGACAGGCTGTGGTCGGAGGGACAAATATGGTTTCCGTTCCACGGCCAGCACTAGCCTGTCTTGAGGAGCATATTGTTGAGTCAGACGAGAAGGAATAGGGCAGGGTTTCGTTCCACTGTCAGAACGACCTAGAGTACCATGCACGGGGATGAAGTCACAGCCCAGAGCGCACTCCTCAGCTGTCTGCAGACCTGATCAGCGTGGACACAGGCCAGGAGCTGGAGGGGCAGCAGGCCACCTGAGCCCAGACTCAGCCGTGGTCACCACCCTCCCTGGGTATGATCACACACAGTCTGCTCGTGAGAAACGGCGAGCTGCTGGTCTGAGCTTGCAGCATGGGAAAGGTAATGTCACACGTGTTCTTCCCCGGAAACCGCACTTGTTCTAAATGTGCGGCTCATTTCTGGGCACCCCGCCTCCCACCGTCTCCCTTCGTCTCAGTTTTCCAGAGAGGAGGCAGAAGCTGGAGGCGGGAGTGTGTCCTGAATGTTATCTCCGGCGGCGCGAGTCCCATGCGCCGATGCCAGCCTCTGGTATGGCCGATGCCATACCTCCTCTGGAGTAATCCCTTCCGCCTAAACCTTTAATTATACGTTTGGGGTCCAGTCAAGAATAAGACCGTGGGTCAGATCATCAATCAGGCAGCCTACGGCGTTTCCTTTTTCACAGAGAAACCCTGCTGTCCCCAACCACCCAGGACTGGCTCTAAGGAAGGCCTTCTCCTCCCGAGCTCTCCCGGCCGTGCGGGGGCAGGAGTGCAAGCAGTGGGGGCGACCACGTGGGGAGGCCCTGGTGAAGCCCAGGACCGGAGGGCAGGGGACCGCAGGCCGAGGGAGGGAGAAGTCCCCGGCCTCCCCCGAGCTTCCATCCAGCCCCGCTTTCACCTTCAGCCCCTTCGCATCCACTCCCACAAGCCTAAGTTTCCAGCCTCTCCGAGCACAACCCTGCGCTCCCTGTCTCTGTGCTCACATGGCTCCTGGGGGCTCCCCCAGCCCCAGATGCAGACCTCAACCCGGCTGGGTTTTTGGTCCCCGGAACCAGTTGTGCAGACCAAGCCCTACGCACACCCTGCTGCTCGGGCACACAGACGCTGCTGAAGTGGGGACCCTGGTCTGGCCTCTTCCTTGGCTGCTCTGAGGCCACACTGAGCCTCCACAGAGCACGGCTCTGTGCCCTGAACGACTCTCCTCCTCCAGCTGGAAGGAAAAGGAGATGACCCACGGAGAAGAGTGGTGACCAAGTTGGGGGGGGCGGCGTCAAAATGAACAAGAAAGTGACAGGCTCTGAGGGTGCAGGGTCAGATGAGTCCCCTGTAACAGCAGGAGAAACCAGGGCTTAGAGAGGGAGCAGGGCCCAGGGACCAAGGCAATACAGGCCTGTTCCAGCCTGGGGTCAGGAGTGGCCCCAAGAAGAGCTCCCAAGGGCTCTGGAAGACACAAGGGCCCCTGTCGTCTGAATCTTCACCATCATCTCCTTCATTGACCCACACCCAGCACATTCCTATCTCTGCCCTTGACCTGACCCTACTGCCCCGGGGGGGAGGGGGGGGTTGGGGTAGGAGAGACCAGCCACCTGCACGCATCCTCCCACTCAAAGCTGCCAGGGCACCTGGAAGGTCCAGAGTGACTCCATGGGCACATGGCACCACCCTGTGTCCATACTTGGAACCACAGAAGCCGCTGGATAAGGCAGAGAGGCTCTGACCGCAAGGCACAGGGACCCTGAAAAAATGCAGTCACGCAAACACTTGGATATCACTTATTTTAAGGTTGTGTTTATTTGTGTATTTATTTTAGAGACAAAGACAGAGCATGAGCAGCGGGAGGAGCAGAGGGAGAGGGACAAGCAGACTCCCTGCTGAGCACAGAGCCCGACACGGGGCCGGATCCTACCTCCCCGAAATCAGGACCTGAGCTGAAATCCAGAGTCAGTGCTCCGCTGACTGAGCCCCCCGGGTGCCCCAAACATTCCCATTTTATTGCAGATCCATTTCGTCACATAAAACATTGGACCGGCAGCAGCGGCATCACCTGGAACTTCCTTAGAAACCTGGAACTCTGCGGCAGTCCCAGTCGGCTATCCCAGTAGCCATCCAAAGGAACCATGATCCACGGACAAGTTGAAGAACCATTTCGAGTCGTATAAAGATGGACACGTCCTGCAGTTTCATTCAAAACGAAACGCCCACTTCCAGAAAGATCCAACTCTCACCCAGACTGCAAAACAGCCTCTTCCTTTTATCCACAAAGACATACTTCCACTAAGTGTTTCTTATGTGGCAGCATTTACTGAAAACCCCGAGCTCATGGGTAAAGACCACGTGGAGAGGCCAGCTGCCCCTTCCCCAGCCCACCTCTGTCCTCCACTGCCCTGAAGCCCCGCTCCCAGACAGGCCCTCCCCGTGGGCGACATGCCCAAGGCACGCTGGTGCCACTGTGCTGCCGGCAACTCACAACCCCGCCCACTCTCTGGTGTGGTGGCTAGTTTGTGTGTCAGCTCAGCCGGGCCATGAGGCCCTGGTACTGGGTCGAACATTCTGGACGTTCCTGTGAAGGTGATTTTTGGACGAGATTAACATTTAAATGGGTGGACTTAGAGTAAAGCAGATTGCCCTCCACTGTATGGGTGGGCCTCATTCAATCAGTTCACGGCCTTAACAGAACAAACACGGACTTCCCCAAGTAAGAAGGAATTCTGCCAGCAGATGGCCTTTGGACGGACGCCCCATCGGCTCCTGTCTGGGCCTGCAGCCTGCTGGCCCACCCTGCACACTTTGGACTAACCAGGTCTCCACAGTCACATGAGGAATTCCTTAGAGGAACCCCCGACCCCCTCCCCATCTCTAGCCCTACACACACGTCCTGCTGGTCCTGATTCTCTGGTAGAACCCTGACAAATACAGTCACCAAAGTCCAGAAGAGAAGCCCTTTGGCTGCTTTGGCGTTTTGCCTTCAGCAATGAAAACAAAACTTTATTACACTTTCTTTTCTTAAATATATACTGTATTAAATGATGCCTAATGTAACCCAGACCTGCCATTGCTCATAACAGCAGGAACACATCACACCATTGTTACCTGGTACATCCGTTCCTCTCACTGTGTAACCAGCTGACACAGACCCAGCAGCTCAGAACAGCGTGCGCGTAACCTCAGTGTTTCCAGGGTCAGCAGTCCAGGTGTGCGTTGCTGGTCCTTTGCCCGGGTCTCACTCGCCGACATCAGGGGTCACGGGGCTACGGGGCCCACCTGCGGCTCAGGGTCCTCCTCCAAGGGCACTGCTTGTTGGCAGAATTCAGAGCCTTGAGGGGGTAGGGCTGAAGCCGTGAGCTCTGGCTGGCTGTCGGCGGGGGACTGTCCTCCGCTCCTGGAGGCCACTCTCAGACCCTTACCACAGGGCTCCCTCAGTAAGGAGTTCACAAAATGCTGTTTGCTACTTCAAGGCCAGCAAGAGAATCTTTCTTGTTTCAGATCTTTCTGGCATTTAAAAAAATGTTTTTTTAAGAACAGTTTTAGATTTACAGAAAAATTCTGAAGATAGCACAGAACTCCCCTACAACCCACATCAAATTCCCTATTACTAACATCTTACATGATGGTTAATCTGTATGTCAGCTTGAATGGGCAATACAGTGCCCAGACTTTAACTCAAACAGTTTTCCTGGGGTGTATGTGAGGGTATTTCATTACCTGATACACTGTACCTGATACGTGTACCACGATACACTGACATGTGTATCAGCCGACTGAATGAAAGAGACGACCCTCCTCAGTGTGGGTGGGCCTCGTCCAATCAGTTGAAGGGCTGATTTTGCTGGGGTTTGTTTTTAAAGTTGTCCCTTCCCTAAGCAAGAAGGAACTCCTCCTGCCTGTTTCATGTGGGACATGGGTCTTTTCCTGCCTACAGACACATACCGAAACGTTTAGCTCTTTCAGGGTTTTAAGCCCCTGCTCTCACACTGGAACCTCCCCATCAGGTCTCCCCGGGCTCCAGCTGTCAACTGATGATGTTAGGCCTTCTCAGTCTCCACAGTCATGTGAGCCAATTTCTTTTCTTTTTTAATTCCATTTTTTATTTGAGAGGGAGACAGGAGAGAGAGCATGAGCATGGAGAAGGTCAGAGGGAGAAGCAGACTCCCCGTGGAGCAGGGAGCCCGATGCAGGACTCGATCCCGGGACTCCAGGATCATGACCTGAGCCGAAGGCAGTTGCTTAACCAACCGAGCCTCCCAGGCCCCCGTGAGCCAGTTTCTTATAATAAATCTATGTCTACATCTATAACCATCTATAACCTGTTAATTAGTCAGGAGAACCCTGACTAATATAATTCGTGCAGTACATTTGCCGCAGTTAATGAGCCAATACTGATGCATCGTTACTGACTGAAGCCCACACCTTTTTCAGGTTTCCTCAGTTTCCTCTAATGTCCTTTTCCTACTCCAGGACCTCACCCAGGACCCCACAGGACATTCGGTCCTCATGTCTCCCGGGGCCCCTCTGGGCTGTGACAGCTGCTCAGACTTTCTGTTTGTGATGACCTTCACAGTCTGAAGGAGGACCAGTTGGGTGTATTGTAGGGTGTCACCGTCTTGGCATCTGCTCTTCTCACGACTACGCTGGGGTTGTGGCTTTGAGGGGATGGGCCCAGAGGCCAAGAGCCGCTGTCACCGTGTCATGTCGGGTACACGTGACCGACAGGACCTGCCACCGTGATGCTGACCTGGACTGCCGGCTGCAGGGGGCTCGTCAGGTGTCTCTGCTGTGCCGTTGCTCGCGGTCCCCCCTTCCGCCCCGCGCTCTCTGGGTGGAGGTCCCCGGCGCAGCCCACACTCAGAGTGTGTGGTTGTGTGCCACCCCTCGAGAGCGGCTTCTCTGCGTCAATTACCAGGAATTCTTTTGCGTAGGGTATTTGTCTCCCAGTTACTATTAATTACTATTTTTATCCACTTGTTATTTATTCAATTATTTATATGAGCATGAGCTTGTGGAATTTGCTTTATATGTTGGGTTATATTTATTCAACACTACTTTATTTTGTTGCTCAAGTTTTTCCCGATTTGGCCTCGAGAGCTCTTTCTTTCTTTTTTTTTTTTAAGATTTTATTTATTTATTTGACAGAGAGATCACAAGTAGGTAGAGAGGCAGGCAGAGAGAGGAGGAAGCAGACTCCCCGCTGGGCAGAGAACCCGATGTGGGACTTGATCCCAGGACCCTGAGATCATGACCTGAGCCGAAGGCAGAGGCTTCACCCACTGAGCCACCCAGGCGCCCCCTCCTTTTTTTTAAAGATTTTATTCGAGAGCTTTCTTTTGGCTCCTGTGTCCCATTCGCATACATAGCTTCATGATCGTGGGGTTTGTTTGTTTCTTTAATTTGTTTGTTTTGAACACTGCCTTACTTGCTGGCAAGATAAAATGCCCCAGGCTCATCTAGCATATTTTCTGCCCCAGTCCAAAAATCAGCCAAGGAGTCTGGTCCCTTTTATTGGCGAGTAGCACGAGAAACCGAGATCTGGGAGTAGGAGGAGGCATGACTTCAGACTCTCGTCAAAAATTCGTAGAACTTCACAGCGCAGAGTCAACATTAATGTGTGCAAAATTCAGCATATCGTGGGGGCCCGGGACTCCCAGGGTGGGAGTCCTCCCCTTGCACACACGTGGAGCATTCTCGCCGGAGGGAGTGGGGAAGATGCTGACCCAGTCACTGGGGAAATGAGGGGGGTCTGTACAGACAAAGGCCAAGAAACTGAACAGTGCGGCACTCTAGCTTATAAGGCAGAGGACACGAGGGGTTAATGCAGCCGAATGCCTTCCCGGACACGTGGCTGGACCCCATTTCCCACCCTTTCCTGCTGTGAGGGTTGACCGCACGATGCTGAGTGGAAGTGATGCGCGTGATCCCTGTGTGACCATAAACGTTCTCACGCATCAGGCTGTTTCCTAGAGCAATCTTTACAGGAGCAGGAAAACGGGAATGATCCAATTTGCCTTGGTAGCGCACGGTTATAAATGACTGGTGGTTCATCTCTGCAATGACGGAGGTAAAAAGAACGAGACACATTGGATACAGCCACGTGGACAGATGTCCACAATGTACTGCCATTACGTGCACAAAGCAAGTTAAGAAGCAGCATATAATACCCCACAAGGGACAGGGACAGACCAGCGAGACTGCCACACGGTGCCCGTCACACGCCGCACTGAGTAGGAGAGCAGCCTCAGCAAACCGTGTGCCGTGGCAAGAGTTGGCAATTCCCTGTGAGAAAATTCAGCTCACATCTTGTTTTGGGATCTCTTATGAGTAAAGAATAGGTTTGGGTTTTTTTTTTTCTTTTTCTTTTTCTTTTTTTTTTTTACATTTTTTAAATGGTTGTGTGAAAAATACACTTAAAAATGAAGAATAATGAAAACACAGCATATGAAAGCTTACGAGATGCAGCTAAATTCATGCCTTAAGGGAAACCTATGGTTTTAAATGTAGACATGCGAAAGAAGAAAAACTGAAAACCAACGACCTCAGAACTCCTCTCGAGAATTTAGGTAGAAAAACAATAAACTAAACTCCAAGAAAGTAAAAAGAATAAGGAAATAAATAAAAGTAGAAAATAAATGCATAAGAGAGGATTAACGAAGCCAATACGTGAAAAATCAATTAATTGAGATACTCCAGGTACAACTATCCAGGAAAAAACAGAGAAGATACAAATAGCCCATTTCGACAATGAGAATGGATGAACATAGAAGCAAAAACCCTCGGCAAAATATTACCAACCAAATCCAACAACAGTACATTCACAGGGTCGTGCACCACAATCAAGTGGGATTTATTCGAGGGATGCCATGGTGGTTCTACAACCACAGATCCACCGGTGGGGTGCCGCACAGAAACAAAATGAAGGGTAAAAAGGAAAGGACCCTCTCGACAGATGCAGAAAAGGCACTCGACAAGAGTTAACATCCATTTGTGATACAAATGCTCCACACAGTGAGTAGCAAGGAAACACACCCTTACCTAAGAAAGGCCATATCTGACAATCCCAGAGCTAACATCATCCTCAACAGTGAGGGCTTTTCCTCTAAGATCAGGAACAAGGCCAGGATGCCCACTCTTGCTGCTTTTATCCAACACAGTATTGGAAGTCCCAGCCACTACAGTCAGGCAAGAAAACGAGATAAAAAGCATCCAAATCAAAAAGGAAGAAGCACAACTGTCACTATTTGCAAATGACATGATATTTTAATAGAAAACCCCCAGACTCCACCACACAGCTGTTAGAACTAGTAAGTGAATCAGTGAAGATGCAAGACACAAAACGCACAAAAAATCTGTTGTGCACATTGGGGAAGGTGTGTGCTATCGTGAGTGCTGTGAAGTGTGTAAACCTGGCGATTCACAGACCTCTACCCCTGGGGATAAAAATACATTATATGTTTATAAAAAAAAAAATTGGAAGGGGAGGAGAACCATAAGAGACTACGGACTCTGAAAAACAACCAAAGGGTTTTGAAGGGGCGGGGGTGGGAGGTTGGGGGAACAGGTGGTGGGTAACAGGGAGGGCACGTATTGCATGGAGCACTGGGTGTGGTGCAAAAACAATGAATACTGTTACGATGAAAAAATAAATAAATTTAAATACTAAAGGAAAAAAAAAATCTGTCGTGCTTATACACACCAGTAACGAACTATCAGAAAGACAAACTAAAACAATTCTATTTGCAACTGCATGAAAAAGAATAAAATACCTAGGAATAAAATTAACCGAGGAAGAGACAGACTTGTACCCTGATAACGCTAAGACACGGATGAAGGAAAGTGAAGAAGACACAAATAAATGGAAAGGCATTCTGTGTTCATGTCCTGGACTGTTAAATCGTCCACACACCCAAAGCGGTCTACAGGTTCAGTGCAGTCTCTTTTAAAATTCCAACGGCACTTTTCACACAAATAGCACAAATAATCCTAAAATTTGTCTGGAACCACAGAAGACCTTGAACAGTCAAAGCAATCTGCACAAAGAAAAACGAAGCTGGAGGCACCCTGCTACCTAATTCCAAACCACATCACAGAGCTGTAAGAACCCAAACAGGATGGGTTTTTTAAAAGATTTTATTTATTTATTTGTCAGAGAGAGCGAGCACAGGCAGACAGAATGGCAGGCAGAGAGAGGAGGAAGCAGGCTCCCTGCCGAACAAGGAGCCCGATGCGGGACTCGATCCCAGGACGCCGGGATCATAACCTGAGCCAAAGGCAGCTGCTTAACCCACTGAGCCGCCCAGGCGCCCCAAACAGGATGGTTTTTCATAAAACAGAGCTCAGTGGAACAGAACAGAACAAACCCACACACCTGTGGCCAGTTTCTCAGCGACAGAAGAGCCAGCGGCTCACGGTGGGAAAGGACAGTCTCTTCCACGGTGCCGGGCCACTTTCTCACACAAAAACCAACTTAAAATGGACTAAAGTCATGAATGCAGGACCCAAAACCATAGAAGTCCTGGGAGAAAACAGGTGGCAAGCTCCTTGGCCCAGGTTGTGGCAATGAATGCTGGATTTGGTAAAAAGCCAAGACGACGGAAGCGAAGCTAAACGTGTAGGACCGCACCAAACTAGGAGGCTTCTGCGCGGCCGGGAAGCCACCAAGAAAATGAAAAGGAAACCTACCGAAAGGGAGCAAATAGTTGCACATCATACACGTAATAAGGAGTTAATATTTTAAATGTATCAATAAGCAGGGTTACCTGGGTGACTCAGTCAGCTGAGCGTCCGGCTCTTGGCTTCAGCTCACGTGATGATCTCCAGCCTCGGACTCGGAGCCCCGAGTTGGGCTCCCCGCTCAGCGTGGAGTCGACTTCCTCTCTTGCTCTCCCTCTGCCCCTCCCCACCCACCTTGTGTGCTCCCTCTTTCTCTGAAATACATAAATAACTCACACGACTCAAAAGCAAAAAGCCAAACAGTCTGGTTAAGAGATGTCCAGAGGATCTGAACAGACATTATTCCCAAAAGACATCCAGATGGCCATCGGTACCCGAAAAGATGCTCGACGAGACTCATCGGCAGGGAAATGCCGGTCCAAACTGCAATGAGACATCACCCCGCACCTGTCAGAATGGCCGCTACCAGAAAGACAGGACATAACCGCTGGTGAAGACGTAGAGAAGAGAAAACCTTGTGCACTGCTGGTGGGCGTGTCGACTGATGCAGCCACTGTGAAAACGGCACGAAGTTTCCTCGGAAACTTAAAGACAGAGCGACCTGCTGACCCAGTAATTCTGCTACTGGGTACTGACCCAGAGGAAACGAAAACGCTAACTTGGAAAGATGCCTGCACCCCATGCACAACCCCTCCCCCCTCCCCCCCCTTGCCTCCTCCCCTCCCCCACACCCCCCCTCCTCGCAGCGCTACTCACAAGGTTAAGTGTACGTGTTAACTGACCAGTGAGGATGAACGGGTACAGAGGAAGTGGCAAATACACACAAGGGACAAAAAAGAAGAAAATCTTACCATTTGCAACAACGTGGATGGACCTTGAGGGCATTATGCAAAGTAAAATAAATCAGACGGAGGAAGAAAATGCCATCAGTCTCACTCCTACGTGGGATCTAAACAGGCAGACCAAACCAGGCTCGCAGAGAACAGGTTGGTGGTGGCCACAGATGGGGTTGGGGGTGGACGAATGGGTGAAGGAGGTCGCAGGGCACAAATCCCCAGTGATAAAAGAAGTCAGTCATGGGGATCTAATGTGCAGCATCACAGTGACAGTGACAGTTATTTTGTGACCATAGTTGTGCACTGTGTACTTGGAAGTTTCTAAGAGAGTAGATCTTAAAATTCTTTACACAAGAAAAAAACTGTAACTATGTGTAGAGATGGACATTAACTAGATTTATGGTGATGATCATTTTGCAATATTTACAAATAACAAATCATTATGTTGTACACTGGAAACTACTGTACTGTTTTAAGTCAATTATAACTTTAAAAAAATGACCCAGTGTTTCCGTAGCCCCATCCCATCCCTACAATCCGCTTAACTGCATCATTCTTTTTTTTTTTAAAGATTTTATTTATTTATTTGACAGACAGAGATCACAAGTAGGCAGACAGGCAGGCGGAGAGAGAGGGGAAACAGGCTCCGCATCGAGCAGAGAGCCCGATGCGGGGCTCGATCCCAGGACCCTGGGACCATGACCCGAGACGAAGGCAGAGGCTTTAACCCACTGAGCCACCCAGGCGCCCCGTTAACTGCATCATTCTACCTATCGCCCGGATTTGGGCATGAAAAACCAAACAAACAAGCCACAACAATTATAACAAATCACAAACATATCCACTACTTAAATCCTGCCCCATCCACAGGATAAAGGGGGGAAGGAATGGTGTCTCCCACTTCTCCCTCATTTTACTAACCCACATTTGTGGTCTCTTTCTCTTCTACTTCAAGTCCTCTTTCTTGATTTTACCTGTATGAAAAATGGGACCAGGATGAAACGGACTCTCGCCCTTGGGACCTCAGTCCCCACCTGCAAGGGAAGAATTGGGGAGAAGAGGGTTATCGTCCCCACCTGCAAAAGGAGGGGTGAGGGGAGAAGAGGGTTATCCTACGTCCCCACCTCGAGGGGGGAGGGGTGGGAAGAAGAGGTTATTCCAGAGACATTGAGCTTCTCCCTTTTCATCTCTTGTAAACCTTCATTCCCCGTTACAGTCCCCAGGTTTTTTAAAAGATTTTATTCATATTTGAGGGGAGGGGCAGATGGAGAGACTCTCCAAGCAGCCTCCCCTCTGAGCACAGAGTCCATACGGAGCTTGATCTAAGGGCCCTGAGATCAGGACCTCAGCTGAAACCAAGAGTTGGACACTTAACTGACACTCAGGTGCCCCAGTCCCCAATTTTAATAAAAAGAATGAAAAGGAGGTATTACTATAGAGCTTATAAATAATAAGAAATTAGTAAGAGAATATGATGGACTTCATGTAATAAAATGAAAATATAGATGAAATTCAACAAAGTCCCAGAAATAAATGCAAGTTTAAAAAAAATTATTTTGTTGTGGGGTGCCTGGGTGGCTCAGTGGGTTAAATAAAGCCTCTGCTTTCAGCTCAGGTCATGGTCTCAGGGTCCTGGGATGGAGCCCCGTATCGAGCTCTCTGCTCAGCAGGGAGCCTGCTTCCTCCTCTCTCTCAGCCTACTTGTGATCTCTGTCTGTCAAATAAATAAATAAAATCTTTAAAAAAAAATAAAAAATAAAAGAAAAAGTACAGGCAAATCTCTCTTATGAACATAGGAAAATTCTCCAGAAAATCAGATCAAATCCATCAATATATAAAAAGAATATGACCTTATGACTAAATTGGGTTTAGAGGCTTGTTTACCTTTTTTTTAAATTAAGCAACACAATTCTTTACATTAACAGAAAAAGGAGCAAACATTGTTACCTAAACTGATAAGAAAGCATGTGATAAAAATCAATATCCATTCACTATTTTGTTAAGTAGCAACCTAGGCATAGAAAGAATTTCCTTAGTGTTATCTTTCTTTTTTTTTTTAAGATTTTATTTATTTATTTATTTGACAGACAGAGATCACAAGTAGGCAGAGAGGCAGGCAGAGAGAGAGGAGGAAGCAGGCTCCCTGCCGAGCAGAGAGCCGGATGCGGGGCTTGATCCCAGAACCCTGGGACCATGACCTGAACCGAAGGCAGAGGCTTTACCCACTGAGCCACCCAGGCACCCTGGTGTTATCTTTCTTTTAAAAAGAGAGTGTGTTAACTAACTAAAATATAAATAAAAAAAAATAAAGAAAAAGACTGGCCCCAATGTGGGGTGTTCAATTGGGCGGGGGCCTGGCAGCATGGCTGTGAGAGGGCTCACCCGGGACAGAGCACAGCCAGTGGAAGTTTCCAGAATGGACTGCAGGGCCACAGGCAGGACAGCAGAGGGGAGACTGCCAGGAGGCGGCAGAGAGAGGTGGTAGTGACAGGATGGCCTGAAGGAGGACGGGGATGGGTGGGATGTTCCCTTTCTGGTCATCTCAGGGACCGTTCCTGGTTGTAAGCAGCCACGGGTCAGTGAGGGGCAGATGGCCTGTGAGCCTGTTTGCTTCCGCACAGGGCCACGGGGCCCCCTTACCTCGCTCAGATGCCCTGCTCAAGCCTGCTGTCTGAAGGACGCCTCTACAACTTAACACCATTGGTTACGGGTGAGGTGTTGAGCTTTCCACCTCCAAATCAGAATGAGACAAGAATGTCTGTACCTCGGGGGCGGGGAGGGGGGTTATGGACATTGGGGAAGGTACGTGCTATGGTGAGTGCTGTGACGTGTGTAAACCTGGCGATTCACAGACCTGTACCCCTGGGGCTAAGAGTATATTATATGTTAATAAAAAAATGAAAAAATTTTTAAAAAAGAATGTCCACATCACCATTTAAGCCAACGTCACACTGTGGGCCCTGCACACGTCGGGACAAGAAAGCGAAGTAAAAGTTATAAAGATAGGGAAGAAGAAAAATGAAACTATAATTATTTAAGACAATATGGTTGTGGGTGTCAAAAACCCAAAAGAATGTGGAAAAAAGCTATTCTAATTAGTACATGTATTTACCAAGGTCCCTGGATACGAGGTCAAAAGTCTATTGTACTTTCATACTATCATTAAGCAATTAGAAAGTGAAACAAAGATATTTCACAAAGCATAAAAAAATCATAAAAATAATAAATGGACTTTGGTTTTTAGTCCGGCATAAGAAACTTGAACATCACCATTGCACCCTCACGAGGAAAAAACTGAAAAACCAACAATTCTTCTTAGAGCCATAAAGCAAGTGAGATGACGGGACAAATTCTGGTCCCCCAAATTCCCAGATTGGACACAGTGAGGCAAAGGCAGAGAACCACAAGCAGAAACCCGGGGCCGGGGGGGGGGGGGCGGTGGGGGGCAGTGCCAGGGTACGAGGTCCTGAACCAGAGCTGGTGAGACCCCGGAGGCTCCGTGGGGACAAGGGCCGAGTCAGGAACTCCAGCGGACCCGGTGGCCGTCCTCACAGGGACTCTCGAGAAAACGTCCTTCCTGTCCCGGGCAGCGGGAGGGAAAAGGGGCGCCTCTGGGTGGCTGGGAGCCAGACTGGTCAGGGAGAGCCTCACTGGCCGAGGGGAGGGGAACGAGCAGCCCCTCAGCCATCGGCCCCAGCGCGACTCGGTGCAGCTCCCGGGCCCCCTGCCAGGTCACCCACAGCCCACTTCCCAGTCCCTCGTGCCCAGCACCAAGAGACAGCGACAAGGCTGACGAGGGGCCGGAAACACCGGACCGGAGCCGGGACCCGCATCTCGCCGGAGAGGTACGGGCACTGTCGTTCCTCGCCGGTGGGAAGGCGGACCCTCGGGAGGGCAAAAACGCACCATGGGACACACACGGGACCGGCAGCCCCGCGGCTCATGTGACCCAAACGACATGGCAGGCGGCGCCCGCACGAGAACCTGCGGGTGGAAGTTCCCCGCAGCCCGTCAGCCTTCGCCACGGCTTGGCAGCGGCCGAGGCGCCCCGGGAGGTGAACGGGCGGCCGTGGCTGGGGCCGGGTTAGCGCTGACCACACAAGCGGACACGCGCACGCCACAGAGAACTGAGCTGTCGGTTGTGACGGCCGAGCAGGAACCCGAAGCGTGTACGGGAGAGAAGCCAACCCGAAAAGGCTGCGTCCCCTCGGTCCCCGTCCTTGGCTGGAAGTCCCTGCCCTGCTCACTCAGCCAGCGGGTACTGTGTCCCCTGCGTGCCCAGCACTGTTCGCTCCAGCTGCCCAGGACGCGCGGGGAAGAGACGGTCCCCACGCTTGCGAAGTCGGCGCGTCAGCCCAGGGAGCTCAATGACCACCCAGCCCAGGAACACAGAGGTGCTGAGTGCATTGGGGTGGTGCGTCCTGTCAGGTAACAGGGCCAGCGACCGGTCAGGACGGCAAGAGAAGGTGGTGTCTGAGCGAAGGCAGGAAGGGAGCAGGGCAAGGGCACCTTGGGGGGGGGGGGGTGCGGCCAGCAAGTGGGAGGAGGAGCAGGGCAGTGGGGGAGAGCGGAGAGCACGGGACAGAGGGGACTGCGGGCTCGTGGGCTCCGTTCTGGGCAAAGCAGGGGACCACAAGGAAGAGCGGCGACCTCACCTGGGCTTTCACAAGACCACCAAAGACCACTGTGGCCGGAGCACAGGGAGCTGAGGCCACGGTGAGGCCGTGGGGATGGGGGGAACACTGTGAGGCTGTGGAGACTGGGGGGGGAGACACTGTGAGGGACGGAGGGGCCATGGGAGCGACTGTGTGTTTGGTCTGAGGGTTACCAGGGACCTGAAGGCTGAGGACCAAAGATGGGACCATTGGAAGAGGTATAATTGCTAGAGGAAAAGTTGTTGGAAAGATGGTCTGCGTGGACGTGGAAATCACAATGTTACACAGAAGTGCATTTGCAAAGACGGGGACCAGGAGCTAAAACGTCCCAGAAACGAAGGGGAGGGGTTCCGGTTAGCGGCCCTGGAAACCGGGCGGCCGGAGCCGCGCTCTGAGGCCTCTGGGCAGCCCTGGGCTGTGCGGGAGGTGCGCAAGGGGCAGAGAGGTCCTGGATGTGGAGCAGCGGACGGCCGGCTCTGCTGGAGGCGGATGCTGAGGGCGTGGGGAGACCTGGCTGGGGAGAAGAACCCCCGCTGTTGTGGCGGGGGGGGGGGTCACCTGGGGGCCTGACGACTCCCAGGAGAGCACGCATCCTTTTGCCCCCACAGGCGCGAGTGTGAGGCTGAGCCGTACCCTATTATGCATAGTGGAGTAAAATGTGAAATTCGCTTCTTCAAACTACTCATGTCCTCTCTCCCCGGAGTTCTGACCACGACAAGGGAGGGCCAGAGCGTCCTGGCTGGGGGTGGCCGCTAGGGGAGAGGACTGCTCCGTCCTGGGCAGGTCGTCAGAAGCCTCTGGGGACTGTCACTGAGTAGGGGAGGTAGGGAGCGTTGCCGCTGCTTTGGCTCTCTGTGTGCACCTGTGCTGGGTCCTGTCTCGGGAGAGGAGGGAGGGGCTGAGCCAGCCCCCACCCCGCCCCCACAGGCAGGCGGCCAGTGCAGCTGGCCCTCGGTGGGGGCAGGGCTGCTGGGCACAGGCAGACAGGTAGGAGCCCTCCGCAGACCTGAGATGGGATGGGGCCGTGGGAGGGGCTCCCCGTGCGCAGCAGCCAGGCGCCAGGTACTTCCCTGTGTCTGGTCCCCTTCGTGGCCTCAACAGGCAGGAAAGCCCCCAACCTGCAGAACAAGAGGGACCCTCGGGCTCTTTGCTCCTGCCCGGCTTTTCGTCCTCTTGGTCCTGGGCCTCCTGCAAAGGTGGGCACCCTCTCATCCATCTGACGGGGCAATAAGGCAGGCTCTGTCCCCTGAAGATGAGGGTCCAGGCCACCTTTCATAGGAGAACTTCAGCCGTCACACTCCATCCTCCACCGAACTCTGCCCACAACATCCCCAGGGCCAGGATGGGAACTGTGGAGCCAGGCGAGAGCGGGAAGCTGCCCTTCTCTCCCCTCAGGTGGTGCTGTGGATATGGGTCTGGAGCCCCAGGCTGGTGGAAGGCGCCCCACTAGCTGCCAGCAAGGCAATGATTAATTCAACCTTGACGGGACTGCAGGGTTCTGACCAGCCCAGGCTCTGAGAGGAAGGCAGGCCCAGGGCAGGCGCCCAGTGGACTCCCACTCTCGGAAGGTAGTAAGGGTCGGAGCATGAAAAACCTGATAAAATTTTATGGGCCCTGTTCTCCCAAGGAGGGAGATAGCATTGCTCTTCTCAAGGACTTGCCAACAGCCCTTCGCTAAACAATCAGAGGTCATGGTTCCTGGCCTCTCGGGGAGAATACTTGAGCTAATAATTAATCAGATTATAGTGACATTGACTTTCATTGTTTTACTAAAATGGTGGTGAAATACACAGGACATAAAATGTACCGTCTTCCCCATCTCTAACACCACGGCTCAGGGCACGAAGCACATTCACACTGTTGTGTGGCCGTCCCCACCATCCATCTCCAGAAATTTCCATCTTCCCAAACTGAGACTCTGTCTCTGAGACACCGACCCCATCCCTCCCCCGGCCCTGGGGCTCACCGTCCACTCTCTGTCCTCGCGAATCTGGAGACTCCAGGGACCCCATCTGGGTGGGATCCTGCAGTATGTGTCCCTCTGTGTCTGGCCTGTTTCACTCCGCATCACGTCCCCCAGGTCCATCCAAGTTGTACCAAGAATTTCCTTCTTTGCTAAGGCGGAGTAATATTTCTGTGTCTTATTTTAAAGACAGTGCAGTGCTTTCTGCCTCTGGCTATGTTGCCAGACCTCTTGATAGACCAGATGCCCTCCAGGCAAGGTCTGAGCCGCAGACTTCCTGGGGAAGGAGCCTCCTCTCTGGGAAGGGAAAGGGGAGGGCATTCCCCAAGGAACCGCAGACACAAAGGCACGGAGGGCTTGATCTGGTTTCTGTGGGAGACGGAGCAGCGGAAGGGCCTTGCTGGGCAAGGAGGCATCGGAAATGGGGCTGAGAGATGGGGCAGAAGTCGCCTCCATCCCCAGTCCGCCGCCCTCAGTTAGGACTATCTTGGGCACATGGAACAGGGCAGGAGTCTTCACCCAGCGAGGGCTGCGGAGCTAGGCTCGGAGCTGGCCTGGGGTCATGGTGCCACCCTGGAGGCCGGCTCCTTCTCGCCCTCAGTGAGTAGTCCCCGTCCCCCACGCTCGCTGGTGCTGACCCCCAGGCCTTGTGGCCACATCTGTGCAGGACAAAGAGGCCAAGAGCAGAAGGCTGTGCTCACTCCGTCCGTCCTCTTCAGCAAGAGCACTGTGGGCTCTCCTGAGCTCACGCGGCAGGGTTCCTCTTCCCTGTCATTGGCCAAGACTGTGCCCCATGGTCACCTTCTGGGAAATCAAGCCTTATGGGAAGGCACTTAGCGAACCCGCAGCAAGGGGGGCTCCGTCAGTAAGAAGGAAGGGCAGAACGGGTCTTGGGTCAGCAGCTGGCAGGGTTCCCACATCCTGCTCCATTCGGGACCCCTGCAGGCCAGGGGGTCGGGGGGGGGGGCTTGTGTTGGAAGGCGAGCTGAGCGCGGTGGTTGAAGGTGTGGTGAAGTGGGGGTTCGCCTCTCCGGCCAGCCGCAGGGAAGCCGTGCGGATGTCGGGGTGCTGGCCGCGGCGAGGGGAGAGGAGCGTGAGGAAGTGGGCTGGGAAGGAAGCCGTTCGGGGCTGCGGACCAGGAGCGCAGGGAGGAAAGGAAAGAGGACAAGAGGGGAATTTTTAGCCACGGCCCTGAGCACGGAACTTTGGGCAGAGGGAGGGCTCCCCAAAGAGCTTCTTCTAGGGAAACGTTGCTCTGTGAGGGGAGAACCCCTGTGCTGCCCCTCTGGGAAGCTGAAGCACAGAACAGTGTTTTCCGAGGCCTCCAGGGCTGAACGGGGGGTTTCTGGAGTGTGTGTGAGCCCTGAGTCATGAGGCTGCTGAGAGTAATGTCGCTGCTCTTCGGGGATTCTCGGAAAAGCAGCCCTAACCAGCTGCTGGATCCAGAAGCGAATCACGGGACGCACTCCAGGTGGAGGGGACTAGTGGTTGGAATCACAATTTTTGGGAGAACAGACTTAGGACGGGGTGTCTTTTGACATGGGATTTATGCGTGGCGCACTGCCCAAACTCCCCAGTGCTCATTGTGGCCAAGGCAGTGAGCCGAAGGGACATGCACACGTCCTGGTCTTGCCCTTGGCAGGAGGGGGCGTGCCCGCTGCCTCACTTTTCCCGCAGGCGAGTGGTGACCTGGTCACTCAGGGCCACCGTGGAGGGGAAACCCTCCACTGCCACTCGCTGCTCAGGCCGCGTTCTTCCTGTCTCGTTTAAGGCGCTGTCGGCGTCCAGCCCCCGGAGCCCAGACAGAGGCCAGCCCACCGCACTGTGTGTGCTCCCCAACCAAGGCTGCTTAGAAGATCCGTCAGAAGGTCAAAATCCGGAATTAATATTTCCGAAATATCTTTAATGAGGCACTCCTGAGTGGCTCAGTCATTTTAAGCATCTGCCTTTGGTTCAGGTTGTGATCCCGGGGTCCTGGGATCGAGGCCCCCATGGGGCTGTCTGCTCCGCGGGGAGCCTCTTCTCCCTCTGCCCCTCCCCCTACTCACAGTCTCTCTCTCTGTCTCTCTCACTCTCTCTCAAATTAACAAATAAATAAATAAAATATTTAAAAAGCAAAACCAAAAAAAAATCTTTAGTGAGATATAATTTATATACCATAAAATTCCCCCACTTAAGGGGCGTGATCCAAGGGTCCTGAGAACTCTCATTCATAGACTTGTACACTGTCACCACAGTCAGTTCCAGAATTTTCCATCACTCCAAAAAGCAGCCCCTTGCCCATTAGCAGTCGCTCCCATTCTCCCCCAGCCCCTGGCCACCTCTCATCTCCTTTTTTCTCTGTGGCTTTGCCCATTCTGGACATTTCGTGTGAGGAGAATCATACAGTACTTGTCATTCTGGGTCTGACTTCTCTCACTGAGCACAGTGTTTTCCAGGTTCCTCCACGGGGTACCGTGTGTCGGGACTCAACCCTCTTCGGGGCCGCGGCCGTCCATCCGCCGCACGTTGGGCACCCATTCTTCAGCCGACCTTGTGTCGCTCGCACGTCTTGGCTACCGTAAAGCTTATGCACGTTGGTGTGGAAGTTTTGTGTGGATGTTGTTTGCAGTTCCCTTGGGAAGATACCTCAGAGGTATTTGACCAGGGTCTGTGGTAACACCATGTTTAACGATTTGCGGAGCTGACAAGATTTTTCCAAAACGGCTGCACCACGTTACATCCCCACCAGCAACGCCCTCCCAATGCTTGTTGCTGTCCACCCTTCTACTTACCACCCCCATCACATGCGAAGTGGTATCACATTATGGTTTTTCTAAATAGACTTTATTTGTTGGAGTACCTTTAGGGTTGTAGAAAAACTTGGCAGAAAGTATAGATAATTTTTATGCATACATATATATAATATACAGGTAATAAGTGTCCCCTTATTAGTAACACTATGTAACGCTGTGGTACATTTGTTACAACTGATGACCGATACATTGTTATTAACTGAAGGCCCATAGTCGACATCAGGGCTCTCTCAGCTGTACGTCCTCGGGGTTGGGACAAATGCACGACATCCTGTGTCTACACAATAGTGTCACCGAGTGGTGTCGCTGCCATAAACCGCCCCGAGCGCCACGATCCACCCTCCCTTCCCCCAACCCTGGCAACCATTGATATTCTTACTGTCTCCAGAGTCTGGCCTTTGCCGGAACGTCACGGAACTGGGATCACACCCTGCAGAGCGTTGCCAGACTTCTTCCACCTAACAACATGCACTAGCGTTCCTCCATGTCTTTTCATGGCGTCACAGCTCGTTTCTTTTTATCACTGACTGATACTCCATCGTGTGGAGTCCCAAGGTTTGCGCACCCATTAACGCGTGAAAGGACGTCGCCGTCCAAGTGCGGCAATCATGATCATGAATAAAGCTGCTATAAACATCTGTGCACAGGGTTTGTGCGTACATAAGCTTTCAACTCATTTAGGGGCGCCTGGGTGGCTCAGTGGGTTAAGCCTCTGCCTTCTGCTCAGGTCATGATTTCAGGGTCCTGGGATCGAGCCCCACATCGGGCTCTCTGCTCGGCGGGGAGGCTGCTTCCTCCTCTCTCTCTCTGCCTGCTTCTCTGCCTACTTGTGATCTCTGTCAAATGAATAAATTTAAAAATCTTTTAAAAAAAAAAAGGCTTTCAACTCATTTAAAATCCTTTAAATTAAAATTTAAATATCGAGGAGCATGATTGCTGGGTTGTACACTGAAAGTTTGTAAGAAACTACTCAGCTGTCTCCCCAAGAGGCTGCGTGACTTTGCGGTGGGCGAGAGCTCCTGTTGCCGCTTACATGGGCCAGCACTTGCTGCTGGTGCTCTGGCTCGTAGTCACTGCACCCGGCGGGTGGCGCTGCACCGTTATTGAAAGCTGCATCTCCCTGAAGACGTGGGATGCCCAGCATCTTTGCTTCTGCTCAGCAGCCATCTGAATCCTGTCTCTGGGGAAGCATCCAAATCTTTTGACCACCTTTTAAGCAGGTGGTCTTCTTTTTTTTTTTTTTTAAATATTTTATTTATTTGACAGAGAGAAATCACAACTAGGCAGAGAGGCAGGCAGAGAGAGAGGAGGAAGCAGGCTGCCCGCGGAGCAGAGAGCCCGATGTGGGGCTCGATCCCAGGACCCTGAGATCATGACCTGAGCCGAAGGCAGAAGCTTTAACCCACTGAGCCACCCAGGCGCCCCTAAGCAGGTGGTCTTCTTACTTGGGAGTCTCGACAGTTCTTTGTATGGTCTGGATAACATTCCTTTATCAGATAAGTCTTTTGCAAATATTTTCTCCCAGCCTGTGGCTTGTCTTTTCATTCTCTTTACAATGTCTTTTGCAGAACAGAAGTTTTTAACCTTAATGAGGTCAAATGTATCCATTTTCTCTTTCTAGGATCACGCCTGTGGAGATGTATCTAAAATGCCATTGCCAAACCCAAGATCACCTAGATTTCTTCCTATTTTCTCTTCTAAAAAATTACTGTTTTCCATTTAATATTTGCGTCTATGTTCCATTTTTAGTTAGTTTCTGTGAAAGGTTAAAGTCTGTGCCGAGATTTGTTTCTTTCTCGTAGATACCCACTTGTTCCTGTACCATTTGTTGAACAAAACGACCCTTTCTAGGCAAAATACATGAAGGGGATTAAGAGGTAATTAGAAAATGAACGGCACCCAAGGATGTAAAGTACAGCTTTGTGTGGTGACAGTCACCAGACTTACTGGAGTGAGCATCTGCGTGTAAATGCTGCGTCACTGTTGTATCTGAAACTAACATAATATTGCACGTCAACGACACACCAATAAAGTTAAGTAAATATAAACTTTTTAACCAGAAAAAAAAAAGACTACCCTTTCTCCATTGAGTTGCTTTTCCTCCTTTGTCAAGGATAAATCGACTATTTTGTGGGTCTGTATGCGGGCTCTCTGTTCTCCTCACTGATCCATTTCTCTAGCCTGTTGCCAACAGCACGTGGCCCTGACCTGTGCAGCTTTGTGGTGCGTCTTGAAGCACTTGTTCTAACGCCCTGTTTGTGGGCTCGTCTGGGTCTTTGCGTTCTCTGTATGAACTTCACAGTAAGTTTGCCAATGTCACAAAGTAACTGGCTGGGATTTTAATTGGGATTATACTGAACCTATAGATCAATCTGGAAAACATTGACAGCTTAATAATATTGACTCTTCCCATCCATAAACATGGAATACTTTTCCATTGATTCATATTTTTTAAATCTTTCATCAGAGCTTTGTAGTTTTCCTCGTACAGGTCTTGCACGTATTTTGTTAGACTTACACCTAAGTATTTTACCAGTTTTGGTGCTAATGTAAATGAAGCTCTGTTTGATTTCAAATTCCGACTGTTCATTGCTCGTACACAGGAAAGCCAGCAATCTTGCATACTGACTTTGCACCCTGCAACCTCACAATAACTGCTTACTAGTTCCAGAAGTTTTGTTTGTTGTTGTTGTTGTTGTTTTGTTTTTTAATGAGTGAAATGACTTCTTTTTTTTTTAAGATTTTATTTATTTATTTGACAGAGATCACAAGCAGGCAGAGAGAGGAGGAAGCAGGCTCCCTGCTGAGCAGAGAGCCCATTGCGGGGCTCAATCCCAGGACCCTGAGATCATGACCTGAGCCAAAGGCAGAGGCTTTAACCCACTGAGCCACCCAGGCGCCCCAAGTTCCAGGAGTTTTTTATTCTTTGGAATTTTCTACACAGACATCATGTCATGTATGGGGGCGCGGGGAGTAAATTTCTTCCTTCCCAATCTGTAGACCCTTACTGGGTTTTCTGGTCTTGTTGCATAGGCTAAGACTCCAGTTGTTGATTAGAAGTGGTAAGAGGGAGTTTCCTTGTCTCGTTTCCAATCCTAGAAGGAAAGCATCTAGTTTCTCACCATTAAGTACGATGTTAGTGGACGGTTTTTAGCCAATCTCTTTTATTAGCTGAGGAAGTTCCCCTCTATTCCTAGCTTCCAGAGCGCTTTTCTCATGAATGGGTGTCGGGTGTTGTCAGGTCTCTTCTGCGTCTGTTGATGCAATGACTGATTTTTCTTCCTTTAGCCTGTGGATGTTATAGATTACATTAACTGAATTTTGAAAATTAGACCAGCCTTGCATACCTGAGATAAATCTCACCTTGATGCAGTATATAATTAATTTTACGCACGTTGGGTTCAATTCGCTAATGTTCAGTCAATATTTCTGCATCTGCGTCCATGAGAGACACGGTCCAATTTATTTTTGGTAAAGTCTTGGTGTTCAGACAATGCTGGCTTCATAGTATGAGTTAGGAAGTGTTTCCTCTGCTTGTCTTTTCCGGAAGAGATAGTAGAGCTGTTATCTCTGTTTTAGAATTCACCAGTGAACGCATCTGTGCCTAGTACTTTCTATTTTGGAACATTATTAATTTGCGATTTGATTTTTTTAGTAAATACAGACATATTCATAATATCTACTTCTCCTTGTGCAAGTTTTGATATAGTGTGTCTTTCAAGGAATTGATCTACTTTATCTAAAATGTCAGATTTGTGAGCATACATTTCTTCCTTTATTATTCTTTTACACATGGGATCTATGGTGATGGCCCCTTTTTCATTCTGATATTAATAATTTGTAACTTTGTACCTTGTCTGTTTTTTTTTTTTTTAAGATTTGTTTATTCATTTGAGAGAGAGAGAGGGAGAAAGACGCTGGCAGGAGGAGTAGAGGCAGAGAAAGAGAATCTGGAGCAGACTCTGCACCGAGGGCAGAGCCCACGTGGGGCTCGATCCCATGACCCTGAGATCATGACCAGAGGTGAAACCAAGAGTTGTGCATTTAACCAGGTGTGACACCCAGGTGCCCCTTATCTCTTTTTTTTCCTGGCGAGTCTTGGTGGAGGCTTATGAATTTTATTGATCTTTTCAAAGAATTAGCTTTTCATTCTTTGATTTTTTTTTCTATTAACTTCCTGCTTTCAGTTTCATTGATTTCTGACATAATTTTTATTATTCCCTTTTTTATGCTTACTTTGGATCTAATTTTCCTTTTCCCCCTATTTTCTCAGGGTAGCAGCTTATATTACTGATTTTAGAGTGCTTTTCTTTTCTAATATATGCATGGAATGCTATAATTTTCCTCTAAGCAGTGATTTAGATGAATCTTGCAAATTTTGATGGTTTATTTTTTCATTTTATTTTATAATTTATATTTATATTATATCATGTGTTATTCAGAAGTGTGCTGTCTAATCTCCAAATATTGGGGGATTTTCTAGATATTTTTCTGTTATTGAATGCTAGTTTAATTGCACTGTAATCTCAACAGACATTGTATGACTTCTATTCTTTTCCATTTGTTAGGGTGTGTTTTATGGCCCAGAATGTGGTCTATCTTGGTGAACGTTTTTTGAGCTTGAGAAGAACATGTGTTCTGTTGGGGTTGGTTGAAGGAGTCAATGACTATCCATTATGCCCAGTTGGTTGATGGCGCTGAGCTCGGCGGTGTCCTTACTGAGCTCCTGCCTGCTGGATCTGTCCATTTCTAAGAGGGGGTATTGACGTTTCCAAATATAAAAACGGATTCATCTATTTCTCCTTAAAATTCTATGAGTTTCTTCCTCGGGTATACGGCACTGTTGTTAGGTACAGACACATCAAGGACGGTTGTAGCTACTTGGAGAATTAGCCCTTTTATCATTATGTATGCCCCTCTTTATCTCTGATGATTTTCCTTGCCCTAAAATCTGCATTGTCTGAGGTTAATTAGCTACTCCAGCTTTTTTCTCTGGTTTAGGAAGATGTGATCAACCTGAATATAAACAGTGTAAGTTTAAGATGTGCAGCATAGGGGCGCCTGGGGGCTCAGTGGGTTGAGCCTCTGCCTTCGGCTCAGGTCATGATCCCGGGGTCCTGGGATCGAGCCCCGCATCGGGTTCTCTGCTCGGCAGGGAGCCTGCTTCCCCCTCTCTCTCTGCCTGCCGCTCTGCCTGCTTGTGATCTCTCTCTCTCTCTGTCAAATAAATAAATAAATAAAAATCTTTAAAAAAAAAAAAAAGATGTGCGGCGTAATGATTTGACTTACATATACTGTGAAATAAGACCCAGATAAGTTTAGTTAATATCCATCATCTCAAATAGACACCAAAAGAAAAAGGAAAGAAAAGGTCCTTCTTTTTCTCTGTGATGAGAACTCTCGGGAATTTACTCTCTTAACGATTTTCATCCACGCATGCCATCCGGCAACTCCAGCCACAGTCACCGCGGCGTCTGTCACACCCTAGCGTTCGTTTATCCTCTAACTGGACGTTTGTACTGTTTGACCACCTCCATCCACCCCGTTCTCTTGTGATTCGTGTTAGCCTGGAGTTTCTTTCTCCATCCCTCCACTCGTACCCTATCTGTGTCTTTACATTTAACGTGAGTTTCTTATGAACAACACACAGCTGGGCCATGTTCTCAATCCACTCTGATAGTCTCTCTGTTAATTGGTGCTGAGGTCATCAACCATTAAAGTGATTTTTGATGTAGCTGAATTAGTGTTTATCATATTTGTAACTGTTTGTTATTTGGTTCCTTTGTCTCACTTTCTTGTTCTTTTTTCCTTCCACTCTTTTTCTGCCTTTTCTCTGGTTTTGAGGATATTTTTCTGTTTTCTCTCTTCCCTTAGCATATCAAGTACACTTTTTTTGAAAGCGCGAGCATAAGTGGGGAGGAAGGGACAGAGGAAGAGGGAGAATCCCAAGCAGGCTCCAGGCCCAGCGTGGAGCCCCACACAGGGCTCGATCTCACAACCCTGATCATGACCTGAGCAGAAATCAAGAGTCAGACGCTTAACAGGTTGAGCCACCCAGGTGCCTAATTTATACTTCGTTTTTAAATGCTGTGGTGGCTGCCCTAAATTCGTAATCTGCCTTTACAATTACTCTGTCTGTGCTCACGTAGTCCTGCACTACTCCACAGGCAATGGGGTATTTTATAACAATCCTTCCCGCCCATTTCTTACGACATCGCTCTCACACGTTTCTAATATTCAGCCAATACATGGCTATTATTATCTTGAACAAACTGATAGATCCGTCGCGTGTAAGAAAAATAAAATATTTTATTTACCTTCATTTATTCCTACAAGAATCCTCTTCATTTACATAGATCTGAATCTACATAATATTCTTCTTCTTCCCTTTGAGGAACACCTTCTAACATTTCTTGCAGGGCTGATCTTCTGGTGACAAATTTCCACAATTTTTGTTTGAGGAGAAAGTTCTTATTTCTCCTTCACTTTAGGTACGTGGGTTTTTTCCTTTCAACAATTTAAATATCTCATTCCACTCTCCTCTTGCATACATGATTTCTAAGAAAGGTCTGATGTAATTTGTACCTTTGTTCTCTTGGTGGGTTTTCTTTCCCTCTGGCTTCTTTCAAAATTCTTCTTTGAGTGAAACAGGAAGGCTGGAGAGAGCCGAACGGAATATCCCCCTTCCCACAGTAAGTTAGGGTGCATTAAAAACCAGACTGGAGGGGCACCTGGGTGGCTCAGTGGGTTAAGCCGCTGCCTTCGGCTCAGGTCATGATCTCAGGGTCCTGGGATCAAGCCCCACATCGGGCTCTCTGCTCAGCAGGGAGCCTGCTTCCCCCTTTCTCTCTCTGCCTGCCTCTCTGCCTACTTGTGATCTCTGTCTGTCAAATAAATAAAATATTTAAAAAAAAATAAAAATAAAAACCATACTGGATAGCCAGAGCATAGACCATGTGAAGAAACTGGAAGAAAACAACTTGTCTAAACAAGTCTAAGAGAAACGCCTTAGAAGAAACCAGCCCTGCTGACGCCTTGACCTTGAGTTTATAGCCACTAGATGTCCTGAAGGCTAAGAGACAAGACAATTACCTCCAAGACTCCCAGTATACAAGAGTATTAAAGGAACGGGGTCGGGGGGAGAGTGTGAGAGAAACAGAATCACTGCAGTGAAGACCCTCATCAGAGAAAAGGAGAAGGAGAACCACCTAGGCTGCCTGGGGAGGCGGGCACAGCAAGGAGTCCCCAGTCACAGTAACTGATTCGGGGATGTCATGCCAGCCTTACACTACTGGGATAAATTCCACTTAGTTATGGTTTGTAATCCTTTTTTTTTTTAAGATTTTATTTATTTGACAGAGAGAGAGACAGATGACAAGTAGGCAGAGAGAGAGGAGGAAGCAGGCTCCCCGCTGAGCAGAGAGCCCGATGTGGGGCTCGATCCCAGGACCCTGAGATTGTGACCTGAGCCGAAGGCAGAGGCTTAACCCACTGAGCCACCCAGGCACCCTGTAATTCTTTTTATATATTGATGATTTGTAGGAGTTTGTTGGAGATTCTCTGTCTGTATTCCTCAGAGATACTGGTCTTTAGTTTTCTTGTGATGTGTTTGCCCCATCTAGCATCAGGGTAACGTGGCTCCCAGACTGAGCTGGGAAAGTGTCTTCTTGACTCTGCTTTCCCTGAGAGTTTGCGCAGCAGCGTTTGTAACGCTTTAGATGTTTGCTAGAATCAACAGTGACGCCATCTGGACGTGGACTTTCCTTTGCGGGAATTTCTCTTTATTATAAATTCAACCTCTTTACTTATAGATCTATTCTGATTCCTTCTTTTGCATCCATTTCAATAGTTTGTGTCTTTCTGGGAACTCGTCCACTTTAGCCAGGTGATCGTGCACAGAGAGGGTCAGCTGCATTTTTCTCCTCACCCTTCCCACTCCTCCAGAAACGGTTCTTTCTCTGAAGTCAAGACGCGAAGCGCAAGGCTCAGGACCCCGAAGGAAGCACTCTACTGGGTGTATGAGCACTGAGAGTGAGGCTTTTCGAAGGGAGGAGGACCGAGGAGGAGGGAACACCCCCAGGAGGAGTGAGTGGTGCTGAGGACACCAGAGAGCCCTCGGCGGCGGCCGTCATGAGCACGAAAAACTCGAAGGCTTGCCTCAAGTTTTCCCAGGGACCAAATCCCTGTGGGAGGGACCTCTGACGGAGGGACTTCAGGGCACACTCTCAATTCCGCGGTAAAGATGTCAAGGTCGTGCCCTTGGAAGTGCCCCTGCTGAGCTGCCGGACCTGCGGGAGGATATGGATCCAGCACAGAAGGCACCCTTTGCCATGCCACTCCCCCATGTCCTTTCCTCCCCTGCTGACCCCTTTCTAGAAAGAAAGCCTGGGCCTTCTCTGCCCCCACCCCGCACCCCTCCGCCGGCTCCCACCTCCTCTCCTGTCCCGGTGCTCCCACAACGCGGCTCCCTGCAGGCCTCCCTGATACTGGCTCCCGGGAGCGGAGTCTTTCCCGGGGCTGCTGCCGGCCGCTGCTGCGAGTTTGTAGGGCACAGAGTCCACTTAAGGAGGGTCCATCTGAGGAGATGGGGATGACCTTGACATCCCGAAATCACAAGCCTCAGGGCCCTTCCCGTGTTGAATTTGGCCGAACACACCAGAGCAGATGCATGCCCTTCCTCCGTCCCTACGCTCTCCCTGACACGCCGCTCTCCGTCCGTTTGGCGAAAGGGAGACAGCACACATTTCAAGGAAGACTTCACGGTCAGCAGGTGAAGTGCTGGGGGGAAGGAGTGGGATCAGAACTGAAGTTTAGGAGTCAGGATATTCTCGGCGACCCAGAAAGCAGAGCTTCCCAGGACTGGAGAGGGGGCAACAACCGGTGCCTGGAAGGGGCGGAGCACGCGTGTGACAGCCTCACACCCCTCCACCCGCAATGCCGGAGTGAGGAAACAGAGACACAGCGAGGTCAAGTCGCTTGTCCAGGGTGGTCCCGCCATCGGACGGTGGAGGCAGGATTTGATGCCCAGCCTTCTGGCTAGGAGATGGTGTTCCTGACGGCAGCACTTCCTGTCTGAAACGACAGTGAAAGGGAGACAGCGCAGCGGTCAGGAACTTGCTTTCAAGAAATCATCCCGTGGGGAGGAAAAGTGAATGTGCACTTAGAGAAACACAGCACCAGCCAGGGTGGTACATCTGTCTCTGCCCGGGGGACCGACGGTGTGTGGAAGGTCTCGGTGTCGGAATGGGGGTCACTGAGGGATCCGTGAGGGACGCACTGGGGTGTCTGGAAGTGGAGCTGTGGGCCAGGGCCCTGCAGTGCCCCTGGAGCCGAGCAGGGTCCACATTCTGTCCACGGTTGAGCCCGGACCCGCCAATGTTTGTGGTCCACTGATGGCTGCTTTGCCTCTGCAGAACCCCAGCCATGTCCTAAGTGAGTCGGGAGCCGACCGCTCGAGGGAGCTGGAACCCCATATAGAGCTCACCGCTGTAGCACCCCAACCCCAACCTCCCCTGGCATCTGAGGTCCAACTCTGCTAAGGGTTTGTCCCCAGGACCCTGACTCCAAGGAGACTCAGTCCTCTCCTCTGCTTTGCTGGCTGTTAATGCTCACCAGGGCCTGGAGTAAGGGTCTTGTCCCTGCTCTGGACCTGCCCCAGCGGAAGCTGCTTCGACACACAGGGCAGGTGCCAGGCCGTACTTTTCGAGGCTCTGTGGGGACTGTGGGCTGTGTTCATGTCCACAGGAGTTCTTCCGAAGCACCAAGCCCCCCGCCCATGTGCTGGCGGCAGCACCCCCCAGGCTCTCCGCTCCCAGCCCTGCCCTGTGTCCAGAGGCTGCCCAGTGAGGGCAGTCAGTGGGATGGGTGGGGACCTGTCAGGAACTTGGGGAGTAGGAGAGAGGCAGGCACTGTCCTGGGGTAGACAGACGTGTGGCTAGCAGACCCATACCTCTGAGAGCCCCAGCCCACCTCAGGAAGACATGGAGCTATTTGTCTTAAACAGAAAAAAAAAAAAAAAATCAGAGAGAAATCTGTGAGTCCCCTCCGGCTAGAGGTCCACCAGAAGACAGGCTCCCAGGACTCGAGTTCTCTCCCGGCAGGGGCGGGGGGCGGGGGGGTCCATTCTCAAGGCTCCTGCTGGAAGCAGGACTGAACACAAGGATGGCTCTCGGCCAGAAAGGCAGTGGCAAGTGCAGAACCCCGGTTTTTGCAGGCAATCTCCCAGAGACACTCAGGGATCTTGTGTTCATCTTCTGGGGCTGCTCTGCTCCCTACTGTAAACCTGGCTTGAGACGTACACACTCACTCTCTTGTGGTTCCGGAGGTCCGAAGTCCAAAAGCCATTTCGCTGAGCTGAGGCCCATGGGCTGGCTCAGCCACATTCCCTCTGGAGGTCCAAGAGGACGTGACCTCCCCTTGCCTTTTCGGGCTGCATTCCCAGCTTCCCATGCTGTGTCCCCCATGCTCCCTGGCTCCAGGCCCCTTCTCCCCACTTCAGAGCCAGCAGCCTCATGGCTGACGTCTGGTCACCGCGCTGTCCTCTGGGCTGAATCCCCCTCAGCCTCTAGCCATGTCCTTGAGATGACCTTTACGGCCCATCTGGGTAATGCGGGACAATCTCCATCTCTAGAGCCTGAGTCCCCTCATGGCTGCAGAGCCCCTTTTGTATAGGAGGGGACCTTCCAAGGTTCCAGAGAGTAGGACCTGAGGGCTTTGGGCCTCTTATGTCGCCGACCATGTCACCGACTACAGGTGCGCTCACACAAACACGGTGGTCGCATAGATGGGCGCGCACACACACACACACACACACTCACGCAGGCAGACGCCGTCAGGAGAACCCCACGTTCATTGGGTCACACACAGCTGCACACCAGTCACACACACGCCTCACCCACCCCCACCTCTCCCCATCCGCCTGCTCAAGCCAGACCTGGGAAGCTACAGAGCGCTTCCCTGGCCCACGTGGCAGCCTCCTTTCCCTGACAGCCTCCTTTCCCTGGTACTACCGTTCGAGCCCTAGTGTCCCTCTGCCCAAGAAGCCCTTCTTCCTGCTGCCTTCAGAGTGCCGCCTGTGCTGAGGCCCTGAAGCTGAAGGTCTGGTTTGGAGCCAGCCACGGGCCTCCCTGCTGCCACACCCTGTGGGTTTTCAGAGTACAGCAGTGGGGGAAAAGATTAGACAAAAATCAAAGGTCACCCATCAAAACTCTAAAGGGCGATTGTGTGCACATGCCCAGGTGCCTGAGTTCGGGAGCCTGACGACTGCTGGACGGACGTCTCAGTGCCAGATGAGCTACAGCCCTTGGGGCTCGGGCATGGATGGCACTGGGCAAATCCCCTAGAACTTGGCTTCCGTCAACCTGGGGAGAAGAGCCTTTCTGATCCCTGTGTCTTCCCCTAAGCGCTCCTCCTAGGCGCCAGACTCCATGGACCAACCAGAGGCCTTCCGCTCCAGGTGAGTGCTGGCTTTCGGGATGGTCACTCGGGAGGGAAGCCCTCCAAGGCCTCACCTCCCTGGGGCTTCACACGCCTCATCCATGCCCTTTCCCCAACATGCCCCAGGCTCAGGACTCTAGGGACTCCATCTGCACAGAAGGCATGGGGGGTCTGTTCCCTACCAGGGGCTCAGACTCAGCCTGGGCCCCACCAAAGGGTGCAGTGAGATGAGTGTCACCAGGAACTGAGGAGCACAGTCTGGGCGGGGCGTCTGGCTCTCCGCTGAGGCCGTCTTGGCTCTGCTCGAGCCTCCCAGGGAAGGGAAGGAGGAAAGGGACGAAAGGGGACAGCGCACGCCCTGGTAGCTACCATCTTGGGCTTTTGACCTGGCCCAGCCCCGCTTGGCAGGGACACAGCAGGGGACGTGCAGAGCGGGAAGGCGCCCCCTAGCGCTGGGGTCGGCGGTGGCCAGGGCCTTCCCGGGGTGGGGGGTGGGGGAGGGGAGACACCCACTCACCTCCAGGCGGCAAAGCCTGGGGGCAAAGCCCGCTGCCCCCTCCATGCCTCTCCTCCCCGCTGAGTGCCCGAGTCCCCTGGAGCAACGGGGCCTCCTGGGAGCCGCTGACCGTACTGCGCGCCCCGACCCCCAGGGTCGGGTAGGGTGGGAGGCGGGGCGGGGCCGGGTCCCCGCAACGCCCCCGTGTTGACCGCCACCGCCGGCCTGTCCCCAGCACGGAGGCCCGCACGGCCAAGGCGCGAGACCTGCTCCAGGCCGCGCTCGAGGACCTGAGCCAGGAGCAGCTGAAGCGCTTCCGCCACAAGCTGCGGGACGCGGCCCTGGACGGCCGCAGCATCCCGTGGGGGCGGCTGGAGCGCGCCGACGCCATGGACCTCGCGCAGCAGCTGATCCAGTTCTTCGGGCCTGAGCCGGCCCTGGACGTGGCCCGAAAGACCCTGAAGAGGGCGGACGCGCGCGACGTGGCTGCGGGACTCAAGGAGCAGCAGCTGCAGTGTGAGCGCGGGCTCGGGGTCGCCGGGGTCCCGGCTTCCCTGTTCCCTCCCGCCCGGGCAGAGTCTAGACCTCGCGCCACCATCCTTCCCGCTTCCCCACGCACAGCCCCGCCAGGGCTGTGTCTCGGGCTCGGGTCCTGGGCGCTCCCGAGGGGGCCCCCAACTCCCTCTTGCGGCCCCGCTGCGCCCCTGCGCGCTCGGCCACTCACTGCACGTCTCGCTTCCAGGGTTCGGCCCCGGCCCCTCCGCACTGCTCTCCGTGTCCGGTAAGTCCTCTCCCGCGAAGCCGCCGCCGAGCTGTGGGCGCGGGGTGGGGTGGGGGAGGGTACGGTGACCCTCAGGTTTGTCCGCCGCAGCTGGTCGGGGAAGGGGGTGTGCGGGAGGGTAGCTGGGCGGAGGGGCTGGCGGTGCCGCCGGAAACGGACCTGAGCCTAGCGCGCTGGGGAAGGGGCCGAGAGGGTGCAGCGACGCGGCCCTCCCTTCCCGTCCTGCCCCCACTCCCCGTCTCCCGGCCTGCCAGAGTACAAGAGGACGTTCAGAGAGCACGTCCTGCAGCAGCACGCCAAGGTGAAGGAGAGGAACGCCCGCTCGGTGAAGATCAACAAGCGCTTCACCAAACTGCTGATCGCGCGCGAGAGCGCCGCGCTAGTGGACGAGGCTCCGGGGCTCGCCGAGGAGCTGCGGCCGGAGCGCGCCCGGCGCTCGGACACCCACACCTTCAACCGCCTGTTCGGCCGCGACGAAGAGGGTCAGCGGCCTCTGACCGTCGTGCTGCAGGGCCCGGCGGGCATCGGCAAAACCATGGCTGCGAAGAAGATCCTGTACGACTGGGCGGCCGGCAAGCTGTACCACGACCAGGTGGACTTCGCCTTCTTCTTGCCCTGCCGCGAGCTGCTGGAGCGACCCGGCCCGTGCAGCCTGGCCCGCCTGGTCCTCGACCAGTGCCCCCACCGCAGCGCGCCCGTGCGTCAGATGCTCGCTCGCCCGGAGCGGCTGCTCTTCATCCTGGACGGCGCGGACGAGCTGCCGCCGGGCCCCGCCGACGCCGCGCCCTGCACAGACCCCTTCGAGGAGGCGGACGGCGCGCGCGTGCTGGACGGCCTGATGAGCAAGACGCTGCTGCCGGGAGCCCGCCTGCTGGTGACCGCGCGCGCCACCGCCCCCGGGAGGCTGCAGGGCCGCCTGTGCTCCCCGCAGTGCGCGGAGGTGCGCGGCTTCTCCGACAAGGACAAGAAGAAGTACTTCCACAAGTTTTTTCGGGATGAACGGATGGCGGAGCGCGCCTACCGCTTCGTGAAGGAGAACGAGACTCTGTTCGCGCTGTGCTTCGTGCCCTTCGTGTGCTGGATCGTGTGCACCGTTCTGCGCCAGCAGCTCGAGCTCCACCAGGACCTGTCGCGCACCTCCAAGACCACCACGTCCGTGTACCTGCTCTTCATCACCAGCGTCCTGAGCTCCGCGCCTGCCGCCGACGGTCCCCAGATTCAGGGAGAGCTGCGGAAACTGGGCCGCCTGGCCCGCGAAGGTACCCTCCGGCACAGGGCGCAGTTCCCCGAGAAGGATCTGGAACGACTGGAACTTCGTGGCTCTAAAGTGCAGACGCTGTTTCTCAGCAAGAAAGAGGTCCCAGGCGTGCTGGAGACGGAGGTCACCTATCAGTTCATGGACCAGAGCTTTCAGGAGTTCTTCGCGGCACTGTCCTACCTGCTGGAGGACGAGAGGGCTCTCACGGCACCGGCTGACGGCGTAGGGGCGCTTCTGCGGGGGGACACCGAGCTGCGCGGGCACCTCACGCTCACCACGCGCTTCCTCTTTGGGCTGCTGAACGCGGAGCGGATGCGCGACATCGAGCGCCACTTCGGCGGTGTGGTTTCCCAGCGCGTGAAGCAGGATGTCCTGCGCTGGGTGCAGGAACAGGGCCAGGGCTGCTCGAGGGCGGCCCCCGAGGGGACTGAAGAGACCGAAGCTCTGGAAGGCTCCGAGGAGCCAGAGGAGGAGGAGGGCGAGCTCAGCTACCCGCTAGAGCTCCTGTACTGCCTGTACGAGACGCAGGAGAGCGCCTTTGTGCAGCAGGCACTGCGCGGCTGGCCGGAGCTCGAGCTGGAGCGAGTGCGCTTCAGCCGCATGGACCTGGTCGTCCTGAGCTACTGCGTGAGGAGCTGCCCAGCCGGGCAGGCCCTGCGGCTGGTTAGCTGTGCGCTGGTCCCCCCGCAGGAGAAGAAGAAGAAGAAGAGCCTGATAAAGCGACTGCATGGCAGCCTCGGGGGCAGCTCGTGAGTCCGCAGGCCCTGGGTGGGGGGATGTGCACCCTGCGTCCATCTGGGCAGGGGGAGGCCGACCACGTCCAGAGGCCTGTTCCCCCCAAGGAGGAGCCCGCACCCTCTCAAGGAAGCCTCCCGATGTCCATCTGTCCATCTCCCTCCGGAGGGGCCCTTGCCATGCCAACTCCCGGCCCGTCCCCTCTGAGACAAACCTCTTAGCACGGCCATGTGGCTGTGGCCCAGCTTTCTAGTAAGTTCTGGAATGCACTACGCCAGCTGTGCCCTGAGCTTTGTACCTGCTGTTCCCTCCACCCAGAACACTGCTGCCTGTCGTCAGTGCTCTGGCAGGCTCCCCCAGCTGGCCTGGGACCCCTTTGTCCCCAGGAGTGCCCCATAGACCACTGTGTGCCGTGACCTCGGCCCATGTCTATCTCCCTCACCAGACCCTCAGCTCCATCAGGGCAAATCGTCTTAGCTCCAACCCAGCACTCAACCCAGGGCTCAGCATCTGTTGGCGTAATGACCGTCAGGGTGTTGGCAGGGGCTGGGGCTGGGGACGCCCACTGCAGGTGCAAGGACAGACCCATCCCGGAATGAGGGTGACAGCCCCCCAGGCTGGACTGAGAGACTGCTTCAGCGGGGAGGTGCCTGGGGCCCCAGATGAGTGGTTTCCCTCTGGGTTTGGAGTGAAGAGGGTGGAGGGTCCCAGCTCAGTTTGCGGTTGAGGACAGCTCTGATAGCTCGGGCCACAGGGAGGAGGGAGGGCCTGGAAGGGGGCCGGTGGGCTTCAGCTTGCTCTCTCTCCCGCCAGTTCACGAGGCACCACAAGGAAACCCCAGGCCTCTCCACTACATACACTCTTCGAGGCCATGACTGACCAACACTGTGGTCTGCACAGCCTGACGTGAGTGACCGAGCCCCCACCCTCCCTTGGAAGGGACGCAAAGCAGGATAGTCTGGGCAGGGACAGAGATGGAGCCCTGGCTGGAAATGGCCGAGGGGACTCTGGTGTCCCGGGCTGGGGTCAACAGGTTGTGCCCACTCAGGACGGGGAGGGAGGTGGGAGGGGGATCGGGGCTCCCTCACCGGCTTCGGTGTTAGTTCGGAAGGAGCGTTTAGCCCCAGTTTGAGTGGAGAGCTAAGCGTTCTGAGGGAGGGATAAGGAAGACCAGAATAGATTTTCCTTCCAAAGAAAGGAAACAAACAAACGAAGGCTGCGAGGTGCTCTTGGAAAGAGGGGCTACTGGGCAGCCCCTCGGAACTTACAGGCAGCGGACGGAAGTGGAGGGAAGTACTCGGGCCACAGGCTTTGAGTCCCGGCTGCCTGCCGCGGAGCCCTTGAGCAAGTCAGTCTGTCTGAGCTCGTTTCCTCCTCTGTGAAACTGAGCCAGTAGGTCTTGCCTCAGCAGGCTGGCACGAGAATTAACGTGGCCACGCCGAGTACAGGACTTGTCACCAAGTAAGCAGAAAGTAAGAGAGGCTGTAGGAGCAGTGGGGCCCGTGGGAGCGTACTCCAGCAGCCTGAAAAGAAACAGAGCGCAGTGATCGGCAAGTCCAGCCCACCCACTCGGCCCTAAACTCAGAGCATGCACAGGTTCGTCACAGCATTGTTTCTAATGGCAGCCAAGTAGAAACCAACCGCTTGGTTGCTGGGGATTGGCTAATGGCATAAGCTACAGCCCCCCAAACTCAACGGGCAGCGGCGCAATGAAACACGTGGGCAGAAGATCTAAACGGGCTCTTCAGGTGCTGGGAGAGGATCGTGCCGTAAGGGAAAAGCGTGCAATCCGCCCTCGCACAGATGGTCCTGGCGCCCCAGGCACGCATGTGGGGACAAAGGACAGAGAGAGCCTGCCTGTCCCCGGACTGAACCTCCCCTCCCCACACGGGAGTGGCCAGTCTGCCCGGTGGGCTATGGCCAGGCAGCCAAGCGGCCTGAAGACAGACCCGCGTGCCTCCTGCCCACAGGCTGTGCAGCTGCAGACTGCCCGACTCCCTCTGCCGAGACCTCTCCGAGGCGCTGAGGGACGGCCCCGCCCTGAGGGAGCTGGGCCTCCTCCACAACGGGCTCAGCGAGGCAGGCCTGCGGGTGCTGAGCGAGGGCCTGGCCTGGCCGCAGAGCCGGGTGCAGAAGCTGCGGTGAGACCCTGCCGGGAGAGACCGCGGGAGGGACAGGTTGTGGGCCGGGGCGGGGAGGGGGGTCCGCAGCAGTCCTGAGGCTCCTCCTCCCCCAAGGGTGTGGCAGCCCAGCCTCCAGGAAGCCTTCCAGTACCTCACCGGTGCGCTCAGGCAGAGCCCAGCATTGACCACCCTGGAGCTCGGTGACTGCCGGCTCTCAGAGTCTGTCGTGACCTACCTGTGTGCGGTCCTGCGGTACCCGGGATGCCGACTACAGACCCTCAGGTAGAGGCGGGGAAAGGTGCTGGGACTCAGCCTCTCAACGCTGGGTCGGGCTGGGTGCCTGGGGACTTCTCCAGGATGCTGAAGGGGAAGCCCTCCCCCCCCCACACACACCCCCAGCAACCACTCTCAGACCCAGCCCCTCGAGACCCGTGCTCCAAAGCCCTGCCCAGCCCTTGGCCTCAGCCACTCTACCAGACTGAAATGTCCGTGTGTCATCTGGGACCCATGGCAACTCTGGGCCAGTGATCCCAGCGCCCTTTGCTCCCCCAGAGGCTCTGGGCCTAAGCCCCTTCCCCCAGCCTCGGACGCCCCTGAGTAACCACCTCCTGTCACTGTGTGCCTTTAGCACTGCCTGGGCCAAGAGCCCCGTCACTGCCCCCCCACTGGCCTGTTACTGTCCCCCCGTCCTAGCCTCCGCTTCCCACCCTAACCCCCCTTGTGTTCTGTGCGCCCGGCCACAGTCTGACCTCCGTGGAGCTGAGCGAGCAGTCCCTGAAGGAGCTGCAGGCGGTGAAGGTGGCCAAGCCTGGCCTGGTCATCACCCACTCAACCCTGGACGGTCACCTCAGGCCTCCCGCAGGACGCGGCAGTGCCCTCTGAGTTCCTGAAGGCCAGGGAGAGGCCTCAAGTCAGCCCTACGGAGTGGACTTCCTCATCCCAAGGGCAAGAGGACATTGCTGTCAGCTCTGGGCAGCTCTTCTGAGCCTGAGTTGCTGGGGGCGGGCAGATGGGAGGTGAGGACACACGTCGGGGACAGGTCCTGGGACATGCCCCTCCCCCCACACCCTGGGCACATGTTACCTCTCTGTCCTCCACACCAGGGGCCCCTCTTCCCCTAACCCCCCACGGCTGCTCCACCCACCTGCCCCTCCTGGGGCCCTCCAGCCACCCCCCCACCCCGCAGACGCCCCCAGTCACGGAGTGCCTGCCACAGGTCGGCCTTTACCTGGTGCGTTCAGCACAGACCACTGATCCCATCCCCACCTGCAGTGCGGGCCCCACGGTGCAACTCTGGCCCTGCTCCCAGGAGGCTCGTGCAGGGGCTGACCCCTGACCAAACGTGGGCAGGTCGCCATTCCTCCCCAGGTGCCGGGGGCAAAGCCGTCGCTGAGGCTGTGTGGTCCCAGTGCAGAGGTGTCCGTTCTAGGTCTTCAGGGATGGAGCCCGGGGGAGGCGCTGGAGCAGCCGCGGGCCTGGGGGCGGGCCTGGGGACGGGGCTTGGTAGGCCACCCACCCCACCCCATGAACGGGTGACACGTTCCCCTTTGGATTCGCTTCTGTCGGCTTCTGTTGCACGTAGTCAAGCACCCTCACAAGGGCTCACGCTCTCTTCTCTGGTCGCCAACGCACCTGTATGGGGTGGGGCTCTATCCCCGCCCCCCGATGAGGAAGCGAGTGATGCGGGAGCAGGGCCACTGAACTCAGCCCCCGGGGCCTCGGGTCTCTGCTCCACACCGCGGCCGACCAGGTCCTCAGACCTCAGTCCGGGTGGATGAGAACCATGGAGTCAACGCCTTCCCTTCCTGGGGACGTCCCTTGCCTACCGTCTCTCAGGTCCAGCCGTTCATTCCACGAAGCAGACAAAGTCCCCGAGCCTGACGAGAGAAAGACAATAAACATGTACAGACGGGCCGACCGGTGCTTTGGGGGAAGATGAAGTAGGGCAAAAGGCAGGCAGGCAATGGGGTCGAGGCTTTCGGGTTACAAGATCAGGGGTCTGGGGAAGTCTAACTGAGGACAGGGCATTTGAAAACAGAAGGATGTGAGGTGTCAAGCCCTGAGAGTATCTTGAAGGAACTTGCTCCAGGGAAAGCAACAGCCAAGTACAAAGGTCATGAAGAGGCATGTCTTAGCCCCCTCCTCTATCCTGACAAAATACCGTACCCTGGGGACTGGGGAAGGATTTATTTCTCACCGTGCTGGAGGCTGGGACGTCCAAAGTCAAGGGGCCAGTCAATCTGGCATCTGATGAGGACCTTCTTCCTGGTTGCAGAGGGCTGTCCCCTTGCTGTCTCTTCACATGGTGGAAAGGGAGCCGGCTAGTTCTTGGGCCTTTTCTGTGACGTCGCTAGGCCCACTCTTGACAGCTCTTGACCTAATCACCTCCCAAAGGCCCCACTTCCAAATACAGTCACATTGGGGATCAGATTTCCACTGACGGGTTTGGGGGCACACATTCGGTCCATGCCCAGCCTGTTGCAGAAGCAGCAGGGAAGCTAGTGGGGCGCCAGGGACTAGGGCGGGGGTCAGGGCAAGTTCAGGGATGACCGCTGGCCTATCCTCCCTGTGAGGGGGTCACCACTGCAGGCTTCCGAGCAGAAGGCACAGTCCCACCCAGTCAGTCCCGGGGTGGCTGTGCTCGGTGTTACCAAGGACCATAGAGGGCAGAGGAGAAGCACGAGGTGAGAGGACGACCTCTCTGAGGTTGCAATGGGCATGGGGAGGGCTGGCAAGCCCTGGCCAGTGCAGATCCACAGGACTCGCTGGGTGGAAGTGGGTGTGGGGCCAGGAGGGGCCTGAGCAGCTGGTCCCCTGCAGTTTCCAACACCTGCACTGGGGGAGGTTGCAAGTAGAGCTGATCCCAGGGGTATGTTGACTCTGAGTGTCTCTGGCTGAGCCTGGCGGTCAGAGCACAGGCAGGGCAGGGAGGCAAGGAGAGGGGCCCGGGGCCCAGGGCCCAGAGCTGGAGTGACAGCATGGGCAGGTGGGGAACCAAGTCTGAGAGCAGAGACCCGGAGAGTCCCAGGGTGGGGCCAGAGCCAAGGGAGGGACCGCTCCTGGAGGATCGCGGCCACCTCTCCGAAGGGGCGACACGGAAGCTCCGGAGAGACAGAGGAAGCGGATGGAGGAAGCCGACGCCGGAGCGGGGCAAGCGCCGACCAAAGGCCCTGCCCCTTTCGTTCCCGTCCCTGGACACCCCCTTGGGGTCCGAGTTCAAACTGTGCCGCCCGCGCGCTTTCCCGCGAGCCCCACCCGCGCAGCCGCAGCACCGGGTCTGCGCACGGACGGCCGGGTCGCCGCCAGCGGCCCCGCCCCGGGGGTGGGGGCCCGGCTGTCCCGCCCTGCGCGGCCCCGAGGGCGGAACCGCGAGGCCTTCCGGCGACCGGGCGGCTGCGAGCAGAGTGTCCCTTTGCCGTGGAGGGGCCGCGCGCAGCGGGCTGGAGCCTGGGGACACACAGGGCCGCGGTGAGCCCCAGAGACCCTCCCCAGCCTGCCTCCCGGAGTCCCGGCTCCTGCCGCGCCCCGGCCCAAGGCCGCTGGCCTCCGCCCCCACCGCACCCCGCCCCGACCGTCCCGACAGCCCCGACGGCCCCGGACCGCGCTGCGGCAGGTGCACCCCTCCTCCCCGCGCCCAAGCCGGCCTTCCTGAGGACCACCGTGCGGTGCGGAAGACCGGAAGACGAGGCCTCCTCACTCCCCACTGACAGGTCGGGGCTCGTGAGGGCGCGGCTTGGAAAGAGGTGGAAGGTGGGAGTTTGGGGACCCAGCTGGGTGTCTGGAGATCAGTGTTAGGAGTTTGAGCATCTCTTAGGGTGGAAAGTGTTTCCTGGGGGGCTCAAAAGTGGAATCTGTGGACAATCGGAGCTGCCCAGGAGGCCCGCACCCTCCCCACCAGCTGTCCCAGGCATCAGCCAGGCTGTGGGGTGGGAGGAGGGGGGGCTTGGGACTTTACAGACAGTCAAAAGAGGGAGGCCCAGCCACGTGTGGGGGCCACTGACTCCCCTTTCACAGGCCCCTCTGCTGAGCAAGGCTTTCCATGGAGGACACCCGTGAGGACCCCACCGTATTCACTGCCCATTCGCTGCCCGGTGACCCCCGGCTCTTGGCCACCGTGACCAACACATACCTGGGCACACGTGTGTATCATGACACGCTGCATGTGAGCGGTGTGTACAATGGGGCTAGCGGCGACACACACCGGGCCGTTCTGCCAAGTCCCCTCAATGTCCGGCTGGAGGTCCCTGGAGACACAAGAGATCGGCTGACAGAGACCTTTGTCCTGGACACTAACACAGGTAACCAGCACCGCCCTGCTCCCCCACCCGCGCCGTCGTTCCAGGGGACGGGATGGCAGCCTCATTCTGCCACCTTCCAACTCAGGACGCCCGACTCGCAAAGAAAAGGAGAGCTTCAGCCCTGCAGGCCCCCTGAACCCCGGGCAAGCTTGGCGTCCTCTGTCACCTGCACTGCTGGAACTCTCCAGACAGGGCGGCTGGCGCTCAGAGGGCAGCTCCACCTCCCTGAGGGGCGAGTAGCTTTGTAATGGTCCTCGATCGCCCTCCGTGGGGCATGCAGGTCGCCCTGACGCCACCCCCCGCCTGCCGCCCATTCCCAGGCTCCTTTCTGCACACCCTAGAGGGCCCCGGCTTCCGGGCCTCCCAGCGCGTCTACGCCCACCGCACGCTGCCTCACGTCATGGCTTTCAGTGTGTCCATCTCCCGCGTGGCCGTGGGGGACGGCCCCATCACGGTGCTGCTGCGGTCTACCTTCTCCCCGGAAAGCCCAGACCTGGACCTGCATCTGGGTCCTGACTTCCAAGGAGCCCGGTGAGGAGGGGGTCATGCCTGGCCAGGCAGACCAAGGAGGGAGCTGTTCCCTTAGACATGGCCACACTCTTGCAGGTATCTTTATGGCCGCACGCTAACCCCGGAGCAACCTGGGGCATCCCCGCAGGAGGTACACATGCTGTGGACACCAGTGCCCCCAGCCCTGACCCTTGGGGGGAGTGAGCAAGACCGGACCTGGGAGTTCCTGACTGTGGTGGGCGGCAGCCAGGCGGAGGCCCGAGCCTGCCTTACCGAGGCCCTGCGGCTGCAGGCTGGGGGCGCTCTGTACCCCGCCCACGCCCAGGCCTGGGCCCAGCTCTGGGCCGGCTGTGGCCTGGATGTGCTAGGGCCCCTACCCCTGCGCCAGGCCTTGCGTGGTGCCCTCTATTACCTGCTCAGTGCGCTGCCCCAGCCCGGGGCCCCAGGATACACCTGCCACGGCCTCAGCCCCGGGGGCCTGTCCAACGGGAGCCGAGAGGAATGCTACTGGGGCCATGTCTTCTGGGACCAGGTATGCACCAGTCCACCCCCGGCACACAGCAGCCACAGACGGGGCGGCGCACGGGCACAGACGGTGCCGTGGCTGAGGGCACAGGCACAGCCGCTCTCTCTGCCCTCCCTGGGATGGGGCTGTGAACTGAGGAAGCACAGAGGCCATGGCAGACGGGAAGGCTTCCTGGAGGAGGTGGAATCTCAACCAAAGAATATATGGGCGTTTGGTGGAAAAGAGTGATTCAGGCAAAGGGGTCAGAGGGCACAGGCAGCAGAGCCGAGGAGGTGCGGGGCGTCTGCAGGGGCAGAAGGAGGAAGAGCCGTTGTAGGGGCTGTGAGAGCCGTGGGGACTTGAGCTGAGCAGTGACGCTGTGCTCTGGCCCTCATGGCTGCTGGGGGAGTGTGGGCAGAGGAGGGTGAGGACTCGGACAGGAGTGGGAGCCGGGAGAGCCTGGGGCTCGGTGTCCGTGGAGCGCAGGAGGGTCCGAGCTGCCCCCCCCTTCAGACGCCTCACGAGGCCAGTGCTGTGCCCCCCCCCCCCCCCCCCGTGAGGCTGAGTCACTCCCTCCAGGTCAGGCAGCTGGTGGGCCGTGGTGAGTGAGCCACTCACGCAGCTTCTGGCCTGAGCTCCGGGGGGACCCAGATGCCTGCTGAGGACCAGACCCAAGGAGCACCTAGTCTGGAGGCTGGGACGTGGGGTGGGCGGGTGTGGACCCAGGGTGGGCCCAGGGTGGGCAGTACAGGAAGAAGCCGGAAGGAGACAGGAGCTCTCAGGGAGGCCGCGCCAGCAGCGCTGGCTCTGGCCAAGGCAGAATGTGGGCAGGGGGAGAGACAGAAGGAAGTGAGAGCTCTGACGTGGGGCCCTTCCTCACTCGCTGTCAGGATCTCTGGATGTTCCCAAACGTCCTGATGTTCCACCCAGAGGCCGCAAGGGCCCTCCTGGAGTACCGTGTCCGGACCCTGGGCGGGGCCCTAGACAATGCCCGGAAGCTGGGTTACCAGGTGAGGGGGCCCAGCACCCACCCTGTGGAGCCCCGAAGGACCTGATGTCCCCACATCCCTACTAGGCCTGCACCCATCGCCTCAGGCTCCTCGCTGGGTGGGGAGAGCACTGGGCGGGGGGTGGGCCATCCCTGTGCCCCAAGGCCCTAGAAGAGTCAGGTCTGCTCCGTGCCCCCAACCTCTCAGGGAGCCAAGTTTGCCTGGGAGAGTGCGGGTTCTGGTCTGGAGGTCTGCCCTGAGGACATTTATGGGACGCAGGAGATTCACGTCAATGGAGCTGTGGCGTTGGCCTTCCAGCTGTATTATCACGCCACCCAGGTGAGGGGATGCCACGCCGACCAGGTAGGACCTACCCCCCACCATGACTTGTTATCGGGGCCAGGCCTTCACCTCTGGGCACTCAGAAAGGGGGGCGCTGGCAAGAAACGCGGTAACCCGTGAGAACCGGTCCCTGGTGGCGTGGCCCTCGTCCCAGCTTCTCCTGTTCCCCCAGGACGTGCAGCTCTTCCGCGAGGCTGGCGGCTGGGATGTGGTCAGGGCTGTGGCTGAGTTTTGGTGCAGCCGCGTGGAGTGGAGCCCTGAGGAGGGAACGTACCACCTGAAGGGTGAGGGCGCGAGGAGGGCGGGGTAGTCGTGGGGAGGGGGCTTGGTACCAGGGAGGGCCAGTGGCAGAAGGGAGAGGCGTGGACAGCTGTGGCAGGGAGAGTGGGTGGGGCAGGTCCTCAGTTCAGCATGGGATCTCCGGCCCCTGATGTGGCCAGGCCCACAATGGCTACTGGCATCAGGGGCAGGTCCCTAGGACCGTTCACTTAAGCACCATCCTTCACTTGTGTGCCCAGGAGTCATGCCCCCCGACGAATACCATTCAGGGGTCAACAACTCCGTGTACACCAACGTGCTGGTCCAGAACAGGTCAGACCAAGACCCTTGGCCAAACCTCCACCACGCAGAGGCCCAGCTGGGAGGACTCAGGCTATACCCTCTCCCTGCCTCTGCCCCAGCCTGCGCTTTGCTGCTGCCCTGGCCCAGGACCTGGGTCAGCCTGTCCCCAGCGAATGGCTGGCAGTGGCTGATAAGATCAAGGTGCCCTTTGACCCGAGGCAGAACTTCCACCCTGAGTTTGATGGGTACCAGCCTGGTGAGTGCTCTGGGAGCTACCTCAGGGACCTGGGACCTGTGTCCGCCCTGGCCGTCCCCTAGTGATGGAGCAGGCCCCCTTCCTGCTCCCGCCCCCCGTCAGCAGCACCCGTCCCTCCCCAGGAGAGGAGGTGAAGCAGGCTGATGTCGTGCTCCTGGGTTACCCCGTCCCTTTCCACCTGAGTCCTGACATTCGCAGGAAAAACCTGGAGATTTATGAGGCCGTGACATCTCCAAGGGGCCCTGCCATGACCTGGGTAAGGAAACCGCAGTGGTGTGGGGTGGCGGTACTCGCAGCAACCCCAGCCCTGCCCCAGTAGCCTCAGTCTCCCCTCCCCACGTGGTAGGCTTTGCCCCAGCCTGTCCTCTGACCTCTGACCCCAGAGCATGTTCGCAGTGGGCTGGATGGAGCTGAAGGACCCCTGGCGGGCGCGGGACCTCCTGGACAGATGCTTTGCTCATGTAGCCGAGCCCTTCAAGGTAGCTGGGTCTCCAGTCAGCTGTGCTGTGTGCCCGGTGGGGGCAGGTGCTCGCCCGCCTCCCGCTGTGGCCTGGGGGTGGGGCAGGAGTGGGAGCTCAGCCTCAAGGGAGTCACAGCAGGGGCAGGTCCCTGAGGGGCAGCAGCCTCCCGGGGGCCCAGATCCCGAGAGTCCAGCCACTAACTGCCTTGGCACATGCAGGTGTGGACGGAGAACGCAGACGGGTCAGGCGCTGTGAACTTCCTGACAGGCATGGGGGGCTTCCTGCAAGCGGCGCTCTTCGGGTTCACAGGGTTCAGGTGAGTGCGTGTCTGGCCGAGAGCTCTCCCCTCCCCCCCTCCCCCCACCGCCTGCTCTCACAAAAGTCTCCCCTCCCCCAGGATCACCAGGGCTGGCGTGACCTTCGACCCCGTATGTCTGGCCGGGGTGTCAGGAGTGTGCATCTGTGGCCTCTCTTACCAGGGGAACAAGCTGGACTTCTCCTTCTCCAAGGGCTGCGTGACAGTTGAGGTCAAAGCCCGGGCGGGACCCTGGGCCCCACCCCTGGAGGCTGAGCTGTGGCCGACACACACTCGATTCCCCCTGCTCCCAGGTAGGTGGCCGCCCAGACTCCCCCGGGGGTCCAGAGCAGGTGCACCACCAGGGTAAGGGCAACCCCCAGGCATGTGCCCCCACTCCAGGAGCCCTCCTCTCCCTGCAGGGCACAAAGTCTCCTTTCCCTGCTCAGCTGGACGGATACAAAGGTCAGTCCCAGAGGCAGCAAGTTCTGCTCCAAGAGTTTCCTAAGAGAATTTCTGAAGATGCTGGGCGCCGGCCCCGAACCCACAGGAGCCCCGTGGGACACAGCTGGGTCCTCCATCCCCACCAGGGCCCTCCCCCTGGCGCTGCGGTGGGTCGTGGGCACCTGGACAACCCGGCTGCGGGCTGTGTCCTGGGCCCTCGGATCTGGCCTCCCTCTGTGGGTGCCCCCAGCCAGCCGCAGCCCGCACCCTCATGGCCTGCAGATCCCCTTCCTCCCGCCCACTCTCCCCCTGGCAGCCAGGCTCACAGGCTCCACGGAACGTCTGAGTTCATTGGCCCGAAGTTGAGGATGGTCCGCCTCTAGCCTGAGCCCCTCCCCAGCCTAACCCTCCCTGGCCTCCCACTCAGCCACATCTGCCTCTGCCTGTCGGGCTGAGACCTGCACCTGTACCCTTCCCCGGGACGCCACAGGCTGGGGGCAGAGTGTGGCGGGCAGCTCTCCGGAGAAGGCAGAAGGGCAAGCCGCCACGTGGAGGGTAGGCAGGGTGAGGAGCATGAGACATGTCCCCTGTGGAATGCCTTGGGACTCTCAGTTACAGACCAGTCATGTGTCGTGCCGACGACGTCAGGCGTGACTGAATCCAGGTGCGCTCGGCTCCTCCAGCCCTGGGGCAACTTCAGTGAGGCTGGACAGTCCCCATCACAAGCCTTTCCTCAGCCAAGAAGAGAGGGGGCGGGGTGCAGAACAGGACCCTGCATCTTCCCTCTGGCCAGCCGGAAGGACTGGGGCCGAGGGCGCCTGGGTTCAAGGCCACCGGCCTGGGCCCATCTGTCCGACAGGCTGCGTCTCCGCCTGGGGCCTCAGCCCCTCGGTTGGCACATCCCCCTGGGGTCCTTGGGGGTTTCCTGAGAATGAGGTGAGATGGTGCCGCCAAGATTTGGGTGACGGCCGCGGCCCGCGCCAGGTCTGCCTGAGGAATTAAAATCCAGGCCGGGACAAGTGCCATCGGGAGCTGGTGGTCTCCTTCCCTCTGAGCAGGAGGGCTGCCGACGGACAGGGCAGGGCGGGAGGTGCGGCCACACGGTCATACGGTGAGCCTCCCGCCCTCCTCCCTAGCCCCTCCGTCCTCGATGGAGGGTCGGTCCAAGTTCTCCAGCAGACGCTGGACGTGCCGGCTGCGGTGGACAGAGCCGTGCGGGAGTGGGGAAGGAGCGGGCTGGAGGCGTCACCCCGAGGCTCGTGTCTGGCTCACCACGGGGAGCAGCACACGGGAGGAAGGACGGCCTCCAAGGGAGCTCCGCCGGCCCGGCTGCGGATCAGCGTGGATGTCGGCGCTGCCCGAGAGCAGGTGGCCTCAGAGCCTGAAGCCGACACCTTGGCAGGGCTCGTCCGGGTGCTCAGGGCTCTCAACGGTCGGCTATGGGGCAAAAGCTGAGGCCGACCTGCGAGAGCGGGTGTGGCAGCCGGGGACCGTCTCTGTAGAGCAGGTGCCTGTTCCCGCAGCCCTGGAGCAGGTGTGGGCACAGACATCACAGGTGGGCCGGGGGGGACCCTGCCCTCATGGTGCACACAGCCTGACGCTTCTGCACACAGGCCACGTATGTGCGCCTGCGCGGGGCACGGCGAGAGCTGGCCCTCTGGGGGACCGTGGCAAGGTGGTGGGGCATGAGTGCTGGCGTGGACGGTCAGGGGTCCGTGGCAGCCAACTGCCTCAACTTGATCAGGGCCCCTCAGCCTGCCCAGGAGACGGCCTGGGAGAGGGCGGGCCACCGACACGCTCTGTGTCCTTGGCACTGGGCACAGGCCAGACTGTCTCTGTTCCCCACACCAGATGTGGGGACCGGCAGACCGTCCCATGCTTAGGGACATGTACCTGGTCACACACAAGCTGATCCCCGCTCCCAACCCGTGTGTCCAGCCCCAGTTGTCCCCTTCATGGGCCAAACCTGGAGCTCAGGATTGGTGCTGTGTCCATCCTGTCCCAGCACTGACACACTGCCCTTGCCCCTGGTCCGGGGTGGGAGCAGCACCCAGCGTGGGCCAGTGCGCCAGCTCTGGCCCCAGGCCCTGGGCAGCACGCACCCCCGCCTGCAGGGGCTGGCTCGGAGCAGCACTCACTCCGGCACCGGGCTGGGACGCCGCTGGTGCGTGGCCAGGATGCCACCTCCGCTCGCACACCGTGCACGCAGCTAGGACAGCTGTTGGCTTACAGAAGAGGGGGTGCTCTGAGGCTCCAAGGGTAGCAGCTGGATAGACCCCCACACCCAGCCCAGGCCGATGGGCCGGAAAAAGGGGCTCCCTGGGTGGGGTACTCAAAACCCCGACCGCCCTGCTGTTAAGGCCCCTGCAATTAGCCTGCCCTGTCATTGGGCCGGCCACAGAGAGACCTAAGGAACTTGGTCCCAGCCACACAGGCTGTGTGCATGTGTTCAAGCAAACCCCATCTTTGCCAGGCTCTGCCGACTTCCGGGAAGGGGGAGAAGGTGCACGAGGGCGGTGGCGGGTACAAGGATGTGTGCCAGGCCCCAAGAATGCTCAGAAGCTGCCCCCCCCCCCGCCATGTTCATGCTCTGCCCAGCTCCGTGTGTGTGTGAGGTATGTGCGCGAGGGTCATGATTGTGGGCTTGTGTGTCTTTGTGTCCAGCTCCCTGTGCCAGGAGGGAGGGAACCCACGGTGGGGACTGAAAACTAAAGGAATGCACGCGTCATAGGGACAGACAGAATGACCCAGAGAAGGAGGCTGGTCCTCGCCTGACCCACCAACAAAGACATGCAGGGTGAGGACAAGCGATGTCCCCTTTGGGGCTCCGGCCTAACACAAGTGCACTCCCGGATAGGGAAGGGCACACGTGTTCTAGAAGAGAGGCCACTAGACCACAGTGCCCAGCAGGGCCACAGAGATCAAAACCCCGAGTTCCCGGACTTCATTCTAAAATACGCAGGCGTCCCCACCCCAGAAGCCACAAGCCTCCCAGTGCCAAGCGAGGGCAGCAGTTGGGGCAGGGCCCAGCAGACAGAACCAGTCATCCTACCGTCAGGCTGCATAGTCCAGGGGGATTTAGTTCGTGGGGTCTCCAGGGGGGTTCCTCTCGGGAAGAAACCCTCTCCCACCCCAGCAAAAAGCCCAAGAGGCACTTTCTGGAACCAGGTGCTTTTAATTATGAGGCCAAGCCTGAATGAGTCTGGTGATGAGGAGGGAGGGTCCAGCCTGGGCCCAAGGAGGTAGGGGAGGGGGACCGTCAGGGCTGGAGTTGAGGCCACTGGGGTCCAAACAAGGGGTCTGTGGGGTCAGCGTTAGGTGCCCAGGGCGGGAGGGTAGAGTTGGGTTCCAGGGGGTCAGGGTGGCGTCCACAGAGCAGGGCCCTGGGAGTTGGTCCTGGAGTCGGGGTCCGTAGTCAGGACGCGGGCAAGGCCCAGCCTGTCAGTCATAGTCCGAGTCATCGAACTTGGTGCTAAAGAAGGCCGCGGAGTCCTTGGCCAGCCGGGACAGGTGGAGCGCGCCCGTCACCACCAGCGCCAGGAGCAGCAGCGGCGGCACCAGCGCCCACATCAGGGCCAGGATGTTGTAGCACTTGGCTCTGGACCCCAGACGCCGGGCTGCCTCCAGATCTCCAGCCACCTTCTGGTCCCGGGCCTGTGGACCAGGGGCAGGGCCGGGTCTCTACGTGCCCTGGGGGCCCTGCCTCCTCCCGCTCCTCCTGTGGACCCAGAGTCCATCCTGGGGCAGCCTCCACCTCCAAGGACCCTCTGTGGGTGGAGAGTCCTGGGGTGCGGAGGACACTGAGGAGCAAAAGCCGGAGGGCCTTTGGTCGTAGGAGCCCCCGGCATGTGAAAAGCCATTTGATGGAAGAGACCCCCTTGGGCGGCCCCCCACCACCTCTGTGCTCTTCTGGATGGACTAGACCCCCCCCAGGACCACAGCCCTGCCTCAACGGAGAAGCCCTCGTGAGGCAAAGAGCTTGTCCACGGCTTGGCTAAGGGAGTGGCCTTCTCACAGTCGTCACTCCCTGGAGAGCCCCTCCCCCCACGAGCCTCTGGGGCCCCCCAGAAAAGCAATCCCCTCCGGAGAGACTCCTGCCTGCCCACCTGGATGGAGTCGCCCCCCCCAGAGAACCCCCCACCTCCATGGAGTCACCCCCCCCAGAGACTGACCCCCAGGCCCCCCACCGGCCCACCTGGATGGAGTCGCCCCCCCCAGAGAACCCCCCACCGGCCCACCTCCATGGAGTCGCCCCCCCAGAGACCGCCGCCCCATGGAGTCGCCCCCCAGGCCCCCCACCGGCCCACCTGGATGGAGCCGCCCCCCAGGCCCCCCACCTTGACGGAGTAGGCCAGCGCCAGGAAGCCGAGGCAGCAGAGGTTCAGGTAGAGGGCGCTGAACACCGACCAGATCAAGTGGTCTCGAGGTGGGGGTCTGGGCGCCCCCAGGGTGAGGGCCGTGTGGGCGGCGCCGTCTGCCTTGTGGGCCGTGGGGGCCCGGGGGTCCTCGCGGGGGTACGACGTGTCCATGGGTTCCAGCGCCGTCTCCTCCTCGCTCCGGCTCCCGCTTCGAGGGTGGGCGCCCCGGGCCGCTTATAGCCCCGCCGCCCCCTCCCAAGCCCGGCGGCGCCACTGCTAAATATAACGACAAATTACAGACCCGCGGAGGGCGCGGCCTACCCCGCCCCCCAGCCCCGCTGCGCGAACCCCTCCCCCGGCCCAGAGGCCCCCCCCCACGGAGCCCCTGCCCCGAGGCCCAGAGGAGTCGGAGGGGCCATCTGGGGGCTGCGGGTGGGGACGTGTGGCCTCAGCTGCGGAGGAGGAGCCGCAGACCCCCCAGGGTTGGGCTCCGTCCCCAGAACCCAGAGTTCGGGCTTGGCCATCCCGGGATCTCCTGGGCTCACCAGCGTCAGCCTTGGCATCCCAGACGTCCGTGTCCCTGTGCCGGTGGCAGGACACTGGCCACAGCAGGAGGGAAGCGGGGCTGCCGCATGGAGGGGGTTAGCCGGGGAGGAGGGGGGACCCAAGCACCAGCGGTACAGCCGCTGTCGGGGGCTGCACCCAGCTCTCTGTGCCGCCGACCTCCCCCACCGCCAGACGGCTGCTTCTCAGCCTCCGTGCCTGGTTCCTGCTGCCCACCCCGTCCTGCGAGGTTTGGAAGGATGAGCTCAGGGCCCTGTTCTGTTCTCTGGAGGGCCCAGCCAGCCCTCGGCTGTCAAAGCCACCCGTGGGCCACTGACGTTCACAAGGGGCCAGACCTCACTGTGGACCCGGGGCTCACCCACCGACAGAAGGGCTCCCGCCGCCTCATGAGAGACCTCGGGTTCCCGTCCCCCAACCTCCTGTCTTCCTCAGTTGGGGTTGTTATGAAAAGTACCACAGACTGGGTGCCTCATAAACGATAGAAATTTATTTCCCACAGGTCTGGAGGTAGGAAGTCAGACCAGGGGACCAGCGTGGGCAGGTTCTGGTGAGACCCTCTTCCTGGCTGCGCTCCGCTAACGTCTCAGTGTGCTCGCTCGTTGGGAGGGGCTCGGGAGCTCTGCGGGTCTCTGATCACAGCATGAGGGCTCTGCCCTCATGACCCAACTACCTCGCAAGGCCCCCACTTCCTGCTACCAACACTTTGGGCATTAAGATTTCAAGACACAAATTTTGGAGGACAAAAACCAGGGCCTCCACAGAGAGTTTGACTTGGGCCTGCCACGATTCCTGGGACCCATTGTGTCCACCAGAAAGAGGGGCCAGGGTGATGTTTTGCCTGTTGAGACACTGTGATTTATATTAAAAATATGTATTTCTCCATCCCGGTTTCTGGCACACAACCCCTAAAACCCTTGGCATTTCTGAAGGGATAAAGATGTCTCTTGGTATGTTAATGAGGCAGCTTCAGGGACTCTCCTCTGAGGAGGAGGGCTGGCTGCCTGGAGAGCCAACCAAGGGATCCGAGGGCTGGTTCCAGCCCACCCGTGACCTCCGGGGTAGGCGGCAGGGCTGAAGACTGGGTTCCACCGCCACAGGCCCATGAGTTAGCCAGTCCGTGGCTAAGTACCGAAGCCTCCATAAAGCCCCAAGGACAAGGTTTTGAGAACTTCGGGACGGGGAGCACGCGGAGACCCGGGCAGAGGGGTGTGCCCGGCAGGACCATGAACGTTTCCCCAGACCTCACGCTGGGCACGTCTGTCGGGCTGTTCCTGACTTGGACCCTTTCGTAACCAGCTGCGGATCTAGTCAGTGACATGTTTCCCTGAGTTCTGTGAGCTGCTCTGGCGAATGGCTAGAACCAAGAAGCCACAGGAACCTTGGATTTATAGCCACTTGGTCAGAAGCCCAGGTCACAACCCCGACTTGTGCCTGGCCCGGAAGTGGGGAAGGAGGACAGTCTCCTAAAACCGAACCCTAACCTGACATTACCCCTGGGGAGACACTGCTGGGGCCCAGCATTTGCTTAGGACTTAGGACTTAGTACTCTCTGGGCAGCCCCCCACACATGGGAATGGGTCGTTAAACTTAAAAATAAAACTGCCCATTATTTTACCAGCAAACGGGTTTATCTGGGAATAGCAGAAAACTGTAATTCTGGAAGAGCAAGCTACGGCAAAACCATAGATAAGTCCCCAGAAAAGGGCAAAGCTCTTTTATAGGTAAAGGGGGTGGAGTTGGGAGGCTTGAACTCCAAGTCCTTGGAGAGAACTGGAAACCACAAGTACAGTGGCTTCTCTTTAGCGGATTGTGATCAGCTCTTCTGGCTGGGCTTGGCCCTCACTGGCTGGGCTCTAGCCTCCTTGGGCTCTGAGCAGCTCTCATTGGCCGCGCGGTCCAGAAGGACACGGCCGCCTCTTCCCACCGCAGAGGCGGAGGCTGCGGGCAGAGCAGGCCGTGGTGGCGGGAGCCTGGCGTCCGCTGCGCCTGAGTCGGCGCGGCAGGTGCAGGAACCGGTGTTACATCGTGGGCTGGGCCCGGGGTCCACCGTCCTCTCAGATCCCTGCGTTTCCAGACCCGGGGAAGGCCTCCGGGCGCTGCAGGGGTGGCAGGACCCAGGCGGCCGGAGCTGGGGATCCGGGGCTGGAGGAGGCCACACAGACCGAGGGTGCACGTCCCATCCAGGCCAAGACCGTCCTCCCGTCGCAGAGGCGCTCCATGGCCCGGATTCTGCGACCCGCGCTGAGCTCGGCCAGGATGGGGTGAAGCCTGGAGAAGCCGGGACCCCGTGCACCGCAGGAGCCCGAAGTCCCCCGTGCTCAGGACACAGCCGGCGGCCAGTCTCGGCACACGGGAGGGGCGCCCACCTCCCCAGCCGCCCGCGGGAGAGCCGCCCCCTCCGCGAGAGGGACAGCGCCGAGGTGGGAGGGGCCCCCCCAGACCCTGCGGAGGGCAGCCGGGCGGCACGTGGCCATCCCCGCCCCACACAGCCCCGGGCGGCTTCCTTCCAGGTGTGCACACGAGCGGGGTTGGTGGGGACCGCTCCTGGGGCACGGTGGGTCCGCAGGACAGCAGAACCTCATACAGATAAACCCGTTTGGTCCTGACAGCAGACCTCTGGGAAGAGGGAGCTCGACCTAAAACCACATCCGTGTGTTGCCGCAGCTGGAGGCCAGACACAGGCCAGGCCTCAGCCCGAGTCCACCGGCCCCACACGGGACCCAGAGCAGAGTACGGGGGGCGGTGCGGCACACGGTCTCAGAGGCAGGGTGGGGAGTCTGCAAACACGGCACCCCCCACACAAGCGCTTTATTGACGGCAACGGTCGCGGACGCGGACAGAAAAGGCTGCGGCCGGGGGGACAGCCTCGGGCCACGGGCAGCTCCTAGTAGCCTCCGTACTGCTTGACCATCTCGGAAACCATCTGCGGAATCATCAGCGACCCAGTGACCAAAAGGGCGATGAACGTGGTGGTCAGCAGGAGGCCCAGGACCAGGGCCCAGATGTTCAGGCACTTGGCGGTGGAGGCATAAGTCTGGGCCCCAATCACGTCACCCACCATCTTCCGGTCCCTGGACTGGGGCAGAGATGGAGGGTGGGGTCGGGACAGGGTCCTCAGGTGCCTCCCCCCCACCCCGGGTCGGTCCCTGCCCAGAGCAGTGTCCACCTGCCCTTCACCCTCCCCATGCCTGGAACCTCCCATGCCTGGAGCAGAAACCACCCCCCCCCCGCCCCCGCGTGGGCCCCTTCCTCCTGGGGCCGCCCTCTCCTTCCTCAGCCTCTCAGGGGACCCCAGGGCTTGTCCTCCCTCTGCTCTGGCCCCTTCACTGGCCTCACACCCTAGGGCCATGGGTGGGGGCAGTTTCCTGTGAGTCTCTTTGTTCTTTCTGGGAGAGCCTTAGAGCCTCAAGTGCATCCGAGGGGTGGGACTTCAGCTCTGGTCCGCAGGGGAAGTCCTTGGAGTCCTGGGGACAAAGGCTGCTCACGGCCATCCCCAGGCCCCCTCCTGCGGCCTCACACACACACACACACACACACACACACAGTCCCGTACACACACGTGCGCACCCTCCGGCCAGGCGGACCCCCGCGGGCACCCGCACCTCCCGGGAGAGCCCCCCGACCCCGCACACGCACCTTCACAGAGTAGGCGAAGGCCACGAAGCCCAGGCAGCACCAGTTCAGGAAGATGGTGTTGAACAGGGACCAGACGATGTGGTCGGGCACGGCCGTCTCCGCACGGAGGTTGATCACGGTGGGGGTCGCGGGAGCCGAGCTCTGGGGGGCCCCGAGCACAGCCACCTCGTGCTCCTCTTTGAGCATCTCGTAGGTCGGGGCGACGCCGGCGTGGGTGCCCGGGAAGAAGGGCTGGGCGTTGCGGCTCATGGTGGGACACGGAGACCCTGTGGTGTGGACGCGGGTGCGTACTGTGCTCCGGGCCTTCCCTTCCCCCTTTAGTTTCCATTTCTCCAAAGTTTCTATTTCCTGCTATTTCCAAAGTGGGGAATTGGCCAGGCTCCCAGAGGGCGGGCCAATGCCTGAGTGTCAGGTTACAGCAGGGCCAGCTGGAGGAGCATCCTGGCCCAGACGTGCTCAAACCGGGCCTGGATAGCTCCCCCACTTCCCTATTTAGGGGTGTGGGTGGGCCCTGGGGTCTTTTTCAGCCTGGGACTGTCCCCACTGTTTTTTTTGTTTTGTTTTTTTTTTAAAGATTTTATTTATTTATTTGACAGACAGAGATCACAAGTAGGCAGAGAGGCAGGCAGAGAGAGAGGAGGAAGCAGGCTCCCCATGGAGCAGAGAGCCTGATGCGGGGCTCGATCCCAGGACCCTGAGATCATGACCTGAGCCGAAGGCAGAGGCTTAATCCACTGAGCCACCCAGGCGCCCCGTCCCCACTGTTTTAACAGTTTCCTACAGTCCCAGGTTATTAATAACCGGTGTTGTGGTTGACCGGTCCTGGTGGTTCTTACTATGATCACAAGAAGCCCTTCAGCTACTGCGACCAGCAAACCTGAAAACACTTTTAAAATCAGAGACTGGAAACTACACAGCACAACTGTGGCCACAAAATAGGAGGCTGGATGGAGGAGAGGGGTGGGAGGGGGTGGGAAGCTGGCCTAAAGGAGCCCCTGACGCCCCAGGGAGCTCAGAATAGAGCAGCAGGAAATCTGGGCCCAAACAGTACAAAATCTACCAAGATCTGTCCCATGGTTCCACTTTGTCTTGGCACGAGGCTCGCAACCCCCAGGCTTCTCCGTCTCTCCAGGGTGACTGTGGGAGTGGGCCCCCCACCCGCCCCCTGCGGGGCCTCGGACAGGAACACCCGCCTGGGGCCAGCTCCTCCTGCAGGCGCAGAGGATGCCCCCCCCACGGGCAGCCCAGCCTCTGACAAAAGCTCGCATCTAATGCCCAATGGTCCCTGGGGCTGAGCCGCCAGGTCTGACGACTGGCTTCTGCAGTCAGTCCACAGCCCAGAGCTCTATCCCCCAGGCCACTCGCGGGCTGTCCCTACCCCCAGGGGAGCGAGGACAGAGCTGGTGGGCCAGAGAAGGCAGCCACGTCTGGATCCGCCGGAGGGGCTGGGAGCTGCGGGTCTCCACCAGCCGCACAGAGACAGGAGCCCGCGTCCCCTACCCCCCCCCCCCCCGGCCCTGAGCTGCCCACGCGCCCCGGCACCAGTGCGTCCGCACCCCTGAGTGTCGGGGAGCCCCACCCTTGGGACCAAGGGTGTTCTGGACACAGGACGTCCTTGGGTCGGGGACCCCCAGCCTAGGGCCCTGGTCCGGCTCCCGTTCCCAGCAGGGGACCGGAAACCGACCTGAGGACAGGCGCTGGCCCCTCAGAGCCCCACCGCTGGGCAGGGTGTGGGGAGGTGCGCTGAGTCTCGGGGGCAGGCTAGGGACTCCGGCAGCGCCCCCACCCCCAGGAGACGTCAGAGCACCGTCAGACGCAAGTGCACTTTATTGAACTCCGCTGTAACCAGGCAGGTCTGCGCACAGTGCGGAGGGCTGGGCGCTAAGGGGCAGGGGCAGGGGCCCCGCAGCAGGGCCAGCAGCGCGTGGTGGACGATGGGGTCCTCGGCCACGAGCTCCTAATGGTAGCCACCGCTCTCCTTCATAACCTTTACAATCATAGTGTACGCTGTAGCATAAGCGATCACCATAAGAACAACGGATCCAGTGGTCAGCAGGAGGCCCAGGACCAGGGCCCAGATGTTCAGGCACTTGGCGGTGGAGGCATAAGTCTGGGCCCCAATCACGTCACCCACCATCTTCCGGTCCCTGGACTGGGGCAGAGATGGAGGGTGGGGTCGGGACAGGGTCCTCAGGTGCCTCCCCCCCCACCCCGGGTCGGTCCCTGCCCAGAGCAGTGTCCACCTGCCCTTCACCCTCCGCATTGCCTGGAGCCTGAGCAGGAACCACCCCCCGCCCCGCGTGGGCCCCTTCCTCCTGGGGCCGCCCTCTCCTTCCTCAGCCTCTCAGCCTCTCTCCCTCTCAGACCCCAGGGCTTGTCCTCCCTCTGCTTTGGCCCCTTCACCGGCCTCACGCCCCATCCCGAGGGAGCAGACTTTGAGTACCTTTTGCTTCTTCTGCACCAGACTTGAGGTCTGAAGCCACAGTGTGAGGATGGAGTGTCCCCACTTGGGCCGGGAGGGAGAAATTCTTGGGGACGGGGGGGAGGGGGGACACGGGCCGACGCTGCCATCCCCAGCGCAGCCTCGGCCTGTGCTCTCCTGGGAGCGGTCGCACGCGTGCACACTCACACTCGCTCACACACGCGCACCCTCGGGCTTCCCACACCCCGCGTGCCCTCTGGCCAGGCGGACCCCCGCGGGCTCACTGCTCCCGCACCTCCCGGGAGAGCCCCCCGGCCCGCACACGCACCTTCACGGAGTAGGCGAAGGCCACGAAGCCCAGGCAGCACCAGTTCAGGAAGATGGTGTTGAACAGGGACCAGACGATGTGGTCGGGCACGGCCGTCTCCGTCTGGATGTTGATCACGGTGCTGGTCACAGGAGCCAAGCTCTGGGGAGGCCCCAGGATGTCCACTTTGTTCTCCTTGACCATCTCCAGCGCTGGAAGGAGCAGGTGTGTCCCGGCTGACACAGAGTGGGGAAGTAGCTCCCGATGCAGAGACTGAGTGGGTGAGTCTGATGCGGGGACAGTGCTCAGGGGCCCTCCCCCCCGAGGGCAGGTTTGGCTTCTCAGAAGTTTCTCTTTCCTGGTGTTTTGTAATTGGTGACTTGGCCGGCACTAGGTGGGCCGACCACGCGGTATCAGTTTCCACCAGCGCAGGGTGGCATGAAGGGCCGTGCTGCTTAAGCTTCACTTTCTTGTACTGTAACTGATGAAAGTCGTGTTTTATAGAACTTGGCTTTTTAACCCATGTAACATGCAAAACGGAGTTTGCCGTTTTATCTGACGGTGTGTCGGTGACTTCTTGAACGTTCTTGGTGTGCGATACCCGTAACTAATATTTAGTTGCAGATCATTTTTATAACAAAAAATAAGCCCCATCGGGATCACTCACCCGCTCCCCATCTCCGGGGCCCCCCGTGTCTGGCTCCCTTTATCTGTTGGCGTCTCTGCATTTCCCTCATTCTGTCGCACGCGCTGGGAGGAGTTGCTTTCCCGTCAAATAGTGTTTTGAAGCTTAATTTTGTCTTAGCGTCTGTCCATACTTCTTTCCATCTTCCGGCCACATGATACTCCGTTCCGCGGGTAGAGGACCTTCCTCATCCAGTAGTGACGGGCTGGACACTTAACTGTCCCCACTACTTGGCCGCTGAGTTACATTGTGCCCGTCCCCCGACTCGGCACCTATTTCTGTGTCTGCAGAACAGCCCCGGTGTTTTCCCCACAGGCTGCGTGGCCCCTTTCGTGTCATGGCTGCAGCTCCGGGGTCCCGATGTGGACACGTCCCCGTCAAGCTGTGGGCCTCGCTCGCTCCGCTCGTGTTCGGGTCTCAGCAGGGTGCCCTGTGGGCTTGGCCTGCTGTGGGGCGTCTGTCACACCAGGGTGAGGCCTTAACACTTCAGGAGCCCCCTTGCCCCGGTCAGCGACCTTTCTTTCCTGGCTTAGGGTGGATAGGAAGGCCAACAGGGCTGGACGGGTCTCTTCATCCCGCACAGTGGCTGGGCTCTTCCCGAGGTCGTGTCTTTGCTCAGGAGGACAGAACGCTCCAGGCGTATTTCAAAGCACCGACATTCCCTTTCCTGCCGGAACCAGAAGGGAATTTTCCTCTGTTCTTCACTCCGAGAACACGGTGGGTCTCCCTTGAGCTATGGAAGTTTGATCCCTGGACTTGGTCCCCTGAACTTTCTCCCAGGGACTCACTGCCTTCGGGGGCTCCTGGTTTGCAAGCCCCTCTTCCAACCCGTTTCTCCGGCGTGGGGCCTGCTGTTCACCCTGTTCCTTCTCGGAGGGAGCCAAGATGAGTTCTCGATTTTCAGTTTCTGCACCTGCTCTCCTGTTGCCAAGCCAGGAGTGACAATCTCCAGGCTCCTTAGGAGTAGGGCTGGAGATCAGACCTTTTGTGTTGAGCTGTTAGATTTCAGTGACTATTCTTTCCTTCGACTGATTTTCCCTCTTTATAAGAATAATGTCTATCTCCAGTATGGTACTGGCACAAAAACAGACACATAGATCATTGGAACGGAATAGAGAGCCCAGAAATAGATCCTCAACTCTATGGTCAACTAATCTTCGAGAAAGCAGGAAAGAAAGTCCAATGGAAAAAAGACAGCCTCTTCAACAAATGGCGTTGGGAAAATTGGACAGCCACACGCAAAAGAATGAAACTGAGCCATTTCCTTACACCACACATGAAAATAGACTCCAAATGGATGGAGGACCTCAATGTGAGACAGGAATCCATCAACATCCTTGAGGAGAACGCAGGCAGCAACCTCTTCGACCTCAGCCGCAGCAACTTCTTCCTAGGAACATCACCAAAGGCAAGGGAAGCAAGGGCAAAAATGAACTATTGGGACTTCATCGAGATCAAAACCTTCTGCACAGCAAAGGAAATAGTCAACCAAAACCAAAAGACAACTGACAGAATGGGAGAAGATATTTGCAAACGACATATCAGATAAAGGGCTAGTATCCAAAATCTATAAGGAACTTAGCAAACTCAACACCCAAAGAACAAACAATCCAATCAAGAAATGGGCAGAGGACATGAACAGACATTTCTGCAAAGAAGACATCCAGATGGCCAACAGACACATGAAAAAGTGCTCCACGTCACTCGGCATCAGGGAAATACAAATCAAAACCACAGTGAGATCCCACCTCACACCAGTCAGAATGGCTAAAATTAACAAGTCAGGAAATGACAGATGCTGGCGAGGATGTGGAGAAAGGGAAACCTCCTGCCCTGTTGGTGGGAATGCAAGCTGGTGCAACCACTCTGGAAAACAGCATGGAGGTTCCTCAAAAAGCAGAAAATAGAGCTACCCTATGACCCAGCAATCGCACTACTGGGTATTTACCCTAAAGATACAAACGTAGTGATCCGAAGGGACATGGGCACCTGAAAGTTTACAGCAGCAATGTCCACAATAGCCAAACTATGGAAAGAACCTAGATGCCCATCAACAGATGAATGGATAAAGATGTGGTATATATACACAATGGAATACTATGCAGCCGTCAAAAGAAATGAAATCTTGCCATTTGCGACGATGTGGATGGAACTAGAGGGTGTCATGCTTAGTGAAATAAGTCAATCGGAGAAAGACAACTATCATATGATCTCCCTGATATGAGGAATTTGAGAGGCAGGGTGGGGATTGTGGAGATAGGGTAGGGAGCAAAAAAATGAAACAAGATGGGATCAGGATGGAGACAAACCATAAGAGACTCTTAATCTCACAAAACAAACTGGGGGTTGCTGGGGGGAGGGGTGTGGAGAGAGAAGGGTGGGGTGATGGACATGGGGAGGGTGTGTGCTGTGGTGAGTGCTGTGAAGTGTGTAAGACCGATGAGTCACAGACCTGTACCCCTGGGGCAAAGAATACATTATATGTTAATAAAAATAATTTTTCAAAAAGAACCATGTCTGTCTCTTTATTGATGTCCCCTGTTTGGTGTGACTTTGCCTCCCAGCCTCCTTCACGTCCTTGAGCAGGCTTTCCTCTAGCTCTCTGGCCATATTCATAAGGCTGTTCTGCGTCTTTTCCTGTGAGAGGCCCCATCTGACTCTGACGCGCAGTTCCTGTGGGCTGCTTTCTCTCCGGAGAACGGGCCACAGTTTCTCGGCTTGCTCTTCCGTTTCTGCTGGAACCTGGACCGTTTAGACCATGTGCTGCAGCAATCCTGGGTCCTGGCTCCCCCTTTCCAGGCTGGGGGTTGCCGTTTGCTGGTTCAGTACTGAGCGCTTGGTCTGGTTCTTTCATTCTCCCCAAGGCCCCTCGCTCGGGGAGGCACAGTGGCGGCCTCGGCCCAGTCACTCTGCTGTACCCATGTGTCGGCAGGGCCGCCTGACCACACCCCGCTGACTCCCCTGACTGCTCGCGGGCCGCTCAGCCAGGCCGTCCTGTGCGGATCGCTCTGCACACGCACCAGTCCAGTTCCGGCTGCGCTGAAGGAGCGTTTTCTGTTTCTCCTGCCGTTGAGGACTCAGACTGCTTATCCCACGGTCCGTTCCTGCAAAGGGGCTGACCTACAGCTGAGACTGAATCTTCCTGAGTCCTGCCTGTCCTCCCACCGGCCCTTCACCGCGGCTGCACCGTCTCTGACACTGACCTTGGGCTTGAACGTCACATTCTATTGCAGAGGAAGCCAGTTTTTTGGGAAGAGATTGGGAACTATCTGCTTTGGCCTGCTTCTCTTGCCCAGCAAAACCCGAGCCGGTTCTCTGGAGCTGCAGGCAGGAACTTCTGTGAGGGGCCTCCCCTTCCCTCCAGGGCTGAACACTCAGTGGAGGGAAAGCCGCTTGCCTCCCTTGGCATGGAGAGCCTCCAGCTCATGACCCAAAGCAAGGACAGTCAGGGTCCCTCCACGCCCAGTGCTTGGAGCCCCGGGCAGAGCCTCTCTCCACGCCTGGGAGCTGTGCAGCAGGGATCTCCGGTCTCCGGCTTCACTCACCGGGGGCTCAGCCAGAGGCTGCCAGGCGGGACGAGAAATGAGAAGGTCCTGCTCCCGCGGGATAGAGCCCTCCGGCTGACACGGGGGGGAGAGAGCCACGTGTCCGGCTACGGTCCGGAGAGGACTCAACCCTGAGGACCTGCTGGGGCGAGGCGGGGGCAGAGTCTGATCTCGACTCCTACCGCCCAAGCTCCTGCAGAGGTTGCCGGTGGAGGTCTCTGCACCGGCTATTTGGCTTTGGGGCCATTTCCAGAGCCTCTAGAGGGTCATTCGATAGAATTATCACAGGTTTGCCTGGGGACGGGGTCGGCTCCTGCCACCGTGCTGGAAAGCTGCCCCCAGAGCTTCTCAGAGGCATTTCCCTGTGGGCCGACAGCTCCCTGACCCGGAGCTCCAGACTCCTGGGCTCAGCGCAGGCAGGGCCAGGTGGGAGAGGGTCTTGTCTCCTCTCCTCGGATTCTGAGACAGAGGCTGGGGCTGCCCCGACCCTTCCCTGCTTTCTAGCTGCTGCCTTCATCTTCAGGTTAAATTTCCGAACCCGGCAAGAATTTCTGGGAGTTGTGGGCCTCACCCAGGAAATCAAGAGCTTTCTCTGCGTGCTGGACGCGGCTCCCTGTGAGCGTCTCGGGTATTTCCGATAGGGCTGACTCGCACGAGGAGACCGGTATCTCTCACTGTCGGCTAATTTCTCATCTGTCCCAAGTGAGACGGGTGGAAACTGGCCTGGGTTGGAGAAAGCCTCACAGAACTCCCCTCAGCCCCCTTCCTGTCTCAGGACTCCCTCAGGAGGTTCCTGCTGGTGTGGGGTCTGTCAGCCCCCGGGGAAGGGGCTGCTGTGGGTGAGTGAATTATGTGATTCTGGAGTCCAGGCCGTGCTGCCTTCCAGAGCCACAGCTCAGGGACAGACCAAGACCCCGCTATCCTGCGGCCGAGTTTCCTAACTGCCAGAGACGGGGGAGGGACAGGTGGGAGGGAAAGGCAGAGCGACCCCCCCCCCCCCCCCCGGCACTGACGTCCTCTGCAGGGTTAGGGACTGGGTCGCAGCCGGCACTGGGGAGCCCCGGAGCATGGGGCAGGTGTGGAGGGAGCTGACGGAGGTATTTCCTCTTGGGGCCTTGGGTTTTCCTTACACTCATTCGTCCCTGAGTCATTGCCATTCATTTATTTAATATTTTTGCATATCAGCTTAATGTCTCTCTCAGGATATCCATTTCCCGAAGGGTTATACATTTTTTTAGTGTACATACATATACCAACAAAGTATTTCTGACTAGATCTATATTTTGACAATCTCTCCCGTCAAGGTGACCTTGAAGCCCTGCGTGAGCAGGAAGTGAAAACCAGAGCAGGCATGCAAATTACCAGTCATGAAGGTGTGTCTCCTGCACCCAAAACCCCCTGGCAAAGGCTGGGTGGTTTGCTGGTTCCAGCCTTAATCTCTGTGCACACAGGAGCTCACCACAAAAGTAACTGAATGGAAACTCAGTGTCTACGCCCAGCCCAGAACACAGGCCTCCCAGAACTCACGCGGGAACCTCCCAAAACAAGCAGCAACAGCAGCCGGAGTGGGCAACAAAGCCTGGCGGGTGGCCAGGTCATGGGATTGACAATGTCTGGTTTTCCAGTAAAATTCCAGACCAAGAGTCACAAATACACAGTCCACACACAGAGGGACGCGTTCAGCAGAGCTGTCTTTGAGGGGACAGACACGCGAGATGAAGATTTAAAATATGATCGGGAAACCCCAAAGACCCGTCGAACAAGTTAAAAGGAAATGAGAATAGTGTTTCGCTAAATGGAGACTATGAAGAAAGAGAGAAAACATTTTCAGAAGAATCCAGTAGAGATTCTGAGGCTGGGCAGTGCGCAAATGAAATGAGAATTCGCTGTGGGGTGCAGAACACGCCTGATGCGTCAGAAGGAGTCAGCGAGCGAGCGCAGAGGTCGCCAACTGGCATCATCGTGCAGAAGACAGATGCGTCGGACCTCGGAGGCTTGTGGGTTGCCAGCCAGGGTCCCACCCGGTGAGAGGGGCCCCAGGGCAGAGGCAAGAGAAAGCACAGAACGAGCATGTGAAGAAAGAATGGCCAAAAGCTTACCAAAACCATGAAAAAAATCCCCACTAATCCACGTGTCCAAGAAGTTCTGCAAATTCAAGGGATGACCCCAAAGAGATGTGCACGTAGACGCGTCATGGACTGTGGAAAGTCAAAGACAAAGAAACTCAGGCACCCAGTCTCGGGGACAGGGGCATCTCATCGTCATGTTTGCTGGCGCTGGCCCCTGACTTAGGAGGCCTCTTGTTCTGTGCGCTTCCGCCCTTGAATGCTTTCCCTGGAGAAGTGTCTAACCCAACCCTTGGCCATTCTGAACTGGGTCATTTGTCTTTTCCTGTATTTGTGTCCTCTGTGTCCCCTTGAGCCAGTCTGCAGATGCTGGGTGTGTTGGACTGTTTCAGCCGGCTTTTCCAGCCCGTCGGCGCACCAGTCCGCGGCGCTCCCACCGTCCCGTTATTTCTGGAAGTTGGTTGTAGCGTCCCCACTTTCATGTCTGACTTTAGAAGTCGGAGTCTTTTTTCTTCTTAGTCCATCTAGCTGAAGGGTTGTCCATTCTGCTGGTGTCGTCAACGAACCCACTTTTGGTTTGTCGATTTTCTTTACACCTGCTCTGAATGTTATCATTTCCTTCCTCCGGCCTTCATTTTAGTTTGGTCCTTGTTTTCTCTGTTTCCCACAGGGAAAGGCCACGCACTGGTCCTCTTTCTCCTCTTCGTGTAGGAGTCTCGGCCTGAAGGAGTTCCCTCCGAGAGCTGTTTGCCCTGCTTCCCAAAATGCTCATACGTTTGGGTTTTATTTTCACTCATCTCAAAGCTCTTTTTGTCTATCTTGTGATTTAGTCTTTGTTTTTCTGCTTATGTAGGGAATTTCCCTGCTTTACTTCTTTTTTTTTAAAGATTTTATTTATTTATTCATTTGTCAGAGAGAGAGAGTGCACACAAGCAAGCAGAGGCGGAGAGAAGCAGGCTCCCCGCGGAGCAGAGAGCCCGATGCGGGACTCGATCCCAGGACCCTGAGATCATGACCTGAGCCGAAGGCAGAGGCTTAACCTGAGCCCCCTCGGGCAGCCCAACTGCTTTACTTCTGTTACGGAATTCTAACTGTATTTCATTACGGTCAGATAAAACGTTTTGTACGATTTCAAGCTGTTTTCATTTACTGAGAATTGTTTTATGGCCTCACGTGTGTCCCATCTGGACAGTATGGCATGTGCCCGTGAGAATGTGCGTCCCTATGCTAGTCCGGCTGGGTCGTACTTGCTGTGAGACCACCCCACAGGGCGAGAATGTCCCCCCACCTTCCCCAAAACTTCTGATCCCAGTGTCGACTCTGATGAGGCCCCACGTCCGCCAAGAAGCTGAGGTGACGCGTATTTCTCACGCTATGGTGCGTTATGGGGAGAGCGAGGTGGTCCCAGCAGGTTCATGAATGGCTTGAGGGGGCAGAGCAAGGAGGTTGCTCGAGGCTCTTACAGTGGCTTAGGGACTGGGGCCGGGACGTGATTGGCCACGCGTGGTTTGGACTCCCCTCCAGCGCCAAAGGAGACAGCAGCCAGGCTTTCCTGTCAGCTTGATGTAGGGCAGAAAGGGAGGCCAAGGGTGAGGCTTAAAGCTATCAACAAACATCAAAAAATGGAATCAGACTCTTGATCCCAGCTCACACCCGATATGCGATGGTGACTGAAATGTGCCTTCTTTCATTTCATTTAACGCGAGCCTCTTTGAGGGACCCATCGTGGCACTCTGTGCGGCCTGTGGGCTGAGGCTGGTCGGGCGGTGAAGGTCCCACTGAGCACCTAGCTTGGGAGCCTGAGTATCTGAGAAGGGAAGCAGGTGCCTTTTCGAGGTCAGGGATCTCTGGAACCCTGGAGGGGGCGAGGAGTGTCTCTGGGAGCCCGTGCCATGGGTGTAGTGGGTGTGGATACGCGTGAGCGATCTGTGAGACAAGAGACTGGCAGAATTCCGTTCTTTGCCCTGAGTCTGTGAATGGGACGATGGGCCACGGGCTGGCCATGGCCTCCAGTGCTGACCTGACGGCTGGTTCCTTCCATCCTCACCCCTTTCAGGGACGCCCGGTCAGGGGACAACAAGCAGCAGCCTCCTTGAGCGCCACCAAGCACCATGGCGACCAGGCCCCTGTGGCGTGAACTAGCTCGCACTGTGGGTTTCAGCTGTTCTGTCCTGCTCGTGAACTGGTCCTTCCTAAATTATAAAGCACCCTCCATGGGGCAGCCGGGTGGCTCAGTCGGTTGGGCGTCCAACTCTTGATTTCAGCTCAGCTCGTGGTCTCGGGACTGAGTCCCACGTTCCATGTTGGTCTCTGAGCTCGGCGCGGAGTCTCCGTGAGTCTCTCCCTCGGCCCCTCCCCACCTCGCACTCTCTGCCAATAAATAGTAAGTAAAATCTCTAAAAAAAAATACCCTCCTTTATACCCAGTGACAGCTGCCTTCAAGTCTGTGCGGTCTGACCCTCAGCGTCCCCACAGCAGGCCTCTTCCAATGGCTGTTTCCAGAGCGACATCGTCCCAACCTGTGTGTGTCGTCCAACGGAAGGCTTCCTGCAGACTGCCTTTCTTCGGGTCACTTTTCTCTTTTTTTCTGTCTTTTGATGGACTGTTTTACGTTTTACATTTAATGTATTTATTAAGGTAAAAGTGACTTTGATTTGCCGTTTTTCCTAAATGTCTTGGGTCTTATTTTCTGTTTTCTCTATTCCTCAATAATTCCCTGTATGAAATAGATCATTTGTATTTTAATTTCCTTTTCATTTATTTTACTATATTTATATATTTTTTAAGATTTTATTTATTTGACGGAGAGGGAGACACAGCGAGAGACGGAACACAAGCAGGGGTAGTGGGAGAGGGAGAAGCAGGCTTCCCGCTGAGCAGGGAGCCCAATGTGGGGCTCGATCCCAGGACCCAGGATCATGACCTGAACAGAAGGTGGGTGCTTAACAACTGAGCGCCCCTGGCGCCCCTATTTTACTATATTTTTTTGCAAGTTAAAGTGGTTGCTATGGGGCTTAAGATTAGCATTTTACCTTATCATAAACTGGCTTTAAATAACCCAAGTTAATTTCAATAAAAGCCAAAACTTGTACCGATGTTTAGCTCCATTCACTCCTTTATCTTTCATGACATTTTCGTCACACGTAAATCTTTATTCATTGCATATAATAATATTCAATATAAATACCAGATTTATAATGTTTCTTAATGCAGGCACCTTTAAAAAAAAAAGAAAAGGTACAGACAAAAATACATTTATATGATTTTTATCCAAATATAGTTACTTGTGTGGGTCTTCCTGCGAATCTGAGTCACTGTCTACTGTTCTTTAATTTCAGCCTAAAGAACTCCTTTTAGCATTTTAAAATTTCTTTTATATTTTTTTTAAATTTATTTATTTATTTATTTGCCAGAGAGAGGGAGTGCAAATGGGGAGGAGGGGCAGAGAGAGAGGAGGAAGCAGGCTCCCTGCTGAGCAGAGAGCCTGATGTGGGGCTCCATCTCAGGACCCTGGGATCCTGACCTAAGCTGAAGGCAGAGGCTTCACCAACTGAGCACCCAGGCGCCCCTCCGTTCAGTATTTTTGTAGGCCCGTTCTGCTAGCCTAGAATTATTCCTGGGTTTGTTTTTCTGGGAATGTCTGAATTCTCCTTCACTTGTATGGTTACTTCTGCTGGATATAGAATTCCAGACTGACCGTGACATGTCATGGTCCTGCCTGCTGGTCTCCGTGGTTCCGATGGGACACCCCTTCTGATCTTCCTGGGGATTCCTTCTACAGGAGGACTTGCTTCTCTCTTGGGGCTTTCAAAATCGGCTCTTGTGTCCAGGCTGGGTCTCTGCGTTCACCTTCTGTGCTGCTGTTGAACTCATGGGACATGCTTTCACCACATCTGGCAAGTTTTCAGTCCTTATTCTTCACATAAAATTTCTGCCCCTCCTCTGTCACTCCTCTCCGTCGGGGATGTCCATGCACACACGTGCTGATACCCTTTACCGAGCCCTACAGGCCTTCGAGGCTAACTTAGTTTTTCTTCTTTCTTGTTCTGCTTCTCAGACTGGACAACCCCATGGACCTAACTTTGCGTTCACTGCCTGTTCTGCAACCGCCTGTAGACGTGCTGACCTCTTCTGTGAGATCTTCGGGGCGGGGGGAGGGGGTGGTATTGTTCCACTCTAATTTCTGCTTGGTCCCCTTAGAGGACTTGTATCTCTTTATTGATATTTTGTATTTGGCGAGAGCTCCTTCTCATACTTTACTTTGTTTCTGTGGTTCCTTTCAGGTCTTCCAACAGATCTCAAGAGCTGATTTAAAGTCGTTCTCTAGCATTACAGTATCTGCGTCCCTCTGAGACAGTTTCTATTCACTCCTTTTTTCCTGTTATGAGCCGTAGTTTCTTGTTTATTTGTTTATCATGATGCTTTGTTGAAAATTGTACTTTTGGGGCGCCTGGGTGGCTCAGTCATTATTAGGCATCTGCCTTCAGCTCAAGTCACGATCTCAGGGCCCTGGGATCGACCCCACATCGTGCTCTCTGCTCAGCGGGAGCCTACTTCCCCCAACCCCACCTCTCTGCCTGCTTGTGATCTCTGTCTGTCAAATAAATAAATAAAATCTTCCAAAAAATAAATAAATAAAATAAAAATTTCTAAATAAATAAAGAAAATTAGACTTTTATTATTTCTTTATTTTTCACAAAAACTGCACTTCTAAAATAATAGAAGGTAGCAACTTGGGAAGCTGAATTCATCCTTTCCCCAGGGGGGACTGTTTTCCCCTTCCGCTGTGCTTCTCTTCTCTGCAGGAATCCTGGTCAGTCTATTTGCTTGGCCCTCGGCGGCTGCAGACGGACAGAGATTTCTCAGACCTCCGACACCCGCGATCTCTGTCTTGTCGCGGGCTGGGGCCGTGCTGGGGCCTGCCAGGGCTTTCCTGGGCGTGAGCGCCGCCCCACGTGCGCGCTTGGCTTCCGGAATCCCGGGAATATGTCGGATTTTGTCTCTTTTTTTCCGTTTTCATCCTGAGACGACGTTCACGAAAGGGCGATGGCCGTTCAGTGCCTTCACCATGTTGTGCCACCGCCGCCCCGATGGTGTCCAAACGGTCGTCAGCTCCGGGGAAACCTACCCACTGAGTACCCCGCGCGCACCCCCTGCCCGCCGGTCCTCTGACACCCCGACCCCGCGGACAGCCGCTCCGGGGGCCTCCGGGGAGCGAGCGCACGCAGTAGCCGCCGTCTGTGTGCGCCTCGTGCCGCGGGGCGCAGCTGGGGTCCGTGCAAGCCGCGGCCTGTGTCCCGGGGGTCCCTCTGCCGCTGGGCACCGGGCGGGCGGGAATCGCGCGCTGTTTCCCCTTCCTCCGTCCCGGGCGGCGGGCGTCTCCGCGGGCGGGGGTCTCCGCGGGCGGGGATCGCGCCGCCGTCGCCGGTGCCTGTGCGCTCCGGGGCGGACGGGGTCCCCCTCCTCTCGGGCTCCCGGCCGCGCTGGGCCCCACGGCGGCTGCCCCTCGGGGGGACCCTACGCCCCCGCGCGCCGAGGCTCTCCCTTCCCCGCGCCTCCCCGCCTCGCTGCGCGCGGTCCTGCTGCAGCGGAGCGCGTGGACCCCCGACGGTTCGGGAGACCCGCGACGCGCTCCTGGGCTCTCTGTGTGTCTTCCCGGAGAAACGCTGGTTCAAGCTCTTGGCGCAATCAAAGCTGCTGGACGTCTTCAAAGTTCCCTGCGGACGCCTCATCCCCCGCTTTTCCTCTTGAGCTTTCGGGGCGCCCCGGGCCTGTCTGCCCCGAAACTCTCTAGCCGGTAACCCGTTCGCCTTTATTTCTTCTCTGACGCACTTCCTAGATGGCAGCTTCTAACCTGTGTAGCTTTCTTTCTTTGCTCGATCGCGCGTATTTCTTTGCAGAGAGACCGCAAGCGTCGGGGGGGCAGGGTCCCCACTGAGCAAGGAGCCCGCGCGGGGCTCGTTCCCAGAACCCTGGGTGGAACCAACCGAGGCACCCAGGCGCCCCCGTACAGTTTTATTTCCGCCCGAAAATTTTCTTCTAACATTTCTTACAAGGTAGGTCTGCCGACAAACTCCTTGTTTCTGCTTGAGAAAATACATTTCATCTCACTTTAAAGGAGTAATTTCAGTATATGTGGAATTCCAGGTAAATGGGTTTTTTCTTCTTTCAACATTGTAAATGTTCCACTCCACTTCTTGCTAGCATGCTTTCAGAGCTGATGTTTGGTGCAGTTCTTCGATTTTCTATAGATGAGGTATACTGGTTTACGTATTGGTTTTTAAATCTGGCTTTTTCCCCTATCTTTGCACTTTGAATATGAGACGTCTGGGGGTGGGTGTCATGAAGTATCCCGTTGGTGGCGCTTTTTCCCTTAATGTCCACCTCGTCCAGTATTGTTACTTATGACTGCAAGTGTCCCAACAAACTTGCAGTTAATGTTCCCTGGCATACAATTTCCATTTTATGAAATTCAGTCTGTTCTTATCTCAAAAATATCGCCGGAAGGATAAAGGCTTCTATTTTAAATCAGCTCTAGCGGTCAGTGAATTCAAGTCCGTCTGTTATTATTGGACTTTCTTTGGCCCGTGCTTCTCTTCAGCCCCTTTCTTACTCTCTCTGACTAGACGATCCGTGCCCCAGTCCCACCGCAGGGTCGTGCGCCTGTTCCTGAACTCCAGACACTTCTCCCAGAGCCGAGCACGTCGCTCGGGTTTATCAGTGCCGGTGTCTGTCAGCGGTGGGAGTATTTCCCGGCCTTGAAGACTTCACCCCCGGTTACCGGCCCTGCTGCACCTCTCTTTCGTGCATTTCGTTTCTCCGTGTGCATCCGCTGCCCGTGGCTCGTCTCCGTGAACTCAGGTTTTCTTCATTCATTTTCCGCGATCTCCCTGGACGGCTGCGTGCTGAGCCATATACGGCTGTCTATTTAACTCTTTTATCTTTCGTTATTGGTTTCTAGATTAATTCTGCTCTGATCATAGAACACACTATCAATTATTTAAATATTTGAAGTTGTTTTATATTTGCCGAACACTTGGCAACTGTCGAACTCGAACAATTCCACCGTTCCAACAGACCGTCCGTTCCCAACGCGCCGCGGCCTGCGCAAACACGTGGAGGGCAGCGCTCATGCAGCCCAGCAGGTCAGTTTTCTTAGTGTTTTGTTCAGATGTGTGATAATATTACTGAATTTTTTAAAAGATTTTATTTATTTATTTGACAGAGAAAGAGAGCGAGAGAGCACAAGCAGGCAGAGAGGCAGACAGAGGCAGAGAGAGAAGCAGGCTTCCCACAGAGCAGGGAGCCCGATGTGGGATTTGACCCCAGGACCCCGGGATCATGACCTGAGCCAAAGGCAGAGGTTTAACCCACTGAGCCACCCAGGCGCCCAATATTACTGAATTTTTACATGTATTTTTTTCCCTATCAAATTGGTTTTATCAGCCCTGAGGGGTTTGTGTTAAATATTTACACTGTGGTTATGTTTTCATTGTTTCTTGTTGTGTTCCTGTTCCAGTGTATATGAGCTAAAAGTTACATATTTAGACTTTTGAATGAGGTACTTCATTAACCCACATTTAATGTAATTATGGATATTTTTGGGTTACATTCCTCATGTTCTCATTTTTCACGTTTTATTTACTGTTTCATTTGAGCTTCTAGTTGTAAAAATATTTTATTTGAGAGACAGAGAGCACAAGTACTTATTTATTTATTTGAGAGAGCGTGAAAGAGCACAGAGGGAGGGGTAGAGGGAGAAGCAGGCTCCCCCGGAGTGGGGAGCCTGACGCAGGGTTCGGTCCCAGGTCCAGGATTGTGACCGGAGCCAAAGGCAGGCGCCGTGCGTACTGAGCGCCCGAGCTTCTGAAACGCAGTTCCAGCTCTTGCAGAATACGCCACTCCACGGAAGTCTCTGGGCACAGGGGGACAGGCGTGCACTGTCCTGTGGGCCAGTGGTCATGGCTTTGCCTTCATGTCGCTGCTGGCTGGGGCCACGCCGCCTTCCTCAAGCATGTTTTTGGCTACAGCAGAGTTACAAGAGGCCAAACCCCATATATAAACATTTTCAGGACACTGCTCACTTCACTTTTATTGATTTTTCGTTGGTCAAAACGTGTCCTGTCGCCAGGCCTGCCGTCCAGGACAGAGTCCCTGACAAGGTGCGCGGCTGCAAGGCCAGGAGCTCACCTGTTCCCTGGAGTACCTAGTGCTCTCTTGCCGCCCTGTCCCCGCGCCCTGCCGTTGCCGCGTCTGGCCGTTCTGGAATGAATGGCACTTTGCTGTGTAAACCTTGTCAACATTTTCTGTCTCCAGAGCGGGTCCATTGCTCACGTCTCATCCAGGAGCGACACCAGCCTGGGGCCAAGGGGTACGCGATCGGGTCCGTGGGTGCTTCTGCAGGTGTCCTTGGGCCACTGAGCACCGGCCGGTGTCCTGGGAGCTGCTTTGCCTCTTGGAGGACGCTCTTTGCTCATGTCATTTGCCTCCTACCAGGGGAAACTCCAGGCCCACTCGGATGGGGTCAAGACGTCTACTGTCCTTCATGTTGGCCGAGCGTATAGTCCGGAAGTACGGTGGAGACTCAGTCAAAAATACCCTGATGACAGCTGAAGTGAGGGTTTTCTTAAGACCAAGCGTTTTATTGTGCGACATTTTAGACTTTGGTTGCACATTGCTTTGAGTAATGTTTTTCCTCTTTCCCATCTGTCAGCACTGACATGGATCAATTAACCCTAAAGCAACAGAAAAACCACATGGTTTCTGAGATGTGTGCAGGTAGGATATGGCTATGCAGTTCACTGCATAGCCAACGCGTGGGACACACTCAGGCCCCGACTGGGGCTGGGGCAGGAGCCGTTGGGGGAACCCGTCACGCCCTGGACAGGACTGATGATCGTGGGCCTGAGCAAAGCCCAAGGGACAAGCATGGGAACGACTCAGGCGCCACAGCAGCCTCCCAGGCTCGGCTCTCACCCCCACACTCGGGCCTGGAGTGCCCAACCCTTGAGGGACCCGGAGGCCCCTGGAACGGTGCTCTGGGCAGGGGAGGTCGGCATCCGCCCCAAGCCAGGCTGCTTTGCACAGAAGGGGCTTGTGTGGTGGTAGACACATTGAGGCATGAGAGCCCTCGGGGGTCCTCATCTGAATTAACCCGACTGTGAAGGGCTGGAGGAGTGTCAGCCACCTGCTCGATGGGGCCGGACCCGATGTGAACAAGGGCCCCACGGGGACGGCAAGCCACAGCACTGAGCAGTAATCTGGAGAAAGGGAGGAGAAAGGGGACGTCTGGGCTTCCCTCCACAAGGAGAGCACAGGCACGTTTTACCTGGGTTTTCTCAGGGTGTGGAAGGGGACTCAGACTGATAAAATTTGAGGTATTTCCCATCTTGTTTGGACCCCGAGATGAAGGTGGCGCCTAGACTCTCTCCTCTGGGCTCCGGAGTGGCCGAAGTAATTGGACGTGGCGGAAGCCTCTAGGCCTGCACACCATGGGGCGTCAGCATGCCTTGCCCTCCCCCCTGAGCTCCTAGAGCTGGGAGCCTGCTCGGGACCCTGCGCGAAGGGGAGAGCTCAGACGACTGCTGGGGCAGGATGGCTGTGGGGTCCCAGCTCTCCCGAGCTTTGACTGGTGAGTCGGAAGCCAGAAAAGACCACAGTGCAGAAGGGCAGGAGGTAAATCTCACAGGGTCTGTTTCTGCAGGTCCCACTGCTGTCCTTCCTCCCACGCTCACCCATATTTCGGAAAATTAGCTTATAGATAAAGAAACTTAGTTGTGTTTATACATAAGGTTAAAATTTAGAACTTAAAATGTGGTACATTTTATACTCTATATACTTCACCACAGTTTTTAAAAATTGATTTTGGGAGTTTATTCCTCAACTTTGTGGGGTGATGGACTATTGGAGGACTCAACTTTTTCCTGTGTGATTTCATTTTAACAACAGCCGTGCTTCATAATGAGCACAGAAAATTCCTTGACAGTTACCACTCTTAGGAGTTAGCAGGAGCTGGCCCCACTGTCCAAGACACGTGAGACACGTGAGACCACAGAAGGTGCATCTTAATGTCCTTGAGCCCCTAGAGCCCGGGCAGGAGCCGAGGGACAGTCGTGGGACAGCAGCTGGATGACACGGGTACGGCAAACGGCCTCACTGGTCTGGAATGTTCTGCCTCCGGCCTCTCGTGCAGCGCTGGACCAACTCGAGGCTCTGACTTGGTGCGTCTGGTACAGCCCTGCTCCTAGTGAGCAGGTCGGCCCCAGGGACACCTGGTGGCTGGCCCATGTCCCCCCCCCCCCCCCCAGCTGGGGGGTTGGTCCCTGGCTCTTAGCCCGAAAGCCACTGATCCATTGTGAAGATGAGCCCACCACCACGGTTTATCTCTGTTCCCATCACTGGTGTGAGGAGTGGAAAACGCCTCCTGGGAGGGGACAGGGGCCCCACCGAGAGCCTGATTTGGGCCAGGACTCCATTCAGAACTTAGCTTCCATGTGCCCTCATGCAGTAACTTTCTGCCATTTTGTCATCTGTCCTTCTCTTTGCCCTTTTTTTGGGGGTGGGGGTCAGTAATGACCCCCATTTTATTGCTTTTACACATTTCGGCCAGTGTTTACCTTCACTGGTCTTAGCTGCTCAACTTTGAAACTGGGAGGTGCCCGTGCTCCATGGTCCAGAGCTCTCCAGGGTTGGATCTCATTCCTGGTGACATGCAAGAGTTGGTCTGTTGACTCAGTGCCCGCATGAAACAACCATTATCATCACACAGGAAAATGGTGGCAGAGGAAATCCCCAAAGCCCATCCTTCCAGCACGGTAGCAAGTAAACTGGGGAGATGACCTGAGCCAACGCTTTCCGAGTCTGGGCAGTAGTAACAGCTGACAGAAATCAGAGGAAAGCTTAACCAAGGAAAAGTCGTGAGATCCCAGTATGGTGGTTTGTGGCATCTTAACTCACGCCCGCTCCCACCTCACACCCAGCTGGGCAGGAGCCGTAGCCGGTCGCACACACTTCCACACGTCTGAAGAGGAGGAGACGCCTGTAACTCCCTGGAGGAGGCCAGCATCCCCAACACCAGAGCCAGACAAAGACACGGCAAGGAGAGAACCACAGACCAAAACATCCCTTGTGAGGACAGAGGGGAAAAGACTCAACAAATTCCTGGCGATCTGAACTCAGCAATATACTAGAAAGATAGTACACCACGACCGAACGGGATTTGTCCCAAAGGTGCAAGGGTGGTTTAAGAGATAAAACACAGTTTTTAGGACACCTGGGTGGCTCAGTTGTTAGGTGTCTGCCTTCAGCTCAGATCATGATCTCAGGGTCCTGGGATTGAGCCCTGCATCAGGCTCTCTGCTCAGCGGGGAGCCTGCTTGCCCCCTCTCCCTCTGCCTGCCTCCCTGCCTGCCTGTGATCTCCGTCTGTCAAATAAATAAAATCTTTAAAAAAAAAAAAAAGAGTTCAGTTCTGTGCACACAGAATGGATTTCATTTATTTATGCTTTAATTCCTTTCAGCAATGTTTTGTAGTTTTCAGCATACAAGTCTTACATCTATTCGGTTAAATTTCTTACAAAGTGGTTTTTTATGATACTGTTGTACACGGACTTGTTTTCTTAGTCATATCATAGGGTTGCCAATTGGTACTGATTTTGCTGTATTGATTTTGTCACCTGCAATTTTGCTACCGTCTTTAATATTTTTCAGTGATTTTGTCAAGTTTTTCTGTTACAAGGTGGTGATGGTTTTGCTTTTTCCTTTCCAAACCAGATGCCCCTTCACTTTTTGGCCTTTTGCCCCAGTTGGAACCTTTATGACGGTGCGGGATGCGTGTGCAGCAAGCAGACGTCCTCGTCTCGTTCCCGATCTGGGCGGGAGATTCCAGTCTGTCACCATCGGGGATAATGTCAGCTGTGAACTGCCCATAGATGCCCTTTATCAGGGGGAGGAATTTCCCCTCTATTTTTAGGTTTTTACTCTGTTTTTTATCATGAAAGTTTGCTGGATTGTGTCAAATTACTTCTTCGGTCGTAACCGAGAGGAGCCTGTGCTCGCTCGTCCTTCTCTCGATACGGAGCATCGCACTGATTGATTCTTTAAGCTGAAGTACGGTTGACAACAATGTCACATTAGCCTCAAGTGTGTGACCCAGAGACCAGCAAGGACGGCTCATGCTGTGCTGACATCTGCCTCCTCGCAACACTGTTGCGGCGTCACCGGCTCCATTGCCTCACTGTGCCTTCCGTCCTCCCAACCCGCTCACGTCCTAACCCTAACCCTACCCTAACCCTCCTGACCCAATCACGTCCTAACCCTAACCCGGGCCCCTCTTCCCCCACCGCCTCCCTCTGACAACCATTGGTTTGTTCTCTGCGTTTATGAGTCTGATGCTTTTATTTTAAAAGATTTTATTTATTTATTTGACAGACAGAGATCACAGTAGGCAGAGAGGCAGACAGAGAGAGAGGAGGAAGCAGGCTCCCCGCGGAGCAGAGAGCCTGATGCGGGGCTCGATCCCAGGACCCTGAGATCATGACCTGAGCCGAAGGCAGAGGCTTAACCCACTGAGCCACCCAGGCGCCCCCACACCTGAACTCTTAACGTGATTAAGATGGCAATACCGACTAAATTTATTTACAGATTCGATGCAATCACTATCAAAATTCGTACTGTTTTGGTTTTTTCCCAGAAATGGACAAGCTGATCTTAAAATTCACATGGAACTGTCGGTCCAAAACAGTCTTGGAAAAACAGAACAAAGTTGGGGTGCCACTTTCCGATGGCGCACAGGACGGAGAATGAGGCACAAACACGTCTGCTGCAGGAGGGGGAGGGGCAGGGGGCAGGAGAGACCCCTCGGTCTCATATTTACTGGAAAGTAGGTAACAACCAACAAGACCATGAGTCTTGTAGATAAGTAAGAAGAAAGGCGAAGTCTGGTCCCGCAGTCCGTGACCTAGAGGGAGCAAGCCCATACAGAAGGGTTGTCTGCTTACTGCGGGTGCTCTCGGGGAAGGGGGTAACGGAAACGAGGCGGCAGCATCCGCACTGAGTGGGCCGAGCCTCCCTAGCAGCTCGGCTTCAAGGACACGTATTGTCCTCTCCCCCAGAAGCCTGTTTCCAGTACACGTTTTCCTTGAGCCTACATCTAGCATGCCTGGGCTACTGTGATTTCTCATGGGTTATATTTTAGGCAGTACGTTGTTCTGAGGGACGGCTACATGGGGCTCACACTTCCTGATTTCAAAAACATACTGCGAGGCCACGGGAACCCAGACAGCGGGGCACTGTCTTGAGGACAGACATACAGACCAACAGAAGAGAGCTTAGAGTCCGGTCATAACCCCACAAAAAATGTACGGTGAACTGGTTTTCAACGGGGTGCCAACGGGCTGAGACGACGGAGACCCACGTGGCAAGGACGACAGTCCGACCGCTAGCTTACAAACTACACAAAGTCAACTCAAAACAGAAGAGCTTAAACTAAGAAACAGACGGAAATAGCAGAATAAACTTTGGGACCTTGGGTAAGGCACTGGGTTTCTTAAATGGGACGTAAGCACCAAAAGAGAAGAGATAAATTGCACTTTGGCGAATTAAAACATTTGTACGTCAAAGGACTGTGTCGAGGTGAGAAGGCAGCCTCCAAGAGGACAGTGTTCTTGAGATTCCCGTATCTGACAAGGGACAGTGTTCAGAGCACAGCTGAACCACCAGACCAACAGCCAGATGAGTAAAAGGACAGAGACTTGACCGGGGACGACCAACAAGCAGGTGAAAGGCAGGGGCAGCGGCACGTACCAAGGAAACCCACAGCAGACCACGGCGACACGCCACTGCCGATCAGCGGGACCGCTCTCATTTTGTTGAGGTGCAGGTAAGTGTTGGTGAGAACAAGGAGAAACAGAGGCCTCGCACCGTGCTGGCGGCAGTCTGGGGGGTCCTCACGGAGCTGCAGGTGGCTCAGTCGGTTTCAGCTGGGGTCGTGATCTCCGGGTCAGGCTCTGTGCTCAGCCAGAAATCTGCTTCTCCCTCTCCCTCTCCCTCTGCCCCTGCTCGTGTGCTTTCTCTCTTTCTGAAATATACCAATCAACCTTTTCCAAAAAAGTTACACGAGCTGTGACATGACCGTCATTCCACTCCTTGGAGCACTGAAGAGAAGTAAAAACGTGTCCACAAGGAAGTTTCCAACAGCATTATTCCTAAGGGCCAAGAAAACTGGAAATACCCAAATGTCCATTGATCAATGAATAAAGAAGCAAAATACATTACGTCCCTACGACACCATATTTGTCGGCCAGAGAGAGGGTCGTGGTTCTGACTCCTGCCACGGCTCAGGGGAGTCGCGAGAACATCAGTTCGGTCAAACAAGGCAAAAGAGGCCCGAACTGTAGGCTTGCCTTACCGGAAATCCCGCTAAAGGGGCACCCAAAGAAGCGCAGGTGCGCTGTTCACGGGTGGGGTTGGCGCCCCGTGGTCTGTGCGTCGTTGGGCAAGGGCGCAGGCAGAGCCGGAGTCGTGACAGCTACACGCACCAGAACCTGAAAGGCCACGTGTGCCCTTTCCATGCGTAGAACGGCAAAAACTGGTGTTTTGCAAATTTTACCTGATTAAGAAGTTAAATCATGTAAGCCTTAAAGAAATGGTAGTAAAAATAAGCGACAATGAAGCAAAAACACCTCCCCTGGCAAGGACTCCCGCACACGTCACCGAGCGCCGCTGGCGGCTGAGCTCCTGCCCCTGACCATCCCTCCGCCAGCAGGGACAGTCTGCTAACTCCCCATCCCCCGGCTGGACTGCTGCCTGGGGATCCCCCGGCTGGGCTGGGCCGCACGGGCTCCCCGGCTCCCCGGGCTTCTGCAGCGTGAGCAGCAGCAGGACCACCCCAGGGAGGGTGGACCTTACGGGGGGTGGGCGCACGCTGCCAGGACCCGCTCCCATCCGCTGCGGGGCTGGCGCAGTCCCGGGTGCGGCCACAACCCCCAGGTCCCGGCCGGAAGGGCCCCCAAGTCCTGGCCGGAAGGGCAGGGCGGGCCTCCCGCCCGCAGCTCGGGAAGAGGGTCCCAGCCCGCACAACCGCACCCGAGCTGTGGTGACTGGGGTGCAGGGTCCTGCGAGGCGGGCAACCCTCTCTGGCAGCAAATACCCCCCTTGGACGTGGAGCTTCTGCAGTCACAGCTGAGCGGGGAGGCACCCGCTGGCCAAGCGCAGGTCGCTGGACCGTCCTGGCTGCTGACGGTGGGGCTCCCGGGGGGCCCAGAGAGGAGCCGGGCTGCTGTTGCGGTGGGGGGGGGGGCACCCGCAGCCCAGGCTTCTGCAAAGAGCACTTGGGAAAGAGTTACTGGCCTCGGGCTTTGTGTGGAGGGATCCCAGGAGGACACGGATGGGCGGGACTGCGGAGATGCCCGGGTTCAGTCCAGAGGGGCAGCGGCGGCGGGGCAGGGGCTGGGGCGCACAGATGAATCCTGGGCAGCTCCCGGCCTTTGGACCTCAGCGCGACAGGTCCGGAAGGCAGTTGCCGCCCTGCCCTCTCGGCTGGGTATCAGGGGGACAGGCCCTCTTCCGACCCAACCCCCAGGCGCAGACCCGCCTGCGCCCCTCCTCCACCCGGGGTACCCAAGCCCTGTGGTGCACCCTCGAGTTGGGCCGCTGCGGTTGGGGCAGGGATACGGTGCGGCCGAACCACAGCAGGGTGGGAGTGTGCGGCAGAGGAAGGGGACGTGTCACCATCCCACCTCACACCCCTGTGCCGCTGGTTGTGGGTGAGCGTCGGCCTTGGGGCATCCGGTGTCCACAGTTCGGAGGCCAAGGCAGGCGGAGGTAAGGGCGCTGACCCGCAGGGCAAGGTGCACCGCGCCCTGGAGAGCAGAGCGCCGCGAGGACATGGCTCCAGAGGAAGACCGTGGACCCTGAGTCAGGAGCCCTGAAACTCTCCCAGCCGGTGGGACCCTGGGACGCTAAGGACATTCTGACCCAGCACCCCCCTTCTCCAGATAGACCCGTTTGGTCCTGACAGCAGACCTCTGGGAAGAGGGAGCTCGACCTAAAACCACATCCGTGTGTTGCCGCAGCTGGAGGCCAGACACAGGCCAGGCCTCAGCCCGAGTCCACCGGCCCCACACGGGACCCAGAGCAGAGTACGGAGGGCGGTGCGGCACACGGTCTCAGAGGCAGGGTGGGGAGTCTGCAAACACGGCACCCCCCACACAAGCGCTTTATTGACGGCAACGGTCGCGGACGCGGACAGAAAAGGCTGCGGCCGGGGGGACAGCCTCGGGCCATGGGCAGCTCCTAGTAGCCTCCGTACTGCTTGACCATCTCGGAAACCATCTGCAGAATCATCAGCGACCCAGTGACCAAAAGGGCGATGAACGTGGTGATCAGCAGGAGGCCCAGGACCAGGGGAAGTCCTTGGAGTCCTGGGGACAAAGGCTGTTCACAGCCATCCCCAGGCCCCCTCCTGCGGCCTCACACACACACACACACACACACACACACACACAGAGTCCCGTACACACACATGTGCGCACCCTCCGGCCAGGCGGACCCCCGCGGGCACCTGTGATGAGGAAACGGGAGGCTGAGGACAGAGCAAAGCTGGCGCCTCGCACCCCTCTCCGCCCGCCCCCTCGGTAATACGTGTGACTTTCCTCGGGCAGCCCTGACCGCCATAAAAGAGAAACGAATAGTTAACTTGCCTGCAAGACAGGACAGAAATCTCCCAGCTATCCTGATGTTACTGGCTTGCCAAAAGACCACGTGGATCAAGCTGGAAGACCTCCCGGATGGAGGCCCTTTTCAGCATATGAAAACTCCGTTGAAACCTCCCTTCCCCTCACCTTCCCCGAACCGCAGGGTACACAACCTGCCATCCCTCACAACCCGGGGCAGCAGCTCTTCCTGCCCACGGGTCCTGTCCCCGTGCTTTCATAAACCACCATTTTGCACCAAAGATGTCTCAAGAATTCTTTCTTGGTCATCGGCTCCGGACCTCAGCCCACCGAACCTCACCTAGGTTCTAGAACTTCATCACCTGCACCTCCCGGGAAAGCGCCCCCCGACCCCGCACACGCACCTTCACAGAGTAGGCGAAGGCCACGAAGCCCAGGCAGCACCAGTTCAGGAAGATGGTGTTGAACAGGGACCAGACGATGTGGTCGGGCACGGCCGTCTCCGCACGGAGGTTGATCACGGTGGGGGTCACGGGAGCCGAGCTCTGGGGGGCCCCGAGCACAGCCACCTCGCGCTCCTCTTTGAGCATCTCGTAGGTCGGGGCGACGCCGGCGTGGGTGCCAGGGAAGAAGGGCTGGGCGTTGCGGCTCATGGTGGGACACGGAGACCCTGTGGTGTGGACGCGGGTGCGTACTGTGCTCCGGGCCTTCCCTTCCTCCGCCGTTTCAATTTCCCCAAAGAATCCTTGTAGGTGTTTGGGGGAATGGGGCTTGGGCTGGGTCCCAGGGGGCCAACCGGCCTGTTCAATGTCGGGTTGCAACAGTGCGGGGTGGGCGGGAGGGAGGGAGGAGGTCTCAGGGGCTCGTCATCCGTCCGAGGGCTTCCAGTCTCTGCTCCCGCGCACCTCACTCAGGATGGAGAGCGGGTCCTGCGGACCTTCCCCAGCTTGTGGGTCTCCCCACCCCTCCCGGCCCAGGCCCACACCCACTGCAGGCCCCTGAGGCCCCACCAGACTCCAGCCCCCAGAGAGAGCCCCCAAGCCTCAAAGCCCATCCCTCAGGGGTCACAGGCCTCCTGTCTGCTGACCTTCCCTGGTTCTGAAGTCCATGTGATGAAGTTCTAGAACCTAGGTGAGGTTCGGTGGGCTGAGGTCCGGAGCCGATGACCAAGAAAGAATTCTTGAGACATCTTTGGTGCAAAATGGTGGTTTATGAAAGCACGGGGACAGGACCCGTGGGCAGAAAGAGCTGCTGCCCCGGGTTGTGAGGGATGGCAGGTAGTGTACCCTGCAGTTCGGGGAAGGTGAGGGGAAGGGAGGTTTCAACGGAGTTTTCATATGCCAAAGAGGGCCTATAAGATGCCAGGAGTATCCCAGAGGTCTTTGGGGATACCTGGAGGTCTTCCTGGCTTGATCAATGTTGTCTTTTGGCAAGCTCTTAATATCAAGATAGCTGGGAGATTCCTGGTGGAATGTCACAATCCTGCTATCAAGCGTCTTTGTTAGAGATTTAGGTTCAGAAGAGACTTAATAGTTCCATTTCCTTCTATCTCAGCCTCCTTCAGTTTTGAGTATGGAGGGGAGGGCTTGAGGAACTGAGTTATTTACTCTGGAAATGATCAGTAGCACAAGGTAACTTCTTTGTGTGTAGATCTCGAGGACGTTTGTAAACCAAGGGGAACTATTTGTTTCTCGTTTATGGGGTCAGGGGTGCCTGAGGAAAGTCACACACATTACCGAGGGGAGCGGGTGGAGAGGGGGTGCAAGGGGCCGGCTTTTGCTCTGTCCTCAGCCAGCCTCCTGTTCCCTCATCCCATGCTGGGGGGGGCGGGTTATGCGCACAGGTCCGGCCCGGCAGCCTGTTGTTTCCTGTCCTGGAAGGAGCCTCCAGGGTCCCTGGGAGTGAGATCACTGGGCGCTGCGGGACATGAGGAGCCCCCTGTGCTGGGGGACAGGAGAATCCGGGCCCGGCGGCAGCCACTGGGAGCACGTGGCAGGCACACTGTGCCCGCCGAGCCATCCTCCTCACCCCTGCCCCACTGGTCACTAGGGGTGCAGGAGGACGTCGGGCCTTCCTCCCCGGCTGTCAGGCCTGTGCCCGCTTCTCAGGAGAGCCTCACCTCAGGTCGGTAGCCAGGACTCAGCTCTTTCTAAGAGTGAAGGCTCAGTCGTCCTATTGCTGCCTGTGGTCCTGGCCTGCATGGCGCGGGGTGCAGGAAGCCGACGGCCCAGGCCCAGCCCGGCCTGTTAGGAGCTCTTGCCTTCACCCTAGAGGCCCAGCTGGCTCAGGGCCCCCAGACCAGCATCAGGTCTGGGTCTCTGGCCCCGGCTCCCATATCCCAGGTTCCCATCATTTCAGCCCCCTCCCCAGGCTCCCCTCACAGGGTGTCATCTGCTTCCCACCTCGGGGTTCCCTCCCAGTCAGGTGTCCCCTGGAACCCAGTCTTCGGTTAAATCCTGCCTGTGTGTGGTTCTGCTGTCCTGCGGACCCACCGTGCCCCAGGAGCGGTCCCCACCAACCCCGCTCGTGTGCACACGGAGGGAAGCCACCTGGGCTGTGTGGGGCGGGGATGGCCACGTGCCACTGGGCTGCCCTCCGCAGGGTCTGGGGGGCCCCTCCCACCTCGGCTCCTCTCCCGCCACCGCCGCGCTGTCCCTGCTCGCGGAGGGGGCGGCTCTCCCGCGGGCGGCTGGGGAGGTGGGCGCCCCTCCCGTGTGCCGAGACTGGCCGCCGGCTGTGTCCTGAGCACGGGGGACTTCGGGCTCCTGCGGTGCACGGGGTCCCGGCTCCTCCGGGCTTCACCCCATCCTGGCCGAGCTCAGCGCGGGTCGCAGAATCCGGGCCATGGAGCGCCTCTGCGACGGGAGGACGGTCTTGGCCTGGATGGGACGCGCACCCTCGGTCTGTGTGTGGCCTCCTCCAGCCCCGGATCCCCAGCTCCGGCCGCCTGGGTCCCACCGTCCCAGCAGAGGCCTTCTCCACGCCCGTCTAGGAGTCCCCACGTCCCCCCACACTGAGAGGAAAGCCAGTGTCTGCCTGCCTCTCTGCCCACTGACCATTCCCTTCGCACGGGGCTGCAAGACACCCTGGCATGGGCCTCCGTTGCAGTCGCATCTCTGTCCAGCTTTCTGCCTCACACTGAGCTGACCCGGGAGAACCAGGCCAGGAATTCTTCCTTCCCATCCTCTGGTTCCAAGGGGTTGACCCTGCAGCCCGGGCAGGAGTCGAGGGACAGGTGTGGGACAGCAGCTGGATGACACGGGGGGTAGAGCAAACGGCCTCCCTGATCTGGAATGTTCTGCCTCCAGCCTCTCGTGGGCCGCGGCTGGAGCATGAGCGGGTCCACTCAAAGCTCTGACTCCGCGGGTCCAGTACAGCCCCGCTCATGGTGGGTAGGTCGGCCCCAGGGACACCCGGTGGCCCACGTCCGTTTTCAGAGAGAAGACAGGAACAGCTACGTCAGGCGACTGTCCACACACCCCAGCCCTAAGGACAGCTGGTGTCGGGTGCAGCAGCAGGCGGGGCCCCTACTGGGTCGCTGTGAGGCAGTCCGCAGTGTCCGCCAGGCTCCGTCTGGGTCTGAGGGTCAGACTGGGGATGACGCAGAGGTTCGGTGGGGACCAGCGCCCCTGTACCCATCAGGCTGGAGTGTGGCCCCGGCTTCTGATGTTTTTTATTTCTCTCCCAGCTGGGGGTGGGGAGTAGGGAGCAGACGTCTCCCACCTCGTCAGCCCACCAGCCAGCCGCCATTTACTTCTGGTGCCATTACTGATCTGAGGAGTGGGAAAGCCTCCTGGGAAGGGCTAGGAGTCCCACGGAGAGATTGATGTGGGCCGGAGACCCACGATTCCTTGAAACCTTTGTGCTCCACCTGAAAGAGGGGATAAGGCTTTGCCTGTTGGGATATTCACCTGGGCTCTGAGTCCAGCACTTTCTCTGATGCACCCGTCCCACGTCCTCCTGGGCCCAGTAGAAAGGACCCGCCCCGGCTGCCGTGAGGACTTTGGGGTTTTGCACAAAGCACTTGGTGGCCGCACCCTTCCAACTGCGGCTCCAACCTCACTCAGTGGTTGGATTTTGTCTGACACCAGCTCACAGCAGAGCTCAGGCCCGTGTTTCTGTGGAGATGCCGTCTCAGAGCCCTGGTTCCCGATCCTTGCTTCCTTGGCTGGAAGAGCTGAGAGCATCATATGCCTGGGCTTCTGTCTGCCTCTTGGAACAGGCTGTAAGGTCTCTAGAATTCTACTGCCTGTGGCTGTCCCGGCCCTTGGCAGCCTGCCTGGCCTTCACGCCCCGTTAACAGCGCTCCTGTCTCACCGTCCATCCTGGGGCAGAGGAGGTCACCTTGCTCTCCACCGAGTCCATGGCTGGCCCTCACCGTCCATCTGCCTGGCATAGCCGTGTGCGGGTTTTCGAGCTTCCCGTGCTCTGTCCTGGAGTTCAGGGTGGACCCTGGGCAGGACAGTGGGAGACGGGACATCCCTCCGAGGGGGCTCCAGGAACGTGGTGCATAGTCCCCATTAGATGAGGCAGAAACGGAACGGTGAGCTGGAGCAGAGACTGACGGTGGGACACTCTGCCGGATCCCAGGGGCTGGCAGCAACCAGGCCCGGGGAATGTGGGAGCCACCCAGGCAGGGCACGGGGGCCGGTGGGGGTTCCCTCCCTGACCCCAGCCAGCCCCCCAGCGGCCAGAGCAGGTCCTTCCAGCATCCCCCCTGTAAGGCCCACCTACCCTGGGGCAGTCCTGCTGCCGCTGGCCGCCGGGGGTCGGGGGGGCCGTGCACTTTGTGGGCCAGCCAGGGGATCTGCAGGCAGCGGCCGGCTCAGGGGCCCGTGCTGCACAGGCGGACACGGGCTGGGCTCATGGTGCCGTCCGTCCCTCAGGGCTTCCGGGACCAAACACGGAACCCAGCGTGACCACTGCTGACTTCAAGGGGAGCCCCGGGACACAGCCCCACTACTGGAACCCGGGCAAGCCTGGCTGCCCCAGAGGGCAAGGTGCCCCGGAGAAGGGGTTTCCACCCTGACACAGGCCTGTGGCCACCCGGGCTTCTCCAGCTTCTCCAGGGTGACTGTGGGAGTGGGCCCCCCACCCACCCCCTGCGGGGCCTCAGACAGGAACACCCGCCTGGGGCCAGCTCCTCCTGCTGGCACAGAGGATGCCCCCCCCACGGGCAGCCCAGCCTCTGACAAAAGCTCGCATCTAATGCCCAAGGGTCCCGGTGGCATTAGGAGACCCTCCCCGGGGCCCCGGCCAGGTCGGGTGAAGGGAGCGAGCCCGTCCGCTCAGGCTTTCTGTCCCTGGGGCTGAGCCGCCAGGTCTGACGACTGGCTTCTGCAGTCAGTCCACAGCCCAGAGCTCTATCCCCCAGGCCACTCGCGGGCTGTCCCTATCCCCAGGGGAGCGAGGACAGAGCTGGTGGGCCAGAGAAGGCAGCCACGTCTGGATCCGCCGGAGGGGCTGGGAGCTGCCGGTCTCCACCAGCCGCACAGAGACAGGAGCCCGCGTCCCCTACCCCCCCCCCACCGGCCCTGAGCTGCCCACGCGCCCCGGCACCAGTGCGTCCGCACCCCTGAGCGTCGGGGAGCCCTACCCTTGGGACCAAGGGTGTTCTGGACACAGGACGTCCTTGGGTCGGGGACCCCCAGCCTAGGGCCCTGGTCCGGCTCCCGTTCCCAGCAGGGGACCGGAAACCGACCTGAGGACAGGCGCTGGCCCCTCAGAGCCCCACCGCTGGGCAGGGTGTGGGGAGGTGCGCTGAGTCTCGGGGGCAGGCTAGGGACTCCGGCAGCGCCCCCACCCCCAGGAGACGTCAGAGCACCGTCAGACGCAAGTGCACTTTATTGAACTCCGCTGTAACCAGGCAGGTCTGCGCACAGTGCGGAGGGCTGGGCGCTAAGGGGCAGGGGCAGGGGCCCCGCAGCAGGGCCAGCAGCGCGTGGTGGACGATGGGGTCCTCGGCCACGAGCTCCTAATGGTAGCCACCGCTCTCCTTCATAACCTTTACAATCATAGTGTACGCTGTAGCATAAGCGATCACCATAAGAACAACGGATCCAGTGGTCAGCAGGAGGCCCAGGACCAGGGCCCAGATGTTCAGGCACTTGGCGGTGGAGGCATAAGTCTGGGCCCCAATCACGTCACCCACCATCTTCCGGTCCCTGGACTGGGGCAGAGATGGAGGGTGGGGTCGGGACAGGGTCCTCAGGTGCCTCCCCCCCACCCCGGGTCGGTCCCTGCCCAGAGCAGTGTCCACCTGCCCTTCACCCTCCCCATTGCCTGGAGCCTGAGCAGGAACCACCCCCCGCCCCGTGTGGGCCCCTTCCTCCTGGGGCCGCCCTCTCCTTCCTCAGCCTCTCAGCCTCTCTCCCTCTCAGACCCCAGGGCTTGTCCTCCCTCTGCTTTGGCCCCTTCACCGGCCTCACGCCCCATCCCGAGGGAGCCGACTTTGAGTACCTTTTGCTTCTTCTGCACTAGACTTGAGGTCTGAAGCCACAGTGTGAGGATGGAGTGTCCCCACCTGGGCCGGGAGGGAGAAATTCTTGGGGACGGGGGTGGGGGGGGGACACGGGCCAACGCTGCCATCCCCATGTCCTCCCTGCCGGCGCAGCCTTGGCCTGTGCTCTCCTGGGAGCGGTCGCACGCGCGCACACTCACACTCGCTCACACACGCGCACCCTCGGGCTTCCCACACCCCGCGTGCCCTCTGGCCAGGCGGACCCCCGCGGGCTCACTGCTCCCGCACCTCCCGGGAGAGCCCCCCGGCCCGCACACGCACCTTCACGGAGTAGGCGAAGGCCACGAAGCCCAGGCAGCACCAGCTCAGGAAGATGGTGTTGAACAGGGACCAGACGATGTGGTCGGGCACGGCCGTCTCCGTCTGGATGTTGATCACGGTGCTGGCCGAGCTCTGGGGGTTCTCCATGACAGCAGCCTGAGGGTCTTGCTGGACCATGTTAAGTTTAGCGGACATCGCGTCCTCGCCAGGGAAAGAAGGCCAAAGAGTGCAATTAGGTCGCCAGAGTCCTGACCACTTTCAGGGGGAAGCCCCAGGTAAGGCTCAGCCCCAAATCAGGGTCCCCTCCCCATGTCAGCTTCCTTCTGCTTTCTCCAAAGTGTCTCTTTCCTGCCGTTTTGTAACCTGTGACTGGGCTGCTGCAAGAGGTAGACCGGCCCCCGGGGTCGGGTTCTGAGGGTTCTGTGTGCGAGTCAGGCCCAGGGGCCCATGTCGCCTCTCGCAGAAGGAACCTCCAGTGTCTCTACAGGGTCCCGAGAAGTGAGATCACTGGGTGCTCCAGGAGGTGAGGAGCCCGTGCCGCCAGAAGGCAGGAGGCTCTGGGCCAGGGGGCCGCCACTGGGAGCTCTCCTCCCTCGCCCCTGCCCCCAGCAGGTCATCTGCAGTGGAGGATCTTGCGGGGAAGGGTAGAGAGCCCGGCTGCCCCACCGCAGGCCCTTCCCTGACTTACACCCTCAGCTCTGCGGCCCGCAATCCGGCGCCGCGGAAGGATGAGTTCATCAGAGCAAGACGAGTGTTTCATCTGAGGGAAAGCAGGCCCTGTGTTGGGCAGAACTGATGGTCGTCACCCTCGCTCACCAGAAGGACCGCAGGCAGAGGCCTGGCTCCTCCCCAGCCCTCGTTCGAAGTCCGGTCCCTGCAGACGCTGCTGCCCTGCTCCTGCGGCCCCGGTCAGCATCCGTCCCCGTCTGTGCTGCAGCTTCCGAGGTCCCCAGCGCCTCTGCCCTGTCCTGTCGTGGGGTCACAGCTGGTGGCCTGCTCCCCGCACTGCCTCCCCGGGGCTCCTCCCGGTTGACTCCCACTCCTGGGAGGGCTTCCAGGCGGGCCGAGTTCCAGTGGAAAAGGGCAGTAAGTATAAAAACTCATCATTTTGAAGGCTTGGTGAGAAAACCGTTTCTGATAAGATATGATGTGTTTCACTGGTAATATTTTTATTGATTACATGTTGAGATATCTTGGATTTATTGGCTTAAATAAAATAGATCATTAAAATAAATCTTACTTATTTCCTTTGGCTCTTTTAAAATGTGGTTACTGGAATATTTAAAGTTGGCTTTGTGGAAAATAAATACAAAATGGATGAAAGACGTAAACGTGGACAGGAGACCATCGCGATCCTAGCGGGAACACCACAGCACCCTCCCTCTGTGACCTCTTCGTCGCGAGCAGCTTCTCGCTGGACGAGTCCCCGGAGGCCAGGGAAACAGAAGCAAAACGAGCTCGCGGGACGTCAGGATGAAAAGCTTCTGCGCAGCGGAGGAGAGAGGACAGGACCCCAGGCGGTCTCCGGAGCGGGAGCTGGTGTCTGCCGGTGACGCACCTGATCAAGGGCCGGTGTCTAAAACCTGTAAAGAACGCACCAGACTCAACCCTCAAGCAACAAACGATGCCCTTAAGCACTGGGCAGGAGACACGAACGGACACTTTTCCAAGAAGACACCCAGACGGCCCGGAGTCGGAGAAGGTGCTCGGCCTCACTCAGCGTCGGAAACGCATCGAAACCGCGACGAGATGCCACGTGACGCCTGTCAGAGCGGCCGGAGCGAGTGGGGAACCGCCAGGTGTCGGTGAGGACGCGGACGAAGGGGAGGCCTGGTCCCTGCGGGCAGGACTCGAGCTGGGGCGGCCGCGCGGGGACGCGGCGGGGAGGGTCCTCGGGGAGGGGACGTGGAGCCGCCCCCCCCCCCCCCCGCAGTCACGCACCGAGGCCTCCCCCGCCGGAGACAGAGAAGCCGTGAGGGGCTCGCGCGCCCCAGCGTTCCCCGCAGCGCGGTCGACAGCAGCCGGACGAGGGAGATGGTCTCCGTCCGTCTCCGCGGACGAGTGGGTACAGACGGGGTGTGTCCGTATGTCCGGGGTGTCCCTCGACCGTCGGAAAGAACAACTGCTCGCCGTTCGCGGGGACATGCGTGGGGCCCGAGGGGGTAACCTTGAGCAAGACAAGTCAGACAAGCGCCGTGATCCGGCTCAGACGCGGAATTTCAGAAACAACAAATAAGCGCAGGGAAGAAAGAGAGAGAGAAACCAAGAAACAGACTCGCTTCACCCCAGAGAACACACTGCGGGTCACCAGAGGGCGGCCGGGCAGGGCAATGCGGCCGGAGGGCGTCGGGGACGCACGCAGGTGCTGAGTGGCTGCGGCGCACCTGGAGGACAGCGCAGTACGTGCGAACTCACAGAATTCACACGAAAACTAAAAAATAACAAAACAGAGTTGGGTTCACAGCCCACACTCTGCTGAAGTCACTCCACGGGCAGCGTTGCAAACCCGGGAGGTGGCCTCGAGCCAGGTGTGAAGAGGGGCGCGTCTGGGGCGACCCACCTGCCCGGCCCCGCGTGTCTCGGCCGCACGAGCGGGCCGGGCTCTCCCGCTGAGTCCGCCGCCGGCCCTGCTGGGTCTCCGCCCTCGGGCAGCGCGGGTCACACAGCTTCCCCCTCTGTCCCCCAGACCCAGCCGCTCTTAGTCGGATGGCCCTGGAAGGGTTCCAACAACTCATGCTCGTTCTATTTAAAGTCTTAGGAGTTTTGCAAGACGTTTTCTTTTATCCTTTTTTTTTTTAAGATTTCATTTATTTACTTGACACAGACAGCGAGAGAGGGAACAACACGGAGGGAGCCGGAGAGGGAGACGCAGGTTCCCCCAGGACCCCGGGGTCATGACCCGAGCCAAAGGCAGATGCTTCACGACCGACTGAGCCCCCCCAGGCGCCCCTGCAAGACTTTTCTAGCAAATTTCTGAGGACAGATAATCGGGGGAAGGAACAACTCGGTAACAGGAAAACTTACCTAACTTTCTAATCGCACGGCAGAATAAAACTGATATCTCCGCGAACACTGTCAGACCAGATGGCTCCACAGTCTGGGACAGAAGATGTCCTCCTCCCGGGAAGCTCACGTCCTGGGAGTTGGCGAGTTCGCGGTTTAAGGAGAAAGGTCATTCCGGCCAAACAAGCAGGAAACAGAGTTTCGCTTCACAAAGAAACGAGGAGCAGAAAGCATTCACCGTCCTCCAGAGCAATCAGAAATCATCTCCCTAAGTAGGTCCCTCTGTCCCTGGGGGCGCGCGGTCCACTCAGTCGGGCAGGGACCCCGGCTGCCAACCCTCCCTTCCCCACACCCGCTGCACAAGAAGGGCCTTTTTAAAGAATATTTTTTCACTGAAGCTCAATTAATTCACATACAACGTATCACTGGTTTCTGAGGTACGGGCCTGTGGTTCCTCAGTCTCACGGACGCCCGGGGCTCTTGATGTCCCCTGCCCGCCTTCACGCCCGGCCCCGCCAGCCCCTCCCTCCTCCTCCCTCCCCCCAGCAGCCCTCAGTTTGTTCCCTGAGATTGAGTCTCGCTCTCTGGGTCCGGCTTGTTTCATGTTTCCTCCCTTCCTCGATGATCCTGTCGTGTTTCTTCAGTTCCTCAAATCAGGCAGATCCTGCGATCATCGTCGTCCTCTGATTGACTTATTTCGCTCAGCACGATGCCCGCTAGCCCCATCCACGTTGCCGCAAAAGGCAGGATTCCGTTTCCCCTGACGGCCGCGTCCTCTTGCGCTGTGCGCCCGGACCACGTCTTCTCCATCTGTCCGTCTGCAGGTGGACATCCGGGCTCTGTCCACGGTTGGGCTCTTGAGGACGTTGCTGCTGTAAACGTTCGGGCGCGCGTGCCCCTTCGCCACGTGTGTAACCCGTGCGACTGCTGGGTCGCGGGCAGCTGTTCTCCACTCCCTGAGGACACTCCCTGCTGCGCTCCCGTGCGGCTGCCCCAGCTCGCGTCCCGTCCAGCAGGGCAGCAGGGTTCCCCTTTCTTTTTTTTTAAGATTTTATTTATTTATTTCACACACACACACACACACACACACGCCCCGCAGCTCGGCCTCGCTCACCCTGAAGGACCCAGGGAGGGACCCGCCGTCATTTAGGACTTTGAACATGTGGCATCAGCCTCCAGCCCGGCGGCCGGCCACAAAGAAGTGACGCAGGTGAGCGCGTGTGACGGCAGATTCTCCGTGCGACTGGGCTGGACCACAGGGCCCAGAAGCCCAGTGTGGTCCTGGACGTGTCCTGAGGGGTTTCCGGCTGCTACTGACATGTCCTTCAGGGACCGAGTGAAGCCAAGTGGCTTCCCCGGTGTCAGCGGCCTTGCCCCGTCTGTCGGGGTCCTGGCGAGAGCATGCAGGCGGAGGAAGAGAGCATTCACTCTGCCGACCTGCCTCTGAGAGGGGATGTCGGTCTCCTCCTGCCTTAGGACTCGGACTCCGGCGGGCGGACAGCCCCGAACCTCCACCAGCACATGAGCTAACCCCTTGTCCTCGGTGTCTCGTTGTGTGTGTCCACGGATTCTGTTTCTCCGGGAACGCAGACTCGTACAAGCAGTGAGGAAACCGTGGTGAGACCCCAACCCTGTGATGTCTGGAGGAAGGCCTGACAGAAAACGATTTATGAGAAAAATATATTTCTCAGACCGTCTTCATCCAAGGCTCCTGCGAGCTCTCAGAGGTGACCCAGGGTCTCACTATAGTGAAGGTGACTCCCGGGCCCGCCCAAGGGTGTCCCGAGGACCGGCTGTGGGACTGGAGGGTTGGAACCTCCAACCATCTGCAGAGGTTGGATCACCGATGGCAGTGACTTAGTCGATCATGACTCTACGATGACGCCTCCATAAGACCCAAGAGGACAGTTTTCTGGTCCTTTTCCTCTTCAGGGACCCAAGCTCTCCTGTGTGCCGCGAGCTCCGTGAGGGCCGAGGCTCCTTTCTGCGAGCCCTGCACGGCTCCTCCCCTGCCGATTTGCGTCCTTTGTCGCAGCCCTTAACGCCTGGTAGCCCCACGGATGTGTTTCCCGGAGTTCTGTCCGTGGCTCTAGGAAGCCCAAGGGACCTGTGGAGGGCTTGGAGCCTCCCGTCTGTAACGGTCCGTTCAAATCCCCGGCGACAGTCAGGCCTATGATGGCATCTGAGGGGGGACGGTCAGATGGGGCCTAGCCCTCTGCCGGGGGCTGTGACAGGACCTCTGCGTGGAGGACCCAGTGGGCGTCCAACAGCCGCCGGGCGCTGCGGGCGGGGCCCCGCACTTGCCCTGGGTCCAAGGGCCACAAACCGAATGAACGTGCAGCCTGGGACAGGACGGGCAGACGTCTGTAGTGTGCCAGGCTCCGGAACCGGCCCGCACCTGCCTCTCCTTCAGGGAGAGGCAGCTTCAGGGCTGAGCCCCAGGATGCCGGACAGAGCAGAGCTGAGCGTGGCAGAGGGAGCGAGGCTGGGGCTGTTGGCGCGTGGATCTGCCCGAAATCAGTCGGACGTTTCCAAGAGGACGAGGCACGTGAGGGACTTGCACTGCCCTGAGAGACCGTGACCCCCGTTCTCGTGGGGGAGACGGGCAGGGGACGCTTCTGCGAGAGTGAGGGCGGGGGGCGCGGAAGCCCGGCCAGGGGGCCCCCAGGGTGTCCGGGCTGGGCACGTACCCCCCTGGGGCCTGGGGCGGGACTTCAGCTTTGCTCGGGAGCCAGGAGGGCTGAGGTCTTCCCTGGACCCCCCGAAGCCAGGGCCAACCCCAGCACCTGCATCTGCTTGGCAGGTGTGGGGCCCCGATCTGAGTTCTCCCACTGAGAGGAGCCGCGTCTGGGCGGGAAACCGGGACTTGGCGTCTCTCTTTTTTTTTTAAAGATTTTATTTATTTATTTGACAGACAGAGATCACAAGTAGGCAGAGAGGAAGACACAGAGAGAGAGGCAAGCAGACTCCCTGCCAAGCAGAGAGCCCGATGCGGGACTCGATCCCAGGACCCTGAGATCATGACCTGAGCCAAAGGCAGCAGCTTAACCCACTGAGCCACCCAGGCGCCCCTGGCGTCTCTCTTGATGTTCTCTGCCTGGAGACACGGGGACGGTGCCCCCGGGGAGGGCTGCGTTCTCAGGGGAAGGGAGGCTATTGTGGCCAGGCAGTCCCTCGTCCTGGGCATGGGGTCTCCAGCTCTCCCGGGTGGGAGTGGGCCTCGGCGCCCCTCCCAATGGGAAGCAGGCACATGCGCAGGGACTCACGGGGCCCCGCGTGACTGTGGGGAGCAGGGCCCCCTCTGCGGCTGCTGCGAGAGTGAGGCGAGGGCGGCCCGCGGCGTGGGCACCTTGTGGAGGGGCCGACGCCCAGGGCCGTCCCAGGCCGCAGCTTCTCCGCAGTTCTTGGGAGATTTCAGCCACAGCCCCACATGTCCCACATCTTTTCTGGCCAGAATCTGGGGTGTCAGGAACGCGAGCCCTTCCCAGCGCTTCCAGCTGCCGAGCCCGAGGAACTCAGAGTCTGCGCTGCCGGGCGCACGGTGTACCTTTTCCGACGGGGACATGCGGCAGGTTCTCAGCTCCCCGGAGGAGTGTGAACGGGACGCCAGAATGCACACAGCCCGGGGGACGGCCGGACACGGGAAACCGACACCGTGTGGCCTCGGGAGGCCCCCGCCGGCCCCTCCGAGGAACCACGTGCCCTCCCAGCAAGGCCGCCGCTGTCTGGACCCCCCGTGGAGCCGAGTCTCAGCCCCGAACGGGGTTGCACCGAACCCAGGTGCGTGCAGGCGAAGCCGCGGTTCAGGTCTGCGGGTTTGACCTTCCGCAAGGAAGCCTCACGGTCTGCTCTCCGGCGCCCAAGTCCCTTCGCACGGTGTCGCCGTCATGAGCCCGGCTTGCGGGCGGCCGCAGTCCACGGACCCGCTCCCGTGCGGTGCGCCCCCCTGCCTGGCCCCAGCTTGCCTGCTCTGCGGCGGCGGCGCGGACGGCTGTCGCTCTACCCGAGACCCGGGGCCGCTCTGCCTGTAGGAGCCGCGCTAGGTCCTGGGGATGTGTTTCGGGGCGCTGCCGGGGTCCAGCGCCCACGGCCGAGGGAGAATCCCTGAGACGTCTGTGGTGCAGAAAAGTGATTTATCGGGGCGCCTGGGTGGCTCCGTGGGTTAAGCCGCTGCCTTCAGCTCAGGTCATGATCTCGGGGTCCTGGGATTGAGTCCCGCATGGGGCTCTCTGCTTGGCGGGGAGCCTGCTTCCCTTCCTCTCTCTCTGCCTGCCTCTCTTGTGATTTCTCTCTGTCAAATAAATAAATCTTTAAAAAAAAAAAAAAAAGAAAAGTGATTTATCAAAGCCCGGGGATTGCCCTGCGGGCGGGACGATCTGCACTGGGGCTTGCGGCGGCACCGACCGTCTACCCGGAGCCGGCGAGGACAAAGGCGGGTTGTCCGAAAGGACGGTCTCAAGCTAAGGAAGACCTTGGGGATCCTGGAGGCCGGGCTGTCGTTAGGCTAAAGGTGTTTTCCCCGTAGCAAGGGCCTGGCACGAAGACAGCGGGGTTCCTGAGGGCGCCGTTCGGGCAGCGAGCCGCAGGCGCCACCCGTGTTCCCTCCGGCCCGTCTCCCTCAACTCTGCGGAAGCAGGGGGACGTTAGGGCCCCAAGGAACGGGGTCTGCGGGGCTCTGGGAGTCCGGTGATGGACAGGGAGCTTCTTCCTATGAAGCACGAAGACAAGTGAGCTGAGGGAGACCCTGCGCGCCAGGACTGCGATCTCCGTCAGAGAACCATCTGCGGTTCCTTCCCGGCGTTCCAGGGCGGCCGGGCTGCCTGAGGAGCGGCACGCGGACCCCCTGGAGGCTGTCAGCCTCCGCTCAGTCCTCCCCTTGCCGTCCGCTCCCTCAGCCAAGGGAACCAGTTCTCCCGCCTCGGCAGCCAGCCCAGGCTGTCCCCACAGGGGCGGCAGCAGTGCGCCCGCCCCGCAGCAGCCCCTGGGGGTCGCCGGCCCCACACCCTCGCTGGTCCGGGATGGGAAGCGCTCTCTCCCGGTGGCTTTCCCTACTGTGTCCCGGACGGTGGGTTACTCAAGGTCACAAGCAGGCCGCAGCGTCCGCGGCACACTCCAGCGGGCTTCTGTCCCCGCGCGGGGACCTGGGAGGCCTCTGCGAGCGCGGCTGACCCGACGGGCCTCCTGTCCTGCGGGATTTTCACTAGTCCCCGTGGCCTCTGCTGCACCGTGCGAGCCCCCAGATGCCACGGCGTCCTCACAGACACCGAGGTCCCGGCACCGGCCGTGTCCCAGGAACCCGAGCGTGCGTGGGAGGCCGCCGGCAGCAATGGCCGGGTTCAGCCCTTGTCGGGGGCGGGGGATGGAGACCTGAGGCTGGTCCACAACCCCCCACGGAGGAAACACGGCCCCTGGGCGCACCCCACAGAGCAGATACACAGGCAAGCTCTGTCCATGCACTTGACCCAGAAAGCTCCCCAGACGCCCTCTCGGGCTCTCACAGGCTTCTGTCTGGAACTCACTGTTTCACGTCTTCGTCTGAAGGCTCGAACACTCCACGCTCTTCCTGTCATTTTAGCGGTTGCTGACGAGGTTGCCAAAGGCTGGCTGAGGACAGGGCAGAAGCCGACACCCTGCTCCCCACCCACGGGTGGGGTCTGTGTGACCGTCCTTGGGCACACTCCCAACGATCTCGCTGTTAACGCCTTGTTAGAGGGAAAACCACGCTATTAACTTGATGATGGCAAGGCCTCCAGTATCCCGTGAGCTTCTTTAACAAATGAAAATCCTCCTGAAAACCCGCTTTTCCGTACTTCCCCAGCCCCGTATGCGGACTCAGCCGCCCCTCACAACCCCAACACAGCGGCTCTTTTGCCCACGGGCTGTCCCCGGGCTTCAGTAAAACCACCGTTTCGCACCAAAGATGTTTCAAGAATTCTTTCCTCGCTGTGGGTTCCAGACCTCACCCCACCGAACCTCACCTTCAAAATTACATCACTCTCACTGCCGAGAGCTTTTTCTTTTTTTAATTATTGTTTATTTCCTTTTTCAAGATTTTATTTATTTGTCAGGGAGAACACAAGCAGGGGGAGTGGCAGCCAGAGGCAGAGGGGGAAGCAGGCTCCCTGCTGAGCAGGGAGCCCCATGTGGGGATCAGTCCCAGGACCCCGGGATCGTGACCTGAGCCGAAAGCAGACGCCCAACGACGGAACCGCCCGTGTGCCCCTGAGAGCCTTTCCTGTATCCTCGCTTAGTAGAACTCACCGGTCTACTCGCACTCGGCTGTCCACGAGATGCACCCTGGACTCTGCTCTCCTGGCTCACGATGACGTGTTGAACAGCGGGTTCGTTTCTGTTTATCCGAGTAGAGATTCTGGGTTTCTCAGACCTGGGATGGAACGTCTTCCAGCTGTTCCATAAAGTTCTTACCCTCTAAGTATTCAGACAGGGTTTCATTCGGGTCATCTGGTCGACACTGCTCTGCTGCGGCCCTCGCTCTCAACTTTCTGGGGGGTGGTCTGTCCCCAAGGCAGACTCTGCAAAGGGAAGGGTCTATTACTTCTGTGACAGCAGCTTGTCCTGTGTCTTTCTTCTCTCTCGGTTCCTCGTCCAAGAAGGTTTTCAAGGTAGTGTTCTGTGGATTTCTGGAAATACCTTCATTATGCCGTTGCAGTGGAATGACAGTTTGGCTGTTAGATTCCGTATTTGTTTCTTTCAGTTCTTCAAAATAACACCTTATATGGGGCGCCTGGGGCTCTCCGTCGGTTAAGCCCCTGCCCTTGGCTCAGGTCATGACCTTGGGGTCCCGGGAGGCTCAGCGTGGAGTCTGCTTCTCCCTCTCCCTCTGCCGCATCCCTGCTCGTGCTCACTTGCTCTCGCTCACTCGGTCAAATAAAAAAATAAGATAAATTGATGCCGGAGAGTCTCCTCACGCGATTTGCTTAGAAATCGGGCCAGTGGTTCTTGTTCCTTGTAGGTTCTGTTCTTTGTCTCTACGGAACCGTCTCCTTCTGGAAACTCGGCTTTCGATGCCGTCTGGATGGGTCCGAGGACGCCGATGGGGGCCCTCACGGGACCAGACGTGAGGGTCCGTGGCTTTGTGTAGGATGGAAATCGAGCACACGCTGAGAAGAAGTAAGAGCAGAGTTTGTCGAAGACGGAGAATGTGGACAAGACAAAGCGTCCGGGAGGCGCTGAAATGAGAGCAGAACGAGTCTCCTCCTTGTTTGGGGTCTGTTTTTATTGAGGATGGTGGTCCGGGGCACATGTCCTCTCAGGCCTCTGGGGAACTGGTCAGAACAAGGTCAAGGGTTCAGGTGTCCCCACCTATGCCCTTGATCAGGTGGTCTTGGCGCCAAGGTGTCTGGAGCCGGTGGTCTTGGAGGACATTCACGAGGACCTCACCTGGTCACTCCTTAGATGCTACCTGTTGTGCTGGAAATCTCCAGAGAAATCACTGAGCCCTGGACCGGTCCAAGGAGGACATACCCTACCTGAGCAAGGAGGCAGGTGTTGGGCAGGAGGGCAGGTCCAGTCAGGAGCAGAAGTGGGAAAAAGAAGCCAAAGAAGCAGTTCACTGCGGGGCCCTCGGTCTCCCCGCCAGACGCCTGTTTGGAACAACCAGCCCTGAACACTAGGCAGACATACGACTTCCACTCTGCCTCGGCTTCTTGGTCCAATAAACACACATTACCTCTGTTGCGTCTGTCAACAAGAAAAGTAACCTGGCAAGGTGGAATTTTCGTAGGCGGTCTAGACAGAACCGTTGAGGAGAACGAATGAATTAAGTGGATGTAAGTGGAATAAGAGGTTTTAGGTGAATTTTTAAGCAATTTTCCCAAATCTGTTTGGTAACCTAAAACCTTAAAGTTTTGCTAAGTTAGATGATGGACAGTCCCTGAGTATCTAAATCATTTCCAAATAAAATAAAATCCTGGAACATGACTGACCGAACACAGGCTGACCCACGTTGAGAGCCCGTCTTCCAGAGAAGCCGAACCTGTGGACTGGGGCCGTGAGCGTGCGAGCCACGCTGGAAGCGGCAGCGAGAGGGCCGGCGACGGTGCGGTGTGTCCAGAATGTCACCAAGCCACGAATCCCAGGGGCTCAATCACTTCCCCAGTTTGCACTAGAAATTAGGGTTTCTAAGGATTCAACACTCTAACGAACATCTAATTAAAACGGGTAGAAATAAGGAAATATCTCCACATGCCAGGAAAACGGGATGGGATGTGTATTTTTGGTAAAAGAAGGCATTAGGGATGGAAATACACTTTGTGGAGGGAAATGAAAGTAATTTTGTCCTTCAGTAAAGCCGGTTACTTCAGAAAGGGAACGAGAACAGGGAACACCTAAAATAAAAAGTTGTAGAAGTCTGTGGAGAAGAAATTTTGAGGGAGGAAGTCTAGGTGTGATGAGCTGGAGGAGACTGGATGAACGCGTGCTCGGGTTTGAAAACAAGCGTCAATATCAGTCATGTCTGTCCATAAAACTGGGACCTAATTTCCTTTCTTCTGCTGGAAGGACACTTCCAGCTCCTGGTAAGAGATTGTGACAGCGTTTCCTCTATTTTTCCGAATTATCTGCCCCGAAAACAAGCATTCTACATTTTGCCAAAACAATCTCCCACCTTCACAGGCCACTTCACCGTGATGCTGCTGCCCATGGCCTCGTCTGCAGAGAAATTCAGGAACAGGCTCGGGGAAGGGCTCGGGCTCTGCTCTCCGGGGACTCCAGAACCACACGGCTGAACTGCACGTAAGGATACTTTCTCTCTTTCTCTCGGGCTATAACCTTTGCGAAGCCTAAAACCATTACCTTTTCTCCCAAACCGATCCCTGCAGAATTCAGTCTCTTGAGTACTTCCTCGGGGCAAGGCACTCACTCGCCATACGACAGCAGGCGGTCGTCCTTGTAGGTGGGCCAGTGCTCCGGGCCTGAGATCCTCCGGGACAGGGTCGTTCCTACCCGCCCCCCAGCCTGTGAACCTCTCGAAGCACCCTCAGCCCTCAGGGCCAACCGAACACACGGACGGCTCCAGTGAGACTCTCGGCAAAGTTCATAGCCAGCCTGGGAGCAGCCAGCCGGGGGGGCTCTGTTGCTGGTCTGGATTCTCAGTTTTGTCCTTTCAGAGCTCCAAGACTCAGCCCTGGAGGGACCACAGGATACGCAGGGCACCTGGTTCCTACTGCTTCCGACCCACAGCTAAGAAAGGGAGAGACACTTTAGTATTGCACGGCCTTCACCGCTTCTGTTAGAAATAACCAGGCTCGGGGCGCCCGGAGGGCTCAGTCGGTTATGAGTCCAACTCTGGATTTCGGCTCGGGTCGTGACCTCAGGGTCGTGAGATCGAGCCCCTCGTTGGGCTCTGGGCTCAGTGGGGAGTCTGCTTGAGACTGTCTGCCTTCCTCTCTCTCCCTCCGTCCTTCCCCCTGCTCACACGCACACGCACACGTGCGCTCACTCTGGGATAAATAAACATAAATACATAAATAAAATCCTGAAAAAAGGAAAGGAAAGAAGACGAGAAAGAAATGGCGGCGCTGAGAAGGCCGCCTCCTTACAGAGACGAAGCCCTTCAGCACCCGTGTGGCCTCCAGGAGTCCGCGTCTCCTGGTGCGTGACTCTCTCCACCCCCACCAGGAAGGCCCCTACCAGGTGCTGCCAACTGAACCCCACGGGACCGACTCTCAGGCTCCCACCAGCCTCTGAAGAAAGAGCCCGGCCCCGACCAACCCTCATGCCCCCCGACAACCCGAAAGTCAGGACTTCCCAGAGCTGAAGCAGGGGGCAACTGACGGGCCGCTTCCCCCGGACGCCCGTGCCAGGCCCGTGCCCTTCCTTGCTTCAGCCCGTCTCATTCCCCCTCTTTCTGGAGAAGACGATGCTCGTCCCCTCATTTCCCAGCCACCGCAAACACGGAAAACCTCGCCAGCCGTCGGGCCTGTTCACGGGGTCTGAGACCTCTCGGTCTTACCTGCAACTTGTTCATCTTTAGTCCCCAAGGCCGAGCTGATCATCCGCATGAGCCCCTGGACGCTACCCCCCGCCCCCCTGCGAGGCAAGGTCCAGGCGGTCCCGTCCCCATTCCCCCTTTTCCCCAATCACACCTGTGCTGCTCAGCCAACGCCCTCCCTCTCTGTCCGTCCACCCGCTTCCCTGCCCCACGACCTTTCCTCATCTAAACGCGATCTCTCTCCGCAGGGGAGAAATGCAAGTGAGTCTGCGCCCTTTCAAGGTTTTGAGCAAAGACCCTTTTAGGAAGAGGCGGCGTCCCAGATGCCATCCGGACGGCTGACCTGTGGCGGGAGAGGACCCACCAGGAAATTGTGGCTAAGGGCTCTCTCGGTCCACGTCACCACTGGGTCCTCCATGCTGCGTGTGGCTCTGCTTTCGCTGCGGTCATGGCCCTTCCCAGGCAGCTGGCAAGCCAGGGGTCAGTACTTACCGGACACCTTGCTGTCCCTGTTCACACCTGTAACGCACCAGAACTCCCGTCCCGCGGAGCCTCCGTGACTGCCTCCGGAGGGAGCGCGCGTCTTTCTTCCAGGGCCGGAAGAGGGGCTGAGCCACCGGCCATCAGCAGCCTCTCCCTGACGCCACGGCAGGGGCAGCCCGGCCAACGCCAACAGACCGGCTGGCCGCAGGTTTGGGACGGCTGCGTCCCTCGCTTACCTGCTTGCTGAGCAGGGAGGGTTGGTGTGACGGCAAGGCCACCTGTGGGAGAAGCAGAAATGCACGGACAGGAGATCAGGGAGGGACCGGCTGCGCAAGCCCCCCACCCCCACCCCGTCTGCTGGGCTGCCCACCTGCGGGCCCGGCCCCTACCTTCGAGCCATCACACACGCTGCAGTTGTGAGACTTTTCGTTCTGCCTGCGGTGACTGTTCTTGAACTTTGTTAACGCTCTGCACACAGACCCTTGCAGGTCTCAGGGCCTGACTGGCCTCAAGCGCATGCGCTCCTCTTGCTGAGCTAAGTCCTCTGTCCCTTGCAGAGCTAACCGGCTCTCCTTGACACCTGCAGACCACTGGCCTCACGGGGTGAAGGACCAGATGCTCCAAGAAGATGAGGCTTGACCGCGTCTGAGAACAGCTGTCACAGGTGCCGGCAGTCTGTTCGGGGTCAGGTCCACACCCAGAGGCCCTGGGCAGCTGCCCTGCCAAGTCTTCTCCTGGACGGGGAAGGGGGTCTTTGGGACTTGAATTCACCCTGTTTCCAGGCTGCCGGTTTCCAGAATAAAGCAAACCTTCCTTACCCCATCACTTCTCTCTCAAACGTTGGTGTTCGAGCCACTGTTAGGGTACGGAGTCGACCACCATGAGACAGAGAACACTCTCGATAATGCAAGTCCCACAGCGAGGTTTATTTCCAGCTGGCTGGGGTCCAAGTATCTGCCCGGCACAGCGGGTTTCAGCAAGGACCCCGAGCACTCAAAGCCAAGGGTTTATATAGCATTTTCAAGGCACTTTTTCATAGCTACAGACCTATCTTGCGCCCCACTTTGACAGTTTAACTTTAACTTTTTGCCACCCCGGCGTGTCACCCTGGTGGTTAAGGGAGATTTAGGTTTAGAAGAAACTTAACTTTAGTGACATTTCCCTCCACCTCGGCCTCCTTCAGTTTTATGGTGGGGAGGGCGACCTTAGGCCTCAAGGAACTGAGCTATTCGTCTCTGGAAACTGGGCTGTGGAGAAGATGACTTCTTCGTTGTCAATCACTAGGACATTTGTGAACCGAGGGAGACTCCTGTCTTGCAGGTTTGTGATCTCTGCAAGTTAACTCTTTGTTTTTTATGAACATCTGGTCCCGGTGGTGCCACCGCCACCGCCTAAGCGCCCCGGTGGTAGAGGAGTAAGTTGCTTTTTCAGGTGGGAGCTAGTTCCTCTTATCTCGAGTCACGGACGCAGTAGGGCCTGTGAGCGATGCTCAGGAAAATGGCTTCCCGGCCTTCAGGATGGCCATTCGTATGCTCACCCGCTCTTACAGCGCAAGGTGCCAGCTTTTGTTGGCCAAGATGGCTGTACTTCTGACAGGGCTAGGCTCGAGGTGGGTACGGTCTTGTTTTTCTTGGCCTCCACACCTGGAGCTGGTTTCCAGGACTTGTTTTTAAGTCCCCTGGGGAAGGGGAGCAGGGACAGTCTAAGGGTTATAAAATAGGTCCTTATACCACAAGCCACTGACCCTGCCGGAGCTGGGAACCCGTCTTCGGTCTGGTAAGAGGGTGATGCTGTCTCAGCTCTGGGAGATGATCTCCATGGACGGAAGCTGGGAGTGCCTGGGGGTTCTCCTTCCTCATTCCTCAATGTGGCCTCGATTTCCAACCCGGGCACTCTCTCTCGGACATGGACAAGACGGCCAGGAGAGGTCCTGCAGGGCACAGAGAGGCAAACCCAGTAAATGCAGAAATGATCAGCAGCGCTTTCCGGGAAGATCTTGATCAAAAAGGGGAAATGAGAAAATAAATGAAGGAAACTTCATTTAAAATGGAGTCAGGGGCACCGGGGGGGGCTCAGTCGTCAGCTTTTGGCTCAGGTCATGATCCCAAGGTCCTGGAGTCCAGCTGGGATCGGGCTCCCTGCTCCGTGGGAAGCCTGATTCTCCCTCTCCCGCTCTCCCTGCTTGTGTTTTCTCTTGCGGTGTCTCTGTCAAGTAAATAAATAAAATCTTTACCAAAAAAAAAAAAAAAAAAAGGGACGAGAAAGGAAATCTCTCTGCGCCGCACACAGCCTCCGACTCACAATGCCCCCCATGTCCCCTGAACCCTGAAAGCAGCTGACCTCCCCGCCGTGTTTGTGGCTGTGTTTCTGCCTACGACGACGCTCTCCTTAGCGTCCGGCCGCCTGCTCCCCCCGTCCGGTGCGGACACTGTCAGTCAGCTGTTCCCTCCCAGTCCCTCCACAGCCGCACCTGCAGCCCTTCCCGGGGGACGTGGGGGCTTGGGTCGTCCTTCCCGGCCTCCCCACACGGAGGGGCGCGAGCACGCAGGGAGGCACCCGTGGGAGCTGTCTCCCTCCACAGAGTCCGCTTCGCTCGGTCCCAAAGCGAGACCAACACAGTCACAATGCAGCCCAGGTTCCCAAACCCGGCGACACTCCCCCAGGTGAGGAGCCTGGCTTCTTCTAGGGACGCATGTGGGGCAGTGGCCGGTTGCTCACACCCAGCAGGAGCAAAGCCGGTCTGTGGGCCCACCACAGGGATGAGCAGGCCTGCGCCCACACAATGTAGGAAACACCCTCCAAGTCCCAGAGGCTTTCCTGCAGAGAAAGTGCCGGGCTCTCCAGGACCAGAGACTGGGGACGTCCCAGAGAGAAAGGGGACAGAGAAGGAAAGCCATGCTTGGTTCAGGTGAGCCCCAGAACTGAGAGCCGGCAGAAGCAGCAGGAGACTGCCAGCCTCTTGAGACGGGACTGCTCTGTGGCCACTTCTGAAGGGGCAGCCGCAGCCAGAGGCTCTGCCCACGGGTCCCAGAGCCCAGCGCTCACGTCCACAGGGCACCCTGGGCAGCAGCGTGCATGAGAGCTGGGCCCATAGGAAGACCTCTGGGAGGTGGAGAGTGTTTCCTACATTGTGTGGGGGCAGGTCTGCTGATGGGAAAATCCTACTCCTTCTAGTGATGAGCCCCTGGAACCTTCCCCCACCCCCACCCCCGGGAATCTCCCAACTACCTTCATGTTAACGCCTTGCTAAGAGGGGGAAAACGACCTTGACAAGGGCAAGGCCACGGGTAGGGGTCTCCCGCAGGTTCTCTGTAGTGCAGGAAGTTCTGTGGAAACCTCCCGTTTTCCTGACACCCCACCCCCAGACCCTGCCACCCCTCACGTCCCCCCTGGGCAGCAGCACCTGCCCACAGGTCCTGTCCCCAGGCTTTAATAAACCACCATTTTGCACCAAAGATGTCTCAGGAATTCTTTCTTGGTTGTCGCTCTGGACTCCAGCCTCCGAACCTCCCTTAGACTCTAAAACTTCATCACTTGAGCCCTTTCGTTTTTTTTAGTATTTTATTTACTTCTTTGACAGAGAGCGAGAGCCAGTGAGCGAGCAGGGGGAGGGCCAGAGGCAGAGGGAGAAGCAGGCACCCAGCTGGGTTGGGGGGGGGCTCCCTTGTGCCCTTTTAAAGCAGAGAGACTCTGGGTGGGATGAAGCTGAACGGGTGCCTGGAGGAGTCAGAAGTCGCAGCTTCCCTTCTCCTGCCCGCCCCCCTCCCCTCCTCTCCCCCCCTCCCCTCTCCCCCCCCTCCCCTCTCCCCTCCCCCTCCCCCTCCCTTCTCTTCTTCTTCCGCCCTCCCCTCCCTTCCCTCCCCTTCCTCTCCTCTCCCCTCCCGAGGCCTCCGGAGCCACAGAGAGGGGGAGAAAGATTGAAACAAACACTGCAGGGACGGTTGTGCAGGTTAAGGCGAAGGCTGGGGGAAGGAAGCCAGCAAAACAAGGTTCCCCTGTCTGGGCAGGTTCTCGGGGCAGGAACCCATTCCCGGCAGCCCGCAGAGCCAGGAAATCACGTGGGCTGTTAATCAGAAACAGCAACAAAACAGAGCAACAGAATCCCTTGTTTTTCGTGACCAAGTTCTGTTTCTCCCAGGGTTGGGTGGTTTTCATTCCTAGTACTTGAACCGTTTGGCCTTGAACTTGGGGATTTCAGTTCAATCTCTTTGAGGCTTGGCTTACTGAAGGAAAGGATTAATTCCCAAATCATTTCTCTTGGATACTGGATATTGGAAATGGGTTTATATTCAATAACGTTTTTTAAGAAGATTTTATTTATTTATTTGAGAGAGAGAGCACAGGCAGGGGGAGTGGGAGAGGGAAAAGCAGGCTTCCCGCTGAGCAGGGAGCCGGATGTGGGGATGTGGGGATGTAGGGTGGGAATATGGGGATGTGGGGCTCTATCCCAGGACCCTGGGGCTTAACCATCTGAGCCCCCCAGGCGCCTCAAAAGGGTTTGTATTCAAATGGGGCATTTTGGATGCTGTTACTACAGAATCAGAGCTTCTTGGGCTCTCCTCTGATCTAAGAGTGTAGCTTCTGTTTCAGTGCCCTGGGTCATGAGAGAAGAAACTCTCAGAGAGGCCTGACACTCGAGCAAAGCCACCTGAGACGTCTAAGTCGGCATGACTGTCCTTAAACTTCGTTCAAAGCCAGAGCCGGTTTCCGCCACACAGGCGGGCTTCAGGAATGAGTGGCCTAAGAGGAAATCATCCCGACCTTAACATCTCTATGAATGCCTCTGGGCCCTGCATTCTGCAACGTTATAACCCACATTTCCTGCCTAGATGCTAATCTAGAATCTTTCTTTTCACAGGATGTGGAACAGCATGTACCGTGTAGGAGCTGCTGGTCCTTCCCCGAGGAGTCTGTTTCCCAGGTGGCCGTCCGAACTTGAGCTGGAGTAACACTCTTTCTGGCAGATTCCTTTTTTTTTAATTTAAAAAAAAATTTTTTTTAATTTTTTAAAAGATTTTATTTATTTATTTCAGGGGCGCCTGGTGGCTCAGTCACTTAAGCCTCTGCCTTCGGCTCAGGTCATGATCTCAGGGTCCTGGGATCAAGCCCCGCATCGGGCTCTCTGCTCCGCGGGGAGCCTGCTTCCCCCCACCCTGCCTCCCTCTCTGCCTCCTTGTGAACTCTCTCTGTCAAATAAATGAGTAAATAAAATCTTTAAAAAAAAGATTTTATTAATTTATTTCAGACAGAGAGAATGTGCGCACCGGCACGAGCAGCAGGAGGAGCAGAGGGAGAGGAGGAAGCAGCTCCCCATTGAGCCAGGAGCAGACGTGGGGCTCCAGTCCAGGACACCGGAATCATGACCTGCGCCAAAGGCAGACACTTAACCCACTGAGCCCCCCAGGCGCCCCCTCTCCTAAAATGCTAAAGGCTGTGTTCACTTTGTGTCAACAGTGAGATGGTAAAGGATAACTTGGGGTGGAAAACAGGTAGAAAGGGAACTGGGGCCCCGAACAAGGTTGTGTTCGTCCAAGGAAGAGACTGTCCTTGCCCACATCAGGGAGAAAAGTCTCCCCCCAGCAGCCCTAAGAGGAATGCCCGAGGGCTGGATCAGGGCAGACTGGTGGGCCATGGAGTTGGCGTGAATTCTAACTGGTTGCAGAGAACAAAGGCTGGCGGGGGGGGCGGGGGGGGAGAGGCGTTCTGGGGTGACTGTAGCAAGCTCTTCGGGAGGAGGGGCTCCGAGTTTATTTCTTTGGAGAATCTGGAGATTTGGGGAATTCTTCCATGAAGAACTAGAGGGTCTGAGACTTCAGCCCCGTCCCAAGCTGGCCCGTGAGTTTGCCAGTGCCAGGAGGTGCAGGAGCCTGGGTCAGAGACCGAGTCAGCTCCCTTCCCGCAGCGAGAATGGCAGCCGGCGTCACTGCCCACAGAGGGTCTGGAGAGAGCCAGAGGACACCTGCGCAGACCGAAGGTTCCCAGGAAGGACACCTGGATGGAGAGAACCTGACGTTTCCTACTGGGTGTGGCCTCTGCCCCAAAAGAGACATCCGTGTCCTTCCACCGGACAGTAGACAAACCTTCCCTCTGCTCCAGACAGCGACGCTGTCTCCATCCTCCAAAACCGTTCAGGAACCAAATGTCCCCAAAAGGATGGTCTGGAACCAGGGGATGAGCCACGAACAGTTTCTCCAAGCGCTTCCCTTCCAGCTGGTGCCAGTTGAGACGCTCAGGTCTCCCTCTCGAGTCTCTGCAGGCTGGTCCAGCGGCTTCTGTCCCGTCAGGCAACTCAGAAGCGGACTGTGTGGAGCAATTCAGGAGACAGTCTCCCCAGGGCTCAGACCCGAGGAGACACATGGGACCCCACCCGTGGCCGCTGTCCTAAGCTCGGCTCTCTGTGCCAGCAGCGGTCCCAGGCCTCTGCAGACATGTGTCCCTGTACCTGCGTCCCAACCACAAACCCAGGCCCCCTGGATTTCGGTTTCTCTCACGCAAAACTCTTCGGACAGCCGGGCTCACCTGACGCCTGGGCCAGCACCCCTCACACTCAGGGCCACATTCTAGGCCTCCCGGGCTAACCATGCCCAGACCCATCCTGCATGCCCCCACTGGAGTGCCTGCCACTTCAGGAAACGGAGAAGTGGGGAGGGATGTGGGAAACAAAGGCAGAGAAAAATTATAAATTTCCTTACTAGCGACAGCCCAGTGACAAGTCCTTGAGACAGGCAGAATGACCTTTCTCTAGGAGCTCAGCTACCTCGATGTTAGTTCTTAGGACAAACAGCAAGGCTAGTCCGACCCCCAAACCCACCCCAGAACTCTGCTAGTCCACCTGAGCACATGGAACTCCTTCGGAAGCTTCCTTTCGGGCCTGGGTGGCTCCGTCGTTAAGGCTCAGGCCAAGATCTCAAGGTCCTGGGATCGAGGGCCAGAGGGTCCCTGCTCAGCGGGGGGTCTGCTTCTCCCTCTGCAGCCCCCGCCCTTGTGTGCACACCAGACGCACTCGCTCTCTCAAATAAATAAATAAAATCTTAAAAAAACAAAACAACTTCTGGGCGCCTGGGTGTCTCAGCAGGTTAAGCCGCTGCCTTCGGCTCAGGTCATGATCTCAGGGTCCTGGGATCGAGCCCCGCATCCGGCTCTCTGCTCTGCTTCCTCCTCTCTCTCTGCCTCTCTGCCTGCTTGTGATCTCTGTCTGCCAAATAAATAAATATTTAAAACAAACAAACAAAAACCTTCCTTTATCTCTGCTCCCCAGGATACACGTTAGCCACCAGCCGCAAGTAAACGAGCCCCACACACACCTGGAGGCACCCCGCACCCAAAACAGGTGCTAAAACAGCGTGCCCCGCGCCGGGGCTCCCCACGCGCCCCCTCACCCCTCACCCCTCGGAAAGCGGAGCTGCCCCCCCCCCCCCCCCCGCCCCAGCCACGCGTGACCCTGCGACGCCACCTGGTGGCCGCCTGGGAAAATGCGACCGCGGGCGGGGGCGGGGCGACAGCGGCGAGGGGCGAGCTGGGAGAGAGGAGGGTCCTCCCCAGGGGACCTCTTGCCCCACTGGTCCCTCAGTCCCAAAGAGGGCCAAGGACCCCAGGGGTGGCCGCACGGGCTTAACCCTAATTCTGATCCTGATTGGTCCCATCGCATTTCTTAGAGATTTGATGCTCATTCATTCATCCGTTCCCTCGCGAGAGCGCGCACCAGCAGAGCGAGAGGAGCAGCAGCCCAACGCGGGGCTCGATCCCAGGACCCCGGATCATGACCGAGCCACCCAGATGCCTCTCCATCGCATTTCTGGTCCGACTAAAGCCCAAATTAGGAGTACTTGGGGGGGGGGGGGGTCGTGGGAGGGTCGCTCTGGACCCAAACGTGAGGGTTCCCGTTTTAACCTGCAGCTGTGGGCTCCCCAGCGGGCCCGGAGCAGATGGAAACAGGCGTGCAGGGATGGCAGATGGAACAGTGACTGGGCATGATTTTTTTTTTTAAGATTTTATTTATTTATTTGACAGACGGAGATCACAGAGAGGCAGGCAGAGAGAGAGGAATGGAAGCAGGCTCCCCGCTGAGCAGAGAGCCCGATGCGGGGCTCGATCCCAGGACCCTGGGACTGTGACATGAGCAGAAGGCAGGTCGGAGCCATCCAGGTGCCCTGGGTATGAATTTTTTTTATTTATTTTTTTTTATTTTATTTATTTGACAGAGAGAAATCACAACTAGGCAGAGAGGCAGGCAGAGAGAGAGGGAGGAAACAGGCTCCCTGCAGAGCAGAGAGCCCCATGTGGGGCTCGATCCCAGGACCCTGGGATCATGACCTGAGCCGAAGGCAGAGGCTTTAACCCACTGAGCCACCCAGGCGCCCCTGAATTTTTTTTAAAAGTCCCAAGAGAAATCTTAAAAATAACTTGAACTAAATTAAAATAAAAACACAATTTACCAAAATTTGTGTGGTGCAGCAAAAGCAGTGCTTAGAGGGTAATCTGTAGAAATAAGTGTGAACTCAAAAAGAAGAAAGACCTAAAATCAATCATCTGAATCTCAATCTTAGGAAGCTAGAGAAATAAGAGGCAACATAAGCCTAAAAACAGAAGAAAAGAAAGAATAAAAACTAGAGCAGAAGTTGATGAAATTGAAAACAGCCTCATTGGGGGGGAAAAAGTCAACAAAACCAAAAGCTGGTTATTTGGGAGATGAAGTCAATAAAATAAATAAACTACTAGCCAGGATAACAAAACTAAAAAGAGAAAACAGAGATTACTACATTGAGAAATGGAAAGGGAGCCATCACTACAGATCCCAGATCCCACCACAGATGGTCATTAAAGGCATAATAAAGAATTACTATGAATAACTCTGTGCTCACAAACTGATAGCTCAAATGAAATGGACCAATTCCTTGAAAGACACAGACTATCAAAACTCACATAAGGAGAAATCGGAAAACTAAATAGGTCTATATTTATTAATGAAATTGAATCAATAATTAATAATATGTCAAACAAGGAAGCACCTGGCGCATATGGCTTCACTGGAGAGTTGTAAAATATTTAAAGGGGAAAAAAATGATACCAATTCTCTACAGTATTTTCTGGAAAATAGAAACAAAAAATGCTTTTAACTCATTCTGAGGCAGCAGTACCCCCAATAAAACCACAAGGAGATAGACATAAAAAGAAAAGAAAATTGCAGATCAATATCTCTCATGAGCATAAAAGCAAAAACCCTTAACAAAATATTAGCAAGTCCGACCCAACAATGAATTATACACCACATAATAAGTATAATCTAGTAACCAAGCGGGATTTATTCTAGGTGTGCAAGTCTGCTTCAACATTTTAAAAATCAGTTAGTTGATCTTTTTAAAGATTTTATTTATTTATTTATTTATTTATTTATTTATTTATTGACAGAGAGAGAGAGAGAGAGCACAAGCAGGGGGAGCAGCAGAGGGAGAGGGAGAAGCAGGCTCCCTGACAGGGGACCTGATCCCAGGACCCCAGGACCATGACCTGAGCCGAAGGTGGATACCCAACAACTGAGCCACCCAGGTGCCCCAAAAATAATATGATCTTATCCACTGATGTTGAAAAAGCATTTGGCAAATCCAATATTCATTCATGATTAGAGCTCTCAACTAAGGAACAGAGGGAGCATCCTTCAAGTTGATTAAGGATTGCCTACTAAAACATGTACAGTGAACACATCCCTTAATTGTGTGAGGAACTAGGTATTTCCCCATTAAGATCAGGAACAAGGTGGGGCACTGGGTGGCAGCATCAGCTGGACATCCAACTCTTGGTGTTGGCTCAAGTCGTGATCTTCTGGTCATGGGATTGAGCCCCGGGTCAGGCTCCACCTCAGCAGGGAGTCTGCTTCTCTCCCTTTCCCTCTCCCTCTGCTCTTCCTCTTGCTTGTACACTCACTCCTCTCTCTCTCTCTAAAATAAGTGAATAAATCCTTAAAGAAAAAAGATCAGGAACAAGGCAAGGATGTCCCCTTACCACTGCCACTGAACATTGTATGGAAAATCTAGGATGTGAAATAAATAAAATATGTACAGATTGGGAGGGAAAAAGTAAAACTACATTTATTCACAGATAACATAACTTTATGTAGAAAACCCAAAGAATTAACAACAAAATTCCTGGAATTGATAAGCGACTATTATGAGGTTGCAGGTTACAAGGTAAATACACAGAAGTCAATTGCTTCTCTATACACCAGCAATCAACCATAGAAATATGACATTTAAAACACAATACCAGGTTTCCAGCCTGGGGGCTCAGTCAGTTAAGCATCTGCCTTCATCTCAGGCCATGATCCCAGAGTCCTGGGATTGAGTTCTACTTCAGACTCCCTGCTCAGCTGGGAGTCTGCTTCTCCTTCTCCCCCTGCCACTCCCTGGCTTGTGCTCTCTCTCTATCAAATGAATAAAATCTAAGAAATAATAATAATAATTAAAAATAAATAAAACAGTATCATTTACATTAGCACCACAAAAATGAAATATTTAGGTATAAATCTAATAAAATGGGCTCAGGACCTACGTGAGGAAAACTATTGTTTGATGTTGATGAAAAAAATTTCTAAGTTCCAAATAAATGTAGGGGTGTGTGGGTGGCTCAGCTGGTTAAACAGCTGCCTTCAGCTTGGGTCATGGCCGCAGGGTCCTGGGATTGAGCCCCATATAGGGATCCTGGCTCAGCAAGAAGTCTGCTTTCCCTCTCCCTCTGCTCCTCCTCCTACCTTGCGTTTTCTCTTTCTTTCTCTCTCTCTCAAATAAATAAATAAATGGAGATATACCATGCTCATTGATAGGCACTGAATATTTTTAAGATGTCAGTTCTTCCCAGCTTGATCTATAGATTCAAGGTAATTCCAATTTAAACCCTAGCAGGTTATTTTGCAATGTTGACAAACTGATGCTAAAGCTTATATGAAAAGGAAACAGGGCGCCTGGGGGTTCAGTCGGTTGAGCACCGACTCTTGATTTGGGCTCAGGTCATGACCTCTGGGTCATGGGACTGAGCCCTGTGTGGGGGTCCACATTCTGGTGGCAGTCTGCTCGAGATTCTTGCTCTCTTCCTTTCCCCTCTGTCCCTCCACCCACTTGAGCACTCTCTCTAGTGGTACATCTCTCTCTAGAATAAATACACAAATCTTAAAGAAGAAGAAAAAAGGAGAGAACAGAAAAGGCCAGCACTGGGAATTGACTCCACCATACCGAAAAGAATAAGATTGGAGGACTGATATCATATGACTTCCTAGAAAGCTACACGAATCAAGGCCATCTAAAGACAAAAGACTAGACCAATAGATCAATGGAACAGAACAGAGACCCAGAAATAGACCCATACCATACAGATCTTTGACAAAGGAGCAAAGGCAATGCAAGGAAGAAGACAGTTTCACAAACGGTGGGGGAACAACTGAACGCCCATAAGCGAAAAATGAGTCTATACACAGACTAGAATTAACCAAAACATCGGTCATAGACCTAAATACAAATTCCAAAGTAAGACTTCCAGTAGATGACAAAGGAGAAAATCTAAGTGAACTTGGATTTGGCAATGATGTTTTAGACAAGCCAATCCATGAATGAAAAAATTGTTAAGTTGGACTTCATTAAAATTTTAAAATTCTGTTCTGTTAAATATACTGGTGAGACAGAGAAAAGAAGTCACAGATTAGAAGAAAATGTTTCTGAAACGTACGTCCGGTATAGGGCTGTATCTAAAGTGCACGAGGAGCAGTCAGCAAGCAACAGAAACAGCTGAGAAACGGGCAGCAGATCCGAACAGACACCTCCCCAAAGATGTACCGATGGTCAATAAGAATTTGAAAAGAGGGGCGCCTGGCTCAGGGTGTCCCAGTGGGGTGGGAGTGACAGGGAATCGGGGGGAGAACGGCCCAAGGGATGACAGCCGGGAGCTGGCAGCACCGGCTTAATGTCGACACCGAGGGTCACGCATAGAAATGTTCAGGGCTCACACACGTATGTTGGCACACACATGTATTTCTTTGGCCCGTGTGCTGACCAGCAAGGAAACAGCACTCTGGTGGCCAGGAACACACCCATTTCCCAGATCCTGGTTCCTAAGACCGTTCTCTGATAAAGGGAAGGTGCCAGCGTCCTTGAGAAAATGACAATTTAGGACTGAACAGGAAACATAGAGAATGAGCCTGGAGCATCTCGTGGGGCCAGAAGTCAAGGAGGTCCTCGGCACACACACACACTCACACACACTCAACACACACCCCCGACACACACACTCAACACCCACACATACTCAACGCACACACACACACACACACCTGATGTGAGGAGCACAGACATGGAAAATTCCCCCAATGGCCAAAGCTGAAACAATTTGAGCAACAAAATTAAGGCGGCGTCACACTATAAATTGAAGTATGAAAGAAACACCCACAAGTCCACGCTGGTGTAATGAATGACTGAATAAATTAGTAAGCGGGAGAGAGGAGACAAACCAGCCAGGCGAGAGAACTCTGAGTGAAGTACGTGCGTTCTCCGCCGTAAAGGGGACGGTCACTGCCCGCCAGTGCGCTAGTGCAGGACGTCCTCCCAAAGCATGAGGGGAGCACAGGACGGAAGCGGGGGACCTCCACCCAGAGAGCGTGGGGCAGAAGTGAGGGACATCCTTCCAGAGAGCGCAGGACAGAAGGGGGGACCGCGAGCAACGGCACAGCAGAGACACCTGACGAGCCCCCTGCAGCCGGCAGTCCAGGTCAGCATCACAGTGGCAGGTCCTGTCGGTCACGTGTACCCGACATGACACGGTGACAGCGGCTCTTGGCCTCTGGGCCCATCCCCTCAAAGCCACGACCCCAGCGTAGTCGTGAGAAGAAGAGCAGATGCCAAGACGGTGACACCCTACAATACACCCAACTGGTCCTCCTTCAGACTGTGAAGGTCATCACAAACAGAAAGTCTGAGCAGCTGTCACAGCCCAGAGGGGCCCCGGGAGACATGAGGACCGAATGTCCTGTGGGGTCCTGGGTGAGGTCCTGGAGTAGGAAAAGGACATTAGAGGAAACTGAGGAAACCTGAAAAAGGTGTGGGCTTCAGTCAGTAACGATGCATCAGTATTGGCTCATTAACTGCGGCAAATGTACCCCACACTGTCGCACAATGTTAACACGAGGGAAACTGGGATTGACAACCTACGGGAACTCAGTGCTACCTGCTCAGTATTTCTGTAAATCTAAAACTGTTGTTTTTTTTTTTTAAGATTTTTTATTTATTTGACAGACAGAGATCACAAGCAGGCAGAGAGGCAGGCAGAGACGGGGAGAAGCAGGCTCTGAGCTGAGCAGAGAGCCCGATGCAGGGCTCGATCCCAGGACCCTGGGATCATGACCTGAGCTGAAGGCAGAGGCTTTAACTCACTGAGCCACCCAGGCATCCTCTAAAACTGTTTTTTAAGAATATTTTTTAATGCTACATGCATGGCATTTTGTATCTGTTCTCTCCCTCCCTGCCTGTGCCCCTGGGGTGATCCAGGGGACCTTCCTCCTTGACCTGTCCAGGAAGAGGAGCGCTCTTTCCCGGGAAGCTCTGTGGACCAGGAAGGACCTTGGGAACTGCTGCCCCGACAGGGGTTCTGAGGACGCCCAGCGGCAGGGCAAAGGGCAGCACCCAAACGCCAGAGTGGGCGAGCAGCTGTGGGGCCAAAGCATAACCCGGATATTCTGACCTGCAGAAATCACCGTCCCCTGGACTAAAATCACGAGCAGCCTGCCAGAGTCCCGCTTGATTTGTGTACGCAGAACAGCTTCAGGCCCAGTGAAAACGAGGACCAGGGGATCGGGGTGGGGGGCTTTAACCACAGATGTTTCCTCACTGCTCTGCAGACCGGAGTCTCAGACCAGGGAGCCAGGGCGGTGGGGTCCTGGGTTGCCAGCGGCCCCCCTCAGCGTGCGCATGTGGCCTCTCCCTGTGTGCGTGCTCCCTGCCGTCTCCTCTCCTAAGTCACTAATCCCACAAGACCAGGGCCCCCGCCCTCGGGGCCTCCTCGAACCCTGCCTACCTGCCCCAAACCCCAGCTCCAAACGCCATCACACTGCAGAGTAGGGCTTCGATGTACGAATCTGGGGCAGGGGATGCAAACATCCAGTCCACAGCAGAAAGTTGTGCCGGAATCACTGGGATAGAAAGTCACAGAGCCCATCTCCAGGGTTCAGCCAGTCTGCAGACCACAGACCCAGAGCCCCCCGGACGAGGGCCAGGCCAGAGCCCTTGAGGCCCCCAAGGGGGCACTTACCATGTGGCTATAATGGGAAAGAAGAAATCCCAGGCTTTTTGGGGACATTGGCTCTGAACTGAGGTTGATTCCTGGAGACTCAAAATACCACTGCGACCCCCAGTCAGGGGAGGGGCTTAGGAAGGGTAGGTGATCAATGCTGTCTTGGTCGTGTCCATCTTTCCCTGGCTCCACGGGGCCCCTGAACCTATCTGCAGTTTCTACCTTGTGGCAGAAGGCATGACTGGCGGGTAGCAGGACCCCACCTTGGTTTCCTGGTCCCTGGAATGGGGGCTGTTAAGGTGGGAAAGGCCAGGTAGAACCCCAGAACGGCTCCTGCCTGGGGAAATGGTAAGGCGAGAGCAGCAAGGCATCTCCAGCGGGACTGCAGGGACAAGCGCCCAAACAGGGACCTGAAAGGTGTGGGCGTGGCACTTGCCAGCATGTCCCTGTCTGTCCCTCGGAGGACAGGAGTTCCGGACAGCGGCGACAGCCTGCGCGGGGCTGGGTGGCGGCTCCCACGGCAGCTGCTGCTCCTGATGCGTTTTCACCACCTAAGCAGGTCCACAGGGACCCGGATCGCCCTCCTCTCCCGGGACCTTGTCTCCACGGGACCTCACATCGGTCCACTACACGGGTGACATCAAGTCGACTGAAGCGGTGAGCAGAAAGCAGCCATTCTGACGACACGTGTGTGCCTGACAGTGAAGAATGAATTCCACAGCAAGTCCCAGGCTTCCCACGTCTGAACCATCTAGGGGCCCCGCAGCCCGGTCTGTGTCCAGACGTCCCTTCCTAGGTGGAAAGCGAGTGGCTGCGTGCAGTCCCATCTGCAAAGAAACAGATGCAGGGACGTGCGTCTTGCTGTTCAGGAGACACTCATGCCTCATTCGGGTCCTTACCTGAGTGACCGGGGAACCAAAGGAGGTTGTGCATGTAAGCTCCGCCCAGGCTGCCTCGCAAACTCTCTGTCCTGTCCCCCCACCCCCAAAGGGCTCAGGGCATCCCACCCGCCTACCGCCTCTGGCCGGCCCGCAGCGCCTCTCCGCGCAGACCATCCGCAGCGCGGTCGCATTCCGAAGATAACCGGGCCACCGGCCAGTGGGCAGAGAGACGGTGGCAGAAAACATGAGAGACAGAAGCACACCGCTGCTCGCATGTTCGAATCACGGTCTGGTGTGTTTCAGTGAAGGCGCAGATCGTGCAAATGTGGACGGGGGCTGGAGGAGAAGGGCGAGAACGGGCGGTGGGGCAGGAGGTTTGACGATGGGCACCGTCCACACAGTGGGTGACAGAACGCTGTAAGGGCGGAACGTGGCCTGCTTGAGTCCAGGCCCCATGGTTAAAAAGAAAGGACACCAAGACTGCAACATCCCGTGCAATGTGTCCAGGACACGGTGGGGTCCCTGTCCCCTCCTCTCCAACCTGGGTGGCCTGTGACAGCATGTGGCAGAACTGGCGTGTGGTGACCTAACAGGCGCTTTGCCGCCTTCACTGGAGTCCCGAGGCTGCCTCCTGGGAGTGCCCTCATCTGGGTGCCCTGCTCAACCACGCCAGCTGGGCACCAACACCGGGTACCGCCAAGGCTGGCCCAGCCACTAGGGTCACCCCAGCCATTCATTCTCCCCACTTGAGGCACGTCGCATCACAGAGCAGAGAAAAGCTGTCCGTTGGGCACTAAACTCCTGACCCACAGAATCCATGAACTTCGGTGGCCGTTCTGCACCACTATGTTGGGGTGGCCTGTGGCTCAGTAACACAGAAGTGGGACCCGCGGAGGCAAGGAGAAGGGGAGAAGGGCCGTCTGGCCGCTGGGCAGAGGGAGGGGTTGGAGAGGCCCAGGAAAGAATGGGAACCAAGCAGGGCAAAGTCCATCATCCACCCACACTCCCCTCCACCCGGCTCAGCAAGACCTGCTCCCCAGTCCAAGCCGAAGCGGAAGTGGGAGAGCTCTTGTGCCGCCCTCCTGCCCGGGATAAAGCCCTGTGCTCTAGAGTCTCCTCAGTCTCACGTCCGTGGCAAGACCCCCACACCCCGCCCCCTCGTCCATCCTCATCACCTACCACCTGTGCATCTCGCCCAAATTTCCTTTCCCTTTCCTCCACTTTGAGCCCCATCCCTCCGGGTCGCACTATTTTCCAGAGGCTCCAACTCCAAGACCCGGCTGTACCCCATCCTCCAGCTTTCCCCCCACATTTCCTAGGCCCCTGGAGTCCCCTATTTCCTATCGCTGAGTCCTCAGCACCCTGTGTCCCCAACGTCCCCCAACTCAGAGCCTTCCATTGCCTCCATCCCTACACACCGGCATCCCAGGTCCACACACCCCAGGCCTCTGCACCTCCCAGGTCTTCACGCCCGCTCCCTCCCCGCCCACCCTGTCCCCAGCCCCAGGCCGCGCAGGCTCGCTCCGCGGCCCCAACCCCTCTGCCCCGCCCCCCGCCCCGGTCCTCCGCACCTCCCCATCTCCGAGCTCCCGCATCTCCGTCCTTCGCACCGCACTGTCCCTTGGGCACCCCGACCTCTGTCCCGCGTCCGCCGCACCCCCATACGCTCACTCCCCGGTCCCACACCTCCCCGCCCTCCCTGAAGCCCTCGGCGCCTCCAGGCCCCCGCGCCCGCGAGCCGCGCGGCCGGCGCGCCCAGGTGGATGCGCGCGCGCGGCGTGGAGACGAGCGGGCACACCCTAGCGCGCCGGCCCCGCCTCCCGCGCCGCCGATTGGCTCCCCGCGGGCTGGCCGGGCCCCGGTTGGCTCGCGCCGCGCGGCCGCGGGGCCCGTTTCACGCTGGGTAGCACCGCAGCGCCGATGCGGCTCGGTCCCGCCGCGGCCCCCGGGAGCGAGGAGCCGGAGCGGCCGGGCGGGGCGGGGCCGGGCGGGGGGCGCCGCCGGGAGCCGCTGCTCCGCCCACCCCGGCCGGCGGCCGAGGGCAGCCCGGGGTCGCGGCCGCACCGTGCGGCCGCGGGCGGCGGACAAAGGGCCATGCGGGGCCGGGAGCTGCGGCGCGGGGCGCGCGGGAACCGGGGGCCGCAGCGCCGGCGCTGAGCAGGGCCCGCGCGGGGCGGGGCGGGCCGCGATGCCGCGGTTCCCGGTGAAGAAGGTCCGCAAGCAGATCAAGCTGCTGCTGCTGCTGCTGCTGCTCACCTGCGCCGCGTGGCTCACCTACGTGCACCTGAGCCTGGTGCGCCAGGGCCGCGCGCTGCGCCAGCGCCTGGGCTACGGGCGAGGTACGGGCGGGGGCGCGCGCCGGGGGGCGGGGGGCGGTGAGGGCCTCGAGCCGCGCGGGGTCCGGGCCTTCTGGCCGCGCCGGGGCTCGGCGCCGGCCACACGCGTCCGGGGACCCTGGTCGCCCTACCCGGCGCGGCGATATTGGGGCGGGGGGCGCGGTTCGGCCCGGCCCGGAGCCCCGTGACGTCAGCAGTGACGTGCGCGACCCTCCCGGGGAGCGTCCCCAAACCTGGGCGGACTCCGGGATCCGACCTGCAGGCGGTAGTGACGGGGTTTACGGTGGGTCTTGGAGGCATGGCCCCCAGGCCCTGCGCGCCGGGACTCTCCGGAAGGCCCCGCAGCTCCACGGCCTGACTCCGCAGCAGAGCCCGATCACCCATCTGCGGGGGGAGAGGGGAGACACAGATCCAGCGTCCCGACCGGGGCGGAGGGGGGGGGGAGAGGGGGTGGGGGGGCTGTTGGGGGAAGGGTTTGGAGGGAGCCGACTCGTGCCGCTGGAACGCTTCCTGGAGCAGGTGCCCTAGGTAAACCCGGAACAAAAGACTGAGGAGCTGTTGTGTTGGGGGGTGATGGGGATCCAGCCTGGGGACCCCCGAACTGCCTGGGGTGCACTCCGCAGCTTCTTCCAGCTCACACTCAAGTGAGAACAGCGAACCCCCAAAGCAAATCAGTCCTGCTGAATGTTGTGGGAAGGAGCCAGGGGAGGGGGTCCTGCCCACTCAGCTAAGGGGATCTGGACAGCCTCTTGAAGGTGGTGGGTGCTGAACCCATCTAGAGGAAGAGCGCTCTGGCAGGAGGAACCAAACTATGAGAACGTGGTGGGAAGGGGAGAGGCAGAAAGCCTGGAACCTGGGGAAGGGGTGTGGGGATGGGAGAGAGGGCAACACCTCAGGGCAGGAGTAACCCCCACACCCATCCTAGCTAAGGCCGGAGCAGAAGCCCCTGTGCCCCCTGACCCTTCTTAAGGAAGCAGGGAGCTGGGTGTCCTTAGGGTGGGAGGTGGGAAGAGTCTTGCTTCCTTAAGATTCAGAACAATGATTTTGGCTCACAACATCCAGGGCCACTAACCGAGGGGTCCAAACCTCCCTGTTCATTCCACTCCTGTCTCCCAGTTGCCAGAGCCCTCTGCCTCCCCTCCGTGAGCCTGGACACCTGGCTCCACAGATGTCCCAGGCCAGGGGTCTGGAGCTCGTCCCGACCCCCCCCCCCACCCCCGCCAGAGTCTACACACCTCACGGCCACCACACTCTGGAGAGGCTCCCAGCACTACTCAGTCCCTAAAAGAAGCCCTCCCTCCCCTCCCCCCGCTATCAGCAAACAAGGCAGGACCCAGTGCGTGACCCAGTGACACAGAACAAAACCAGACCCCCTTCCCGAGCCACTTCTGTGGCTTTCCAGGCAACCACAGTCCTCCCCAGCTTGACTTCCTGAGCAGCTAGGGAGTCTAGCTCAGCAACAGGGAGGGGGTGGAGGTGTGGGAACCCCATTTCTGAGTCCCTCTCTGCTCTCAGCTTTACCAGCAGAGAAGCGGGGTCGCTGGCCAGACTGCCCTCCCAACTCCCTGGTGAGCAGGAGCTGTTCAGGGTCCTGGAAGGTCTGACTCTCGGGAGGCACCTTCCAGGGACAGCCCCAGCTCACCGGTCTTGGCTCTAGACCCAGCCCCACCTTCGGTCCAGCCACCTGGGCTCCCCCCAGGGCAGGGCTTGTGAGAAGCTGGCCAGCTGGACGTGCCTGAGGCCTTTCTGGGTGTTGGGTCAGGGCTGTCTTCACTTACAGCTGGGGAGGCAGCATTGGAACGGAGCGGGGGCTACTTTCCTGGGACCCTGCAGGATACCCTTGTGGCAGGAGGCCTCTGTGGACCTCACTGTGCTGGAGCTCAGCCCCTGCAGGATAGTGGTGGCATCCTGGTCCCAGCACAGGAAGCTCCTAGTCCCCATGGCCTTAGCTTGGTGGGCAGGGAGTATCGAGGCCAGGCTACAGGGATTTGACGGGGAGCCCCTTAGGGGCTCATCTCCCAGCTGGACAGAGGGCACTGAGGGAGGAAGCCCGAAGAAGGAGCAGGTGGGCAGGTACCACAGGAGTCCCACAGGCAGGAGACCAAGGACAGCTCCCCGTCCAGCAGAAGGGGCTCAGGCCAGTTGTGTCCACACAGGAATCTGGCTCCTTGGATCAGGATTGAAGGATAAGCATGGTCAAAACCCAGGCTTGCTCTAGAGCAGAGCCGGGGCTCCTGGATTGGGGATCCCTGAGTGGAAGTATCAGGAGGGGCAGAAGTGGGATGCAATAAAGCCTCCCAGAGCCTCAGGTCCTGGGGGGTGCCCACCGCACTGGTCCCCCCCCCACCTCCAGGGAACAGGGGGACGTTCAGGTCCACAGTTTGGGCAAAAAGTCTGGGAATTTGAGGGAGTCAGGGGCCGGGCAGTGCCCCAGGCTAGGGGATGTGTGTAGGGGTGCTAAGCTCTAGAGATGCCCCCAGACAGATCCAGGAACGGTTCCTCAGGGGTACAGTCTCTCTCCAGAGCCACGTGGGCCCCAGGTCCTCCAGCAGCCCAACCAGCGTGTCTGTCCCATACAGGGACAGTCCGTACAGGCTGGTGCCGGGGCTCCTCAGGTCCTGGACCCCACCCCAAGGGCAGCAGGTGGCAGTGTGCCATGCGCTGGGGCTGGCGTGGGGTTCAGACAAAGCCCAGCTCTCCCAGGAACAAGTTCTAGCTCCGGCCCCTAGCAGGGTTTGATAAGGGAGGGAGACACAGAACACGCTGAGGGCACTTCCCGGCACGTCCTGCCTGCAGAGCCCCTGCCCCGGGTCTCACACAGCTCTGCTCACTGGCCAGGGAGCTCGGAGAAGCCAGGCAGAGGCCTGGACAGGGACTGCCTGCCCCCTAGGTGGGATGTGGGGGAAGGGCCCAGCCTCTATGTCGTAAGTGGGGTGTTGGGTACCACGGGGAGCAGGAGACCCCGCTGCCCCCAGCAGACGCCCCGCAGCAGGGGCCGTGCCGTGCAGTGAGCTCAGGCCCCCCTCATGCCCCACGTACCCCCCACAGATGGGGAGAAGCTGAGCGGCGTCACCGAGGGCAGGGGCGTCCGTGCCGCACTGTCCACGCAGAGGGCGGAGGACTCCAGCGAGAGCCGGGAGGAGGCGCAGGCGGTGAGCAGGGCTGTGGGAAGGGACACGAGTGCACGGCGCACTCGCATGCCGGGGCCTCGGACGCCATGGCTGTGTGGTGGAGGCCGCGGGTTAGGCACGGCCCAGACACAGGCAGCCCTGCCTGGAGCTCCGGCTGGGGGGTTGGGTGGCGAGTGGCACCGTGTGGGCTGGCCCAGGTCTGCCCAGCAGGTGTGAGCAGGCTCGTGTGGCCGGGTGTGGCCGGGGCACCATGGCTTGGGGTGTTACGGCTGGATGTGTGCAGGGGAGTCCGTGGGAAGTTGGTGTCCCGCTGGGTGTGGTTGTGTGACCCCTCCCTACCCTCCCATTTCTCAGCTTTGACCCTGGTGCCTTTTCTGTCCCGTAGCCCGATGGCCCGGACCCAAACACGCTGTTTCCCGCGGGGGCTGGAAAGCCTCCCCCTCTGAACCTCACTCATCAGGCACCTCCGTGGTGGGACGAGGTGAGCTCCACGTGGCCTGCCTGCCGTGGGCGTCGGGGGGGCTGGGTGGGCTTCGCGGAAGGTAAGCCCCCTCCCGCCCCCCAGTACAAGGGGCAGGTGAACTTGCACGTGTTTGAGGACTGGTGCGGCGGCGCCGTGGGCCACCTGAGGAGGAACCTGCACTTCCCGCTCTTCCCTCACGTGAGTTCTGAGGGGCAGGGCGGCCACCAGGGCGGGGAGGGGCGGCCCCCAGGCTCTGACGGCACAGCCTGCTGCCCCCTAGACGCGCACCACCGTGAAGAAGTTGGCTGTGTCCCCCAAGTGGAAGAACTACGGGCTGCGGATTTTTGGCTTCATCCACCCGGCGAGAGACGGTGCGAGGCTGGGGTCGTGCTGGGGCGGGGAGATCCCAAGGGGCCCCACACCCGCCCTGAGTCCCCGTCCTGTGGCCTTAGGAGACGTCCAGTTCTCTGTGGCTTCAGACGACAACTCTGAGTTCTGGCTGAGCCCAAACGAGAGCCCGGCAAGTGCCCAGCTGGTGGCCTTTGTGGGCAAGGTACGCTGAACCCCACAGCCCTCCTGCCCTGGCCCCCCGCCCACGCCCCTGTCTGTCTCCGCTGGGCCTCCTGCTGCCTCCGGAACCTGTCTCCTCCGGCTTTAAGGGATGGGGGCTGGATGAGGCTGGGGCCTCCAAGGAGGGGGGCCCCTCCTTCCCTCCTGTATCGCTTCCCAGACTGGCTCAGAGTGGACAGCACCAGGAGAATTCACCAAGTTCAGCTCCCAGGTGTCCAAGCCCAAGCGGTGAGTGACTGGGAGTGTGTGTGTGCATGAGTGTGCACACATTTGCACACACATGCACCACTGCACTTGGGCCGCCCTGTCAAACCAGCCAGGGGGACCACCCCTGAGCACCCCATCTTCTCTGCATGCCCTGTTTGGAGCCTCCAGCGGCGCAGCAGGGGCATGTCCGCCTGATTCCATGTTTCCCCAGGCTCATGGCCTCCCGGAGGTACTACTTCGAGCTGCTGCACAAGCAGGACGACCGAGGCTCAGACCACGTGGAAGTGGGCGTGAGTGTGGCCTGCCATCCGTGGGCTTCTAGAGAATCCGCCTTCCTTCCCCTGCCCCTCGGCTTCCTGCACTCCCTTCAGGGCAATGGCGTGGACCCTGCCCCCCCTCCCTGGGAGGTCCCATCCAGGTGGCAAAGCAGACCCTGAGGGACAGGGCCCGAGGCCAGCTCTGTCTGCTCAGAGATGCTTCCTGGACGAACCGCGCTCGAGTAGAGTCTGGAGAGAGGAGGCGTTCCTAGGACCAGCCCAAGAGGAGAGACTCTGGGATGCGGGTGCATTGGGTGAATTCAAGATCCCAGAATAGCAGAGGAATGGAACTCCCAGCATTCTTCCAGAACTTCAAGGGGTCCAGAACTTCAGTGGCCAGCGAGGGCCTGCAGGGCCAACGCTGGACAGCTCTGGCTTTGTCCCGGGAAAGAAGCCGTGGAGTTTGCATTTCAGAAAAACCCTGTGGCCACCGTTGCAGAGAGCCTGTGGGGGAGGGGTCCTCTATGTGCGGTCCCTGAACCCAGGAGGTGGGGAAGGAAGAAGTGGCAGGTGCAGGGGGTGGGGGGCGTGCCCAAGACAGGGGGCCTGAGCCCAGCGGTGTGTGGCGTGATTAGGTTGGGGGGGTTCTCAGCCCCAGTTGTGTGGGACGTCCCAGGTGTCTGGTGTGTGTGACAGGCACCTCCCAGCTCAGTGGGCGGGGGTCCGGACTGGAGACACAGGTTTAGAGTGATCTTGTGTGCCAGGAGGACCCAGAATGAGCTAGGAAGGGAAGAGGGCCTAGAACAGCTCCTGGGAACCCCAGCTTGAGAGGAGGGAAGGAGGGACAGAGCCCGCAAAGGAGACTGAGAAGGAGCAGCCACGGGAGTGGGGAAACAGGGAGGGGAGATCTGGCGAGAGGAGGTGTGCTGGCCCCTGGAGGGTCAGCTGTGACCTCCGGGACAGCAGTGGCTGCGGCGCGGGGGAGCGGGAGGCCGCGGGAAAACCCTCACCAGCAGGCAAGGGAGTGCTTAGGGTGTCAGGCAAGGTCTGGAGGGAGCGCCGGGGACGGGGGTCCTTGCCTGCCACCAGGAAGTCCCCTGTGATCTTGAAGGGCCTGCCCCGCTAGTTCCCCACGCCCACATCAGAGAAGACCATTCTTTTCCGGCTGTTTCTTCTCAACCCCATCCTTTGGTCCTGTCCACTCTCTTCCTCCCCCAGTGGCGAGCCTTCTTGCCGGGCCTGAAGTTTGAGGTTATAGGCTCCGCTCACATCTCCTTGTACACAGGTGCGGAGCCCAGTACCTCCCTGGGGAGAGGGGCAGGCTCCTGATGGGGGTCTCTTTGAGACGGGCTGTGGATGTGGGTGGGAGGGTTGAGGAGTGCCGTCTGGCTATTCCTGGGACCCACACTCCCTCTGCCCCCAGACGAGTCGTCCCTGAAGATGGACCACGTGGCCCACGTCCCCCAGTCTCCAGCCAGCCATGTCGGGGGGCACCTGCCTCAGGAGGAGCCCAGAGCTGACATGCTGCGCCCGGACCCCCGAGACACCTTCTTCCTCAGTGAGAGGGGACCCTGCGGGGTGGGGGGGGGATGCCCAGCCTGCCGCTCTGTGACCGCTGCTCTGTGACCTCCGCTCTGTGACTGACCCTCCCACAGCTCCTCGCCTGGAGCCTTCGAGTCTGGAGAACGTGCTGGAGCCGTGCGCCTACGCCCCCACCTATGTCGTCAAGGACTTCCCCATCGCCAGATACCAGGGACTGCAGTTTGTAAGTGCCCCTCCCCAAGACCCTCCCGAGACCCGACCGCCCTCCCAGGGTCCCCTGAGCCCTCCGCCCCGCCCGCAGGTGTACCTGTCGTTCGTCTACCCCAATGACCACACGCGCCTCACTCACATGGAGACGGAAAACAAGTGCTTCTACCGGGAGTCGCCGCTGTACTTGGAAAGGTGGGGGGGCGGTCCGGGTGCACCGGCCAGGAAGGGGGCGGGGCCTCTTCAGGGGGCGGGGTGACCTCGCTGATGCCCCGCCCCCACCCCAGGTTTGGGTTCTATAAGTACATGAAGATGGACAGGGAGGAGGGGGAGGAAGACGAAGAGGAGGAGGGGCAGCGCCGAGCCTTCCTCTTCCTCAGCCCGGACGGTGAGTGCCCCCCACGACCCCCAGCGCGTGCCCACCGGGCGCGGCCGGCTTAGCCAAGCTTCCCACAGACTTCCTGGACGACGAGGACGAGCGGGAGCTGCTGGACAGTCTGGAGCCCACGGAGGCGGCCGTCGCGCAGAGCGGCCGCCCATCCCCGTCCCCGGCGGCCCCCACCGCAGCCCCGGGACCCAAGCCTACGGCGCCGGCGCCTCCCCGCACCCGGGACCCGCCAACCCCCAGGCGCTCCCGGGCGCTGAGCTGGGCTGCCCGGGCCGCGCGCCCCCTGCCCCTCTTCTTGGGCCACGCCCTGCGCCCCCGAGCAGCCGCCGAGCAGCCGCCCCCAAAGGTGTATGTGACGCGGGTGCGGCCGAGACTGCGGGCCCCGTCGCCGGCCCTGGCCCCTCTCAGCCCCCGCGGCCCGCCCTGGCCGCCCTTCCCCGGAGTCTTCCTCCGTCCCAGACCACTTCCGCGGGTGCCGCTGCGGGCCCCCCCGCGCCCGCCCCGGTCTCGAGGCCGCAGGACCGGCGGCTCCCGGGCCACAGAGCTGAGGCCCTCTGCCCGGGCGCAGGCCACCCAGGGGAGCCGGGAGGGCCGGCTGCGCATGCCGGGCCTCCCGGGACCCACCACGGACTTGAACTTGTCGTCAGAAGCACAGCCCGTGACCTCCTTCCTGAGCTTGTCCCAGGTGTCCGGGCCACAGGTGCCTGGGCAGGACGAGGAGGAGGAGGAGGAGGGGGAAGCGGACGAAGATGGGGCCCAGGGCGAGGAGGACAGCGAGGAGGCGGGTGGGCCCCGCCGCGGCCGCTGGCGCGAGGACGCCATCGACTGGCAGCGCACGTTCAGCGTGGGCGCGATGGACTTCGAGCTGCTGCGCTCCGACTGGAACGACCTGCGCTGCAACGTGTCGGGGAACCTGCAGCTGCCGGAGGCTGAGGCCGTGGACGTGGTGGCTCAGTATATGGAGCGGCTCAACGCCCGCCACGGCGGGTATGGGGGGCCCAATGGGGGGGCCCTAGCCTCTGTGGGACCTTCGCACTTCCCCAGGGCCCAGGGTACTGACCTGGGAGTGCACACACCCCCTAGGAAAGTGTCTTCTCTGCTTGTCTCTCTCTGCCTTCTGGGGCTTCTTATTGTCCAGGTTCCCTGTCCAGGGTCAGAAGCCTCAGACACCCCCAACGCACACGCACGCGCGTGCACACACGCACGCACACACACACAGAGCCGGCGGGGCAGTGGGGCGCTGGCGGCTGTGTCCTGCACCTCCAGGCCCCACCCTGTCACCGTGGGCCTGAGCCCAAGAATGAACCTGAGCCAGCCAGGGCTCTCCAGATAGAGACACATCCAGGAGTCAAGCCAAGAGTCCCCGGACCCCTCCTCCTCCCGCCACACAATGCTACTAGTCTTCCAGGAGGGTCCTCCTCTGACTCCAGAGGCGGGCATGGGGCTCCTGCCCCATGGCTGACTCTGGGCTTCCCCAGGCCAGGGGAATCTAGGCCCGTCTCCACCCCCACGTAGGTAGCGGTGTGGCAAGTGGGAGGCCTCAGCTTGGCCCCATTGGAGGCACTGGTGAGTTCAGAGTGGTGTGAGCCTTGAAGGACGGGCAAAACCCGCAAAGACAGCAGCGGCAGCAAAGGCACTGACAGGCGGCTGGTGTGCAGAGGATGGAGGGGCCGCTGCGGGCCTTCAGCAACTTGCCCCCCCCCCCATTTTTCTTACATCCGATGCACGGATTTGAGCAGGACGGGGTTTGACCTGTCTGGGCTGAAGACAGGCCTGTCGCTGTCCTGGAGAGGAGCAGGCAGGACGGGAAGCTCACGGGGCCATGAGTGACAGGCTGGGTCCAGGGCCATGCGGGGCCACGTGGTGGGGGCAGGGGTTTGATTCTAGGTGGCCCAGAGCAGTGTAGGAACGGCCCAAGGACAGAGAGTGTAGGTGGACCCAGAGCACTGGGGACAGAAAGTCCTTGACACGGGGGGGTGGGCATGGTGGGGTGGCGGGGTTGACAGGAGGGGAATGTACCCCTTGGAGGTCACCCAGGTGCATTCCCATGGGGAGGGGCGCTGCCTGCAAAGGGAGGACAAGTGGCAGAAGGGAAGAAGCTGTCTTAGCAAGGGCAGGACCTTGTTTTCCCAGGAGGAGAAGCCTCTGCTTGAAGGCAGAGTGGAAGACAAAAGATCTTCAGCAGGGCCAGACCAGTGGGAAGGGGCAGAAGGGGGGGGCACCTTCCCTCAGGGCCTTAGAAAGAGCAGGGGAGGTTTGCGGCAAGTGGGCCAGGCAGGATACCCCAGAACAAAGACCCCGGAGGAAGAGGAAGTCAGTTTACCCAGCAACGGGGTACTGAAGGCCCCACAGAATCTGCCTATGGTCCTAGAGTGCCACTCTAAGTAAGACCTCCGAGCCGTGATCTGTGGGCAGTGGGTGGCCCCGGGGCTTTCTGAGCAGGTGTAAAGATCACCGGACGTGAATGGTGGCAGGAAGGCCACAGAAGAGGAAAGGACGGGCCTGGGTTTGGGGACGCCTCCAGGTGTGCGCTGCGGTGGGAAGGGGGAGCCCCACGACGTGGGCCTGTCCTCTGGTTGCTCCCCAGCAGGCACGAGGTGTGAGGGCCTGTGGCAGCCTGGGAGGGAAGAGGTTCCCAGCAGCTACCCCAGCCCCAGCTGAGCGGTCCCTGGTTTCTGGGTCTGGGGGCGGAGGAGGAGGAGGAACGCAAGGTGGGAGCCCAAGGGCGCTGACCCAACCCCGCTTCCCAGGCGCTACGCGCTTCTGCGCATCGTGAACGTGGAGAAGCGCCGAGACTCTGCGCGGGGAAGCCGCTTCCTTCTGGAGCTCGAGCTGCAGGAGCGCGGAGGCGGCCGCCTGCGTCTGTCCGAGTACGTCTTCCTGCGGCTGCCGGGAGCCCACGCGGGAGACGCAGACAGGGACGGAGAGAGTCCCGAGCCCGCGCCCGCCGCTTCCGCACGCCCAGACGGCCGCCCGGAGCTCTGCCGGCCGCTGCGCCTGGCCTGGCGCCAGGACGTGATGGTGCACTTCATCGTGCCAGGTGCGCGGGCCGGGCACCCGGGATGCGGGGTGGGTTCCAGGAGCCCTCCTAGCGACGCGAGGGAGCACCACTGGCCGCGGAGGGGGACCGCAAAGTCAGCTGGGGATGGACTCGGTGGCACCATCTTCCTCCAGTGAAGAACCAGGCGCGCTGGGTGGCCCAGTTCCTGGCCGACATGGCCGCGCTGCACGCCCGCACGGGGGACGCCCGCTTCAGCGTCATCCTGGTGGACTTTGAGAGCGAGGATATGGATGTGGAACGGGCTTTGAGCGCCGCTCGGCTGCCCTGGTAACTGTGCCCTGCAGCCCTGCTGGGGAGGACCGAGCGCATCTTGCCTCCTCCAGGAGGCCTTCCTACCCCTGCCCCTGCTCTCCCTCACCCCCAGGTACCAGTACCTGAGGCGAACTGGAAACTTCGAGCGCTCCGCGGGCTTGCAAGCTGGCGTGGATGCCGTGGAGGTGCGCGGCGGGCGGGGAGAGCCGAGGGGGCGGAGCCAAGGGAGGAACTCAGCTCGGGGGAGGGGAGGGCACTCAGACATTCCCGTGACCTCGACCTCCAGGACGCCAGCAGCATCGTCTTCCTCTGCGACCTGCACATCCACTTCCCCCCCAACATCCTGGACGGCATCCGCAAGCACTGCGTGGAGGGCAGGCTGGCCTACGCACCTGTGGTCATGCGCCTGGGCTGCGGGAGCTCGCCCGGGGACCCTCACGGTGCGGCCCTGCTGCCCCCGCCCCAGTGAGACTGGAAGCCCCACCAATGCCTGGGCAGAATCTTGGCCCCTGGGGGCCTGTCCCAACTCCGGGGGTAGGCCTGGGGACCCATCGGTTCCCTCGTAGTGTCCAGAACCCCAGGTCCTCCCCCAGCACCTCCGGGATCACACCTGCCCCTGGGACCTCCTCCAGCCCCCCACACCTGTGCAGGGCTCCAGATTCTGACCCCGCCCACAGAGGGGTGACCCCTGAGAGCCCCTGTGGGGATGGGACCCTGTACCAGACCCACTCCGGAGGCTGGGAAGGAAGGCTTGCAGGACCTGGGGTCCGAAGGCCATCTCCTCGCCCAGGTTACTGGGAGGTGAACGGCTTTGGCCTCTTCGGGATCTACAAGTCAGACTTCGACCGCGTCGGTGGCATGAACACCGAGGAGTTCCGTGACCAGTGGGGGGGCGAGGACTGGGAGCTCCTGGACAGGTGACCGCCTCCCACCCCTCAGCTAGACTAAGGACACTTCCACAGCTTCCTCTGAGTGGGAAGGGGAACCCTGAGGGACCTTCATGTGGGCAGGGTCTCTGTGCTTCTGCTTCATCTCCCAGGATCTGGGGAGAAACTCTTCGACACCCCCCAGTCCCCAAAACCCCTTCTTACCTCCAGGGTCCCACAGACTCAGGGGCAGCCTCGGAACAGACCGTGTCCCCAGATTCTGTAGTTCTGTCGTGGCCCTGAGTCCCCGTCCCCCACCAGAACCCTACAGTGTGGCGTCCCTCACATGCCCAGCCCCTGGGCTGGGGCCCTGACCACGCCCTTCCTGCCTACGCCAGGTTCCAGAAGAATCAGAGCAACCACAGTGATCCCCACCACCCAGGGCCTGGCACCTGCACCCCCCAACACACCCCCCAACCCTATAGACTTGGGGGCGGCCCCACCACGGAACCCAAGGGTCCTGACACCCCCTGTCCTCCCAGGGTGCTGCAGGCCGGGCTGGAGGTGGAGCGGCTCCGCCTGAGGAACTTCTACCATCACTACCATTCCAAACGGGGCATGTGGGCCGCGCGCAGCCGGAAGGGCTCCCGCACAGAGGGCCCTTGAGGGTAGGACAACCCCTCCCGGGCCCTGGCTGCAGCCCTGTGGGGGGAGCTGGAGGCCTGGCCCGAGCCCGGTCCCTGGGGACCCTGCAGGGCTCATCCCAGGGCCACACCCCCCGTGCCCCTCCCCAGATAGGCCGCTTTCACCGCGGGCTGGGGCCTGGGCTCGGTCTCCACACTCTGTGTGACAATTTCTGTGAAATTTTGCCGTAGCGATGACATTGTTTTCAGGATCCCCGAGAGTTCTGTCTGTTCCGTTTTTTATTCAGAATGAAATGAAATATTTTTTTTAGTTCTCACTTGTCCTCTGCCTGGTTCTCTTGGGAGGGTGGAGACAATTCTCAGGGACGGCTGGAGAGCCCAGGCCACTGCCTCTGCTCCCTGGGCCCCTTCCTGACTCACAGCCGCAGCGGCCTCGCGGAACCCCAGCCTCTTCCACGCTCCAGGCCACTCTCCGCTTCCTTCCCTCCCCGGTGAGCTTCAGAGGTGGCCCCAGGGGGGAGGGGAGGGCCTCCGACCCCTTCCTTGCCCCACTGCCCATGGAGCCACGTGGACGTACCCGACGTGGGCCAGGGCCTTCGCACCTTTGAGAAAATAACATTCGGCCACTTGGCTGCTCTCCCTTTTACAAACAGAGCTTGGATGTTGGTCCTACCCCATCTTCCCAGGAGGTGAGGGAGAACTCGGCGCCCTGGGGAGGGCAGTGTCTCATGACCACGTTGGGGCAGACTCCGCTGAGTTGCCAGAAGCAGAAAACCCAGCTCCGGCTGGCTGACACCATAGCGGGGAGGAGGGAGGCTTATGTGACTTCGGTTCCTGTGCGTGGAAGTCGGGGTGGGGGCTTGCTGCGAGAGTATGGACCAGAGGCTGGTGGTGCCCTGGAGGCCCAGCCCCTCCCTGGGGCTCGGAGTCCCCACCCTGGGCGGGAGGCTGGCACTCGCCTGCAGGAGAGCGCGGTGGCTGCGGTAACAGATCTCCACGGACCTGGGACAACGCACCGTCTTACCGTTCTGGGGTCAGAAGTCCTAAAACCAAGGTTTCTGCAGGCCCGGCTCCTGGAGCCTTTAGACTTGACTGCTCCATCCTCTCCCACTTCTAGAGGCTGCTTGGAGTCCTTGGCTCGGGCTCCCTCCTCCGCCTTTGACGCCAGCAGCTCGCCACTGTCAGTCCTCCCTCCCGGTGCCCATCATCTCTCTTCCATCACCACATCTCTTCCCTCCTTGCCTCCGTCTCGTAAGGACGCCTGTGTGCGCTGTCGTCCTCCATTAACCAGGATAATCTCCCCGCTTCAATATTCTTTTTTTTCTTTAAAGATTTTATTTATTTGAGAGAGCACAAGCAACGGAGAGAGAGAAGCAGGTTCCCTATCGAGCAGGGAGACTAACTGGGGGCTCGGTCCCAGGACCCTGGGATTGTGACCTGAGCCGAAAGCAGCCCCTTAGCCAACTGAGCCCCCCAGGTGCCCCTCCCAGGGTTCTGGGATCGGGCGCCGCATTGAGCTCTGCTAGGCAGGAAGCCTGCTTCTCCCTCTCCCTTTGCCGCTCCCTCAGCTTGTGCGTGCACTCTCTCTCTCTCTGACAAATAAATAAAATCTTAAAAAAAGAAAGACCCACATAAGTACGATCCCCTGATCTCTGACAAAGGAGCAAAGGCACAACGATGGAGCAAAGGTCACGTCTTCAGCAACGGCTGGAACGACTAGACGTCCCTGTGCCAAACAGCGAATCCACACACACACCCTACACGTTCACGAAGGTTGACTCAAAATGGATCCCAGACCTAAATGTAAAACACGAACCACTAAACCCTTAGAAGATAACATAGAAGATCAGGATGACCTTGGGTATGACGATGACCTTTTAGACACAACACCAAAGGCACAATCCATGAAAGCAGTAATTGGTAAGGACTTCATATTAAAACCGTATCAAGAGAATAAGAAGGCAAGACACAGACAGGGAGAAAATCCTTTCAAAAGACGTATCTACTAAAGGACTGTTCAACCCAAAATACAGAAAGAACTCTTAAGACTCAATAATAATAAACAACAGAACACAACTTTTTTTTTAAAGGTTTCATTTATGGGACACCTGTGTGGTTCAGTTGGTTAAGCGGCTGCCTTTGGCTCAGGTCATGATCCCGGGGTCCTGGGATCGAGTCTTGCATCGGGCTCCCTGCTCAGCAGGGAATCTTCTCCCTCCGCTGCTCCCCCTGCTTGTGCTCTCTCTCTGATAAAAAACATATATATATTGTTTACATATTTTTCTGAGAGAGAGAGAGCACAAGTTGGGTGAAGGGCAGAGAGAGAAGCAGACGCCCCGCTGAGCAGCGAGCCGGATGCAGGACTCGATCCCAGGTCCCTGGAATCATGACCTGAGCTGAAGGTAGACACTTAACCGACTGAGCCACCCAGGTGCCCCAGAACAAAACAATTTTAAACAAACAATAAAAAATGGCCCAAAGCTGTCAGCAGGCACGTCACTGGAGAAGACACACAGATGACGCACACGGAGGACGTCCACATTCAGTGTCATCAGGGAAATACCAGTTACCACAGGGACATCCGCTACACACCTAACCAGAAGACCTGAAATCTGGGCCCGTGGCATCCGCGAGGATGAGCCGCGGGGGCAGGCGCTCGGTGCTGGTGGACACGCGGAGCAGCGCAGCCACTTGGAAGACATTTGCCAGTTTCTTATTAAATGAAACTTCTTACTACACGATCCAGCAATCACACTCTTACTCTATATTTACCCAAATGAGCTGAAAACTTCTTGTTCACGCACAACCTGCATCCGGGTGCTTGGAGCGGCTTTACTCACAATTGCCGAAAACTGGAACGACCGGCAAGCCCTTCGGGAGGGGAACGGGTGAGCCGCGGTTATGCCCAGACCACAGAGTATCATCCAGCCTTCAACACATGCGTGCGCGCACACACACAGCAAAACACGAAACTGTCAAGCCATGAAAAGACGTGGAGGAACTTTAAATCTTATTTCCGAGTGAAAGAAGCCGGTGTGGAAAGGTTGCGTGCTGTACGGTTCCAGTTACGTGATGTTCTTGAAAAGGCAAAAGGACAAGCCCAGTAAAAAGACCCGTGGTTACCAGGGCTTGCGGGGCAGGGGAGGGAGGACTAGGCAGAGGGCTTTAGGGCAATGAAGCCGCTCTGTGTGATACCGGCACGACCGTGCCAGAGCCCTGATGCGGACTGTGGACTGTGCTGATAGTGCCCGGGTGGGCTCACCCACCAAAACCAGTGTCCCGATGGCAGATCCCAGTAAGCAGGAAGTCGACGCCCGCCGGGTGCGGGAGCAGGGAAATCTCTGTACCTTCCTCTTAATTTTGCTGTGAACTCAAACTGCTCTAAAAATGAGGTCTTCTTTTTTTTTAAGATTTTATTTATTTATTTGACAGACAGACATCACAAGCAGGCAGAGAGGCAGGCAGAGAGAGGAGGAAGCAGACTCCCCGCTGAGCAGAGAGCCCGATGCGATGCGGGCCTCAATCCCAGGACCCTGAGATCATGACCTGAGCTGAAGGCAGAGGCTTAACCCACTGAGCCACCCAGGTGCCCCAAAATGAGGTCTTCTTGAGGGGCGCCTGGGTGGCTCAGTCATTCAGCAATTGCTTTCAGCTCAGGTCAGGATCCCAGGGTCCTGGGATGGAGTCCCGCATCGGGCTCCCTGCTCAGCGGGAAGCCTGCTTCTTCCTCTCCCACTCCCCCTGCTTGTGTTCCCACTCTCGCTGCTCTCTCTGTCAAATAAATAAATAAAAATCTTTCTAGGGGCGCCTGGGTGGCTCAGCGGGTTAAGCCGCTGCCTTCGGCTCAGGTCATGATCTCGGGATCCTGGGATCGAGTCCCGCATCGGGCTCTCTGCTCAGCGGAGAGCCTGCTTCCCTTCCTCTCTCTCTGCCTGCCTCTCTTGTGATTTCTCTCTGTCAAATAAATAAAATCTTTAAAAAAAAAAAATCTTTCTAAAAAATAATCAAAATTAGGGGCGCCTGGGTGGCTCAGTGGATTAAGCTGCTGCCTTCAGCTCAGGTCATGATCTCAGCGTCCTGGGATCGAGCCCCACATTGGGCTCTCTGCTCAGCAGGGAGCCTGCTTCCCTTCCTCTCTCTGCCTGCCTCTCTGCCTACTTGTGATCTCTGTCTGTCCAAATAAATAAATAAAATCTTAAAAAAAATAAATAAATAAAAATAAAAATCAATGATAAAAAGAAAGAAAATTAAAATCCGCCAACACTTGGGACAGATGGAAGAGAGAAAGAAAACCTTAACAGAAGTAAAAGCCCCCCTTAGGAATCTCAAAACCTCAGAATAGCCGTCATCGAAAACCCAGCCAGGAACACAGAAGAAAAATTTGGGGAAAGTGCGCAAAACGGAATGGAGAGGAACTGAGCAGGAGTTGATTCCTGAGAAGACAAGCCGTAAGGGCACACGGGCAAGCCCCAGGACCAGAGTAGAAAAATACCTAAGTGACAGAGCAGGAGAAAACTTCCCTGGAAAAATACAGGCCGGAATCCGAAGTGACCGGGGCGCCAGAAGCCTAGCCACCGCAGGCGCACGTGTCCGTGGGCGTCCGAGGCTAAGGCCCTGACCCCGGCAGCAGCAGGCCGCCCGCTCGGGTCGGGTCCGCGCTCGGGACAGCGCCCCGGGAGCGCTGCGCGCGTCTGGGCCACACCCGCGTCCCCAGAAGAGCGCATGGTGCACGGAAGAGTTCAGGACGCGCCGGACCAAAGCGACTAGGACGAGGACCGGAGGGGCCGACAGAGGGGTGGGGGCGCAGGTAGGACAGGTAGGGGGGCGGTGTGGATGGAAAGTGCCGCCCGCTCCCTGGGCTGCCGGGGGCGCGAATCCTCAGCTGCCTTCCGCACCAAAGGCGCAAGGCGAGAGTTGGGGACGGAGGGGACGCCGGGTCCCAAGTGTCCCACCCAGGATCCTCGGGGATTAGGTGCGGGGGGGGGCCACGCTACCCCAGGGCCGGGGTGGGCGGGGCGCCTAACGAGGGAGGTGCCCACCGCGCTAATCCAGGTAGGCTCCGTGGAGGATGCCCCCGGGGCCGATCTGGCGGGAGTCCAGGCGGGGGGAGGCTGGGAGGTTGGAGAGCTTGGGCGCGAGTTCGCGGACAGGAAGCGCCCGGGACGCGACGCGCCGGGCTCAGCTGAGAGGAAGCCAGACCCGCGCCTCGGGGCCTCCAGCCAGCGAGCTGCGCTCACATCCGCCGGTCACCTCGCCCGGGGCTTGGCGACTCTACCCCAGGCCAACTGCTTAACTTCTCTGTGCCAGCGCGTGCTCCCAAATTTTGTTTTCAATATTATTTTGCTGTAATGTTTTCAAGCTTTCCCCCAGCTTCTGCTCCTTAAACCCCCACACCCCACCCCCTCGCTGCCCCCCCCCCAGCTCCAGGTCACCGAAGCACTAGGTCGTCCTCCTTCCACCCCCCCCCAACTCTGCCCCTTGGCCCTGAAGGCCTCCCCATCCCCCATCCCCTGGTCTTGTCCCCAGCTCCTCCTTCCCAGACTTTTCTGACAGCACCCAGGCCGAGCCCACCTCCAGCTGACCGCTCGACACATCCTATGTGCCCAGTCAGATGGGGGAGTAGGAATGATTACCCCCCTCCAAGCTGTCATAGCCTTTGCTTCAGACGCCCCAGCACGGAGTCCAGGCTCCCCCAGGAGCTGCCTACCTCCTAAGAAAGAGCCTCACTTACTCACCCTTGGAGTCCCCAAGTCCCAAGATCTCAAAGCTGATGCGGCACCAACACCCCTGGGGGCTCTACGCAGGTTCCCAAGCACCCAGGTGGCCCTCCTACCTGTTGTCTAAGTTCCCTAGGTGTATCTTCCATTTGCTTCCTCCAGGAAGCCCACCATCAAGTCTAAGTCTGAATCTTCCTTGTGCCCCCTCCCCAAGCACTGGCTACAGGGAAAAGGGAACTCTGGGGAGGACAGACAGAAGACCGGCCACAGGGGTCAGACGTGGCTCCTAGCCTGGGGTTGAGGGCGGCCGTAACAGGTCTCGGCCATGACCAGTCCCTGGCCCTGCCGTGCTTAGAAAAAGTGCCCCCAAGATCCCAGGCTTTCCAGCGCTGAGTGGCTGAGCGGAGAGGTCCTGGTGGCGGAGGGGGCCCATGTCCTCAGGGGGGCTCAGCGCAGCTCTGGGCACGGCAAGCTCTCCTGGTCATGCCACCGACCACAACCCCTCCATCCCCTGGCAGCTCCGGCCCGACCCTCGGAGCCTCCCCACAAGCCCTCTGAACCCCCACCTGCAGCCTGGAGTCTGGCTGCCCGGGCGGGCTGCCGGGCCGGGGCTCCGCAGGGCCCCAGTGGGCCCAGGCAGACCCCAGACGGAGGGCAGGCCCGAGGCCCGTGCCAGGCGTGTGCCTCCAGGTGCCCTCAGCGCCGCACAAACTTGTCTCCCAGGGTTTTTCCACACAAAACACGCCTCCCAGGGAAGCAACCGGTCTGATGGGCTGCGCGTTCCCACCCCGCCCTCCGCGCCCCCGCAGCGCCGCACCGCTGCGAGAGGCCGCCCCGGACGGACGTGTGGGGCCCGGGATGGAGCCCCGGACCCCTCGGCCTGCGGCACTGGCCTCTGGGATGAGCCCCGGGGCGGACCGCGTCCAGACCACCAGCACGGTAGGTCTCCGCCGTGAGCACCCCCGGCCCGGGCTTCACCCCTTGAAACCTCCCCCACCCCCCTTCCCCTTCAGCACTGACCTCACTCCCTGACCCGCCTCCTGACCCAGAACCCCCTCCTCAGCCCGGGGACCCCCAGCCACCATCCCCACGGGGGGCCACCCCCCTGAAATGACTGGTTGCAGATTACGGCAGACGTCTTCAGGGGACGGGGTAAGGGCCTCCCGTGGGAGAGAGGAGGCAGCTCGCATGGATCCCGCGGGGGGCTTCTCAGGGGGGTGCCCAGCACATACCTGAGGCCACTCAGCCCCCACCCCTCCAGCCCTGCCCCGCCCACCAGGGGCCTCCTTGGATTCGCTCCAGGCCCACTCAGGAGACCTTGCAGCGTGCCGGCCCCCCTGGATGGGAGCACCCCGGGGACCCTCCTGGGACAAGCCCTGCTCAGCCGGGCCCCGCTCCCCACCCTCCCACCGACCCCTCTTCATCACTGCTCTGTCAGACTCCTGGGCTCTTGCCCTCCAACACACACCCCAGCTCCTACACCCACAGCCTGGGCAGCAGGGCCGTCTGACTCAGGGCCCGCAGCAGTCCTGCCTGCTCGGCCTTGTCACAGCTCTACCGAGCTGAGTTCTGACTCACGTGGAGGGCACAGCCTTCTACCCCATGGCCTGGGAGGACAGGAGCTGGGGGCAGAGAGGGCCCTTTGGAGGCCTCTGCAGAAGCTGCGGGGAGGGGGAAACTTCTGGGCTCTATAGGGCAGAGATCAGTATAGAGTCGTGAGCCTAGGGGCTGGGCCCGTCTCTCCATCTGCTTCTGCAGTCTCTTGGGCACCAAGGATCCAGGTCCATAGGGCCCTCTTCTACCCCAAAACTCCACCAAGCCCTTTATCCCCAACCCTCACTCTTCCGATGATCCCTGCCTCGTTCGGGGTTGGCTGCCTGGGTCAAGGGGCTACCTGGAGCCCCCAGTCACGCAGGGAGAGGAAACCCCTCCCCGCAGAGCCCTGGAGGCGGCTGGCCACAGGCTCCCCAGCGGGCTACGCTGGCCCTTCCCAGACAACACTCAGGACAGGAGGTCCCACTGGGCAGCAAAAGCTGGGAGTTAAGAGGGGCCCAGGTCGCTGCTGCTCTGTGCTGGTGTGTGGGTAAGGAATGAACAGGCCGGTTCTTCCGCCCAAATTCCACCTTAAGCAGGCGGTGGCCCCTCCCTCTTACCTGGCCCAGATGTCCCCGCCCCCAGCAGAGCTCAGGGCTGGGCCTGCGTCTGTCTCCAGGCCGGCTCTGGGCGCGGCCAGTGGGGAGGGACTTCAGGGACTTCAGGGACGGGACGGTGAAGACAGTTCAGGCCGGAGAGGCCCCAGCGGCCCAGGCCAGGCACAGACCCAGCCAGGGCACCTGCCGCCATGCAGGACGGTAACTTCCTGCTGTCGGCCCTGCAGCCTGAGGCCGGCGTGTGCTCCCTGGCACTGCCCTCCGACCTGCAGCTGGACCGCCGGGGCGCAGAGGGGCCGGATGCGGAACGGCTGAGGGCAGCCCGCGTCCAGGAGCAGGTCCGCGCCCGCCTCCTGCAGCTAGGCCAGCAGGCTCGGCACAACGGGGCCGCTGATCCCGAGGGGGCCGCAGAGGCAGCCCGAGGTAAGGGGACGCCGCAGGGTGGGCGCCGGGCGGTGGGAAGGGCGGCTGTGGATAGAGGTGGCCCCGGTGGGTGTGGTGGTTCGAGGGCCAGAGGCCGTGGTAGGGCTGGCGCTGGGGTTCGGCGCCCTGACTCACCGAGGCCTCGCACTGAGTCACCCGCCCCGCCCCACCAGGTGTGGGAGAAGCCATGGGTGCGGCCTCCCACCACCCAGTGGGGACCCCGGGGTCCTCTGGGCCAAGCCTGGCTTGGGCTGGGCCACACCTGCCCCCGCGCCCCAGAGCGCCACGGGCACATGGCGGGGTTGGCACAGGGCCGGCCGGGCAGGGCCGATGTCAGTCAGTACACCCGAGACGCGCCCCGTCCGGCCCCTCGTAACACAGGCTCACGCCGGGTCTCCGATGCACAGACGCACACGTCAGCCCCACAGGGACACAGACACACTGACACAGACATGCAGGCTCCAGCGTCCCTCCCCACCCTCCCCCCCGCGGGGCCCCAAGGGAACGAGCAGACAGAAACGTGAGGGGGCGGGTCTGGGAAGCCTGGACCAGGCCAGCGGCCTGTCTGCACCAGGGTCTCCCCGCGGAACTGCAGGGGACGGCCCCGCGGGCCTGACCCACTTACGCTTCCTGAGAAGAACGAGCGGGGGGGCCCTCGGTGCTGGGCAGACCCCAGCGTGTGTGTGCACGCGTGGACGTGGGTGTGCCTGTGCGTGCACGTGTGTGTTACAGGGTCTCTCACACGGTGAGTCAGGGCACCTGGCCGGAAACGCCATCTTCTCCCTTGCCCACACTGCAGCAGCAGGGATCAGGGTCAGGGAGTAAGAGGAATGTCCCAGGATGTCAGGACACACCCGTCCTCACAGTGGCTCACTCAACCTTTAGAGGACCCTTTCCCAGGATGGGTCTTGGGATGCCACTGCGGGGGGGGGGGGGGTGCGGCGAGGGTCAGCCAGAGCAGCCTGGGTTCCTGAGTCCTCCCCTGCCCGGGCCTCAGCCTTGCTGGCGGCTGAGTAGTTGGGTGCCCGGGGGTCACGGGGTGGAGGAGGGAGTGGGGAGGAGTAATTACCACCCTGGCCACCCTGCCTATTAGGGGAAGGAGTATAATTTGGGGGTGGGAGTAAGGTCCCCAGGCTGGAGGTGTGTCCCCCAGGCTGGGCCTCGCTAGCGTCGAAGGGTTAATAGCCCCAGCCCAGAAGCCTCATTAACCAGGGCGGGTCTGGGGAGTGTGCTGGGAGGGGGCCCCAGACTGTCCAGCTCGCAGAGGCTGCGGGAAAGCAGGCCTCCTCCCTTCTTCCACACGATGAGTCCTTTCAGCCGATCACCTGCCCAGACCCTCTGGGGACATATGACGCTTCGCCCCAAGCTGTGACCCCAGCAGGGACCTTGGCAGCGGCTGATCCCCATGCGGAGAACGCGGAGCCCACCTACCTGTCCGTTGCCCTGCTTTGTCTCGTCTGACCCCCCCAGCTGTTGTCTATCCCAGCAGCTGTCCGTGCGTCCGTCCTCCCATCGCTCTGTCCTTCCACCCGCCCTCCCTCCTCCTCCCCCTTCTCTCCACCCTCCACCCTCCACCCGTCTGTCCACTCGCCACCGAGTCAGGCCGGCGTCAGCACCTTTACTGTGGGGTGGACGGGGCCGGCGTGGCTCTTCCAGGTAGGATGGGGACTGTGTCCTTGGCAAGCGAGCAGCACTCCTGTGTGACCACAGCACAGGACAGGCTCCCAGGAGGTCAGTGTGGCTTCCTGGAGGAGGGGGCCGGGCGTGTGCCCCAGCAGGGACCGGAAAACTGATGGAGTCCCTGGCGCACTTCCCAGGTGACCAGGAGGTCGGGGGTGAGTGTGCCTGTCCACAGCACAGCTGGAGGGGCAGGAGGCTGTGGGAGAGGTCCGACCGGAGACCCACGAGCCATCTGACCCAGCCAGGCGACCACTGTCCCCGTCCCCAGGCACCCCGCGCAGTCACTACCACGCCCTGCAGGCCGGCTTCAGTTCCCGCTCCCAGGGCCTCAGTGGGGACAGCACCTCTGTGAGTGACACTCTCTCCATCCCCTGGAGAGGCTCGTGGGGGAGGCTGGGGGGAAGCTGGAAGCTCCAGGGTTAGGGAGAGGGACCCGGGAGCCCCCAACACCCCCTCACTGCTCTCCTCCCCGCCCTGCAGACCTTCCGGCCCATCGCCAAGCCCTCCTGCAGCCCTGCCTCCTGGTCTTCTCGCTCAGCCGTGGACCTGAGCTCCAGTCGGAGGCTGAGCTCTGCCCACAATGGGGGCAGCACCTTCGGGCTTGCAGGGTATGGGGGAGCCCAGCCCGCCGCACCCGTGCCTGCCCGGCCCCTGTCCTTCCACGAGCGGGCTGGGGTCGGGGGCCGTGTGGACTACGACACCTTGTCCCTGCGCTCGCTGAGGCTAGGGGCTGCGGGCCTGGATGACCGCTACAGCGTCGTGTCCGAGCAGCTGGAGCCCCCGGCGGCCTACAGGGCCTTCGCCTACGAGCGCCAGGCCAGCTCCGGCCGGGTGGGAGGCCTGGACTGGCCAGAGGCCTCTGAGGGGCCTCCCAGCCGGACCATCCGGGCTCCGGCCATGAGGACCCTGCAGCGATTCCAGAGCAGCCACCGCGGCCGCCTCGGGGCGGGGCCGGCACCGGGGGGCGGCCTGGAGCCCGTGGCCCGAGCGCCGTCTGTGCGCAGCCTCAGCCTGAGCCTGGCCGACGCCAGCCACCTGCCGGACCTGCGCGGGCTGGACAGCTCCGGCGGCCGCCGCACGCTGCAGAGGCTCAGCAGCGGGTGAGCGGGGCACGGCGGGGGTCCGGCGGCGGGGAGGGCTCCTGCGGCGGCCCTGGCCCGTCCCCGGGGTCACGCTGACCCCGACCCCTGTCCTTGCAGCTTTGACGACATCGACCTGCCCTCCGCCGTCAAGTACCTCATGGCCTCGGACCCCAACCTGCAGGTGCTGGGGGCCGCCTACATCCAGCACAGGTGCTACAGCGACGCGGCGGCCAAGAAGCAGGTGAGGCGGCCCTTCCGCTGCCCCCGGCCCAGGGCCGCCGCCGCAGGGCCGCAGCGGAGGGGCAGGCGCTCGCCAGCTGCGCACGGCCGCCGGGCCCTGCGCGGCTCTGCCCGGGTCTGTGCGCGCTCGCGCGCCTCCCGCACAGCCGCCCGCGTCCACGCGCGCCGAGCCGCGCGCCCGAGTGCTGACGCCCGCCTGCCCCTGCGCAGGCCCGCAGCCTTCAGGCGGTGCCCAGGCTGGTGAAGCTGTTCAACCACGCCAACCAGGAGGTGCAGCGCCATGCCACGGGCGCCATGCGCAACCTCATCTACGACAACGCCGACAACAAGCTGGCGCTGGTGGAGGAGAGCGGCATCTTCGAGCTGCTGCGCACGCTGCGGGAGCAAGACGACGAGCTGCGCAAGAACGTCACAGGTGTCCCCGCGCCTCCCCCCGCCTGCTGTCCCTCTGCCTGTCCCCTCCACTCCCCCGCCCCGCGGCTGTCCTGGGGCACACCTCTGCGGCTAGCCTCCGGACCCCTGGTCCCTGAGCACTGTCCCGTCCGCTGTGCCCTGCCCCGAGACCTGTGGCTCCCACGCAGGCCCTCTAGCGCAGCTCTTGGGTGAGGCCCGAGATGCCTCACGGGCGGGCAGGGGGGCACCCGCAGGCTGTCGCTGACCACAGCCACGGCCCCACCTGCCCCAGGGATCCTGTGGAACCTGTCCTCCAGCGACCACCTGAAGGACCGGCTGGCCCGAGACACACTGGAGCAGCTCACGGACCTGGTGCTGAGCCCCCTGTCAGGGGCCGGGGGACCACCCCTCATCCAACAGAACGCTTCCGAGGCTGAAATCTTCTATAACGCCACGGGGTTCCTCAGGTGTGCGGGAAGGGGGCAGTCAGCTGGGAGAGGCCAAGAGGGTGGCCGTGGGGAGAGAGCTGAGTGCCTGTAACGGGGCAGGGGAGGCCTGGAGCAGGGGCCTTGACTCTGAGGGCCGGTGGCAAGGCGAATGGGAGCGGGGCTGGCGGGCGAGGCCTGGCGCCGGAGCAGAAGCAAGACCAGAAGCGGGTGTGGCTGAGATGTCCGGTGTCCCTGGCCCTGGGGGTGGCGAGCTCACATCTCATCCAACCGGGGACTTCGTCAGACACTCATAACCCCCACCTGGACGCTCGGAGGGCCGAATGGACACTAAGCAGTGGGGCCCAGCTCGGGAGAAGGAGGGGGGCTGGGGCTCAGGCCCCCCCGGGGTTTGGTTCCCACCGGGGGTCTCTGATCTGCCTCCGCCCACAGGAACCTCAGCTCGGCGTCCCAGGCCACCCGCCAGAAGATGCGTGAGTGCCACGGGCTGGTGGATGCCCTGGTCACCTACACCAACCACGCCCTGGATGTGGGCAAGTGCGAGGACAAGGTGAGAGGCGGTCATCCCCTCAGGGCCCCGGGGGTTCCCAGCCCATCTGACCACGGCCTGCCGCCTGCAGAGCGTGGAGAACGCCGTGTGCGTGCTGAGGAACCTGTCCTACCGCCTGTATGACGAGATGCCGCCGTCCGCCCTGCAGCGGCTCGAGGGCCGGGGCCGCAGGGACACGGCCGGGGCGCCACCCGGCGAGGTGGTGGGCTGCTTCACACCCCAGAGCCGGCGGCTCCGAGAGGTGGGCGCGGGCCTGGGCAGCCGGGGTGCGGGGTCCTGGCCTGAACCCGGCTGACCCTCCCCACCTCTCTCCAGCCGCCCCTCACGGCCGACGCTCTCACCTTCGCTGAGGTCTCCAAGGACCCCAAGGGTCTCGAGTGGCTGTGGAGCCCCCAGATCGTGGGGCTGTACAATCGGCTGCTGCAGCGCTGTGAGCTCAACCCGCACACCACCGAGGCAGCCGCCGGGGCCCTGCAGAACATCACAGCGGGCGACCGTAGGGTGAGCCCCGGGCCCAGCCTCTCGCGGGGGACTCGCGGGGAGAACAGGGGCGCACGGGAGGGCTCTGGCGTGGGTTCTGCTGGGGCGGGACCGCAGAGGAACGCAGACCTGTGGAGGAGCGGCCATTGGAGGGCCGGGCCGGCCATGCCTCGGAGGGACCCCTGAGGGGTAGCAAGGGCTATGAGGCCAGTAACCCCGGCCGGGCAGGCCCCAAGGTCCCTGAAGATTTAAGGAGAGGTTTGAGCCGAGGAGGGGCCGACCCGAGGCACAGTGAGTGAGGCTCCTGGCTGGGGTGTGAAGGCAGAAGCAGGAGGACCTCTCGGGAGGGATCCGGTGCGGGGCCGGTCCTGCCTCAGAGTCTCCCAGGGCGGCTGGGGACAGAGAGGGACACAGAGAAGAACCAACCTGGGGTGCAGGCCACGGGGCTGGGGCTCCGCCCGTGCTCACTGGCTCCTCTCCTGCCCCCTCCACCCCCGCAGTGGGCGGGCGTGCTGAGCCGCCTGGCCCTGGAGCAGGAGCGCATCCTGAACCCGCTGCTGGACCGGGTTCGGACCGCGGACCACCACCAGCTGCGCTCTCTGACCGGCCTCATTCGAAACCTGTCTCGGAACGCCAGAAACAAGGATGAGCTGTGTGAGTCGGGCCATCCCGAAGCCTGGGTTCCGTCCTCACCCTGCCTGGCTGGGCTCACCCCGGATTTTCTCTTCTGCTCTCCGTTCGGGCGGCCTCTGGCGGCTGGAGCTGGGGAATGGATGGGGCCGGGGCACCAGAGGAGCTCGGGCGGCTGGGAGTGGAGGCGGAGGCTGCTTCCTACCCGCTCTGACCTCCTGGCCTCCCGGCAGCCACCAAGGTGGTGAGTCACCTGATTGAGAAGCTTCCGGGCAGCGTGGGAGAGAAGTGTCCCCCCGCCGACGTGCTGGTCAACATCATCGCCGTGCTCAACAACCTGGTGGTGGCCAGTCCCATTGCCGCCCGAGACTTGCTCTACTTTGACGGGCTCCGGAAGCTGGTCTTCATCAAGAAGAAGCGGGACGGGTGAGCCCCCCCACCCCGCGCCCCCCCCATGGCCGGGTGAGTCACCCTGCTGACTGCCGCCCCCCTGCAGCCCGGACAGTGAGAAGTCCTCTCGGGCGGCCTCCAGTCTCCTGGCCAACCTCTGGCAGCACCACAAGCTGCACCGAGACTTCCGGGCGGTATGTTCTGGTGACCTGGGGCAGGCGGGGCTACGGGTGTTTGACCTGGGTGCAGGACATCAGGCGGCAGGGTAGGGGAAGGGGTGCGGGGCAGCGGGAGGGGGGCAGACCCGGGAACTCCCGCAGAGCAGGAGACTCCCGAAGTGGGAAACGTGAGACCGGAGACCAGAGACCCAGAGGGGGTCCAGGCCCAGACCAGGAAGGGTGGGGGCCTGGGGAAGGCAGGGTCCGGAAGGCAGGCACCCTAACTCTGGGCCCCCTCTCCACTGCAGAAGGGTTATCGAAAAGAGGACTTCCTGGGCCCATAAGTGAGGCCTTCCTGGAGGAGGAGGATGCAACGTGGCCCAGCCTCCAAGGGACGGGCTCAGCTGTGTGCTACTCACTGGCCAGGCCACTGGAGAAGGCTGATGGCCCAGGGCCTCCCGCTGGAGCCCTGCGTGAGCTCTTAAAGGGCCTGGGGCACCAGGGAGGGGACGGGTGCTGGTTACAGGGACTTGGCTTCTACGGGGCAGGGGGTGGGACAGGGCTTGAGGCTGCTCTGGTGCATGGGGTGGGGTGGTGACCAGGTCGCATGGGCAAAGGTGGAAACGGCCAGTGCTGGGAATAAAGGTGGTCATGAACACAGCGCTGCGATTTTCTTCGGCCGGTCCAACCTGGGGCCCAACCCAGGGGATACAACCCAGTGTCCCCGAGCACAACCATGCCTGCCCCTGAGGGAGCTCCCGCCCTGAGCACACCCAGAGGCTTCTCCAGGTCAGGAGGCCCAGGACAAGGAGGAGAGAGTAACCCCTGGGGAGAGCTGGCGAGAGTGGAGGGAACAGGGTAGACGGCAGAGTCAGCCCTGATGCCGGCTGAGGCCCAGACACCGCAGAGCTGGGGACCTTGTGCCGAGGAGTGAGCACTACTGGGACAGCCGCAAGCCACCTGCCGGACTGTCCTCTTGTGCCTCGCGCGGCCTGGGGCTCCTGGCCGGGGACTCGCACTGTCCGACGGAGTCCTGGGATCCGTCAGCAGACCAGGCCCACTGATGTTTTCATAACAAAAGACTTCTTCCTTAACGCTCAGAACCTGAGGAGTAAGGGGCCTGCCCCCTCCCCCAGGACCTGGCTGGATCAGAATAGGGTAGTGGACAGTCATGCCCCCAAGCAGACAAATCAAAGAGGCAGACAAACCTGAGCAGGCTCAGGAGGGAGGATGGACGTCGGGACGGCAGGGACAGCCTGATCTGTGACGGAGCCGGCGTGCAGACGAGAAAGGGGAGGAGCCGAGGGTCCCTGACGGCCGGACATGGAAGTGATGGGTGTCCTGCCCCCGGGCTGCAGACCCCCTGACGTCCCCAGGAGAAGAGAGGAGAGGCTGAGGCCCAGGCAGGATCTCAAAGGACTTTATTTTCTGGCACAAAGGGGCACACTGGAGCAGCTCCCTGGCCTGGGGGTCTCAGGGCTGGTAGTCCTGCTAAGAGGAGAAAGATCCCAGCCCACCCCGCACCCAGCGGTCCTTGGAGCACTTGCTGTTTGGGCCGGCGGGGGCTACACGTCATCCTCGGACACCAGGCAGTAGAAGTCCGTGCGGGCGCTGTAGTTGCGGGAGCCGAGGTCTGAGACATCCACTTCGCTGCCCCGGCCCTCTCCGAGCGAGACCCCGCTGGCATGTGCTGGGGCTAATGGCTCCCCAAAGACGGGCCCCCGGACACCTGGGACGAGGCCACCATCAGGCCTCAGGCCGGGCTGCCCACAGCCTGGCCCACAGCCTGCTCACCCTCCTGCGGCGGTGGCATTTGAGGTCCTGGAGGTTCCCAGGCAGGCTCAGGCCCAAGTGCCCCCAGAAAGGAGGCAGTGGGAGTGTGCTGGGGGCTCAAGCCCACCTATGGCCCGCAGGGAGGAGTCTCTCCACCCGGACCCCTTTCTGGACTCCTCAGCCCTGTGGACCACCCCTCTCCGGCTCAGGGGTGGGGCCAGGGGAGCCTACCCAGGTCCCCCTCGGGGTCGGGGTCCTGCTCCAGGCTCAGGGTCCCGCGCTCCCGGCCGCGGCCTTGTGCGATGAGCATGGGGTCTTTGTCGTCCTGCAGCCGCGTCTGGGGGTCTCCCTCCGCGGCCCTGTACCGCACCTTCCGCGGCAGCGCCAGCTGCAGCTCCTTCCAAAAGTCTGAAGACGGCGCCTGGGGCAGGACGGGCCGTGAGCCGGGCCGCCCCGGACAGCACCGGGGCAGCGCTCCCGTCTCAAAGGAGGCCCCTCTTCTGGGCAGCAGGGCCTCCCCACGCGGCCCCGGTCCCAAACCCCCAGACCACACAGCGGCCCGCCGAGGGCCCCCTCCGGAGCCCGGGGCCGCCCGGCCCCACGCGGGGCGCCTGCCCGCGCCTCTCCTCACCACGGAGCCGGGCCTCCAGAGCAGCAGGGTCACCAGGTGGCGGTGCTGGCGCAGCAGGCGGAGCGCGGGGTGCGCGGGGTCGCGCCTCTGGCCCTCGAAGGTGACGAAGATGGGTCTGCGCGTGAGCTCCAGCAGCCGGCACAGGCCCTCCCTGCGGGGGCGGGGCCGTCAGGGGGGACGCGGCCGGGGGCCCACCCAGCCCGGCGCGGGACCCACCGGAAGCTGTGGCTGCACCAGGCCCGGCCCAGGAAGGCGTCCGACAGCACCACGATGAGGCGCCGGCAGCGGCTCAGGTTCACCAGGAGGTCGGCGGAGGGCTCTGCGGGAACCGGGCGTCGGCGGGGCCGGGGGCGGGGGGCGCGGGGTCATGGGGAGGGAGGGGCCCGGGCTCGAGGTGGGGCGGGGCCTGGGCCGGGGGCGGGGCGAGGACCGGGGCGGGGCCCTGGGAGGGAGGGGCCCGGGCTCGAGGTGGGGCGGGGCCCGGGCCGGGGGCGGGGCGAGGACCGGGGCGGGGCCCGGGGAGGGAGGGGCCCGGGCCCGGGCCGGGGGCGGGGCCCGCGGTACCCGCGCGCGGCAGGAGGTCGCGGTCGTCCAGGAAGAGCTTGTAGCCCCGCCGGCGCTCGAGCTGCGGCTTCAGGATGAAGTTCACGAACTTCCGGTCCTCGGGGCTGTCGCTGTAGGAGACGTAGGCGTCGTAGAGCTTCCCGTCTGCGGGCGGCGGCGGGTCAGCGTCCGCCCTCGAGGCCCGGGCCCCCCGCCGCCGCCGGCCCCCGCAGAGGCGGCCCACGCGCCCGCAGCCCGCCCCCGGCCGCGCCCAGGCCGTCTCTCCAGCGCTGGACGCGGGCCGCCCGGCCGGCTTCTGCCCGCCTCGCCCCTCTCCCGGGCTGTGTGCTCGGCGGCCTCCCCGCAGCGGACGCGCAGCCCCGAGCCCCGCTCCCACCCTCGAGCGCGGGGGCAGCCCGTCCACCCAGGTCGCCCGCGCGCCGCGCACCGTTCATCTCCACCTCCCCGTAGGCGTCCTGGTACCAGAGCAGCACGCTGAGTCGACACTTGACGTAGAGCAGGGCCGCCAGGAGCAAGACCAGCAGGACCAGGGCTGAGGCCAGCACCGCGGCCACGTGGCCTGCTGGGCCTGGGGACAGCCACAAGCCTGAACCCGCGCCACCCCGGCCCAGCGTCCTCCCAGCCTCAAGGCTCCCCAGGCCCCCGAGGCTTCCCTTCTGCCTTCCGCCCAGTGTACCCCACTCACCAGCTCTCCGAAGAGTGAAGGAGGAGCTGACGTTCCGGATGGAGCAGGTAAAGGCCCCATAGTCCTCCGCACGGGTCAGGTTGACCCCCAGAACACTGGACACAAGCACCTCTGACAAGTTGTCCTTGACCCTGGGCAGTCAGACCCAGCCCTCTCACCTGGGGCCTGAGCGCACAGGGGCTGCCCCGGGCCCCACCTGTCAGACCACCACAGAGGCTGCAGACTTGGGCTTCCTGAGCAGTCCTTGCCCCGCTGGCTAAGAGAAGTGGCCAGAACATGGTGGGGGTGTGGCTCTGTTTGGGGATAGTCACCCAGATCCTGGGTCTGGATTTTGGGGGTCACTGCCTAATTCAGGCTGTAGGATGGTGCTTGTACGCATGGTCCTGGGCTGTCCACAAGGTGCATGTCCGCAGGGGGCCCCGTCTCTGCTGTCACTAACCCTTAGTCTGTGTCAAGAGTGGCACTCTGCCCATGTCCAGGGGGTTATGGACCAGGTCACCGGTGGCTGTGGGTGTGACCGGGGTAGTCACCTGACCCTGGACTTCCGTCTCTTACCAGGAGTCTTCATGGAGGTCATAGTGGCTCCCGTTGCCCAGGGGCAGCCTGTCTTTCAGCCACTGGACTGAGGGCGGGGAACAGTGGGGCCCAGAGACCACCCAGGCCGTGCAGTTCAGAGCCACAACACTGCCCAGGGCAGGCTCCAGGGCCTGGTTTCCAGTCGGGGATAGGAACTCAGGAGCCCTGTCGCAGATGCCTACAGAGAGAGGACCCAGGGGTTAGCCGTGTCTGGGATGCTGGGCTCCCCCCAGCCACAGATGGTCTGTGGGCCAGGAAAAAAAAAGATATCTGTGCACAGGTCCCACAGGGGACAGGGCTCGTCTTCCCCCAGGAGCAGCTGGCTCTTGGGTGTTCTGCCTGCCCTTGATGTGGCTGCTCTGTCCTCAGAGAGGACGCTGGAAGGCGCAAGCCAGAGTCACAGCAGATCTGACCCCCCAGCCTCATGGGGGCCCGCCTGGCTGCGGCTCACCCAGCCAGGACATGAGCCCGGCTCCCACATGTGCTGTGTAACTCTGTGGCCGAGTGCTGCAAGGCCCACCGCGGGTGAGCAGCCGGGCGCTGCCCCCCTGACCCCGCCATTTCTGCTGGGGGAGCTGCCCCAAGTGTGAACGCTGAGCAGGCCAGCACTTTCCACCCAGAATGGGGGCACGGGACTCCAGGACCCTCTCCTCCTGGAGAGCTTGCCCTGCTCCCTGAGACCTAAATGCTCCGATTTTCAAATCAGGGTGAAGAGTCCTAGTGGGACATGAGAGGAGACCCCCGTCGTCTTGATGGGGTGGTCTCTCTGCAGCCCACATGTACCCATCCTGCCCCGGGCCCCGCTGCCAGCTCCCATTCCCAGTGTCCCTGAGCTCTGCTGACCCCCACGACCGTGGTGTGGAAGCTTTGGGCCAGAGAGGGCTCTGGGCCTGTCCTAACCATGGGGTCAGGACCTCGGGCTGTGTAGGAGGGGCAAGCGTAAGCCTTTGTACCCCTGGCTGGAGGCCAAGCCGAAGGCCCCAGCAACATCACAACGTGGAGCCAGCCTGAGGGACAGGAGGGGGAAGTGCGGCCCGTGCCTGTCCCTCTTTGACCCGTCTACCTGCCATGGTCTGGCCGGGGCCTCCTCGAGACAGTCTGGTGTCACCCCACGGTTCCACGGGGCTCCTTGGATGAGCAGACAGGTCCCAGGGGGCGGGGCAAGACTCACTCTCTGTCTTTGTGGACGGTCAGTCAGGGCACCAAGACGGGTCAGAGGCTGCTGCCATCCCGAAGGAGGAAGTTAAACAAGAACAGGATGAGTTAACATGTAACTTTGCACCGGCGGCCTCCCGATGCTGGGGACGCCCGCACGGACAGCATCACTTGGAACACGTCGCCCAGGGCTGGAGCGGGCACAGCAAGGAGGGGCCCTTGGATGGCACCGCACCTGTCCCAGGGCCACCATGACGGCCCAGGGAGGGACCACAGAGGCACACCCTGGCAGCCCTCACGAGGGTGGGAGGTGGCTGTGTTCCACTGTCCCCTGGGATGATGGTGCCACATACGAGGAGGGACACGGGGAGGGCTGTGCTCACCCAGGCCCTGGCAGGAGTGGGGGCCTGTGAAACCTGCCCTTCCCCACACGGTAAGTGTGGGCTGCTGAACTCTGAGCCACACTCTCACTGAAAGGTTCTGTCCTAGCCGTGTCCCGTGTGTGTGGCTGTGTGGACACAGCCGCCCCCAAGGCCAAGCCAGGCCGCAGTCATGGAGGCAAGAGGGGGCGGTGGGGGCCTGGCTGGACTGACTCTGCTCCGACAGGCCTCATGGGTCACACCTCCTCCTGGCATCCCCCACCCGTTTGTCATTTCCAAAACCGAAGACTTTTGTCCACATGGTCTGGCTCTCCACGGGCAGCCCCCACCCACCCACAGGTGACTCTTCCGTCCTACGTGGGGGCTAAGACCACTCCCCGTCCAGCAGCCACACGTGCCTCCTGATACGAAGAGCTCTGCAGTGATCGTGGCCGGAAGGAGGGACCCAAACCCCCAGCGTCAGAGCCTTCACGGAGAGCCTCCCTCCTGGACCCCCCAAGCCCTACGGCCACCCCCTCCCAGGTGCCCAGGTTCCCCCAAGCGTCCCGGCAGGTTCTCATGGAGCAACGACTCCACTCCTGCCGCAGGCCGTCCTCCCCACTCGGCAGGCCCCGGGGCTCCACGGGGATGAGTCTCAGCCTCCCCACCATTCCTTCTGCATCGTGACAGCCGCAAGCCCTGGGTTTGGCTGGGATGGGATCTCCTTGGGAACTGGGGAGCATCAGCCGGGGAAGTGGTGAGGAGGTTCCTTCCAGGAGCCCCCCGTGGAGCACAGTCTTGCAGGTCTTCGAAGCAGGAGAACCAGTCCACTGGGAGGCTGTGGTACACTGGGCAGCCTACATCCCCCACCCCAGGGTGCCCAGAGGACATGTCCTCAGCTGGGCAGCTCCCAGGGAAACCCCTGCAGCGGCCCTCCCAGCTCTTCAAGCTCAGAAGAGCCCTAACCCCTGGAAAGGCAGTCTTGAACCTTCCTGGAAGTTAAGGCCCAGCAACACATCCAGGGATGGGAGACCCCCACCTGCACCCCGCCCCCTGCATCACCTGTCTTGCACACCCCACGCACACACACCCTCTCCCCACACACAACTGCGCTAAACTGTCTTGGAATGCGTGCCTCCATGCACACTCCCCATACCTCCAGCACTGAGGACACACACACACACGCGCACGCACACACACACGTCTTTGCAACAGCTCCCACCAGCTGCGCGGCCACCAGCATCTGCACGAACCCCACACAGCACACACCGTCCCCGAGCCCGGCCCCTGCTGCCTGTGGCCCGTGGCCCGTGGCCTCCGGACAGCCTCCTGCCCCCCCTGCTCTGACAGACACACACATACCATGCCCCCACACGCTGCGGGCCTCCCCTCAGCCAGGCCTGCCTCCGAAGACCGGCCTGGGGTTCGAACGGTGTCCGAGGATGAATGCCCAGGCTCACGCCAGGCGGCGGGGCTGCTGGGGGAGTACGCGAAGTCACCTGGTTCCGGGTCTCTCCTCCTGGGGGGGGATGTCGGTCACTGAGGTCATTGACGTGTGCTTGGGGGCAGACTCTTTGCTCCACCGGGCCCCCAGCCCGGTCTTGGACACCACAGCACCGGGACACATCACCGAGCCCAGAGAGGACCTGTCTTTTGTTTGTGTGTGTGTGTGTGTGTGAATCAGAACCTTCCCTGTAGCTTCCTGGCTTTGCAGTCACATCCTCTCCTAGACCCAAACCCCACCCAGGCAGCCGCCAACCCCCCAGGCCGTTGGTGGCTCTAGCCCCGCCCGCCTGGCTTCTTCCTGTAACTCTGAGTCAAGCGGCTCCTTCCTCTGGGGCCCACCCCAGCCCACCCAGGCATCAGACTTCCCGAGGCCCCGCCTGGGGGTGGAAAGGGCCTTGCTGAGGGGCTGGAGCCCAGGGGAATGTGGGTGGGGGTGCTCCCAAGGAGACGTCCAGGGGGGTGTGCTGTGCCCCCACGAGGAGACCCAGCGGGACAGTGTGGCCTGCTTCCCGAACACTGCCGGCGATGCTCCCCTTGGGCCGGTGGGGGCCTGTGGGCTGCCGGCCCTCACGCCAGTGTGTCTGACCTGTGACCTGCTGGGGTATGCAGGGCGCTGCGCAAATTCCTGCCAATAATGGGGCCTTGAGCAGAGCGTTTGGGCCCCTCCCCATCCAGCTCCCCCATAGGGTCCCCAGCAGTGAGCAGTTAAAGGGGGCTGTAGTATCAGATGGACCCTAGTTTTGGGCTGGGATGGGAGGATAGTCCCCCCCAACACACACACACGCTTTTCCAGATAACGAGGTGGAGAAAGGGCCTCGACAAAGTCTCCTGGGCTCTGAGCCCAGGTGGAGGGCAGCCAGCCTCTCCTTTCGTAACCACTGACCTCCCCGCCCAGACTGACTTGGGACTCAAGGCCTAGCAATAGGGGGGCTGGTGTCACCACGACAGAGATCGCACAAGGGTCCCCCTTGGGCCCTGGCCCTGTTCTCACCCGCCCAGACTCGGAGGCCCAGCAGAGGGCCCTGTTCAATACAGCCTTCCTGTGTCCTCAGTCCGACCCCGTCCTGGTGGTGCTCTGCGACCCCCCCTCCCCCCCACCGTGGCCCTCAAGACCTTGAATGATGGTGCGTCTTGGGCTCAGGGCCCCACAGAGCCGCAGGAAGACCTGACTGCTCGCCCCAGGGATCTCGGCTTCCTGGGTGTACCACAGCAGCCCTCCTCCAAGGTGCTCCGGGGGGCCTGACGCCCAGGTGACCTCCCACAGCCGTCAGGGACCTGCACGGAAGCTCCCAGGCAGGAAGCAAAGAGCCCCTGTCGAGTTCCTGCCAGGTGGCCTCCGCTCTGTGTGTCCCCCGCGTCACCAGCTTGCAGCCATGACTCCCTTCTGCTGTTAATCACCTCCAGGCCCACCTTCCAAGGTCAGCGCCAAGAAGCCCACGTGGCCTTAGACACTGTCCCAAACCGCCCTTCGGAATTCAAGCCCCCCTCCCCCACCCACACCGCAGTCTGCCCCGCAGCCCACGGTTCCTAGAAAGCTCCAGCTCCCGAGTGCGTTCTCGCTGGAGCTGTGGCCCCCGCCCCCGCTTACGCGGCGGGGGGCGATGTCCCCACTGCCCACCCCTCCGCCGTGTGCTTTGCTGCTTCGCACCCCATAGTCTCTAGCATCTCCTGCCCATCTGGGACGCGCTGCGCCCCCGACGTGCCTCCCGCAGGCGAGGGGCTCCGTCCCGCTCCCCTGGGGCCGCAAGGGCCCGGTCCTCCGCTACACACCCCGCCTCCGGCTGGCTGCCTTTCGGAGCGGAGGACCGGACTTAGCCCCACGCAGCAGGTGCCGCGAGCAGGCTGGGCGGGGGCGCGCGCAGAGGGCGGGGACTCGCGGGGCGAGAAGGGAGCTCCGAGGCCGAGGCGCCCACAGAGCGCGGGAGGCGGGTTGGGGCGCGCACGAGGGGGACGCGGATGACAGGTCGGGGTGCGCTCAGCACGGGTGGCGGGCAGGCCTGGCGCTGCGGGTCGGGGACGCGGACGGAGGGCGGGAGCGCGCGCGGAGAGCAGGGGCGCGCGCACGACGGTGGCGCCGGTCGCCGGGCGGCGCCGCGCTGGGCCCCAGCCGGTTCCTCGGTGCACCCCCGGGGGCCCTGGGAGGCCCGGATCCGAGCTCCGGGCAGAGGGAGGGTCCCCGCGCGCCTCGGCGTCCCTCCTCACTCCGCTGGGCGAAGGTCAAGAGGAAGCCACTGCCCACGTCGGGCGGAGCGGGAACAGCGGCCCTTGCCGCCACCCCCACCCCCGCCCCGCCGCCAGGCCCAAGGGACGCGGACGCGCTCGGGCTTCCGGGCGACGGGGGCAGCCGGCCGAACTCCGAGCCACTTCCCGCGGGGCCGCACCCGCCGCGGCCCGGGGGCTCTTCTGGGCAAGGGGCCCCCTGGCTCCCAAACTCCAAGCCCAGTCCCGGCTCCCGGGACCAGCGACCTCCACTCAGCCCCGTGGGTCTGAGCCACTCACCTGCTGCCAAGACCTGGGGCTGGCGCGACCGCGGGGCGGGCCGTCTCACCTGGGCCAGGTGCGCAGCGGCGACGAGCCCGGCGGCGGCAGGTGCAGCCCCGCCCAGCAGCCGGGGCCGGAGGGCGGACCCAAGAGTCCCGCTTCGCGCCCAAGTCTGGCGCTTGAGACTGTCCTGCTCTCAGAGGCCAGGAAGCCTCCGATCCGCAACCACCCAGCCTGGGGGCAGAGGGCGGACCAGCCCGACCAGGTCTTGGACATGAGGGACTCCTCACAGTTTCCACTGTCCCGGAGTGGGGGCACCTTTGGTGGTTCTGTCCCTCCTCCCCAGCTCTTCCTCCAGGAAGCCTGCCTTGACTCCTGCCCCAAACCCCAAGTGCAGGCAGGGTAGGACCTCAATAAACCACCCCTCACTTGGGAGCGCAAGGACCAGGACACTACCACATTCCAGACCTTTCCCCATCTGGGCTCCAGTTTCCCATCTAGCCCCGAGGACAGACACAACCCACCAGTGACCCAGAATCGACAGAAAAAGGGTTCATTTTACTCTAGAAAGTTCTGTAGACAGAGGGGAGCCAGAGAGGTGGGGGTCAGGGCCCCCTGGCCAGCCAGGAGGGTGGTGGGGCAGGACCTGGGTCCCACAAGTCAGAGGGAGGCTCAGAAAACGGGGCTGGTTTCCCTGTGTTGTGGCCACTGAGAGGCACCCCCACCCCAGTGTTGTGGGTGGCAGGGGTCAGTGGGAGCTCAAGTCAGGGCTGTCCCGAGTCTGAGCCCTACCAGACGGAACGGCCTCGCAGACCCCAGCTGTTGCTCACAAACACCTCACACGCACCGGCCCTCCAAGACCCCACACAGGCACAGACTCGCCCACATGGACACCGGCCTCCCGGGACCCCGACATGGCGTGAGCGGGGCGGCAGCAGGTGGCACCGGTGACTCCCGACGGGCTCTGGCTCTCCTACACCTCTGTGCTCCTGGGGCTGGAGCTGCAGGCAGGAGGGCGTGTTGGGGGGTCGGGGCCAAGGCCCTCCCTCCAGCCCTCCCGCACCCCAGCCTGCCTCCCTCCGTCCAGTCTGCTTCCGCACCGCATCCTCTCCTGGAGCATCTGGTACTTCTCCTCCAGGACCTTGTTCTTTACGGACTGGGGGACGTCGGGCACAAACCAGGCCGCGATGAGCTTGATGCACAAGGCCACGTGCTGGGGGGGCAGGGCACAAGGGCTGGATGGAGAGGTCAGGACCAACCTAGCAGGGGCTTCAGGGTGTGGCTAGAGAGAGCTGCCCCCCTCCCCCCCGCCACCCTGCTTGAAGCCCCTCCCCCGGCGCTGACCCACCTCGAAGAGGATCAGGAAGACCAGGCGAATGGCCAGGAGGACCCAGAACTGCTCCGACAGGTTGTAGTCCTGAGCATTGCGGTAGTCCCGGTACCTGGGGTGGGGAAGTCATGGAGGTCAGGGGTCAGGAGACCAGAGGATGCCCATGGGGGAGGGGGGTCCAAACCTGCACAGGGTCACATTCTCCGAGCCTTCTGTCTGGATGGGGTCCTGGAAGTCCTTGGTGTAGAACACAGACAGGCTGTGGTTGACGTAGCCTGTGAGGCAGCTGGGGCAAGGGAGAGCAGGGGCCGGTGAGGGCCGCGGTGTGGTGCATAGCACAGAAGCAAGAGGGCCGGGAAGGGAAGGCACTCGGGGTGCCCCCGCCGGCCTTCCCCACAGGAGTTTGGGGAGCCGTCCAGGGGAGAGGCCTGGACACCCGTTTGTAGCTACAGCAGACCCTTGGAGGGCTGGAGGCGCCAGGTAAGGAAACTATTCCGTCCTCTCCTGGGGAGCAGCCCCAAGGGTCTGCCTTTGGGAGGGAGTCACTCTGGTGGGGTCTGCTCAGGAAACAGCTGGTTCTGGGACCTTCCTTCCCCCACCGGGGTCCCGCCACCCCTGCGGTCTGCAGGCTGGTATGGGGGCAGGGCCACCCCCGCGCTCTGACTCATGACAACCGCAGACCCTCCTGGCAGCATCAAACCCTTCCCCCGGGGTCCCCTAGGGCTGAGCGTGGTTTTCCGGGGGTTCTCCCAGGGGTCTCCAGACAGTCTGAGGCTCCCCCAGCGCCCCCTTACTCGACAGCGGGCTGGGCCCCCATTCGGCACGGGCCGTAGTGGTACTTGTACACCACTCGGGGGATGAACTCGGACGTGAAGGCGATGACCATTCCATTGGCAATGACGGCCAGCACGCCAATGGTCTCCAGCACCTGCAGCCAGGTCCCTGGGCCACAGCAGCGGGGTGAGGCATCTGGCCGGTCAAGCCCTGACCCGCCGGCACCAGCCTCACCTCCAGCCCCCCTGCCCAGGCTGGGAGCCTCGGTACTCGGGGGAGCTGCTCACCTCTGCCCATGCCACTGCTCTGCTGAGGCAGACATGGACCCGGAGGGGCTCCAGTCTCCCCTGAACCCGCTCTTCTGCCTGAAGCCCTCAGCTGCCCCCAAGCTTGCTCCACTCCGGGGTCAGAACCCCTTAACCCGGGCCCAAGACTGGGGCCTCCCTCCTACTCCTGCTTCTCTCTCCCTCTGCCCATATCCAGCACCCCGCCCCTCTGCTCTTCCCTGACACCTGGCCATCTCAGAGAGGACAGTCTGGGTGACAGAGGCCACATCATCGTCCTGCTCTTTGTCCCTGCCCCCAGCTGCTGGACCCCTCCCTCCTCCAGCTCCCTGCTCTCAGAGCCCGGCTCTTCTGCCTGGGCCCCCCGGGGGGCCGCAGTTCCTTCAGCTGGCTCCACAAGGTGCACGCCACCCTGCCTCTTCCTTCCGAGCACCAGCCCCCTCGGGCCGACTCCCAGCCTGGAGAAGAGCTGGGGGCTGTCTGGGGAGTGAGGGGGCTTGTCTCGGAGAGATTATTTCAAGGGAACCGGCATGATCTGGTCCCAGCGTCCCTCACCGCCCCATCCCCAGCTGGAGGGCCTGTGCCCCTCGCCACCCAGTCGGGCCCCTGACCGATGTCTTTGGCCTTGCGGGGCACCAGGCGCCGCTGCAGCCTGACCATCTTGATGGCATCCAGGCGGATCTCCACGAGGTTGCTGAAGAGCGCGAGCAGCGGGGCGAGCGGGAAGGCGGCCACAAAGATGGTGGTGAAGCCGTACTGGATCACTGGGGGCGGCGAGGCTGGCGGTCACCGCACCCTGTGGGGCCGCCCCACACCCCACGGCCCACCCCGCCCACCAGGCCCCCAGGCCCTGCCCCGCAAACGGCCGCGGACCGGCCGGAGCCCCCCACCTCCCCACGTACTCATCTCCATGAACTCGTCGAAGAGGCTGAAGGTGCCGACCGGGTTCAGGAGGTAGTTCCGCCGCAGGTCCCTGAGCTCGGGCTCCCCAGACGCGGACGGGCGGCCCAGCCTGAACCGCAGCACACGCCACTTGTGAGCCAGCCACCTAAGGGCGATGAGAACGGGTGGGAAACAGGGCGGGGGTGGGGGGTGGACAGCCTGTGCGCTCCAGAGCTCCCCGGGGTGCGGCGGGCACCGGGACAGCCCCAGGGGGTCCTCACGGGCTCAGGTACTCGGCACAGTTGCTGAGCGTCTGCTTGAGCCCCATGATGATGGCCATCTGCAGGAACAGGTCCATCATGCAGCCGCTGAGATGGCACTGTGGGGCCAGGGTGCGCGTCAGGCTGGGGGCAGGGCTGCGGGACGGGGAGGCTTGCGGGGAGGGAGGTGAGAGGCGAATGGCAAGGTGTCCAGGACAGACTGACCTCCTCCAGCTTCCACAGCCCCGCCAGGCGCACGGACTTCCCGGGGTGACCGTTGATCCTAGGAAGGACAGTCAGGCTGGAGGAGGGGCATGGGGCCCGCTTCTGGCTGGGCGGGGTGGGGGGGTAGAGGGACGAGGGGAGGGAAGGGAAGAGCACCTCCCCGCGGGACACAGAGGCCGGGTCCTGGAAGCTCGGCCCACACCCAGACGCACCCCTGCACGCACACTCCCACATGGGCAGAGGTGAAAGCGTGGCTGTCCACAGGCTCAGACAGGTTCCAGACAAGGCCTGTTAGGAGTGGCCTCAGTTTCCCCCCACTGAAACTACGCACAGAGTTTAAAATCACCTACTTTCCATTACATGATAAAAAATACAAACTATATTAAACCAGAAGTCGGGCTTGTGGTCGACGGTCGGGAAGACGGGCTCACTTCTAGGGGTTTGGACCACGGGAGAGTCGGATTGCAGGGTTGGGTCAGGGGATCCCGAGACCCCGCACTGTCCGCTCCCCAGCTGAGCTCCAACCAACAGTGACAAGTGTCCTTCTGCCTCCAGGCAAGAGTCAAGGGACGGACAAAGCAAGAGGTCCTCACGGGAGAGACGTGGCCCAGAGCAAAGCCACTGGCACGCGCCTTTCTCAGTCATGGACAAGTGACATCTAGGGAAAGCCTTTAACACCAAAATCAGAGACCAAGTAAAGAAAGTGCAGGATCCAAATTTTTTAAAAAAGAGCATAAAAGGAGCTTAGAAGAAACAGAAGTGATACCAGAATAGAAGGAAAAAATGAGGCAAGATCCTCAGAGAAGACGAGCCGTGGCGTCCCGGTGCCACGAAGCGGACGGCATGGAGGGACCGTGCCATGCGGCCCGGAAGGAAGAGCACAGAAGTGTGACAAAGAGCTGGAAAACAAAGTCGAGAAAAACTCCCAGAATCTGGGACAAAAATGGGAGGAAGCAGCAGAGAAAGCTAGATGGTCCACACAGAAGGTCCGGTCTGCAAACAGAATTCTAGAGAGGGGAGCAGAGGGAACCGAAGACGCTGGATGTGTGAGAATCACTCGGAACTGAAGGACCCAAGGCTCCAGGCCCAGCAAGTGCCTGGGAGTTTCTTTCCACGTGACAGATACTGAGTCTACACGGCAGGCCTACCGCAGGCACTAACTCAGCGACGTCAAGCCCCTGTGCCCCCTGCGGTAGAGACAGGGAGCAAACATGCCCATGGGGCCAGAGGGGACGTGGGGAGCCTGGGGGACCAGGGTTCTGGGCTGGGCTCAGGGAGACTGAGGACAAGCCGGTGGGCACGGTAAGGTTGGGGTGCCCAAAGGGCATCTGAGGGGAGTTGAGAGGCAGCTGGACCTGGGAGTCTGGACTCCGGGGAAAGGTCTGCAGACAGGAGTGTGGGCCTCACTGGTGGGTCTAGATGGTGTTTGAGATGGTGCCTGCGGTCCTGGGAACAGACCGCAGTGCGTTGCGACACTTAGAGGTTGGGAGAAGAAGCCGGCATCTGGGAAGGCACGAGCAGGATCCGGGAGGGGGAAAGCAGGAGCAGGGAGGACCGGCCATGGGGCGTGGTGGGGAGAACATTCCTTGAAAGGAATGGAACAGGACGCTTGTGTGGAGGTGGAGATAATCCCAGACCAAGACAGGTGCTGAGGAGGCAGAGGGAGAGGAGAACTGCTCCAGCAAGCCAGGGGGAAAGACCCACCAAGACACCCCGCTGAGCAGCTTCAGAGGAAGGCTTCCCTGAGATCAGAGTCGGAAGAAGTCTACCTCATCAGGCCCTCAGTAAGAGCATCCGCTTCCCTCCGTACCCTTCCTCAGGAAGCGCCTGGAAAGCCGAGGGTCTCCTCCACGGCAGAGAGCCAAGCGCTCCCAGGAGGAACAGGCGCGCACACAGCACAGCGGGGAGGGGCGGTCACCTAGAGGGCGTCTCCAAGGACAGCCGGGGTCTGGGGACTGCCTCATGCCTTTGAACATGGAGGACTTGGACTTTTTTAAGGTTCTGCTGGAGTTTAAAATTCATTGGCAATATGCATGTATCTTTTGCAATTTAAGCAAATACACAGAAAGAACAAATGGAGCAATCATTTTGTTCAGAACAAAATTCAATGTGTTAAACCAAAAAAATGTTCATTTCACTTCTAAGACAGAGAAGGGGCAGTCCCTGTGAGCAGCTTTACAAGGCCCAGTGTTGGAAATCAGCCAGACGTCCACCAACTGAACGGATAAATCCCAGTGCGTCCCGCAAACCAAGGCTCATGCTGTGGTTTTTTTAAAAAATGAGGACTTGGACGCCTGGGTGGCTCAGTCATTAAGCATCTGCCTTCAGCTCGGGTCATGGTCCCAGGGTCCTGGGATCAAGCCCCATGTTGAGCCCTGCACTGGGCTCGCTGTTCAGCGGGAAGCTTGCTTCTTCCCTCTCCTGCTCCCCCTGCTTGTGTTTCCTCTCTCTGTGTGTCTCTCTCGGTCAAATAAATAAATAAAATCTCAAAAAAAAAAAAAAAAAAGCAGCCTTGAAAAAAAAAGAAAGAAAACGAGGCCTCACCCCCATGCATATGTGGGCCAAGCCCGGAGTACGGTTCAGCACCACGAGAGGATAAAAGTATGTTCAGGACAAAACCCTGTATGTCAATAGGTGTGTGTGTGTCCTTGAATGTGGGAGAAATTCTGAGAAGACCCACACAATGGTTATGGGGTCACCTCTGGGGACCGGGAATAGAGAGCTGGCATCCCTGTGGGACCCCACACGTGTTTATATTGGGTGTCCGCTTGCTCCGAGCAAGAGTTGAGAAGGAAGGCGAGCGGGCACCCCCACTTCCAAGGGAGGACTGGGCAGTGGACGAGGCGGGGGGCACCTCACCTGCCCAGGATGAAGGCGATGTAGACGAGGGACGAGAAGTGAGCGAAGAACTGGAGCGTGAAGAACCTGATTGTGAACTTGCTCTCGCGCTCCGAGAAGGTCCTGGGCTGCTCTAGAATGAGACGTGGGGCTGTCCCTCGCCCTCCCCGACCCGTCCTGTCCTGACAACTCAGGGACACCCGCAACCCTCACCTGTCTGCCAGGTGGAGAGGCGGCAGAGGCAGCAAGAAGGGCTCCCTCCCCTGTCTGGGGATCCAAGACCCCAGCCCTGAATCCTCCTGTCCCTCGTGCCCCCCCACCCCCGAGGTCCTTCCTCTCACCAAAGTCACAAAGCTTGAGGGCCACATACTTGTTGATCTGCAGGACGACCAGAAAGTGGAGGGGCTCACTCTGGGCCTCAGGGGAGGCCCTCCCCACACCCCCTCCTTCCCCACCCAGCCACCTTGGTCATGATGAGGATGGCTACATAATGGACCAGGGCCCCGGTCACCACCACGGCTGTGGTCACCTGCTCTTCTTGGAAGAGCAAGGCGGAGTTGAAGAGGGCGGCAGCCAGCACACGGTAGACCACCAGGAGGTGGGCCATGCCAATCAGGAGGCAGATCTGCGGAGGGCCAGCCGGGACAGGGCTCCTCAGGACGGCTGTCCCCAGCCCTGGTCTCCAGCCCCACTCCGGGTTCTCCGGGAGTACCATGAACAGAGACAGGACGAGGATGACCGAGCTTCTCAGGTAGGAGTGCTGGTGTGGCCGCAGCTTGTAATCAGGGCAGTTAATGAACTCAAGCGCCATTTCCTCCTGCGGAGGGCATGGACGCACCTCAGACGCGGGGACACCCGCACCTCGCGGGAGACAGGCCCCTGGATCACCCCGCCGCCTCACCTGGTCCTCGTCCCACCCGTACAGGTCCCAGTGCAGGACCACTCGCGCGCGCTGCCGCTTCCAGATCTCCAGGAACACGGTGGCTGCAGACGGGAGCCAAGAGGACACCACGTGTTCCTGCGGCTGGCGCCATGGGCGCAGGGGGCAGGATGGCCCCGGAGCCCAGGCTGCCCCCCAGCGCCCGACTCACCCCACAGAGCCATGAAGATAGCGAAGAGCACGGTGCCCTCGTTGTCGAAGAGGTGCGTGAGCTGCGGAGAGGGGCGCACCGGGCTGGGGGCGGGAAGGGGGAGCCCAGCTCTGCAGGGGCAGACCCTCAGCTTCCCCTCCTCCGGGAGGACAGGCCCAGCCGGGCCCCCCGCCGCAAACCTTGGCAAAGGTGCAGGTGTCCGAGAGCTGCTGGTACCTACGGCTGTGGTCGCCGCGGGGGCACAGGAGGACGTCGTGGGCCTCACAGATCTCCTTGCTGAGGGGGCAAGGACCGGGCTGGGGGCGGCTCTCCCCGGACGGCCCCGCCCCCGCCCGCTCCGACGGCACGCGCCCGCCCCGACGGCACGCGCCCGCCCCGCCCACGCCCTGGCCACGCCCACGCCCGCCCCGGCCACGCCCCACCCGCTCCGACCACACCCACCCGCCGCGACCGCCTTGGCCGCCCCAGCCACGCCCCTCCCGCTCAGGCCTCCCCCCGCCCGCCCCGGCCATGCCCCGCCCGCTCAAGCCACGCCCCCGTCCGCTCGGGCCACGCCCACGCCCCCACCCCACCTGATCTGGCTGGCATTGAACAGGGAGAAGCCGCTCAGGAAGACGACGAGGCCCACCACCGCAGCGGGCACCAGCATGTAGGTGTACCAGCCGAGCCAGGCGAAGTACAGGGCCACCTTCTCGCCAAAGTAGTCCCTGGGGGCACAGCTGCCCTGTCAGGGCCACCCCCACCCAGGGGCCTCGCCGGCCCGTGCCCGCTTGGGGTGTGCCACAGGTGGGGGCGAGGGGTGCACAGCGTCCGTGTGTCTGGCCGGGGAGCACAGACACATCCGTTTTCAGGGGGCACGGGTGACTTGTTTGGGGCATGTTCACCTGATGTCATCGATGGGCTGGCTGCGGACCATGTTCCTCCACTGTGCCCAATTCTTCTTCAGGCCTTCCTCCCCCTGCGCCAGGGACAGACAGTGAGGTCTTCCCGTCTCCGCCGGCCCTCCTGCCCTCTCCCGGCAGGGCCACCCCTCACCTCGTGCAGGGCGAATCTGGTCTCAAAGACACCGCTCTTCACCAAATCCTCTAACGTGTCTGGTGGTCACAGGGAGACGGGTCAGAGGGTAGTAGGGGTGAGGGGAGCCCTGCCCTGCTCTCCCCAAGTCAACGCCCCTCCCAGACGCTGCACAGGCCACCTGCCATCCTGTCCTTACCACCAGCAGCCGTCTTGCTGTTTAGTACAAAGTTGACAATGCGGATTCTGGAACACAAGAGCTGGTTCAGGTTGACTCTGCCTGACCCGGGTGGACCCCACCTTCCATCTGGCGAGGTCCCAGGCCCCTCTGTGTCCTGATGGAGCCCCCAGACTGCCTGCCTTGACTGCCTGACCAGAGCCCAGAATCTAGGACTCACCAGGGAGCTCTTCCCCTGACCTCCTTGAGTCCTCCTGTAGCCGAACTGCCCCACGACTCCACGATGGGGCTCCCTTGGGGGTAGGCCCTCCCCTCGCAGTGCTGGGTCCTGCACCATCCCCTCGCAGACACTGGGTCTAAACCCGCTCCACCTCCTGTCACACCCCCCACCTGAGCCCCACACAGCCAGAACACACCCCAGGCCTTTAAATGAACAAATAAATCCTCATAGCCTGTGAGCCATTTTGCCTGTGGGGAGACGGAGGCTCGGAGAGGTTGAGAACCTGCCCAAGCCCGCAGAGCCAGGAAGTGGCAAAGTGGCACAGCCAGACACTTGACTGCAGAGCCACAGTCCTCCAGAACATCTTCCTGTAAGACACGGTCCCTCTCAAGTCCCAGGGCACTCCCCCAGCCTGCTCCTCCCAGCCCCCACCTCTACACCACCAACCGCTTGCCCCTCCCAAAGACCAGCCAGTTCTGCACTCCCAGGAGCCCTCCGCCCCCATATCCGAATTCCAGGAGCGTTCTTGGCCAGTCTGCAACTGACCAGGCCCCAGCTTAGCTCCAAGGGGCCTGGGCAGAGGGGAGGCAGGTGGCAGAGGAGGGATGGGGGAGGCCGGTGACAGAGGAGGAGGGATGCTGGACGGTCAGTGGGGAGAAGGAGGTGCTTGGACAGGAGAGGCTTGGGTGTGTGGGAGGCGGGGGACAGATGTCTGTGGAGGGACATTTGGTCTAGAGGGGCGAGGTCCGGACCCACATTCCAGGTCTTGGGGAGATGACAGGACAAAGCTAGGAGGGACAGCAGGAAGGTCTTCCTGGCCTGTCCAAACCCTGCCCACCCTTCAGGGAACGTGGTCACATGTAACCTTTAGAACCATCTTTATCCCGTATCACAGACAGACATGGACACTGAGGCACGGAGCTCTGTCCCTGGGACCGCTGACCTAACACTGTGCCTGCCAGCCTGACTGGACGAGAAACACGGGGGCAGCGGCGCTCCTGGGCGCGGATCTTGCCCAGCCTCTCACCTGGTGGTGGCTGGGACGGGGGCGGGCCTGGTGGGCTGCACCCTGGCGGCAGGACCCTCGGGCTCCATGAGGAGAGTGTGGTACAGCTCAAAGATCCTGCTGTCTGCTCGGATCCCAAAGAACACCTTCTCACGGTCCTCTATCATCTGGGGGCGGGAGGGAGCTGGGGGACCTTCTCTCCACTTCGCAAGCGCCCCCCTTGGTGCACGGCCACTGGTCTGTCCCTTCCACTTTGGGCACAGGCCACAGCATTGTCCCTAGACCGTTCCCCAGGACACGCCTGTCCCCCGTGACCCCAGCGGCTCTGGCCCCCTGCCCCACACCAAGGCAGGCCCTCGGCCAGCCCACCTTGTACCGGAAGCCCTTTCCCTCGAGCTCCTGTAGGAAGTGCTGCTGCCGCGAGGCCTGCCCGGCGCTTCTCTGGGGGCAGCGGTCAGCCACGAGGACATAATCCCACCGCTCAGGGGCCTCAGTCTGGAGGAAGGATGAGTGGGGCTGGCACAGGGCACAGGCCAAGGGTGGGACCGAGTCTGGCTGGCGCCCCGGGGGAGACTCACCTCCCCAGGCCTGATCTCCATCAGCGGGAAGCTGTCGCCTTCCGTCCCAGTCAGGATCCCGACTCTCTCCTCACCCTAGGGGTGGAGGGTAGAGAAGGACGACGGGGTGGGGCCAGCGGCACCTCCTGGGCCAGTGCTCCAGCCCTCGGGGAACGCAAAGCTGCCCCCCCCCTGCAAGGGAACAATAGGGAGTTCCAGGCAGGGCGGGGAGGCCCTGGGGGACTCCCGCAAAGGTCTGTTTAGAAACATCAGCAAAGAGCTCCTGAAATCCCCCAGAAGAGACAAGCAGCACATAGGGGGAGCGTGGGAGAGCAGGAGCCGCAGGTCAGAGGCACGGAGACGTCACCTTCTGCCCTCTCGGTCACAGGCGTGTCAGTGGCCTGACAGCGTTGAAGTCAACAGACTCCCCGTCGCGCCCAGATTCGGGAAACAGAACTGACCACCCAGCCTGGCCCGTCCGGCCCCAAACACAAGGAAAAGGTGCTCACAGTAGCTGATTTCATGTAAAAATCGTGCAAATAACCCTAATTCCCACCAGCACGTGGATGGATGAAGGCACCGCCCAGCAGGAAGGAGGACCTGCTGCCGCCAGCCATGGCCCTTGGGGACCCACGGGACATGGGTCCGAGTTTAGGAAAAGGAAGTCCAGGGAGAACCCTGCAGGGGTAAGTGCTGTAGGCACACCGGGACAGACAGATGGATGCTGAGATCGGGGGCAGAGCCTCACAAAGGGACCGGCTGTGCACACAGCCTCCAACCCTCTCCCCGCCACGCCGCTGTCCAACTCTCTGGCGCAGCCCTCACGGGCGTCATGAACCTGGCCTCTCCTCGCCTCCTCCTGCAGACCTGCCCTCGTGGACTTCATGACCAGTGAAGAACGTGTGGGCAGGGAGAGAAGCCCAGCGACGGCCCCCGCCCCAGGTGATGAAGGTCCAGGCCTCCGTGATGTCATTTAGCTGTGACCCCCTCCCCCGCCGCCAATAGGCCGCGACCCAGTAGTGTTGTCGCCCCGTCCCTAAAACAGAGCCCTTCCTCAGCTGAAAAAGCCTCAGACTCAAGAGTCAGGTGGCGGCGAACAAGGAGGGACAGAGGGACTGTCACAGATGGGAGGAGGCTGGGGAGACGTGAAGGTACACGCTGTCTGGGACCCTGCACAGACCTCGGCCCAGGGCAAGGAGACGCCAGTGGCAAAGCCGGTCCATCCGAGTCCAGGCGGCCGTGTGGGGCTCCCCGTACTGACCAGAGCCCCGGGCGGTGGGGCTGTGGCGTGAGGGGGAGTGAGGCAGAGGGTTAAGAAAGCCTCCCGCTGTCTTCCTACACTCCCTAGTTGTCCTACAAGCACACAAGCGGGGATGGGGGCAGGGGCCTCAGGCTTCACCCACTCCTGGCAGGTAGGCAGACAGCAGGCTGCGGGGGCACTGAGCCACTGAGGGGTGGCGGTACAGGACGTAGGGGACAAGGGCAGATGGTCAGGTCACCGGCTGAAGTGGAGACACCGGCTTCAGAGCCCAGAGCCTGGGCTGCCCACACCGTGTGCCCTCAGGCATGCCCCCCCGCCTGGTTGCAGGAAGCACCCCGTGGCCCAGTGCAGCGCTGGGCACGCTGTGTGCACCCATGAGAGGGTCCCCGGCTCACTTCCCAGCTGCCAGCTCTCCCGGGAGGCACAGGGATCCAGAGAGTCCCAGGGCTGGGGTGCGGCTGGCACACTGGGGAGCGGGTCCACACGAGCACCCACCTCACGCCTTCTAGGCTGGCAAGTTCTGGCCCTGCCCGCCCCTCTGTGGGCACTGGGCTCCTGCCATGGCCTCCTGCCAGCCCGCCACCCCCGCCCCGGCGTGGCTTGGGCGCTCAGAGCGGCTGGCGGCTGGGTCTCCTGTCCAAGCTCCCCGCCAGGCCTTCATCCCCGCTGAAGGGCCCAGCTTCTCCCCTTTCCCTCCACAGCCACATTCCACCGAGCTCAAGGCCTGCCTCCTCCAGAAAGCCTCCCTGGACTGCTCCAGCCAGTCCGGCCTGGAGGGCGGCCCGCTAAGAAGCAGGCTGCCCCGTCACACTTGAACTAAGATAAGCAACAAACCCTTTGGAGTATAAGTATGTCCCAACTGTGGCATGGGACACACTTGTACTAAAAGATTTTTAATGTAAAAATTGAATGTAACTGGGTATCTGGTTTTTATTTGCTTCAAAACCTGCAACCCGGGGCGCCTGGGTGGCTCAGTGGGTTAAGCCTCTGCCTTCGGCTCAGGTCATGATCCCAGGATCCTGGGATCGAGCCCCGCATCGGGCTCTCTGCTCCGCGGGGAGCCTGCTTCCTCTTCTCTCTCTGCCTGCCTCTCTGCCTAGTTGTGATTTCTCTCTGTCAAATAAATAAAATATTAAAAAAAAAAACAACCTGCAACCCTAGTCCAGCTCCCCAGCCACACCCATAGGCACAGCAACTCCTGGCCCCAGGACGGGACCTGGGTCTGCCCACTCTCCCTCTGTCCCAATCGCAGAAGGCAGGAAATGGCGTCCCATGCCGCCTTGGGACGGCAGGCTCTAAGCCCCCGGTGCCAGGGTCTCCTGAAGACGGGCCTGATACAGACGCTGCTCTGTGCCCCAAGGCCTCTGGCGCTCCGGCATGGCGCTTCAATTCTCAAACTCCTGCCAGAGGGGGAGGAGAAACCTGCTGTTCACAGACTTGCAGGACGGGGGGCAGGGGGGGGCGGCCTGGGCTGAGGTGCCCCTGTCCCCACAGCACGCAAGGAGGGCGTCCAGGTCACCGGCGTTGGGTCCTGTGGCTCGCCTACCATGGGGCTCGGTAAGTGTTGTTCTGGGGAATTGGTGAGTGCCACCGATGGGCAAGAGAGACCTCATGTGCTTGACTTCGGACCTGGAGGAGGCTCTCCCTGATCCCTGCCCAGCCCCGAACTGAGCTCCTCCAGCAGAGACGGCAAGGAGAGACCCCAGCATCCGTGCGGGCCTGAGGCTGAAGACCAGGACGGGCAGGGGAGAGAGCTGGGAGCCCAGGGGAAGGAATGGCACAGGGATCCAGGTAGGTGGAGGGAGTCTGGGAAGAAGGGACTCTCCCGGAGCAGCCCTCCAAGGCCCGGCAGTGGCAGGGAGGCCGGCGCCAACTGGGTCGCAGAAATGAGGCCACCGGGCCTGATGAGCTGCTGATCCGGACCACCCCTCTCCCCACCAGAGTCACCGCCCACCTTTGGAACAGTTACCCAGAGCCTCTGGGGAAGGGCTGACTCGACCTCCTCTAAGGGCTGGCATGTGATCTGGAAGGTGGAGAGTAATGTCACTGAAGGAGCGCGACGGGCACCGACCATGGATCTTGGCCACTGCACAGAGGGACCCTGTGTACGCTGGTCAGCCCCCGGCAACGGACAGGCAGCCACAGGAACAGCCAGGTCACGCCCCCCCCTCAAGCTCCAGTCCAGCCCCCACTCCCGGCAGCCGGACCAGGACCCGGTGCTGAGAATTTGCTCCCCGTGCACTCTGGGCTCACCACCCCCGAGGTCACCCACTGCACACAGATCCCCTCTGCGGGCCGTGGCCACAGCCGCAGTCTCCAGGATCAGGCTGTCCCTCAGTCCATCTGTCCTCTCGGGTGAGAGGCCTTCACAGATGGGGACCTCGTCCCCGCCTCCAGCCAAGCCAACTGCTCGGTGCGCCCTGAAGCAAGGACTCTGGAGTGCCTGCGTCTCTGTCCCCGAGGCTCTACCTCCAGAGTGCTGTGTGCACCCGTTAGGCTCCCAGGCCCCCAGAGCAGGGACAGGGGCTGTCCCGACACACTTAGCCTTGGAGATGCCAGCCCTCCCTGCGCTGTGCAGGTCGCAGGCGAGGTTCTGCACAGATGAGGGGTAAGGACTGGGAGACGCTGTTGTTCTCCCTCTAGTCCTTCCAGAGTCCACGCCCCGGCAGGCCACACGCCTGGTGGGCTGGAGCCCAGGGCTTAACACAGGCCAGAGTCCCAGGGGCTCGCCCACTAGTTCCCAACGAGGGGACTTCCGGAGACACTCCCTCCCCTACAGCACAGAACACGGGGAAGCAGAGCTGGGAGAGTCCGGCCCCGTCCGACCCCTCCCAGCGTGGTCGCGTGGGGCTGAGGACACTGCTGTGCAGACGGGACTGTCCCTCAGCTCCCGAGCAGGGGGTCTACACGGAACACACATGTGTGACTTCACCCCAGCAACAAAAGGAGCACATTGAGGCCTCCCCTCACTGCCCGTGGCTCATCTCACCCTGAGGTCACATCGTGACCTCTGGCTGGGCCCCATGAACACCCTGCAGTGTCCTCATCCAGCAGGGGGACCCTCCCGCCCCCGCCAAAGCGCGTGGACACAGAGCAGCCCACCCGTGCGCCCACAGCATTCCCGGGAGATGAAAATATGCCTGCACAGGACCCGAGGGGCAGCACGCAGTCAGTGTCTGGGACCCGGTAGTCAGGACCTCCCAGAAATTCAGGCCTCAGCACCTTCGGGGACTCGGTAGTGAGTACTCCTGGGGACTCAGCACTCAGCATTTGAGCTTAGCAGAAGCATAAAGAACAAGAGAGCGGCTCAAAGGTGAGGCTGGAGGTCGGCAGGAGCCGGGTCATGGAGGCTGCTGGGGCAGCGGGGGTGGGGGGGGGGTCGTGGGGCGCAGTGGAAGGGACTGGAGCGGAGAAGGGCGGCTCAGAGTCCCCCTGCTGTCTGCTCCTACGCATATCGCATATGTCCCTTTCTTTCTTTCTTTTTTTTTTTTAATTTGAGAGAAGGAAGGAGAGAGTGAGGAAGAGATCACAAGCAGGGGGAGGAGCAGAGAGCAAGCAGGCTTCCCGCCAAGCATGGGGCCCAGTGCGGGGCTCCATCCCAGGACCATGAGCTCATGACCAGAGCTGAAGGCAGGTGCCTAACCTCCTGCGTCACCCAGGCGCCCCTGCACATGTCCCTTTCAGAGCTTTGATTCTTTGCCTCAACCAGACCAGGTGCTGCCCCCCCCTCCGCCCCAGGCACCCCCAAGTCTGTCCTTTACCTGAGCTTGGGACTGGCAGGGGAGGAAGGGGCTGACAGGGCTCAGGCTGAGTGAGGTCTGGCCAGAGGCCAACCTGAGCCGCCAGGTGCCAGAGCTGGGTCGGGGAGGCTGAGGAGGCGGTGTGCGAAGGCAGAGCGACGGGCCACCTGCCCACACCCGGGAGGGCCCTGGGGAAGCTGAGTGGGAGGTTTCACTCTCCACCTCGGCAGGGCCTCTCCCAGGGCCACCCAGGCACTGGCCCAGCCTGGACGGCTTCTTCCTTGGCAGAGGGGAGAAAGGATGTCTTCCTAGGATGTTTTCTTGCCCGCTTCCCTGGGCGTCCACAGCCTCCTGCCCTGCCCCCCAAATCAGAACCCAACAGCCAACAACCTCTGCCTGGGGAGAGGACTGAGGGAGCAGAGGGCTCAGCTGGCCACCCTGGGCCTTCCCCAACCCTAAGTCAGCCCATCCTGGAGGCCAGAGCCCCCTTTCCCTTTGCAGGACAGAGCTGCAGATTCTGGGGAGGGACACACTCCCCTCGTCTCCGTCTCACACAGAGGTGGAGGGCCTGGCCTGGGGTCCCCAGTGTCCCTGGCTGGGCAGGAGGAAAGCTGCCCTCTGTCTTGCTCCAACCCCCAGCCTGCCCAGGGACTCTGTCTGCGCTCTGGCCACCATCCCCTCAGCCTTGTGGGCTGCAGGGAACCCGCACAGGTACTTTCCAGGTAATCCTGGCAGGGCTCCACAGGTGGGGGGGGGCGTGGCCCGGCCACAGGTGTGGACCCCCAGACAGCTGGACTTACCTGCATGCTGGCCCCGCAGTCTGGCTAGCCCTGGAATCTCGCTAGGGGCTGGCATTCGGCGGGAGTGTGGCAGCCAGGCCAAGAGGAGGGAGAGGCCTACCTGACTTCCGCCCGGACTCACCCCTCCCTCCTTCCTCTTTCCCGCCTCCCTCCTCCTCCTCGACCTGCTCCGAAAACGTTCTGCGTGTTCTGCAGGCACACCCCGGGCTGGAAGGGTTGCTCCTCCCCTGCTCCCAGGGACCTCCAACGCCTTCCTGGGGACTGAGTCAGGTGGGACCCCTCCCCATACCTGAGGGCATCGCCCTCACCTGTGGGAAGGGCTCCCCTGTAAGACGGAGGTAGACTGGCCTCTCCCGCCTGGGGGAGCAGCACGGGCAGGGCGCACGAGGACGCCCCGACATCCCCTTTCCCTGCTCACCTTCATTCCCCCAGACCGCAGGACGCACTTGCCCCGGGGCCCCTCCAGAGCATCTGGCCCTTGCCTCCCCCCCCAGTCCAGTGTTGATTCCCCTAGAGGAACTGGGGCAGGGAGGACTGAGGGTGAGACAGACCCCAGGAAGAAACTCCCACCCTGAGCCACTGCCCTGTGGACCCCATCTGGGGGAGGGGGGAGCTGGCCCTGGGCTACAGGGACCCTGTGCTCTAGGCAGCAGCGGGGGAAGGCTCTGGATGCCCCCGCAGCAGTGTGGGCCACCCAGGCTCTGGCAGTTGCTCCGAGGCTGAGGACACAGGGCAGCGGCTCCACAGGACAAGGCGTATGGAAACCTGGACCAGTATGAGGGGGCGCCCCTGATGTCACGGGGGGCAGGGAGCGCCCCCAGGGTCAGGGTCAGCATCCTGCAGCCCAGGCAAGCCTGCGGTTCAGACCCGGGAACGGCACAGATTTGCTCTGTGATCATGTGGCCCCACCGCGCCCCCATGGCTGCCTAGGGGACCCCATGGCAGGCTGTGACAACAGCAGGGACCAGGACTGAGCTGAGGTGGCGAAGACGAGAGAGGGAGCAGCGGAGAACCTGTGTGACTCTGATGGGGCAAACCTGGACACACACATTAAGGTGGGTGTCATGGCAAACCCCAGTGGTAGTGGCTTCAACGAGTCCATTTCTATACATCCAGACCCGGCAACACATATTGCTTTTCCCGTAAGTGCAGTCCGGGGCAGGCCGGGCCAGAACTACTGTCAACTTGACTTGTTGCTCTGAAACACTTGGCCGCACCGCATGGCTCAAAATGGCTGCTCAACCTCCAGGCATCACAACCCCATCCAAGCCAGCAGGAAGAGGCAGGAAGGGCGCTCCACCTGGCACGTGGTCCCATGGCCACAACTGCCCTCATGGAAGCCTGGGAAGTTGGATCACTTTTCCTAGTGAAGAAGGTAGAAGGACACTAGGGTCACGCCGCTGTCTGCACAGGCCAAAGGGTCTCAGATGGCCTATTCGAGTTCAGAAAACCGTCAGCAAGGGCTTTTGAGCCAGAGTAATTCGAACTCAAGGTCCAGGTTGCCAGCCAGCTCCTGGCCTCCCTGTTTCCTGGTCTCCAACTGCACCGGCTCAGGATGTCTGCGTCTACAGTGGCATCGTGTTAAAACAGCCCCCCAGGGGTGCCTGGGTGGCTCAGTGGGTTAAAGCCTCTGCCTTTGGCTCAGGTCATGATCCCAGGGTCCTGGCATCAAGCCCGGCATTGGCATCGGGCTCTCTGCTCAGCGGGGAGCCTGCTTCCCCTTCTCTCTCTGCCTGCCCCTCTGCCTGCTTGTGATCTCTGCCTGTCAAATAAATAAATGAAATCTTTAAAATAAAAAATATTACTATTAAAAATAAATAAAAAATAAAAGTGATGAGAAGACGGGAAAAGGCTTATGCAATGCTATCAGGTGAAGAAACACAGATCACAAACGTGTATACACTTTGTTGTCTCGACCAAGTTAGAACGCATTAAAATACTGAAGCGTGGATTTAATATTTATGCTCGTATCTGCTTAATGTTGTGAGCTGTGGATGGAGAGATTTGCTTTTCTTCCTTCCGTTTCCTTCCTTCAAATTTTCTACAACACACACATCACTTTTGTGAACCTAATTATTAAACTTATTTTAGGGGCACCTGGGTGGCTCAGCGGGTTGAGGCCTCTGCCTTCGGCTCGGGTCATGGTCCCGGGGTCCTGGGATCGAGTCCCACATCGGGCTCTCTGCTCACTGGGGAGCCTGCTTCCTCCTCTCTCTCTGCCTTCCTCTCTGCCGACTTGTGGTCTCTGTCAAATGAATAAATACAATCTTTAAAAAAAAACTTATTTTATGATAATTCTAAAATCTACAATTATGGACTTAATTTCCCCAGACGCAGTCGTCCTCTTGGCCTTGGATTGGATGCATCGTCTGAAAACGCGGCAGTCCAGGGGCCAGCCCCTTGCCCGCAGGGTGCCCCCTCCCCCGGCTGCTGGCAGAGCGGGCCCTGCCTTGTCCTGGGTAGACAACGTGGCCTCCGCAGGTCTCCTGCTCTTCCCTGTGGACCCTGCACCCAGCTCCCTTTTCCTTCCTCTCTGAGCTCCCGAGCACCCCGCCCATCTGTCGCCTTCCCTCGAGGGCCAAAGTGCAGCAGACGGCGGCCCTGTTCCTGCCGTGCCCAAGGCCGCCTCCGACTCCCAGCTGGGGGCTGCTGACCGCAGGGAGACAAAGCCTCCCGGAGTGCCCAGCTGAAACCCTGCAAGCAGGAAAAGCAGGAAGGATGGCTGCTCGTCCTCACCTTGGGAATCTGCCCTCCCAACCCCAGTGGCCTGGGTGTGATGCCGTTGTGGAATGTCAGGGAGACTGGTGGGGTCTGGAGCCCAATTCTGGAGACGTCTCCAGAGCAAAGCTGGTCTCACCGAAGCGCGGGCGCAGGCCTGGTGGGCAGGAGGCCCTGGTGCCGCTCCCTGCCGCCCTGGGTTGTGAGGAGTGAGTGATGACAGCCTTGGGGCTGGGGGAAGACAGGTAGGGGACGTTCCCGGAGGACGGCCGTTTGCGAACGGAGACCCGAGACCTTGGGGGAATGTCACGCTCCGCCTGTCCCAAGAACCTGTCAGTGGGCTGACATTTAATTTTATCCACATTTCCTTCTGCCTTTGTTTCCCACATCAGATGTGGCCCAAAGACACTCAAAGTCTCACTGAGGCTTCTTCTCAGAGGCTCACAGACAGGTCAGCGTCCCACGTTCTCTCTGGGCCGGTCCCAGATCTCCCCTGCCCCCTCTGGTCTCTCTGGCTGACAGCCCCTGTCCAGGGCGGGGAGCTCCCCGGGCTCAGGCCCCTGCAGGGGAGACTTTCCCAGGCTGAGCCCGTGCTGCTGGGGTCGGCCAGACGCTGGGCCTGGCCTGTCACACAAGGGCCCCAGCGTGGGGACCCCAGCCCCTGAAGTCCTCACCCCAGGGACAATTCTGTCTCCTGAGTGCTGTCCCCCAACACCTCTGGCCGTTACATTCCCACTGGTTTCTGTTTTCTGTCTTAAGGAGCAGAGAGCCATCGCCCCTAACCCTCCACCGGCCCTGGAAGAACTGCGGGGACCGAATTCTCTGGGCTCCACTCACCCTGACAGACCCCGCAGCAGAAACAAGGGTCATTTGTCCCTTTGGAAGCCACAGCTTTCTCTGCCGTCCCTCCAAGGACAGTTGAAGAAAGCACGGCTGTCCGTATTCTCACTGTTGGCCACCATGAGCACGAGTCCAGCAGGCAGGCCAGGGAAGCCTTGGGGCCTGAGGCTGGACAGACCCATGGAAACGTCAGCCCAGACCTGTGGCTCTCAGGTGCGCTTACAGGACAAGCTATTCCCGAGGCCGGAGCTGGCCGTAGTGCCCCGGGGCACTCCCCTCTGCGGCTGAGGAAGGTCAGAGCCTCTGCACCCTTCCCCAGGCAGGGCAGGTCCCAGGAACCAGGTGATGGACCATGTCCCCAAGCCATGCAGTGTCCGCTGCCCTGCCGTGTGTCTGGAGGGAGTCATCGAGACGGGGACTGGCAGAGGTGAGACCATGATATGGGGGCCCAGGCGCAGGTGGAAACGCCTGCAGAGTGTGGCTGAGCGGGGGCTGTCAGGACAGGAGCTCCAGGCTCCAGCGGGGAAGGAGCCGAGGGGGGAGTCGCTGACCTTCGGTGCCTCAGTGTCCTAGTCTCTCAGCCGGAGATTAAAAATAGACCCAAGGGGGTGACGGTCCCGACAGTTAACTTCTGTGGAGCGCGGGGAGCTCTCACTGGCCTGTGGCCAAAGCTTGGCGGCTATTCTTAACTAACACGCGGCCAACCGCGCACAGGGCAGAGGGCGACCGCGGGACCCAGCCCAGGCCCTGCCCGGTTCCACTCTGGCCCCACCCGTAATGGGCCCGATCCCAGCTCCACACGCACACCAGCCCACTCTCAGGACAGGCTCCTGGGATCTGGCCAGCCCTGTCCTGTTTAGCTTCTGTGCCCGCGAGAGGCGGCGGCCCTCTCCGTGCAGGAAGGGGGTGGCTCCCGGCAAAATCTGGGAGAAACGCCCATAGCCAGGAAGCAGCAGCGGCAGGACAGCGCTGGGAATCTGAGTGCCACCGGCTCGCGTGGAGAAGAGAGGTCCTGAAGGACGGCTCTGGGCCCCCAGGGCAGGGGGAGAACCTGGCCTAAGGGGCACCTGCTGGACAGAAGGGGTGGACGGGAGCGGGCCTGCTCTAGGCACTTGGGTCCAGCATCACTTCCCTGGACAAAGCGAGTCCCAACGTGCCAGTCAGTGAAGGCCAGTACGGTGCGGACCACAGTCCTCGCTCAGCCACAGAGCAGCCTGGTGACCCTGACCGCATCACGCCTCCTGTGGCCTTCAGGACGGAGACCCAGGTGCGACCCTGGCTGGGCTCTCCTGCCTCATTTGTCCTCACCTGCACGTGCACTGGACGGTGGCCACAGTGAAGCTGGCAGCCCAGGCCCTCGTGCGTGTGTCAGGGCCCGGGGTATGGAGTGGGCCCAGGGCCAGGCAGACGGCAGTAGCCAGGCCCTGCGAGGCTGGTTAACCGTAAAGATAAAACCGTGAGCTCTTTTACCAGCAAAATGAGTTTATTTTGGGATGCGCAGAGGATGATAAGCTGGGACAAACGAGCTACAGCAAAGCCACGGGCAAGTCCCCAGAACTAAGGAGAGTAAAACTCTTAGAGAGGAAGGGGGCGGTCAGGGGCGGCTGTGAATGAGAAGTCCACCAGAGCAAACCGGGAGCTGGAAGTCTGGGGCTTCTCCTTGGTGGGCCTACTGCCTGGCTTAGCCGGCAATCTCGCCTCCTCCTGCAGGGACGGGGAAGTAGTGTCCTGCTACAAGGTTGTCTCTTTCTGCCGGCTCGGCCGTTCACTGCTGGGGCTGGGCCCGAGTGCTCTGCCTGCTGGCCTCCTGACTCCGCTCTGTACGAGGTCTCCTTATTATCATTATCTGCACAGAATGATTGTTTCTGTTGGGGTGCAGGTCCGTGATCATCCGTCTTACACGATTCCCAGCACTCACTGTAGCACAGGCCCTCCCCTGTGTCCATCCTAGGCTCCCTGTCCCTGCCCCAGCCGCCAGCAGCCCTCAGTTTGTTCCCTGAGATTGAGTCTCGCTCTCTGGTTCCGGCTTGTTTCATGTTTCCTCCCTTCCTCGACGATCCGTCGTGTTTCTCCAGTTCCTCAAATCAGGGAGATCCTGCGATCATTGTCTTCCTCCGATTGACTTATTTTGCTCAGCACGATGCCTGCTAGCCCCATCCACGTCGCCGCAAATGGCAGGATTCCGTTTCCCCTGATGGCTGCGTCCTCTTCCTGTGCGCCCGGACCATGTCTTCTCCGTCCATCTGTCTGCAGGTGGACATCCGGGCTCCGTCCGTCCGCGGGCGGACATCCGGGCTCTGTCCACAGTCTGGCTCTTGTGGACGTTGCTGCTCTAAACGTTCGGGCGCGCGTGCCCCTTCGCCACATTTGTAACCTTTGGGTGAACACCCTGCGCGTGACTGCTGGGTCATGGGCAGCTCTGTCTCCACTTTCGGAGGAACGTCACATGAGGTGTCCTTTATTCGGGTCCACGAGCCAGAGAGCGGCCTCCTGGGACCGGTGCTTCCGAGCACACCGGCTGGTGCCTCTCGGGGGCAGAGCGATCCAGGCCTGGCCGGGCCTTGGTGGGTGGGCCTGGCAGGGGAGCCAGGTGAACAGATCTCGGTGTGGACACCCAGTGAGATGGAGTGAAGGCGACCTCGCCGACGTGCAGTGGAGGCCGGCAGAGGCGCCCTCCCGCCCGCCACGGCCTCCTTGCAGCCCTCGGCCTTCCCTGCAGGAAGCAGCCGCTGTGCCCATCCGGACTGCCCAGCCAGTGAGGGCAGAGCCCAGCCAACAAAAATCCCCACTTACAGCTCCCAGGTCTCTCCTTGGGATTTCTAGTTTACAGAAGCTCCCCTGCCCATCGCTCCTATAAAGGAGCATTTCTCCCCTCTGTCCTGGGAAACTGTCTATGGTTTCGTCATAGCTTGCTTGTCCCAAACTGCGTTTTTCTACTGTTCCTGAATAAGTCCATTTTGCTAAAGGCAGTTTTGCTTTTAAGGAAAACATGACTCGGTGTCAGAAGTGGGATGCAGGCGCTGCCCCCAGAGGTTCTGAGGCTGCGAGCAAACAGGTGCCAGGCCCCACAGACCCAGTCGGGCTTGCAGCTTTCTCCCCGAGCCTGGGGTCGAGGGCGAGCTCTCTCCTGGGCTGTGTTTTGAGCTCTCCAGGCTTCATTCGAGAACTTTAGATGGCGTTGTCCTTTCTCTGAGTACTCACCTGATCTTTGGTCTGACTCCTTCTTAGAGCCAGGCTGTCCCTACCGGAACTGCACTGTTTGGAAAGTTTTCTCTTCCCTCTAGGGAAAAGTCTCTCGGAAAGGGGGTCCCGGGGATCAAACGCTTTGAGGACACCTCTGCCCCCACACTCCCACACTTCTGGGGCCCCAACTTGCTCTAGGTTTCAAAACTGTGGTCCCTCCTCACGTGCATTCTTAACTAAATGGACGGACTCCACCAAAAGTAATTTACACCTTCGATGGCCATGATGGGGAACGCGCCATCTCCCCCAGTTCACTCTTCTCACCACTGAATCGGACAGCCATGTTATTTTAGTTGGTACCTGGAGGCTTCCAAACATTTTAGGGTTCAAAGAAAGTTTGCTCCCCTCTTTGGTTCGTTAATTTAGAAACAGCATTTTCCAAAGAGGCAAACAACTGAAAGAAGTCAACGCAGCCTCTGAGTCTGGCCCTCCTCACCTCCTTTGTCTCTGACAGGTCCTGCGCTCAGGCCCCGCCTGTGGAGCCATTTTCCTCTTCCCTCGGCACAGCCCCCACCTCCCTCACACCCACCGCTCATTCTAACCCTCCGCGGAGCCTCCCTTTACCTCCAGACTCTCCCCACCCACCTCCTCCGTCTCCTGAGCCTGTTCACGCCTGCCGCTTCTAAGGTTCACTCTGCTGGGGCCCAGTGAACACCAATTGCTCGTGTTGCCTGGACCAAAGCTGAATTTCGAGCCATACTGGAAGAGTGTCCTAAAGGGACTGAGGACCCCCAGAATCTGCTGTAGAACCTAACATGGTCGTTCAAACTTACTGATCTGATTTCTCAGATTTATGTCGATGGGTCCATATGCTTGCCGGTGAGGGTCAGGCCAAACGCTGGACAAAACCAGCCCAATGAGAGTGCCTGAAAGGGATTTAGAGAAACAGATGCCTGAGTTTGGGCAAAGTACTAGAATACTCGCTGGAAATCTCCAGATGTTGGGGAAGGGCATCAAAGAGATGTGACCCTCAGTGGACCTGTGACCTGGACCCCAGCACTTGGAAGCTCCTCACTCCGTTCCTGCATCCTCGGATCATGGGTTCCCCTTGTGTCCCCCCCGCCACCCCCCACAGAGGCTGCTCCAAGGACGCGGCCTTGAGAAGGTGATGTGGTGTGGTGTTGAGAACACGTGCAGGGTAGACTGGGCTGAGCCCAGTTACGGCCTCTTCATACATTTTTTAAGATCTGGAGTCAGATGTGGGGATCCAGCCGTCCCGCTGCTGCCCAGGACAAGCCTTGTATGTCAGTTCCCTTGATGATGAGAACGGACACCTACGAACCTGGAGTGGCCGCCTCCTCAGTCTGTCCCTGCCCTCCGCCAACCGGGGCAGATTTGGGATCGCACCCGGGAGCTCCCGAGATGGCTGCCGGCAACATCGAGCAATTACAGGACCCTTTCCTGAGCCTGCGGACTGGAACAGACTCGGGCTTGCTCGGAGAAGCCTGATGAAGCTGTTCGTGACCATCACGATCGACTGCACACGGTCTTCAAAGAAAGTTCTTCCTCTGGATGCTAAATCCCCCCCAGGTAGCCCTTAACTCCATTACCAATGAGCCGAACCACCATCTTACAGGAACCCTTGTCCGCTCCGGACTTAGTTAATTTGGAAAACCAGCGCACTGGCATCCTAGATGACTCACCTAATAGAAAGACCACGACCACTCTCCATTTTCACCTGCAGCAAAGGTCGGCCCCTAAACAACCAGCCCCAACCCCCCGCCCTTGACGCTATTGCAAAGGGCCAGGGCACCGGGAAAGGGTCTGAGCACTGCAGCCAGCCTTCCCCGGTGTCCTCCTAATTCCTGTTGTTGGCGCTCCCACCCTCCCTGATCATCAGCGGAGAGACCATTCTCCAGATCGGGAGTCAACCTCTCTCTGTCCTTCTTGACCCTGGGGCTCTACTCTCGGGGCCCAACCCCCTGCGGTAAAGCAGCCTCTGCCTTGAAGGTCTGAGATAGTTCAGATCTCAGGAGGTTCCTGACCCCGAGCCGACTCCCTCCGGTCGAGGCCCTTTGAGGGAAACTCGGGTTTTTCGCCTCAGTTCCTCTGCGTCTACTCCTTTACTGGACGGATATTTCTTAGAAAAATATCTTTTTTCTCCCAAAAGAGGGAAACAATTCTAGAATTCGACAATTGTAATCAAAATCGAGAAGCAGGGATGTTCCCTGATTCTTTGGTCTATTTTTTATGCTCTGCCTCTGATGGTGTTGGGGCCGTCTGGGGACGCCGACGGTTAGTCCCTATCCGATCAGCTACCTTCTTCTTTACGGCAAAATCTTCAGCTGATGCTGGCGGAACCACAGTGCCCCTCCCAAAAGGACTGAAGCAGGTCCCTCAGAACTGCTCCTCAGGACGAACGAGTTCCCTGTCTGTCAGGAAGCCTTCACGCCCGTCACCGAGGACAGCGAGGCTCGGGGCCTGGTTGTCTCTTGCACTAGTCCCCGTGACACCCTAACCTACCTGGGGGAAAATCCCGCCGCTGAGGACAGAGGCTCGTCTGGGTCCTCGGAGCAGCCACGAGCGTCGCCCTGCACCCCTCCGTTCCCGACCCTCACGTTGTACAGACAGTGACTTGCACCGAAAGAAATTTTTCACCGTAAGTGACCCAGGAGGTGCATCTCCCGGGGTTCTGGTGGTGGCGGAGCCAGGGCCCTCCCGCGCTCACTGGGGAAGAACAGCAGTGCGTCTGGGCCATCGTGCCCCGGGCCTCTGCGGCCTTGTGCCCCTCACAAACCTGGAAGCTGACGCAGACAACAGAAGTTTCCTGCAGGCTCTGTTTTGTTGCCGTTCATAGATGATTTCATTCTCCGCTCCCCTGCTCAACTCTCTTCACAGGAAACGGCAGCCGCCTGTCAAAACTTTCAGGCCGAAAGGGAGACCGTGGTCTCCAGAGAAAAACCCGCAGGTCAGACTGTCACGGCATTCCAGCCCAAAACCAGGACTGCCCTTGGACCCAGACGAAAGCCCTCACGTGTCCACTCATTCTGGCAATTTGTAGGACGTTCCTCTTACGCAGCTTTGTCTTGGTTTGCTGGTGGCTCTCGTCCAACAGATGGCGCAGGAAGTGTCGTGTCCGATGCGCCCTGGCAACTCCCGTCCCACGTCTTTGAACGGCACCGGTGCTCTGGCTGCGTCGGCCCAGCCCCTCCTTCCAGCCGGTGCCCTAGCCAGGGGTAGAACCACGGACAGTCGAACCTATGGCTGGCATGTCACTGGGGGGGGGAGCTCATGATCTGGAACAGTCTGGAAACAATGAGCTGTCCTTGCCTCCAGGGGCCCCTACGTGCAGAACTTATGAAGTAGCACTCCCTTGCCAGTGGCTCTGGTTACTTTCAATATTCCCGGGCTCTCCAGACTCAACACCCTGGAGGCTGAAGGAAGCCACCCCACGGACAGGTCCACAAAAACCAAACCAAACCAAAACATGGCTCCCAAAGAGACCAATAGCCAAACCTCTGGTCCAAAGGAATATTCTCCATGATATGTGGAAAAACGGACCAACAAATGCCCACCCACTGATCCCAGAGGGCGAAAAACCAGATGGGAAATCTAATAATTGTTTCTTTGATAGCACTCTGGTTTGGACCCAATAATAATCCGACTGTACCAGAAATCCCAAAATTCCCACGACTTACCACTGTGCAAGCATTGAACCTGGCGGAATGACAGCCCTGGGGAGCCAGCGTTGGTGGAGAAACAGTAATAAGGCCACAGAAGTTGCCGACGTGCCGGTCCCGCCTGCCTGACGTGCAATGCGCAGAATTCCCACTCACACGAATGGAGCTCGCAGCTTCCCCATCCCCTGGAGATCAATACGCTTTCGGCTTCCGGCGCGGTTTGCTGTTCTCTCTCGGGCCCAAGTTGTCCCCGGCAGACAGGCCATGCTACTTCGGTGGCTAGGCTTCTGCTAGAAAAGATTATCCCTACCTGGGAACCCTTCCCAACCCACCGCGGCTCGGGAGTCCGTTTTACGGGTCAGGTTCCCCGACAGCTGCGTGCTGTCCCCACGGTTCTCCGCACTCCCACGTGCGGGCCACCCTCCGTCCTCAGAGCTTCTCAAAGGCGCGAGAGGCCGCGGTCAGGACTCAGGCAGCACAATCCGCAGGGGCAGAAGAGCTGCCATCGGTCCCACTGAACTTCAAATCCCTCCCTCAGGACTCACGCTCTCGCCCTTTGAGGCTGCTTGGCCCCTGCCTCCCCCGCCCCACAGCGGGTAAGAGGAGACAGGGCTCAGCACTGCAAAGGCCCAACTGCTCCCCTTACAAACAGCCATCTTTTCACTGTGTGCCCCCAGGAGACGGCGACCTTAAGTATCGTACCTTGCAAATTGGAGATTTTGTTCACGCGGAAAATCACCCGGAAGGGTTCTCTTCAACCTCTCTGGAAAGGCCCTTATCAGGAACTTTGAACCAACCCTGTGCCGCCAAATCCCAGGGACAAGCCTCTCAGAGCCACAGCACCCGTCTGAACAAAGCCCCGATCCCTGACTGCCCCTGCATGCCATCTGGTGACCTGAAAGTCAGGATTTCCTGGAGGGCTCCTGGGGAGCTCGGTCGGTGAGGCGTCTACCTTTGGCTCAGGTCACGATCGGGGTCCTGCGATCGAGCCCCATGTTGGGCTCCCTGCTCAGGGCGGAGTCGGCTTGCCCCTCTTTTTCTGCCGCTCTGCCCTCCCTGCTGGTGTGCCCTCTTTCAAATAAATAAAATCTTAAAACGAAAATAAAAAGATTTCCTGGAATGGCAGCAGACAACCTCTGGCCAGACACTTTCCCAAGGTGTCCGGACAGGCCTGTGGGCCCTTTCTTGCTGTTGCTGCTTCTCTCTCATGGAAAGACAATGTCCTTGTCTGCGTTTCCCAAGCTACTGAGAAAGAGAAAACCTTTTTAGATCACGGCCTTCTGGAAACAGCTTCATCATGATCTTGCAACAGATGAACTTTTTCAGCTGTTTTTTCCTGAACGGTTAGAAGTTTCAGAATTCACAACTCTTTCTTTCATCTGAATGAGTGTCTGGCTCTGGATTCCTATCCAAGTTCATGGCCTCTGAATTTGCAACCTTACAGTCTGTCTTATTGGATAACATTTGTTTCCAAACAGTTCTTTTGACATAACAAACTGTTTTAACACATCTTTGAAGTTTTGCTATTTTTCCAAAAAGTTCATCAGCTGTTGCTTCACGTTCATACCTGCATTGTATTTCCCCAAACACACCTGATTAATTCTTTCCGTGTCCTCTTGATGTCTTCACTACTCTGCTCTCATGGCAGCAAGTGGGGGCTTTCGGGAGCCACGTGTGACTCTGGCTTTGTGTTTGTGGGGAAACCTTCTCTGTAAGGCAGAATAAGGGCGGATAAATACAAGTTGGCAGCTTTCAGACCAAGGGTCCTAGTTCAGCACCGTCACGCAATTTGGAATTGCGGTGTTACTTCTGGTTCATGTGGTTATTTTAAGTTTTGAATTTTGTTGCCTCTCAAGCACTTGTGAAAATGATGTACTCAATACATGATCTCCAACGCTTATGATCCTGGTAAATACGGACTAGAGATGGGAAGTGCCTTGGAGGTCTCCCTCCTGACCTTCCTTGTTACTCAAATGTGTCCTTACGTGCTTTTGCACAGCTGTGCGCTTTCCCTCCAACATGGAACATGACAACCAGAAAAGGTCCTTCCTGGCCCCAAGGGACAAAAAGCACTAAGTCCGGAAAACCCGACTCTTGATCAGGAGCTTTCGAGGAATGACCGGGATCCAAAGAGGGAAATGTGAAAACTAATGAAAGGAAACTCTCCTGTAGAATGGCGTCAGGAGGCCAGCGCCCAGCAGCAGTGGTCACCGCCAAGGCCAGCAGGTGGATTTACAACCCCAGCAGAGGAAGCAAGATTTCCCCTTTCCGAGCCCAGGAGAGGCTGCGATGCCTCCCGCTCCCGCAGCCCTTCCCCCAGCTCCGGCCCTTCCCGGGTCGCTGAGCCGCCCTGCCCTCCGTTCCCAGGTTTGCTTTGGTTTTCTCGCGGCTGGCTCGTCCTAGGTCGCAATTTTACTGCAGAATAAACCCATTTTGCTTGCAAAATGCCCGACAGTTTCATGTTCGTGTGGCCAGCACGCATGAGCAGCAGCCCGGGTCGGGCGCGGAGGGCGCCGTCCAGAGGCCGGGGCCTTCACCGTGTGCGCGACCCTCACCGCCGTGCGGGCCTGGAGGACAAACCCAGCCGCGGGGCCCGCCTTCGGCCGTGCGGGCTCGCCCGTTCGCTCCCTTCGTGCAACGCATCGCGCGTGACTTCGGCGACGCTGCGCCCGCGAGCGCCCCGAGTCACCGCGGGCGTCACCACGCCGGGCCCGCAGCGGAGCGGCTCCCACGCTTGGCCAGACCGTGCGGGGTCCCCGCGCTCCGGGAGGGCCGCGTTCGGCTCCCGCTCGGCTGTCCCACGGAGGCTGCCGTCCACCCGCGCCCTGGGCCCCGGGGTCACTCCGCACGAGCCCGCGGGGGAGCCGGCCCCGGTCTTCCCGGCGGCTCGGGGGTAGGCGGGGGACGCGGACCGTCTGAGTCCCCAAGTCCGGAGTCCACGCCGCTCTGCCCGCGCAGCCCCGGGGACCCCTGCCCGCCCCGGCGGACCCCGCAGCCCCGACCCCGAGCCGCGCGCACCCGCACGCGGGCGGGCGGTGGGGAGGAGCCCCAGCCGGTCGGGCTGCGGGCTCGCGGCGGGAGGGTCTGGAGCAGCCCCCACCCGCGGCCCCGGGGACGGCCGGTTCCGGCTTCCCAGCAAGCCCACCGCCTCCTTCCCAGCAAGCACCGCTTCCCACCCGCGGCCTCGGAGACTACGAGGCCCAGCGTGCCCCGCGGCCCAGGCGCGCGGACTACAAGTCCCACAATGCACAGCCCACCCTTTCCTCGCCGCCCCTCGCCCCTGCTCTCCCGGGACCCCGCCGAGGCCGCGCCGCGACCCCTTCCCGGCGCTCCCCGCGCCGCGCACCGCGCGCCCTCGCGGTGACCCGCAGTGCGTGGGGTCAAGGCGCGGGGCGGGGCGGAGCGGCCGGCGGGCGCCATGCGGAGGGGCGAGCGCAGAGGCGCCGGGGGCTCGCGGCCGGGGTCCCCGGTGCCCGCGGGCGAGGCCCCGCTGGAGGAGCCGCCGGACGGGGCGGCGGCGGGCGGAGCGAGCGGGCGGGGCGCGGGCCGCCGCAGCACGGAGTCCGAGGTCTACGACGACGGCACCAACACCTTCTTCTGGTGAGCGGCGGGGCTCGGCGGAGGGGCCGCCGGGGTCGCGCGTGGGGCTGGGGGCGACGGGCGCCCCCGAGGCCCCGGGACGGCCCCCGCCCAGCCCCGCAAGGCCGGCCCCGCCGCTGCTCCCGTGCGCGGGTCGGGCCCTCGGCCCTGCTCCCGGGGCGCCCGGCTGCAGAGCCCCGTCCTCCGGCGTCCGCCGCTCGCCTGGGTGACACGGTGTCCGCCCGCCCAGGCACGTCGCAGTGACCGTCGCCAGCACGGGCGCCTGCCCACGTGCCGGGACCTGGGCGGGTGTTGGTCACCCACGGCTTCGGTGTCTTTCGGTTGCCGACCCCGCGCACTCAGTCCAGGCCACGCCGCAGGGTCCGGCTGTCCCCCAGGCCGCCTGCACGGGCGTCGGGGAGGGAGGGGCCCCCGCGAGCAGCGCCCGCGCTCCCAGAGCCTGTGTTGGAAGACGTGCGCGCTTGCTTTCTGCCGAGTGGGGCCAGAGGGCTCTGACCTTGGGGTAGCCCTTCACCCCTTGGAGCCTTTCTTTCCCCCTTGGCAGGAGAGATGAACCCCGGGTCCCAGGAGGCTTGCTGAGGGTTGGCGTCGCCGCTGCCGCCCTGGATGCTCCGTTCCTGCCCAGCTAAACAGTAGAGCGTCAGCATTTTAGACCTGGGGGCGGCCCTGGGGCCGCAGGGGCAGAGTAGGTGTGTCCACAGCTGCGCAGGGGCTGCACCTGGAGCGGCAGCTGTGGGATGTCGCAGAAGATGCGGGCAGGGGAAGGCGCTGCTCCAGGGTGGAAACCGTGCAGGACGCGCCCCTGGGCTGAGTGGACGTCGTGGTTTTTATCAGAGTCGAGACATGCAGGAAGGGGGTGTTCGTAGGGGAGCAGCCGTGCATCTGTATGAAACTGGGGTCCTCCCTGGGGGTGCCGGCAGCTGCTGCACTGGGACGGCTACCAGCTCTGCCTCGGGGACATCACGCTTTCGGGTGGCCATGGAGCCAGGGGGAGGGAGAGAGGGACAGCGTGCCCCGTCCAGGGACTCGTGGACCCTGCTGAGCCTGCCGCCAGCAGGTCAGGCCTCTCCACCAGCACGTCCCCTTCCGACGGTGGAGGGCAGGCACTGTCCCGAAATGCGCTGGTGGCTGTGCTTGCTTCCTGGTTCCGACGGGTTGACATGGGGGCCCACCTGGGTGTTGGGTACCGTTTCGCGGGTTTCAGCAGAGAACTGAGCAAGGAGCTGAGATTGTGGCCTGGCCCTGGGGCTTCGGAAGGCACAGAGTGTCCTGGCTGGGGGGATGCCGAGGGCTGCAGCGCCCGCGGAAGCCAGGGAGCCGTCATCTCAGCTGTGTGGCGGAAGGCGGGTGCTGGCTGCTTTAGAAGCACAGACTGGCACCCACCCCCTCAAGTCCTGCCCACAGGGCGCTTGCTGGGTTGGACTCACAGTCGCCTGCTGTAGCCGAGCTCACCTGTGAGGAGGGCTGGTGGGGACCACGAAGGCTGTCCAGGAGGGAAAGTGACAGGGCTGCCAGGTTGCAGGTTCCCGGAGGGTCTCCCGGCAGAGCGCTCACGCCTCCCCACCACAGGTGTGCCGTGCCCTGCGGTCTGGGTCTGTGCAGGTCCCCACGGCACCCCAGGCCTCCCCTCACCCGGGTAGGGAAAGGAGCTTCACGTTTCCTCGAGGCAGCGAGCCGGATGCCTGCTTGGTGAGGGTTGCTCACACTTACCTGCAGAGCTTGGCCACTCGCTGCCTTCTGAACGCCCTCTCGCTGGCTTGCTGTGTTAGGGTTTAAAAACTTTCGTGTTTTAGAGAATTTTGATAATGAATAATAATGAAGGTTATTTTAAAAATTCATGTAAAGACCAAAAGTATGTTTTTGTGGAAATGATTTTGTGTTCCAGAATTGCTTGAAGGAGCTTTTGTATGATTCAAAACCTTGTTTATAGGGTTTCCACAAACTATGCCCTGGTGGTTGCACTGGGCCGGGGAGGGCTCTGGGTGTCTCTGTTCTCACTTGTTAGCCACAGGGGATCTAGTTAGGGTTCAGGGCTTGCCTGTGCCTTGGAGCTTGAAGCTGGGCTCCCAGAAACCAGGCCCAAGGGATGGGGCGTAAGGACTGCTCGGGTCTCGGGTGGGAAGGACACTGCTTCTCCTCCCAGTGGCGGGCTCCAGCATGGAGCCTCTGGACGCCATGTAGGACACACACTTAGAGGAACAGCACAAAGACAGGCTAACTCATTTTCTGAAGATGGTTTAGGGGACACCTGGAGACTTGGTGTCCTGAAAAGGTGCCCCCGGGCTTGCACCTGGAGACGGAATTTGGGTGTTGGTACTGGGTTAGCACACTTCCTAACCAGCTCTTAAGGCAGGAGGGGGGAGATGGTTGTGAGGTCTGGGAGTGCAGGCGTCTTAGCCACCGGGCCTTGGGTGAGCACTCTTGGTGACCCCAGGACCCTGCTGTCTGCAGTGGGTCGTGTGGCAGCTACAAGAGCCTGTGGAGATGACGCGAGTGCCCACGCTCCGGAAGACGCCTTTCTCGGCCATGGTGGGGCAGGGTTTGCCAGCTTTGCCCACATCTGGGAAGCTTGGCTCTGCAGCTGATGCCTTTTCGGTCACGTTGGTCAGCAGGCCAGGGGGGTCACTGCCATGGCCGCAGATAGCTCTTGCATGCCTGGGGCAAGCCCTCTGGTCTTGGCCTTTCCTGGCGGAGGCTTCCTTGTGCTCTCAGGGTGCCACACCTTCACGTTTCTCTGATTGGTTTCGCTGGCCTGCCTCTGCCGGCTCGGCGTCATGAGTGTGGTCAGCTCTGGGGACTGACATCTGGGTATTTTCCACTCACAGTGGCAGGGAGCCAGCTGTCCTCACACCCTCACCATGTTGAGTGACTGGGGAGTCACAGGACTTACGGCCACTCTTGTCCTCTGCCTGCATCACAGGACCCACACCTCCTCTGAGTTACCTATAACCCACTACAGCAAAGGAGGCACCGGGAAGGGCAGGGAGGTCTGCCTGTAGAGTGCGCGGTGCTCTCTGGAGTGACCCCTCCATCCCGCATGTGGAAATGGTACCATGTGCAAGCAGGGGAGTCGTTTGGGGCTTTGTGTCTGTTCGTTCCAGACTTACAAGGTAACATTTTCATTTTCTATCCCAAACTTGCAAGGCAGTGTTTCTATTCTCAGTTCGAAGATGGGGGAATCGAACTTGGAAGACAAAGGGTTACTCAAGACTGCAGGGGTCCTGAGCTGCAAGCCTAGTAGTAACGTCCGCGCTGTCCCACCGTGCCCGTCGCCTCCCAGGAAGAGTGTCCCGGTGGGAAACGTGAGCGTTACACTAAAAGTCAGAGGAAAGCACAGGCCATGGGTTGAGCAATGGTCTGACCATTAGAATAAATGGAGTTCTGTTCCCGGGCCGCTGCCCTGGGACTTCCCTTTGTTGCCGCAAGTTGCCCGTTGAAAGCGTTCTGTCGGGGTGGAGGTCTGATGGCGCGGATGCCACCTGGTCTCCGTGACAGCAGGTGACCTGCACCTGCGATTCTGCCCTCGAAGAACTGGGCTGGGGCACCTGGGGGGCTCGGTCCGTTAACCCTCCTGCTCAGGTCGTGATCCCAGGGTCCCGGGATCGAGCCCCACGTCGGGCTCCTTGCTCAGTGGGGAGCCTGCTTCTCCCTCTGCTGCTGCTCTCTCTGCCTGCTTGTGCACACACGCTTTCTCTCTCTCTCAAATAAAATCTTTAAAAATGTTTAAGAACAGAAGTGCTGGGCCGACTGTTTCTTCATCAAGGTGCTGTAGTAATGCGCTGCCCGTGCTCAGAGAGCTACAAACACGGTACCTGCTAAACATCACTGTTGGTCAATACGGTAACTTTATGAAGTGATTTAACAAAAAGTTTTCTTATCAAGAAGGCAACTTTATTATTTTCCCACCTATAACCATCAGCCTGTCTCTGTGAATTTGGTGTTTTGTTCCGAGAGAGAGTGCGCGCCTGTGCAAGCTGGTGGGGGGTGCAGAGGGAGAGAGAATCTTGAGCAGGTTCCATGCCCGGCGTGGAGCCTGCCGTGAGGCCCAGTCTCACCACCCCACGACTGACCGGAGCCGAAATCCAGAGTCGGACGCCCAGGCCACCGAGCCCCCCGGGCACCTCCGTGAGTTTGGGTTCTGTGTTTAGATCCCACAGGTGAGAGAGATAACACAGTGTTTTCTTTCTGACCTCCCCAACACAGCGTCCTCAGGCTCCCCCTGTGTTGGTCAGGAGCTCTTCTGTGGCTGGTGATACTCCATTGTATAAATACACGTTTGCTTTGGCCGTTCGTCGGCATCGGCGGACGGACGCTTGGGCTGCTTCTGTATCTTGGCTGCTGTAAATAAAACCGCGGTAACACAGGGTACAGACGTCTTTTCAACTTGGTGCTTTTGTTTCCTCCCGATACCCAGTAGTGGAATTACTGGGTCTTACAGTAATTTTATTTAATTTCTGAGGACCCTCCCCGCTGTGTTCCCGCGCGGCTGCCCCAGCTCGCGTCCCACGCACAGGGACGAGGGCTCCCCTTCGTCCGCGTCCTTGCCGACACGTGGTGTTTCCCGACTCGCTCGTTTCGGCCGTTCTGACAGGCGTCACATGGCATCTCGTCGAGGTTTCCATTCGTTTTTTCCTGACGCTGAGTGAGGCTGAGCATCTCCTCCGTCTCCGGGCCGTCTGCGTGTCTTCTTTGGAAAACTGGCTGTTCGTGTCTTCTGCCCATTTCATAATCGGATTGGTTTTTTGCTGTTGAGTTTGGTGCGTTCCTCATGTATTTTGGATGTGAGCTCCTTATCAGGCACACGATTCGCAGCGATTTTCTCCCTTTCCGTTTTGTCGAAGATTTCCTTTGCTGTACAGAAGAGGGGAGCTTTTTTTTTTAAAGATTTTATTTCTTTATTTGACAGATGGAGATCACAAGCAGGCAGAGAGGCAGGCAGAGAGAGAGGGGGAAGCGGGCTCCCTACTGAGCAGAGAACCCAATGCGGGGCTCGATCCCAGGACCCTGAGATCAGGACCTGAGCCGAAGGCAGCGGCTTAACCCACTGAGCCACCCAGGCGCCCCTAAATAAAATCTTTAAAAAAAAAAGAAATATACGCCCGTCGGAGAAACCCGTTGTTTCTTGGAACTGCTGGGGATGGGAACTGGGCCCCAGAGGTTCTTACTCCTGGCCGGCGTCTGGGTGGTGCCTTCTCAGGTGTGGGATCGGCTCACGGCCCTGCCAGCGGACGTCCTGGGTCCTGACTTTGTCCCAGAACTGGTCAACGCACAACGATTTAGAGATCTTCTAAGTTCCTGCAGTAAATCTGGCTTCGCAGGCCGCCTCCTGGCAGATCTGTGGGCTTCTCTGCAGGGGTCTGCGACTGCTGCCACGGCCGGGTGCGGAGTACAATCTCAGCCCGGCCTCTGGCCTGGTCCTGGGAGAGGGTCACATCAGCAGGGCCACATGGTGCGTAATGTCTGAGAACCCCCCCCCCCACGGCTTCGTGGTGCCACGTGCGGGACAGCCTCCCGTGTTCGGTGGTGGTTTTAGGTCGTTGTGTTTAGTTATTGACGCCATTGTATTCCTTGTCCCTGTTTCTGCTCCCCGCCTCTCTCCCGCCCGTGGCTGGTCGTGTCTCTGCTGCACAGAGGGACGTGTTGGTTTTGATTAGGTCTCCGGTGTGCCCTCCTGGGCTTCCGCGGCCCCCGCCTCCCAGCCCTGCCGCCTCGGGTCATCGCCTTGGGCTGCGGGCACCGCACATGGTGTCCGGGGGCTGCTTTCAGGAGGCAGACGCGCTCCGAAGAAGTGGTGAGGAGGACCGTCTGTGTCACCAGACCTCTACCATCTCTGTTGCCGTTTGTTGCTGCCCGGGGCTGGCTTCGTTCTGTCTGAGGACTTGGGTGAGCAGGCCTCCTAGAGCCGGCCTCCCTCCCTGCTCCTGCCTCCGTATTCCTGCTCAGAGAGTGGTCATGCCCGTTCCTGGAGGGCGTTCCTGCTGGATGTGGATTCATCCTGGCTTCGAAGGCCCTCGCGTCGAGATGCGTGCAGGAGTGTCTCGGTGGGAGCTGCTCACGCTGCAGCCCGGGGACCTGACTGCTCACGGACCCCGCTCCCAGGGGAGCTGCAGCCCCGGCTGCCAGAGAGCCGCGCCTCCTCCTTCCAGAGTGGGGGCGGCCGGAAGGGGCCAAGCCTGTGTCTGCCAGATCATCGTGGTCTTTTTTTTTTTCTTTTTTAAGATTTTATTTATGTGAGAGCAAGCGAGAAAGCGCACAGAGGGCTGGGATCATGACCTGAGTTGAAGGCAGAGGCTTAACCAGCCGAGCCCCCCGGGTGCCCTCTGCCAGGTTTCTGCGTGAATGGTCCTGCTGGGACGCTCACGGCCTCACCTGGGTGCTGGCGTCCCTTCCTCTCACCTCTTTGTTGCTTGGCTGTCCTTTGGAGTGTCTCAGATGTGGTAATTTCATGACTCCTGAGGCCCGTCTATCTGGCTCGGAAAACCGCCCTGTCCCCTGCTACCCCGTCCCTGCACCATGGACGGCGGCTGGAGCCGCAGCCTCCTGTCTCCGAGTGCGGGGCCGGTTGCTCTCCCGGCAGCGTGGGGCTCTTCCACGAGACGGCTGGGCTGCCGGAGCCAGCCCGCTGGTGACGCTTGGGCGGGGTTTCAGGCGCGGGCTTGGGGGCCGAGCTGTGCCCTGACACACCCTCCGTGCGTTTGCGCTGCAGGCGGGCCCACACCCTCACTGTGCTCTTCATCCTCACCTGCGTGCTGGGCTACGTGACTCTGCTGGAGGAGACACCCCGGGACACAGCCTACAACACCAAGAGGTAAGCAGGCCCCTGGCGTGGTGGAGGGGGTGGGTGTGGGCGCCGGCTCTACCTGACGGGACGTGGCGCGGGGGCCGGTCTCCATGCGGAGGCAGCCTGGGCTCCCGGGGGGGGGGGGGCCGCTGTGTGTGCCCAGGCTGCCTCTTGGAGCTGTGTGGCCTTTTAGCCCCATTTCCGCCTGTCCCAGGACCCTCGGGGGGACCATCCTTCGTGCGACCTGCAGTTTGTGTGGGATTCGCCCGAGCGACAGACGGGCACGCGCTGGGGCCACGCGAGGGACGGAGCCCAGAAAGCTCACGGCTGAGGCGGGAGACGGTTTCCCTGGACACCACGTGTGTGTCCTGCATTCAGCTCGGTCCTGCGACTGTCCTCCTTCCCCACTTCCGGGCCAGGCACAAGTCGGGGTTGTGACCTGGGCTTCTGACCAAGTGGCTATAAATCCAAGGTTCCTGTGGCTTCTTGGTTCTAGCCATTCGCCAGAGCAGCTCACAGAACTCAGGGAAACATGTCACTGCTAGATCCGCAGCTGGTTACGAAAGGATCCAAGTCAGGAACAGCCCGACAGACGTGCCCAGCGTGAGGTCTGGGGAAACGTTCATGGTCCTGCCGGGCACACCCCTCTGCCCGGGTCTCCGCGTGCTCCCCGTCCCGAAGTTCTCAAAACCTTGTCCTTGGGGCTTTATGGAGGCTTCGGTACTTAGCCACGGACTGGCTAACTCATGGGCCTGTGGCGGTGGAACCCAGTCTTCAGCCCTGCCGCCGACCCCGGAGGTCACGGGTGGGCTGGAACCAGCCCTCGGATCCCTTGGTTGGCTCTCCAGGCAGCCAGCCCTCCTCCTCAGAGGAGAGTCCCTGAAGCTGCCTCATTAACATACCAAGAGACATCTTTATCCCTTCAGAAATGCCAAGGGTTTTAGGGGTTGTGTGCCAGAAACCGGGATGGAGAAATACATATTTTTAATATAAACCACAGTGTCACGGCGCCTGTGAGTTTGGGTGTCTGGGGGGATCCAGATTGTGGTGATGGCCCGGGGAGGCTGTCTCCCTTCAGCCAGCCCGTTCTTGAGCTTTGTTGACGCAAACGGGTCTTTTTGGACGAAGTCATCCTGAGGTCAGGAAGTGGGCAGACTGCCCTTTCACTGTTATCCCCAGACACAGACGAGCTGGTGGACTGTGTTCTTTGCCCGACTCTCCTGGGCTCCGCGGCAGCTCTCAGAAGTGTGTGAGCTGGTGGGCGTCCAAGCTGATCGCTGTGGGGTTTCCGTGCTGGACGGACTCCTCAGGCCTGAAGGCCCCAGCGCTCTGAGCCGCGTGCTCAGGTGCAGCGGGGCAGCGGGAGGAGCAGAGGCCGAGCGTGGTGCTGGTCAGATGGGGGGGCGTGTGCTATGGGGTGCTCGCGTCCGCCTGAGAGTGTGGCTGAGTCCTGGCCTGTGCTGCCTGGGTGTCTCGCCTGCGAGGATGCAAGGTGTCCCTACAGCAGTGTGCCTGGTTGCCTGTGTGCGCCCGTGCTTCAGAGCCTCATCTGGTCTCCTGGGCTGCAGCCCGGCACGGCGGGGGCTCTGCTCCTCCGTGCTTGTCTGTCTTCCCTCATCTGCCGCGCAGGATGCCCCGGCGGCTGCTGGTTGCACGGTCCGCGGGGGGTCCTCCCGCCTCTCCCACGCCGTCCGCCGGGCAGCCGTGCGGGGTCCTCCCCTTTCTCCCGAGCGCTGGGCGTCAGCCTCCGGGTCTAACGCGCCCACACAGGCACTGCCTATCGCTCGGTGTCCCGCTGACTGGGGGGCACCAGTCAGTGCTGTGGGCATGGGCAAGGGAGTCCAGAAGTAGGAGAGGGAGCTTGGCCCCTTCGTGGCCTGAGGCTGCTCTCACTGTGGGGGTTCCTGCCTGGGGGCCCGAGCCCAGGGGTGCAGGAGACAGGCCGAGTTTGCTTAGTGGATGTGTCCAGTAGGCCGTGGTCCTCTCTGAATCGTTGCCAGCGCTGGTGTCTGCAGGGCACAGGGGCGGGGGGACCAGCAAGCAGGATAGGGTCCCATCTGAGGGGTCCCCTGTGCTGTGACGTTAGGCCAGCGATGAGCAGCTCCAGACAGGCATTGCCACAGGGTGGAGCGCACCCCTGGCCGGAGCGCATCCTGGGAGGGCCGGCCGAGGGGGGGCATTGGTTCTTACTCACCAGATGCCTCCGGGAAGCCCCGCCAGCCTGGACCCTGGGGTTAAGGGGCTTTGTGGGCTGTGTCTGGGCGGCGGCCATGGACCCATGTGGCATGTCCCACCTCTGCCCCCACGATGCTCCCTGTCTTGAGCTGCTGCTGCCCATGGGGGGCACACCTCGAGGGGGTTGGGAAGTGGACACTCGTCTGCTCGAGGACACTGGATGTCACAGTGCACAGCCCTGTCCCTCTGGGCCTAGTTTGGTGACAGAAAAAAGAAAAACCACCCCCGGCCCATAAGTTTGCAGGTGGCCTGGAACCTATCCCGGCTGGTCCCCGGAGCCTCCGTTGCCGCGGTGACGCCCCCTCGCTGTCCTCGTCCTCGTCCTCGTCCTCGTCCTAGTCCTCGCACACCTGTGGCTCTGCTGCTCGCAGGGCGGTCTCCACGGGTGTGTGGGCGGTTCCCCCCGCAGACCCCGGGCTGGTCCCTTCCTATCACATCGGGGCTTTTGAAGCCCCCAGACGTAGGTTTCATGTAAAGAGAGTGCTTCCGACGATTATATTTATTGTTTAAAAAAAAAAAGTTTACGTCTACATTATTTAAAATGTAGAAAATCGGCTTGTTTTCCTTCCGTTCTCAATTTCAGCTTGTAGGTCATTGTTCTTTTTATGGCTCTAACAAACTCCGTTATTTGGGGGCAGTGGGTTTTTCCTTCCGAAGTCAGCTCGACCGACCAGTGCCGACGCAACACCTGTCTCGAGCGGCGCAGCGGGTTTCCGCGGGCGTGTGCGCGTGTGCGTCCGTGCAGGTACAGCCCTCCGCACCAGCCGCTGCCCCGTAGGTCCGTGCACACGAGTCGCCCAGCCTGCACAGCGTGGCTGGTTTCTTCCGTGTGGCACGGTGGCCTCGCGATGCCTGTGCTCGGTGCCTGTCCGTGGTCGGTCAGGATCGCTGCTGGGGAGTATCCGCTGTGCAGATGGCCCACGGTTCATTGATCGACCTAACCACGGTGACATTTGGGAGGTTTCCGTCCACGTGTGAGCGCATACATACTGATGCGCAAGTCAGCGGTCACGTGTGGGACGGGAGTGTATTTTGCGTGTTTGTAGTTCGCAGGAAATACAATGTTCGTACGCTGAAGAGGAGCAGAGCTGGACGGATGAGCCTGCCCGGCCAGCGTGGTGGTGGCAAAGCCATCGGGGGGCCAGACCCACACAAGTACGGTCACCTCGTGGGGGGCGGAGGAGAAAGTCTTTGCAGCCAGCGGAGCTGGAACGGCTGGCTGTTCACGTGCACGGAAGGAAGCTACATACAGACTTTACACTTTTAACTATCATTGAACGTGGAGTATGGACCTAAATGTAAAAGAGGAAACTCTAAAACTTCCCAGAAGAAAACAGTAGGAAATCTGGTGACCGACCTTGGGTTTGGTGGTTACCTTTTAGGTACAACACCAGAAGTTTGACAGTCCCTTGTAGAACTAAATTAATTCTTTTTTTTTTTTTTAAGATTTTATTTATTTATTTGACAGAGAGAAAGATCACAACTAGACAGAGAGGAAGGCAGAGAGAGAGGGGGAAGCAGGCTCCCCGCTGAGCAGAGAGTCCGATGTGGGGCTCGATCCCAAGACCCTGAGATCATGACCTGAGCCGAAGGCAGAGGCTTAACCCACTGAGCCACCCAGGCGTCCCTGAACTAAATTAATTCTTACCACGAGGTCCAGGAATTGGAATCCCAGGTACTTACCCCAATGAAATGAAAACTCGTGTCTCCAAAAATGCCTGCACGTGGGTGAGATGGAAGGTTTATTCATAACGGCCCAAACGTGGAAGCACCCAGCACGCCTTTGAGTAGGTGAACAGAGAAACAAAAACGGTACGTCCAGACCATGAAATATTATTAAGCAGCAAAAAGAAATGATCTGCGAAGCCACTGTTAAATAACAAAATTCAACCGAGTAAACGTAAAGGTCCAGTTGGCTTTACTGAGCGGTTCGTGGCTGGATGGCATCCCGCCCAGCAAGACAAGGAGCTCTGCCAAGCTGCAGGAGAGGAAAGACAGAAGAATGTGAGCAGAGAAGGGAGCGGGAGGGGTCTGTGGGGCGGACCCGCTGCCTGCCGCCCACCGGCTGCTTCCGTGCTGACTGGGTGTCACATTCCTGGGGTAAAGAGACACTTCAGGCCGGTGTTAAGTCTGTGGTTTGCCGACTAGCGCTCAGCCCAAGTGACTTTGTCTTGGGCCTGCCGTCTCCTTTTTAACACTACAGAGACGGAGGGTGAAACTCCGATGCGTCTTACAAAGTGAAAGAAGCCATGTGAAAAGGCCGCGTACTGTGGGTGTTCCCTGGTGCCGTTCTGGGGAAGGTGCTGCCATGCGGTGGTGAGGTCCGTGGTGTCTAGGGCGGGGGGGTCCGTGGACGGAGCATGGAGTTGGAAGCGGTGTGTCGGGTGCTCCGTGCGGTGCTGTAACGGTCTCTGTGGGACCCTTTGCGCTGGGCAACATGGGGAGCAAACCTAATGGACGCAAACCAGAGAAAAGGAAGGAAGCCAGGACGTCGGGGACCCCGGGGAAGGAAGCCGAGCCAGGACGTCGGGGACCCCGGGGACCCCAGCTGACGGTGCAAGGCTCTGTGGCATCACACCCATGTGAGGCCGCCTCAGGACGGGGCAGGAGTCTGCATGGCTGCAGGCGAAGCACGTGCTCACGAGCCCTGGGCTCTCGGGGACGCAGGCGCTTCCCGCGGGGTCTGACCAGCTGTGCCACTGCCCCACACACACTCTGGGGTGAGGGACCGAGTTAGTGGCCGGCGGAGGCTGGGGACTTGGGGTGTCCCTGTGAAGTAGGGGCGACAGGGCGTCGGAGGGAGAACAGTCCAGGAGATGATGGCTGGGAGCTGGAGCACCGGCTTAAGGTGGACCCCGAGGGTCACACAAGGACACGGTTCAATCCGAGTGCGTGCACGGTCCGCACACGCGGCTCTGTCTGTCCACCAAGGGGCCCAGAAGCTACGACGCCCCAGTGGCGACGAGCACACGGGCCCCCGCAACTCGGTTCCCCGGACCATCCTCCAGCGAGGGAACCAGGGCTCCTGGACGAGAGGCTGATTCCAGGCCTGGAGAAGGGGAGGCCAAGCTAGGTCCGGGGGGTTGCCCTGCGCCAGACAGGAAGAGCTCAGAAAAGACAGAATCCCGTGAGGATGGGTTATGTCCAAGCTCTGACACGGGAAAACTGAAAGTCTTCACAGTGGCCAGAGTGGGAACAATTTGAGCAACTAAGTTTATCAAGTCGCATCACAGCATGATTCAAGGTGTGGAAACACACCACAGGTCCACGCTGATGCGAACGGTCAAGTGAGGGACGAGAGATGGGTCACCCCACAGGAGAGATGGCTCCGCGGCCCCTGCGTGCCGCTTGTGCAGAGCAGGGAGGGCAGCTGACTGGGCACCCCAGCCAGGGGACGTCAGGGCGTGCTGTGTGAAGTGATCTTACTCCCAAAACCTGCAGCCCTGATCGAGTGAGTCCCAGGGAGCAGCATTACTGACGGGGACACCCGACGGAACGCCTGACCAGTCCTCCTCAAAACTGTCCAGGTCGTCCAGAACGAAGAAAGGCTGAGGCGCTGTCACCACCCGGAAGGGCTGACGAGACATGACGACGGAATGTCATGGGCGTCCTGCATGGGATCCTGAGGCAGAAAGGGGGCTTTATTTATTTATTTATTTATTATTTTTTTTTTTAATATTTTATTTATTTGACAGAGAGAAATCACAACTAGGCAGAGAGGCAGGCAGAGAGAGAGGAGGAAGCAGGCTCCCTGCAGAGCAGAGAGCCGGACGTGGGGCTCAATCCCAGGACCCTGAGATCATGACCTGCGCCCGAAGGCAGTGGCTTAGTCCACTGAGCCACCCAGGCGCCCCAGGGGGCTTTATTTATTTTTATGAGTTTGTTTTATTTATTTGTCAGAGAGCGCACAAGCAGGGGGAGCGGCAGGCAGAGGAGAAGCAGGCTCCCCCCCGCCCCAAGCAAGGAGCCCGATGTGGGACTCAATCCCAGGACCCTGGGGTCATGACCCAGCCCGAAGGCAGCCACTCAACCCACTGAGGCCCCTGCGTGCCCCAGGAAGGGGGCTTCAGACGAACAGTCAGGAAACCTGAAAACCCACAGACGCAGTTAACGCTCCGGCACGGACTGGCGAACCGGGTCGGACGTCCGTACTGATGGAAGGAGCCGACGGGGGCCTGCGTGTGGGGAACGGGGGCATTGTGTACACGTGCGCCTGACGGACGCGCTTGCCAAGGAGCCCCAAGTGTTGCCGACAGTTCGCACGCCGAGCCTGGACTCGGAGGCCGACCCAGTGTGGGAAGCGCCCCCCGGCACCGCTTGGGCACAGGTGCCCTGACATTTCGGCTCCCTCAGTCTGTCCTCGTGGTGAGTCCTCTGCAAGTCACCCATGGCTCCAAAGCCATCTCTGGATCACGCTGGAAGGGGCCTCTCCAGGGGCTGGAGGGGGTCGCCCTGGGAGGGCGGCTGAGCGGGGGTCTTTGTGCTCCTCCCACAGCCCGTGTGGACCTCACCCCCCCCGACCCCAGACGGACCAGTGTGCGTCTTTGGGCAGGTGCATGCCTACGGGACCTCCGTATGGGCTCCTGCGATGGGGACACGGAGTGGCCGGTGTCCTTCTGTCCCTCTGCGCCTCCTACAGTCCAAAGGCCAGCAGCCGCGGGAGCCGGGACAGAGTGGGAGACTGGTCCAGAGACTCGGGGTCCCCTGGGCGGAGGCAGCACAGCCACAGAGGCACACGGCCACGAGGATCAGACCTCGTCCTGGTCTCCCACCCCGCCCTGGGCCGTGGCCTGGGGACAGGCAGGCGTGCACAGGGCTGCCGGGGTTTCCCGCGGGGTCTGGCTTTGCCTGCGCCTGCCCTAGGCTCCCAGTGCCGTTCGCGGGCAGAGGGAGACGAGGTGTTTCAGGCTGACACCTTTGGCCTGCTGTGAGGTCTCGTGCCTGCTTGCGCGGAGCCCAGCAGCCCACCTGGAGACAGCAGGTGTGTGTGTCTTTGCCGCGAGACGGCCGGCTGTGGGGAGAGCAGGCGGTGCCGCAGCCCGTAGCCCCTCTGCTGGGCAGGGCGGCCTGAGCACCGCTGCGCGTGTGTCTGCGACCCTGGTGACCGGACGTGCACATGGTGCTCTCGTAGGCTGTGACGGCAGTGTGCTGGGTCCCGGCCCTGCGGGGGCAGGAAGTGCCTTTCCGGGAGGCGCTGCTGGGGCCGGGCTGGCCGTGCCCCGCGTTGCGGGGGATCTCCAGGTGGGAAGCGCGCGCCGCAGTGGGGCGCCACTGTGCAGCCTGGGTCAGGCCCAGCCCACAACCGAGGCCCTTCTCCGGAGGGGGGCTGCCTCTGGGTGGCACGCGGGCGCTGGAGGCCACCGTGTCTGGAGGCCACCGTGTCAGCCCTCCCTGCTGCCCGCCCCCCACCCCGTACCCCAAGGCCTCCTCCCGGCCCACCCCCCGGGGTCATTCCCACCCGGGAGGCGCGCACTGAGGGGCTTGTCTGTTCTTTATTTGCAGAGGTATTGTGGCCAGTATTTTGGTTTTCTTGTGTTTTGGAGTCACACAAGCTAAAGACGGGCCGTTTTCCAGACCTCATCCAGGTAACTTGTCCTTTCTTTGTCCGCCTGCGCCCACGTAACACTTCTGTCCCGAGCAGTCACTCCGCGTCCGGGCCGCCGGGTGCGAGCGCCCTGTCCTCCTTCCCCGCCCCTCCCGGCCGGCCAGGGCACGCTGCCGTCCACTCAGGAGGGTGAGGCTGGGTTCCTCTGGCCTCAGCCCCTTCCCCCGTCCCTCTGCTCCTCACCCTGTCCTCTTCCTCCCCTTCCCCCACTCTGTCTCAGGGGGCTGCTTCTGCCCAGTGAGGTGCCCTGGGACTGGCCATGGGGTCGGCGTGGGCCTGAGCTGGTGGCCCTGCCGTTGAGGTGCTTGCCGCGTGCGGTCTGCAGTGAGTCCTCCTGTCTCTGACCCGACCCGAGTTAAGGGAGGCATCCTAACAAGCCCTTGAGCCTTGGAGGTGCAGACCAGACCGTTGCTTATGCTGCCCTTGGTCCTGCGCCCAGTCCTGCCCCCACATCCCATCCCCCATCCTGTCCTCCTGTCGCGCCACCCCCCCCCACTCCTGCCCTGAATCCTGCCCCCTTATCCTCTCCCTTTCCTTCCCCCTCATCCTGCCCCCACTGGCCCGTCTCTGGTCCTGCCCCCAGCCCAGGGTGTCTAGGGCTCCAGCCTCGTTGGGGGGCTGCCTCTAAGGGCAGGGCATGGTGAGTTTTCCCGAAACTTAAGGCTTAGTAACATGTTTTTTTTCTGTTAATAGGGGTTGGTATTCATTGTAGAATATTTGAAGAATAAAAAAAACTGTTTTTAAATAGAAACAAAAATCAGCCACAGAAAGTAGTCATTGTTATGTCTGAATGTGGTTTTATGAGTAGACACACACGTGCACGGCCTTAAAAGTGGGACCCTGTCCGGCGTGGTTTTCTGTCATTTCTTTCCCACTTCAGCTTAGCGCAGACGTCTCCTTGGTCATTCGTGTTTGGCAGCGGGACGCTCGTGGCTGCTGGTCGGGCTGGTGTCTGACGTGCGACCGTGTGTCCCCAGGCCCGCAGCGCCGATGTTCCAGCGTTCAGAAAGCTGTCGTGAATTTCCGCGTGTGCGTCTGTGGGTGGTTCTGATCGTTCGTTTACCACCAGGCCCTGGGAGTGGAAGCCGCAGGCTCGGGGGGTGCGGGAGGCCCGCGGTGGAACCGACCCCACACACGTGGTCGGCGGGCGCTGCGGCCCCTCAGTGTCCGCTGGGGATGTCGATGCTGGGTGACACCACCTGCTGCCTGCCTGTGGGACTCCCAGCTCCCCAATGGCTCCGTCACCAGCTCTGAAGGCTCTAAACTCCCAGCCCGAGTAGTGGAGAAGTGAGAGAGCGGTTTAAAAGCCGCCAAAAGTCAGAGCAGACGTCCAGGCGATGCGTGCCTACTGGGCTGGGTACAGTCAGCGGTTCCAGGCGTGGCAGGTCCGGGGGGCGCTGGGCCTTGCTGGGGGCCGGACAGCTGCTTGGCCTCTGGACTCCGGGGGGGCGGGGACCGTGTGCTCTGTCCAGTTGGGGTGCCAGCCACCCTCATCTGCAAGGCTCCCCTGTGGTCTCCGTGGGCTGCGTGAGCCCGGCCCCTGCCCTCAGAAAGCGGTCTCCCAGCTTGTGTTCTGAGCTTGGCTACACCTTCCTCTCAGCGTGGAGGCTCGGTGTAAACGGGTTCCCTGCCAGTCGTGGTTCGACGGCTGTGGGAGCCTGTTCTGGAGCCCCTTCTCCCCGAGGTCGGCAGGAGGACCCGGTGGCCCTGTGCAGCGGGCTGTGGGGACCGGGAAGGCTCCTCCCGCCCAGCAGAGTGCGGGGGGGGCGGGGGCGCTGCTGCTCGAAAAGGCATCTTGTCTCGATTTTCATGCTCATGTGCGGCTCCCCCCAAACCTAGAGTAAGCAGAACGTGGCCAGGGCCACTGAGGCAGCTGGACGCGCTGCTAGGGGAGAAAGCAAGCGTGCCGGCGGGGCAGGGGCTCCAGGGAGAGCAGCCCCAGAGTCTCCCAGGAGCTCCAGGGAGAGCTCATGTGGAATGTAGGAGGCGCGCCTGCCGGGTGTTCGGGGGCGGGTGGGCGGATCTGGGCCCCGGGGGGCTCGACAAGCGGAGGGTGACGGGCAGTGGTCAGGGAGGAGACACACTCAGTGTCAGACGGTCCACAGGAAGGTGCCGTTGCACGGTGGTGGGGCGAGCGCTCCGGGGAAGGCGCCTCAGTCGCTTTCCAAAGGCCTTTTTAGGTCCTGCTGCAGCCCTTGACCAGGGACAACTTGCCAAGCTTTTCCCAGACCCGAGGGCCACAAGGGCAGCGTGTCACGTCCACTCTTGATCCCGTGCCCCAGGATTCCTTCCGCAAACCGTCCCAAGCACCGACCGCCTCCCGGGTCTTGGGGCTGTTGCCCCCGCAAACAGATGAGAGCCCCGTGAGCACCTCTGCACTGAGCTGCCCCGCGCCCGCGACTGGAGGCGGGGCCGGGCCTCTCCCCCCTTGGCAAGCACCAGCTTCTTTATTCAAGCGGAGCGAGTTTTTGAAAGCAAACTGTTGGGTTTTTTTAAACAGTCATAGTAAGCAAAGGGAAAGTAGCTCTCTGGGGCCTTTATCAGACGAGATTATCAAGATTTCCGGAAGGTGAAAGTTAGCACGTTGGCCCTGGAATAACTCCCTCTCCTTTTAACCATCTGCTGGTGAGAAACCGCTTTCCGCATGAGCTCCGGGAACCCGGTGCTGGAGAGACGGGGTCCTGGCTACTCAGAGGCTCGGAGGGACAGTTTTTCCTCTCTGTTCTGTGGCAGTTCGGCCGGCGCTTGACAAGCCGACGGGACACACGCCTGTGTTGTCTGCGGGCGGCCAAGCGAGGGGCCCTCTCCGTCGCGTCACATTTCGTTTCTTTCTGGGGTGAGCGCGTGTGCGCTCTGGCCCGCCAGCAGCTCGGAAAGACACCACCCGGGGACGGTCGTCCCGCCCAAATGCAGGCATTTCCCCAGACAGGCCGCCACAGCCAGGTGCGGCCTACCCCGGGGATCCAGAGGGGCTAAAGTCAGAAACCGTGTTGGGGGGACCCCTCCGCGGACACCGGCGGGGGACCGTGTCCTGCCAACGTGGGAGAAACTGCGTCCTGGGCCGTGGGTTTTCTTAACTCGATAAACGGCATCGGCAGAAGGTTACTGCATACTCGCTGAGCGACAGGTCTGCAGCGTGACTGGAAGCACGGCCGGGGGGGGTGGGGGGCGCTGCCCCGGACTGTGCCCGGCGGCCGCGGGGAGACCGGGAGGGCGGGGAGGAGGCCACCGGCCCGCCTGACGCCTGCGCCCCGCGTCTCTGCAGCGTACTGGAGGTTCTGGCTGTGCGTCAGCGTGGTCTACGAGCTCTTCCTCATCTTCATACTCTTCCAGGTAAGCGGCTCTCTCCGTCCCATGCGGTGGCGCGTCCGGCCCCCACAGCGTCGGCGGGAAGCGAGCTAGACCCCCGGAGGAGTGGGCAGAGGCTGCGGGGCTGCCGACGGGCGCACTGTGTGCCCAGGGGGAGGTCGGAAACCCCTCGCCCTGTGAACTGGGCGCTGGCGTCTGTCGTTCCTGTTCCTCGCCGGCTTGGTCCGGTGCCTGCTGCGATGGTGATCTCGGGCTGCGAGGTCCGTTCCGCACAACCTTGGAGCTGGTGGCTGCTCCCATCCCCGCTCCGGGTCCCACTTCCCTCTTCAGTACCGTGACTGCGCGTGTCCGTAACCCCGCGCGGAGGACCCTGCCGTAGCTTGGGTCACCTGTCCCCGCGTCCCCCAGAGCCACCGACCCACCCGCTCCCCCTCCATCCCTGGGGCCCCTGACGGGCGTCTGGGTCCCACACATCTTTCTGCCGAGTGGGGTGGCCAGCGACATCGGCGCCATTGCTAGAGTGGAGCTCTCGGCGATGGGCTCTCGTGGGCACCTGAGCACAACTGTGGGCCCGTGAGTCGGGCACACGTCACCCGTAAGGAGCAGCTGGACAGCCCCCAGCCCCCTGCACCCATCAGGGTCCGTATTGCGGCCGCTGTTGGCCGTGTGTGGAGACTCCTGCTTCTGTTTGCATTCCGGGAGTGACCTGCTCACTTTGGGGGGTGTCCCCATGGCGGGCTCAGCCTCCGGAGGCTTCTCAGCTCTCGTCCGGGTTCAGTGCCCACCAGCCTGGGCTCCTGCTGACCTGCTGTCCTGACGCAGGGACGCAGCAGTGTGCAGCCCCACGTCCCATGGTTTCCGAAACCACATGGGGGTGATTTCAGTTGTCAGTGACGTCATGGTCTGGGTCATTTCCAGAGACCCCACACGGGGAACAATGTCCGTTGCGGGACAAGGCAGTGCACCGGGGTGGCACGGGCTGTGGTCACATGACATCAGGCCAGTCTGTGTCCTCTGCCCCGCCTCAACCTCCTCCCTGCTTCTTCCCTACCTCGGCTGGTACTTGGGGCAGGAGGGGGCCACAGGGCCCTGACTGTGGGCGTCCTGGGATCCCTCCCTGTGCACCGAAGGCCCCAGCGGGTGGCCAGAGAGGGCCCGAGGAAGGGGAAGGTCTGGGTCTATGGGTGGGGCAGCCCCTGACCCCGCGACCCCGGAGTCTCCTTAGCGCTAAGGCCAGAAGGAGCGATTTGCTCGTGCAGGCGCTGGTGTCCGGGACGCTGTCCTGGTGCGCTGCTGCTCTGCGGACGTGGGGAGGGAAGGCAGCAAGACCGGCAACCTGGCTGTGTCCTCACCGGCATCTTGCGCTTGGACCCCCAGTCTGCCCAGCCCTGTGCTGGGGGGACGGCGGCAGAGACGGTGTTCGCCTCCCCTCGGTGGAGGTGTTTTCCACACACCCCAAGCCATACGCGTGGCTCGAGGTTTCGGGAATCAGCCGGGCGCTCCCATGGCCACCCGCGGCGTCCAGCCCCACTAACCAGGGTGCCGGCCTTACAGACTGTCCAAGACGGCCGCCAGTTTCTGAAGTACGTGGACCCCAGGTTGGGGGTCCCACTGCCCGAGAGGGACTACGGGGGAAACTGCCTCATCTATGACCCACACAACGAGAGCGACCCCTTCCACAACGTCTGGGTACGGGCGGGCCCGGGAGCCCAGTGCTCGGCAGGTGCCCGGGTACTGCTGACCTGTCTTGGATGTTTCTAGAACCCCGGTCCCTCCGCAGAGCAGACGGGGTGGGGGTGGCATGGGCCCTGGCCTCCTTCCTGCTAGACCCGGGGCTCCCTTCAGCTCAGCCCATTTGGAGGAGGGTTAGGGGGCCCCAGTGGTCGTGTAGCCCACACGTGGGGCACTGAGCCAGCTCTCAGGCCCAGGTCCCTGCCATCCAGCCTGAACACGGAGTCTCGGCCCAGCCGCGTACTTCCCTGGGGACCCCACTGACGAGGGCGCTGGCTCTCCTCGGTGGTCAGGGCATGCTGACTGCGTGTGCGCAGGACCGCAGCTTTGTCCCTTGGGAGCAGCTGGAAAGGCTGAGACTGTCCCAGCAGCCACGGATGTGGGTGGGAGTGAGAGACGGGCTGTGGGCTGCACCTGAGGCAGGTGACCTGCCCCCACAGGACAAGCTGGATGGCTTCGTGCCGGCGCACTTCCTCGGCTGGTACCTGAAGGTAAGACGACCTCGGCAGGGGGACACCTGGGCCTGCCTTGTGCTCCGAGCCCATTTCCCAGATGCACACTGATGTTCCGAGTGGCGGGGCGTGGTGGGTGAGGGCCTGGGGCTGTGGCCTCGGCGGTGCGGGCTCTGGGCACCAGCGGTGTTCCCCGGTGGGCCCGGTGTGACGCTCTGCGGCCCGCAGACCCTGATGATCCGAGACTGGTGGATGTGCACCATCGTGAGCGTCATGTTCGAGTTCCTCGAGTACAGCCTGGAGCACCAGCTGCCCAACTTCAGCGAGTGCTGGTGGGATCACGTAGGTGCCGGCCGCTGCCCGGTGGGGGGCGGTGCAGAGGCCCTGGGGGGGCAGGCACTCACCTGCCCCCCCGGCTCCGCCCCCAGTGGGTCATGGACGTGCTTGTGTGCAACGGGCTGGGCATCTACTGCGGTATGAAGACACTGGAGTGGCTGTCCCTGAAGACCTACAAGTGGCAGGGCCTCTGGAACATTCCCACCTACAAGTGCGTCTCCTCGGCCGTCGTCCTGTCCCTGTGGGGCCTGGAGGGGACGCCCGTGCGCCGTTGGGGGGGGAGGGGCAGTGGGCCAGGATTCCGCCCGCTTCCTCTGCTCACCAGCTCCGCCCTCCTTACCTGATCCTCACGGGCACGCGGTCCTGTTTACTGAGAGTGGGAGCAGCCCCGGCGGGGCACTGGGAGTGGGGGTCTCCCCACCCGTCCGTCGTGGGGCCCGGGGCAGCGGGCGGGGGCCGGGGGCACAGGGAGTGAGCAGTCACTGGGCTCCGAGCGCCTGGCGTGGCTGCCTGGGGGACAGAGGCTCCAGGGTGACGGCCCCTGTGCCCCCAGGGGCAAGATGAAGAGGATCGCCTTCCAGTTCACGCCCTACAGCTGGGTCCGCTTCGAGTGGAAGCCCGCGTCCAGCCTGCGCCGCTGGCTGGCCGTGTGCGGCATCATCCTGGTGGTAAGGCCGGCCCGTGTCCCACGCGCGCCTGCTGGGCCGCCCGGCTCGCCACCCACCCTCCTGTGTCTCCCAGTTTCTGTTGGCAGAGCTGAACACGTTCTACCTGAAGTTCGTGCTGTGGCTGCCCCCAGAGCACTCCCTGGTCCTCCTGCGGCTGGTGTTCTTCGTGAACGTGGGTGGCGTGGCCATGCGGGAGATCTACGACTTCATGGACGACCCGTGAGAGCCCAGGGTGGGTGGGGCGGGCCCAGGCCCCCTCGGCGTTGCTGTCCCCAGGGCACAGCCGCAGCGCCCTCAGCCGAGTGCCTTCCCCCCGCAGGAAGCCGCACAAGAAGCTGGGCCAGCAGGCCTGGCTGGTGGCGGCCATCACGGTCACGGAGCTGCTCATCGTCGTCAAGTACGACCCGCACACGCTCACGCTGTCCCTGCCCTTCTACATCTCGCAGTGCTGGACGCTCGGCTCCGTGCTCGTGCTCACCTGGACCGTCTGGCGCTTCTTCTTGCGGTAAGGGCGTGGGCCGTCTCCCAGGCCGGGTCAGCTGGCATCTGTCAGGGGGTCTGTCCCTGCGACTCTGGAACACCCCCGTGGGCCGGCTGGCGGTGACTTGGCTCCCACTCCCCAGGGACATCACCCTGAGGTACAAGGAGACGCGGCGGCAGCAGCAGCAGAGCAGGGGTGACCGGAGCGCGGCCGTGGACCATGCGGATGGACACCTGCCCGAGCCCGAAGACCCCCCAGGGCCCATGGAGCCGGAGAGCGAGGGGGCCCCGGCCCCGAACTGATGCAGCTCCTGGCCACTGGGAGCCCCTCGGCCCATGGGGTCACACCCGTCTTTCTCCCGTGTGCACAGTGGGGCCCTGCGGGGCAGGGGCGGAAGGTGGCCTGTCCCAGTGTGTGCACGAGTGTGGACACGGCGTGGAGGGGTGTGGGCACGGGGGCTGTGTGCTGCTGAGGCTGCTCTGGGGTAACAAGTGTGGCTGGGCTGGCCCCGGGCAGCGGTTTCCTCCCCCTAGATCACAGGCATAGCTGTGCCTTTCTCTGCTTCCTGGGGCCCGGCCACTCGGAGGCCCTGGGTGTCCATGCCGGCCGCCCCAAGGCCCTGGCTGCGTCTCACCGGGAGTGTGGACATCCCGAGATGGCTGAGAAGGGGCAGGTCTGAGCAGGCAGCCCTGAGCTATCACCCGGGGAGGTTTCATCTGACCCCACAAACAGGTGGGCACGGGGCCAGAGGTCATGGGTCTGGTCCCCTAAGGAGCACAGAGTCAGAGTCAAAGGCCCCGCGTCTGAGGTGGGGAGGAGGGCGTGTGGGTCGTCTTCATGAGCAAACAAGTGAACCGGTGATGGAGGCTGGCGGCGCCTTCCCCGGCTCCCGGCCTCAGCCCCGTCCTACACCCAACCCAGGGGTTGCCCAGGGGGACAGGGGAGCGGGCGGGCGGCTGCATTTGTCTGCTTGGTCGGAGGCCGTGCAGAGGGACGACCGGGCTGGCGGGAGGGAGGCAGCCGTCCAGGCATGTGTGTGCACCTGCTGGACAGTCCCGGTGGAAACACACTTCGACCCAGACCTGGTGGGGACCCCACAGAAGAGACAACACTCCTCCTGCCAAAAAAAGTGCTTTAATAAAGTGTCTGGAACTTTCTTGCATTCGTGAGCTGAGAGCATCTCTCTTGGTTCAAAGCTGGGAGGCCTGTGGGAGGGTGCGGCCGGGCTCAGGAGATGATCCTCAGGCCGGGCTTGCGCTCCTCCAGGGCCTGCAGGCTGTCGTCCGTCTCCTCCGACAAGTAGATGTCGTAGAGGCTGGTGGGGGGATGCAAGGTCAGCGTCTCGTGAACACCGTGTCCCTCCAGCCTCCCCCTCCCACACACGTCACTCACACCAGCTGCTCCAGCACACAGCTGGGCTGCTCCACGCTCTCCATCAGCCGTTGGACGCCCTCGTCGTTCATACAGTTGTTGCTGAGGTCCAGCTCCCGCAGGCTGCGGTTGACCAGCAGGAGCGAGGCCAGGCTGGCGCAGCCGTCGTTGGCCACATCACAGTCCCCCAGGCTGGGTGGAGACAGGGCATGGGTCAGGACAAAAGGGCCTGCCGCCGACCACAGGGTGATGGGGGGGTCCACAGCACACCGTGTGTGGAGCAACGGGGTCAGGCCCGTCCCCCAGACCTTGAGCTCCGGAGCTCCTGGAGTTCTGCTGTTGGCCCCACGCAGAGAGCCCACCAAAGGGAGCACACGGCTCCCCTCCAGCGGCACATTGGTCACCCTGACTGAGGCTGACACGGCCTGGACATAGGGCCCGAACCTCCCGGGACAGATGGGAGGGCACCAGAGGGCCTCATCTGACCCACTTCCTCACCGCTGGGCACTGGGAGCTGGCCGGGTGGATGGTGGGCTGCCGCGGAGGCAACTGGAGGCACAAGCCGCAGGGGTGCAGGCCCAGGGTGCACAGAGGCTCCCGGCCTCCAGAGTGAGGACAAGGAAGGGCAGGCCCAGCGCTGCTTGCCCACCTCCGCCCCCTGCCCAAGCCGACCCCCACCCGGAAGCCGCAGTGAGAAGCAGAGACGGACCCTAACCCGGTCCGGCGGGAGCAGGGGGCAGGGCTGACCCCGCGCACGACGCCCCTCGCGCCCTGGTGCTCACCACAGCTCGCGCAGCGCGGTCCCCGGCTGCCGCAGGCCCTGGCACAGCTCCTGGACGCCCGCGTCGCCCAGCTTGTTGTTGCTCAGCTGCAGCTCGGTGAGGCGCTTGTTCTGGGCCAGCATCGCGCCGAAGGAGGCGCAGCTCGCGGCCGTGAAGCTGCAGGACTTCACCCTGCGAGACAGACGGCGGCGGGCCCACAGCTCGCGGTGCTCTCGGGGCCCTGGGGGCCTGAGCAGGAAGCCCCCGACCCCCGCCCTCCAAACACAGCCAGCGCCCCACCACCCCCCGCGGACGCCCCTGCGTCTCCAGGGCCCCGCACCCGACTGGCCCCGGACAGGGAAGCCGCCCCGGCCCCGGGCCCCCGGGGCCTCAGCGCTCGCGCACCCACGGGCTGCCCTGGGCCCGGCCAGCCACCAGCCGCACTCACCACAGCGACTGCAGCGGGCAGCCGGGTGCCAGCAGGCTCTCACACAGCAGCCGGGCGCCCTCGTCCCCCAGCACGTTGCCCGCCAGGCTCATCTCCTTCAGACTCTCCTTGGCCCTGAGGACGCGGCACAGGTCTCTGCAGCCCGTGGCCGTGATGTCACAGTCCCAGAGCCTGCAGGCACAGGGCACAGGTCACGCAGGGCCCCCGAGCCGGCGGTCCCGAGGGTGCAGGCCGGGGGCTCACTCACCACAGGACCCGGATCTGGCAGCTGGGGTGCAGCAGGCTGGAGCACAGCGCGGCGATGCCCTGGTCGCCCAGCTTGTTGTCGCCCAGGTCCAGCACCTGAAGCGAGGGCTTGGCGGCGACGACCCCGCACAGGTCCTCACAGCTGGCCGCCGTGAGGCCGCAGTTCTCCAGCCTGGCAGCACAGGAGGGCGGCTGGGCTGGGGAGGCGGCCCTGCGGCAACCGCCGCCCCTCCCCCCGCCCCAGCCGGGCCCAGCCCTGACCTGAGCGTCTCCAGGGGGCAGGCAGAGTCCACGAGGCCCCGGCACAGCACCCGCACGCCGGCCTCCTCGATCTCATTGTTGCTCACCGCCAGCACCTTGAAGTGTTGCTTGGCCTTGAGCGCCGAGGCCAGGGACGAGCAGCTGGCGGCTGTCAGGTTGCAGTACTCCAGCCTGGGGATGGGGGCGGTCAGAACTCCGGCCCAGGGAGCGCCACCAGGATGGCCTCTCCTGCCCCAGGCTGCGGGGCCCGTGAGACCCGGGGGGTCAGCAGGGCCGGGACCACGCAGCCACAGCAAAGGGGCCATTTCCCTCGAGCCTCCCGGGAGCCCCACCCCGTGCCCGGGATGCCCTAGAGCTGGGAGAGAGACACCAGCCTCCCCTGTGGGCTCTGGCCACGGCCTTCCTCGCCCGGCCCACGGGCACTTGCTGTGGGCTTCCAGGCTCACTCTTGGCATCGGCCCACGGTCCCGGCAGCTCTCAGGACAGCCGGCTGCAGTCTCCCAGAGCCCCTTCCTCACGGCTCCCGCAGCCCAGGGCACCACTCACTGCAGGTTCTCCAGGTGGCACTGAGGGTCCAGGAGTCCCTCGCATAGCAGCTGCAGGCCCGCGTCCTCCAGCGGGTTGTTGCTCAGGTGCAGCTCCCGCAGGGTGGGCACGGAGCGCAGCACGCCAGGCAGGACCCCACAGCCGGCTTTGGTCAGGCCGCAGTTCTGGAGGCTGCAGTACAGCCGAGCTGGCCATCAGCGCTGGCCAGTCCCATACCCAAGGGAGCCCACCAAGCACAGCCCCGTAAGAGGGCCAGGGCTCTGGGGTCTCCCGGCCCAGGACAGAGCGCAAGAGGGGCTGCTCAGAGGCACTGCGAGGTCCAGAGGAGCTGGGCCGTGCGCTCAGGGATGACAGGCGGGGCTGTGGCACCAGCACACCCCACGGGGAACCGAGGCCTCGGCCAAGGCAGGAAGGGTCCCCACGATGCAGGACTGTCCAAGCAGGTTCGGACCTGAGCCAGGGCTGGGGCACACCCCGGGACCACGGGGGTCACACCGGCTCACCTGAGCTTCTGGATCTTGCAGGTGGGGCTCTGCAGGCCCTGGAGCACCAGGCGCACCCCGCCGTCGCCCAGCTCGTTGGTACAAAGGCTCAGCTCGGTCAGGGAGGGGTTGGCCTGGAGGGCAGAGCCGATGTCCTTGCACCGCTCCTCCGTGAGGCCACAGTCGTCCAGCCTGTGGACGGGACACCAGGTCACGGCCCGTTCGTGGGCCAAGAACTCAAGCTGGGGGAGGGAGGGCTCCTGGGTGGCTCAGTCAGGGGAGCCTATGAGTGACCCTTGATCCCGGCGTGGTGAGTTCAAGTCCCACAGGGGGCACAGTTTATTTAAAAAAATAAACTTAAAGAAGCAGAGAAGTGTGTGGATCATCTCACGAGGCTTTTGCTGCAGGCCTGGCAGCACCAGAGGCTCGTGCGGGGCCCCGTGCTCCCCGCGCCTTCCCGCGCAGCATCATCCGTGCAGGGAAAGCCCGTCTATCTCCGCAGGGAAACCGAACAGGGGAAATGCTGGGGAAAGGACCCTGTGCCTCAGCGGGACACACCGGGAGGGCTCAGCAACCAAACCCAGTCTTGACTCCATTTCCCAGCCCACAGCCAGCAGGGACAGCGCCCCGGCCCCGGCAGCAAGGGGACAGGCCGCTCCGCCCACCCTCAGAGCCTCCGGGCCAAGCCCGGGCCACCCCGCCTCAGACAGGAAGAGGCTGACGTTTTCAGAGAGTGGGAAGAGAGTACGCAGCATCTCGTGTGTGTGAAAATCATGTAGTGTTCCCAGCCCGTCCACGAACAGTGCTTTCGGAGCCCAGCGGCAGCGGGAGGGGGAGCCTTGCGCCAGGCCCGCGCCCGCACACCGCGCGGCTGGTCTCACCTGACCACCTCGTAGCGCTGCATCAGAGGCAGGAGCTCTGCCCACCGGGCGTCACTCAGCTCCTGACACTGCATGTCGAGATTCATGGTTCCGGCCCAGGCGTCTCCTAGACGGAAGGCAGAGGGAGGAGAACCTCTCAGCCCGACTCTCAGCCTGCGACAGGCCAGAGATCCAGCAGACAGAAAGGAGTTGTAACAGGACCGACAGGACCCCCTGCTGCTGTCTCAGAAGCCAGAACCACTCCCTTGGCCAGTGCCCTTCTCCACCTCAGCCTCCAGGAGCACAAATCGGGGCAGGCAAGGAGAGGCTGCAGCCACTGGGCTCCCCTGACAAAGGCCACCACAGAGCCCTGGCTCAGGTCCAGCCTCACGTCTCCGCGTCCTGCACTCCGCTCTAGGGGCCCTGCCTACCCAGGAGCGCCACGACCGGCGCTGGCCATCTGAAGCCGCGACCTCTCACTTGATTGGTGACACCACGGTGCAGAGACCCCAGCTGGTGGGCCACCAGGGCCGGCAACCGGCGCAGCGCCGCAGCTCCACCTGGCCAGAGCGCCCCCCCACACCTGGCAGGAGCCTGGGCCTGAGCCTCACCCCGCTGAAGCCGCTGGTGGGAGGACGGGTGCCTGCGGCCAGCGGCCAGCTCAAGGGCCAGCAGCCACAGGTCGACCGCCCTGGAAAGGGCTGAGGAGGTGAAGTGGAGACCCCAGGCCCACTGGCGTGCATGCTGGTGTTGCACGCGTGGGTGGCCACTTGGTGTCTGTGTCCACAGTCCCTTTCTACGGACTCAAACAAGCCGGACCGCGTCCTCTGCCCCACCCTGGGTCAGCCCGGGCCCACAGTCAGAGAAATCAGGCAGGACTTTGGCAAATGAGTCTGGCAGGGGAGCAGGTCACAGGCCAGAAACACCTCACCGGGGACAGCACAGAGCCCCAAGAAGTGATTAACTGTCTAGCGCAGGACGTCTAGGTGGACGCTGACTGCACAGGGGTGTTCCCGAGGCCCTGAAGGCAGGAGCCAGAGAAGAGAGCACCCTGCTGGGATGGAGGCAGGGACAGGAGCCCGGTTTCACTCAAGCATACTCAGAAAGCCCCGGAAGGAGTCACACCCGGAACAGCGCCATTCAGCTGCCCTTTAGAAAGGCCGGGACAAACACAATGACTGAAGCCCACAGGAGGCTCCTGGTTCTGTCAAACCGCAGTTTCCTCAAACACTGCCTCATCTGTGTTCCTGGCCGTGCCTAGCGGGGCCTGGCCGTGCCCAAGGGAGCACTCCCTGCCTCCACCCAGGCCGGTTCAGAGAACGACAGCCAGGGGGGACAGACCAGCAAAGGCTCCGAGTGCCGGCCAGCAGACAAGATCCCCAGTGTGCACCCTAACTGATGGGCCGGCCCGAAACACTGAGGGGAGGAGGTCTCCGTAACTGGTCACGCAGGCCACAGAAGGAGGAAGCCAGAGTTTGCCCGGCCCACTGCCCCCGTCACTGAGCAAAACCCAGACCCGCCTGCCCCGGAGCCCAGGGTGTGGTCAGTAAATTCCCACTTCAGAATCCTTAGTCACCCGCCCGGAGAACGGGAGGGAGGGGCGAGTTCCGTGGGACCGTCCCTCACAGTGCAGCCATCAGGGGGCCGGGCTCTGCCCAGGTGACCCGAGGTTAAGAACGAGGACGGGAAAGCCGACCCGGCAGCCCAGCGCCTGCACACGCCACCCCGCCCGCCTGGACCAGACCCTGGGGGGGACCCTTGTCGGTACTGGGCCTCGGGGCTCTTCTGAACCTCTGCGCACCAGGATCCCTTCCAGGACCCCAAGAAACCCGACACGCCCAGCAAACACGCGGCGTCGCCCTGTGTCTCCCGGGACCTGCACCCCCAGCAGCGGGGCTGCTCCCCAAGGTCCGGAGGGGCGCCCAGTGCTGTCACGTGTGAGGAAGGGCCGCGCCCCGAGGCCAGGAGCGGGTGGCGCTGCCCTCGGCCTGCGCCGGGCCGGACCGCACGGCAGGGGCGCGTCTCGGGCCCGCGCGGTGACCTGTGCGAGGCGCGGGCGGCGGCCAGGGTCGCGCCGGGGTCCGCCCGAGGCCGCCCAGGGCCGCCCCCCACCTCCGCGCGCGCCGGAGACTGCGCACGTGTCCCGGGCCGGCGCGGGGTCACCCCGCCGCACACCAGCCCCGCGCCCGCGCCCGCGCCCCCGGCCCCGCGCCGCTCACCAGCCGCCGAACCTCCGCTTCCGTCGGGCCTGGGGCGCGGTCGGCCGCACGTCCCGGGGCGGGGTCACGCGCTGGGGCGGGCCGCAGGCGGGGCGAAGGGCCGGGGACGGCCCGGGAGGCCGGCGGAGCCGCGGGGGGAGCCGCCCCACCGGGCAGGGCGCTCCGCGGACGCCGACGCGGGACCTCAGGCCAGCGCCGCGCCCCAAGAAGGCGCCGGAGCACCGCGGCCCGCGGGGAAGAGCTTCAGGGCACCTCGGGGTTCACAGACAGGCGGGACGAGACCGCGGAAAGGCCCTGAGCGGGGTCGGGCGCTTTCTGCCTCGCCCGCCCGACGAGGTGGCCCCGCCCCGGGCGCCTCGGCTGAGCCGGAGCGGGGTCGGAACCGGCCGGAGCGGGGTCGCCGGGCGCGTCCTCGCACGGGCACTCGCGGCCTCGCGGCTAACCCAGCGCCTCCCGAGGGCGAGCGCTATGCTGGGCAGGGCGGAGGTCTCGGCCGCGGAGCTGCCCGTCCAGCGTGGGGAGCGCGTGGTCAATAGCTGTTCCTGTGTGGAAGGTGCGGGCTGGGGACAACCAGGTTGACCAGTCGGGAATGAGAGCTGGAGGGCGGGGCAGAGGGCAGGTAGGTCTCCTCCCCGGTGCCAGCCAGCCTCTGCGGGGTGCCCGGAGGCTGGGGCAGGCTGGGAGCGACGTGCCCACTGCAGACCTGACACCACCTGGGACCCCAGCGGGCAGCACAGCGAGGGATGGCGGCTGAGGACACTGCGAGCTGACCTGTTGCTGGGGATTAGGTTCTCTGGGGAAAGAGAGCGAGGGTCATTCAATCCAGGAGAATATTTGGCTGAGTCAGTCCGTGCTTGGGTGACTTGCTGGGCTCCAATGGACAAGGGGGTCTGGGCCACCAGGGCGGGGCCAGGGGTCCCAGAGAACCCAGTGGATTCAGAGAGTGGGTGAAGGCAGAAGCAACCACCCCAGGGCCACCATGAGCTCCTCAGAGCAGGTCACGTTGTCAGGTTGAACTTTTTTCTAACTTTTGTTAAAGATTTATTTATTTAGAGCAGCGCCTGGGGGGCTCAGTGGGTTAAGCCGCTGCCTTCCGCGCAGGTCATGATCCCAGGGTCCCGGGATGGAGCCCCGCATCAGGCTCCCTGCTCAGTGGGGAGCCTGCTTCCTCCTCTCTCTCTCTGTCCCAGCTCATTCTCTTGCTCTCTCTCAAATAAATAAATGAAATCTTTAAGAAAGAAAGAAAGAGAAAGAAAGCGGAAAGCCCTGGCGAGCCCCCTTCCAGACACACGGCTCTGTATGCGCTCCTACTTCTCTGCACTCCCAGTGCGTTTTCTTAAAGGAGACACTTGTCATGGGAGATGGAGTAACCTTCGAATCTCGACCTTAGCCAGCAAAGGAGTCTGCAGTGTGACTAAGCAAGGGTTCTGCGGTGGGGAGGTTGTCCTGGATGACCTGGGTGGGCCCACCGTAGTCATGAGGTCCTTCCACAAGGGAGGCAAAAGGTCAGAAGCAGGGAGCCGGGACAGGGCAAGCAAAGGCTGCAGCGCCTGGGCTTCGAGGGCGAAGGCAGAGATTCTCCCTGGAAACTCTGGAAGGGACCGGCCGATGGAAACTGTGACTCCCTGACGCCCACTGCCCGGTTCTGAGCTCCAGAACGGGCGGTAAGAGATCCTGACAGCGGGTCACCGCGGGGCAGGCAGCTGACGCGCGACGAACAGGGTCCACTCAGGAGCCGCGTGGACGACGTGCAGAGGAACACACAGGAACACTGGCAGGACGAAGTCTAACTCTGTAAAAACCGCTTTTAATAATTTATTCACTCACTGGACAGAGCGCGCGAGGGCAGCAGCAGGGGCGCGGCAGGCGGAGGGGCAGAGCAGCAGACTCCGTCCCGGCAGGGAGCCCGATGCGCGGCTGCGTCCCAGCACCCCGGATCCCGGCCCGGGCCCGGCCGGCCCACACACAGGGTCCTTTCCGGCCACACCGCGCAACGCCCTGCGCGCAGCCGAGCCACGCGGCGGCCACTCGGACCGCGTCCCGCCGTCCCGCGGCGACCGCCCTGGTACGCCATCCCGGAGAGGGGCTTCCCCGTCCGGCCCACCCGCCCTCCCGAAGTGCTGCGAAGTCCAGCGGCCTCCCCCGCGCCGGGCGCCAGCGCAGGAACGCCCAGGCCCCGGGCTCCCCTTTCCGCTTCAGCGGGTCCCCGAGGGGCCCGGACAGGGCGGCGCTGCCCGGCGGGGCGATGGCCCGGCCCGAGGCCCAGCGTCCTGGCGGGGCCCCGGAGAGTCCTCTCCCAGAGCTGCCCACGCCGGGAGGGGACAGGGCCGAGGGTTACGCAGCTTGGGGGGAGATGTCGGCTTAGCCGGGCCTTGCTTGCGCACCGCGCCGGGCGCCGACGACCACGGGCTCCCGGCGAGCCTCGAGCCGGCGCGCGGAGAACCAAGCCGCACGGGGCGCCTGGGTGGCTCAGTGGGTTGAGCCGCTGCCTTCGGCTCAGGTCATGATCTCGGGGTCCTGGGATCGAGTCCCGCATCGGGCTCTCTGCTCAGCAGGGAGCCTGCTTCCCTCTCTCTCTCTGCCTGCCTCTCTGCCTACTTGTGATCTCTGTCAAATAAATAAAAAATAAAAATCTTAAAAAAAAAAAAAAAAAAAAAGAACCAAGCCGCACGCAGAGCCGGCGCGCGCACCCAGCGCCCGGACTCCCAGCATGCCCCGCGAGGCGGCCAATGGGCAAGTGCGCACGCGCGGGCGCACTTGGACGCTCTGACGCCACCGGCACGCGCGGACCTCCAGCCCCGGAAAGCGCCCCCGCCCCGCCAGCCCCCACCCCCACCGGACCCCGCTCCCCCTCCCCATGCACCCTGCTCTCCAGTGTCACTTCGGGACCTCGCGTCTACCCTGGCACCTTGGCCGCAGGAGCGCCCGGTGCGTGTTCACCGGCGACCCGACCAAGGTCGGCGCCGATAAGAGCGAACCCCGGGCACGGAGCGCGGGAGTTACTGACCTCCAGAAGTCGGGCTGCGAGAGGGACAGCCCACTCCCCACAGGGGCGGAGCCTGGCGGGGCGCGTTCCTGCGGCGGCGCGGGACGGGCGGTGGGGCGGGGCCTCGGCGCCGGGGGCGGGGCCTTGCGTGGGGCGAAGGCGGGCTCTGCGGGGCGGGGCGGGGTTTTGCGTGGGGCGGCCGCAGGCTCCGCGGGGGGGGCGGGGCGGGGCCGGGGGGCGGGGCGCGGCCTGGGCGCCGGGGGCGGGGCCTCGCGTGGGGCGGAGACGGTGCCCTCCGCGCGAGTGCAGTGCGGGGGTCTCGCGGCGCCCCGCCCGTCCGGCCTGGCAGGTGCGCCTCGGACGTCCGGCCCCGGCGGTGACCTAAGGGGACGGCGCCGGGGGCTCGGTCGGGCGACGGGGAGCGAGGCTGGGGCTGGGCCGGGCCCCGCGGTCCTCCGCGCCGCCTCGTGGGTGGAGCCGGACGCCACGACGCGCCGACGGAGGCGAGGACGGTACCGCCGGGGCCGCGTGGTCCGGGGCGACGCGGGTTTCTCTGCACCGTCCAGACCCGACAGCCCCGTCCCTGCGCGTCCGTTCGGGAAGCGCGTCTCGTGGAGCCCCCGCGCCCGGCCGCGTCGTAGCTGCCGGGGGGGACCCGCAGGGACCCTCGTGCGGGGACCCTCGTGCGGGGAGCGGCGGTGCCCCGGAGCGCTCCGCCCGCCGCGGGAAGCGGGAAGCTGGGCGCGACCGACGGGTTGGAAAGGCCCGCGGGCGGCCAAGGGAGCCCGGAGGACGGAGGGGTGAGCCGGGCCCGGCCGCGGCTGGAGCCACCGGTGGGACAACCCCCGGGCAGCAAAGGCCCCGGGCCTCCGGGCGTGACGCAGCTGCGTGGCTCAGAGGAGGGAGAGACCCGCGCAGTTCCGCCGCCGGCCGGGTGCTGCGTCTCTGCGTCGGTTCCTTCCGCTGTGTCTAAGGGGAGATCCTGGTCAAGGACCGTCGGAGCGGGGCCCAGAGTGGGTGCCTGTGCGAGCGCACAATGCAGATGTTCTTGCACGAGCAGCCCTTATGCGCTGGGGTCCATAAATGCTATGACTTCTGTTTTCGGTGCTTATCAGCAGAAAGTGGTGGGCTGGTCCCCAGTTCTCAGAATTGACTTTTTGGCAGATGAAGTTGCAAACAAGGCAACTGCATCCCAGGTGGTGAGGAGACCCTAGAGAGCCACTCCTCCGGTGGCCTTTACAGGACATGGTCGCGCACAGGGCCTGGAACCAGCTGACCTGGGGTGGCCTTCCCCGTGGTGACCAGCCCCGTCATTTTGTCTAGACACTAACGCCACCCAAGCCCCTCCCTCTGGGCAGTGCGGAACTCAGACACGGTGCAGGTCAAGGCCAACACACACACGGCTCCAAAGACTGATTATGCAAGTTCATGCAGCACAAAACGAGGCACTTTGGGAATCTGGTGTGAGAGTTAGAGTGCGTCCCCGGACACCGGAAGGGCTCCACGGGGCTGACTCAGGCACGGGCTCCCTGGCCTACCACAACAGTTGGGTTTTTTGGAAAAAGCTGCTAAAACGGTCTACTTCCATTTTATTCCTTTCTGTGCCATAAACTCTTAGATTTGTCTCCTGAAAGTCTTGTAATGGTAGAACTACTTAAAACAAATCTTTGGCCCTGAGACTGTTTGGTCCCCTTTGTGAGAACCAGTGAGGAGCTTGGGGGATGTGTTGTCGACTTCGAGACCCCTGTGAAGCCGGGCGTGGAGACCACCACCATACATGTGGCTGTGTCCCCTCCCAGGCAGAACGTGGGCCACAAGGCAGGCCGCATGGGATTCACGGGAACTTACGTCTTCATCTTTATTTTTAAACTCAGCTCAGCTGATGTGGGATTTGGGATTTGTGGTATATCGAAGTACTCCCCCCCCTAGTTTCCCCTCATCCCCTCCCAGAGGGACCACTCTTGCACATCTCCAGGGTGCGGTCTGCCCTCTTGATCCAGCCCCTTCCCACCTGCCCCATACGCTTGTCCCCACCGAACAACATGTCTTCTGAAATGCACGCCTCTGGGTCCGTTTTGTCTTTTCCTCAATGCCTGTTGCAGCATCTCAACGTAGAGGGTCTCAGCAAACAGGAACAGAGGGGCCGAAGAGAGAAACCCCAGGATGGGTTTGTGAGACGTTGCCCAGGAGTATTTTGGGTTCCTACTCTACTCCTGTAACTATAGTCCTTTAGAAAATATCTTGTTTACTGAAATGTGAGGCACATACAGAGAAATGCACGTTTTGAACATAAAAGCATGCTGGATTTTCCCCCAACCTCCCCTCAAGTGAGCTACAACCCATTTAGGATGGGGTAGGAGTGTTGGAGGGCTAGGCTGCTGTTTGTGTGCGAGCGAGCGCTTATGTCATTGACAGTTTGTAACGTACACCCGAGACTGCGCTTCGGAATGCAGAGCTCCCTCTGATCTAGGGACTAGGTTCTGTCCTTCGGCAGGACGAAGTTCATGATGAACCAGCCGGCCAAGGGGACAGCGTGGCTTCGGGAGTCCTGTGTCCTGTGCTGGCGCGGTCGTCTCGGCACAGGGATGACATTCTTTTCCCTCCTGCATGTAAACACTGCAAAGATCTGACATTTCTCCAAGACCCCAGGTCAGACACTAGCAACACTGGAAACAGCAGCCTGCCCACAGGAGAGCACAGCCGTGCAGTGCTGGGCGCCAACAGCCTCCGTCCGTTACCGCAGGGACGTGGGGGGCCAGTCTGTACCGGGGATGCTCGCACTCACGTGGTAGGGAGGAAAGCACGCGCAAAGGCACAGGGTTTAGACTAACCCTCCGATCTCTGCTCCCACAGGCTCATTTTTGCCTATTTTTAAGCTTTATAGAAATGGAAGTATATTGCACGTTGTCTTCTTCGCTGCACAGCTGTGCAAGTGAGAGACAGCCACCCGTTTCATTGTGAGCAGGCGTGGTCGAGTCGGTGTCCCTGCTGTGTTTTCTACAGCGGGGCGTACAGCGGAGTGCTTCTGAAAGAGTAGGTTTGGGCTGTTATGTGTGGCAATGCTGTGAACACACAGGCCCTTCACCGAGTGTACCTGAGCATTTCTCTTGACTATATACCTCGGAGGGTTGTTTGGGTATTGAGGCTGTGGAGGCCTCTTAATGTGAGCTGGGAAATGTTGCCGCATTTTCTGTCTTTTCAAAGCATTCACGTAAGATTGGTGCTAACTATTCCTTAAATGTTTGTTAAAGCCCATTAGCAAATTCTTTGTTTTCTTCTTAAGAAGTTTTTACATCATAGATTCTATTTCCTCAGTACTTCTAGAAACATTCAGATTTCTCTATTTCTTTCTGTGATGGTTTTTGTCATACAAATGTCAGTCATGTCTGGTCTGTGAATCTTTGGTTAAAATCTACATCTTGGGGCTCCTGGGGAGCTCAGTGGGTTGAGCCTCTGTGGCTCAGGTCATGATCTCGGGGTCCTGGGATCAAGCCGCGCATCAGGCTCTCTGCTCAGTGGGGAGCCTGCTTCCCCCTCCCTCTGCCTGGCTCCCTGCCTCCTTGTGATCTCTCTCTGTCAAGTAAATAAATGAAATCTTTAAAAAAAAAAATCTATATCTTTGGGGGATCCCTTTGTCTTGTGAACTGTTGTAAGAGAGGAATATTGACTCTCTACCCCAATCGTGTTTGTGTCTCTTTAGTTCTGTTAGGTTTGTGCTTTTCTATTTCTAGACTATGTCAAGATCCTGTATCTTAAATCATCTTCGCATCCCAACAAATGGACTGTCTCCGCTCTGAGATGCTCCTCCTTGTGCCAGCAAGGCCGCTGGCTCACCGACTGCTGCAGTTACAACAGAAACAGGCAGAGCACTTAGCTCGAACCCCAACCGAAACCCATCTTCCTGATTTCTTGCCGCGCTTGCCTGAAGCGCTGAAGAGCTGCTCTACAAGGACGGCAGCTTCCACCTGCCAGGCCAGAAAAACCCTGAGCAACGGAATGCCTAGAAGACACCCGCCCCACGTCCCCTCCTCAACCAGTACCACACGCTGAATGCATACCGGCCGCCCCCAACCCAGGATCACGTGCTCCGTGCCTGCAATCTTGCGCGTACCCGCAAAGCTTTCCCTGTAAAACCCTCGGGGTCTGTCTCGCCAGCAGAAAGGTAGGATGTTGAGGCCTGAGCCCGCCACCTCCCCTGGTTGCCGGCACCTAAAATAAATGGCTCCCTCTCTCCCAAACCTTAGTGTCTTGAGTTTTTGCCTTCTCTCGCCATCAGTTTACCAAGCTTGTTCAGCAGCAGCATTGGTAAACCTGGCCAGGAGCTTTGTCCAGCCCCCCCCCGGGACTCCGCTGGACCGAGATGGTGGCCACCGCAGCCCGCCACGGCTCTGCCCGTTCATGTCCTGAGTTAACAGCTGGGACGGATCAGGGAAGTCATCTCTGGGGACGCTGGTTGTGAGGTCTGTTCTGAAGACACAGCCATGCCCTCCTTCCTTGGCATAGGGCTTACATGCTGTGTTTGTTTCCATTCCCTGACTTCTAATCTTTGTAGATTCTTTTATTTAAGGTGTTCTCTTAGAATCGAATGTAGTTGACTTCTGGGTTTTTTTCCCCTAGTCTGATGATCGCACTTTTCATTGGAAAATTTAGGCTGAAAATTTACATTTGATTTAATCACATATATTTTGGGCCTTTTGTTTTTTGTGCCTTTTCTATGTTTCTGTTTTTCTCTTTTTTTTTTTCTTTTGCCGTCTTCTGGGTTTTTGTTTTACTATTTTCTCCGCTTTGGTAGTTTTGTTGTTTCAGTATTATTTCAGTAGTTACTCTAGGGATTATGCATGTGTCTTTGACTTATTAAAGTTTAACATAAGCTTATACTTTAGCCACTCCCTGGACAATCCTAGGACCTTAGGACATTTTGTCTTTCTTTGTGACTAATGATAATTAATAATAAATAATAAGTAAATAAGTTATGATGAAGTCATGCAGTCAGTATTCATTTAGAATTTTGTTGCTCTTCAATCCTGACATCTTTCTACTTCCATCGAGGGTTCCTCTTTTTTTTTTTTTTCTGCTGAAGATCACCTTCTATCGTGTCACTTGACTTGAAAGTTTACTGGTGATAAATACTGCAGTTTTTGCTTTTCTGAAAATTTCTTGGTGTGTCCTCTATTTTTGAAGGATATTCATTACTGGGTATAGAATTACAGGTTGGCAGTCATTTCTGTCAGTAGTCTGAAAACGGGACTCTGTTGTCTTCCAGCTTTTCTCCTTCCTGTCGTCTTCCTGTCACACTCCGAAGAAGCGTGTCTGTGGGTGCTGGAAGAGTTCCTCTCGATCTTCATTTTCACATTCCCTGTGCTGCGCCTCGCTGTGCCTCACCCTGTACTTACCCTTCTCCAGGCACAAAGTACTTCTAGGATATGTAGCTTCATACCTTTCATCAGTTTGGGGACATTCTCAGCTCTTCTTTCTTCAGATATTTTGGATGCCCCTTTCTCTTTTTATTTTTTAAGATTTTATTTAGTTATTTGAGAGAGAGCGAATGAGCAAGAGAGAGAGCATGAGTGGGGGTCAGAGGGAGAGGGAGAAGCAGACACCCCACTGAGCACAAAGCCTGATGCAACCCTTGATCCCAGGACTCTGGGATCATGACCTGAGCTGAAGGCAGATGCTTAACCAACTGAGACCCCCAGGCACCCCACCCCCTCTCTTTCTGATCTTCATTTAAGAATCCAGCTAAATACATGCTCTACCTTTCCGCTCTCCCCACATGTCTCTTACATTCTTCACTAGACTTTATATCCTTTTGACTCTCCGTTTCAGTCTCAGTAATTTCCTCTGACCAGCCTTCTAGTTCACAACCTTTCTTATCCGCATCGAGTCTGTTGTCAGTCTCCTCCATTGAGTCTTTAAGTTAAGTCATGCTATTTTTCTTGTATTGGAATTTCCATTAGTTTGTTTGTGTTTCCAAATCTCCCACCTAACCAAATTAGTTATTTCTTATCTTTTGACAGTATACTTAATGCAGTACATTAAGTATAGTTATTTTATTTTATTTATTTTTTTAAAGATTTTATTTATTCATTTGACAGACAGAGATCACAAGTAGACAGAGAAGCAGGCAGAGAGAGAGGAGGAAGCAGGCTCCCCACTAAGCAGAGAGCCTGGCGATCCCAGGACCCGGAGATCATGACCTGAGCCAAAGGCAGAGGCTTTAACCCACTGAGCCACCCAGGCACCCCAAGTATAGTTATTTTAAAGTCTTTATCTGATAATGGCATTATCTGCATCTCTGTTAGGTTGTTTCTTTTTTGTACCATTTTTTAACTTAAATTCAATTAATTAAGGTATAATGTATTATTTCTTTCAGAGCTCCAGGCTTGGCATCCATCAGTCTTATATAATACCCAGTGCTCATTACATCACATGCCCTCCTTAATGTCCATCACCCAGTTACCCCTCCAGCAACCTACCGTTTGCTTCCTATGATTAAGAGTCTCTCATGCTTTCTCTGTCTCTGTTTTGTCTTGTTTTATTTTTTCCTTTCTTCCCTGGTGATCCTCTGGTTTGCATCTTAAATTCCACATATCAGTGAGAATATGTGATAATTGTCTTTCTCTGATTGACTTATTTCACTTAACATACTACCCTCCAGTTCCATCCTTGTCACTGCAAATAAAGATTTCATTTTTGGGGGGGATGGCTGAGTAATATTCCATTGTATATATAGACAATATCTTCTTTATCCATTCATCTGTCGATGGACATCTGGGCTCTTTCCATAGTTTGGCTGCTCTGGACATTGCTGCCATAAACGTTGGGGTGCGGGGCCCCTTCAGATCATTCCATTTGTATCTTTGGGATAAATACCCAGTCGTGCAGTTGCTGGGTCCTCAGGTAGCCTTAGTTTTAACTTTTTGCAGAACCTCCGTGTGTTTTCCAGAGTGGCTGCACCAGCTTGCGTAAGAGAGTTCCCCTTTCTCCGCATCCTCACCAACATTTGTTGTTTCCTGACTTGTTAAGTTTAGCCGTTCGGACTGGTGTGAAGTGGGATCTCATTGTGGTTTGTATTTCCCTGATGCTGAGTGATGGTGAGCATTTTTTCATGTGTCTGTCGGCCATTTGGGTGGCTTCCTTGGAGAAAGGTCTGTTCTTGACTCCTGCCCATTTGTTGATTGGATTATTTGGTCTTCGGTGTAGAGTTCGGTAAGTTCTTTATAGATGTTTGATAATAGCCCTCTATCTGATAAGGCATTTGCAAATATCTTCTCCCATTCTGTTGGTTATCTTTTGGTTTTGTCAACTGTTTCCTTTGCTGAGAAAAAGCTTTTGATCTTGATGGAGTCCCAATAGTTCATTTTTGGCATTGTTTCCCTTGTCTTTAGAGACATGTCTAGCAGGAAGTTGCTGTGGCAGAGGTCAAAGAGGTTGCTGCCCATGTTCTCCTCTAGGATTTTAATGGGTTCCTGTCTCACATTTGTGGGTTTATTTTTGTGAGTGGTGTAAGAAAATGGTCGGGTTTCATTCTTCTGCACATGGCTGTCCAGTTTCCCAACACCATTTGTTGAAGAGACTGTCTTTTTTGCATTGGGCGTTCTTCCCGCTTTGTCAAAGATTAGTTGACCATAGAGTTGAAGGTGCATTTTGGGGCTCTATTCTGTTCCAGTGATCTGTTTTGTGCCAGGACCATACTGTCTTCGTGATTACAGCTTCGTAACAGAGCTTGAAGTCGGGATTGTGATGCCGCTGGCCTCACGGTTTTCTTCTTCGACACTCCTCTGGCTATTTGGGGTCTTTTCTGGTTCCCTACAAATCTTAGGATCGTTTGTTCCAGCTCTGGGAAGAAATCAGATGGTATTTTGATAGGGATTGCATTGACTGTGTAGGGATGGTCTTTTAATAGGGATTGCTCTAGGTAGCGTAGGCATTTTGACAATGTTTGTTCTTCCAATCCGTGAGCGTAGAACACATTTCCATTTCTTTGTGTCGTCCTCCATTTCTGTCATGAGTGTGCTGTAACTTTCTGAGGACAGATCCTTGGCCTCTTTGGTTGGGTTTACTCCTCGGTGTCTGATGGTTTGGGCGCTATTGTAAATGCGATCGACTCCTTAGGTTCTCTTTCTTCTGGCTCATTGTTGGTGTATAGACATGCAACTGATTTCTGGGCATTGGTTTTACATCCTGCCACTCTGCTGAATTCCTGTATGAGTCCTGGCAACTTTGGAGTGGAGTCTTTTGGGTTTTCCACATAGAGTACCATGTCATCGGCAAAAGCTGAGAGTTTGACTTCTTCTTTGCCGATTTGGATGCCGATTTCATTTCTTTGTGTTGTCTTTTTTGTTGTCATTTCTCTTTGTTGCCGAGGCTAGGACTCGCAGTACCGCCGAGGCTAGGACTCATAGACTGTGCTGAACAGCAGTGGTGCTAGGGGACAGCCCTGCTGTGACCCTGAGCTCAGGGGGAAGACTCTCCGTTTCTCCCCAGTGAGAATGATATTTGCTGGGGGCTTTTCATACATGACTTTGATGATACTGAGGTGTGTACCCTCTATCCCTACATTGTGGAGTGTTTTAATCAATAAAGGATGATGTACTTAGTCAAATGCTTTATCTGTATCTTTGAGAGGATCAAATGGTTCTTGTCCTTTTATTTATGTAGTGTATCACCACACTGATTGATTTGTGGATGTTGAACCTTGCAGCGCAGATATAAATCCCACTTGATCTCAGGGTGAGTAATTCTTTTAATGTACTGTTGGTTCCTATTGGCTAGTTTCTTGGTGGGTATTTTTGCATCCATGTTCATCAGGGATATTTGTCTGTAATTCTCCTTTTGATGAGGTCTTTGTCTGGTTTGCGGATCAAGGTAATGCTGGCCTTAGAGAAAGAGTTTGGGGGTTTTCCTTCCATTTCTATTTTTTGAAAGAGCTTCAGAAGAATAAGTATTAATTCTTCTTTACATGTTTGGTAGAATTCCCCTGGGAAGTCATCAGGCCCTGGACTCTTGTTTGTGGGATATTTTTTTTATGATTTTATTTATTTATTTGACCGACAGAGATTACAAGTAAGCAGAGAGGCAAGCAGAGAGAGAGGAGGAAGCAGGCTCCCCGCTGAGCAGAGAGCCCAATGCGGGGCTCGATCCCAGGACCCTGGGATCATGACCTGAGCCAAAAGCAGAGGCTTAACCCATTGAGCCACCCAGGCATCCTGTTGGGAGACCTTTGATTACTGCTCCAATTTCCTTGCTGGTTGTGGGTCTGTTCAGGTTTTCTATTTCTTCCTGTTTTAGTTTGGTTGTGCGTATGTTTCTAGGAATGCATAATTGTATACATCCAGATTGCCTAATTTTTTGGCATATTTCTCATATGTTCTTATAATTTTTGTATTTCTTTGATATTGGTTGTGATCTCTCCTCTCCTCTTTAATTCATGATTTTATTTATTTGGGTCCTTTCTCTTCTCTTTTTGATAAATCTAGCTATGGGTTTACCGATCTTATTAACTCTTTCTAAGAACCAACTCCTCGTTTCATTGACAGTCAACTAGTCTTTGACATGGGTGCCAAAAACACACAGTTGGGAGAAGATGGACCTTCCATGAATAGTATTGGGAAAGATGGACATTCACACACCCACATACAGAATAAGGAAACTGGACCCTTACACCAGCAACACCATCAATGAACTCAAAATTAACACAGACTTCAATGTAAGACATGAAACTGTAAAACCCCAGAAGAAAATAAAGGAGAAACCTCACCTTTGTTTTCCTATGTTCAAGAATTTTCTACTTCTCTGCCTTGTTTCAGACTGAGCAAGTTTTAATTCACATTTTCCCACCATCCTCCTTTGGAGCATCACTGTTCTCTTTACCTTACTATGGTGGCTGCTCTGAAATTGTTACCTTGATCCTCACTATGGAGCTCCTCAGGTTGGACATCAAGAGTGTGAAAAGTTTTCTTGCAGGTAGTTTTTTCCCATGTAGGACAGTTTCCCTGGGCTGGCATCCAGGATGTCAGACTGCTGGGTCAGAGCTACCGTTCCACAGTTCTTGACTATTTTTGTAATTTCCATTATTTATAAAGATAAACAGTATGATGAACTCCCACATGTCATCAGCCAGGTCCAACCCAAGGTCCTGTGTGGACCACATGCTTCCCCAGAAGCAAGTGTGTCACAGCAAACCTGAGACCTTGGCTTGACTTTATCTGTTCACATCTCTGTATGCATTTTAGAAAATGGGGCTCTGGGGCACCTGGGTGACTCAGTGGGTTAAAGCCTCTACCTTCGGCTCAGGTCATGATCCCAGAGTCCTGGGATCGAGCCCTGCATTGGGCTCTCTGCTCAGCGGGGAGCCTGCTTCCTCCTCTCTCTCTGCCTGCCTCTCTCCCTACTTGTGATGGGGCTCCCCTTTGTATGCATGCCCATGACACCATCACCGTAATGCAAGTATTTAGTGCACATCCTTAGTGTGCAGACGGTGTTCGCACCTCCCCGGCCACCTTATGGTTCTCTGGGCACCCTGTGCCTGTCAGTGGACACCCTCCACCTTACCCGTGCCGCTTCCTTGCTGCATTCACAGTGCCCGGAGAGTCGCTGACGGAGCGATTCTTTTTTTTCTTTTTTCTTTTTTTAAAGACTTTATTTATTTATTTGACAGACAGAGATCACAAGTAGGCAGAGAGGCAGGCAGAGAGAGAGGAGGAAGCAGGCTCCCTGCCGAGCAGAGAGCCCGATGTGGGGCTCGATCCCAGGACCCTGAGTCCATGACCTGAGCCGAAGGCAGAGGCTTAACCCACCGAGCCACCGAGGTGCCCCTGAAGGAGCGATTCTTGTTGTCAGCCTGATCATCGATGGTGTGGCTGTGCTACTCGGAGTTTAGCCAGTCTCTCCTCAGTGATGCCCGCATGTGCCCACGTTTCTGCTGTTCCAGGCCAAGCTGCAGCAGCAGCACCGTGCGTTCACCCCCGTGCGCTGACGCTTCTTTCTGTGGGATGGCAGGGATTCCAGGAGGGGAGGGTCTCTGTCAGAGAGCGGGACGCTTTCCAACTTTGTCCGACGCTGCCATACCGTGTCTGCCTGCTCCTGCCTACGAACGTCCGGGTCCGCCTATGGCTCCACGCAGATGTGCCTCCTGTCAATGGATTTGGCTTTCCGTGTCTTGGCCTCAGTAAGATTTCCTCCATTTTCCCCAAAGTTAGTTAGTTAATTTATTTACTTACTGAAGTAATCTCTATACCCTTGTGCGGCTCGAACTTACAAACCCATATCAAGTGCTGCAGGTTTCCGTGGACTGAGCCAGCCAGATGTCCTCGTTTTTATTTAAGAGTTTTATATTTTTCTGTTTAGACCTATGATCCACTTTGAGTTAATCCCTGCAGAAATGATGCAATTCAGACCAAGATTCTTTTATCCCTTTTTCTTGCGTAAAAATATCCTGTTGTTCTAGCACTATTTGTTGAAAAAACTATCCTTTCTCCGGTGAATGGCCTTTTTACCTTTGTAAAAAAAGCAGTTTCCCCGTATTGGTCTGGCTGTGTTTCCAGCTCTGTATTCTGCCCCACCGACCTGTGTGTCTGTCCTTCACCAAGACCACACAGGTTCCATTGCCGCAACTTCCGAGTCAGCGTTGACAGGAGGTTCTGTGATGCTCACACCTTCGTTATTCTTTTTCAAAATTCTTTTTTAAAAATATTTTAATGTATTTATTTATCAGAGAGTGAGAGAGCATGCACACAAGCTGGGGAGAGGCAGACAGAGGGAGAAGCAGGCTCCCCGCTGAGCAAGAAGCCCAATGGGGGACTCAATCCCAGGACCCTGGGATCATGACCTGAGCCAAAGGCAGTCGCTTAACCCACCGAGCCACCCAGGCGTCCCTCTTTTTCAAAATTCTTTGAGCTGTTCTAGCTTTTCTGTCTTTGTAAGTTTGAGAATCAGCTTATTTATATCTACAAGAAGTCTTGCTGGGATTTTGGTTGGGACTGCGGTTAATTCATACATCTTTCAAAGAGAACTGATGTCTCTACTATGTCAAGTCTCTGAATCCCTGGACATGGTATGTCTCCCCAGTCATTTAAGTCTCTTAACGTGTCTTCCCTCAAAATGCTGTAGTTTTCGTCACACGGATCCAGAGCATGTTTTCTGTAGAGTATACCTGAGTATTTGCTCTGTTTTGGAGCCATGGTAGATGCTGTTTTTAAAATTTCTTTTTCTAAATACAGTTCTTCTGTTGCAATCTTGCACCCAAGACCTCAGCGAACTTATGTGTTAGTTCTGTAGGTTCTTCTCATAGATTCTTTGGGATTTCCTAATCGTGTCATTTGTGACTACAAACATTTTTTTTCTTTGTTTTGCATGTGGGTACATTTGTTAATGTTTCATTAGACTGGCTAGGACTCCTGGTAGACGTTGAATGAGACCCATAAGCGTGACGTCTCTGTCTTATTCCTGGTCTCAGAGAGAACTTCCAGGGCTTCCCCATCACGTACGATGTCGCCTGCTCTGTGTTTCTGGAGACGCCCCTTACTGGTTGATGAAGTTCCCCTCTGTTCCCATTTTGCTGAAAGTTTTTTTTTTTTTTTTAATCATGAATTGGTGTTGGGGTTGTCAAATGCTTTCTATATCAGCTGATAGGATGTGTGATCGTTTTTCTTTAGATCATTAACATGACACATTTTTATAATGACACATTTTCAACTGATGAACCAACCTTGCATTTTCAGGATAAATGCACTTGGTTATGATGCATTATTCTTTTTATATATTATAGCACTTGAATTCACTGTATTTTGAAAGAAGATTTTCATTTGGCTCATAGTGATATTTGTCTGTAGTTTGCCCTTTATTTTCTTCCTTCTTCCTTTTCCTCCCATCCCTCCCTCCCTTCTTCCTTCCTTCTCTTTCTCTCTCTCCCTCCCTCTACCTTCTTCCCTTTTTCTTTCTTTCTGTTTGTTCTCTTCGGTGAGGGTACCAGCATAATGCTGTGCTCAGAAGTTGGGATATAGTGCCTCCTGTTCTATTTTTCTGGAACAGACTGTGTATAATTGGTATACTTTCTTCTTTAAATGTCTGGTAGAATTTGCCATTGAAATCATCTGGGCCTGGAGATTTTTCAGTAGGGGTAACTACAAGTTCAATGAAAAAAAAAAACTGTTATAGGGCTCTGATATTGTACTTTACAGTAAATATGTATTTCGGTCTTTATCCAGGTTCCTGGCTCATAGCTCTCAAAACTCTCTGGAATTTCTAAGAGCAAAGGGCACGTCTTTTGTTACCATGGTTGGTCTCTGTCCTCAGTTCCTGAACGCCCCTCACAGCCACAAAGCTGAAGTGGGTGTCCTGTTTGCTCAACCAGCCCCTCTCCACCACATGTGGGTTAATGTTCATGAGGGGACTTTGGAAAGGCCCTAAGGAGGGGGGCTGGGTGCCGGGCAGACCAGCTGTGACTAGAGCGGTGGAGTCTCCAGAACACTCAAGAGGAGGGTGCTCAGAGGGCTTCCCGGTTGGTGAACCACATGCCGGGCCCCTGGGCCCCAAGCTCCATGAGGCACAAGGGACCAGGGACCCTTGCCGACCTCCCCTCTGCATCTCTGGATCTGGCGGTTCACTCAGTTCCTCGAGCATCCCGTGGACGAAGCCTGGAACCGACTCCGTCAGCTGGTCTCCCCCGTTCTGTGAGCCGCTCTCACAAATGAATGGACCCGGAGGAGGGGGTTGTGGGGACCTCCGATTCTCAGCTGGTCAGCAGCAGCACGGGACACAGCCGGATTGCTGTCCCCACCGGGGGCTGTCTTGGGGGCCGGGGTCCTGTCCCCACCGGGGGCTGTCTCGGGGGCCGGGGTCCTTCATGGGGCTCTCCTCAGGCAGGTACACTCGGAATTGGGTTCATTTGGTGAGCCACATGGTCGGTGTCTGTGAGAATTGAGTGAATTCCTACAAGTTGTGGACACATACACACACACACGCTAAGGACTGTTCTAGTTATCTCTTGCCTCTTGAGGGTGATCGCAAGTGTGTGGTTTTGAACAGTTGTTCCATGTCATTGGCGAGGTCCAGTTTAAGTGTGTCGAGTTGTTTATGGTTCCCTTCCTCCTCTTTTCATGTGTTCGTGCACTGGAATGATTTCCTCTCTTTCCTAATCTTGCCACATGCTGTCTCCTCTCTTTTTGTCTTTCCGTCTTGCTAGCTGTTTCTCAATGTGCTGAGAACAAGCGGCTTGTGGAAGGACATACGCAGTGTACCGTTTCTTCGTGGTTCACGACCTGCAGAACGGGATTCTGCTTTCCTAGAAATGCAAACCTAGTGGCTGGAGACCCATGTGAGATAAACGGACACTGAAGTCTGGCTGTGGTCACCTTCACGGAGACTGCAGGGTGGGATCGGAGAAGGTGTTCCCAGGGCTCCCACCAGGTTTTCCAAGGTAGGGGTCAGTGCTGGCTGCTTGCGATTAGAAAACCATTGTGTGTATGTACAAAAGACTCAGTAATAAAACACGTGTATATGTCTCCATTCCATATATGTACGGAAACACCAAAATCTTAGGACTGTTCCGCCGAGGCACAGGACTGCAGGTGACTTACTCTTGTTATATGTGTATGTTTCCTGAAAGTTTATTCTAGAAAGGGTTTTATTCTTATTGTCTTAAAAAATGCTTTTTGGTCACAGGAGTGTCCGGTCCCAGCAGACATTGCTTTTCCATTTCTCTAGCGCTTCAGCCTCTGACACCAGAACCCTGGGCTCCAGTCATCACTCAGTCCCGGGCGACAGCTCAGCCATTTCAGAAAAGCCCCGCATCCCACCACACGCCGTGGGACCGAAAGGCTGTGGGGAATATAGTGTTATTGTGTTTCCTGCTGTTTCCAGGATCCGATGAACTTGGGGGTGTGTCCATGTGTCCCCCGACTCCTGGAGCCGCAGCCTGGGGTCTGCCAGGGGCCGGGCAACTGGCGAGCGCACCAGCTCTGACCCTCAGCCTCCCGGCCTGCGGCCGGAGGGGAGCGCAGCCAAGTCCTGCAGGCCGGGGTCCCAGCCCCTGAGCGTGCATAGCCTCCACCGTGGCTTCCATGACTGCGACAGGGGACTGTGCAGTCTCTTCTTCAGATTACGACCTTTCTACCCGCCTGCACTGTCTATTTTCCCTACCTCAGAGGAATACAGCAGAGTTCCCACGCCGACCCTTGTAGGCACGCGTGTGCCCACGCACTCCCCTCAGGCAAATGTCTACACCGCACTGTCCAGCAGGGGCCACAACCCTCATGGGGCTCACGTGCTATTTCTACGGGACCACAGCTGGTGTAGGAGGAAGGGTATGGACAGGGCTCCCTTGACGTTGTAAGAGAGCGGGCTGTTGCCGTTGGCTTGCTTCTCTGCATTTCACTCATTGGACAATGAACTTCTCTTCTCCAGGACACGAAAGTACTGACAACCGTGTCAGGAGAGGCTACGCGGACGCGGCCAGGAGCGCCGTGCGAGGCCTTCGTTCTGCTTTTACAGCTGCCCGGTGAGAACGCCGCTGGTGTGGGACGTGCTGATGGAATTCTTTGTGTTCCTGCTGGCGTAGTCACGTTTCCTCCAGCTTCTCCACCGTTCCTGGAACGGTCTCTAGATCACCCAGGTTACCGCCAGTTTGTCAAGTGTCATCCCTAAGCGGCAGTGTCTTCGGGCATTTGGGGTTTCCTTGTGGACACTTTTCTCACCATTTTAAAAAGATTTTATTTATGCATTTATTCGTCAGAGAGAGAGAAAGCACACACAAGCAGGCAGAGCGGCAGGCAGAGGCAACGAGAGAAGCAGGCTCCCCGCCAAGCAAGGAGCCCGATGCGGGACTCGATCCCGGGACCCTGGGAACATGACCTGAGCTGAAGACAGTGGCTTTACCCACTGAGCCACCCAGGTGTCCCTCTCACCATTTTTAAATAAATAAATTTAAACATAGCCAAAGAACATGCCTTCATGTTTGTCCGCATTGCATCAAGGCAGTGATCTGAACCACCACCTCCCTGGAAGCTGTCAGAACGCAGAGCCCAGCCCCCTGGGTCCCTGGGGAGGGACAGCACTGCCCCACACCGTTGTCCATCAGCATGACTGGGGCTGGAGAACACGACCACGCTGGCCGCTGGTGGGGACATGGAGTGACAGGGACTCTCACTGGCGCTGGGGGCGCGACCTCCTGCAGCCACTCTGGGTTTGTTGGGTGGATTCTTCCAGAATGACACATCCTCTTCCCGAGGGACCCCATCGCCAAACTCTGAGCCACTTACCGGCTGCAGCGGAAGACTTATGTCCACCCCAAACCCACGCTGGACATGGAGAACAGCTTCTTCCCAACTGCCGAGACCTGGAACCACTGGAGGCTATTTTCCGTCCGTGTGGGGAAGCCGGGATCCATGCGGACAGCAGAAGGCCACTCAAGGGTAAAAGGGGTGAGCTCTAAAGCCACACAGAAGCGGGGGGCGGGGGGCTGCGGTCTGAGAAGAGCAGACCCAGCGGGGGGCAGGGGGGCAGGGCTGAGCAGGCGACAGGGATGTTCAGGGCAGTGAGACGCTTTGGTATCACACTTTCCTTGTGGACACGGGACACTGCGCCTCTGTCAAAACCTAAAGCGCTTCAGTGGATGCAAATTAGAGAAAAGGAAGGAAGCCAGGACGTCGGGGACCCCAGGGACCCCGCCGACGGTGAGGGACTGGGCAGAGCAGGGACGCAAACTTCCAGCTACAAAGTCAGGACCTCCTGGGGATGCGGACAGCGCAGGACAGACGGCAACACTTCCATGCGGGGGGATGAGTGGTGCACGGAGCTGTCGAACCCATGATCCTCCTGAATCTAACCAAGACGGAGGCGGGAGGACACAGAGAAAGAGAATCAGTGGGGAGCGTCTCACTCCCCCGAAGAAGGACACAAGAGGCCTCAGAGGGAAGCAGGTGCATTTCGGGCCGCAGGTAGCTCGTGGTTCTGATTGTTTTCTGATTGTAAAACCAATGCTATGGGAACAGAAATCAGACAACTCGCACGCGGGCTCAGGTGCAGACAGCAGTCAAGGACAGCCCTTGATGTCCACGGCGGGTCCTCTCTGGCACCCGAGCCTGGGGTTCGAGCCGCTGAAGGGGAATGAAGGTGGGCACTGAGCGCCTATGCGGGGAGTCAGAGATTTCCGGGAAGGAGGTGAAGCCGTCCAGCGAAAGCAGCACAGGACAGTGAGTTCCGGCCTTCGGGAGCAGCGCAGCAGGCCCGAGGAGAGGCCGTCCCCCGCAGAGACAAGACAGGCGGGCTGAGCCAGAGCGTCTGCACGCGCGTGCGACCGTCACATCGCGGGCTAGACAGGCGCCGGGGCTCTGGGGGCCCTCGGGGCTTCTGCTCACAGACTCCCGGACCCTGCGGAGGGGGCGGGCAGCAGACACGAACACTGGGCTCCAGAAGAACAGGGGGCTCCCAGAGGGCTGATGCAGGCTCAGGGAGGTACCTTCAGGGAGATGTCAGGGGACTCTTAGAGGGAGGAGGAGCTCCTAGAGGACGAGCAGGCTCTGGGTGGGGTGGTAGGATGCTCCCAGTTGATGAGACGGGTCCAAGGAAATAGGGAGATTGGAGGGGATGGTGGGGGGCTCCAAGAGGACGAGCTATGTCTCAGAAGCTATGAAGGCAACGAGGGGAAGCCTGTGGAAGGTACCGCAGGATCCAACCCGACCAGACCCCAAGCAGGGGCCACATTTGGCTCTGCCTCCATCCCCTCCTCTTTCCCATCCGAAGCGGGATGAGGTCCCCTCCTTGACCTTCATCACAGCGATGCTGCCCCTGCAGTTGGAGTGGGTTACCCGTACCCTGAACACTCAGGCGGGGGCAGCTCAGAGCAGATCTGAGTTTGCCTGGAACCGTAGATCAGCGTGATGTGTCTTCGCGTCGGTGTCATGATACTGCTAGCAAGCCCTGTGTCCTGAACAACAAATGTATCCCCCTTCTGGTCTCCTTCCCGCGAGGGTGGGGTAAGGGCCCACATCAACCCAGGTACCTGGTGGCTATTCTGAGTCACGCATCTTAAATCAATAACTCCCAAAGGCACAGGCAGCATGAGTTGCATCTGCTTCTCAGAAATGGGCTTCCCAAGGGCTTGCAGTATGATCCCAAGTACAGGTTGCATTTTGTAATCTTGAGAGAGGAAGGTGGTCCCATATCCCGAGATGGTGAACAGAGGCTCAGATCAATGGCCTGCTGTGAATTAGAGTGAGCACAGGATTAAGACAAAATACACACACCTATTAAACTGCTACCAAGACAGTGATGAACCATGACGGTGAGACCCAGAAGAAAACTCAGCCCAAGAGATAATCTGCTAATTCAGAAGACGACAGCCAGGAGGCTGACCAGAACTTTCTACAGAGTCCCACGGACGTGAGAAGAGAACCAACTTCAGAAACTGTGCTGAGGAAGATGGGCTCCAGGCAGTTCTCCAGGCTGTTGGCTGCATCCTGGAAGAGACACAGCAGATCAAGCAAGCAGAAAGGGAACTGGCCCTGGTATGATGGAAGCTCGGCCTCAAGTGACCCAAACTCACTGTCAGGGTTAAGTCACCTGGTGATTCTGGAACTCCTAACCTAGTGGTCTGCCCCAGTAGAAGGCAGCACCCAATTCATCATCCAATCATCTGCTTCTCTATGATTAACAGAAAATATGCAATACTCAATCAAAAGTACTTTGGCATACCAGTAAACTAAGGTGAGATGACAAAGAACAGGTGATAGAAATGACCCAACAGAAACATACCTCAGTATCATCAAAGCCATATATGAAAAGCCCCCAGCAAATATCATTCTCACTGGGAAAAACGGAGAGTCTTCCCCCTGAGCTCAGGGTCACAGCAGGGCTGTCCCCTAGCACCACTGCTGTTCAGCACAGTCTATGAGTCCTAGCCTCGGCGGTACTGCGAGTCCTAGCCTCGGCAACAAAGAGAAATGACAACAAAAAAGACAACACAAAGAAATGAAATCGGCATCCAAATCGGCAAAGAAGAAGTCAAACTCTCAGCTTTTGCCGATGACATGGTACTCTATGTGGAAAACCCAAAAGACTCCACTCCAAAGTTGCCAGGACTCATACAGGAATTCAGCAGAGTGGCAGGATGTAAAACCAATGCCCAGAAATCAGTTGCATGTCTATACACCAACAATGAGCCAGAAGAAAGAGAACCTAAGGAGTCGATCGCATTTACAATAGCGCCCAAACCATCAGACACCGAGGAGTAAACCCAACCAAAGAGGCCAAGGATCTGTCCTCAGAAAGTTACAGCACACTCATGACAGAAATGGAGGACGACACGAAGAAATGGAAATGTGTTCTACGCTCACGGATTGGAAGAACAAACATTGTCAAAATGCCTACGCTACCTAGAGCAATCCCTATTAAAAGACCATCCCTACACAGTCAATGCAATCCCTATCAAAATACCATCTGATTTCTTCCCAGAGCTGGAACAAACGATCCTAAGATTTGTAGGGAACCAGAAAAGACCCCAAATAGCCAGAGGAGTGTCGAAGAAGAAAACCGTGAGGCCAGCGGCATCACAATCCCGACTTCAAGCTCTGTTACGAAGCTGTAATCACGAAGACAGTATGGTCCTGGCACAAAACAGATCACTGGAACAGAATAGAGCCCCAAAATGCACCTTCAACTCTATGGTCAACTAATCTTTGACAAAGCGGGAAGAACGCCCAATGCAAAAAAGACAGTCTCTTCAACAAATGGTGTTGGGAAACTGGACAGCCATGTGCAGAAGAATGAAACCCGACCATTTTCTTACACCACTCACAAAAATAAACCCACAAATGTGAGACAGGAACCCATTAAAATCCTAGAGGAGAACATGGGCAGCAACCTCTTTGACCTCTGCCACAGCAACTTCCTGCTAGACATGTCTCTAAAGACAAGGGAAACAATGCCAAAAATGAACTATTGGGACTCCATCAAGATCAAAAGCTTTTTCTCAGCAAAGGAAACAGTTGACAAAACCAAAAGATAACCAACAGAATGGGAGAAGATATTTGCAAATGCCTTATCAGATAGAGGGCTATTATCAAACATCTATAAAGAACTTACCGAACTCTACACCGAAGACCAAATAATCCAATCAACAAATGGGCAGGAGTCAAGAACAGACCTTTCTCCAAGGAAGCCACCCAAATGGCCGACAGACACATGAAAAAATGCTCACCATCACTCAGCATCAGGGAAATACAAACCACAATGAGATCCCACTTCACACCAGTCAGAACGGCTAAACTTAACAAGTCAGGAAACAACAAATGTTGGTGAGGATGCGGAGAAAGGGGAACTCTCTTACGCAAGCTGGTGCAGCCACTCTGGAAAACACATGGAGGTTCTGCAAAAAGTTAAAACTAAGGCTACCTGAGGACCCAGCAACTGCACGACTGGGTATTTATCCCAAAGATACAAATGGAATGATCTGAAGGGGCCCCGCACCCCAACGTTTATGGCAGCAATGTCCAGAGCAGCCAAACTATGGAAAGAGCCCAGATGTCCATCGACAGATGAATGGATAAAGAAGATATTGTCTATATATACAATGGAATATTACTTAACCATCCAAAAAAAAAAATCTTTCCATTACATGGATGGAATTAGAGGGTATTGTGCTAAGCAAAATAAGTCAATCAGAGAAAGGCAATTATATGATTTCACTCCTGTGTGGAATTTAAGAAACAAAACAGAGGAGCATAGGGGTGCCTGGGTGGCTCAGTTGTTAAGCCTCTGCCTTCAGCTCAGGTCATGATCCCAGGGTCCTGGGATAAAACCCCCCCATCAGGCTCCCTGCCCAGTGGGGAGCCTGTTTCTCCCTCTCCCACTCCCCTCTGCTTGTATTCCCTCTCTCACTCTCTCTCTGTCAAGTAAGTAAATAAAATATTTTAAAATAAATAAATAAAACACTATCTTAAAAAAAAACAGAGGAGCGTAGCGGAAGGGAAGGAAAAATAAAACAAGATGAAACCGCAGAGGAAGACAAACCATAAGAGATTCTTAATCATAGGAAACAAACTGAGAGAGTTGCTGGAGGGGAAAGGGTGGGGGGACAGGGAAATTGGGGGATGGGCATTAAGGAGGGCACATGATGGAATGAGCACTGGGTTGTACATGCAACTGATGAATCACTGACCTCTTTCTCTGAAACTAATACTACACTATATGGTAATTAATTGGATTTAAACAAAATTTAATTTAATTTTTTTTAAAAAGATCAGTTGACCATATCAGGGTGCATTTCCTTCTGGACTCTCTCTTCCGCTCCACTGGCTTTTGCCAGAACCACACTGTTGTGGGTTTGTTTGTTCTTTTTTTCTTTTCTTTTTTTTTTTTAAGATTTTATTTATTTATTTGACAGAGAGACACAGCGAGAGAGGGAACACAAGCAGAGAGGTGGGAGAGGGAGAAGCAGGCTTCCTGCTGAGCAGGGAGCCTAATGCGGGATTTGATACCAGGACTCTGGGATTATGACCTGAGCCAAAGGCAGACACCTGCCCAGGCGCCCCATGTGTCCCACAACTTTCTGAATTCACTCATTAGTTCTAACAGTTTTTGGTGGAGTCTCTAAGGTTTCCTATTTATAGTACCATGTCTTCAGCAAATAGGAACAGTCTGATATCCCCCTACCGATGTAGAGTTCTTTTCTGTTTCTTATCTGATTGCTGCAGCTGGGACTTCCAGTGCTGAGAAGGGACTTCCTTGTCTCGTTCCTGGTCTTAGGGGTAATGGTTTCTTCACCGTTGAGTATGAGGTCAGCTGTGGGTTTTCGTACATGGCCTTCACTCTTTTGACGTACATTTCATCAAAGCCCACTATGTTTTTTATGTTGTATCTTGTCAAACGCTTTTTCTGTAACTACTGAGATGACCTTATGGTTTTTGTCCTTTGTTAATGTGAGGGATCACGTTGGTTGATTTGCCAGAGAGGATGTGGGTGGGCAAAATGATGAAGACTATTATAAGCTATAAACTTCCAGTTATAAAATAAGTCATGGAAATTTTAAAAGACATCATAGGGAAGAGGTTGCTGTAACAACTTGTACGGAGACAGATGGTGAGGACACGTCTCCTGAGGAACGTACAGATTGCTGAATCACTAAGTTGGACTCCTGAAACTAGTATAACATTGTGTGTTGACTACACTTCAGTAAACATTAAAGAATAGGGGTTTCTGATAGAAATCGCGGTGGATCTGTGAAAGGCTATGACACAGCCGTTCCAAAAATAAAGGCACCTCCGCAAAGATGACAAAGATTTCTCAAATGTTCTTCAATGTTAATTTTTTAAGATTTGTTTATTTATGAGAGAGAGAGAGAGATGGCACACTCGCAGGTGTGAGCAGGGGGAGAGGCAGCCGGAGAGGGAGGATCTGAAGCAGACTCCTCACCGAGCCCAAGCCCATCACAGGACTTGTTCCCATGACCCTGAGATCTTGACCTGAGCCAAAATCAAGAGTCGGACCTTCATCCGACTAAGCACCCCAGGCGCCCCTCTAATGTTCTCGGGTACAAAACGCACGCTGGCAACCCTTGGGGTGGGAGGACATTGGTGACCCTGTCGACGAAGCAGACGGTTGCCACGAGGGCCCCCGCATAGGAGCTCAGGGTGGTGGGAGGGCACCAAGCCCCACTTCCCACCGTGCGGGGTGCCGAGACCCTCCCGGGGAGTGAGACCTGCAGGGTGAAGGGCTCAGTGTGGACAGAACCCCGCTGACCCGCACGGATGACACGGGACCCGCCGTGGGCGGAACGGTGGTGCCCCAGGGTTCCGCCGCTGCCTGGCGCCCACTCTGCTCCGTGTCCGCAGGCAGCTGGAGACGCTCGCGGTCTCTGTTCCTGGCTCTGCCACACGTTCCCTGACTCGCTCCCCCACGAACCCGTGTAGACAGCAGGCACGGCTCCCACAGGGACAGGTCACAGGTGAGTGTGAGCTGCTCCCTTCGGGCCACTGTGGGGCCTGCGGGCTCCAGGGCTGTGGCCGAGACTCCCGGACCCCAAGTGCAGACCTTGAGCCCGGGCGGGCAGCCTTTCCACAGCCCTGTGGGGGGCGGGCTGCCCTGCTTCTGCCCAGGTCCCAGCCTCCTGGGCGGGGAGCCCTCCCCTCCTCCCCTCCAGGGAGCACGAAGTCCCTCCTGCTCTTGCCTCCTCCCCTCCCTGGGCAATTCCCAAGTCCCTGCCTCCAGGCTGGCGAGCCCCTTCACACTCTTGCTGGCATGTGTTCATGCGGGGGACGTCCCGTTCACGGGCTTTTCCCTGTTGTCGCGCGAGCTTGTCACATCTCAGAGTCACCTTCGGTCCCCCCAAGCCCGCAGGGACACTCGCTGGCCGGCCGTTCCATCCAGCCTCGCGCTGCTGGCCCCGGGCTTGGGGACGCCACCCCTAGCATCAGGTCAGCGGTTCCCCGGAGCCTCCCAGACCCCTGTGTGCTCCTGGGTACAGGGTAAAGGGACTGTGCTCTCAGTGTGACCGCGTGCCGGGAACAGTGGCTGGGAAGGGAGTCTGGAGGTGGGAGTGCCCCAGGGAGGCAGGGTCCGCGTGGGATCCAACAGCCCAGCGCGGTCCTTGGAGCCCCAGGGTTCTCTCCACTCTGGGCTCAGACAGGCTGGGGATCTGCCTGCTGGGAGCACACGCCTGGTTCCCTGGAGGTTCTCATGCAGGGTCCCCCAGGATGTTTTGGTTGGCAGTACCATGAACGAGGACCTGGAGACCCTGATGGCCTTGGAACGGGCCAACATCCTAGCCAAGTACAGTCAGGTGAGGCCCGCAGGGGATCCATCGACTCTACGGCCACTCGCTGCAGGGGTGGGGCCCAGAGCCAAGGATGGGCCCACTCAGCCCAGACAAGGACCAGAGCCCTTGGGAGCAAGTGCGACGCAGGGGAGGGTCCCAGGCATGGGAAGCAGCTGAGGGTCCATCGGGGATCCTAGGGGTCTGTTGTCCATGAGGTCCAGGCGGGGATCATAGGCGGCAAGAGCTCGGTAAGCCCAAGCTGGGATCCAAGACAGCAGGACCTCGGGGATCCAGGTGGGGTCCTGGGCGTGTGGGAGCGGGTCTGGCCCAAAGGGAGACTTCAGCAGCGAGAGCATGTATGCCCCAGGCAGGGATCAGAGCCGCAGTCCCGCAGGGGAGACCAAGAGGGTGTGGTTGGCCCTAGGAGTGGGGGAACCCAGAGCCGACAGGGCCTGCCTCTCATGCTGTCCCTTTTCCGAGGGTCCTGGGCTCCCTGGGGATGCAGGGGAGAGAGGAGCCTTTCTGCTCCCTCCTTGCCCCCTGCCCCTGGCTCGGATGGGACCCCCACCACGGACCCTCTGTTTCAGGCCCGCCCAGCGGGGTCTCCAGGGGACGCCCGGGAAGATGCTGACCTCTCGCTGTGCAGGCCCACGGACCATCACAGCTTCCTGCAGTGAGTCCGCGGGGCCCTCCTCCGACCAGCTCAGGGGTGGGATGCATTGACAGGAACGTCTCTCGCTGGAGGCAGGACCCACGTCCCCAGGTCAGGGCATCGTCCCCTGGAGCCCTCTGAGGGCCGGACTCTGCTCTGCCTGGAGCTGAGCGACCCGGGAGGCAGACCGAGAACGTGGCAGGATAGAGCGGGGCCTTGGGCCGGGTTCCCGGACACCCCAACGGGGGCCTCCACGCCTGCTTTGTGGGGCCCGGTTCCTGCCTCCTGCAGTCCGTCTGTGGGTCCGGTCAGTGCAGCTGGGACTGCCGCAGGCGAGGGGCTCGGGGACGGTGGCGTCCTTTCTGTGGGAGGGCGGTCCGGTCTGGGGCGAGGCCGAGAGGTACCCTTGGTGACCCTCCAGTCAGGCCGCCACAGCTCCCGAAGGCTTCTGGGGTTGGCAAGATGATGCCAGGGACATGGCAAGGTCAGGGACAGGTGATGGGCAGCAGAAGGAGGGGCCGACTGACCTGGGCTGGGGGCAGGAAGAGGGACAGGAGGCTGACCTGCAGGGGGGAAGCAGGGAAGGGGACCGCACAGTGGCCTTGCTACGAGGGAAGGAGGCTGTTGGGCTGATGGGCCCCGGGAGACCACACCGTGGCTGGAGACTCCGTGTGTGCAAGGCGGGTGGAGTCAGGGGACAGCAGGGTGATGGACGCAGTGATGGAGGGAGAGGCAGGCTAGACACTGGGCAGGCAGGCCCCGTGGGTGACCTCAGCCTGATGGTCACGGGGCACCCAGGTGGCACTGACCGGTCTCGGAGTGGCCCATCCCACGTCAGGAGCAGGGCCGTCCTGGGCGACCCTGAGGGACCCCCGCCCAGCCCACCCGGCACAGCCGCCTTCTCACGCCCCAGGCGGGATGCTGCTGCCCCGCCGAGCCACAGGCCGCTGGCAGCCCTGCCCTCCCCGGGGCCAGGCCTCCCTCCGGGGTCTCGGGGCCGTGGACGGGGCCTGGTGCTCAGGCTCTGCATCTCGTGCCCTCCAGGGAGAAGGAGCTGCCCGGCCTCAGCGCCCACAAGGCCAAGGTATGAGCCGGTCCTGGGCACCGGCAGGACATGGTGGGTGGGTATGGGGCCAGGGGACGGCAGACCCAGTCCCCAAAGCTGTCCCCAAGGCGATGTCACCAAACCTGTCCCAGGACTCCACACGCAGCCGGGAACGCACCTGAGCCCCGGAGACGCGGTCAGCGGGAGCGGCCCTGTGCCTCTCCGGCCCCTCTCAGTCTGTTCCCACGACGGCTCCGGCCCGCAGGGTGCCTGGACGCTGCCCATGGGCCGCTCTCCCCATCTCTGCGGCTTATCCGCTGCCCCCCTTCTCCTGTTCCAGCAACATCGCCAGGAAGCCCGCAGGGCCGACACGTGGGCGAAGATGCTGCGAAACTGGGACCACTACGGGCCCAGCGAGAAGGTGGGAGCCGCGCGCCCGCAGACGGCATCTGCCCCAACGGGGTGGGGGTGAAGCCCCGCCTCCCTGGACCCCGACCCCACGGGAGTGCCCCTTTCTGGGGAGAGTCTGCTGACAGAGCCCCAGCCTCTCCAGGCCCAAGCGGGCAGCGGAGGGAGCCACGGGTCAGGGCACCAGTCCCCTCCTCCTCGTGGGGGACGGGGCCCAGCTCCAGGGAGATCCAGCCTCTCGGGGGACACCACGGACCCAAAGCCAGAAGCTTCCAGATGTCTCGAGCTCCTGGGGCTCGGTGGGGCGGCCCTGGTTCTGGGTCCCAGCACGGCCTTCTCCCCTGCAGATGTGTCGGCGCCTGTATAAAGGGCTCCCTCCCCAGGTGAGGGGTCAGGTGTGGGCCGTCCTGCTCCGTATTGAGAAGGTGAAGTCCACCCACCAGGGGCTCTACGAGGTAAACCCTTGCGCCCTCAGCAGAGGCGTGGCCCTTGGAGGAGGCCTGGGCAGGAGCCGAGGGCAGCCCGTGGAGAAAGGCAAGCTCAGTGCCCAGGAGGACAGGGCTCCGTGCAGAGGAGGGGAAGACCACGGGCTGACCCTCGGGAGGGGCCTCAGCGCCCAGGGCTGCCAAGCAGGATCCCTGACACGGGCATCCCGGGCACGGTGGGCTCCTGTGGGGGGCCCCGCCTCAGAGACCAGGGAAGGAAGGTGGTGTCCACAGGACACGTCACAGGGCGGCTCGGGACGCTCCCTGCATTGGGGGCAGTTGGTGGCAGTTGGGGTTCCGTGCCCTGATGCTGGCTCCTCCCTCCCGGTTCTGCCCCAGAAAATGAAGGCGCGGGCCCAGCTCTTGTCCAAGGATGTCAGGCAAATTGACCTGGACGTGAACCGGACCTTCCGGAACCACGTCATGTTCCGGGACCGCTATGGCATCGGGTGAGGCTGGGGACGAGCAGGGCTCTGGGGACCGGGGGCTCCTCGGGGGGTCAGGCGGGACCCAGGGGGCTTCTGGGCGGGGGACGCGGGGTCTCTGAGGAGAGGGGAGGATGGAAGCAGACGCGGTCCGGCCGCATGGTGAACGTGGGCGGGAACCAGGGGTCACTACCTTCCCCCGGGGCTGCCGCGATGGGGAGGGCCCCGGGCCAGGGCCTCGCGGGGAAGCCATGTGCGTGGAACCCAAAGGTCGGCGTGGAGCTGGGACGAGGGGAGCGAGGCAGGGGTGGGCCCGTGGGTGGGGGCACTGCGGGGAGCTGGGGGCCTGGCAGCACGGACTCGGCCGAGCAAGGACACACATGGACAATCGAGGGCGCACGGTCAGGGGGAGAGTCCCGCTGGGTGTGTTTCTGCATGGACTGGCATTGTATTCTCGACAGCGGACACTGTTTGTCAATATAGCCAGGAAGTTCGAATGCCACCCAGCCCCGCCCCGGTCCCCTGCTCACCACCCGCATCCCCCGCCGCAAGTGTCCCGCCCCGAGCCTCGCTGAAGACCGCGGGCCCCTGGGGCTGCTCTCTGGTCCTCGGGGGCTCCCGTGCAGCCTGGTCAGACCAGAGCCACCCACCCTGCTCTCCCCGTCCCCAGGCAGCGAGCCCTGTTCCATGTCCTCCTGGCGTATCCGGTCTACGACCCCGTGAGTGTCCCTGCCGCCAGTCCTCCTGCCCCGTGGGTGCCCTTTGTCTCCAGGATGCCTGAGCAGGTGGGACACCAAGTTGGGACTCCAGTTCCCATGGCCCCAGAGACGCAAGGGAGGGGCCCTGGACCCTAGGACTGAGGCCGGGCTGGGGTGCAGAACTCAGTGCGGGGCAGGACAGCCCCTGCGTCCCTGAGCCCTGGGTCCCGGGGGCTCTGGCCTGCACCGCTGTGGTGCTAACGCTCGGGGCTGGTTCCTGAAGAGCCCGTGGGAGGTCGGGACCTGGGCGGGGAGGGCGGTTCCCACTGTCCTGACCTCTGCCCATTGAGGTGGCCCCGTTCCATGGGGTCTGGCTCTTGCAGGAGGTGGGCTACTGTCAGGGGATGAGCAACATCGTGGGAATCCTGCTGATGTACCTGGGTGAGGAAGACGCCTTCTGGGCCCTGGCGCAGCTGATGAGCTTGGAGACCCACGCCATGCACGGTAGGGGGCCTGCAGGGCGCCTGGGCGGGACTTGGAACTATGGACTCTCTCCCTGCAGGGCGCCCGCAGCAGCCGGGCAGGCCAGGACCCCCGCCAGCCCACCCCCCCACCAGCAAAGGGCACGGCCTTCTCAGGGCAGCCGTAGCCATGGCCACTGGCCCCAGCATTTGCAGACCGTTCTCGCCTTCCCACGGGGTCTTCAGCCCCCCTGTATGGCAGCCGGCTTGCCCGCCGGGTCCCCTGGCAGCCCACGGCCAGACAAAGCCTGGGTGTAGGCATCTCCCGCTCCCATGGGCCCTCAGCCCGGCACCCAAGCCCAGGCGTTGGGCCTGCGCACCCCCACACCCTCCCCGTGGGAGGCACGTCCCACCCCTCAGGGCTGGTAACCCCCTTGCCCCTGCCGCAACCAGCGCAGGAAGTGTGCTGGATCCTAGGGACTTGGTGCTCAGCCCGGCCCCCACTCAGCTGGGTCTCTGTGAGGAGGAGGTCTCTGGCCCGGCCCCCAGGCCTGGATGGCTCTGCGGCTGCCGGGGATGAGCGGGCGCAGCAGGGCGGGGAGGGCTGTGGGCACACGCTCCAGTCAGGGCATGAGAGCGGGGCCCCCGGCAGACTCACGGCCCACCTGGTGGGGGACAAGGCCCTGATGGTGGGGCGCCTGGGGCCTTCTCAGGGTTCTTCGCTCCGGGATTCCCAAAGCTGGCCCGTTTCCAGCGGCATCATGACCGCATCATGAAGGAGCTCAAAGGCCTGAAGAAACACCTGGCGAGTAGACGCTCCCCGGAGGCCCTGCCCTCCCGGCCCGGGGCAGGGGTAGGGGCCCACAGAACCCTGCCCACGCGGCCCAGAGCCCGGTGTCCGGCTCCGTCTCCTGCTGGGTCCAGGGCGCCCTCGGGGCTGAGCGGGGCCGCGGGGAGTGTGTCCACCTGGCAGCACGGGGCCCGGGGCAGGGAGGCGGCGGCCACCAGCTGGCCCTGAGCACCTTGTGTCCTTCCGCCAGGACGAGCAAGGGATGAGCTCGGGGCTGTACACCACCAAGTGGTTTCTCCAGTGCTTCATCGGCCGGGTAAGGCCCCCGGCAGACCCAGTCCCTGACCTGCTCCCGGCCCCGGGCCCGGGGGAAGCCCCGGCTCAGCCTCACCCTACAGACCAGCCAGGCATGACCTGGAGGCCCTGACCTGAGGCTCGCGGTCCAGACCCGTTCGGGGCTCCAGGCCTCTTGAGGACGTCCTGGGGACCGGCACTGTCCATCTCCGCCTCCCCAGGAAGGCCAGGTCAGCCTGGGAGCAGACAGGCCCTCCGCCCCTTCTGCGGCCAGCCTGGAGTCCTGTCGGGGGTGTGGGCACCAAGGGTGGGGCAGTGTCTGTGGCCCCCAGGTCTGGGGGTTGTACTGGCCCGGGCCCTTCCCACCCAAGGTCGTCTGGAGCCCATCTTCCCCCGGAGGAGGACACCCACGGGACGGGCTGCGGGGCCCCATCTGACGCAGCCAGGGGGCGGCAGGGGCTGGGCAGAGGGGAGACCTTTGCACAGGCAGAGAACCCCTGGACCCCCTGAGGCGGCTCCTCCCACACCCGCTCTCCCCGCAGACCCCCTTCGCGCTCACCCTGACGCTGCGGGACGCCTATGTGCTGGACGGAGAGCGCGTCCTCACGGCTATGGCCTACACCGCCCTCCGGCTGCACCGCGGTAAGGGACCCTGCAGGAGCCCAGGGGTGCCCGATGCAGGTGTGGGGGGCCGGGGAGACGGCCCCTGCTCCCAGGAGCGAGGAGCAGGCAGGCCTTGGTGGAGGGACACAGGCCCGCCGGTGGCTTGGGGCCCCCTGCAGAGGAGCAGTGGGCACGGGGCCTCCCCTGCACGGCTCGTGGTGCTCCTGGGAACAGCGGGATGCTCAACCGCTATCCCCAGGCGGGATCCGGGGACGGTGAGGAGAAGCCCCTCCGCTCTGACTCACACCCATTGCCCAGAGCGCCTCCTGAAGCTGCCCCTGGAAGGGCTGCAGGGCTTCCTTCAAGACACCCTGGCCCAGCCCTGGGCCCTGGAGGACGAGGCCGTCCTCAAACACCTTCGTGCCTCCGTGACCCATCTGCGACGGAGGAAGTGCGACCTGCCCCCGCCAGGTGGGCTCCTGTCCCCGTCCCCTCCCGCCTCGCCCTCCTGGGGCAGCTCACAGTGGACCCAGTCCCTGGGGGCCTTCCTCCTCGTCTCTGTCCCTCTGCTCTTCTGCTCCAACCTCGGGGAACCCAGGCCAGGCCCAGGCATCGGGGCGCTCCCTGTGGGGCGGGGCGTCTGCGGCCTGGGTCAGGTGTGAGGGGCAGGCCAGGGTGGACACGCAGGCAGCCGGGAGCACACCCTGGGGCCGAGCCAGCTGGGCGCAAGCAGCCTGCTGGAGACGCTTACCCAGCCTGCCTCTTTGCAGCCGGCCCTGAGGAGTTCCCCACGATGTCCCTGGGCCAGGAGCAGATGTCCCCAGCCCCAGCGGCCTTCCTCCCTTCTCCTACCCTGGAGACGCTCTCCGGAGCAGACGGGCTGGCCTCCCCAGGCCCAGCCGCGCACACTGAGCAGCCGAGACCCCTTCCCAGCCAGGCCATGCTCAAGGCCGAGCAGCCGCTGCGGGAGGGAAGGTCGACGCAGTCCTTGGCTGCACCCCTGCCGCCGGGAGCCCCTGGGACCCCGGTTCTGTCGCGGCTGCCCCCGCAGCGATGCAGTTCCCTCCCCAACCTCCCAGGACACCAGGGGGCTGCATGCAGGGGGCCTGTGGACATGGCCTTGAGGCCACAACCGTGGACCCCTTTCCCTTCAGCCCCTGCCGGGGCCACCCCTGTGGCCACACCCCATTTCAGGCCCCAAAACGTCTCTGGGTCTCCTGGGACGAGGTCTCCCCAGCCTAGGAAGGAGGAGGCCGTAGGGCCCAGGACACCCTTCCTGCCCCGGGGCCTCTGCAGCTCCTGCCCGTGTGGGCTTGGACCAGCCCAGCCGAGACGCATGCGGACCAGCGCTGAGCCTGCAGCCTCAGGGCCCCGCACATGCCCGGGCCCCTCTGACCGCCTCCTCGACGGGGAACGTCGATTCCCCTAGGCCTCTGGAGAAGAGCGTGGGGGCCGAGAGGCTCTGGGCAGCCAGCACGGCGCCCTGCCTCCTCACTCTGGACTTTTTAGAAGGTGGCACCCCCGCCAGGAGGTACCAGTCACTGACCTAGTGGGACCTCCTCTGGTCTGATCCCAGGCCCCCGGGAGCAGAGACAACACGAGCTCCCCCACGACCAGAAGGAAGACTGATGGGTCTGAGGCCCCATGGCCTTGGGCAGTCCTGAGTTCTGACCCAAAGCTGCTCAAGTCCTTGAAGAACTCTCTGTGTCCGCCTAGGGCCTGGGAATACCCCACGGATCCAGGACTTCCACCAAGGGCAGCGTTGGGGACCACAGGTCACCCCAGCCTGGGCGCAGCAGGGACGGGCTGGTGGGCCATGCCCTCCCCTGCCCCACAGGAGTAGGGTTAGGTGCTGCCAGAGCCCGGGTCCCCAGCGGTCACCTGGCACCACGGGGCAGTGGCCGAGGCCAGGCAGACGTGCCGGGACCCTGTCCGGGAACCCCGACGCCGCACCCCGGCTCAGGTCCGCGTCCTCAGCACCTGCCTCTCAGGGCCCCAAACTCGGGAAACGTGCCGACACCCCAGTCAGCTCAGGCGCCAAGTGGGGGACGCTGGCACCCAGGCCTCCGCGGGACTTCCGCCTTCCCTGATGGAGAAGCTGGTGTCCGTCCCCAGGGCAAGGCTGGCACCCTTGGTTCTGAGCCCCTGTTGACTGCTGGGAAGTTCAATAAAGTGTTGTCGTGGTCGAACGCAAAGCCGGCCTGTCCGGTGGAGCCCAGACTCTCTGCGAGACGCGCCACACAGACGCGCCAGACAGAAGAGGGCGGCTCGGCCCAGGCCGCCTCCCCAGACCCCGCAGGGCTCCCCGCACAGGGGCCTCCAGGCAGACAGCGCTGAGCGACCCGGGGCCCTTCCCATCTCACCCAGACGCCGGCATCAAGACCATCCAATAATTTACTGCGACTCAGCCTGTGCCCAAAGGACCAGGACGGGGCTGGGAGGAGAGTGACAGCCGGTGCCGGTGGCCTCAGGTCACCACAGTCTGTGCAAAGCGTCCTGGGAGGTGTGCGGACTCCGTGCAGGGAGCCTGGGCCGGCTCCGGCGGCGCTTCCTTCCTTCCTTCCCCTGCCCCTCCCTCCGACGGCAGCGCCGCCTCCCGGCACCCGGCACCTGCATGCTCCATGCCTGTGCTCCGTGCCCGGGCGTGCTCTGGGGGCACAGAGGGCCTGCGGGATGTCGGGGAGGGGGCGGGGGGCCCCGAAGGGACGTCAGGACAGCAGACACTTGCAGCTCATGCAGCCCGGGCCCCCCTCGTCGGGCGGGCTCAGCTTCCGCACCTTGTGTTGCCGGATCTCGCGCACCAGCGTGTAGAAGGCGTCCTCCACGCCCTGGGAAGAAGGGGCCGGCTCAGAGTGGGCCTCGGCCTGGGGGCCTGGCAGGGGAGGGGACCGAGGGACCCCCGGCCTCAAGCTCACGTAGAATCCCTGCCGTTCCCCACCCTCTTCCCATCCTGACTCCCATGTGGCCGCCGGGCCCTGCTCACCCCACAGCCCCAGGCCTGCCCCCACCAGGCAGCTCGCTCCTCAGGAGCCTCCCCCACAGGGCGGGCCGGGGTCTGGCTCGCAGCTTGAACATCCCCGTGTCCCACTCCTTTCTGACCTACCAACCTTGCCCCACCAGCCCATGAAGGGGGCAGGGCCAACTAGGGCCCAACAAGGGCACTCTGGGGGCCAAGGAGCCAGGGCCCCAGGGTCGCCGCTCCGGCCTGGCTCAGGGCAGCTCTCTCCAGGGACCTCCGCCTCTCCCTGGAGCTGGGTCAGCCCAGACCCTGGGCCCCTGCCTCCCTCGCTGCCCTACCGTCCGGGGACACTTACAGCGCTAGGGGCCGCTGGGTCACGGGGGTCCCGGAGGGTCCCAGAGGGTCCCGGAGCTGGAGCCAGAGCCAGAGCGGCTGCCCTGTGTTGGGGGAGAGGGGGCAATGAGCACTGCTCCCTGGCAGGGGCGGGGCGGGGCGGGTCCCTGGCTCACAGTGGGGTGGGGAGCCCGCTCACCTGGCGCGTCTTGGCTGACGTCTCGATGTAGGGGATGCCGTAGCTGCGGGCGAGGTCCTGTGCCTGCCGGGACTCCACGGTGCGGGCCGCCAGGTCACACTTGTTCCCCACCAGCACCATGGGCACGTCATCGGAGTCCTTCACTCGCTTGATCTGCTCCCTACAAGGAAAAACGTGGGAGCCAGTCGCTCGGCTGCAGGCACAGCTGCATCCAGGGGCAGGACGGCGACACGAGGAGAAACGAGGACAGAGACGCCCCAAGAGCCGGCCAGCAGCTCACCGGTACTGGTGGATGTCCTCAAAGGACTTGGTGCTGTTGATGGCGAACACGCACAGGAAGCCCTCCCCGGTGCGCATGTACTGGTCTCGCATGGCGCTGTACTCCTCCTGGCCCGCCGTGTCCAGGATGTCCAGCAGGCACGTCTCCCCGTCGATAACCACTTGCTTCCGGTAGGAGTCCTGCAGGAGGACAGGGCTTCAGGAACCCCCCCGCCTCTCCCAGGATGGGTCCATACTGGGCACCTCTCCTGCCCCGCCCCCAAGTCCCACAAGTCGGGGACGCCCTCCCGTGGAGCACACGGAAGACAAGCCCACCTCAGGAGTCAAGGCTGGGGACGGGAGCGACGACACTCACCTCGATGGTGGGGTCATACTCATCCACGAAGTGGTTCTGGATCAGCTGGATGGTCAGGGCACTTTTCCCCACGCCTCCAGCGCCCACCACCACAAGCTTATATTCCGTCATTGCTCCTCAAGGGCTGAACCACGGGGCACTGCGGTGGTCTCCCGTCCCGCCTGCTGAGGGAGCGGCACTGAGCACAGGCCCAGCCCCACGGAGCAGGCCTGTGAGCTCCCCGCGCTGCCGCCCCACCCTCTGGCCCCAGACAGCCAGGGAACAGGCCCCAGCGCCCCCCACCTGCAGCCCCTCCAGCCCGGGGGTGGCAGAGGGCCCCCCTCCGGCTGCACTTATGGCTCTGGGAGAGCAGGGAGCTGCCCCCAAAGGCAGAGCTGACAGCTGAGAGCATCTCCCAACCACGCACCCAAATTAGAAGTTGCTGGGTAGGCAGAAAGCCTCAACTGGAAGCCCTGCAGGCTGAGGTCCCCTCCCTGCAAGAACAGGTCCGGCCACAGCAGCGTGCCCAGGCAGGCCAGCGCCAGCCTTCAGCCGGCTGCAGAACCACCCCCCCCCCCCAGCATGTTGCTGCCTTGGACAAGCATTTACTGAGCGCCTACTGCATGCCAGCTGCTGTTCCAGGCGCGGGGTGACAGGCAGAGAAAGAAGCCCCCGCCCCCTTCTCCAAGGAAAAGGCCGGCACGCGCTAAAATAAGGGGAAACCCACGGGATCCTGCTGCCATACGGGCTTTGGAGAAAGGAGACCCAGGAGGCGGCCCGCGCGGGTTGGGGGGAGGAGGGCTCCCGGTAACGGACGGAGAGAAACAGGCCCAGCGGAGGCGCGGAGCAGGGGTGCAGGTGGGCGAGACTCAAGGCCTCCAGCTGGGCTGTCCCGATCTGTGAGGCTGAACGCGGGGTGCCCTTGCTCCTGTCCCCACAGGGCAGCGATCTCCTAACCCCTGGCCGCCGGCTGTGTACCGCGATGGCCGCCCAGGGCCCGAGCCCTTGGGAGCGCGCCGTGCGACTCGAGGGGGGCCGCGGCGGACCTCGGCCGGGGGGCCCCCCGCACGCTGCCCGCGAGCACGGCTGGGGCCCCGCGCAGGGCAGGGCCAGGGGCGCGGACGCACCGCGCCCCGCCGCCGCCCGCCGCCCGCCGCCCTCCCGCCCGCGGCTCACCTGCGCCCCCGCGCGCCCCGCCGCCGCCGCCGCGCCTCCAACGCCCCGCGCCGCAGCTCCGGTCGGGGCCGCCGCCCGCCCCCCGCCCGCCCCCGCCGCACTCACCGCTCACTGGCGCGACTGCCCTCGGGGCCGGGGCCGGGGCGGGGGCGGGGAGAGGGGCCGCGGCCGGGGCGCGCGGCTCGCCCAGCGCATGGGCTCGGTCCGCGGAGGGTGCGGCTCCGGCTGCGGGCGGCGGGGCGCGGGCGGCGGACACTCGGGGCGGGGGGGCGGGGGGCCGGCGCACGCCCCGCCCTGCGTCCGTCCGTCTGCCTGGCGCGGCTTGCCATTGGCCGAGAGCGCCGGGCCCCGCCCAGGAGCCGTCCCGCCCCGCTCCGGTTGGCCGACCCGCCCGCCCGTCAAGAGCCGTGGCCGGGCGGGGCTTCCGGGAAACGGCGCGGGGGGCGGTGCGGGCCCGGGAGGCCCTCGTGCGCCGCGGCCTAGCGGGTGGGCTCTGCCAGGCCGGACGACCGCGAGGACGCGAGGGTCGCGGGGCCGGGGGCGACGGCCTCCCCGGGGCGGTTCCGGGCTCTCCCGGGGGAATGCGGGCCCCTCAGGGAAGCCGGCCGGCGGGCGCTCGCAGCTGGGCGGGGTCGCTGCGGTCCGGCTCCAGCGCCGGCCCTGCCCGGGAGGGCTTCCCTGCGTCGCGACGCGCTGCCCACCGACGCGGCCCCGGAGCCGAAGGCCAGCCCGGGGGACGAGCCTCAGGGAGGGTGGGGGCCAGCACCGCGGGCGCCGCCCGGACTGGGGGACCGAGGGGCGGGCGGAAGCCTGGAGCAAAGCGCAGGGGCGGCCGGGACGCGGGCCAGGCTCTCGGACGGCCGCGCCGGAAGCCTCTGGGACCCCCAGTGGCCGGAGGCTCGGCTGCCTTGCACCCCTCTTCCCGCGCGGTGGCTCCGGAACGGGCGCCTGCGCCCCTCCCAGGACACCTGGGACCTCGGTTAGTCCTGGGGCGCGGCACAGCCGGTGCGCCCGGGGCCAGAAGGTGCCGGCCGGGGGGTGAGGGATGGGGGCCCGTCTGAGCCCACGGAGCAGCGAGACACGCATACCCTTTCTATCCTGTAGAGGGGGTCTTGCTTCTCTCTAGGGCGCACCCCCGCCGGGGCTCCGAGGTCGGGCCTTCTCCGCACCCCCTCACCACCGGCCTCGCCCAGCTTGAGCAGGCCCTGCAGACCGGCCCACCCAGCTGCCCGCCGCCCAGCGCTTCCATCCCTGCAGACGCTTACCGTGTGGCCCAATTAACAAGTGGTACCCAGCTAATCCCACCCGAAAGTTGCTCGGAGCGGTGCACTGAAATCTCCCCCATCCCAAGCACAGACGCACATCCCATCTCCTTCCGAGATTTTCAAAAAGACATGGTTTTACCGTTTTAAAAATTTTCAGAGTGGTGCATAAACACACCTTCCTTATTTACAAAGAAAGAACGGTGCAGGACACATGCGCTCGGACGCCACCCCTTCCCATCCCCTATCCCCTCCCATGCCGGCTCGGAGCTGTTCTCTGGGAGCTCACCCCACTGCAGGCCGTGACCTCGGCGGACCCCCTCGGGGGCCGCCCCCGCCGCAGCGCATCACCGACCCCACGTGCCGAGGCAGTGCTAGAACAGGGCGGGATTCGCGCCTGGCGCGCATAAATGGGAGCGGGTGGCGGCGTCCCTCGCGAGCATGGACACTCCAGATTCCCCTCCGCGTGTCCAGATCTGCGTTTCCCTCCTCTTCGGGGGATCCTTTCCCACGGCGCTTCCTTTTGTTTTGGCATCGACCACACTTGGAGGCGAGCGCACATCCCTGAAGGCCGGGACCTCAGGGACGACCCTCCCAGCCTGGAAAGGTGGGCGCTGCTCTGCACCAGACACCGCCTTTGCAGGGGCTGACCCCTAGCCTGTCCGCGCCCCGGCCTCCTCGCCACCCCCCCGCCCCCCGCGGCTTGATGGCCTCTCACCTCCGCCCCCTGGTTCCCGCCCAGCGCACAGGGCGCCTACCGCGTGGGGCCGAGCCCTCCAGATCCCAACCCAGTGGGCTGCTGCCCCGCCCCGCCCGCCTGCCCCAGCAACCGTTGCTGAGGGGCGTGGCTGAGCCCGGAGGTTCCCGCGGCCTCATGAATATTGTAGCATTCAAATGAGGCTCCGGCCTCGTTGCCATGGCGCCCCAGCCACGCAACCCTGCCACCGGAAGACCGACCCCGAGTCGGAGTGAGCGCCCGGCAGCGGAGGGCGCCCAGGGCGGTGGCACCGGGACCGACCCCTCAGGTGAGAGCCAAGCACGCCCATGGGACTGGGCGGCAGGCCTCGCTGTGTCTCCCCCGTGCCTGGGGGAGACTGAGGCCGAGGACGGGTCCTAGGATGAGGAAGCAAAGCCAGTGGGAGACTCGGCGGTACCCCTAGTTGTCCAGTCTGGTCCTTCAGGGGCCCCGCCCACAACCCTAGCCGTGCTTCGAAGGGTTCAAGGCCCTGCGCCTGCCGGGGAGAGGGAGGCAGGGACCCAGACTCCGCTCTGGGTGTTTCCATAGTGGGGACCTAGGAGGGGACCAGGCCCTGCCCTCCGAGCCCCTCTACTCTGAGGTGAAGGGGTGCCGTGGTGCAGGGGACCCGGAGAGCTGACGACCCAGGCCAGGGGCTGGCATTAGCCTGGGCTGTGGACTGTGGACACAGGCCCACAGGTTTCCAGCTGGGGAGGTTTGTGGGGCCATGAACGGACAGTTCCAGCCAGTGCATGAGTGGGAGGGGACAGTGCTTATGTGGGAGCTGCGGCTACCAGCCCAGGCCTGGCTCCTTGGACCCCGAGACCCTTGGGCTAGACAGGACCAGCACGCGGGGCCGGGTCAGGGTAGGGCCTCTAGCCAGCTGCTGTCAGGCACAGAAGGGAAGGCAGTGGGCTCGGCCCAGGACGATGCCCAGAGGCATCCTGGGGCTGCAGCCTGACCAGCCTATACACTCCCTAGCCTATACATCCAAGGCTGGGATGAGGGCAGCCAGCACTTCCAGAAGGCGCAGTGGCAGGGCCCTCCTGCCAGGCTTGGGGCTTTTCACCAGCTGGAGAAAGGCAGACAGCAGAGGGAACCTGTGGAAAGAAATCCTGCCTGGAAACCCTGTGAGTCTGTATGTTGGGGCTCACCTGCACGGCCTTGACCTCCTTGGACCCTCAGTGTACAGATCACTTTCCGGATGAGGCCACTGAGGCACACAGAGCCTGGGCAGCTTGTCGCGGGGCTCAGCAGCCCCTTCTGCCGCTTCTGCGCAAGCCCAGCTGGCCGCCCTCCCAGCCCCGGGCATGAGCGAGAGCGCGCAGCTTCATGCGTCCAGGGGCTGAGAGAGAGGAGCAGTGCTGGAGTGTGCCCCCACCACACCCACCAATTCCTCCAGCGTGTAGGGGAGAGCCCCCCTTCCGCACATGCGGACACGGCAGGCAAGCATGCTGCTTGCACAGGGCCCACGTTGTCTTGGGGTGCAGTGCTCACTCCAGAGAATGAGCTGAAGAACAGAACATGTCAGACTTCTCAGGAAAGTAAATCTAGGAAGGGCAGGGGTAAGACAGGTGCAGCGGTCAGCCAGGCCTCAACCCAAGTTGGAGGGAAGTGACCAGAACATTCCAGGCAGACTTCTGGCTCTAACCCTAGAGATGACTCCAGGGCCAGGGGTCAGGCCGGGCATCCGCATCTTTAAGGGGCAGTGCCAGGCGAGCCTCGTGCAGGTGTCCAGGGACATACTGGACAACGTCCCTTGGAGCCTGGGGCTGAGGGGGATCCAGAGGGACAAAGTGCCAGGGAGGCCCGCCCGTGAGAAACAGTTCAGACTGACAGGCCCCGGACCCCTTTTGGAGAGAGGATGGCATTAGTCACCACCTGACTGTTCCTCATCAGCCAGTCCAAGTCCCCCATCAGGATGATCAAAGGACCTGAGGGGCCAGTGCCCAAACAGACAGCCCCGACCACCTCCACACCTGGCCCTATGACCTCAGCCCGGCCTGTCCCAAATGCCCCGGCCAGGAGGCCACCACAACTCTCTCCTGCAGGTGTCGCCTGAAGACACATGCTGCTGCCTTGTCTGGATGTTTGACCCGTGGTGGGGAAAGGCATCTGCCTCCAGGTGAGGGGCTTGGTGGGCACAGGGAACGCTTGAGAGCCTGACCCCGGGCCCCCAGGCTTAGAGACCATTGGTGGAGACACACAGCACAGGGCCTGAGCCCATGGCTTGCTGCTGGCCCCAGTTGGCAGAGCGACCATGACCTAGGGCCTCCCCTCAGACGCTCAGCCTGGGCAGGACCTCAGATGGGGAGTCCCTGCTGTGGACCCCGAAGGAAGGAGGGGACCCGCCCAGACCCCAGTGGGTGTGAGCCAAGGCTGAGCGGCGATGGTGAGGCCACCACAAGCCCCCTGGCAGGCTGCGACTGAGTGAGCGAGAACCCCATCGGAGCCAGGCAGGGTGAGCCCCAGAGCCTTGCTGCGCGGGGTCCCGACCAGGCTGCAGATCAGGGGAAGAGCAAAGGCTTAGTGGCTTTGCCCTCTGCCTGTCCTCGCAGGTTGGATGTGAATGGCCCAGGTCTGGGACAGAGCCCACGGGCCTCGGCCGAGCGCGGCCACGGTCCCAGTGTGGGAGCTGAGCTGGCAAGGCCTGCGGACCCCCGCCCACAGAGCAAGGACCCAGGGCGCCACAGGGACAGGCGTGCCGAGCGGCTGGACAATGAGTCCCTGTCGCCTGCCCGGCTGGTGAGTGCTGAGGGGTGGGGGGCTCAGGCCACAGGGGTCCGACGGGGCAGCATGGGGCACGTCCAGCCTGCGCTCGGTCCACAACCCACCAAGCCCTGACAGGACCACTCTCCGCGCCGCCGCGTCCCCAGCACCGCTCCACCCTCAGGGCCAGCCCCAGGGGCCTGGTGACACCCATGGCCCCCAGGCACTCAGGACGCCCAAGGGCATGAGCTTGGCAGGAGCTCCCAAGTGTTCTCCTGGTGCGCAGGAACCACTCCGTGAACCCCAGAAGCCCCTGTTGGAGCAGCGCCGTTCCGGTGGGAGACCGGGCGGCAGACAGTGCCAGGCGCATGGAAGGGGCAAACCTCCAGGGGTCAAGGAAAACACAAGCAAAGGGAGAGTCCCCTGCCATCCAGGGCGGGCTGGCGAAGCGGCGGCCACTCCAGGGTCCCACTGACGGTGTCCGGGGCAGCTGGGGAGGGCTTTCTCCCAAACCTGGGGGGGGGTTTGCTGCCGCCCCCCACTCCCACCCGGTGGCCCACTGGGAGGTGCAGAGCCTTCGTGACTCCAGGTTCCCACCCAGCAACCCCTCTGGGCAGCTCCGTACCCACCGTTGGCCATGCTGAGGGGGCAGGTCCCACTGGGTCCAGGCACTTCCACGGGCAGCCCGCAGGCCCACACCCACCCTTGCATGGGGTAAGAAGGTGCAGTGCCCGGGGAGGGGTCCCTTGGAGACTCAAAAGTGACATGCCACCAGCGTGCAGAAAGGAGCCTGGCTGCCTGAGGTCCCTGCCCGCCTTCCGACCAGCTGAGTCACAGAGAAGCATCCGCACTGGTCAGGGAAGGGGGAGGGACACTCCCGCTGGGCCCCATCCCCAGGCTCCAAGCCAGCCCCTCTGTGTGCACGGCCCTCCAGCCATGCCCACAGGCCCGTGTCTTCCCAGGGTCTCGATCCAGTGTGGGGTCCATCAGGACGGCCCTCCCACCAGCTGCTCGGCTGGGGGACAGAGACAGGCCCACCCCTGCACCGGCCAGCTCTGGGGTCCCCTGTCCCTCCGCATGTGTGAGGCCTGGTTCAGACCCCACAGGTGGGCTTGTTGGAGGGGCCCTCCTGGGGTCACAGGGGCCACCAGGCTGTGCGGACGACAGGCTGACCCGTGCACGGCGCTGAGGTCGCGTCTGCGGGACAGAGCAGCCGGCTGGGGACAGAACTCCCTGCTCCGGACAGCAGGACAGGGAGGGTCCAGCCTGGCCGTGCCAGGCAGTGCCGGGAGCAAGGTGCGGGTAGGGGCAGGCCCCCCCACCACACCCTAGCTGGACCCAGAGGGGGACCAAGCCTCGTCACCCACCTGGTATCACGCTGGGAGCCAGGCCGGGAGCTGCAGACTTTCCTGGGGTTCACTGGACTCTGTTTCCTTTCCTTTCCATTTTGTGTTCGTTCGTGGAAGACAGTGCGCAGCAGGGAGTGTTCCTGCAGAAGGGCGTGTGGTCACTGTCTTCCTCAGACGGATGGCGGGGGACGTCCCTGCCACACAGAAGGCTGTGTACGGCCTGGGAGCCCTACCGAATCGGGCTGGTCGGGCTGCAGACAGCATCGTGACTCTGTCCCCTCAGATCCGCTTTGGACACCCCTCATCGTCCTCAGGGCGGCGCCCACCCACGACACTGTCGGGTGGACCTTGGTGACACTAAGGCACCCTGCAGCCGTCCTGTGGGGCTTCCTTCCCCAGCACCTGGGCCTGGTGCGTCTCCGTATGTGTCTGTCATCTGTGGACACACAACGCTGACCACAGACCGCCCACGTTCTGGCCGCAATGATGGGTGTCTGTCCTCAGGCTTGGGGTCTGCCCGGCAGGTTCCCACTGGGATCCAGGCTAAGGGGGCCATGTGGGGCAGCCCTGCTCATGGTCGACCCCTGGGGGGAAGCAGCAGGTGAACCCAGGTGCACACTTGAGGGCTCCCTGGGCCAAGCCCGGCGTGGATACGGCCACCTGCTCTGGGGTCCGTGTTATCACTGGGCGGGAAACGGACGACAGTTCTAATTCAGGGGAGGAGTGACAAGTGTGAGCAATGGCCCACCTGTCCCCACACCCCCAAGTCCCCATTAACCACACGTCAGGTGAGCCCAGCGTCCTGGGAGAAAATGTTTGCACTGGGCACATCTGAAGAAGGGACCCCGGCAAGCACGAAGCCCAGTGTGGCCTCACGGCCAGCCTGCCGGGTACGCATAGCAGGGTGACTCACCGGCCTCTCCCCCTTGAGGAGGGGTCTGGGGGCCCGCTGGACACGTGTTTGGGCACCGCATGCTGGGAACACACTATACCAGAGATTGCTGTCCCTGTGGTGGCTTCTGTCCGTCCTGGGGCCTCCTTCCTTCTCTGCCCAGCTCCTACCTGGAGAACATGGTCCCGAACACCGGCGCTTCGGACGGTCCCTGTGAGCCCCGGTGTGCGCCGTGGCTCGCTGGTGGTCAGAGGTCACCACACCTGCTTTTCAACATGGTAGAGTCCAGTGACGCCGGGTGCCGAGAGCCATGCCCGTGACGGGGTCCGGACACACCTCTCTGCGACTCAGCCACTGCAAACGGGGTCACCAGCTCCGTGGAGGCCTCCCCTGAGAGCCCCAGAGCCTCTGCAGGGGTAGCGGCCGCAGGGCACCCCAGTTGGCTCATAAAACAGACTCCCACAGCCACCCGTCCTTCAGACCTCCTCGGCCTTTTCCTTGGCTGATGGAAGGGAGACATGACCTCGTCTTCCAGACGCATGGTTCCACATCTCTGAGCACCCTCCCTTCCCTCTGAGCCCTGTGTCTCCTGGAGCCTTATGTGACAAGTTCCTCACACACGTTTTCTGCCACCCGGCCGCCCCGCGGGACACTCCATTGCCGCACAACGCACACATCTGTCTTTTCAGCCCCGGCAGCGCTCACATCGGCCTCCCAAACTGGTCCTAAACCGTCTGTTATATGGGGGCCCGTTCCATGGGTCTCGCGGGGACACTGGCCCTCAGGCCAACTCTGCAGATGGGCCCCCAGCCAAGCTCGGGTACTGTCTCTTTTCACACCCCGTGCTCTCATCCCCCGCCGGCCTGCACTGACCGCGGCTGAGGTCAGCAGAGACGAGGCAGGGAAATGTGTGCCACCTGTCCCAGCCCCATGGCCAAGGGCAGGGACGTCACAGGGAGGGAGTGACCCCTGTCCAGTCCCCACAACTGACCTGTCATCGATTTCTGCAGCGGGCCCTGGCCCAGGTAGATGACCTTCGACTGGTGAGCATGCTGGAGATGTGTGTCAACACTCGTGAGAACAGCCTGGGAAACTTCGGTGAGAGCCCCTCCCTGCCCGCGCCCCGCCCTCCCTGCCCGCGCCCCGCCCTCCCTGCCCGCGCCCCGCCCTGGCGAGCTCGGACTCCTCTCTGAGGGCCCATCGGCCCGCGCCCCCCGCGTGGCCAGCCAGGCTCTGGTCTTTGCACCCCTGCACCCCACGGACCTGCCCTGTGCCCTACGAGACTGCCCTGCACCCCACGGGCCCACCCTGCACCCCTCTTTAAGGGATCAGGACCATCCCGCAGGGTCAGTGCCCTGTTCCTCAAGGGAATCTAACTTGGAACCCTTTGCCAGGGGCTTTGGGGTCCACGGGGACACCAGCCAGGGGCTTCCTGTGCTCTGGCACCCAGTGCTGCGAGCTGACCGAGGCAATGGTCTGGGTGCCCAGGGCTGGCCCTTGGATCAGGGGCAGGACCCAAGCTGCAGTGGCCCCACCCATGCCAACGAGGCTCCTCTGCTGCAAGCAGACTCGCGAGTCCCATGGCCTCTCGGCCTCCTGGTGGCCCGTTCCACTCAGGCACACCTCCCGCACCCGCCGAGGCCGAGGCTGCACCAGGACAGCCCGGTGGGGCACGGATGCCTCCGGAGGCTGCTGAGAGGGGACTGCGGGAGTGCAGCCTGGTCACCCACCGCTCCTCCCGCGGCGCACAGGGGTGCACCTGCCCAACCTCGGCCAGCTGAAGCTGAACGGCAGCTGCCTGGACTCCGTGCGGTGAGTGCCCCTCTGGCCGGGGGCGGAGGGTCCCCACGGAGGGGCTCCTGGGTGTCCTGCGGTGTCCGTCTCCCAGCCCTAATGCCTACACTTCCAGCCCGACCTGGGTACATGCAGCTTGTGTCCCCCAGCTGGGTGGACGGCCCTGCTGATGGTGGCCCACGCCGCCCAGAGCCCGTGGTCAGTGTCAGGCCGGCCACCCAGGTCAACAGACTGTGGGGTGCCTGGGAGGTGCCCCCGACCTTCCGCAGAGGGTCCTCAGCCAGCAAGAGGTCTCTGGTGGGTGCCCCAATGCTACCCAGGCCTTCAGGGTTTTGGGGCATCCCTGTACCACTGGGCGGGGAGCCTGGGGGGTCAGGCTGGTCCCCATCAGCCCTTGTGCCCAGCAAGACCAGCACGGCCTCACGTAAAACACAACAGCACTTTTTTCCCCAAGATTTTATTTATTTATTTGACAGAGACACAGCGAGAGAGGGAGCACAAGGGGGAGAAGGAGAGAGAGAAGCAGGCTTCCTGCTGAGGCGGGAGCCGGATGCGGGTTCGACCCAAGGACCCTGGGATCCTGACCTGAGCTGAAGGCAGACACTTAACGAATGAGCCACCCAGGCGCCCCAACAGCACTTTAATAATCAATTTAAAAGACAAAATTCAAAACTAAGGACAGATTAATGTCCTTTGTTTACCTCATTGGCTGGAAAGAACAAAGCCCAATTACTACCAGACAGTTTTCGGTGCTGTAGCAAAATGGGCTGCATGAAGACACTGCTGATTTGGGGCGCCCGGGTGGCTCAGTCGGTTAGGCGTCTGACTTTTGGTTTCAGCTCAGGTCCTGATCTCAGGGTCATGGGATCAAATTCCCCATCGGGCTCCCTGCTCAGCGGGGAGCCTGCTTCTCCCTCTGCCTCTGCCCCTCCCCCCGCTCAGGTGCTCGCTCGCTCACTCTTTCTGACAACTACGTAAATAAAATCTTTAAAAAATCATCGAAAAGGATATAATAAAACACTTGAAGGCCTGGAAATGGAAGCAAAGTAAGCCAGAAGACCGCGTGGCCCCCAGAGCAGGGAAGCTTCGAGCAGGTGTCCGGGAGCCGCAGCCTGGCGTGCTCCCACCGGGCCGTGCGAGGGTCTGGAAACGGCACCTCGGAGACGCCCCACATGCGTGGTTAAGCAGTGTTCTGACAGCTTAATCGTACTGATTAAGTACACATTAGCTCAGCGAGGAACAAGGTACCTCGGGAGCACTTGAGCAGGAGGCCGTAAGGAGCGGCAGAAGGGATTAACGGTTTAAGAAGTGTGACCCACCGGTTGTGACAGCACAGGAAAATTCAACTCCAGGAAAAATGATTCGATCATAAATTACAAGAAAACCTGTTCTGTCCCTGCATGACAACAGTGAGAAGCACGATGACTCTCGTGGTTCCTTCCGTTACCAAATGCTGAGGCTCGGCCACAGGACATTTGCTAATGTTCACGGGCTGCAGGTGGACAGAAGCTCGTGAACGGAAACGGACGGAGTCTGATGGTCCGGGAAACTCGCGTCACGACATAGCTGGTAACCACCGCGTTCGGGACCTGAACTCGCAGGCAGGAGGGAAGCCTGGCCGGCCCGGGGAGGCGCAGCTCCGGATCTCAGGGTGCAGACCGCGAGCCCCGTGTTGGACGCAGCCATTACTTAAAAAAACAAAAGTCAAATTTCAGGCAGGATATCAAGGACTAGAAAACAGTTTTCAACGGAGGGTCCGTCTGTCCGGTGGAAGCTGAGAGAGAACTCGGCCCCCGCCGGCTGGGAGAACGCGGCTCCCCGCCTGCTAACGAGTTGTTAACTGAGCCGCGTGCGTGTCTCCCACCGCGGCCACCGGCGGGGCTCGCCCCGCAGTCCCTCAGGAGGGGGCCATCTGCTCGCTGCTTCCTGGTCCCTGTGTGGCCTGATCGGGCTTCACACGGCCAGGCCCCCCCGCCGCCATGAACCCCCGGGGCCGCCTTCACCGGAGCCGAAACCCTTCGTTTGGGTCTGTTCCATCGATTCCGCTTGGTGATCGGGGTTTTGCTTAAGAAGCTCCTTCACACCCCAAAGTCAGGGGCCGTGGCTCTGCTTTTCCTCTTACTCGCTTCCATGGTCTCACCTTTTACTCTCGGGTCTTTCCTCCAACTCACCTGTGAGGTCACCTTCGGCCGTGGCGTGAGGCTGGGACCCAGTTTTCCTTGCTGCCATGAAGTGAGTCCGTCTTCCCGACATCATCTGCCCCGCGGTCCCCGCTTGCCTGCGGGCCAGGGCGCCACTCTGCCCTTTACGGGGCCCGCAGGCGGATGTGACTGCGGACTCTCTGTCTCATCGGTCGGTCTGTCCCTGCCCCAAGGCCCCGCTTGACTTCGGTGGGGCTCTGTGTCCAGTGATCCGCGTCCAACGCCCTCATCTCAGTCTTCTTTCCCCAGAACGGCCGCTCCTGAACAGTTACCGCACTTGGAGTTGACGAACCACACAGGGGACTCTGTCTGAGTTCCTTTCGGGAGTTACAGAAGGTTCGCGTGCTAACTTGGGCTATTTGCGAAGCCACCTTCATGCCCAAATACACTACCACTCTCCATTCCTGCGCTCTTTCATGTGCTTAGGGGAGTCTTTAATCTTGCCCGTGAAGCCTGTTGTCAGTCAGATTTCCGCGGCGAGTCCCAGAAACCTGGTCCGGCAGTGCTCTGGGCCGAACCCAGTTCTCAGCGCTGAGGAGCCCGACCCCGTGGAGCCCATGAGAAGCCCAGCGTTGGCTCTTGGGCTCGGGTTCATTCAGCCGGTCTCCCCACAGAGTCCTGTGTCCTCCTGCATGTCCCCTCCCAGGCCCGGACGGAGTCGCAGGCTCAGGCATCCTTGGCGCCAGCGGCCCGGGAGAGTGTCAGATTTCTGCTGAGCAAAGCCCCACAACCTGGCGGGCTGGCGGCGGGAGTCATCCCTGCCCAGTCCGGGAGGCCGGTGGTCAGGATCGGGGTGGACAGCCACGGCTCCTTCCGAGGCTGAGCGGGAACCCGTCTCATTCCCCCGTCCTCCTGGGGGCTTTGCTGGCCGTCCTCCACGTTCCCTTGACGTGCGGACTCAGCCCAGTCTCTGCCTTCACGTTCATGCAGCCTTCTCCCTGCGTCTGTCTGTGTCCCTAGGTCGCGTGTTCATAGGGACCCAGACGGCATCAGCGTCACCCCACTCGTGTGAGCTCCTTTTTTTAAATTAACATATAATGTATCATTAGCCCCAGGGAGCTCCTCTTAACTATATCTGCAACAACGGCCGCTCCAAATCGGGTCCCATCCTGGGCTGCCGGGCTTGGGGCTTCCACACACGCACGTCGGGGGGGGCGGCGGAGACACAGTTCACCCTGTGACAGGGGCGCAACCTCCTGAGTCTCCTCGTAAGAACAGGCAAGTTCCCCGCATCCTTCCTATGTTTCTTTGGGCAGAACCGTGGCATGTGTACGCCCTCGAACGCCGCCCTCGAACCATGGGACGCGGGAGCTGGCGTGGGCTAGCTGGACCCGCCCCCCGCCCACCCCACGGCCACTTGGGGGGCAGGACACCCGCACTCTGTGAAGCCAGAGTCCCCTGTAACCAGAACGAAGTAATTCCCAGACATTACAGTCATTTTATCATCATGAATGAGTTCCTGCTCCTGCTGCGTTTTCTGGCTGACTCTTACAAACACACAGAAACACGATGTTGATTTGGAGCACATTTTTTTTAAAGATTTTTATTTTTTATTTATTTGACACAGAGAGAGAGATCACAAGCAGGCAGAGAGGCAGGCAGAGAGAGGGGGAAGCAGGCTCCCCGCTGAGCAGAGAGCACGACCCACTGAGCCACCCAGGCGCCCCCAGAACACATTTTTTTTTTTTAAGATTTTATTTATTTATGACAGAGAGACACAGGGATAGAGGGAGCACAAGCAGGAGCGGGAGAGGGAGAAGCAGGCTTCCCTCAGAGCAGGGAGCCCGATGCAGGGCTCGATCCCAGGACCCCGGGATCATGACCTGAGCCGAAGGCAGACACTTAACGACTGAGCCCCCCAGGCGCCCCCGAACACGTTTTAAATCAGTGAAACACGACTGAGTTTCCCACACGGGCTTTCCATCTGGCAATAGCGTGTCTTCATTTTCTCCTTAGTAAAACTGCCAAGCTCGCATTAATTCAAAAGTGTGTGAATTCCGTTGGAGTTTCTGTCTTGGTGAGGGTCTGATCAGCACGTCGAGGGCCGTCTTTCTCTTCCTGCCCTCATGCTTCTCCTCGTGCCTTCCAGCACGGTCTTCGGTATCAGCAAGACAGCCGCAGGCACGGTCGGTGTGCGATTTACCTGCATGGGTGTGTGTGTGAGTGTCTGGGCCCCGTCAGCACGGTCAGACACCGGTGAGTCACCTTGAGGCTACCAGGGCATGGGGCGCACTCAGTCGCCGAGCACTGCGAGCGCCGAAACACGGAACTCCGATTCACGGAACTCCGATTCGCTGGGCCTTTTCACGCCCGCGTTAACGAGGGACACCCCTTTGCCACCCCGCCAGCGTTGTGCGTCTCCGGTTGTGGGGTCAAGGCCCGACCCTAGGCCGCCTCTCCCTCTTGTTCTTTCCGGCTGCTCTAATTTTGAAACTTGTTGTATGAGAAATCGTTGTGCAAGATCGAGAGGGTCTATTCCGTGGTGGCTAATTAGAATACTCTTGAAGACAGTCCAGATCTGAGGACTCAGGGTCGCGGGGGAGGCCCGCATGCAGTGTCCCTCTCTTCGGGGGCTCGCTTTCTCTGGTTCCAAAGAAGTGGGCACGTACTCTGCTTGCAGGGGTCTCCTGTTTCTTTAATTACTGCTCTGGCTGCGACTCCTTCTCTTTTCAGACGCTGTCTGTCCGTTTGCGCCGTCTCCTCCTTCCCCATCTCAGGCTGGCTGGAGGCCGTCCGTGAATGCTCCGAAGAACGCGGTCTGGGCTCTGGCGGTCTTCCCCGTGCTCCGTCTGGCTCTCACAACTTTCATCCTGACCATGTCTCCTCTTTCTGTTCTTTTTGAGGTTTGGTGGTGGTCTTATTCTAGCTCCTGGAGCTAAATGCTCGGCTTCATCCTTGTAACACTTTCACTGTTTCTGGGGTCAACGTGTTGAAGGCTGTACGTTTCTCTTTATGTACCACTTCAGGCACGGCTCACAGATCTTGGATGCTTCGTCGTCATTAGTTCTAAATATTCGGTGATTTTCCTATTTAATGTGAGTTGAGGCAACATCTACTAGTTATTCCCCAATCTGTATCTTCCATTAAAAAGGGGACTCCCTGGGGCGCCTGGGTGGCTCAGTGGGTTAAGCCTCTGCCTTCGGCTCAGGTCATGACCCCAGGGTCCTGGGATCGAGCCCCGCATCGGGCTCTCTGCTCCGTGGGGAGCCTGCTTCCTCCTCTCTCTCTGCCTGCCTCTCTGCCTGCTTGTGATCTCTGTCTGTCAAATAAATAAATAAAATCTTCATAAAAAAGAGAGCACGATCGCACAGCAGACGGGAAGGACAACCGCCAGCCCAGCTCTCCATCCACGCACAGAGTCTGGGGTGCCCGTGGGACGGACGGCCTGACACGTGCATCCCCTGCAGAAGGAAATGGAAACCACGGAACAGAACGAAACTTGAAGACTCAGGAAAACTCATCGGGCATGAAAGAAGACTTCCAGCTCCAGACTGGAAGGAGGCATCGAAAGCAACCGGCCAGGAGCAAAGCGCCCACCTAACAAAGTCAGCCACTTGCGGACGGCACTTGGAGGCGGCTGAGGAGATGGACCACCTCGTCCTTCAGGAAGTAGAGGAATGATGTTTTCCTGAGTCTGCGCCACAGAGACACTCAAACCAGACGACGTGGAAAGGAGGCATGAACCGTGACCTGCATGCCCGGCCAGTGGCTCTGAGGGAGTCAGAGACCAGGGACAATCACTGGGTCAAATTAACCCTCTGGAAGAAGTCCCTACACACGCTTCAGCCCGTTCAGAGGCAGCGGGAAAATCCACTCAGGGCAACAGGCTGCGATACATGGGGCGTCTCGGTAGCTGGGAGGCACAGACTAAGGGGTCCTGGAGGCTCGGGGACGCTGGCCAGGTGGAAGGCGCCAGACGTCCCTGGGGAGCATGTGCGCAGGAAGAGGGACCCGCGGATGTCACCGTGCGTCACGTGGACACTTGAGCAGGGGGAAGGGCGAGGGCTGAGTCCCCCCGTGCGAGGGTACACGGTGCGCCCCGGGGAACACGGGGAGACCCGCAGCCCACCCCAGCGTGGGGCACATGCCGGCGTGGGCGCCGGCCAGGTCCGCTCTGCCCCCGGCGCCGCCCCTGCCCCCTCATGCCCCTGCAGGGAAGCCGCCCACACCAGCCCCAGTGGCTCAGCTCTTTCCCGCAGGATCCCGCACCGTGGCTCCCAACCTGAATGCCCAAGAAGCTATTAACAGTATAATCGGAAAGGTCAGGGGCTCCGCAGCAGAAAGGAAAAGGTCAAAACAAAGGGTCCCGGAGGAGATGACGGACAGGGCAGGGAGGGCACAGAACTTCCAGCCAATTCGCGAGACACACAGAAGACGTGGCGTCTCGGGATCTTCAGAACCAGCAGAGCAGCGGCGAGAAAGCGTCAGAAAGCAGTCAGACTCCTCAGACGCTCTCAGAACTAGACAACGACGCTGACATGAGAATGAGGAAATCTCCCAGAAGAGGGAAAGGCCACAACAGGTCAAGGGGACAGAGAAGACAGCGGTATGGGGGTCATTCTCGGAGGACCAACACGCGAGTGGCAGAGCCCATGCGTGAGCCCGGATGGGAAAACGCAGAAGAAACGCCGTCAAGACCATCCCAGAAGCCAATCAGAAGGATCTGAACATTGGACCTGTGCCCTGTCAGGGGACACTGAGGACAAGAGGACCCCACAGGCAGAGCTGGGGCCCAAAGAGCCCTGGCCTGCCCGTCAGCAGGGGAGAGGGAGGGAGGCAAGGACAAGTCCAGGGCTTGGGCAGGGGACCGGCCATGGCGGGGGGGGAGGACGGGCTGCACCGGGGAAGCCGTCCACAAGAAAGGCCAAAGAGAGAGACGAAGGGAGAAGCCCCTGGGCTGACCCCACTGGGGAAGGGGCCGCCTTGCCCACCCCCACTGCAATGGGCAGCAGGTGGGGCCCAGCCAAGCTGTCCAGTGCGGGTACCGCCCCCCCACTCCCCCCCACTCCCCCACCAGCCTCAGGCCCTCCAGGGGCAGAAGAAAGTGGATTCAGCCCATGCTGGAGGCCAGGAAGTGGCAGCAAAGAGGGAATGCAGGGGGGCAGGGCCTCCAGGGGCCCCTTCCTTGGCCTGGAGGGTGCCACACACGAGCCACGGCTCACAGACGCCCCTGCACCTGGAGAGAGCCGGGTGTGGGTGGTGGACGGGCACGAGGCGTGGCACAGGGCCTCCACGGACACGGATGTGCCCTCCAGCCCCGGACAGCGCTGACCGGCCAACCCCACCCTCTGCAGAGACCTGGGCACTTCCCTGGGCCGCCTGCAGGTGCTGTGGCTGGCCCGCTGCGGCCTGACCGACCTGGATGGCATCGGCTCCTTGCTGGCCCTGAAGGTGGGTCTTTGGTGCCCTGGGCTGGGGAGAGGGTGCCCGGCCGAGCTCTGGCTGAGCCCCCTGCCGCCCTAGGAACTCTACGTCTCCTACAACAACATCTCAGACCTGAGCCCGCTGGGCCTGCTGGAGCGGCTGGAGGTGTTGGACCTGGAGGGCAACAGTGTGGAGGACCTGGGGCAGGTGTGCTACCTGCGGCTGTGCCCGAGGCTGGCCACGCTCACCCTGGAGGGCAACCCGGTGTGCCTGCGGCCGGGGCCCAGCCCTTCCAGCAAGGTGTGTGTCTGGGCCCCCAGCAGCACGTGCATGGGACGGGGAGGCACTCGGGGGTCCCCCCGCGGTCCCAGCAGCCTCTCTGCCCACCTGAGCACAGGCCACGTCCAGGCTGGGCAACAGGGACGACCCCAGGGCACGGCCCGCCTGCACCTGGAACTTGTCCGCCATAATTATGCTCATCCTCTTGTATTCCTGGGGACCCTCTGGGCTCCCACCAGACCCCACAGAGTCCCCAGCCCGTAACACAGCCTTGTGGGGTCTGTTCAGGCAGCACACGGACTCACGGCCGCGCACGCGCACATGCACGCAGGCCGGAGCCCCCTCCATCCCCTGCAGGCCTGGGTGTGCCCTCGGTGGGGTTGCACTCGCACATCGTGGGCTCACGCATACCCTCCACAGCCGCACCCCCCAGCACTGCCCACGCACACCCGGCTCTCACGCTTCCTGCCCTGAGAGGCGCGGCGCCGTGCGGGGGGGGGGGGGCCGTGTACAGTGGCTGCCCAGCTGGGCCGCAGCTCTGAGCTCGGGGCGGCCCCACAGGCCAGAGGACACCACTAGGCCCTGGTGTGAGGCTGGAGAGCGAGCTCGTATGCGGACGAGAGCCCCGGCTCCCCATAGTCCCTGCTGGCCCAGAGTGACCCAGGCCAGCCCGTCAGGGTGGGGCGGCATCACCAACCCTCAGCTCCCCTGCCCTGCCCACAGAGGGCCTGGAGGAAGCCCCCCACAGGACAGAGCCGGCCTGAAGGGCCCCCCGGACCCAGGCCTGCCACACCCTCCACCCCGCAGGTGCCCCGGGACTACAACTACCGGACAGAGGTGCGGAAGCAAATTCCCCAGCTACGGGTCCTGGACGAGGTGCCGGCCGCCCACACAGGCCAGCCGGCCTCCCGGAAGCCGGGCCAGGACTGGCTCATGGTGAAGGAGGCCATCAAGGAGGGCAGTGTCCTGGACGGCCTGCTCCCTGGGCTGGGTACGGCAGCCACTCACCGGCCCTCTGGCAAGGGCTGCCTCACCCAGCCCGGACCCCTTACCGGCTGAGCTCCAGAAGAGGCTGCCAGCCCCTGCCAGCCCCAGGGAGAGAGCTCTATACCCCGGCACCCTCCTAGGCCTCGTGGAGATGGATAGCCTCATCTCATATCCCTTCTTGGCCTTAACGTTTTGCTCCCAGAGCCCTGCACGCTCGCCCCCAGGCCAGGAGAAGCTCCTCGTGAGCAGAACCTGGTGGGGCACGGACCTCCAGACACACAGATGTTGGGCAGCAGGCGTCCCTGCTCTGTGGACAGTTCTGGTGGGGGGTGGGGCTCTTGGGCTGGCCAGCTGGTGCGGGTTTCCATGACCTCTGATTTTGACCCTCGGGCAGATCGTCCCCACGGAGCCCCCATTCAGAGACTCAGCTCCGAGCTCTCCTTGCCTGAGACCCAGCCATGGACCCCGAGGCCATGGCCACTCCCCCTACTGGTCAGTGGGGGTCCCCTGCCTGAAAGCCTGCTTCCCAAGGACCCAGCTCCAGAGGGGGACACAAGCAACCTCACCCATGGTAAGGAACCCATCTCAGCACGAAGCTGACCCTGTAGCCCTCAACCCCAAAGCAGACCTGGCCGCACCCTCTTCTGCAGGGGCTAGTCGAGTCCTCTGCGGGAACCCCACCAAAGGCCTGTGGGAGCGTCGGCACCACAGCCAGGTAGGCCTGCTCCCCACAGCTGGGTCAGGACTCCAGGACTTCCGCAAGGGACCGGTATCCCAGCCTGGCAGTCCCCGGCCCCGCAGCCACTGCCGGCCAGAGGCTCCGGCGCTCTCGCAGCAGCCAGAGCAGCCCCCTTCTGTCTTCAGGGGACTCCCCGCCCAGCCCCCTTGAAGCCTGTGACCTCAAGCCAGCCCCCTCTCTCGTCAGGCCCGGCCGGTTCCAGAGCAGCTGCGCCCACCCAGACTGAAGGACCCGGCTGCCGGTGCCCCCAGCCCAGGGCCCGACCCTACGGAGAGCAGTGAGTCCCTGGCCTTGGCTAGGCTTCGGGCCTGCAGGGAGCTGCGCCTGCGGTGGGTGGCCCCCCCACCACAATCGAGACCCACACACCGCACATCCTATGCGGTGGGAGGTCGTGGCTGGGGACAGCCTTGGTACCAGGTGGGCAGGAGGAGCGGGCCACGGGAGCCTGAGGTTGGGGCATCAGCCCAGGGTTAGGGTTAGGGTTAGGGCTGCAGCCCCCTCCCCCCACTCTAGCCCCCTCACTGGTAGGTCCCTGGAGCCCCAGCGGGAAGGTGCCATAGCCCCCCGGGGCCCCCGGAAGGACAAGTCTAGGCCCAAGACTCCATCTGGCACCCTGTGCCCGGTCCCAGGTGTTGCGTGACCCCACACACTGCCGCATGCCAGCATTCATCAGCTTGGGCCCCCTTCCCCAGCGCGACTCGGACAGCGGCTGTAACAGGGCAGTCCTCTCCTGAGGGGACACTGCTTCCGGCCCCAAGTCCTCCTTCCTGAGCCCACGGGGTCACAGGGGGTGTGTGAGCGGGGAGTCTGGACCGGAAGAGGGCAGGGTGGCAATAAGTGGCCAGGACAGGCCCACTGGGCAGGGAGCAGGGCACAGGCCAATGCAGAGAGGGGCCACCAGATGGGCCAGGAGACTATGGTGGGGAGGGTGCTGCCCTTACCCTGCTCCCGGGGCCTGTGCTGGGCTCAGAACACTGGCTGCAGACGGACCATGGCTGAGTGGGACAAACACAGGAGGGACCGCAAGCCCGTGGAGGCTTCCCAAAAGAAGGGTCTGGATTGACTGGTAGAACTGAGTGGGCAAGCCTGGGAAGAGGCCTTGTAAGCAGGGGGCTTTGGCTGAATGACTCTCCTCTGTGTTGGGGAGTCAAAGGGCCAGGATGGAACAGGGACACGACAGACAACGCCTCCGGCTTCCGTGTGCTGGCAGGTGCTGGGGGGAGGGGCCAGAGAGGGTGGGCCCTGAGACCGCTAGTCAAGCGCCCGTCAGTTATGGGGGTTGGGGGCCCTTGAGGGAGAACAGGCAGGGCAGCCAGACGGAGGACGACAGACACTGGGGACTCAGGGAAAGAAGGTACCAGAGCCTCGCACTCCAGGCCGGGTCCCAGTGGGCACAGGGTGACCATGGCTATACCGTCCAGTTTGCACGGCATTGGGGGGGGCAGGGGGAGGCACCAGGGGCTCACTCTATGGAGAAGCTTAGAACCTGGCCCAGGGACACCCTTGGGGCTGGGATCCAGTGATCCAAAACCAGGTTTTGTGGCCTCTGCATCCCCAGCAACTACCAGCCGTCACAGGCTGCAGAGGCAGGCTTCCCAGGGGAGCAGAGGAAGCAGAAGGGAGGGATGCTGCCCGGCGGGAGGCGGGGCCACGTGGACATTGCCACCTTGCCTGTGGTGACCCCCACCACACCTAGTGATCCCGATGGGGGCCCTTGTCTGACAAGCCGTCTTTTCTCGTTCTCCAGAACCTTCCAGGACCTCGGGCTATAACCTGACGCCCTCTCCCCCCAAGACGCCCATGCCTTCTGATTCTAACAGCTCCTGGGGCTCCACGGGCCTGCAGTCCCGGAGGCGGAGGCTCAGAGCCCTGTGTAGCTTAGGGCCTGGCCTAGGGCAGGGATTGGCTACAGTGACCGCAGCTCTGAGAGCCCTGGAGGTGACCTCAGGCCCAAGCCCTCCAGCCCAAGGATGTCCAGCCCCAACGCCAGCGACGGATCCAGCAGCCAGACCCCCCGGCCTCCCGTGCTTCCCGCCCCTGAGCCCTATCACCCCAGCCCAATCCCGCCCCTAGTGTAACGCCCCTGCCCACTGCCAAGCTGGCCTGGACCAAGGGCCAAGGAGCCCCATTGTGGTTGTGGGAGCCCCATGTGAACTCTGGCTTCACGGGACACAGAGCATCTTGGGGGGGTATTGGGGGATGGGTAATGGGCTTGAGGTAGGAGAGACCCTTCTTGGTGGAGGGGAGTTGGGGGTTGGGGTCTCCAGCTGCAGACACAAGAGCGAGCCCAGGCTGAGGGCCAGGTCCCCAGCACAGGCCCAGCTCCCGGCTCCTTCCAGGGGGGCCCACCAGCTCTCCCGCAGGCCCTCTCCAGAGCCCGTGCGGCCGCGGGGTGATGTGCGCGGTTCCTCGCCCACGCAGGGACGGGGCGGCCAGCTCCCTTCCCTCGGGGCAGGGCACCCCAACCCCAAGCAAACCCTCTGGGCTCTCAGGTGTACATGGCGCTTTACTTCGTCGGCGACGCTGGTTCAATAAACGCTGCCGCCCGCCTGCCCGCCTCCGCCGCCTACAGCCGCGCGCTCGGGGCGGCGGTGACCGGCGGGCAGGGGAGGAAGCGGAAGCCGAATCTGCTCTCAGCCGCGCTCTGCACCGACAAAGCCACCATCGGGCAGCCCCGGTCCACGCCCCTGCAGCACACCTGGGGGGCGGAGCCTCAGACGCGCGCGGGGCCGGGGCGGGGGCCCGCGCGGAGGAGGGGGCACGGCGGGGAACCGGAGGGCGCCAAGGGGCGCGGGCCGGGGCGCGCACTCACCCGCACCCTGGGCTCCTTCTTGGCCTGGCAGTGCTCCAGGCGCAGCCCGGCCTCTGCGGGGAACAATGACCGCGTGGGGTCGGGCCTGCCTCCCCCTCCCCGCCGGGCCGCCCGCACCGCGCACTCACCGGGGACCGCGGGCAGCAGCTCCGGCGCCGGCGTCTTGGCCGCCTCGGTCGGCGCTGGCACCGCCCGCGGGCGGGAGGTCTTGCTGGCGCTCAGCGGGGGAAAGAGGCCCCGCGTCCTGGTGGGGCGAGGGGGTCGTGAGATCCGAAAACGCCTGCGGGAAGGGGGGGATGGGGGGTGCCGAGCCTGGAGAGGCGGGATGGGGAGGCAAGTGGTGGTCCTGACCAGGAACCAGCCTGCGGAGCGGCCCCCAGAGGGGACTGGATCTGAGGTGGGGTACGGCCCTTAGCAGGGAGTCTAGGGTGTTACAGGGGTGGGGCCTGGGAGGAAGTGGAGACCAAGGGACCCGCGGAGCCCACCTGGGCCTCCGCCGTCTGGCCGGGGCCTCCTGCACCCTACGTGCCCGCAGCTGCCGAGGACCGGGCCCCTGCACGCAGGGGTCAGCCACCAGCCCCGCCTCTGAGAGCGGGAAGCGGTCTATGGACAAATCGGTGTTGTCTGCGAAGATCCTCGAGGAGGAGGACATGCAGTGGGGGGCCTGATGCTCGCTCAGGACCTGCAGGGGGCCGGGAGAGGCAGGGGGGTCACCCCCGTCCACCGGGGCTCCCCCCCACCCCACCCCCAGCTGGGACGCACGCTGACCTCGCCGTTGGGGTTCAGGAGGAGAGTCACACAGCCCCGGCTAGAGTGGAAGTGCACGGGCTCCTGGCCCAAGAACGAGGGCAGGAGCTTCTTGGTGCTGCAGGGCCCCTCGCCCCAAACCTGGTGGACATGGCCAGGGGGTGGGTGAGCCGCGGTGGGGACCTGAGCCGAGGCCACCGAGGGCGGGGCGGGGGGGGGCAGGGGGCGGGGACACACTGTGATGTGGTGGCACGGAGGCAGCAGCGTGCGGGGCGGGAAGCGGTACATGCACACAGGAAAGCCGCGCTCCAGCTGCCGCAGCATGAGCCCACCCAGGTCCGCGGTCTCCTCCGGCGACTGGTTGAGGACACGCACAAACCTCTCCCGGGCACTGACGGCCACAATCTTCAGGCAGGAACACCCTGGGCTGGGGTGGCATGTGGGGAGGGTGGGTGTAGAGAGGCTTGGCCACCCCTCCAGTGCGTCCCAGTTGGAGACGGCCCTCCTGCCAGGACCCCGCCAGGTCACCCCCTCACCTCCAGGGGCGCCCTGAATGCGGGTGCTCAGGAGCTGCACAGGGCTCCCCGGTCAGGGTCAGGACTGTCCTGCCTGGCTTGTCCCGCCGGGCCGTCCTGAGATCCAGGGAAAGACCTGGGAAGGGGCACCCCGTACAGAGCACGCACTGTGGACATCTCCCGCGAGGCCAGACTGATGCACAGCACCCCATGGGTGCAGTCGGGAGAGGCACAGCCCTGGGGCTCAGATTCAGAGCAGGAAGGCTGGACTCGGGAGGCTGAGGGAAGCAGAGGGAGAACTCCAAGTACGGGGGGTGGGGTGGAGAGCCAGAGCGCACATGCAGCAGCAGGTACCCTCCAAGACCACCCTAACCCCCAGGGAGGAGACTGGAGAGGCCTCAGTGACCCTGCTCGGGGCGCGTGAAGACCGAGCTGCTGGGGGACACGCTATTAGGGCTTTGGGCAGAGATCACAGCCTTGCGGGGGGGGGCAGTAAGTGGGGAAAGCTGCTCCACCCCACCTCCGGACTGGGTGTGCATTTCCCTGCTGAGGCTCCTGGAGCCGGCCTCCGTCAGCTCGTCGCGGCTTGGCGTGCACGGGGGGTGTCCTGTCACCTCCTGCACACAGGAATGCTCAGCCAGACGGCCACTGCTGGAGTCGGAGTCCGCGCCCCCCGAGCTGCTCGTGCCCGTGAAGGGCAGGGAGCTCCACTCGACACTCTTGAGACGCTGCTCTATCCCGGGTCTGCGCAGCTCCGAGCCCCACTCGCTCGACAGTGGGGCCTCTGGCGGTGGCAGGGGCCGTGGGTGCCTGTGGGCCACAGTCCGCTGATCTGCTTGCTGCTGCTGCCTTTGACTTCTAGACTCCAGCCCCGCGCCCATCTAGCACCCCCAGGGGGTGGGGCACCCTGGTACCCGGGGGTGAGGGGGAGGGGAGGAAGGCTCCTGGAAGGACTGTGAGGGCTCAGGAGCCCTTTCCCCTCACTGTGAACCCCGTTCTACAGATGGGAGAACTGACCTCGGAAGGTGTAAGCGAACCATCCACGGACGCTCAGGGTAGAACTTGGGCTCTGGTCCACATACGCCAAGGCACTCCCCGCCCCCCACCCCGCACCCCTGGAGGTGAGCACAGGGTGCAGAGTTACTTTGGGTCTGAGCTGGACTCCATGTTGCTGAAGAGGTTGGGATACCGCTGGGCAATGCTGTTCCAGTCCACGTCCTCCAGCCGGAAGCCCTGGTCAGGGAGCGACAGGCACGTGGCCCTCCCCGCCCACAGGGCTGCTGGCTGTGTGAGCACGGGGGGGCCTTGCACACCTCTCTTACCTCCCCAGTGGAGGGGCCCTGTTCACTCTCAGAGATGTCGCTCAAGTCCATCAGGGTTTCCGCGGTGACCACCTGCACACGGGAGCGGAGGCCGGTGGGCAGGGGCTGGGGGAGAGGGGCGCTCTCCTTTGACCTCACTAGGCACAGGTTCACAGTGGGTCAGGTGGGTGGACCCGGGGGCTTCCTCCCTGCCCCGTGGTCCTGAGGGGAGACAGGCTTCCCCGGCAGGCCAGCCCCACCCAAGGACCTGGAGGAGAGACAATGAGGGGACGTCCAAGGAGGGTTGGGGAGGGGGACACAGGAGGCAAGCGGGCGGGCCGAGCGGGGCTCACCTCCACACTGCCAGTGGAGGAGCGCAGTATGCGCCCCACCCAGGAGGAGCGGGCCAGCTGCAGGAGGCAGGACTTCTGGAAGGCCTGCAGCTCAGCCTCCAGCTGCTGCATGGTGGCTGTGGTCTGCAGCAGACGTTCCTCCAGCTGGGACTTCTCCTGCTCCCGGAGGGTACACAGGTGGGCAGGGTCTTCCCCAGCTGCTGACCCCCCAAGGCCAACCCCTACCTGGGCGCTGCTCCTCAGCCCAGCTTGGGTCCCTCCCCAGCGCCCTGGTCCCGCCTGCCCCTCACCAGCTGGGCCTGTTCCTTCTGCTTTTCCAAGTCCAGAGTCAGCTTTTGGACCTGATTTTGTAGGAACTTTTCCTGATTATGTGCGCTCCTGGGGGAAGGGGCAATCGTAGCAGCCCCCGCCTTGAGGTCAGAGCCAAGGAAGGGAGGAGGGGTCCCTCTTCATTGACACTGGGGGCCAAAGGGCATAGGGTTCCAGTGAGCCAGGCCAAGTCTGGCTCTGAGAGGTCTGGGCTGTAGGCGTAGCAACTATCGGTGTGTTCAGAGTTAGGGTAGAGGGTCAGGCTTCAGGTGAGGCTTAGGGCCAGAGTAAGAAGTTGCAGTGTCCGTCGGGACCGCTGGTTGGGGATTCGGGCCAGGACAGAGGCTGGGTTGGGCTGGGGGACGAGCACTTTGCTGGTCACCTCTCAGGAGGAAGCCCAGCCACCTTGCGCAGGACGTGGCAGTGCCGGGCATCCTGGCGGTTCTGGACGGCCCACCGCAGAGCCTGGATCTCCAGCTCCCGTTGGCCCCACAGCAGCCGCAAGGTACGAGTGTCCAGAGACTCAGGGGCCAACCTGCAACGCCAGTGATCAGGCCCTGCCCCCTAGCTGGCCAGGCTGGAGTGGCTGGCCACCCATCCCTCCTTTCCTTACTGTAGGTTGACGGAGAAGACCACCCGTGTAGAGCTGGGCTTGGCGTCCTGTGTGCATGTGGGACCCTCTGGCTCTTGGGGTGTGCCCACAGGAGGCTCCAGGTGGGCGCTGACTGGCTCTTGGTCCACCTGGGATAAGGGAGCCTTTTTCTCGGCTTCTTCATCCTCTTGGCAAGACTCAGGTGCCATTCTCGGTGTTCCTGGGGGAGCTGGGAGGGAAGTGGGCCCAAGGCTCACCTTGTGTCCTGTGTGTGGCTACCCCTGCGGGGCTCTCCTTACAAGGCCATGAGCGTGTGCGTACGTCTGACAGCCCTAGACGGCACCACTCCAAAGAGGTCTGCGTGTATGTGCATGCGTGTGTGCACGTACCCCACAGGACGCTAGACTGCTGGTCACAAGTGTGCCCACGTCTGTATGTCTCTGACCAGGACGAGGAGCAGGTCACCCCCAGGCAACATGTCACCTGAGTGCACATTTCCTGTTGTCATCCCCCATCACCCTGCCTTCTAGGACCTGAGGTCCTGTCCCTCAACCTAGAGCAAGAGTCCCCAGAGGGGCTGGTCCTTTGCCTGTGATGCCCCCAGGCCCAGGGCCTTACCCCAAACACTCACCTGAGGCCTGAAATCCAAGCGGCCTAGGGAAAGAAAGGCTCTAGAGTGTTGCCATGGATACCAGCACCCAGAAGGGGAGGGGCTGTTTGTTACCAGGAGCTTCCAGGGAAACCCCAGACCAGGGCCCTTAGTGAGCCTTGGGCCCACCTCCCGACCCAGCGGGAAGGAGAAACTGAAAGGCTGGGTTGTTGCCCAGGTGGCCTTCGCAGGCTCAGGGGATCATGGAGCAACAAGCAGGCCCTGCCATGGTCACACACTCAGTCTGCCACCCCAGCCGACCTTGGGGAGGCTCCCACAGTCCCGCCCCACCCTCACTGCGGCAGCAGGCAGGTACTGGGGGCACGGCCGGCTGCCTGGTGGGGGCTACCGGACTCCATCAGTGAGCCCCCCGGGTGCTTCCCACAGCATCGTCCCACTCGGACGCTGATGCCCACCCACCTAAACCCCAGGTCGGAAGCCAGTCCTTCTCCAGTCCGGCTCCCACCTTGGGGAGCCCTGGGGACAGCCTCATAACTATGACAACCGTTCCTCCGCCCCAGAACAGATCCACACACAGGCCGAGGCCCTCCAGCCTTCGCCTCCCCCCGCCCCACTTTCCATCATTCCTTAAGATCCGACTCTGCTTTCCCGGACTTCCTGGGCTGGGGAGGACCCGCGGCGCGTTGTGAGGGGCAGCGCAGGCTCCCACGGAGGCTGTGAGGGACCCTGGCCGCTGGGCCGGCTGCGGTTCGCAGGCTCGGGCTGCCCACGTGTGTCCACAAGTCGGGGGGCGCCGGGCCCCACGGGGCAGGCAGGGGTGCAGGCAATGAGCTCAGGGTCCTTGTCCTGCTCCGTCCGCAGCAGCTTCAGGGCAGCCTTTCCCCCATCACGACCGCCGGGCTGGCGGCCGCCACCCCGCTCCCGCAGCGCCTCCCTCCGGACCGAGCCGGTCGGGGGGCGCCTGGCCTCGCGGGCCGCGCCCGCCCCTCTGCGCGCAGAGACCGCGGGCTCCCGGGCCGGTGCCCCTCCCGCGGCAGGAGACGCACGGAGCGGGAGGCTCCCGAGGGAGCGGGCCCGGAGGCGGACCGGACACCTGCGCCGCGCGCCGCCAGCCGACCCCGAGCGCTTCCGCGTCGCTCGCGGTCTTCAGGCGTGCGTGGACGAGGCCCGGCCCGCCCCTCGCGCCGCCGAGCTCCGCCCACACCTGGGCGCCGCCGGGGGCGGGGCGGGCGGGGAGCCAATGGGAGGGGCGGGGCGCAGGCGGGGTGGCCAATGGGCGTTGGCGCAGGGCGGGCGGTGCGATCCTGGGAGCCAATAGGAGGGCGCGGGGCGGGGCCTCGGGCTGCGGGCCAATGGAGTGGCGAGCCGGGGCTCGCCCGCGGCGCTGGAGGCGGCAGGTTGCGGCGGCGCCGGGCTCCGGGAAGCAGCCAGTTCGAGTCTGGGTCCCGGAGGCCGGCGAGCGCCCAGGTGAGCCGCGCAGGGGCCCGGGTCCTCCCGCGTGCGGGGCGCGGCCTCGGGCGGCACCTCCGACGGAGGGACGCGGGCTGGGCCGCCGTGGGGGCCGCGCCGCACCTGCAGCGGCCCCGCGAGGGCGACGGCGGCCCGGGGGGGGGGCGAGCGCAGCGTCTGGAGGGAGCGGCCAGGGCGCTGCCCACCCCGGCGAGGCCGCCCCGGCGCAGGTCCGTGGCTCCGGAGGGCCGAGGTCGGAGTGGCGGGGAAGGGGCGTTCCCAGGGCAGCGGGAAGCCGTGTTTTCGTGAGGGCGCCCTTGGGTGCCGGGGCTCGGCGTCCCGTGGGAGGGGCAGTGCCCTTCGAGCCAGGTGCCCGGGTGCGCAGGAAGTGCTGGATCTGGCTAATGATTCGCCTGGTTCCGGGGAGTGGGGCGGGGCAAGAGGAGGCTGGGCAGTGGGGAGCTTCAGAGAGCTGCTGGAGGGCACCCTGGGCACCCTTGGGGGGGCTGGCTGTGCCTCCACCCCAGCGCGTGTGACCCGCGCGTGGGGCTAGGCTAAAGGAGATCGGGACTGACTGGGGGGGGCGCAGTAGCCCTGAACCACTTCTGGGGGTGAGCAGAGAGGACAGGCGGTGGTGGGGCCAGGCAGGGCCTGACCCTCTGGCCTTTGTCCTCCCTGCGGGACAGGGATGCTGTCCGGGCTGGCGGCCATGGAGCTCAAGGTGTGGGTGGATGGCATACAGCGCGTGGTCTGTGGGGTCTCAGAGCAAACCACCTGTCAGGAAGTCGTCTTCGCACTAGCCCAGGCAATAGGTGAGTCCTTTCAGGCACAGAGAGCCCAACAGGGGCACCTGAGGTGGGGCCGGGTCCTCCGTCCCCTTCCCCCATCAAGGCTGGGGCTGGCTGCTGATCCTCCTTGCCCTCCCCTAATTTCTCAAGCCAGGTGGATGGACGGTGGGGTGGTGGGGTGCCTCGGCTGACCTGTCTCCTCCTACCCCAGGCCAGACGGGCCGCTTTGTGCTCGTGCAGCGTCTCAGGGAAAAGGAACGGCAGCTGCTGCCCCAAGAGTGTCCAGTGGGTGCCCAGGCCACCTGTGGACAGTTTGCCAGTGATGTCCAGTTTGTCCTGAGGCGGACAGGGCCCAGCCTTGCTGGGAGGCCCTCCTCAGACAGCTGCCCACCTCCCGAGCGCTGCCCAGTCCGTGCCAGCCTCCCCCCGAAGCCACGGCCAGCCCTGGGCCACGAGCAGCGCAAAGCACGGACCTTCACCCTGGGGTGCCCCGGACTGGCCCCCAGCCCTGCATCACCTGACCCTGTGGCCCCCGTAGCACCAGTCCCAGGCTCCAGTGCAGACCTGCAGGGCCTGGAGCGCAGGGTGCGGAGGAACGCCGCGGAGCTGGGTCAGGAGGCCTTCTGGGAGCAGGAGCTACGGCGGGAGCAGGCTCGGGAGAGGGAGGGGCAGGCACGCCTGCAGGCCCTGAGCGCAGCCACCGCAGAGCACGCTGCCCGGCTACAGGCCCTGGATGCCCAGGCCCGTGCCCTGGAGGCGGAGCTCCATCTGGCCTCAGAGGCCCCCGGGCCGCCCTCGCCCACGGAGTCTGCGGCGGAACGCCTGCGCCAGGACCTGGCTGCCCAGGAGCGGCAGAGCGCGGAAGTGCAGGGCAGCCTGGCCCTGGTGAGCAGGGCCCTGCAGGCGGCCGAGCACGCCCTACAGGTGAGCCCGCAGGCCCCCGACCCCTGCCAGGGGCCCCAGTGCGAGCAGGTTTGGGGGCTGGCCTCTAGGGCAGGCAAGGACAGCGCGAGGCCATGGAGCCCCGTGGCTGCGTCCCCTGAGGGCCCCATGTGCCCCAGGCCCACGCCCAGGAGCTTGAGGAGCTGAACCGGGAGCTGCGTCAATGCAACCTGCAGGAGTTCATCCAGCAGACGGGGCCGGCGCTGCCCCCCGCGCCGCGGCCAGACGGGGGCCCCCTCGGCACCCAGGTCAGATGGTTCCGGAGGGAGCCCGGGGGCGTGGGAGGCCTGGCCTGGCTCCAGGCTGACCTCCTCTCCCCACAGGATCTTCTGCCTCCGGCCAGAGAAGAGCCCCTCACGAGAACCCCTCGGAATCCTGCTCTAGCGTCCAGCCCGAGCCCAGAGAGTACGTCCGTCTTCCCCACCTCGGGTGCGACGGGGCCTTCCTGTCCCGCTCGGTGCCCTCAACCTGTGCCCTCCCCACAGTTGCCGCAGGGAGGCGGAACTGGAGATAGCAGCTCTGGCCCCAGGACGGACGAGCCCCGCCGGCCCCGCCGGGACGCGAGCAAGGGCAGCCACGGCCGGCCCGACCCGGACGACCCGAGAGCTGGTCGTCGTGGAGTAGACGCTCCCCCATGCGGCGGGAAGCCGGGGTGCCCGGGCCTGAGACAACACCTCAGGGCCCCGGGCTTTCCGCTGTGCGGGGCTGGAGGGAGGCCGAGGACCCTAGCCCCGGTCCTTGCTGAGTCTGCCGAGCCCCTGGCCAGCTCCGAGGGTGCTACACCCCGAAGGTCGCGGCTCCTTGTGGGGGACGGGAGACGTGCGGACACTCAGCCGTGGCTGTGCGTGTGTGGGGGAGGCAGCCTTCCTCGAGCCTGCGCGTACACACGGGCATGCCGTCTCCCCTACCCCAACCCCGAAACCTCAATAAACTGCGCAGAATGGCTTCAGTGCGCCCTGAAACTTGAGACCAGCCAGGGTCACTGGGGAGTCCCCCAAGCTACCTGGGGCTGGCCACGACCAGGGCTCTTGAGAAAGGGGTCTCCCAGGGACCAGTGGTCAGTTCTCCAAACGGGGGCTTGTAGGGCCTCACGTTTCCAGCTGCCGCGCCCATCCCCACCTAGGGGCTCTCCTTGGCCGCCCAAGCCTGGATCAAGAGTGGCATAGTACGGGGCCTTAGAGCAGCCTCAGGCCTGGTCTGGGTGTCTGTGCGGGCCCTCCCCTGACTGGCTGCGCTCCTCCGGCCTACTCCTCACCAGGAGCAGGAGCTGCCACGGCAGAGATGATTCCCGGACAAGAGGACTCAAGGACGCGCCAGACCTGCCTATCAGGTTTACTGAGGTTTATGGAGAGCCTGTGGGGGCAGGTCCCGACTCCTGCCCAGAACCCAGGAGCTCTGCCCAGAGGAGCTGTGTTGGCCCCGTGAGAGTGTGGCTGCCTAGCCTCCTACCAGGCCCCCCTGCTTCCCAGGTCAGTGTGCAGGCTCAAAATTAGGGCAGCGATCACAGTGCTGGGCCCGGGACGGGCTGCAGGCCGCACCTGTGAGCGCCGTGGCCGGCAGTGGAACCCTCTGTGACGGTCACAACACGGCTCGGCGCGGCCGACGTGCTGGGGCACGGGAGATGGAGGCACCCTCGATGGTGGGGGTCTGTTGAGGCTGGGGGTCAGCAACTTTTGGATGGGCTCAGCCTTCTGGAGTAGCCCCCGAGCTCAGCCTGGTGTTCTCTTCTTCTGGGGCTGACCGTAGCGGACAAGAAGTCCTGAGTACAGGAGCGAGGGAGTCACCAAGAGCAGCTTGTGGGGGAGGGTTAATGAGGACTGGATAGTTTCTGGCCCAGGCTTCTCACTCCGAAGGCCCCAGCCCTACATAGCTCCTACCCACGCTCCCACCTGAGCCCACGGTCTACCGCACAGACGGGGCTGAGTGCACAGTCACACGGTACGGCCTGGACCGCAAATGCCGATCACGTTGTGTCCTGGGTGGGAGGGCTGGAGCAGTGGGCGGCGGGCCGTCACCACCAGGTCAGAGAGGCCTGCTCTCCCCACCCACAGCCCTCACCTGTGCTCGGGAGGGTCGGATGTTCCTCTGAGCACCTGCCCTGAGCACCAGCACAGGGCAAAGCCGGGTGCTGGCTGGGAATGAGCCCACTCCCTCCCGGTGCCATGTGCTCTCCCACACCCCAAAGGGAAGCGGTCCCGGGCTGGCAGAGCTCGCACACCCCCGGCCTCCTGTGTCTGTTTCCAAGAACAGCTGTTCCTTCTGAAGACATCGCCAGGGACCTGTCCCCGGTCTGCTGCTGGCTGAGAAGCTGCTGAGCCCTCTTCACCTGGGAAGGGTCCTCAAGTAGCCAGTGTGCTCTGGGGTGGGGAAGGGGGCAGAACCTTCCACCTCTGTGGCTGTTCCAGGTGGACAAAATCCCATATCCCCCACAAGTGGCCAGAAGCGCGTCAAATCAGTAAGCGAACACTGGGGCTGTTGAGAAGTTGACTTTGGAGCTTTAAGCTGCACTTCGAAAACAACGATGGGAGCTATGCTGAGCCAAGGAGAGACGTAGCTCCCCACCCCCACCAGACACACCCCCCCAGGCCATGGCAAGGCAGGACCAAGCCAGGTCAGCCCAGTTCCCTGGCCAAGGTGAGATAGGACCCAGTTATCATCAATGTCTCTGTAATGGCCAGACTGTGCTGGGGGATGGCGCTGGAGCCCCTCCTGCTCACCCCGGTACTGAAGAACTCTTGTGGGCCGGCTGGGAACACGGGGGCTCCCTGGGGGTCACCCACAGCAAGTCACTGCCTTGTGGCAGGCAACTGGCTCCATTGGTTCTCAACCCCAAGGGCCACCCACAACCTCCCTGTCGCCTGCAGAACCTGTCCTGCCAAGCCTGCTGGGTGTGACCCTCAGGGCACCACAGTGACCTTTACGACAGTGTCCCTCCAAAGGTGAGTCCAAGTCCATGCAAGGCCTCAACTCGGGCTGCCCTGACAACTGCAGACCCAGTGCCAGCCATCAACGCCCACCATCTGGGGAGGAGACAGGGCCTGCGGCAGGCATCCTGGCCCCTGCATGCCTGGAGGCTGCTCAGGATATGCTCTCCGACCAGCAGATCTTCACAGTGGGTTGAGAACCCCAGCAGAGGGGCGCCTGGGGGGCTCAGTGGGTTAAGCCACTGCCTTTGGCTCAGGTCAAGATCTCAGGGTCCTGGGGCGCCTGGGTGGCTCAGCGGGTTAAAGCCTCTGCATTCGGCTCAGGTCAAGATCTCAGGGTCCTGAGATTGAGTCCCGCATCGGGCGCTCTGCTCAGCGGGGAGCCTGCTTCCCTCTCTCTCTGCCTGCTTCTCTGCCTGCTTGTGATCTCTGTCAAATAAATACATAAAATCTTTAAAAACAAAACAAAACAAAACAAAAAACCAGCAGAGAAAGCAGGCCCGGTGGCAGACAGGCTGGGGACTCAGCCGGGTGCCCTCGCCTCCGGGAGGGCCCACCGCTGGCACAAGTGGGTCCTTGGCATTCTTGCTGAGTGGCAGAAATATGCAGAAAAGCCAAATCTGTCACCATCTTCCTTGAGTTCCCAGTGGTGGCCTCAAGAGGCAGGTAGTGGGGGGTCCGGTCCTGAGGGCCAAGGGTCTGACCAGAACACCTGTTTCAGGTTGGCGACATTCGGAGGACCATCCAGCAACTCTGCAGGTCCTGGCACCTGAGACACACAAGGAAAGTTCCCTCCAAGGGAGCATCTGGCCCAAGCTGAGTCCCCTCTTTGGAGGGCTGTGAAGCCCCACGGTGTTTGCCCTTCCTCCCCACCCCGCTGCTGAGCGCCGACAAAGGGGTGCCCTCTCCCCGCCTTGGTGTTTGTCCTCCCACCTGGTCTGGCCGTCCCCTGCCCGACACACCAGGATCACAGAAGGGCCGGGGCGGTCGCGCTGCCCAGGGACAGATCAGCCGCTGTCACACGCACAGTGGGTCCGGAGCAGCGCAGTGTGCGGTGGGCAGTGGCTGCCCTGCGCCTGGAGGGACCACCGGGTGCACAGAAGGGCCGTCCCACCCCCGAACCCTCCTTCCCCTCCAACTTGTGCGTCCGAGCCCCACCGCACCAGCCCGGCCCGAGCCCCCGCCCGCCGGTCTGGGACCCCTCGCGCGTCACCTGCAAACGCGGCGCGGGGCCGTCGCCGGCTCTCAGCCCAAATTCGGCGGCCGCCGCGGACCCCCGGCGCCCCCGACCGGCCCCGCACGGGCCCCCGACCTCCCCGCACCCGGCGCCGGCCCGCGCCCCGCCCCCGGCCCGTATGCAAATACGCGGGTCTCGCGGCCAATGCCCAGCCGGGCCGGGCCCGCCCTGCTGCGTCCCAGCCAGTGGGCGCGAGGTGGGGGCGGGCCGCCACGCCCACCGCCGCGCGGCCCCTCGCGGGCGCGGCGGGCGCGTTCCTTTCCGCACGTCGGCCTCGGGGCGGGGCCGCCACCTGCCGGGCGGGGCCTGCGGGCGCCGGGCAGCTGCCGTGCGGGGCGGCTCCCCCGCAGGCCGGGCGGGTGGTACCGCCCGAGGCGCTCCCCCGGCCCTCGCCGTGGGCCCGCAGCTCCCGGGAACACGCGGGGCTGCGGTGCACGTAGCCCGGCCACGCCCTCCGGACGCACATGGGGCCCGCACTGCCCGCGGACCCGCGGAGCGCTGTGGCTGGCCGGCCGGGGCTCCGCGGTACCCCGGTGGGATCCGTCACCTTGGAAGGCTCGGAATCCGAGTGCGGAGGGGACACGGCGCGGGGCGCAGGGCCCTCGGTGCTTTGCCCCGTCCTGTCTGGGCTTTGAAGAAGTATAAAGCGTGAGAACAGACTTCCAGACCTGGAGTTACTGACTCCTCGGTGATGCCCTAAGGTGGCAGCCAAGGGAGATTTGGCCCTGACCCCCTTCCCCTCACATTCTCCTCCCGCGCCCACGGCCGAGGGGACCCCTGAGGCAGAACCAGGGGTCATGCGGACCCGCAATGGGGTAGAGACCCTTGCTCTCCTTTTGTTCCCGGCACAGGAGTCCTCCCAGGCCCTCTGCGCCCTTCCAGTGTGAGCCAGGGCTCCCCGCTTTCCCTTACCTCAATCACCCAGTCTCCCGCATCTGCCTCAGACCCTGGCCCTCCCTAGTGGACCCCACTCACCTGGTTCCAGGCAGCTTCAAAGGAGCCCTCGGCTCTTCACTGCCCAGGGGCTCGGCCTCAGCCACCCCTGACACTCGTGGTTCACCTGTGGCCATCCTGGCCTCTACACCACCTGTTCCTGGTTCTCCCTTCCTCCAGTGACCTCCCTGCATCCTACCTGTGTGGGGCCTGGAGCCCCCCAGGTGCCACAGCCCCAGTACAGATCCTGCCGCACCCTTCCCATCACCACACTCATTTCATTTCTTCCTTCGAAACCATTGCCTGAGTGGCTAAGTGCAGAGGCTCTGGGACATCAGGAGCCTGAAGCTGGGGGATAGAAATCCAAGGCGGGGATGTTGTGGGTGCGGCTGCCTATGGGTGGGGAGAGAGCACAGAGGAGCAAGGAGCCGGCTCGGTTCTACTGGTGCTCCTCAGGGGAGAGGTCAGCAAAGCCTGGATTCCGCGGTCTGGAAGGGACACTAGGAATCTGCAGGACCCCTGAGGAGGCCCACACCTTCAGGACAGGGTAGAGGTTTGGAGGAAAGTAGTTTGGAGTTGGGTGACAGAGAGAAGCCAGGAGTCAGGGTGACTCTGAGTTCCTGTCTTGGTATGACCTCCAGCTGTGTCCCCCCAGTCCTGCAGGTTCCAAATGCGCCCCTTATCACCATCTGTAGTGGGTTGAATAGTGTCCCCTCAAAAAGATGTCTATATCCAAATGTCTAGACCCTGGGAACGTTAGGTTACTTGGGAAAGGGTCTCAGCAGCCATCATTAAGGGTCTTGAGACAAAATCATTCTGGTTTCCCTGGGTGGGCCCTAAGTCCAACAAGTGTACTTATAAGAGACAGATGAGAGGAGGGCCATGTAAAGACAGAGGCAAACTTTGGGGTGATGTGGCCACAAGCCAAGGAAGCCTGGAGCACCACAAACTGGAAGAGGCGGGAAAGGATTTCCTAGATTCCCCCAGGGCAGAGCTCCCTTGGATTTCAGATCTGTAACTTCTGGGGCTGTGAGAAAATCGTCTGTTGTTTTAAGCTACCCAGTCTGTGGTCACTGGTTAAGGCAGGCCCGGACGCTAACAAGCCCGCCTTCCCAAGTCAGGGAACATGGCCGTACCTGGCTCCCCCACTCTGGCCCTGTTTGTGTGCAGGCCTCATGGTGGGGAAATTGCTGGTGGGGGCTGGATAGGACCAAGGTAGCTCCCAGTCCTGCTGCGCCCTCCTGTACAGGGGAGCAGTGCGCACCTCGTGTATGTTCCTGCCTGTGCTGGGGTGGGCGGGAGAACAGGGTGCACTAAGCACCACCCCAAACCCAGCAGGGGGAACCGAGTGCAGGTCTATGAGGGGCATGGGGCAGGGTACACATGTTGTGTCCTTACTTGGAACTAGCACGTGGCAGGTGGGTGGCTCGCCCGTGTGGCCTGGCGGTGACTGTACAGAAGGTGCCCACGTGTCCCTCCTTGCCTGACTTCCAGGTTCCCCTCCTGTTTACTTCGCACATCTCTCAGCAAATCCCCTTTCTTCAGAATCTACCAGGAGTTTCTCGCGCCCAGCCCAGCCCAGGCCATGGTGGTTCCCGAGCTGGGGTCCCCCCCTTGCTGCCCCGCCCCGCGGAGCCGGCGCGGGTCCTCCAGCTCCAGATCCACCAGAGCCCCTAGCCTCTGGCCACTTCCCGCACTGGGCCCGGCCCCCCGGCTTGGCCTCGTTTCCGGGGTCTCCCCACCCCGGTCACTGCCAGATCCATCCTCACCGCCTAACACTGGCCAGTCCTCCCAGGCTCCTAGCCCCGGCCCGACCCTGCTTCATCCTTCATCCCAGCGCGGGTCGGCCTGCCACACACCACGCGGTGCTGACCGACGGCGCTGGAGGTCTCCGGCGTCTGAAGCAGACGGGGCGCCGGGCTGGGGGCTCCTCCCGCCCTCACAAGACTCCGCAGTGTTTGGTCCGGGAACGACCGCACGGCGCCACGGGGCAGCGGTGGCCACAGCGACCGGGGCTGGGGGCGTGACCAACGCCGGGAGGGCCGGGCCGCCGCGTGGGGGCGGGGCAGCGGGTGGGGGCGTGTTCACGGGCGTGGGGCGGGGCCAGGCCTGGGGGCGGGGTCTCAGGTGTGCCGGAAGGCCGCTGCCATTCGCCCTGGGCGGAGGGCGGGGGCTTGGGCTGTACCAAGTCCCGGCGGGGGAGGGCTGACACGGAACAGCCTACCGGCGGGGGCCTGACCCCACAAGCTCCTCCAGACACTGTCTTTCTGGGCGGTGAGCCAGCGTTAAGCAGTGTCTGCGAAGCCTCGAGGCCCTCGGCCGCGGCGAGCGGCGGCTTCCGCCCCTCGAGGCTCTTCTTCCCCGCCCTGGTCCCAGTGGTCCCCGCCAACGGGCGGGGCGAGGCGGGAGGCCCGGAAGCCGGCTCCGTACACTTCCGGGTCGGGGAGCGCGCGCGGCGACGGCGGCGGCTGCGGCGGCGGTGGCGGCGGCCTAGTCGAGGCCGGCGCTCGGGCGGCGCGGCGAGCGCCCGGGAGCGGCGGGAGGGACGCAAGGGTCTCGGGTACGTGCGGGGCCCGCGGCGGCCTGGGAGTCCCGGCCGCGCCCAGGCGCGAGGGCCGTCTCCGAGCGCCGCGCGCTTTGTCTGCGGCCTGCCCCGCAGGGCGAGGCCTGCGCCGCGCTGGCCCGGGGAGGGCGGGTGAGGAGGGCCGGCGTCCAGGCCGGGAGCCCCTTCGGCGCGCAGGCGGGTTTCTGGGGTCACCGCGGCCTGTCCACAGTCGCGGGGGGCGCACCCGTCTCGTCCCGTGGCAACCCCCCAGCCGTGCCCGGTGTGAGCGAGGCGTGACCCTGTGCCAACTCGTTTCCAGCTCCTGGTGGCCCCTGCAGCCAGCGGCTTCGTCCGCGTCTGGGCAGCCCGAGCGGCCCGCGGGATGGTTTCCTGGTAGCTCGGGTCGTCCTCCCAGCGCGCCGCCGGAGTAGGTCCGGTCCTTCCGCTCCGCGCGGGAGGGGTGCGCGACTGGCCCGGGCGCGCAGCTGCCGAGCGCACAGCCTCCGGCCCGGCTCCGCGCTGTTTTATTCTAGCGGCGCCCGGCTGTGCCGTGTCAGTCGCGGAGAAAACGTGCTGTCGTCGTTTCTCAGAGCCAGTGGTAGTCGGCCTGGGAGCCTCCTTCCCGCCGGGGCTCGTGTGGCTGGACCCTGAGGCTCAGGCGAGCTTCCCAGGACCTCCGGAGGGTTTGTTCAGGGAGAGTGTTGAGTCAGAGCAACAGTGGCTGGCCCCTTCCGGTGCAGTCTCTGCACCAGGCCAGTGGCAGGGCTCCCGGGGCGAGCTCAGCTTTGGGCTTCTCTGCAGCCCCCCAGCATGGACGCTTGGTGTCCACGTCAGCCCTGCACACACCTCGTTGGGCCTCCTCTCTCACTTCCACTGCAGTTCCCGTTTTCAGGTCTCTTGTCCTTCGTGGGAGACGTGGAGTCAAGAACGACAGCCCTGGCCGGGTGTGAGATGTTGGACCTGGCCTGCTTGCTCAGGGCCTGGCACAGGGGCCGGTTACCACCAGAAGTTCTTTGGGTTCCCTCGTAAGGGTCGGAATTGTAGGTGCTTTGGGTCCTTGCATTTGAAAAGAGAAAAATTATTATCTCTCAGCTCCCTAAATCTAGAGCAGAGAGGAGAGCCCCGGAGTACCGCCAGCATTACCTGTGGCCTGGAGCCTGCCGGCTGGGGTAGGGACAGTGAGCGTGGGCAGGCGCGCCTGAGCGGGGGCTGCTGGTAGGGCCCCATGAACACAGAGCTCTGACCACAGTGTTCCTGACAGGGAGAGGGCTGCTAGGGTCTCTAGTGGCCGCCGCCTCGGCGTTTGCACAGGTGCTTACTCTGGGAAGGACTTTCAGAGGCCGCCTGGGTTTTTTGCCAGCAGCGAACTGTCACGTGATGATGTTAGAACAGACGATGTTCAGCCTCGTAGCTAACGCTCTCCTGCTGCCCTCACCCGCTGTGGCGGAGGAGCACAGGACCCATGGGACTTAACCCTGCAGGTGCAGGGACAGGTGGAGTTCACCCCACTCCTGGGCGGGTACCTCTGGCGAGCCCCTGTGTCCCAAACCCAGTCGTGGCCTTGTTGACCTCTTCCAACAGCCCTCTGAGGCAGGCCCTGCCGCTGCCCAGTACCGGGGGACCTGGGTCTTGGTGCACCAGGGTAGAAGCCAGGGGCTGTTTGTTCCGACTTTGGACCTTGTGCTTGTATAACATCATCAGGGAAAGAATCCGCAGAACCCGCCCCCGGCTGTGCTCTTAGGTGGCCTCAGGGGTTACGTTTTCTGGTGTGTGACGCGCTCCCTGAGAGGGTTCTGTGTGTTGGTACAGCGAACCCGTGAACAGCGCAGGGGTTAGGGCGCCAGTCCTGGTGCAGTGGATAACGCACGCGTAACTTTGGCTCCCTCGGAAGACTGTTGCTGACCGTCTGGTTGAATGGAAGCCTCACCGATGACATAAGCCGTTGATGAACGCGTGTTTCTTTAATAAAGTGAGCTGGATGGAAAATGCTACCAGGAAAATCGTAAGGAAGGAAAACACTTTTATAGTACTGTATTTACCCAAAAACTTTGCACATGCAAGTGGACCTGTGCAGTTCAAACCCATGTCTTTGGGGTTGCTAAAAGGTATTTCCCTCCCTGCAGGGCAGGAAGTTTGCGACACACTTTATTTTTTTTTATTTATTTTTTTTTTTAACTGTGCTTTTTTTTTTTATTTTATTTATTTATTTGACAGAGAGAGATCACAAGTAGATAGAGAGGCAGGCAGAGAGAGAGAGAGAGGGAAGCAGGCTCCCTGCTGAGCAGAGAGCCCGATGCGGGGCTTGATCTCAGGACCCTGAGATCATGACCTGAGCCGAAGGCAGCGGCTTAACCCACTGAGCCACTCAGGCGCCCCGTGCGACACACTTTAGGGGCAGGGTAGACATTGGAGTAGGTGTCCCAGGATGACCTTGTGGAGTCCAGTTGTGGGAATGGTGATGACACAGGCCAGAATGTTCTAGGCCCTCTTCCCTGACCCCCCAGGAGAGGTGTCATCCTCCTAGAAGGGCTGTGGCCCTGTCATGTCCTGAGGTCTGCATGCCTCCAGCAGGAGTCATGGCCGGGAGTTGCAGGACGGCTGGGTCCCTGCTGTGCTGCTGAGTCACCAAGCAGTGAGGGTGCAGACCCTTAGTTGAGTGGGGCCATGGCTCACGTTCTCCACCTTAGAACACTAAGTAGAGGAAAGGTGGTGGCTGTAGGGGCTGAGTAATTCTATAGAAGCACCTCTGAGTGTACTGTTTCCCGCTAGGAACCGCATAAGGCACTTGAGAGTTTCATCAAATTAACGTGTCCTCGCTAATTTAGAATTGGGGGCTTTGTAAGGAAAGTTAGGCTCTCCAGAGTCTGAATCTGGCCTTGGCCCCACCAGGGGATTATTCTCCGGGAGCGTCTGTCCAGAGGTGGTGGTGGTGATAAGTCCTCCTCTGGTTGCCGCATGAGGCTCTTGGTGGTGGCACGTGGCCCATGGGGGAAGAAGCCTGCGTGTGGGATCCACGAAGAGAACCTTACCTGGTCGGACCTCCTTCCCCAGTTCTTGCTTTGCTCCTCTGCCTTCTGGGCTTTTGTGTGACCCCTTTCCTCTGACTATGGATAGTGGACTTGGCCTGAAGCACACCATACCCCAGGGAGGGTTTTCTTCGTCCTGGCTTTATAAGTTACTGAGGGACTCCTTGTGGGAAGTGTCCCCTCCACCTGGGAAATGAAGTGAGCAGCATTGTTGAGAAAGGAGCCCTTATTTGGGGTCAAAAGGTGGAGGTCTGGCAGTGGAGGTAGATGCGTTTTGCTACATTTGTGAGGTCATCTGTCTCGGTCTTCTGTGTTGTCCTTGCAGTGACAGGACAGAGGAGGCAGGACAGGTGTCCCCCCTCCCCCTTTGGACATGAGGAGCCCAAGAGCAAAGTGGCCATGGTGTCTGAGAGGTGAGCCTGACCTCTGTGTCCCGTGGTGGGGGTGCAGTCAGAGCAGCTCAGCTGACATGCGGCCCTGGTGGTGATCTGGTGCGCGGAGGTCAGGCTGGCCAACGTTGGCCAAGAGTGACAGGGCAGGAGAGTGCAGGGAGAGGGTCCTGCTAGCCCTCTACACCCTTCTGACACCTACCCCACTAGGTTGAGATCCCTGCTCTGCCTCAGCTTATGATAAGCCATCGCGTTCGTGCCTGGCGTCCGGATTTCTGGGGACGGGACGTGCTGTAGGTGCCAGACTGAAGCTTAATTAGCTCGTCGTACATTGAGATTTGACTTTGTTGCTCTGTAGATGAGAATCAGTGTCTTCTCTCCTCCCTGTGCACAGCTTTGCAGTTCAAGTTGCTTTCTCTCATGGCTCGGCCTCCCGGTCCTCCGGATGAACATGTCACCGGGTCATGCTGTGTGCCAAGTGACTGCTGGGCTTTCAGGAGGGGAGCGTTGCATCCTGGGACAGTTGGGAACTTTCTGACTCTGGTTTATTTCAGAGCGAACGCCAATGTCCAGTGATGGATGACGACAGCCTGGACGAGCTTGTGGGCCGAAGCCCAGGGCCGGACGGACACCCGCGACTCAGCCCCGCCGCCCTGGCCGGCAGTGCTGGTGAGCCAGTCCCGCCCCTTTCCCCACCCCGGGCGGGGAGCAGGTGTCTGCGGCTCGCACCTCTCAGAAGCAGCAGGGCCTCGTGTGCGGAGCCCCTTTTGACGGTTATCTGCATGGGTCGGTCTCCAACCTTTACTCTTTTTTCTGAGTTACTCTTTGCCTCTGATTGCATGAGGGGTACGTACGTTTATCTTCCTGTTGAGCTGAGTCGGACGGATGTAAGTGGAGCGAGAGGGTGGGCTTTCCCTACTTCTGTCCCCACCCATGTGGGCAGCTGCTCATAGCCCCTTTGGTGGGCACGTCCGGGCACCTCCGTGCCTCCGGGAGGCGGTGTCCCTCTTCGCTGCCTTGGTTGTGACACTGGGTCCACCTCTTTTGCTATAGAAGAAAGCAGTGACGGCCCCGGCGGGGGCTCTGATGACGACACGGGCAGCGAGCGCAGCTGCAGCACCGACGACGAGGACGAGGACGGGGGCCCGGAGGACCAGTCCGGTGAGAGTGCCGCCGTTCACGCGGCCGCCTGTTTTTCCCTCGCCCTGACAGGGACGGCTGTTTCTGAAACGGTGCTGGAGTTGATGGCCTGCCCACACTGAGCCTCACCTTCCGCCGGGGCAGGGGCTCATTTTCGTTGTAATCCTTTGTTTCAGAGTTCAGTTTGACGGCACAACGTCATTAAAGATTAAAATGTTGAAGAATGTGGAGCAGCACGAACTGGGGTCTTTCTGGGGTGAGCCCACAGAGTGGATTTGCCGGCACAGTGAGCAGAGGCTTGCTGTGGCCCAGGGCCACCTGGCCACGACTCGCAGCAGGCCAGCTCAGTGGAGCCATTTGCGGCTTCCTCGAGAGCTGACAAGTGCAGGAAGTGATTTTATTAAGGAATTCCCAGCACCTTCATGCCAGTTGACTTCTGTGCCCTTGAACTTCTGCATAGGAAATGTTGCCATAAGAAACTCTGGTTGGGTGCACAGCACCTCCTTCCCTGTCCCTCTAGCCACCCTGGCTGCTACGTGGCTTCCCAGGGCCCCCCAGGCCGGGCCACCCTGTCTGAGACCAGCTGTGCTCACCTTCCAAGGAGGGCGCGCTTGGCCCTAACTGCTGATAGGGCGCTGGGCTTTGGAAGTAGTCATCAAGTCGGGAGAGAGGTATGGTCCTAAAGCCAGTACCATCTGCGCATCACTGTCGCTCAGGCTCTTGCGGTTGGCGGTGTTAGAATGTTACAGAAAGGTAGCGGGCTCCTGAAGGACCAGGATTGCGGTAGCAGGAGCGGCTGTGAGTTTGCAACTTTGTGTGTGTCGGTGACTTATTCGTCCACAGTTGGATTTTGGATGCTGTACACAGGGACCTGAAAGTATGTCCTGAGTTTGCAGGTCACGAATAGAGTTCTTCTGATTGTCCCCCACGATCGACGTGTGTGGCGTTGGGCTGACCTGCAGCAGGTCTCAGGCACAGACACTTGGCATTGGCAGGGCTGAAGGCAGGAGGTTCGTCCCTCCAGCAAAGGTTTGAGGGCCTGCCGTTCCTGAGTTCACCACTGAGCAGCAAAGACAGTGGTGTAAAGAAGCGGTTATGACAAGGGCAGTCCGTGGCAAGAGTGGATCATAGGGGCATCGCCAGAAGAGGGTTCCGTGGGCCTGGAGCGGTGTGGAGAAGCTTCCAGAGAGGCCCGTCTAAGCTGTGCTGTGAAGAACAGGAGGCAGGGGCTGGCGGTAGCGGACCGAGTGCTGCTGTGAACGGACAGGTGGCGCAGAGCCGAGGCCCGGGAGGGAGGGAGATGCAGGTGCCAGGCCTGCAGGTGGGGAGGCGCTACCGGGAGGCACTGAGGCCCTGGTTGTGGCTCGCAGGCCTGTCTGCGTACGCGAGTGCCCTTTGTTCCTTCGGCACCAGCCTTTCCAACAGATGGCAGCCTGTCCTTAGCAGGTGGGAAGTGTAGTCAGACCTTGAGAAGGGGAGAAGGGGCTTTTCCTATATCCCTGAGGGCCTCCTGGCCCTTCCCAGAGCAGCCCTTTCTGCTTGTTGCTTTTCTTGCCGTGGTGCTCCTCTTGTAAACGGCCGGCTTGGTAGCGGGCTGCTGACTTTCCAGCTTCAGTATTACCTACTTGAAAGGGCCATCCGGGTGGCTCTGTCAGTCAGACTCTTGATTTTGGCTTAGGTCATGATCTCAGGGTCCTGAGATCGAGCCCCATGCCAGGCTCCACGCTTAGTGGGGCGTCTGCTTGAGATTCTCTCTCTCTCTCCCCCGTTCCCTCTCCCTCTACTCCTCCTGCTTGCACACACCTGCACGCGGATTCTCTCTTTCTCTGGAATAAATAAATCTTTAAAAATATATATTTTGGGGGCGCCTGGGTGGCTCATTCGGTTAAGCCTCTGCCTTTGGCCCCAGTCATGATCTGAGGGTCCTCGGATGGAGCCCCACGTCGGGCTCCTTGCTCAGTGGCGAGTCTGCTTCTCCCTCTGTTGGCTGTTCCCTCTGCTTGTGTTCTCTCTCTTTCTGACAAATAAAGTCTCTTTCTGACAAATAAAAATATATCTTTAGGGCCTGGGTGGCTCAGTTGGTTAAGCGGCTGCCTTCGGCTCGGGTTGTGATCCTGGGATCCTGGGGTCGAGTCCCGCATCGGGCTCCCAGCTTGGCAGAGAGCCTGCTGCTTTCTCTCCCTCTGCTTGTTGCTTTGTCTCCTTGTGTTCTCTCTCTGTATCTCTCTGTTAAGTAGATAAGTAAAATCTTTAAAAGAACAAATCTTACAAAAAAGTATATATCTTTAAAAAAAATGTATTAGTAAAGTCTTACCACAAAAACTGAGAATGTTGGGCTCTGATCTGTGGCCTCACCCCCAGCCTCCAGGCCGAGCGTGCACTGCTCCACAGGGAGTTGTGATGGCCGTGGGACCGTGAGTCACAGTGGCCTGCTCAGGGTGCCGCCCCCGGGCCCCCCATCTCTGGCTCCGGCATGGCCTGTGCCCTTCTTGGGGGCCCTGCATTCGTCTGCGCCTTCCGCACTGCTGCCCTGTTGAGGCAGGACCATCGTCAGCAGCCCCTGAGGAGGGGTGGACGGAGGTAGACGGCTCAGGGCCCCGCACGCCCGCGTGGGTCTTTCCCACTTCGTCAGTGGCGGTCACCGTCCCTCATCGCTGTAGCACCGTCCCAGGTGCTACACAGGGTCTCGCGGCCCTGAGATGGCCAATTCTTTTGCCTTTCGGAGTTCCATAGGGAGAATCTGACCGCCTGGACTCAACCCCGTTCTGCTTGCTCGGCCCTTAGCAAAGCAGGAAAGCTGAGAGAAGTCCGTTCTCGGGCAGCTTCCCCGTGCCCTTTTCCAAAATTTTTGCATACCGGTTTCATTGCTGTATAACCAGCAACCTAGAAAAGTGTGCTCGTGGGGCGCCTGGGTGGCTCAGTGGGTTGAGCCTCTGCCTTCGGCTCAGGTCATGATCCCAGGGTCCTGAGATCGAGCCCCGCATCGGGCTCTCTGCTCAGCAGCAAGCCTGCTTCCTCCTCTCTCTCTCTCTATCTGCTTCTCTGCCTACTTGTGATGTCTCGCTCTGTCAAATAAATAAACAAAATCTTTCAAAAAAAGAAAGAAAGAAAAGCGTGCGCGTAACCTCAGTGTTTCCAGGGTCAGCAGTCCAGGTGTGCGTTGCTGGTCCTTTGCCCGGGTCTCACTCGCCGACATCAGGGGTCACGGGGCTACGGGGCCCACCTGAGGCTCAGGGTCCTCCTCCAAGGGCACTGCTTGTTGGCAGAATTCAGAGCCTTGAGGGGGTAGGGCTGAAGCCGTGAGCTCTGGCTGGCTGTCGGCGGGGGACTGTCCTCTGCTCCTGGAGGCCACTCTCTTGGCCCGCAGGTCACATAGCTGCTTGCTTGCTTCCATGCCTGCAGGCGCTCTGACTTCTTTCTCTGCAGCCAGCTGGGGAAAATGGCTTTTAAAGGATGCACCTGCTTGGGCAAGGAGTCCTTCCCTCGGCCACACAGCAGCAGGCCTGTAGGGGAGACGCGGGTTCTGTACGCCCTGGAAGGGATTGGATGTGGCTGTGTCCTGCGGCCCTGAGAGGACCCTCCTGCCACACAAGTGAACTTGACCCTCTCGTGGAGTTTGCATACGTTGACTGCTGTGTTGAACTGAAAGTGTCTCCTTTTTTGCTGGTCCGATCCAGCCCAAGAACCTCTCAGAAATTGATCAGAACTGTTAGAGCCAAATTGCCCAGTTAGGAACCCATGGTCCCTACATCCCCAAAGAAAAAACAATAGACCTGTAAGGAGGGTCTCGTGTGGAGGCAGACAGTTTGTTAAGACCGTGTTCGTGGCCCTCTCTGAAGGCTGCTGTGCTCCGCCGGGGCAGTTGTCAGACGGGGGCGGGCCCCTGGCAGCTGCCCTGATGGGGAGCGTTCGGCTTCCGCAGCAAGGGAGGGGCTTGTGGAGCTGGGACGGCCACTCAGCCTGCGTCTCATCCTTTTTGCTCGGAAGCCACTTCAGTGAGGTGCCCAGGGGTGGGCCTTTCGGGCAGGGCGTCAGAAAGGTTTCTGTCCCCTGAGTGTAGGGTTTAGAAACATGCCTTCCTGCATGCAGCTGTGGCCTGTTTGCTTCCGGGGCTCCAGCTCACAAAGTCACGTTTCTCCTTTTTCAAGGTTCCGAAGACTCTGAAGAAGGAGGAGGAAGAGGAGAAGAGGGCATGGAGGCCTTAGTGGCTGTGGTGGACGCTCAGGGGAAGTTGGAAGCCAGTGGCGTGTTCAGTTCTGATGATGATTCCGAGAGCTGCCCAATTTGTCTCAATACTTTCAGGGACCAGGCTGTGGGGACCCCTGAGAGCTGTGCCCATTATTTCTGCTTGGATTGTATCGTTGAATGGTCCAAGGTGAGTAGGCAGCTTCTCGGGGTCCTTCCCTCCTTCAGGGTGACCTCTCTCCATTTACGAGTGACCCTTCCGTCGGCAGCCTCTTGCCGGCGGTGCTCTCTGTTCCGCAGTAGAAATTGAGGCCATAGCATTGGGTCCTAGTGTGGTCTTCACTTTGGCTGGTGGGCTCCTGACTCTTGGGTTTCCAGGAAAGCTCAGTGTGGGGTGATGTGCCTGTGGAGCGTGGGATGAGGAGGCAGGAGAGAGAAATGTTCTTTCTGGGTCAGTGTGCCGTGGGGACCTGTGTGCGGGAATCCCGAGCGACTCAGGGCAGTCTGTGGCTGGCAGAGGCAGCCCGGTACGCCGTGACCCCACAGACAGAGCTTGGGGCGGAGCTCGGCACCGAGTCATGATGACCGGCAGGACAGGGAGCCCACCAGAAGACAGATAAAGGGAACGTATCAGAAACAGTATATTTCATGACGAACTTTAATTTTTAGAAGATTTTATTTGAGAAAAAAGGTAGAGCACAGGTGGGGAGGACAGGGGCAAGCAGGCTCCCCGCCGAGCAGGGAGCCCGACGCGGGGCTGGATCCCAGGACCCTGAGATCGTGACCTGAGCTGAAGGCAGACGTGTCACTGACTGAGCCCCCCGGGCGCCCCCGCCCCGATGGTGAACTTGAGTAGCAGTAACCCTCTTCCGACTTTATAAACATCTCACTGTGGAAAATTCTGAAGACGAAGAGGAGGACAGGAGGGGTGATGTGCGTGTGCCCCCCCCCCCCCCGCCTGTCCCCACCTTCAGGAGCCGTCCGTCCTCCTCTGCAGCCTGGAACTTGCCCCACATGGACGCTGCGTGGGTGTAGTGGACCTCCGTGCCACCACCTGCCCTCGCGAGGTCAACAGTAACCCACAGCCCCAGTCCTGCTCCCCATGTTCCCAGACAGCTCGGGAGTTTGGACCTCGGCCATGTTTTTGCTGCCCTCGAGGCCACCTGTCTGCTGCCTCGCTGGTGTCGTTCCAGGGCTTCCCTGCCCCCGACGCTCCTCGCTCCTGTCCTGTGGGGCTGGACCCGTTGGCACAGGTTAGGTTAAGGGTTAGATTTATTTTGCAACCAAAGCCTTATCAACTGAGGAGCCTGACAAGGTGCTGGTTTTCTAGTTGGCATCATACTGGATTAGCAGAAGGAGAAAATACAGGCCGAAGTGTCATGTAGGAAAAGGTACTCGTCACAAGTGAGTTTGGCAACATAGATGTTTTTCAGAAGAACTGTCCGAACGGGAAGCGCAGCGATGTCGCTGAGCACAAGATAAAGACGAAAAGTCGTACACAGAAGCGAGTCATGAGAAGACACGTGAGGCCTGTGAAGACCTTTTCTAAAACCGTTGAGTCTGAAGGAAGAAAGCACTCTCTGGAGGGGAAATCCCAGCTCCAAGAGATGGCCGTGGTGACCCCGGGGCATCCTGGGCCCTCAGGGCCTTGTGAAGTGCGGAGAGGAGGGACGGAAAATGCCGAGAACTGCCGGTCCTTTCGGGAGAGGGAGACATCGCCTCCTGGGTACTGAGATGTATGAAACCGTAGTGACTACAGCGGACTTGCTCCGGGAATGGAGACCAGGCCCCGGGAGCATGGTGGGGACCTGAAGGGCCAGCCACCCATGGTGGCAGCAGGCAGCACCTGGCACAAGGGAGAGAGGGGCTCGGTACACGCGTGTGAGATGGAAGGAAAGAGGCCCGGCTTGCGGCGCGCACACAGCATCCCCTGGATTCAAGATTGGAGGCGAGCGAGCCGCGCTCTGAAGCCTTCAGAAGATGCAGGTCACCTGTCGGGACAGGGAAGGGCTCCGAACCCCGCGCCCGGGCCGCCGGGAGGACTTCAACGAGGCCAGCTGGGAGCGCGGTTCCTCCACGAGACCCGCCACAGGTGCCCAGGGGTCCGACCGAAGACGGGGCAGGACGGGAGCCCCTACACTCCTTGGGCTGGGTGTTGAGTGAAGGTTGGATGATGAGGGTTACACGTTTTTGACTGGTGAGGGAATTCCTTATTTTGGGTGGAGAAAGCGATCCTGCGGGATCCGGACACCGTTTTTATCTCTTACAGAATGCCAATTCCTGTCCGGTCGATCGAACTGTGTTCAAGTGTATCTGCATTCGGGCCCGGTTCGGCGGTAGAATCCTGAAGAAGGTAAGCGGGGGTGCTGGGCTCCGGCACGCCCCCGCCCGGTGCCTGGCTACGCCGGTCCCTGTCTGAGGGAGAACGTGCTTGCAGGGCGGGTCGGTTTTCCTGAGGGCGTCCGTGTGGGCCAAGTGCTCTTCAGAGAGCCACCACGGGCCCTTGGCCGCTGGTTCCGGGTGGCGCAGACAGTGGCAGTTCCCAGACGTCCTCCTCCCCACTCCCCCCTGCCTTGTCCCGCCTCCGCGCTTCTCTCCTCCTGCGCCCGGGCAGGCCCGGGAGCAGCCACACCGCCGACCACAGCGCCGGGCAGGGCCGTGTGCAGGGCGGCTCAGAGGTTCTCCTTTGCTCTTGGGCGTGTGCTCTGTGGAGGCCCGCGGGGCTCCTGGCCGTAGGTCTTGGAGCCCGAGGTGTGCGGGGACTCGGGCCCTTGCCGAGCTCCGGTTTGTGCCGCAGGCGGCCGGTTCTGGCCCTGGCCGGGGCGCTCTACTCTCCTCCCCCCGGGAGCACCTCCCACGTCTGGTGGGCAGCCTCCCTTTGCCCAGAGTGGACCCCGAGCCCTTGCTGGGTGTGCGGAGAGGTCCTGGTGGCCCCGAGCGAGCCCGGCTAGAGAAGATCCAGGAGCCACCGTGCGGGAGTCGCCTGCCCGGCTCTGGAGAAAAGGCTGAGTGTGTGTGACAGGAGGACGGGCAGAGGCTGTGCCCTGCGGCGTGGGGAGACGGGTGGGGTGCACAGGTGGGGTCCCCTCTGAGGGGACTGTGTCCCCAGACCTAGCACACGGGAGGGCTCAGATGACGGAAGCTCCGAGGGCCACATCTCTGGGCCTGCATGTCGAGGGCCGGCCCCACACGGGGCTGGGACTGTCCCAGTGCGGTGGCCCACATGAGGGCCGTGTCCCTGGCATCCGCGTCTCCTTGTCCACCGGGTCGTGCAGTCGTTGCGCGAGGAAAGGCTGCATTTGTCCCGCTCCCCTCCCACTCCAGTGCCCTGGCTTGTGGCTGCCGCTCCCTCCGCTCGGCCCAGCCCGCACGGACAGGCTGCTCGGTCTGCGCGCGGCTCCGGCCGCACTCGCCGTGTGACCCGCGGCCCTTTCCTCCTCGCAGCTTCCGGTGGAGAACGCTAGAGCCGGAGAGGGGGAGGAGGACCCAACATTCTGTGAGGTGTGCGGCAGGAGTGACCGGGAGGACCGTCTGCTCCTCTGTGACGGCTGTGACGCCGGGTGAGCCTGGGGCCCTCCTCGTGGTGGCTCCCGAGGGCCCTGAGCCCCTTCTGCTGTCCCTAGTCCCTGACGGCTGGGAAGGGCCGCAGGAAGCCCTGCGTCCTGGGCTTCCTCCCCACAGCTGTTCACGGTCGTGGTCGCTGAGGCCAGGCCCGCCGTGTCGGGAGCACCTGGATCCCAGGCCGCCGGTTGGTAGCGGGCCGACCTGCCGGGCTCATCCATTCCCTGCCGGTAGACCCTCTGCCTGTTCTCCCAAATACCGCGAGGCCCCTTGCAGAGATGCGCGTGACACATCAAGACAGAAAAGCTGAGGGAAACGCGAGAGGGGGTCTGTGGGGCCAGTCAGCAGCCCCAGGGGCCCAGACAAAGGACTTGTGTGGAACCCCGCCTTTTATCAGGTCAGGTGACCCCTGTGTCCAGCAGGCCCTGGCTCCCGGGAGCCTGTGCCCAGCCTCCTTCCATCGTGGTTCCTCTTCTCAGGGACCCTGCAGGGGCTGCCACTGGACGCCCGCAGAATTGGTCTCTGAGCTCGGGGCGCGGGGGCTGCCGCAGCGTCTCGGAGCACAGGCGGTAAAGAGAGACTCCCGCGGGGCCGGCGGTCTGCAGCTTCCTTTGGGCAGCAGGTGGAAGTCTCGAGCCCTGGGGACTCAGAGCCGGCCCTGGAGGCGCTCGCTTTGTTCTGTTACAGGCTGGCCCGGGCTCTGAGCCCTGCCCGGGGCCTCCGGTGTGGCGCTCAGTGGGCCACGTGCTCGCCCCCCAGACAACTGGCAGCACGCTGTGCGTTTCCCTCCCGCTCTGGTGCAGCCCTCGCCGCTGGCACACTCTGCCCGTGCGCCCCTCCGGGAGCTCCAGCTGGGGCGCCGGGGTGGCCGTGTCTGACTGCCCCCTGCTCCTTGGTCGCTGTGAGTCTGGGGGACAGGAGAGGGGTGCCTTCGGTGTCCTGCAAACCCTCGAGGCCAGTCCCTGCTCCTGCCGTCCCTGAGCCTCGTTTACAGGCTTGCCTGAGTACTGGCAGGAAGCTGAAGAGACACGGTCTCGTGGGGTTCTGGGCTGAGCGGGCAGCTTAGCTCTCAGAGCTTGCTTTCCACGCAAAACCAGTCCTCCCCCGTGTTTGTGGCCATTTGGGGCCTGGAGCAGCCAGGTGCTACAGGAGAGGCCATCGGAGGTGGGAAGGACTGTCTGTGGTCCTGGCCACTGGCCTCAGCTCTGTAGCCCAGGGCCCCGCAGCCGGATGCCAGACTCGGGTGCCTTCTGGTGGTCTCCACAGTGGCCGGAGAGCCCAGGTGAGGCCGTTGGAACGTTCACTCACAGTTTTCCTGCCACTTCTGAATTGGGCCCATGGCCTCAGTTCTTCACGCCAGGGTCTCCTCATAACCCTAGAAACTGGACAGTGACTTGTTAAGGACTTTTCACAACTTTGTTAACTTTCTTTTTTGCACTTATAAAGGACGTTTGTGAATTCAATGTATCGGTTTTTGCATTTTCCGTGCTTGAGTTATTCAGCAGGTAACCAAGCTCAAGTACGTAAAAATCCCGGTGAATCTGAAACTTGAAGATAAACGCGTGGGGTCTTGCGCCTCCAGGCGCCCTTACCCCGCCTGACCCGCCGCCTGCCCAGTCTTCCTGTCATCGTCACTCCTCTTCCGTCTGAAGTGACTCAGGTTGGAAATGGAGTCACAGAGCTGTCGATACACAAATGTGTGTGACAGGTCCTTTCACTATCACCGGAAGTGAAGCACAGATTATCCCTGATTTCTTGAAACTTGCAGTTTAATGGAAACGCATTAGGTCACCAGGGAAGCCACTGAGAACGTCGCTGTGGTCCGTGCAGGCAGGAGATCAGCTCTGGGTGCCTGGTCTACCCCGCTACGCGGGGAATTGGGGACGGGAGCTGTGCCCCCATCCGGGTGGCTGCTCTGTGACCCTCCCGCAGTGTGAGTCCCCAGCCGGTCTTGCCCGAGCACCGACTGCACAGCCACAGGCTGGCTGGGCCGGGCACCTGTTACACAGCAGCAGCCTCCACTCGAGGCCCTGGACCTTGGCCCGAGGAAAACATGGAGTGAGCCGAGTGGGGTCCTTGGAGGGCTTTGTGAGAAGCTGCGCAATTCCTGATTCTCTTGCGACCACGTAGCTCTCAGAAGGATCTTCTGAGGCTGGGATCTACTTGGGGTGTTGGTGTGCTGCCCAGGACTCGATGCTGGCCTGGACCGGCCAGGTGGCCTTCCAGGAGGCGCCTCCCAGCCCCTGCTCCCGTCACAACGTCTCGAGCTGTGACCAGTACGCGGTCCTCCAGCTGCTCAGGATCTGGGCTCAGGTCTTCAGGGACTTAGTGGGGACTCCACGTGGGTGTCCGTCTGGCTCGGGGCTGTCTGGGGTCTTGGCGTGGAGGTGGAGAGGCTGGCACGGGCAGCCCACGCCAGCAGTGAAGTGAACCTTCCCAAGCTGCTTTCGTCGAGGACTGGGTCGAAGCCACTGGGAGGCGGGGCCCGGGCCCCGTTTCCCTTTGCTCTCAGCACACGGAGCCCGCCTTCCCATTGGCTCCTCGGCCTGGGTTGTGCAGTAAGAGGGGCCAGCATTTGAAACTCTTGGGGCTGCCGAGTGACCGCGAAGTGGGGAAGGACAAGCTGAGGTCCCATAACCAGCCAGAAGTGAGGCTCCAGGTGCAGGCGGGTGCAGGATACCTGCCACGGTTGGCCGCACGGGACGGAGCTGCCTTCCGTCACGAGGCCACCTGCGTCCGTCCCTCCACGCAGTACACCTCCTGTGGAGGATTCGGGAGCCGTTGGGCCCCCCTTGGAGGGCGGAGATAGCCAGCACGCCCCAGGGAAGGACTGCAGGGAGATTGGGAGCCTCGTGTCTCCCGTCTGATGCACGTGGACCTCTGAGCGGGCCGGCCTGCACTGTCCCCAGGGTCAGCGTGGTGAGATGTTCCAGGCCAGAGCTGCCCACGGCACCTTGCTGTGTGCTCGAGGTCCTTTCTGCAGTGGGGAGAGGGAGCACTGGGTCCCTCTCTCTCCCAGGGACCCCAGTCCGTGGGTCAGGGCTCCTCCCTCCTGATGTCATGCGACCGAGACCCCGTTTCCACATGCCGTGACTTTGGGTATCAGGGCTTCGACGTGGGGACTGGGGGGGGTCATGATTCAGTCTCCCGCAGGGGCATTGCTGTCTTGGGACACGCCAGGACGGTGGTGGTGGCTCCCCGGATTGGGACAGAAACCCCGTCCGCTGCTCGTCCCTGTAGGTACCACATGGAGTGTCTGGACCCTCCTCTCCAGGAGGTGCCCGTGGACGAGTGGTTCTGTCCGGAATGCGCTGCGCCTGGAGCTGCCCCCGCCGCAGGTATCGGCGCCGCCTCCTCCCAGCCTGCAAGCCCTCGGGGGCGTCTCTTCTTCTGGGAGAACTCGTAGGGTGTTCTGTCAGGGCAGCCCAGGACCCCGGGGAGATGCCCCCTGCCAGGCCAAGGCCATGGCGGCGCACGTCAGTTCGGGATGCTCCTGCTTCCCAGGTGCAGGTCCCGTGAGTGAGGAGGAGGTCTCCCTGCTCTTGGCCGACGTGGTGCCCACCACCAGCCGGCTTCGGCCCCACACGGGGAGGACGCGCGCTATTGCCAGGACACGGCAGAGCGAGAGGGTCCGAGCGACGGTGAACCGGAACCGGATCTCCACCGCCAGGAGGATTCAGGTGGGCCTGCCCACTGCTGAGGCTGCCCGTCCCGCTGTGGAGCCGTGCCCGACTCGGCCCCTCGGGGTGCGGGGCCCTGTGGCAACCCTGGCCGGGGGGCTCTTTGCTGTCTGGCTGCTCGGGGGCGGCATCAAGCTGGTGGGGGGGGATGAGAGGACCTGGTGGGGGCTACCGCCCCATCGCCCCACCCCGATGCCCGCAGTCCTGCCTCCCTTCCTCCTGTGTCCGCCTTGCGCCCCGTGTTGCTGGGCCGCCCCCGCCGTGGCCGGGAGCCTGTGCGTCCACTCGCCACCTGCCTCGTCCTCACCGTCACTCTCACCCCAGCTCGCTTCTCAGGAGGCCCTCCCAGGCCCGGACTGCCCACGGGAGGCGCGCGGCCTTTGTCGCAAGCAAGAAGGGCACGCCCGGCAGGACTGTTACTGGCAGGCCGAGGGCATCCAGCTGCCGTGGTTTGTTCGGTGGGGCTGGCACAGGGTCCCTCGGGCTCCCAGGTGGTGCTGCCCCTACTGGGGTCCTGCCCGGAGTCCTCCGCGCGGCACGGGGGCTGCACAAGAAGCCCATGGGCGCTCGCCCCGCTGACGGCACCCTCCTTGCCACGTAGCACGTCCCACGGTACCTCATGTCTTCTCTGCTGGACGAGACCATCGAGGCCGTTGCTGCGGGTCTGAGCTCTGCTGTGTACCAGCGCCCCGTGACGCCCCGAGCCCCCGCCAAGCGCAGGAGGAGAGCAGGTAAGCCCGGGTGCGGTGGCTTCGCTGCGGCCGCACGTGTGTGTCCCCGGGAAGCAGCCGGCCACGTGCTCGCCTCCCACGAGCTTCACCGCAGAGTCACATCATGTTCTGCTGGTGTTTCCACGTCACGGAAACACGGCACAGACGCTCCGTGGGCCAGGCTGGTCTGGTCCGCTCAGGTCCCCCGACCACCCACCGCAGGCCTCCTGCACACGCACCCGGGCGACTCGGCCGCCCGCAGCGTGGTTGGGAAGCCCTCTGCAGGCCGGGTGGCAGAACGCTCTGTCCGTGCAGTGGCACCCCAGGCAGCCCCCGGTTCTGGGCGTTTCTCTGTGGGAGCCGTGGGACTGAGGAATTCACTGGCTTCTTGTCTTTTTCTGTGTTGGTTCTGGTAATTTTGTCCCGGTAAGTTCTGTCCTTGCCTCATGTCAGTAGGCACCTCCCGGGGAGAAGCCCTGGGGTCCTGGCGGGCAGTCCCCCCCCACCCCACGCTGGCCCTGCCCGCAGAGCGCGGCAGGTGGCTTCCAGGGTCAGGCTTGAGCTCTGTTCCTCAGCTGGCGAGGGCTCCGGTGGGGAGCTCTGCTGCTCCCCGTCGGTGGTCAGCGTACTGCGATTTGCTCGGTGGGTTATGACCTGAGGTCTTCCCGCGTCCCCGTCACCGATCCAGGTTTGACGGCCAGGGTTGCCGCCCCATCCGGCCCTTGTCTTCCCAGCCGGTGCCCCCGCCCCCAGCAGGCAGCCCCGGCGTCCTTCGGCCTGGACACTAGCTTTGCTCGTTTTCAGACGTCCGTAAGGTCCTCCCCAGCGCACAGTGGCGTGTCCCTCGGCGTGGCGTGGTGCTTTCGGAGCCCGGGTCGGTTGATGAGTTTCCGCTGAGGACTGTCAGCATTACCCGAACGTGCCACAGTCTGTTGACAGGGTTCCTGGCGTGGGTCGCCTGGCTTGTGCTGCGGGGACTGAGCCGCTGCGAGTGTTCTGAATGTCCTCGTGGCGGTGGCAGGCCAGCAGGTGCTCCGTTTCTCCTGGGGAAGGGGACTGTGGGCTCACGGGGCGAAGATGCCGTGAGGGTTCCGTGGCTCCGCACCCCCGTCAGCAGCACGCGCCCCCCACCCCGGCCCCCGCAGCCCTGGGGACAGTCGGCGTTCATCCTTGCTGTGACCGCGGGGTGTGTGACACGCCCTGCCGTACCCTGTGTTCCCCACCTTTGGGGCCGAGACCCGGGTGCTGTCTGGCTCTGTGGCTTGTGGAGGTGTGGGGTGGGCAGCCTGCACTCGTGGGCCTCCCCACCGTGCTCCCGTGCTCTGTGCGTGTTCTCTGCCAGGGGTGGGCCGTCCTTTCCAGCGGCCTTTCTAGCGGACAGAGCCGGGGATCCATGCTGAGGTCATGCAGTGACTTGACTGAACGAAGGTTGTGGACTGTCTCCTCTGCGTCTTCAGTTGCTTGTGTCAGAAACTCCGCAGTTCGGTGCCCGCTGGCGCCCCTGCTCACCCGTCTCCCTCCCCCGGAGGACAGCCTCGTAACAGCCCAGGTGTTGGCAGCGCTGTGGTTCGAGGCAGGACTGGAGGGGTTTGCTTTGGTCCCCAGCGCACACCCTACTGAGGACAGGCCGCACCCCCGTTCCCTGTGCTCAGGCGGCGGAGAACAGTTCTGTCTTGCGTTGCGTCTTGCTTGCTCCCTTTTGCCTACTAGTTTTTTTTTGGTTTGGGGTTCTTCTTTTTTTTAAGATTTCATTTATTCACTTGACAGAGATCACAAGCAGGCAGAGTGGTGGGGGGGGAAGCAGGCTCCCCGCTGAGCAGAGCGCCCGATGCGGGGCTCGATCCCAGGACCCTGAGATCATGACCTGAGCCGAAGGCAGAGGCTTAACCCACTGAGCCACCCAGGAGCCCCTATAGAGCTATTTTTTTTTTTTTTAAGATTTTATTTATTTATTTAACAGACAGAGATCACAAGTAGGTGGGGGGAAGCAGGCTCCCTGCTGAGCAGAGAGCCCGATGCGGGGCTCAATCCCAGGACCCTGAGATCATGACCGGAGCCGAAGGCAGAGGCTTCAGCTACTGAGCCCCCCAGGTGCCTTGGTTTTGGGTTCCTTTTTGGTTTTCTGTTTTGTTCCATTTTGTTTTGGTTTTGTTAGTGAATTTTTCGCTTTTGCAGACTTCCGTCAAAGCTTTGGAGGCCGAGGGAGGAATGCGTAGCGAGTCTCCACTCAGCCATCGTGTCGCCCGGCCTCGACCTCACTTGTACCCCCTCACCCGCTCCCTTCCGTGTTGTCTCGAAGCAGGTCTTTCATGTCATCGTCCTCTTCCCTGCAGGTGTTGTCTGATGTGTTTCTGAGAAATTTGGTCTTTTTTTTTTCTTTGAGCTGAAGCACAGTATCCTTGTGACCCCTGAGAAGGCAAGGAGTGGTTTCTTAACGCCGTGAGATAGTCTCAGGGTCGAAGGTTCTAATTGTGTCATAAATGTGGTAGAATTTTCAAACCTAGTTTATTTGAATCCAGAGCCCGGCAAGATCCGTGCCGCACTGTCGGCCACGCCCAGTGAGTGGCTCTGGGAGCTCCTGACTCTGGGGGCAGCTGGGGGGGCCGGGGCACCCCCTCCCACTGCGGCGGCCGGGAGCGGAGCCACAGGGCCCCCCCGGCTTCCCCCGGGACTCTCATCCGTGTGATGTGGGTTTGCGAGCGGCCCGGCGGAGGGTGCAGGCGGGGCCCGCTGGGCTCACGGAGGCAGGAAGAGGCCTCCCCGTGTGGCTGGTCCCAGACCTTCCCCAGGCCCGTTGGCTTCGCAGAAGCTCGCTTGCTGCTCACTCGCTGGGTGACGTTCCCGCAGGGCCGCGAGGGCCCAGAGTTTGCGCGTGGGCCGTGGCGGGGGAGGGGGGTTATTCCCCGCAGACGTCTCGAGGGCCCATTGCTCCGTCCCCACGGAGGCCGCTCCTCCCAGGCTGAAGCCCCCACCGGGTTCCAGGGTCCTTCTTGAGCCCATGGTAGCGTCCCTGAGCCGGACCAGGGCCGGAGCCCGGAGTGTGGGCAGTTGGGTCTCGAGGACAGGCTTCAGGAGCCGTGCGGCCAGGGCCCCGCGCCCCAGTCTGTCGGGAGCAGCACCAGGGTCACAGCCGGTGGCCGCGTACCTGGGGCCCCTCATTTCATTTCCCTCTGTGTCATCAGGGCTGGATGCTTTGTTTTTCCTTTCGTTTTGGTCCCACAAATGATGTGGGACATTCACTGGTCTAAAAGTCGGCCTGGCGGGTTGCTCCGCGCAGAGACGCTGGAGAACTTATGACCTGTTTCTGCACGTGACTGTCTTCACGCCAGGTCCTCGGGGCGCAGAGTGTGAGGGGGAAACGAGGGGCAGGGCCGGGGGGCTCGGGGCACGGAGGGAAGCATAGACTCTCAATGTGCTTTTTGTAGGAAGACGGAAGAAAGCGTCGGGAAGAAGGAAAACGCAGTCCAGGTCGTCTGTGAAGAGCAGAAGCTCCGGGACGAGATCGAAGAAGCGCCAGGGTCGCGTGAGGAAGAGGAAAGGGACAAAGTCAAAGGTAGCCTCGGTCGGTTCCCTCGGGCAGCTAGGTGGCAGGTCGCACAGAAAAAGCTCCCTTTTTCTGTATTTGCTTAGAGATCCACCGATAAAAATGAACATTTCCACGGTACACATTAAAGATGGGGCTGAGACAAGATATTTCCCAGGCCCCTTTGGAGCTGGACATCCCAAGGGCTTGCGTAGGATCCTGACACCCCAGGTTGGGCCCTGTGCGGTGCAGCGGGTCTGGAGGCCGCAGGGCCGTGGCCAGCGGCTTGTCCGGGAGGCAGGCGGATGGTCACCTGGTACCCGGGAGCCCGGTGGGAGCTGCGGGGGAGTTGGGAGAGGAATGCCACCTGGGGCGTGCGGCCACGTTTTCGGCCGGGACGCTATTGTCCTGCCGAGGTGACTCAAGAGGGTCCCCTGCGAGCACTGCCCACGTCAGGCTGTTCCTCGGGCTCCGGTCCTCTCACCCCAGGCTTCGGGGCGGGCCCTTCCTCAGGTGTGTGCCGCCTGTGTCACGGGTCCCAGCTCTGAAGGGTTGTCCTCCCTGCGCTTGCGGGCCGCGCGCTGAGAGCGCGTTAACGTGAAACGTACGAGCCCAGTCGTGGCCGTCCTGCAGGTGTTTGTTGCGACCGAACGTGAACTTACACCTGAGACCTTTGTCGTTGCCTGACGACGTGCATGCGTAGAGCTCGCTTACGGAGCCTGCGCTTCCGTTTCAGTGAGAGAGCAGCTGCCCTGGTGGTCCCCCGACGCGACCGTCCCGGAGGGTTGGTGGCCCTCCTGCCATGCGGGGGTGTGGCTCCCCGGCACTGCTCCTCCGCTGCATGGGCAGCCGCCGCCTGGACAGCCCGTCCTGCTGCTTGCCGGGGTGTGTGCGGGGTCGGACGCCCCCGCGGCGGCGGGGTGTTCGCCCAGCTCCTGCGGGCGGTTTTGCGGTGTGTTAGGTCGAGGGTGTTGAGATGTGCTCGTTAACTCTGTTGGAGTAAAACCTCTAGAACGTTGTTGTTAATACACATGAAGCCCTTCGGCTCCCGTGTGCATATACTCAGCCTCCTGGGTGGTGGTTCTGGACGCTTCAGCTCCCGTCTCGCTTACCTTTCCTTGCCTTTTGCGACTTCGGTTCAGAACGAAGCCACAGCTCGTTCCCGCATCGCACGGACGCTGGGCCTCCGGGGTCCGGCCCGTGGGGCCTGCATCCCATTTGTGCACAAGCCGGCAGACCCCTCGCTGGGGCTGATGCGAGCGGACATCGGCGTGGCCTCCCTGTCGCTCTTTGGAGACCCCTATGAGCTGGACCCCTTTGACAGGTAACGGCAGGGCGACCTCCCTGCTTTCCTTGTGGGCGGTGGCCTTGGACGTTGCATTTGTACAGCGAGGGTGGCGATCGCGGACCCTCCTCAGAGTCACGGGGTGTGACGGAGCTCCCTACAGCCGCCCCTGCTCGGGCGGAGGAGGTCCAGCTTGCCTACCCCAGCGAGCCGTTGCCAGCACGAAGCCCCTCCATGGGGCCCATGTGCCGCTTGGGGCACGAGTGCTGCCGCACGTGCCATCGAGGAGGGGCCTGGGGTCTGTCTCCCTGGGCCTCCGATGGTGTGGGGTCAGCGCCTCTCAGGCCCGCGTGCCCTCTCCAGCAGTGAAGAGCCGTCTGCGAGCCCTGCCGCCCCGCTGAGCACCAAGAGGCGGGTCTTGTCACAGTCAGCGCTGCGCTCTCACCGGCCCGTAGCCAGGCCCGTGGCCGTGGGGCTCTCCAGGTGTGTGTGGGCAGGGGCCGTGGTCCTGGGGGGCGGCACAGACCAGCGGGGCTCCACAGGGGCTGGCGTTCCACCTGGCCTGGGAGGAAGTGCCGCAGTCAGGGTCATGAGGACAGAGTGGCCGGCCACAGTCTGTCTGGGCGTGCATTGGGGGCAAGGAGCTATGGGAGCTTGAGGCCACCACTGCATGCCCTGCCCCCGCCACAGGACTGTTGGGGGCATTTGGGGTCATGAGCGTCAGATGATCTCACCTCCGAACAGCTTTTCTTTTGGCTGCTGGCTGTGTCCAATGCCGCCCGCTTGCAGGGCGCTGAGGGGCTGGGGCACCCGCCTGGCGTGAGGGGCTGGGGCACAGGGAGGCAGCTGCGGGTCTACACCTGCAGGAGGAGTGTTCCTGCCGCGGCGCCTGAGCCGGAGGTGGACGAGGCCCCCGTCCCAGACCTGGTGGGGAGCATCCTGTCGGGCCAGAGTCTGCTGATGATGAACGGGGCGGACGTCGTCATCCACCGCGACGGCTCCCTCAGCGCCAAGAGGGCAGGTGAGTCGGCTGCCACGCGGGGCCTGTCCACGGGGACGCCCTCTCTGCCTTGGTCCTCTGGGAATGGGCCCCTTGGTTCTCCTTATCTGGGATGAGGATCTCCTTATCTCCTTATCTGAACCAGTGGTAAAGGAGACAGTTGAACGAAAAAACGCGTTCTCCGCTCAGAGCGGACACGGAGCAGGCATGGTTTTCTCATTTCTTCTCCATTGACTCTGCCCGCCTTGCCGAACGGAGTGCGTCGGCCGGGAGTTGAGGCGAAGACAGGGTTCCTGGGTCAGCCCACAGACTCTGCGGCCGTAGCGCGGCTGACGTGCGTTCCCACAGAGCCACGGGGCCAGCCCCTGGGGGTCCCTCCCCCACGGAGCCGGGCCCTGGGAGGATTTTGGGGTGGGGGTCCTAGCCGTGGAGGATGGGGCTGACTGTGCCCTTCCTGTCCGTGACACGCGTGCACACACGCGCGCACACACACACACACACCCACCGTGACAAGCCTCTGTAACTGGCAGGGACGCTTTTCCATGGGTGCAGAACGCATCCGTGAGACACAAGAGGAAGTGCCTCTGGCGGCTCGTGAGACCTGAGCACCGGCCCGGCCCCCCACCCCCGGGCGCACCGAGGTCTCAGTCACGGGCCAAGGGGGAACCGGCCTTTATATATTTATTTATCATGACTTTTTTTAACATTTTACTCGCTGATTCCAGAGAGTAGGCACACGAGCCAGGGAGTCGGGGGCAGAGGGAGAGGGAGACGCAGGCTCCCCAGCCCGACACACAGCTCAGTCCCAAGAGGCCGAGATCGTGACCTGAGCCAAAGGGAGACACTTTGAGTGCCCCCAGGTGCCCCTGGAATAGGCAGTTAAAAGCACAGCTTTTCGGGGAAGGCCGTTGTGATCTGGGCCAGGCGACAAACTGCTTGCGCTTGAGAAGGTGGGCGGCGGGGACTGATGGCCGCTGGCCTTCTTGTCTTTCAGCACCCATTTCCTTCCCTCGGAGCACAGGCGGCTCATCCCAAGGCGCCAAGCACCCTGGGCCCGGGGCCTGCCTGCAGCCCAGAGCGCCGCACTCAGGAAGTGGGCCGCAGAGCGCGGGGCTGAGCTGTCATGGTGGGCCAGCGCCCTCCCGTGTCCCTGCACTCAGGACTGGGGCGACTGTGAGACTGGACCCGTCTGTGACCCCTCTGTCCGGTCAGACTCAGAACCAGTCAGGCGTGTGCGGGCCTGGCTTAAAGCAAAGGGACAGCACTCGATGTGACAGCGACAGCCGGCACGTTCTGCTTCCCAGCTCCGCGTCCTCCAAGACCCCCGCTAGCTGCTGTCACTTGCCGCCCGCCGGTGCGCTGCCGGGCCAGGCCCTGAAGCCAGCTCCCAGGAGGCCCGACATCTCTGAGCTACCAAGGATACCAAAGGTCAGAAGGGAGGACAGCGGTGGCAGACAGGCGGACGCGGCCCCCGCCAGCGAGCAGCGTGCTGAGATCCCCAGCTCCTGCATCAGCCGGCTCACGGGCAGGGAGGGCCCTGGGCAGCCCGGCCATGGTGCCCGAGCCGAGGGTGAGCCACGCAACAGGGGCCCACAGGACCCTGGCCCGCACTCCGGGGGCGGCTCCCAGTCCCCCGCCTCACTGGGACCCTCGAAGGGGAAGGGGGTCAGCTCGACCTTTGAGAGCTTCAGGATCAATATTCCCGGGAACACAGCACATTCCGGCAGACTCTCCAACCCCGGCTTTTGTAACACGTTTCGGCCGGTCGACAATAAGGTGCAGAGGAAGGAGAATCCCTCTCCCCTGTTCTCCATCAGGAAGACCAAACAGCTCAAGAGCGAGATCTACGACCCCTTTGACCCCACAGGCTCCGACTCCAGTTCTGCCGGCAGCAGCCCCGAGCGCTTGGGCTCTGGCCTCCTGCCGTCTGAGATCACACGCACCATCTCCATCAACAGCCCGAAGGCCCCAATGTTGCAGACGGTGCGCTGCGTCACCTCTTACACCGTGGAGACGGTCTTGGGGTCGGAGCCCGAACCCCCTCGGGGGCCCTCCTCCAGCGGGCTCGAGCTCCGGGGTGAGGGGGCTGCCGAGGGGACCTCCGACCTGGAGTGCGAGGGGCGGGGCGAGGGGGCTGCCGAGGGTCAGGGCTCAGCCTCCCGGGCCCAGAGGCCATCCACCCCGGAGCCGTGGGAAGACAAGGGCCAGCTGCCCTGCGGCACCTTCTTTGGTTCTGAGGAGCGGATGGTGACGTGCGTGACTGCAGCCGAGCCGGAGGCCCCGCCCAGCCCTGCTGCACCACAGACGACCACCCACAGGATCGTGGAGCTGAGGTCCCCGTCGTGCTCCCGCTCCACATCCAGCTCCCGTGGCAAGAAGAAAGCCAAGAGGAAGCGAGCCACGTCCAGGGAGCACAGGAGGACCCGCTCGGGCTCTCGCTCAGGTTCCCGCTCTGGGGACAGGAGCTCACGGTCCGTGTCGCCCCCGGTAGGGGACAACCACCCCAAGAGGCAGCAGACCAAGTCCCGGGGCCGGAGGTCTTCCAGCGACCACTCCAGCAGCCACGAGCGAGCCAAGCGGAAGAAGGCAAAGGATGAGGGCCGGAGGAGGAAGAGGGACTCCTGGGGTCACGGCCGGCGGAGGTCCAGGTCCCGCTCGGGCAGCCCCGGCAGCTCCTCCCACGAGCACAGGGAGAGCAGGAGGAGGAAGCGGAGGCGGTCAGGGTCCAGGTCTCGGGGGCGGGAGTGCTCACCCCCCAGCAGCCTGGAGAGAACGCGGAGGCATCGCCACCCAAGGGAGAGGAGCCCGCGAGAGAGGAGCCGGGAGCGGCCCCGAGCCCGGTGGGGCTCCCACGAGAGGAGGAAGCGTAGATCCAGGTCGCCGAGGTCGCCGAGCACAGAGCACAGGTCCCGGGAGCACCAGCGTCCTCGTTCCCATGAGAGGCGGCCAAGGCCTCGCTCTCCGGAGAGGAAGTTGGCGCCCGTTCTCCAGGAGGAGCAGAATCCTGACCAGGAGCAGCCAGCCAGGCCGCTGGGAGCGGCGGGGGCAGACGCCTCCCCAGCCGGGGCCGAACCCCACAAGATGACTCCAGAGGCCCCAGCGGGCCGTCCGCCTGAGGACCTGGATTATGGTGACTCTGTCGAGGCAGGACACGTCTTTGAGGATTTTTCAAGCGAAGCTTTCTTCATGCAGCTGGATGACATGAGCTCCCCACCCTCCCCTGAGAGCACAGACTCCTCCCCAGAGCGAGTCTTCCCACCCACTCCTTCTGCTCCGCCGGCCGGCCAGCACCAGCAGGACACCAGCCTGGCCGTGGCCGTCATCAGACGGGAGGTGTCGTTGATCCACGGCGAAGACACCGCCCAGGCCCCGCCCCGGGCACAGGGCCCTGAAGAGAGGCCCGTGCTCCAGCAGGAGGCCACTGGGGCCGCCGTGGTGCCCAGCGCCCTGGGAAGCCAGGCTGTGGGCGCGGTGCCCACAGGGAAGGAGGAAGGCCCTCCCCAGACCCCCTTGCTGCGGGCTAAAGCCCTGGTGAAGAGAGTCACCTGGAACCTCCAGGAGGCGGAGAGTGGCGCCCCCGCCGAGGACCGGGGCCTGCGTGAGTAGGACGCTCCCGTGGGCACTTCGGGCACGGTTCAGGGCGGCGTGGGGGGATGGAATGTGTGGCTGGAGGGGGGTGACGCACGGATCTCCTCGGGCACTCGGGTCGCGCAGACCGCGAGGCAGAGAGGTGGTTGCAGCCTAGGCTGGGCCCCTGCTGCTGGGACACGTTTCTGGAATTTTCCAGCCGGGAAGCAGCTTCTGGCCCAGGGCGGCCAAAAGCACCCACCCTCCCCTGTGTTGGCCCTCAGGGATGCCGCTCCACAGGCCCCAGAAGCCCCGGGAAGGGGTCTGGGAAGCAGAAGATGTGGGCCCCTCGGTGGGCTTCCAGCAGGCACCCTTCTCTGAGCCCCCTCCCGCCGGTTACGCGCTTCCAGAGTCTGGCTTCCCCGAGGCGGAGCCCTCTCAGGTGGGTGCCGGGCTGGAGCTGAGGGCTCCCCTCTCTGGCCGGGGCTCTTGCTATGGCAGTGGGGAGCGCTGCCCTGAGCCGTGCGCGTTTCTGTCCAGGTTTATACCCCGAGCCTGCCTCCCGCCCCAGCTCTGCCCGTGAGTCTCCCACCGTACGTGGCAGCCGGCCAGCCCGCGGTGCAGTTCATCCTGCACGGGAGCCTTCCCCTGGCAAGCTGCGGGGTCACGCAGAGCCCGGCCCCGGGGCCCCCTGCCCTGCCCGCAGCCTCCGAGCCAGCCGCCTACGGCACCGGCGCCAGCAACTCCGAGGAGAGGGCAGCGGCCCCCAGGCCTGCGGTGGAGAAGGCCAAGAACGAGGAGGTGAGTGTGGGCCCCCTGCCCCACAGCGGGGGCTGGCGGCGCGGCTGCTGGCCTGGCGGTCACCCCCGTGCTCGCCCTCAGTACATGAAGAAGCTGCAGGTCCAGGAGCGGGCGGTCGAGGAGGTGAAGCTGGCCATCAAGCCCTTCTACCAGAAGCGGGAGGTGACCAAGGAGGAGTACAAGGACATCCTGCGCAAGGCCGTGCAGAAGGTGGGTGCGCGCGGGGGGGTCAGATGCTCGGGAAGAGGAAGCATGGGTGTTGGTGAGGGGACAGGACGGCACCCCCGTCCCTTGTTCAGCGGGCGAGAGACAGGAGGTACGGGCGCACCGCTCCCGCGGGTGGGAGAGCCCGAGCCCTCGGGCGGATCTCGGACCCAGGGCGTTGGGGCCCAACCTGGGGCCCACGGCCACCTGTCTGGCCAGGGGCAGGGCCCTCAGCAGGCCTGCGAGGCGGCCCCGGCAGGGGGATGGGTCGTGCTCCGTGCCTGTGACCTCTGGGGGGATATCTGGGTCATGTGTGCCCCTCCCCCACGCCCCCAGATATGCCACAGCAGGAGTGGGGAGATCAACCCCGTGAAGGTGGGCAACCTGGTCAGGGCCTACGTGGACAAATACCGACACATGCGCCGGCACCGGCGGCCCGAGGCTGGGGAGGAGGCGCCCGCCCAGGGCCCGGAGAGCTGAGGCCGCCCCTGGCGCTTCCGCTGGGGACGGCAGACGCAGAGGCCTGGGAAGACAGCCGCCAGCACTCCGGTACCAGGGCTCCCGCGATCACGTGTGCCCTGCGCGCTTGCCCTGCTCAGTTTCAAACTGGACCTTTTTATATGTATATTATAGATACACAGTTTCCATTGTGTTCTAATTTATCAAAAATGGATTATCTTTAGAAACTTCTTGATTGACTCAGTACTTGAAAGGCAAAGGCTTTGGTGATCAGGAGGGGCCTGGCGGGTGGAAGGAGCTCCTTGACCCCCTCGCCGACGGCCTGGTTTTATTTTCCGGAGTAACAAGGGAAGGCCATGCCCAGCCCTCTGTTACGCTCTGTAAGTGACGCTCGTGTTGGCCGCCTCCCACGAGCAGAGCGCAGTGTCGGTGGGTCTGGGAGCCGGCGGGGAGGGGGGCTGCACACAGCCCAGAGTCGACCATTCGTGGTGCCCCCTCCCCAGCACACCTGCAGGAGCAGATTGCTACTGTCCCCAAGCGTTTTGTATTCTCCGAGTAGAGTTTGTTGGCTCTAAAGCGTGTGGCCTGTTTCTTCATTGTGAAGACCGAGGAGGGCGGGCGGGGACAGGGCGGTCGCCTGGCGTCCCGGACCTGGAGGTGTTGGGGGCTCCCTGAAGTCGGCTGCCCCCTCCTCCGCCCGACACAAGCACTGACTCTTGAGGCCTTTTCTTGGCTTGGAGACGGGCCGGCCCTCAGGCGGGCCGCTGCACCTCCATGAGGAAGCGCTCCAGGTCCTCGTAGAGGCTGTTGGAGCTGGACAGGCAGAGACCAAGGCTGCTGCTGTCCAGGGAGGACACGCCTTCTCGCTGCACACACTCCAGGTGCGCCCGGCACAGCCACGGCTCCAGCTGTGGGGAGGGTGTGGTCAGGTCGGACAGGACAGGATAGATGGGGGCTGGGTGCGGCCTTGCCTCCCGGGACCCCAAGCCTCACCTTCACCAGGACCAGGCTCTTCTCCTTGGGCCTCCCAGCTGACAAGTCCTGCCCGAAACCCAGGTAGATGGTGTAGTGCGGGGAGCCTGGACGCCGGCGAGCCCGGAACTCCATCATCTCTGCGGGAGGGGACTCCGGTGAGCCGGGGGGGGGGGGGGCCAGCAGGACAGGAGCGGGCAGGGATGGCGCGGCCCCAAGTCTGGTGCATCACTGACCTCGGAAGAAGGTGCTGAAGTCGAAGATGGGGGTGTCTTGGTTCCTCTGCAGCAGGCGGGGGGCTGTGGAGGGGCTGGCTGAGCCCAGGGGCCCGCCCACCTCCCAGTAGACCTTGCATTTGCCCAGGCGCCGGGCCCACAGCCTGCAGCCCCGGAGCTCCAGCTGCAGTCCGGGGGCCACGTGCTGTAGCAGCTTCTCCGTGTAGTGCAGCTGCTTCTGGTCAGGGAGCTCGGCCGGACTCGGGAAGGCCACGTGCTGGTGCGCAGTGGCCATGGTGGCTGGGCTCGGGGACCCGTAGAGGAACACGAAGCTTGGATGCCACACCACCTCCTGCAGCACCGTGCGGCCCTTGTACGTGATGGTCACATCCAGGGCCCTCAGGCTGGGCTCTACCTGCGATCCAGGCTCAGCAGCCGCCCGGGGGCAAGGGTGCATCTCTGGTGGAGGCCGCCAGGGCTCCGGGACGGGGGCCAGGCCTGCGTCTGGGGAGGAAGGCTCAAGCTGAAACCCGGCCCTCCGGGCCCCCACTCCCGCGCACGCCTCTGGCTCTTACCTGTCTCCTGCACCTGGTGCACGGGGGCCGTGTCTCCTGGCCTTGGCAGGGACGGCCCCGTGTTGAGGAGCTCCAGGCCTGAGGAGGAAAAGCGCAGCTGGGAGCAGCTGGACAGGCCCAGCTTCGTCGCCACGGGATGGCCGCCTCACTCCCACCCCACCCCTAGCCTCTCCCTCTCCTCTTGGACTCGGCCCTCCTGCCCGCTCCTCCCTGCCCCCACCCCCGGCATGGAACCCTGCAGGGCCGAGCACCCCCACCCAACACAGCCTCTCACCAGGAGCCTCTGGGGAGACGGGACCCCCCACCCATGCAGATTCCAGCAGGTGCGCCTCCAGGCAGCTCTGCTCCAGAGCCTGGAGCAAGAGATCCCCGGGACTGTCCGCTGAGCCAGAAGAGGGGCTCGGGGCACAGAGCTCAGGGGTCAGCCCAAGCCCTGGCCTCTCAGCAGCGTCTCCTGCCAGGCATGTCCTTGGGAGCCCACTCTGCAGGGGAGGAGGGGGCCGGTGTCAGCAGCGTCCCAGCCCCAGGGAAGAGTGGCAGCCCCCCCCCCCCCCCAGGAACGCTGAGGGCTGAACAAGCTCACCATCAAGGGCAGGGCATCTTCAAGGGCCTTCTCCCCCTGCTGAATGCCTGCACCGTCCAAGAGAGAACTGGGATCAGGGCAGTGTGGGCTGAGACTCCGGGGTGTGGGACGCTTGGGTAGGCCCTCCGAGCTGGGACCCCCCCCCCCCCACCAATCCCAGCAGGCCCAGTCAGCTCTCCCTGCCCTCCCACAACAACCTGGCACCAGCCTCTCTGAGGCCAGTTTCTGGAAAGCACCGCCGTGGGGGCTGTGTCCTCCCAGTGCCCTCCCAGCCCCATCTCTGCCCAGAATGTCCTGCCCCCTCCACGGCTGCCCCTGGGGGGTTCCTCACCTCTCTCCCCAGGCTCGAAGCTGAGCGCGTACACTTTGTGCGGGTCAGCGGGGTCCCCCGAGTTGTCCTGCAGCATCACAAACCGCTGGGTGCTGTGCAGCGCACAGCGGAAGTTGGTTTTCCAGCCCGCCCGGAGCGCGCCCTCCAGGGCCAGCTGGTCACCTCCGCCCCTGCCTCCTGGCGGCCACCTGCCGCGGGCCACCGCCCAGGCCTGGGGAGAGGGACAGACGGTGTGAGTGAGCCTGGGGGCGCGTGCCAGGCCCTGGGCCGGCCCTCCTCCGGCTGGGCTGGGGTCCCACCTTGAAGATGCGCGAGTCAGCCTCTCCCAGGTCCTTCCGCGCGAAGTGCTTCCAGGGCACGCGGAAGCGCGTGCGGGCCGCGTCCAGCCACCGCAGGCCCTCGTAGCGGCCGCTGCTGACCTCCCCCAGGAGCCAGTCCCCGAAGAGCAGGCGCGGGGGCCTCCTGCGGGCGGGCGGCCGGCGGGTGAGCGCGCGGGCGCCGGCGGAGGGACCGCGCGGCCGGGGCGGGACGGGGCTCACCTGTCAGCGGCCGCGGCCATCCTCGCTGCGCGGGGGGCGCGGGGGGCGCGGGGGTCCCGGGGGTCCCGGGTGTGGAGCCGGCGGCCAGCGCCGGGCGGGAGGGCGCCGTCGGGCCTGCGGAGACACCGCGGGGGCGGCCGCGGGCTGGGGCGCGCCCCGGGCGCCGGGAAAGCGAAACCTAAGCCGAAGCCGGGGCCGCTCGCCGCTCGCCACCCGCGGCCCGTCAGCGGGGCGACCCCCACGTCCCCGTCCCGCCCCGGGGCGACCCCCACGTCTCCGTCCCGCCCCGACTCCGGCCGCCGGACCCTCCCCGCGCGCTGGGCCGCCGGGGCTGGAAGCTTGGTCTCCCGGAGCGGCCGGAACGCGCGCTTTTATGCGGACGGGCCGGGGCGGGGCGGGGCTGCAGGTGCCGCCGAGGAAGTCACGTGCTCCGGCGGCGGGGGTCCCCTGTGTGCTGGGGGGGCGCGTTCCCCAGGCCCCCGCCGAGGCTCCCGGGTGCGGGCGGGGGTCGTGCAGGGGCGGCGGGACTGGCCGGTCCGCGGGGTCCAGTGCCTCCCTCAAGGAGCACACGCAGGGACGGGGCGGGGGCCACTGGCAACTCGTGGGGGTGGGGAGGCAGTGGGGCTGAAGACCCCACACATAACCAGGCTCTTCTCCTCCCCGGGGAAGTGGGTCGTGGACGAGGGCGTGGGCCAAGGGGCAGCCCTGCCCTTTGGACTTTTTTTTTTTTTAAGTAGCTTTGCGCCCAGAGTAGCGCGGGGGATCTCACCGTCAAGACCCCCGCTGATGGGGCGCCTGGGGGGCTCCGTGGGTTAAGCCTCTGCCTTCCTCTCCGGTCATGATCTCAGGGTCCTGGGATCGAGCCCCGCATCGGGCTCTCTGCTCCGCAGGGAGCCTGCTTCCTCCTCTCTCTCTGCCTGCCTCTCTGCCTGCTTGTGATCTCGCTCTGTCAAATAAATAAGATGTAAAAAAAAAAAAACACCCCGCTGAGAGCAAGGTGAGGTGTTCCACCGACTAAGCCATCTAGGCACCCTGCTGGTTTGGGTTCTTTAAAGATTTGTTTGTGGGAGAGAGCTTGCAGGCACGCGCGCAGAAGGGAGGAACGGAGGGAGAGGGTCGGAGAGGGTCTCCAACCGCAGTCCCCACTGAGTGCACCCGTCCTGGCTGGAAGCCAGGCCCCGAGATCACCACCTGAACAGAAATCCAGAGTCCGCAGGGGACCCACAGAGCCAACCAGGCGCCCCCACCCCTCCGCCTTTGGAACCCTAATGAGAATTGTTCAGACAAGAATACTCATACCCTGAGAACAGACATTTGGAAAGCAGTTTGTGGTGGCTTTTCATAGGAAAAACGCAGAGGACCCACAAGGGACAGTGTGGAGGGGGTCAGGGAGGAAGTCCAGCCTGCGGTCCTACCCTGGGGAGGCCAGCAGAGGGGCTCTGGCCCCCACTCTGTGGCTCTGGTGCCCCTCCCAGCGGGGGTCCGCCTGCCACAACCCCCCTCCCCCACCCATGGCCTGCAGCCACCGCTTCCTGCCACCCAGTCCTGTCACTCCAGCAAGCCCCTGCACCAAGCCAAAGGTGACAGTCGGAAGCCAGGACCGGGTGCCTCCTCGCACCGAGCGTTTACTGCCCACAGGGGACCTCACAGGCCCCCTGGCTGTCACCCCCTGCGAGGTCTCCAGGAAGTTTGCTCTCCATCTTGGAGAGCCTCATTTTCCTCCAGGGCAAGAATCTCCATGTCAGCTGGGGAGCTGGGGGCCCCGCAGTGCAGGCCCCCCTCCTGCCCCCGCGGTCAGGCCCCGAGAGGAACTGAGGCCTCCAGCTGGCGCCAGCGTGGAAAGGCACGTGGTTTACGGGAAGCCCCAGCGCCACGGGCGCCCCCGGAGCCAGCCCAGGCAGGGGCGGGGCCAGGGATGGGATGCGCCGGCACCTCAGGGAGGGACGCCGGCACCTCAGGGAGGGACCCTGGCCCGCCCGCCGCCGACTGTCACGCAGCCGAACTTGGAAGCTGTCGCTTTATTGTGCGCGGTGGAGTGGGGGCGAGCGGCCGGCAGACATCAGGTCTGGCCCACGGGGGGGGGGGGCAGGGAGCTGAGCTAGATGTAGGAGGAGCCCGTGCTCGGCGTGTCATCGGCGTGGGGACTGGCATCTGCGTCCTCATCGCTGCTGGCCTCGCTGCCAGAGTCGTTGGCCCCCGCCGCGTCGGAAGCGGGCGTGTTGAGGACCACCACGTCGGCCTCAGCCCCAATGTCCTCCCCGAACCACACGGCCTTGTAGCCGCCCTCGGGCCGCCGCTCCTTGGTCAGGATGGACCTCACGGCCGCTGGGCTGCCTGCGTCGCGGGCCACTTCGGGGGACTCTGAGGCTGGACGCAGGGTCGTGGCGCTGGGGGGCTCCGGGAGTACGGGCTCCGGGGCCTCCGCAGGCTCCGGGGCCGCCCGCATGAGACCAGGGGAGGAGCGGGGAGCTGGCGCCCAGTTGGCCTCCTGGGGGCCGTCAAAGGCCTCATTGTCAAAGCTGAGGGGCTGGCGCTCCTGCAGAGGGGAGAGGGACAGCTACGGCCTCAAGCAGGACCCCAGGCCTGGGCCGGGACCCCCACCCCAGAGACGAGGACCCAGGCTAGTCCTTCCTTTCTGCCTCTTTCGGTCTGCTCCCCGTTTTGGGGACCAGACCCCAGCCTTCCTCACCTCTGCTCCCCCCTGCCCCTTCTCTGTCCCCCTCTCTACCTCTCCTTGGCTCTGTCCTCACCTGCCTGTCTCTCCCTCTCCCTCTGTCCCCCTCTAGGCCTGGCCCCCAGCCCCCAGGGCCTCACCACGGCTTTCCCGGAGCAGCACTCGAGCCGCGGGCCGTAGAGCTTGCGGACCAGGATGAGGAGGGCGAGCAGAGCCAGAAGGAGCAGGGCGCCCAGCACCCCGCCCAGGGCCGCCATGTCCACAACAGAGAAGCGCCGGTCCCCGGCTGCCCCGACGCCTGGCTCGCCGCTCCCTGGCCCTGGGAGCAACGGCACCCACTGACCATCGCACCCCACGCCCTTCCCGGGCACACCTGCCCCCGGCTCTGGACACCGTGACAAGCCAGGCCGGGTGTCCGACCGGAGCTGGGCTTCTGGCGCGTGGTACCACCCCCCCCCCCCCCGCCGCCCACCGCCCCACCGAGGAGCCGAGCGTTCCCGGGGCCCTTGGAGAGGCTGCCAAAAGGAGGGGGGGCGGTGGGGGTCAGGGCCCACCAGCTCCTGGTGGAAGGCGGCGCCCAGCACCATAGGAGGGACCATGAAGGCAGTACTGGGGCCCCTGGAGAGAACAGCCTGGAATTGCAGGCCCACTGGACCCCGAATCTGGCTTCTGCCCCCTCCTCCATACACCTTCCCCGGGTTACCTTGTCGGCAGCCCCAGAAGAGGTCTCTGCCCAGACCAGAGCAAAGACCCTGGGATTTCATGGTCAGTGTGGTCAGGCCGGGCCTCCCCCGCCCCGGCTGGGCCCTGCCCTACAGGGAGTCTTAGGACCCCCCGCAGTAAGCATCAGGGTGACTCTGGGGCAAATGAGAGGGGCTACCTGAGGTCTCGGGGGTTCTGCTGGGCCCAGGAGGCGTCGGCTGAGAGGTTCCTGGCTTCACCGTCTGTGTTGAGCCCCCGCTGGGTGAAGCTGATGGGAGGAAGGTGCTGGTTTCCACGCCGGGGGGCCCCCCAGGCGTAGATGAGGCAGGTGGCCTCGGAATTGTGCTTGAAGGGGGGTGTGGGCCCTGAGAGGGCCCCGGGGTCGCAGAGCCGGTCGGAGAGGGTCCCTGAGAGGGCCCCGGGGTCGCAGAGCCGGTCGGAGAGGGTCCCTGAGAGGGCCCCGGGGTCGCAGAGCCGGTCGGAGAGGGTCCCTGAGAGGGCCCCGGGGTCGCAGAGCCGGTCGGAGAGGGTCCCTGAGAGGGCCCCGGGGTCGCAGAGCCGGTCGGAGAGGGTCCCTGAGAGGGCCCGGGGGTCGCAGAGCCGGTCGGAGAGGGTCCCTGAGAGGGCCCCGGGGGGCTGGGGGCTTCCGAAGTGGTGCTGCTGGGGGGCCTGCTTGTTCCTCCAGCCTCTGGGGATGTGGGGGTCTCTGGGGGGCCTGAGGGACCTGGGGGCCAGGGACAGGATTCGAGCTGGGCTCTGCCCCCCGCACGCCCGCCCTGGGGAAGCCACCAGCCCCGCTGAGGCAAGAGGCCTTCCCTGAACGGCTGCCTGGGGGGTCCGCGTCCGGCTCACCTGGGGGGGGGCTGGGCTTCTCCCAGTCCAGCACCTGGATCTCCACCACGGTGCGGGCCGTACCCGCGGTCACCGTGTTGTTGGCCTCAACCTGGAGCAGAAAGGGGGCTTGTCCCTCGCAGGCTGCGCCTTAGCCCCTGCCCCTTGGAGATGCCCCTGCCCTCACCTCTGCGTAGAAGACCCCCTCGTTGGCCAGCAGGGTGGCGGTCAGCAGGGTCTCGCCGTCCATCCGGAAGTCAGTGTTATTGGTGACGCGGTAGGCGATGGCGGAGTTGAGGTCCTAAACTCGGCCCAGTGAGTCCCGGGCCCGGCTGCCCCTCTGACCCCCCAGGCCACCCGCAGCGGGGCCGGCACCTACCGGGAAGTCAGGGTCCTGGGCCCAGACCCTCAGAGGCAGGGAGGGGGTGGTTGCGTCCTTGACCTCCACGCCCCCTCCGGAGCCGCGCGCCACCATGCCGTGGTAGCGGTTCTTGGCGAAGTAGGGCGGGCTCCCGGCGGCATTTCGGGCCTCGATCGTGACCCAGGTCACCGAGTAGCGGGCACCGTCTGCCTGCTCACCCTGGGGGAAGGGGAGGCCTCAGCGACCAGCGGGTCCTCAAGGGCAAGTCCTGCGGCCTGAGGCTCAGGAAGGCCGTGGAGGCCTGGCCAGGGCGCCCACCTTGACGACCAGAGTGAAGGTCTTTGGGCTGGGGACACTTCCGGTCATGGTGAGATTGCCCGAGTCAGCGCCAATGGCAAACGTGCCATCTTCTTGTCCTGCGAGGGTGGTGGGAAAGCTTGGGGTCAGAGTCCCACGGGCTCTGCCCAAGTCCCCTGGAGTCCCCGCAGCCCGGGTGGGGGTGGGGTGCAGGACACAGAGGGAAACGGGTGTGGCCCACACTCACCCCGCACAATGCTGTAGAGGATAGGCTGGTTGATGCCCTGATCCCCGTCCACGGCGTGGATGGGCCCAGGACGGAGCACGAGGGGGCCTGGCTGCAGGGACAGGAGGAGACGCCGTGGGGCTGGGGTGCTGGGCCCAGCTGACCGTCCGACTTCCCTTGAGAGGAGAGTCGTCTCTCTGCGAGGGCCCTCCAGCCCCCCACCCGCTGCTGCCGACTTGACTTGCTCAAAGACACTGACTGACGGCACGACAAGCGTCTCCAGAGGGGGCGCGCGGGACAGGCGGGGTCAGGGGGAGTCGGAGCAGGTGCTCCGGCGTCTCCATGGGCCTCTTGGGCCAGAGCAGGGACGTCAGCAGGTCAGAGAGGCCGCCTGGAGCACCACCGCGGCCCCTCATGCTGCCGCCCTCCCAGCCCACGGGACTATGGCCCTGCCCTGAGACCACCGGGCCACACGCCCCCCTCTAGGCTCAGGGGCGCCTTCACCGCTGGCCACCCCGTGGTTGGGTGGGATTGGCTTCCAAAGAACGTTCGCATGAAAATCGCAACCCAATGTGGCCCCTGACCCCCAGGCCCTGCCCCCATATCCCTCCTGCCCGCCCTGCCCTCAGTACCAGCTGGTGCCCCGTGGGGACAGCTCCGTGGTACTCGGCGTTGATGCAGACGTGGGGGTCTGAGTAGGCACAGGGCAAGAACCAGGGCGGGCGAAGGTCAGCAGGCTGCACCTCCAGGATCAAGGTGGCCGTGGCCGTGTGACTGGGCTCTGCATTCTCCTCCCGCGTGTCCTGCGGCAGCGGAGTCCGGCTGGATCAGGCCCGGGGGTCCTGGGCTGGGGCGGCTCGGGGGGACACCTGAGCCCCCGGCCTGCTTACCCGCACCAGCAGCAGGAAGTTCATGCTCTGCAGCGCGTCGAAGTCCAGACGCCGGTCCAGCCGCAGGGCGGGGAGGTTGGTGCCCACCAGGGAGAAGAAGCTGCTGGCGCCCTGGGAAGGCAGGGGACGGGGCTCAGTCCCGGAGCCCGGAGGACACAGAGGGAGGGTTGGGGGGCACTGACCGGGGTCACCTCCTGGAGGGTGTAGAACAAGACGTCATCCTGGTCGCGGTCCTGGGCCTCCACTGCCGTCTCAGGGATGACAATGGCGCCCACTTTCGTGTCCTGGGGGAGCAGGGGGCAGTCTGGCTGCGCCCTTGACCCCCATGGCCAAGCCCCCGGCCCCTCTCACTCACCTCAGGTATGCTCTCCACCTTGACTTGAAAGGGGAACTCGGGCGGGTTGTCGTTGACGTCCTGCACGAACACGAAGACTCGGAGCTGCGTCACCTGCGGGACAGGGTGGGGTCAGCCGAGCTGCGCTCTGGCGGCCGCTGGCCCTGGGCTCCTGCTTGGCAGGGACGGCGGACAGGCCACAGACGCAGGCCGCAGCTCACGAGGTGGCCAGCGCCCCGGAGGAGAGCTGCACAGGTGCTGGGCAGGTGGGGGGCACCCGGCAAAACCCCTGACGAGAACAGTGGGAGAACACTCGAGTTGCTTCCGAAATCATTCTCAAGAAAAAGGAAGAGAGAAGGAGAACCCGTAGATCGAAAGAGGCTTAAGAGGGGGCGCCTGGGTGGCTCAGCGGGTTAAGCCTCTGCCTTTGGCTCAGGTCATGATCTCAGGGTCCTGGGATCGAGCCCCCATCGGGCTCTCTGCTTGGCGGGGAGCCTGCTTCTCCCTCTCTCTCTGCCTGCCTCTCTGACTGCTGTGATCTCTGTTAAATAAATTTTAAAATCTTAAAAAAAAAAAAAAAAAAAGAGGCTTCAGAGGGGCGCCCAGCTGGCTCGGTGGGAGAAGTTGACTCTCTATCTCAGGTTGTGAGTTTAAGCCACACTGCGGGTAGAGATGACTTAAAGAATCCACCAACCTAGAAAGGAAGAAGGGAGGGGGGAAGGGAGTGGGGACGGAAAGGGGGAGGGCGGGAGGCACTCAGGAGGAGTAGCGGCCAGTCTCAGTAGGTGGGCTTTGCTGGGGTCTCTGTGACTGTGGGAATGGGAGGGCGCCTGGTGTCACATGATGCTGAGGAGGCCGCGGCACGGCGGCTGTTTAAGAAGGCCTTGTCTTCCGGAGTCGCGTGCCGCGGCGTCGTGCGGGCGGGCGTGCTGTCCGCGCCAGGACACCTGCACGCTCTGAGCACTGGAGCCCGTGGGCCGTGGGTCCAGTCCAGCCGGCAGGCGCGTGGATGCGGGGCTTGTAGCTTAGAACAGGGCGGTCAGCGCCTCTCTGGGAAGGTGAGCTTGGAGGGAAGACGTGAGACGGTGGGAGAGGGAGGCAGGTGCCCATCGGGGAAGAGGGCTCAAGGCTGGCTGGAGTGGGGTCGGGGTCCATGCACCCAGCCTGCACCCCGCACGGTCCGTGCGGCCTCGACTCCGAGTGAGAAAGCAGCCGGGCAGTCCACTTGCTTGATCAGAGCGTTTGGCCACACTGAGAGTGGACTGGCCAGGGCCAAGAGGGGAGCAAGCGGACCAGTTGACAGTGGGAAGTTTCCAGAAAGGAGATGCTGGTGGCCAAGGCTCTGATTGATGTGGAGTCCAGCTTGAGGCAGAGCCCACAGCCTTGCTGACAGAGAGACATGGGGGGTCAGTGGGGGGCGAGGGACCCGGCAGGGTGAAGGGCCTTCCGTGTTGGGGGCTCTGGGTTGGGGGTCTCTGCTGGGGTCTTCATCTCAGGGCGGAGTCTAGGCGGGAGGAAGTGTGGGCGCCAACATACCACAGGGTGAGGTCACCAGGGAGTGGCCCTGAACCAAGCTGAGCAGAATGGAGAGGCCGGAGCCTGGAGTGCGCTGACGTCACGGGCTGGGGGTGGCCACAGGGGGCGGGGGGACCGGTTAGGGGTACTCACCACGGTGTTGCCGCTTCTGCACTCCAGGTGCGCCTCCAGCATCGTGTTCTCCTGAGGGGGCAGACGGGGGTCCGGGTCACCTGCCCAGCTGACCACAGCGTGCTGGCCCCACGTCACAAGTGAGGAGACAGGCAGGGAAGGTCCCCAGCAGCCCTGCTAAGTCCGGAGGGCATCGGGGGCCCAGGCAGCTCGAGCCTTCAACAACCCTACCTGCCTTGGGGCCCCAAGAAGGGCCAGTCATTGCGGGGGGTAGGGCACAGAAGCCTCAGGCCACCTGGGACGCCTTGTCTGGGGAGGGGTACGGGTGGCTGCTTGGGTCCTGTGGAGGGTGAGCCCCCCAGCCTCCCCCAAGGGGTACCCCGCCCGGCCTGCCATCTGCACCTCATAGTCGGGGGTCACGTTGAGAAAGAGCTGAGTCCCCTGGATCCGGAAGGCGTAGGGGGTGGACGACGGTCCGAGGGTCACCTGCTGGCCCGCAGGGACAGAGATGTCAGCCAGGGGCTCGCTCCGGTTAGTGTTCTCTGGGACTTCGAAGACGGTGTTGCTCACAGAGCAGACTGGAAAGTTGGAGACGAAGAGTCAGTGCCCTCCTGGGGCCTGCCCACCGCCCAGCCCACCTGCCCCCGCCCCGCGGGTACCCTGGGCCCGGGCCGTGGCCATGAGCAGTGACAGCAGCAGGGCCCAAGCCCGCATCTTGGCGGCCGTCCCCTGGCCAGACCCTCTGAGCAGCTGGCGGGCGCTGCTGGTGGCGGCTCGGCAGGGGCGACCTTCGCCCCTGCCAGGCACCGCCCCGTGTTATGATCCTTCACAAGCCACCACCGGCCTCCTCCAAGGGGGCTCCCGCCGGCCGCCTGGCCAGGCCTACCCTGCTGTGGGGAGGGGGCGAGGCGGGGGTTCCCCAACAGAGCTGGGCCACATATGGGGACCAAGGGGCTCAGCTCCCAAACACCAGGGCAGGACGCAGAAGGTGCTCAGGGTACCCTGGGCCTGGGGAGGGGTGGGGGAGGGGCTGGGCCGGCAGGAGCTGGGCGGGGAGCCAGGCGGCAGCCACAGGGGCTCAGCTGCGGCTTCTGTGTGGCTGTACCCACCCCTGCCCCCCATCCCGCAGCCCCTCTGCCGGCCTCTTCTTCCAGAATCATCTCGTAGCAAAGTTCAGGCTCCAGGTGCTCCCTTCAGGTCCACCTCCTCCCCCTACCCTGCACCAACCCTCTAGGTCTGGAAGGAAGAGGCTGTTTGTGCCCTGGGGTCACCCCTGCTTGTCCTGGAAACCAGCCAGTCTCCTGGGGGGGGGGGGGCAGGCCCGCAGAGCGGGGACGGCGGAACTTGAGGAGGTTGCTGGGAGCTCCTGGGGGGCCGTGGGTCCCCATGGGTTCTGGTGCTGGACGGAGGAGTTCCTGGCAAGGCTCCTTGGCCCAGGCCCCCAACTGCCCTTCCCCCAGAGGCGCCCCCTGCCCCGCCCCCACGGGCTGGGCCTCAGCCGCAGTGGCAGCCAGGGAGAGCGGGAGGGAGGGGCCGCTGTGACGGGCGTGGGGTGGGGGGCCCACGGTCCTTCCGCTCTGCCTGGCTGCTGTGCCCCCAGGGCCCCGCAGGTGGTTCCTCTCTGGCTCCCGGATGCCCCGGAACCTCCCGGGCTGTCATGACCCCCCACTCGTCAGGCTCAGAGCAGCCACGAGAGACCACAGAACCTGGAGCCGGAGCCGCGACACACGTGGGCGTCCTCTCTCTCTGCAGCGGATGCTGGGACCCTCTGTCACCGCTTCCTGCCCGGCCTCCTTGCCCCCTAACTCTGCCAGCCTGTCTATGGCCCGACCGCGGCCTCTGGGAAGACGTCCTGTGCCCCCCACCCGCGCACCCAGAGCCCCGAGTGTTTGCTGAGTGGATGACAGGGATGCAGGCAGGTCTCTGGGGAGCTCCCGGGACAGGAGAGATAAGGGAGGAGAGGCGCCCCGCTGGCTTCCAGGGTTAAAGGGCAGCTGGGTGCGGTCACCCGGCTACAAGCTGCGGTCGGGGCCTCCTGCATTCTGACCGCCCTGACCTGGGAGACGGCGCGGAGTGAGCTCACGGAGCCAGCGTCTGGATTCCTCCTTTATTGGCGACAAGTGCCACCCCTCCTCCTCCTCCCCTCCCCCATCCCCTCGCGGTGCTGGTGCAGGGACTCCTTCTTCCTCAGGACCTGCTTCGGGTCATCTCCGCGGCGGGGATGGCTGGCTCTGCAAAGGTGGCCCCAGACCCGGCCCCAGGAGACAACTGGGGAGACCAGGTCTGATCCAGGGGATCCCTCAGGGGCATCCTGTGGGGACAGCCAGGTCAGGGGCGGGAGACTGCGGCCCCCTGGGGGAACCGGGCCTCCTCTGCTCACCAGCACTGTTTCCCCTTCCCAGACGCCGGGGTCCCTGCCGCGCCCCGTTCCTGCCCCAGACCCTGGGTCCTGGTTGCGGGGGGGCGGGCAGAGGAAGGGTGCGGGGCAGGAGCTGGTGGGCACCGCGGGCGGCGCGGCTCACCAGGCCTGCAGGGTGGGCGCGTCCGGCCAGCGCAGGCAGAGGCGGCCCTCGGCCGACTTGGTCCAGCTCGTGCTGTTCTCCGGGTCCTGCTCGCTGCCCCCCATCCCGAGTAGAATTAGTCCCGGAGGCGCCGGGCGCCACGCCCCGCAGCCGGCCCGCAGCCCGGGGAGCGCCGCAGCCCTCACCTGCGTTTGCCCACCAGGCCCTGGAGCAGCCGCTGCAGCCGCGCGCTCTCCCGCAGGCGGCTGAGCTCGCTGGTGAACGTCCCGTCCGAGTGCCGCGGGGCCCTGCGGGGCGGAGGGCGCGCCGGGTCAGGGCCAGGCCGGGGGCAGGGGCGGGCGCGGGGGGCGGGCGTGGGTCCCTCACCTGGGGGGCGCGGGCAGCGCGGCGCAGCCCCGGAGCAGCAGCAGCAGCAGCAGCGGCGCGACGGCCATGGTGGGCGCGCGGGGTGCCGAGCGCTGCCGCGGCCGCCCGAGCCCCGCGCGGCCCCTTTATAGCGCCGGGGAGCGCGGCATCGATCGGACCCGAAGGTCAGGGCCGCCCACCCAGCTGTCGCCCCGGCCGGCCGCCCGCCCCCACCGCCGCGGCGGCGCCCCTTGGCCGGCGGGGCAGGGAGAGGAGCGCGGCGCCGGGGCGCGGGCCCGCGGGGGTCGGGCAGGGGCGCCCCGGGGGACGGAGGGACATCCCGGCGAGGCTGCAGCGGGAACAGCACGTGCAAAGCCTCCGAGCCGCCTTCCCGCTCTGGGAGCCTCGGAGGCGCCCCCGGCCGCCGACTCCGCTGGAGAGGCTGGGCGGGCCGTGGGAATGGCGAAGGCTGGGCCTGGGCCTCTTGCCCGAACTTACTGCTTAGTTTTTCTTAAACATAAATCTGCTCTTTATGAAATTCTACTGATTGTTCTAAAATGCGTGGACAGTCTGGGGCACCTGTCTGGCTCAGTCAGTAAGGCATTCGATTCTTGGTCTTGGGGTCCTGAGTTTGAACCCCACATTGGGTGCAAAGATTACTTATATGAATAAATAAAAACTCAAAAAATGTTTTTTAAAATGAATGTAAAGGGGCATCTGGGTGACTCAGTGGGTTAAAGCCTCTGCCTTTGGCTCAGGTCATGATCCCAGGGTCCTGGGATCGAGCCCGGCATGGGGCTCTCTGCTCAGCGGGGATACTGCTTCCTCCTCTCTCTCTCTGCCTGCCTCTCTGCCTCCTTGTGATCTCTGTCTGTCAAATAAGTAAATAAAATCTTAAAAAAATAAAATAAAATGAATGTAAAGTTTAACACCAAAACTACTGGTTTATGACTTCATTTACTAGTTTTGTAATTTCTGTTTAAGGATTTCATTAGTCCTGGTTTTCAAAAGCCTGAACTGACTTAATCCCCTATTGATGAGGCAGGAGGGACTGGGCCACCTGCATTTCCGGGGGGGTCTGTCTGCACCCACCTCCGGTCCAGCCCAGTCTGCACACAGATTCTCCAGCCTGGGGGTTCAAATGCAGGGCACCCCTGAGGCTGGGTCCAGCTCCGCCTGCAGCTTGCGTCCACACCCCGCGCCTCTCCCCTGCCCGCCTGCCCAGAGGCTGGGGCTTAGGCTGGCCTCCCGAAGGTCCTGGCCTACACCCTCAGGAACCAATGGAGCCACCCAGGTGGCGGGAATAAAAAACGTTTATCAGATATGTGATTTGTAAATATCTTCGCCCATTCTGTAAGTCTTGTTTTCACTCCCTTGGTACTGTCCTTTGATGCACAAAAGATTTTCATTTCATGAAATCCAATTATCGCTTGGTGTTTTCTTTGTGCTTCTGGTGTTAGGCTTAAGGAAGCATTGCCAAATTCAAGGTCATGAAGATTTGCTCCTATATTTTCTTCTAAGATTTCTACAGTTTTAGATCATACATTTAGGTCTTTGATCCATTTTGAGTTCTTTTTTGCATGTAGTTCTGGTTATGCACGGGGACACAGAGTTGTCCCAACACTGTGCGGCTGAAACTCTTCTTCCCTCAATGAATACTCTTGACACCATTGTGGAAAATCAGTTGATTTTGGGCTGCCTGGGTGGCCCAGCTGGTGAAGCCTCTGCCTTCAGCTCAGGTCATGATCCCAGGGTCCTGGGATCCCACCTCACACTGGGCTCCCTGCTCAGTGGGGGATCTGCTTCTCTTCTGCCCCTCCCCCTGCTTGTGCTCTAGCGTGCTCTTTCTCTATCAAATAAATAAATAAAAATCTAGGGGTGCCTGGGTGGCTCAGTTGTTAAGCGTCTCCCTTCGGCTCAGGTCATAATCCCAGGGTCGTGGGATTGAGCTCTGCATCGGGCTCCCTGCTCAGCGGGAAGCCTGCCTCTCCCACTCCCACTCCCCCTGCTGTGTTCCCTCTCTTGCTGTGTCTGTTTCTGTCAAATAAATAAATAAAATCTTTAAAAATAAATAAATAGGGGCGCCTGGGTGGCTCAGTGGGTTAAAGCCTCTGCCTTCGGTTCAGGTCATGATCCCAGGGTCCTGGGATCGAGCCCCGCATTGGGCTCTCTGGTCAGCGGGGAGCCTGCTTCCTCCTCTCTCTCTGCCTGCCTCTCTGCCTGCTTGTGATCTCTGTCCGTCAAATAAATAAATAAAATCTTTTTTAAAAATAAGTAAAATAAATAAATATCTTTCTAAAAAAGAAAATCAATTTATTTTAAATGTGTAAGTATTGATATCTGAATTCTAAACTCTGTTCCATTGATCTATGTCTCACCGTATGCCCGTACCATTCTGTTTTGATTCCTGTAGCTTTGTAGTAAGTTTTGAAATTCGGAGCTGTGAGTCCTACAACTTCGTTTTTCTTTTTCAAGATCATCTTGGTTATTCGTGGTTCCTTACATACACATCCGTATGAATTTAGGATTGGTTTTTATTTCTTTTAATATTTTATTTATTTATTCGACAGACCAAGATCACAAGTAGGCAGAGAGGCAGGCAGGCAGAGAGAGGAGGAAGCAGGATCCCTGCCGAGCAGAGAGCCCGATGCGGGGCTCGATCCCAGGACCCTGGGATCACGACCTGAGCCAAAGGCAGAGGCTTAACCCACTGAGCCACCCAGGCGCTCCTGGCTTTTATTTCTTAAAACAAAAAGAAGCTAACAGAGTTTTGGTAGGGAGGGTATCAAATTGACAGAGGGTTTGCGGAGAAAGGCCGCGTCTTAACACTATGAAGTCTTCTAAGCCGTGAATGTCGTCGTCTTTAATCTCCCAGCAACGTTTCATCTTCTTGGTTAAATTTCTTCTCCTCTCTCTCTCTTTTTTTTTGTTTTGTTTTGTTTTTAAGATTTCCTTACTTGAGAGAGAGAGGCAGACGGAGAAAGAGAGAGAGAGAGAGAGAGAGCACACAAGTGGGAGGGGCAGAGGGAGAGGGAGAAAGAGTCCCAAGACGATTCCGAGTGGAGTGAGTGGAGTGCGGAGCCCAGCACCGGGCTGGATTTCCCGGCCCTGAGATCATGACCCGAGCTGAAAGCCAGAGTGGGAATCTCAACCAACTGTGCCGCCCAGGGGCCCCGCTGAAATTTTTTTCCTTTTTTTTTTTTATTCCTTTTTTTTTTTAATTCCTTTTTTATTCCTTTTTTTTTCTTTTTTTTTTATTCCTTTTTTTTATTTTATTTTATTCCTTTTTTTTTCTTTCGTGAGCAGCAAAAAGTTTATTGACCGATAGTAAAATTTATGGGGTGACAGTACAAAGTTCCAGAAGAGGGAAGGAGCCCTGGAGGGCCGCCCTCTAAGTATTTTATTCTTTTTGACGCCATGACAGATGAATTATTTTCTTAGCTTCATTCTTGAATTGCTCTTTTTATTTTTATATTTTATTTTTTATATTTTATATGATTTTATATTATTTTAATATTTTTATCTATTTTATATATTTTTTTCTCACATCCTGCAACTTTTCTGAATTTATTAGCTGTAATAGGGTTTTGTTTTGTTGGATTTTCTATGGATTAGATCATGTCATCTGCAATTAGAAGGTAGTTTATTTTTTCCTTTCCAATTTTGGATACCTTTTATTTCTTTTTCTTGCCTAATTGTTCTAGTTAGAACTTCTAGCACGTGACAAGGAGAAGCAGCAAACGTGAGTGTCCTTGTCGTTTTCTTGATCTTAGGAGAAAAGCTTTCAGTCTCTCACTATTGAGTGTAATGTTTCCTGTGGGTTTTCCTTTTTTTAAGATTTTAATTTATTTATTTATTTGACAGAGAGACAGAGGGAGAGAGAGAGAGAGAGAGAGATGGAGATCACAAGTAGGCAGAGCAGCAGGCAGAGAGAGAGGAGGAAGCAGGCTCCCCACCAAGCAGAGAGCCCGATGCGGGGCTCCATCCCAAGACCCTGAGACCGTGATCCGAGCTAAAGGCAGAGGCTTTAACCCACTGAGCCACCCAGACACCCCTCCTCCTGTGGGTTTTTGATAGATGTCCTTTATCACGTTGAGGAAGTTTCTTTCTTTCTTTAAGTTTCTTTCTACTCATAGTTTATTGAGGTTTTTTTTTTTTTATCACAAAAGGGTATTGGATTTCATCAAATGCTTTTTCTGCGTCTGTTGCGATGGTTAAATGGGCTTTTCCCCTCTGTTCTAGCAATGTGATGTACCACACTTGCTGAGTTTTTTTCTGTTGAATTACAGGTACCTTCCTGGAATAAACACCATCTTGTGCATAATCTTTTGAAAAATGCATCTGGATTAAGTTTGCTCAGATTTTGTTGAAGAGTTTTGTTTTTTTGTTTTCTTTTTAAAGACTTTATTTATGTATTGTCAGCAGGAGAGAGAAAGAGCGAGGGGGAGCTGCCGGCAGAGGGAGAAGCAGGCTCCCCGCCGAGCAGAGAGCAGGATGCGGGGCTCCATCCGAGGACCCCGGGGTCATGACTGAGCGGAAGGCAGATGCTTAACTGACGGAGCTACATGGTCATCCCTGTTGAAGAGTTTTGTGTATATATTTATAAGGGATATTAATCTGGAGCTTTCTTTCTTGTGATGTCATTGTTGAGCTCTGGGAGTTCTTTATATATGTTGTGTACAAGTCCTTTGCTGAAAATGTAATCTGCTGATAATTTCTCCTATTCTATGAGTGGAAAATTTTTAAACTTTTAAAAAAATATTTGTTATTTATTTGAGAGAGAGTATGAGAGAGAGAGAGAGCGAGTGCACAAGCAGGGGGAGAGGCAGAGGGAGGGGGAAAAGTGACTCTCCGCTGAGCAGGGAGCCCCAAGCTTGGCTCAGCCCAGGACACTGGGATCATGACCCGAGCTGAAGGCAGGCACTTAACCACTGGGCCACCTGGGAGCCCCAATCCTGTACCTGTTTTGTCAGATTTCTATATATTTCATGTATTATTACAGCTGTTGTAAATCATGTTGTGCTTTTACGTTTTAATTTTGGCTTCTAGTTACACGTCGCTGGTACAGAAGTACAAGGGTCTTCACGTGATTTTGTGCCCTGCCACCTGGCTCCGCTGACTCGTCAGTTCTGGAGCTTTTGTAGATCCCTCCGGTTTTACTTAGATAGTCACGTCGTCTGCAAATAGGGGCAGTTTGCTTCTCCCTTTCCAATCTGCATGCATTTTATTTGTGTATTTTTTATCGCTTGATTGCACTGGCTGGAATGGCAGCACAATGCAGACTAAGAGTGGTGGGAACGGACACCCTTTTTCCAGAGTTTAGGTGGAAAGCACTCAATCTTGCATCATGAAGTGTCATGCTGCTGCAGGGTTTGAAGATGCCTTTTGTTGGGTTGAGGGAACGTCTTCTGGTTCTAGATTGCTAAGCACTTTCGTCATGAGTGCATATCGAATTTTGTCAAACGTTTTTCTCCATCAGTCAGTATGATGATGTGATACTTCTTTGGATTGCCAAATGTTATTTTACATTAATTTGAGACCATCCTTCTTTTCTTTTCTTTTCTTTTTTTAAAGATTTTATTTATGTATTTGACAGAGATCACAAGTAGGCAGAGAGGCAAGCAGAGAGAGCGGAGGAAGCAGGCTCCCCGCTGAGCAGAGAGCCCGATGTGGGGCTCGATCCCAGGACCCTGAGATCATGACCTGAGCCGAAAGCAGAGGCTTTAACCCACTGAGCCACCCAGGTGCCCCACCATCCTTCTTTTCAAATTAAGTAGTTAATGCTATGAATTTTCCCCTGAGCATAGCTTTGGCTCTGTCTCATAAATTTTGATATCATGGTTTTTTTTTTCCTTTAGTTCAAATTATTTTCTAATTTCTCCTTTGACCCACTGATTACTTTGAATTGTGTTAATTCAAAATTTTTAGAGATTTTTCTGCTTTCTTTCCGTTGGTTTCTAATTTAATCCATTTATGGTCAGAGAACATACTTTGTATGACTTACATTCTTTTAAAACATTGGTTAAGCTTTCTTTTTTGATGCGGAATATGGTCTATCTTGGTGAATGTGCCAATCTCTTTGAAGAGCATCTGTATTTCTCTGTCATTGCATGGACTGTTCCATAAATGTCAAATCTGTCTACTTGGTTGATGGTCACTCAGCTTCTCCTATAGCTTTGCTGATTTTCTGTCTACTTGTTCTATTGATTAAGGAGAGAGTCTTAAACTATCAAACAACTCTTGCCAGCCAAGTAAGTGTTACCTTGAATGTGTCAAGCATCCCATCAAAGTCTGCAGCAAACGGCTAAGAAACTGGCTCCAGCACCTGTCCCACAAGGCTGACCGCTCTGACTTCCATCCTAGTCTCAGGCTGCAGACATACTCATGAGTCCCAGGGGCGGGGAGGGGCCTTCGAGGCTGCACTTCCTGGCTTTCACCAGCCAGAGGCTTTGGACAGAATTAGGACATCCTTCCATCAGGCTGAGCTACTCAGCTCTGCACCTTTTTTTTTTTTTAAAGATTTTTATTTTTTATTTACTTGTCAGAGAGAGAGAGCACAAGCAGGAGGAGCAGCAGAGGGAGGAGAAGCAGGCTCCCCGCTGAGCAGGGAGCCGGATGTGGGACTCGATTCCAGGACCCTGGGATCCTAACCCGAAGGCGGAGCCTTAACCTACTGAACCCCTAGGCGCCCCTATGGCTACTCTTTTTGATGTATGGTTCTACGAATTTAACAAAGTGTATTCGGGGTGCCTGGCAGGCTCAGTCAACGCAATATGTGATTCTTCACCTCAGGGTCATGGGTTCAAGCTCCACATTAGGTGTAGAGCTTACTAAAAAAATAAATTTGGGGACAGCTTGGTGGCTCAGTTGATTAAGTGTCTCCCTTCAGCTCAGGTCATGATCCCGGGGTCCTGGGATCGAATCCCACATCGGACTCCCTGCTCAGCCTGTATTCTGCTTCTCCCTCTGCCGGCTGCTCATGCTCTCCCTCTCTCTCTCTGAAAAATAATTGAATAAAGTCTTAAAAAATAAATTTTCAAAAACAAATAATGTATCAACTTTGGAAGCACCAGCAGTTCGATCACCCCCAACTTCCCTCCCACCCGTTCATGGGAGCCCTGACTCCGAGCAGCTCATGGCCCCTCTTCTAAACGCACAGGTGCCTTCTAAGAAATCTTCCCAGAGCATCCGGCTAGAGCGGATCGCAGAACCAGAGAGACCGGCAACGGACGAGGAGACTTCTCGCTCCTCTCTCGGGAGTCACTGGAACAGACAGAAAACAGCAAGGTCGTAGCAGGGCCGCAGAGCTGGCGGGACGCACGTCCTCAGGGCTCTCCACCCGACAGCGCCAGAACACACCTGCTGTCCAAGCACGCACAGAACATTTGCCAAAATAGGTTGATTAGACTCTGGGTCATTAAATAACCCTTAACAAGTATAAAAGAACTGAGGTCCGACGCAGCCTTTTTTCCTCACTACAATGGAACAGACTAGAAGTAAACAAGAGAAAGGCAATAAGAAAATCTCCAAACACTTGGAAACCAAACAACATAGTTCCAAGTAACCATGGGTCACAGAAGTCTCAGGGAAAGAAGAAAATATTTTTAACTGAACGTGATGGATCGAACACACAAAAATGTGTGGGACGCACCTCGGAGGGACATATATAGCGTTAAATGGTTACATCGGAAAAACAATGGCTCCCCAACGAGAAACAGGCCGAACTGAGGACAGAGCACACGGGATGAGAGAGCGGAGATAAAAGCAGAAATTAGTGAAACTGAAAACAAACTACAGAAAAAAATCAGTGAAACCAAAAGCTGGTTCTTTGAAAAGATGAGTAAAATTAATAAACCTCTAGCAAAAAGGTTGCTATATTCCAGAAAAAATACACATTTTGTGAATAGAGGGATGAAAGAGCCTTGGCACCGGAAACCGGCGAGGTAGAAAAGGGTCAGTGAAGGGACATGTGGGCACCACGGCCCTCACACGTGAGACCGATCGGGACACCGGCTCCGGGCGCCCACAGAGACACGCGGCCCAGCGGCCGGTGCGCTGCAGAGACGCGTCTTCACAGTCGCAGCGCGGCCAGGAAGAGGACGCTGGACGCAGACTCTTCGCTGGCGACTCGCCCCAGCACCCAGGAAAGGCCCAACATCAGCTCTGCCCGACCTGGCACAGAAAGGAGAACTGAAGGGAGCGCCTGCCAGCGCAGCGTGGGAAACCAGCGCTACCCCGGCCCCACAGAAACCCCCAAGAAGAAAACCACAGCCGCGAAGCCCCTTGACCCGCGCGGCCGAAGCGAATCAGGCCTGTGTGGAAAGAAGCGCGTCCCAGGGCCAACCCGCTTCATGCCTGCGGGGAAGCCGGCCCAGACCCCACACCCATCCCCGCGCCCCACCACAGCCGCACACTCGGGAGAAGCCTGCGATCCTCTCCGCAGAGGCGGCAGGAAGATTCGAGAGAATTCGACAGCTATTTGCGTTCAGGCAAACTAAGAATAGACGTTCACCAACCGAATGCGGAACCCACACCCGCAGCTGCCGGGCGCTTACTGGGGACAGGTGAAAGCTTTCCCCATAAGAACAAGCAAATATGTTTGCTTTCGCCATTTCTGAACATTATGTCCAAGTTCCAGTTAGTAGAATAAGGGGAAGACGCGAAGGAAGCGCGTCCAGGTGACAAAAGGAGACAAAACGGTCTGTACTTATTTAGGAATTCTGAGGAAAACTAAAAAAAATTTTGAAAAAAAAAATCCTTGATTAATAAGTTTTAGCAACAACAAAGGACACAAGGTCAACACACAAAAACTGTATTTCTGGGGACACCTGGGGGGCTCAGTCGGTTAAGCGTCTGCCTTCAGCTCAGGTCACGATCCTGGAGTCCGGGAAGCGGGTCCTGCGTCAGGCTCCCTGCTCCGCCGGGAGCCTGCTTCTCCTTCTCCCACTCCCCCTGCTGGGTTCCCTCTCCCGCTGTGTCTCTCTCTGTCAAATAAATACATAAAATCTTTAAAAATTAACAAACCCTATATTTCTACATGTTAGCAAAGACAACTGGAAATTTCTAAAAAGAAGCCGTGACACATTTAGTTATGAATCTTACAAAATAAACGCAGGATCTTTATGCTAAAACCAAAATACTGGGGCGCCTGGGTGGCTCAGTGGGTTAAGCCGCTGCCTTCGGCTCAGGTCATGATCTCAGGGTCCTGGGATCGAGTCCCGCATCGGGCTCTCTGCTCAGCAGCGAGCCTGCTTCTCTCTCTCTCTCTGCCTTCCTCTCTGTCTACTTGTGATCTTTCTCTGTCAAATAAATAAATAAAATCTTTTTAAAAAAATAAATAAATAAAAACAAAATACTGAAGAAAGAAATCAAACGGAGAGACGCGCCTGGGCTCACAGACTGGGGGACCCCGCATGCTGGAGAGGTCAGTGGGCCCCAAACTAGCGGCTGGGATCCAACACGATGGTGATCACGCTCCAGCCTGTGTTTGTAGATACAGACAACCTGATTAGAATCCGCAGACACAGGGGCGCCCTGGTGGCTCAGTTAGTGAAGCGTCTGCCTTCAGCTCTCTGCGGTCCTGGGATCGAGTCCCCCTTTGGGCTACCCGCTCAGCAGGGGACCTGCTTCTCTCTCTCACTGCTGCTTGTTTTCTCTCTCTCTCAAATAAATAAATAGATAAAATCTTTTTAAAAATCCATACACAGAGACAAAAGAACGAGAACCGTCAAAACAATTTTGTGAAGGAGCATAGTTCAAGGACTCCGAAGAGCCTGATTTCCCGACTTCCATGAAGCCACGTGCCGGCTGTGCCGTGGCTGAAGGGAAGGACACATGGACCTGTAGACAGTGGGACAGAAGAGGAGTAAAAAGAAAGAGCCCACACAAATACAATCAAGTCAAAAGCAGTCTTATCCAGAAAAGATCGTCTATTCAACAGATGGTGCTGAGACGATCCGACAGCCACAGGCAAGGACAGACAGACAGAGCCTCAGCTCACACCTTACATGTAAAAAAAATAAGATGCAAGAATGAAGTAACAAGGTACAGCCTGGGAGAAAATATTTTCACATCCTGTATCTGACTCTTTTTTTAATCTTATTTATTTATTTATTTATTTATGTATTTTTAATTTATTTGAGAGAGAGAGAGAGGAAGAAGGAGAAGCAGGCTTCCCACTGAGCAGGGGGTCCCTCTGCGTCACTCTGGTTAGTAATTCTCGCCAAAAGACATGTTCCATGTACCCGACCCCAGAGCCGGCTGACCCAGCTGGCTCGGGCTGACTGTCCGGTGAGCAGTCCCGCCTACGCGGACCTGGGACACTGCCCCCCGCAACCCGCACCGCCCCAGCCTCCCGTGCCCCCCAAGTCATGTGTTGGCAGGTGGGGGTGACCCACCGAGTTGGCCCCGAGTTGGCCCCGGGATCCTGCGCGTTTGTGGGTTTGGCGGTGCAGGCTGAGAGGGGTCTCGTTTGGGGCAGGCAGGACCGGGACAACCCGAAGCTCGAGCGCCCCGTCGCCCTGTCAGCTCACTTCAGGCTCGGAAGTAAGCCCCAGGCCCGGCCGTTGTTGGAGAGCAACTGGGCAGGGTCCGTCCGGGTCAGGGAGGAGAGGCTGCTTCAGGGGATGCGGTGAAGGGCCCCAGACTGGGGCCTGCAAACATTTGGGGGGGACGCCCCGGGGCACGAGAGGTTGGGTCGGGTGAACCGAGGGAAGCCCCATCAGGGGGTCCACGGGGGAGACCAGCGAGGAGTTGGGGTGTCCCGCCGTCTGGCGGAACCGGCCTGATAAGGGTGCTCTCGGGGTGCCCTGTGGGAGCGAGAAGCGGCCGCGCCTCGGCCTGGAGGCGCCTCCCGGGGAGTCTCGGAGAAGCAGATGCCCCTGGGCGCAGGCGGGGCCGGATCTCGGGGGGGCCGGGGACGGCGCTGGCGTGGGGCGCCCGCACACCTCGAGGGAGGGTCCGGCAGACCTTCCACCCGGGTCGGTTTCCCCGAGCGCGGCCCCTGCGCGGCGGGGCGATGCTGGGCCCCCCGCGCCGACCGCCTCGAGGGCCGTTGCACGCGTCCGCTGCGCGCCCGTCGGAGCGCGAGAGCCGGAGAGGCGCAAAGGCCCGGAGCGCCCGGGGCGCCCGAGCTCGGCGGGTCGGGGCGGGACTCCGGCCCCGCTGGGGGCGTGCCCGGGGGGCGGGGCTCCCGGGGTCGAGACCGGGGCGCTGTCCGCGGTGCTGAGCGCCCGCCCGGGCGCCGCGGGGGCCAGGGGCGCCATGGGGAACCGCAGCGCGGCGGGCGCGGACGGGCTGCTGGCGGGGCGCGGGCCGGGAACCGGCGGCGGCGCGGGCTCTCCCGGAGCGGCGGCGGCGCTGGCGGGGGGCGTGCTGCTCATCGGCGCGGTGCTCGCGGGGAACGCGCTCGTGTGCGTCAGCGTGGCGGCCGAGCGCGCCCTGCAGACCCCCACCAACTACTTCATCGTGAGCCTGGCGGCCGCCGACCTCCTCCTCGCCCTGCTCGTCCTGCCCCTCTTCGTCTACTCCGAGGTGAGCCCGCGTCCACACCGCACGCGCACGCCTCACCTGCTCCTTCGTCCCCTGTCCCCGTCCCCTCCCCCGAGGACCCAGAGCCACGGGGCCGCTGGGCTTCTCGGGAACCCCGAGCCAGGGCGGTGCAAGGACCCCGTGCCTGGTCCTCGGTCTGGACCTCGGTCCCCTCTGACTCCCCGCAGCATCTCGCTGTCAGTTCATCTGCTTGGCCAACCGGCTGTCTGCCCTCCTTCCTCTGCATCTCTTCTCCTGTCCCTGTTTTGGTGTCTCCCACCTAAGAGAGGCCTTTGCCCTTCAAGCCAGGGACCTCAGAAACAGGCGACGAGGGCAGTCCAGCCACCCACACCCCCTCAGCCGAGGTTCCATTCCCCAGGGGAGCCAGATGGACAGGCAGATTCGGGTTTACTCTCCCCCCACCGCCCCTGCTCTCCCTGGGGCACAGAGACATACACACGTCACTGCACAAAGCCACAGCCAGGCGTGACCAGGAACACACGCACATCAGAGGACCCCAGGGAAGGAGACCCTCCCTGGCACACATACTGCCCACAGCAGGAGGGCCATTCGGCTGCCAGGAGCTGAGGGGAAGTAAGCAGGGTTGGAGGAAGGGGAGGCCCTGCCCTGATGCTGGAACCCAAAGCAGGGGTTGGTGTGGGGTCCAGCGCCCCCGCCAAGAACCAGGGCCCAGAAGCCTCCGTCCCCAGACCACATCCGGCCCTCGGGTGGGTCCCCCTTGGTGCCAGCCCTGGCCTACTTTGCGGTTTGGACAGAGAAAAGCTGCTTACGCCTGGGCTGGGAGCACGGTGACCGGGGCAGGGGGGAGAGTCGGGGAGGCTCCATTTTTGTAAAGTGGATATGGTGAGACTGGACAGGGCTGGGGCACAGCTAGCAGGACAAGGACACGCATGACCTGCCCCTGCCGGGAGCCACTGACAGACGTCACAGTGACAGCTCTTAAGCTCCTAATCGTCCCAAATCAGCAGGAGGGGATTTAGAAGGGGGGTGGCTGTCTGCTCCTTTGCCCTTGGTGGGGGCAGCGGGCGGGTGCTGAGGCCTTTACATCTTGCCACTCATTTGTCCTCAAGGTGATTGTGCAGTTACTGTTGTCATCCTCGTTTTACAGATGAGGGGACAAAAGCGAGGTGACCTGGGGAGTCCCAGAGTGGTGATGGAGTTTAACCACACAGGCTGACTCTTAGCCATCCTGTTGGGAGGAAAGGCGGTCAGTGAGCTTCAGACTCCAGGCAGGCGGCCTGCTGGGGGAGTCCCCCCTCCCCCGAGCTCTGCAGCATCAGAGTCCTGGACCCTCGAGACCCCATCTCCAGGGGCTCCCCCAGGCCTTTCTTGGCTTTCGCAGAAAGTGGGGAGGGAGAGAATCTCGTCCAGCTCAGGGGGAAGACTGCCCAGGTGTGCGGGCCTCTGGCACATCCCCGCTCCCCCAGGCGGGTGGGGGTTCGAAGCGCACAGCGCAGGTGGCTCTGAGGTCTCCTGGGGGAGACCAGCAGCGGGCCTTGTGTCTGTTGTCCCCGCCCCCACCCCGTGCCCCTTCCCCGGGCGCAGGTCCAGGGTGGCGTGTGGCTGTTCAGCTCCGGCCTCTGCGACGCTCTCATGGCCATGGACGTCATGCTGTGCACGGCCTCCATCTTCAACCTGTGCGCCATCAGCGCGGACAGGTGAGCCGCCGCCGCCCCGCCCGCGCCCTCCCCGCGTCCCTCCCCTGGCCCGGCCGCGCGCCCCTCCGCGCCCCTCCTCGGACAGGTGAGCCGCCGCCGCCCCGCCCGCGCCCCGCCCCGCCCCGCCCCGCGCCCCTCCGCGCCCCTCCGCGCCCTCCCCGCGCCCCGCCCCTGGCCCGGCCCCGCGCCCTCACCGCGCCCCGCCCCTGGCCCGGCCGCCCGCAGGTTCGTGGCCGTGGCCGTGCCGCTGAGCTACAACCGCCAGGGCGGCGGCGGCCGTCAGCTGCTGCTCATCGGCGCCACGTGGCTGCTGTCGGCCGCGGTGGCGGCGCCGGTGCTGTGCGGCCTCAACGACGCGCGCGGCCGCGACCCCCGCCGTGTGCCGCCTGGAGGACCGCGACTACGTGGTCTACTCGTCCGTGTGCTCCTTCTTCCTGCCCTGCCCGCTCATGCTGCTGCTCTACTGGGCCACGTTCCGGGGCCTGCGCCGCTGGGAGGCCGCCCGGCGCACCAAGCTGCACCGCCGCCGGCCGCGCCGGCCCAGCGGCCCCGGCCCGCCGCCCCCCGAGGCCGTCGAGACCGTCGAGACCCCCGAGGCCCCCGAGGCCATCCCGACTCCCGACGCCACTCCGGCCGAGCCCGCGCTGCCGGCGAGCGAGGAGAGGCGCGCCAGGATCGCGGGCCGCGAGCGCAAGGCCATGAGGGTCCTGCCCGTGGTGGTCGGTGGGTCCCGGCCTGGGGTCGGCGGGCGGAAGGGAAGCGGGCGGCGCCCAGGGCGGGAGACGGAGCCCGGGGCAGGCGGGGGGTGGGGGGGACCCCGGCTCACCGCGCCGCCCCCGCCCCCAGGGGCCTTCCTGGTGTGCTGGACGCCCTTCTTCGTGGTGCACACCACCGGGGCGCTGTGTCCCGCCTGCGCCGTGCCCCCGCGGCTGGTCAGCGCCGTCACCTGGCTGGGCTACGTCAACAGCGCCCTCAACCCCCTCATCTACACGGTCTTCAGCGCCGAGTTCCGCGCCGTCTTCCGCAAGGCCCTTCGCCTCTGCTGCTGAGCAGCCCCCGGCCGCACCGGGAGAGTCCTCTGCGGGGACCTGGCCGTGCCTCAGGGGGCAGGACCCCAGCAAGGGTGGGGGCGGCTTTGTCGGGCTGATTAAACCTATACCTTCCTGAACACCTGCTGGCGAGTGCGGGAGGGCGTGGGGGGTGCGCGGAGGAGCAGCTTCGGCCCCACGTGGAGGCCAGGACCCCCACTAAACCAGCCAGGCCAGCGAAGTCCCTCCCTCCTTCTGAGGAAGCCCAGAGAACAGACCCCGCAAAGCCCGCTCCAGGCTGGGGCGAGGCGGGAGGCAAGCCAGTTCTGGAGGGGCAAGGGAGGGAGGCTCCAGGGAGGCCCATTCAGCTTATCCCAGGGAGAAACTTCCAGAACCAGGGCAGCCCTTGCCCGAAGGCCGGGACTCTGCGGGGCTGCCTTCAGGCTCACTTACCGTGACTCACACCGTCCTCCGAAAAGTTCCCTCCCTGACACCCCCATCCCAGCTGTTCCGGGTCAGCAGCCTCATCCCCCTCGGCCCAGCCGGTGCCCCTCTCAGTGGGAGGCTGTGGACAGCTGTCCGGCAGGCGGCACAGGGCAGCTTCCCGAGACTGCCCTTTCCCCAGTGGGGAGACAGCCCCGCCAGACCAGGCCCTGCTTCAGCAAGGCGGCCTCGCAACCCTCTCCAGGGAGCAGGCCTCGCCCACCATTTTGGCGGCTGCGCCCCCCCCCCCCCCCCGGTCAGAGCGCAGCTCCCCGCCCGCTCAGCTTTGACGAAGTCCAAAGCCCTGAGGAGACAGGCCTGGGGTGCTGGTTGGGCCCAGCAGGCGGCCTCCCAGCCCTCAGAGGAGGTGCCTGGCCCAAGGCAAGGCCGAACCACCAAGCTGCCATCCTGGGGACGTGGGGGCGGCTCTCAGCCCCTCCAACCTGCTCCGCCAGTCCTGGGCCCAAACTCACAAGAGCACGGTGCTGCCCCTCCCCGCCTGTGGGTGCTCGTCCTCCCTCGCTCAGGGTCTCCGTGGGAGGAGGCGAGGGGCACCCGGTAGACCCGGGCTCTGGTGGCTCCTTGAGTTTCTGGCACCTTCTTGCCCATGAAGCGTGAGGATAGTTGCCGCAGATACCCTGGGTCTCCTCACAGGGAGCAGCCCTGATATGGGGACAGGAGGCCCAAGTGGCCCACCGGAGCTGTCCTGACCGGCTATCCCAGGCACAGACACCTGCCTCAAGCCAGGCCAACGGTCCCTCCTGGGGGGGTCTCAGACTTGAAGACCAGGGAGGGTCCCTGGGGCCCCCAGCGGAAGGCAAGGTCAGAGCAACCCCCTGCCCCTGTGCCCTCTGATGCTCCCGCCACGAGCACCTGTGGAACCCCTGCAGGTAGACAGCGAGCCGTGCCCTTGACCAGCACCGCATGGCAGCGGCGGGCCGCTCCTGAGCTCAGCTTTGTCCCTCGGGGGCGCTCCTCACCTGCATGTGCAGGCAGGGCTGACCCACCCGTGAGCTGCCCCTGCCCTCGCGCTGAGCTGGGAGTGGGCTGGGAGCTGCTGGGGACCCTGTACTGTCCACACTGGCCCTGGAGGCAGAACCCGCCGCTCCCGCAGAAGAGGACAAGGCGCACACACACAGCCACAGAGGGCCTGGCTCACTGGGAAGCCCCCAGGGGAGCCCTGGCTGTCCAGCTCACTCAGCCACACCCTCCCGCCGCCCGTGGTCACCCCAGCCTGCAGCTCCCTGGAGCTTCGGCTCAGAAGACCCACAGCATCCCGAGTGGCCTGGCCTGTGCCGACTGCTGGCCCCTCGCCTGTCCCTGAGGCCTCGCCAGCAGGGGATGCTGTCGGAAGCCTTGACCCGAGCTCTAGAGGACCCTAACGAAGTCCGTTCCTCCCGGCTCCGGCGCACCCCCCAGGTCCGGCTACACAGGAACACTTCGTGATGGGAAAGGAGACACTTTGAAAAAACTGCCCCCAAAATATGTGGTCCTGAGGGCTTTTTCTTCTTACTTTACGGAGGCTCCATGCTCAGTGCGGGGCCCAGTACGGGGCTTGAACTGTTGATCGTGAGACCAGGAGTTGGCCGCTTAACCGACTGAGGCGGGGGGGGGGGGGGGGGGGGGGGGGGGGGGGCGGGCGGAGCTTTCCTTGCGAGGACTCGGTGCTTCCTTTGTGAGCATTTTTGGGTGGAGGCTGCTTCTGAAGGCGCAGCCCCTTCCACTGGGGCTGACGTGCTCCCCCCACCCCAGGGACGCAGGCCCACGGCCCAGGGCGGAGAACTGCTCCCTTCCTGCCGGGTTCTCTCTGCAGCGGCGGAAAAACCGCTCCACGGGTGCGATGAAGGTGCCCTGGGGGAGACGGTCTGGGGCACACGATGGGGCCAGGGTCGCATCCCACTGGCAGTTCCTCAGCCCTGGGCACAGGCCCCGACTTCTTGGCCTCCATCTCCCCGAGAGCTGGTGGCAGAGGCAGGAAGATGAACTACAGGGGCTCAGGTACTTGCTCAAGGAGCAGAGGCAGAGCGGGTTTCCAGAGAGCGGGGCTCCTGGTGGGCTCCCTGAGAGCCACTGCGCGTCTGTCCGAAGGCCAGGGCCAGGCCCGCCCTGCCCCAGGGACGCAGCTCAGGGGGAAGCGGCGGCTTCTGTGACTCCCACGCTCACGCCCCTGCCCGTCACCGCTGTGGCCGCCCCTCAGCCCGCTCCGGAGTTGGAGCCCGCGTCCCAAAAGCCAAGTCTGCAGGGCGCTACGGACGTGGAAGAACTTTCCGGAAGTAAGAATCGGGGCGGGGGGGTGCAGGGCTGGGGATGGTCTTCCACGCCCTCGCAGGCCTGAGCACACACGGCTCCCAGAAACCGCGGGACGTCCCCACAGGCGGGTCTTAGCCCCGGCGGCCGGCGGGCTCGCCAGGGCACAGCCGACGCAGTCTCCGCTGGCGCAGGGAAGCCTCTGAGCCTCGGGAGTGCAGCGAAAATGGGGACGGCAGGCCACGGGTTCCAGGGCCACAAGGGCATTTCTGGAAACCCACAGAAGCTTCCAGAACGCAGGTGACAGTTCCTCAGGCACCACTCCTGGTCAGCGGGGGGAGGCAGGTCCTGTTTCCAGGGCAGCCGAGCCTGACACCCCAGGCGCTGGACCCTGGGACCCCTCTGCCCTCTGCCCCTCAGAGCAGGCGGCGGGAAGCAAGGCTGGCCTCCCCTCTGAGCGGTCAGGGCTCTCGGGGTGGAGCCTCGCGCTGGAGCAGAGAGGAAGGAACCGGGGCCGCGTCGCCGGAGAGACGGGACAGGAGGGGCCCCGGGCCTGGGGCAGCACCCGCCCGGCGCTCGGGCCTCTGTGGGGTGAACGCCGCGGCCTGGCCTCACCGCTGCCCCGCGCAGTCGGGAGAGACGAAACTGGGGCCCACACACCTCCGGGGCACCTGGGAAGCTGGAGTCACCGTCCCGGGGGGGCAGGGAGGTCACCTTTATTGACAGACACAAGTTATGTACACATGTGTGACCACACACGTCACACCTGTGGGTAAGACCAGGAGCTCGCGATCCGGGATAAAAACAGCACCGAGAGAAGGCGCCAAGGGCCCGGGGCCTGCGTCCACCAGCCGCCGCCCCGACCTCCCTCAGGACTTCTGGGTGGCGGGAGCTCGTTTCTGAGGGCACAGGTCACTTAGAGTCTGTTAACAACTTGACCAGCAAGTGTTTTCACCTTCTCCTCAACGTCCCCTGAGGTCCCCAAGCCCCGGCAGCGCCATGGCACCAAGGCGGGGGCAACCCGGGGAGCCTCACACGGTGACTTTCTCCATCACGCTGTCAGTGACGTGGACTTCGTCCGCCTGGACAGTGACGGCTGCCGACTGACCGCACAGGTGCTGGTGGTCCTTCCAGTCCTGAAAGGAGAGCAGACCCCCCCGTCACCACGAGCGGCCGCCTCGCCGCGCCGTGGGGGCAGGGCCTGGGGCCGGGGCCGCCCCGACATGCAGCCTCTGCCTCGGCCCAGCCCTGCTGCCGGCTCACTGCTGCCTGCTGCCTGCCTGCTGCCCCAGACTCCTGGGCGAGCCTGACACACACCGAGACCCAGGAGCACGTCTGCACTCGGCCCCTCCTGCCTTCCAGAGAGACGCGCAGAAGAAATGCTCGTGTGTACGAGGAAACTTTCCTACCTGATGCCGTTGCCCACAGTTTTATTTGCAACCCGAAGAGAGGAAAGCTGGAGCCACGAGTCCACAGAACGGTTTGGTGGCGCTGGCCCGCGGGAAGATTGGGGCCGCGACCAGCCTGCGGCGGGCAGAAAGCGAGCTGAGCTCGGGCAAGGCGGGAGCCGTGCGCAGGCCGTGTGCAGCCGCCTCTCGGCCCGGATGGGCTTGCAGGAGGCTTGGCGGCCAGGCCAGCGAGCGCGTTCGTCAAGGCAGACGTAACCCTAGACGAGGTTAGCGTCTGATTCGAAAGGGACAGGACACGAATGACTCTAAACACACTCAGGGAAACGCGCCCCCGCACCTGACAGGGGGTTCCTAGGACGGCAGAACTGCCATCTTGGTGCTGTCCCACGTTCTCCAAATTTCCTACAGCAAGTGCGCCCTGTTTCTACAATAAAATAGTAACGTTTAAAAGCATTATATCAGGGCGCCTGGGTGGCTCAGTCATTAAGCGTCTCCCTTTGGCTCAGGTCATGATCCCAGGGTCCTGTTGCGGGGGGGGGGGGGTCCTTGCACGGCAGGAAGCCTGCTTCTCCCTCTGCCTGCCGCTCCCCCTGCTCGTGCTCTCTCTCTCGTTGTCTCTCTCTCTCTGTCAAATAAATAAGGAAAATCTTTTTTTTTAAGACTTTATTTATTTATTTATTTGACAGACAGATCACAAGGAAACAGAGAGGCAGGCAGGGGTGGGGGGGAGGCAGGCAGGGGTTGGGGGGAAGCAGGCTCCCGCGGAGCAGAGAGCCCGATGCAGGGCTCGATCCCAGGACCCTGGGATCATGACCTGGCCGAAGGCAGAGGCTTTAACCCACTGAACCACCCAGGCACCCCAATAAGGAAAATTTTTAATAAAATAAAATAAAATCGTTATATCCAAAAAATGGAAGTCCAACTTGGAATCACCTAAAATAAACTCCGTAAACCCACACACCGTGTGAGCCCTCCCAGGCTGGCGTCAGGTCCGCAGAATCTGACGCCCTACACGACAGTGAACTCAACATGCGTCACGGCAGCAAATGGGACGGCGGGAATCATATGTGTTTTAAGAGAAAACAGGAAACTGGCAAAAGTTCTGAGACCCAATGCCCAAGCGCGATCTCCGCTAAAGACCTTTGCCCTGCAAGCGACACCAGTGAGAAAGTGAGCCGACAAGTCGCAGGCCGGGAGGAAGCATGTGTCCAGGAGTCCGAGGAAGGACCGCGTCCAGGGTGTCCGCAGAGCCCTCCGCGCACAGATGTCTCCCCCAGAAAGACGCACCAACACCCAACGTGGGAGAGGACGCATGGCTGCCCAGTAACGGGGGAGGGTCCTCAGCGACCCCAGTTACTGAGGGGCTTGTTGCAGATTAACGCGCCCTGGGGCACCGCCGGACCCAGCCCAGACGGCCACAGTCTGCCGCACGGCACTCAGTATGGGAAAGCAGTTGGGAACTTGTCAGCAAAGCTAAACTCAAACTTACAGAGGACCCAGCAACCCCGCACCACTGTGTCCAGCTGGACGTGCGGTCACGTGCCACCCGAGAAGGCACACCACAGGGGCAGGAACTGGCGACGACGCGTGCCCCTGGCTCGGGAGCAGAGGCGTGCGTACCTCACAGCGGACGGGCCAGGCAACCACATGGAGCCGAGAAGCCAGAGGCCGAGACCATGCAGCCCAGGACTGTGGGCACTGAGCTGCGCACAGAACGCACCTCTACGCACAGACTAGAACCGTGGGGGCCGCGGGGTCTTCCCAGGGTGGCGGACGGTTCTGGAGGGGCACTCTGTCCGCACCGGTGCGGTGTGCATTTTGAGAAATCCCTCGATTACACCTGAAAAGGGGCGAGTTCTGCGGTGTGGCCGTCACCTGTCCACGAAGGTGCACCCCGCACGCGGGCATGGGACGCCGGAAGGACGCCGTCTGAGAGCTGAAATCCACAAGGGTCCCGCCCGGGGCCGCCGGGCCGCACCAACCCCCATCACCCGTTCTCGGGGCACAGAGAACCCGTGGCGGCCCTTCTGGTGGGACCTGAGGTCGGCATCTCCAGCCGACTACGAGGGGCTCGGGTTCCCGAGCCCTCATACCCCATCCAGAGTTCATTTTGGGTCCAGCATGAGACATACAGTTTTACATTTTCTATCAACTTGCAGAAATAAAAGCATGTTTTCGTCCACACAACACGTCACGGGGCACAGCGAAGGCGGCCCGTGGAGCAGGGAATCTGTCAACAAGCCGCCCCTCGGAACCGCCTCCCCATTCGCAGACAGAGGCCCCGGACCCTAGTTTACCTCCAGACAAGATCTGGTCTGAAAGAATCCCACCAAGAAATAAAGCCACAGACCCTCCCCCACAGGCCCCCGCTCAGGGTAGATGGTGGAGACCAGCCCAGGGCCCCGCGCCCTCCCTGACCCACTGGCCAGGTCTCCTGCTCAGTCCTGGGCACAGGCTCCCACCCTACGGTGCCCGGTGAACCCTGCCTCCGTCTCAGTGCACGGCCTGCTGACAACCACGTCAGGGAAATGCAGACGGACGGACAGACGGGAGGCAGGTCCCGCCCCCACAGACGCAGCTACAGGCCACCAAGCCCTTGGCAGCAAAACGTCCTGGTGCACCGTGGGGGCCTCGGGCAGGTCTCCCTGGCCCGGCGGGATGGGATGGGCGAACCCGGCCCTCCCCCCGGGGCCAAGGCCTCTGCCTCGTGAGGGCCTCAGGCTCCCACACACCCGGCGCCCACGCCCCCTCCGGCCCAGCACCGCCACCCGGGCCACAGACTCACTGGGCCACGGAGAGCTTCGAAGAGCCACCGAGCGGCAAGCGCCCTGGCGGGGGACAGCGGTGCCGGCCCACACACGTCCACCTCCTGAAGGCAGCAGAAGGCGACGCTAACGGCTCCATTTGCCGCCGCTCGTCCGCACAACACGACGCCTCCTCGGCTCTGCCAAGTCATGTTGACACCGAGAGGGAACGACACCGTGGTCGCCGTGCGGCTCGGCTCCTTCCCGAGTCCGCAGGAGGAGCTGCGAACACGTGCTCCCGCAGCCACGACCAGAAATGCCCCTGCGCCCCGCAAGTAGAGACGCGGGCAGGGCCACCTGCTGGGACCCACACTCCAGGGCCCAGGGCCAGGAAGCGTGGACTGTGGAGCCTCAGGTCTGGGAACCCCCACGGTACTCGCCACGGGCGGCTCTTCGGGGCTTTCGTGGGGCCCACAGACCCTGGGCAAACAGCAGCCAGGGCGGGCGGGGGCCGGGCCTCCTGGAAGGGGCGGTGGGCACGCACCTTGCGCTGGCAGAAGGTCGAGCAGTAGTTCACTTTGTGGCAGCCGGTGCACTCGCTCAGGGCCTCCCGGCCGCAGTTGACACAGGACTGCTGCAAGAAGGACACAGGCCGGTCAGGGTCACTGGTCGCCTCCCGCCCGTCCGCGCTCTGACACGTGTCCTCACCCCAACTGGTGCCCAGACGCACGTCCCCATCACGCCCACAGCCAGCTCCTTCTCTCTACCCACGACAGACACGGACACGGCAACGTGCTGCCTTTCCTGGAGCCCGGGGAAGTGCGTCGGCACCAAGTGAGCAGAGGAAGCCAGCCCGGGAGCAACGTCCTTCGCTGCCGACTGCCGACGGCCCTCAGTCGTGGCCGACGCTGCCCGTGCCCGTGGACCCCCGGGCTGCGCCTGAGTGGCCGGGAGCGCGCTGGGCCCCCACCCTGCACCCCGTCCCCAGCAGCTGTCCACTGCCCAGCCTGGGCCGCCCCACCAGCTCGGCCAGTCTCCATGTCCGTGGAGACACACGCTGCGTGCGCTCTCCCCGAATCCCGTGACCGGAGCTTTGCCTTGGAACTAAGTGAGGACTTCACGCAGGTAAGTGACCTGCCCCGGCATGGAGACAGGTGCCAGGCACAGGCCGGGACACCGGGTCTGCAGAGGCCAGAGAACACGAGAGTGTCCCAGCGACGCGGACCGCAAGCGAGGGCCTGTGCGCGCGGGGCGGTGGGTCAGGCTGTGGGCAGCGCCCACGGAAGGCAGACGCGCCTGCGGGGGCCTGGGGGCCGGCTCTGTGTGGTGAGTGGCCGCAGGCGGCCTGCCACAGGGCTCCGTTCTGAACGTCAGCTTCCTTCCTCACAAGCTACCCTGTTTTCCACGTCTAACGCTCTTCCTCTTCCACGCATGAAACCACCCGGGGCGCGGCTCGCTCCCGGAGGCAGGAGCCATAGCAGAAACCCACGCGGTTCACTCGGTTTGCCCCCTGCCTCTGCTTTACGGGAAAACATGCAAAGGGAAGAAGAAAAGACTGTCTAGAGGCACGTACGGAAATTTCTCCAGGAAGGGCAAGGGCTTCCCAGAGCTCGTGGCCCTGAGTGGAAGCGGAGGTGCGGCTGGGCGTGAGGCCCTCCCAGGTAGAGGCTCGCTGGGAGCGCACGCCCGGGGGAGCCTCACCCCCGTGCCCGGGGAGGCTTCACGCAGGAGCAGGCGGGCTCCGAGTCCTCCCGCGTCTGTCTCTGCAGGGAGCACGTGCTCTCCCGGACCTCCCGGGTTCGCGCTCCAAGCGCCCAGTGGTGTCTACGGGAAGCAGAGACTCCGAACGGAATCAAAGCATCACAATCAATAGCCGGCCGGGACTGACGCCTCCAGCGCAGGGGAGCGCTCCGCATCTCCGCCCGCCCCACGACCGGGGTGAAGTATTTGTTAACAGAAACCACACTGCGGTTCGCACCAGTCCGCCGCCTCAGCTGCAGGTACAGGGACGGACGGACACGTACAGAAACACCGACAGCGGTCTGTACACGCGGGTTGTGAGCACACGCGGCTCCGTCTGTCCACCAAGGGGCCCAGAAGCTACGACGCCCCAGTGGCGACGAGCACACCGGCCCCCGCAACTCGGCTCCCCAGACCATCCTCCAGGGAGGGAACCAGGGCTCCTGGACGAGAGGCTGATTCCAGGCCTGGGGAAGGGGAGGCCAAGCTAGGTCTGGGGGGTCACCAGAGGGGCCAGGAGCCAAGTGAGAGCGCCCAGCAGGCAGAGGGGCAAGCGCGTGAGCAGAGGAAGGAGCGGGTGCAGGCACAACCGGACGGAAGGCGCCCAGCCACGAGCCATCCCGATGTGAACAAATGGACAGAAAACGAGTCTCTAGCGCACAAGAACTCCACCGACGCCCTGCCGTGCCCCGCCGGGCGGGAGGAGGAACCCCTGAGCGTCCGCTGCCTGTGACCTGCCCCCCCAGCACCCAAGCCGAGCCTTGCGGTCTTGGGTCCTCCCGGGTGAGACCAGGCCTGAGGGCAGGCCGTGAGGGAGGGGTGCCCCGACGACAGCAGGAGCGCCCGTGCCCTGAGGGGAGCCCACGACGAGCACGTGAGGTCCGCAGCCTGGAAGAGGCCCTCAAGGGCCCGAACCCACAAGCCGGCGGGTACCCCGATGCGACCCTGGCCCAGGGGACTGTCCGGGCCCCAGGTGCCCGCGCGCCCCCGTCCACTGGCACTTCTGTGCCGCGCCAAGTGTGGCTCTTCGAACTACGGACGAGCAGCATGAGGCGGGGGCACGGCAGGGCCATCAGCCAGGAGCACCACGGCTGGCCCCAGTCGGGGCCCAGGACCCCGAAGTCGCGGGCCAGCTTCTGCTGGACCCCATGACCCTGACAGGGAAGGGTCTGCTCTTCTGCCCATCCAATCGCTGTGGAGCTGATCACAGACACGCAAACCAGCCACGGAGAAAACTGCGAACGTGGGAATCGTCTCACCCGGGCCGAGTCTGCTTTTCTCCTTTGCAGTCGCGGACGAAAGTCCGGCGGGCGGTCCGGGGCCTGCCGCCCTCGGCAGCGACAGCCACGTTCTTGCTCAGGGAGCCCCCGAGGCAGGGTTCTCGGTGTCTTCCTGACCCCTACAGCCCTCACTGCTTGTGTCCCGACCCTCACCCCCGATACTCCTGGGGACATGCTTCGGGACAGGCTGCACCGCAGTCTTTCCCGTCGAGCAGCCGGCAGTGTTGGCTTTTCCAACCCCGAACGTGCCCCCACACCGCAGTCACACCAAAGGACACCCCGTGACGGCACGAAAGCGTGTGTTCTCCGTGGGCGGCGCTCCAGAGAGTTCTGCTTTCACACTGGCACACGTCCAACACTCCTGTCGCCGCCAGTCCTGCCGCAAGAAGACACTTGGCGGTGTCTGCACGAACAGCCTGCGCGGCCCACGGGCCCACCGGGCTCCCCTGCCGTCTCACTGGCCTCTGTCCCCACGCTGTGGCTGCTTCTCGTGGCGGGGACGCCTCCTCTGGGCCTCCCCCTTCACACCAGCTCACGTGGGGGCCTTCCTGCCCTCCCGAACCCCTCCAGGCCCCAGAAGGTCCCTGACACCCTGACACCCTGACGGCGGGCTGTCCGCGGGGCGTGCAGCCGTGAGGTCCCTTACTTCACAAGACCGCAGCACGCGGGCGTGGCCACCACAGGGCCGCAGAGGTCAGACCTGTCGTCCCCGTCCCCCGTGTGCATAATGGAGTCTGCAAGCGCACAGGGCATCACCAGGCCACCCACGGAGCAGGGTTCCATGTGCCGAGGCTGCGCAGTCTCCCCACCTGGTGCCCCTCTCAGGCGCCCGGCTCTCCACAAAATCATTTAAGAACGACACGTCCTGTCCAGGACTCGAGAGAAGAGACAGACACGCCTGTCACAGGTCCAGCTGATTCCACCGCACAGGACACCGACGGGGATGGATGTGCTCAGCGGGGAAGACCCGGGGCCCTTTCACAGAAACGCTGTGTCCTCCCACCCGCGGGATTTTTGAGGATAAAAGCATCTCGTGTCTGTTTCTTGCTTAAAAATACATAAAATTACCAATAAAATCCAAAGCCCCACCTTGGGGGGGGGTGGCTTTACCAATCCAGCCACGGGCAAGAGACTGGCCCCTGTGCCACAGAATTTTCCTAACAGGAGTTCGGCTTTTGGACCCTGAGTGTGAACGGAGAATGCGTGTGCTCTTGCATGGGAGAGGGGACACGCCGGCGGTCCCAGTACTGAGCTCCGCCCCTGGATGTGGCCACAGCCCCAGCACGACGAACACCACCCCACTGTGTCTCCGTGTGCCTTCGAGTCCGTCCCGCTCGTCACTGGAGAATTCTGACCAAGGGGTCAGCTGCAAATTCAATCTGTGACCGAAGAGCCCACGTGAACGAGGGCGGAAAGATCTCAAACCAGAACCCCCTCCCCCGCTCCTTTCCTCGCCAGCTAGAGGCTGAGATTCCTGTGTGGCCGGTGCCACCCGGACCCGTCTGACAGGAGCTGCGTTCACAGGGAGGGGATCCCGGTGCCCCCGGCTGGAGGAGCGCACAGAGTATCCCCAGACGCTAGTCTCCGCAGCACGATACCAGGCTGCGCCCGCCACGAGGCATAGGCCGACCAGGTCCCCCCGGCGCAGGGGGCCCGCAGCTCAGTGGCCGTTCTGAGTAGGAACACGAATGTCTGTTTTCCCGTCTATGCTCCTGTGTATAGCCTCAATTAGCAAAGCGCACACACTGCTCCTTTTCAGTCCCTAGACGCTGCCCGGGCAGCTGGGCAGGGATGTGCCTCTCCTTCCCAGAAGGACGCCGCTGGACAGACGGCAGGAGCAGCCGGGAGCTGGCAGCTGCCCCGTGTGCGGCCTGGGCCACAGGACACTGGGGAGGAGGCTTTCCTTCACAGCTCAGATCCGTTCCTCACCCTTAACTTTTTTTTTTAATCTCTACTTCTTTAAAGATCTTATGTATTTGAGAGACAGACAATGACAGAGACAGCGAGAGTGAGAGCGGGCAGGGCAGGCAGGGGAAGCGCACCGCCCGCGGAGCAGGGAGCCCGATGTGGGGCTCGATCCCAGGACCCCGAGATCATGACCGCAGCCAGACGCACTCAGCCTACTGAGCCCCCAGGCGCCCCTTTCTCCAACCTTTAAAATGATCCCCCAGATCCCTTTTACCTCTGGGGGAAGATCCCAGCAACACCCATTCGGCGCCTGGAGGTACGAGCAGCTGTCCCAGGGGACCCAACGTCACTTTTACCTCTTACAATCACATGGACTTCGCGGGGCTTGAACTCACAACCCTGAGACCGAGACCTGAGCTGAGATCGAGTCAGATGCCTAACTGACCAAACCACCCAGGAGCCCGAGGGTACTTTTTCTAAGCAAACATAAATACCGATTTTAAGATGAGCACAGGGCCTGCAGAGAGACGGCCCCGGCGCAGACAGCGGTGGTCCAGTGGCTGGGTGTCATCATGTCCCCGAGGGGAGGCACAGCACAGGGAGACACTGCCTCCCACCCACTGGGCGGCCTGAGCCTCACTGCCTGTATGACATCAGCACTCCGCCAGGCTTCGGGAGGGAAGGGGGCACGGCGCCCGCGCCACGGCCACACCGTACGCCAACCAGTGCCAGGGCAGAGGCGCGGGGCCCGCGGGGCCGTGAGCACCCACAGCCGCCGACCAGACCGCTGACCACGGGAGAGCGTCTCGGGAAGCGGCCAAGCAGCACCACAGAGCCTCTCACTGAAACGGGGTTCGGTCTGAGACCAACACCAGGAAAAATCTAGAAACTTCTCGAACATTTGAGAACCTACCAGTCATTGATCTTTAGGTAAAGAGATTCAGATTCTTTTTTTCCGCTTTTCTCTTTTTTTATAGAATTCATCATGGATTACACATTACTTTAAAATTACAGTTTTTCAAGAAAATATTTTAAATTTATCTGCTTCTTCAAGGGAGCAACATTTTTCTTCCCTGGGAAAAAACCCTATATTAAGAAATCACTTAAAAAATTAAGATGCCAAGATGGAGAGGAGAAGAGAGTTGGGGGAAACCGGAGGGGGAGATGAACCATGAGAGACTGTGGACTCTGAGGAACTAATAGGGTTTTGGAGGGGAGAGGGGCGGAGGGTCAGGAGGGCCTGCTGCTGGGGATTAGGAGGGCAGGTACTGCATGGAGCACGGTGTGGAGCATAAACAATGAATTCTGGGACACTGAAAAGAAATAAAAAAAATTAAGAACCCAGGGGCGCCTGGTGGCTTAGCTAGTTACGTGTCTGCCTTCGGCTCAGGTCATGATCCCAGGGTCCTGGGATCGAGCCCCACATCGGGCTCTCTGCTCAGCGGGGGGCCTGCTTCCCCCTCTGCACTGTCCCTGCCCCTGCTTGTGCGTGTGACAGACAGACAGACAGACAGATGAAATCCTTCAAGAAAGCACCACCAGCACCACTTGGCTGGCGGGCTCCCAGCCTCCGCTCTGTCACTGCACACAGACCGCCCCTGCGGCGCCTGCGTCCTCGTGTCCGCGGTGGAGGGAAGACGGGCCCCCTGCAACGGAAAGGCCGTGCGAGAAAAGCCAAAGGGGCTGAGCCTTCTCTGTGCTGCAGCGACTGGCTGCTGTGAGAAAGCGCTCTGTCCCAAGGCCCCATGAGCCCTGAGCCACGCTTGGGATCTTACTTCTGAAGAACATGATGGAAGCTATAAGGGAAACGCCCACAACGGTGCCCAAGGGGCCAAGGAGGCAGTCTCCACAGGGCACTGAGGTGGAGGCGAGGGGCTAGGACGGGAAAGGGGGTAGAAATGGGAAAGCCACATGCCTGCCCACCAGCTGCCTCCAAGATAGCCCAGAGGAGGCCTCTGCAAACCGCACAGAGCCAAGACACGTGTTCGCCATGTGCCGACGGTCTGGAAGTGCACACGACGCCTGTCTGTGACAGGTGAGGGTCCAAAACCAAGTACCCATGGGCCAGTGCAGGGCGTCTCTCCCTTTGGAAATCCCATTTACAAGAACAGAAACACCCGAGCAGTGAGAGCGGTCAGCGTCCTCTGAGAAAAGCTTCGTTTGTGAACGATTCTCTGGTCCCGCTCTTCCAGAAAGGTGGGGAACGTAAGCCAACGCAGACAGCGCACAGAGGGCCCCGAGCCGGCGGAAGGCGCAGGGCAGTCAGCCACAGACCGGGCCTTCTGCTCAGCCCAACGTTACCTCTTTCCGCTCTGTCTCTGCCTGGACTCGGGCCTGGGCCACGGCCGCTTCTCGGTAGGAGCTGGCCTGCTTGGCCTGCTCGAACAGCGCCTTCAGCTGCTGCGCCGTACTGAGCAGGGAGTTGACCATCTCTTCCAGGTACAGCCAGCTCCGCTGCTCCGACATTTCCAGCCCGTTGACCACCGTGGGAGACACAGCTTTGGTGGGGGTGGAGGGTGGGACCGCCAAGGCCGGCAGAGAGGTCAACACTGGAACAGTTGGAGAGCAAAATAAAACAGGAAATCAGTACACTTCCTCCATTACGATTTCTCATGTTGGAAATGTGGGGAAAGTGCTGGAAAGTGTGGGAAAGTGGGAAAATGTTGGAAAGTGTGGGGCAACTGACCCCAGGCATAAACACACAGAATGCTCTAGAAGTCGGGGAGACAGTCCTACAGTGACAGCGCCTCACGTAAAGGTCCCGCACGGCACCACGCACAAGCGCCCACGGAGGCCCAGCCCTGTGCGTACAAGGCCGGAAGACAGATGCTCGCGAAGGACAGAGACGATGCCAGAGTGTGCCCCGTGCAGGTGGCCACGGAGCATCCGGGGGCGTGGGGACAAGGACAGCCCGAGGCAGGGCCTCCAGTCGCTCTGCGTGAACACACGAGAGGGAAGAACCAGGGCAGCCCGGCTCCGCCTCTGCTCAGGTCGAGTCCTCCCTGACGTCTGTGATCACACACGGGTCCCGATCAGCGGGTGCGGGCGTCAGGCTCCTCACGGAGGGAGGACGACGTTAGGAAGACGGAAAAGGGGAAACTGGGAGGAACCTGTGGTTTGGACGGGAACTGGATCCTCCACACGCTCGTGAGGGCCTGTGGGCAGGGACACCCCCTGGGCGGCGAGCACCCGCCCTCCAGGACAAAAGCCCCTGCTGGGCCCCACCCGGGAGGTGTGAGCGGGGAGGGGGTGAGGAAGCAAGCGCTGGCGACGGAGAAGGCAGCTCCGAGGGGCTTCCACGCTGCTGCGCGGTCTGTAAAGGCCGAGACGGAACAGGCGCCCCTCCCGCTGGGGTCACGACGCTCCCCGGAACCAAAGCGCCCGGACGGACGCGGCCATGGGAGCCAAGTGCGCAGGGAGCTGAGACATCGAAGCCCAAGGGCACGTGGACACGATGTCGTTATTCGGTTTCAACGCGGAGCGACGCCAACATGGCTCCTTCCACGTTTCGGCGACACGGAGCGCGCCCCTCACAGGCCAGGTGGCGCGAGAGCACCGCCTCCCTTGGCAGGTCCCCGCAATGGCTCGGGCCCCCCGCGGGCCGTGAGCCGCCACGTGGGCTGAGCCCGACCAGACGCGCAGCCACAGACACGGCCGGGGCCGGGACGTCGCCAGCCCCCGCTATAGCGCCTCAGCCGGAAAAACCCAGACAAAACCCGCTTCGCCTCCGGGGTGCGCCTTCATGAGCAACTCGGGGGCTCCCAGACCCACCTATTTTGGGATGAGATGTCGGCAACGCAGCTTCCGGAAACGGTGCGATCTGACAGCTGTCCTGGTAGCCTGGGTAGTGGGGCTCTGGGTGGCCGACCCTGCAGGAGGGCTGCACCCCGGCCTCTTGCACTGTGGGGACAGACGGGACCCGCCAGCCTGCTGACCTGACTGCGGCTGCTCCGGCGCCCGGGAGAGTCGGGGCGGCGGAGACGCTGGAAGCGGGGTACCCGGGCCACGCCGAACCCCCTCGGTGTCTCTCCGGCTTCCAGCCGCCGTCCCCCGCAGCCCTCCCAGCGCTCCCAGGGGCTCGCGATGCGGCCGACAGCAGCGGAGGGCAGACGGGAGCACTTCCTATGACGCCGGAGGACCCGCGTCCCGCAGGCCTGGCCTGCGCCCTCCCATCCCAGGCCTCGGCTCTGGGCTGCCCCCACCATGCCCCAGGTCAGCAGGGGTGACGTGTCCCCGCAGGGCAGGTACTGAGGACAACTCACCCGTGGCTCCCGCGAAGACGTCGCCCTGGGCCGGGCTCTCGGAGATGACGGCCGTCGCCTCCACGGTGGACGCCCGGTCAAAGGTCAGCGCGCCGGAGGTAGTGATCTGTCCTGAGGGGGTCACGGTGACTGGGAAAGCACAAATACGTTTCAGCACCCGGTTCACCCACGGGGCGGGCCCCAGGCGCCTCTGCAAAGGCCGGAAGAGACCAGGGACCCTGGGAGCCGGGGAGGGGACCGGGGCCAACACCCCGCTCGCATCCCAACTGGCCACAGAGGCAGGAAGGGCCTCGGCGGGAGCAAAGCACAAAGCGTAGCCCCCCAAGGGCCGCTCCCCGTGGCCCAACTCCTCCCGACTCTGCCCAGCACCGGCCTGACGCGCGGCCCCCCAGGACAGCCCTGCCCACGCCCTTGGCCCCTGCCGCCCAGCGTGGGCCGCAACCGCGAACTTTCCCTGTCCTCCTGGCCATTCACGGGCCGCGGACGCCGAAACCCAAGAGCCGTCGCTGGGAAGGCGCTCACGCGGACCACCCCGCCGGGGAGCAGCCGCGCTGGGCTGCCTCATGAGGAAATACGTGTGCGGACACAGAGGAGTCTGTGGAGACCCGGGAGGCCCCTGAGGGGGACCCTGCGCTGACCAAGGCCAGCCCCAGGGGTCGGAGGTCGGAGGAGGCGCGGCCCCGCCCGCTCCCACTCACAGGCGGCGGCAGCTGCGGCGGGGAGCAGCGCGATGTTTTTGGGGGGCTCCTTCTTCACAGGGGTCGCGGGCAGCTCGTTCTCCTTCTTGCGCCTTTTGTAGGGGACGAAGAGCCTGACTGGGCCGCTCTGCAGGGAGAGGGGCAGTGAGGGGGAGGACAGTGCCGCCCCCAGCCCCACTGCTGACGCAGCCACCCCCGGCTCGGCTCCCCCCTGCCCCGGAGGCAGGGCGAGACTCATCACAGCCAAGGACAAACCTCTCTTTAGACCCCAGATTCCTTACCGGGACAGAAAAGATACTTTCTAAAAGAATACGTGACTCACACCGTTTGAACAAAACAGGAAGTCTCACCCACACACAGGGTTTTTAGGGTTAGGATAGTGCAAGGAGACTAAGCAAAGGCCGACCAAGTGAAGGAGACAGGAGAGCCCCTGCCCAAAACCAGAGAGGATTCCAGCGGGGGGGGGGGGGGAGGCCCTGTGGTCGCCAAGTACAGGGGAGACAACACACCAGCAACCACAGAAGCGACGGTGACCAACACGGACCAGATCCGCCGCCGACTGCAGACCCCCAGGGCCACACCTTCTTCCTGGACGGGCAGTGCCCAGGGGTGTGAGACCTTTAGGAGCGGACGCAGGCCCTCTGCCGCCGACCCCACCACTCAATCTTTCACCCAGGCCTTCTGGCTTTCAATTCTAGAATCTCCACTGCAGCTTTTTCGTGATTCCCGTCTCGCTCCCCCGCCCCCCCCGCTCCCGCTCCGCACGGGGCACACGTGAAGGCCGGACCCCCAGCCGCTGTTTCTGCAGTAAGTGTGGCCACGGGGATCGGGGTGTGCGTGCCCTGGGGGCCTCGCCTGTAAGAAACCAGTGCAGGGGTGAGGCCCCCCGGCCAGTCTGTGGTGCTCTGCGGTGGCCGCCGAGGCGACTGAGACACGGGCCGTGGATTCTCCAGATGCGTCCCTGGTTCTGAGAACACCGACGGTACCAGGGGCCTCTGTCCCAGGACATCCCCGCCGCGTCTGCCGCACCTTTTCTTCTGCGCGGCTCGCACTCTCCGTTTGTGTGTCTTACAGCTTTTTCTCGAAGACTGGACGTTTTAGGGGTGCACTCTAGCGACACTGAGACCGAGCCCCTCTCTGCGGGGCGTCCTGCTGCTGCCCACGGGCTTGGGGATCAGGCTATGCCCCGGCGGAGTCCACGGTGGAGTCCCACCCAGAGGTCACGACAGGGGAGTCACACAGGGGAGTCCCATGGTGGGGGAGTCCCACCTGCAGAGTCTCACGGTGGAGTCACACTGCGGGGGGGCCACACCCCGGCTCCCACAACGCCCAGAGCATAAACTGCTCCACCGCCGGATCCCAAGTGTGTGAGGGCTCCTTCATGGGGAGTTTTCAAGACCATCTTTGGGGCCTGTTCTCATCCCAGGACTCTTCTGCCGTTTTCCCTGGTCCTCTGGTTAGGGCTCTGCCTGCCTCCTCCTCGGGGCTCATGTCCACACGGCCCTGCTCCGGAGGCGGGGCAGGAAGGGTCGCACATCTGTCAGGGCGACGGCCCTGCTTTAGCAGCAGGGCTCTGGGCAGGGGCAGTCTCTGGTCTCGGCCTGCTTCCCGTGGCATGACCCCCACGCCAGGAGCGAGCTGGGGGACACTGGGGCACGGTGTTCCTGCCTGGCCGCTCCTGGGGGGAGCCTCTGCCCTCTGGGAGAGGCTGGGTGCGGGAAGGGAACCCCGATCTCCCGGGCATGGTTGCCCAGAGTTTAGTTTCTGCAACTCAGAGCCCGGCCTGGGCCCGTGAAGTGCTGCTGTCCTTCCGGTCCTGGTCGCGGTGCAGAGGGGAGAGGGAGTGAGGCTCCCTGCACACGGCACTGCAGGGAAGCAGGCAGGGGGTGTGCGGGGCTCGTCACACTACTGTCCCTGAAGGGGACGCCGGAGCGTTAGCATTTACGAGTCCCAGTCACCAAGTTTTAGTTTACGATCGTGCCCTCGGTTTCCCATCCGAGAAACCCCAGGCCTAAGGCTCTCCCGTTTTCTTCCACACACGTCAGATCTGTTTCGGATAAATCTGGATCGAGCTGCATTTTGGAGTCACTTGCACATGAAGCGCAGGGGTGAGGCCAAGGCGTGTCCCCAGCACACGGCGTCTGGCTGGGCCAGCTGCACACACGGGGGCGCACCGAGCCTCTGGCGTCGCCGAGGTGGTACGTCTTCGTGACGGCAGCTGTGGGACAGGGCTGACCCAGCCTGTGCTGGGGCTCCTCCCGCGTCAGTCGTCTTCTCAAAACTGCGTCGGCCGTCCTGTGTCCTGTGCCTTTCCAGACACGTTTCCAAGTCAGCTCGTCTGAAGCGCCAGGGCCCCGCAGGGATGGTGGCGGGAACCGCCGGAACCTACAGCACCGAGGGGAGCCGGCGCTTTCCGCGCTGTCCTCCACCCACGGGCCTGGTACGCCTGTCCCGGCTGCCCCCCGGGTCCTCTCGACGGCATTTTCTAGGTTTTCCATACACGGACTCGGTACACGTTCTCTTGGGTTCACGCCGTTTCAACATCGCAGAGTAACCGCAAACAGTTCTACCAAGTGGTCTGAACTCCCCAACGGAAGGTATTTCCTCCCACCGCCCTTTCTCCCTACAAGGTTCCCCGGAATCTCACCACTTCTCCAGGCGAACTGCAAATTCATTTAATTTTCACAAAAGTATCCCATTGTTGATTCCACCAGAATCACATCTAGTCAATACAGGACAATACTTAGTTTTCCACCCAAGGGGGTGACGTCTCTTCAATTAAGTGTTCTTTCATATCTTCTAATAATTAAGGAGATGAGTAATCAAAATAAAGTCAGGAAATCTCATGAAGCAGCTTTTAAAATCTGAAAATATTTTAAAGTAGACTTCAACACTAAGGAAGACTGAACACTGGGACAGTCATACGAGTCAGTACCACGCTTTAGAGAGCCATACAGCAACATCCGCTAAAATCAATGAAAAACAGCTACCCTTTTCGAAACAAGGATTCAGGATAAAAAAATATTTAAAATAAAAAAAAGGATAAAAAAGCTCCTTTAAAATAACTTCAACAGTAGTTTTAAGACGTGACGTTGAAACACGTAGAACATAAAGCAGCGCACGTACACGTCTCATAACCACAGAAGGAAAGCGTGCGTCTGGTTTGGGGGTAAGATGGTGACGTCATAGGCGCTTTCTACCGTTTGGACAAGTCCCCTTCCATGTGCTTTGACCACCGTGCGGGGCCAGCCTCGTGCACCACCCGAGGCATCAGAGCAACATCTGAGAAGCAGAATTTGGGTGAGACACGGCCAACAACCCCTAGCTAGGCTGCGGGGCGCGAGGGACCCAAGGACACACGGCCCGAGACCTGGACAGGACAGGCACGCAAGCAGGGAGCTGAGGATCGGAAGTGCCGGTGAGCAGACAGAGCCGCTGAGCGAGCCTGGTGCCTGGTCACTTCCCGGCGACTCACCAAGGTCATGTCGTCACAGCACGCGGCGCAGGTGCAAGACGCAGCATGAGGGTTCAGGATCCCGTCCTGAAATTCAGAGAGCCCCGCGGTGTGTGAGAAAGTCGGCCTTCCGCGCAAACCACCGCCAGAGAGGGGCAGCCGGCTCTGCCGCGGGTCTGACACTCGTGGGTTAAAGTCCTGTCACGCCCACAAACTTCTCTCCCCCACACGTCTATACGAGGCCATTACCAGGGGCAGGATCCACTGTGTCCCCTCCAGAAAGTGAAAAGATTCTACGGGCATTCTTTCCTTCTTTTTTTTTTTTTAAGATTTTATCCATTTGTTTGTCAGAGACGGGAGAGAGAGTACAAGCAAGGGGAGGGGCAGAGGGAGAAGGAGGCTGTCCGCTGAGCAGGGAGCCCGACGCAGAACCTGATCCTGGGATCAGGACCTGAGCCGAAGGCGGCTGCCCAACGGACTGAGCCTCCCAGGCGGCCGGGGGCATCACTTCTTGACCAACACCCAAAGCGCTCCGCAGCAAGCTGACCAAAGCAGTCAGCGGCCTCCCCTCACGTGATGAGTACACGGAGGCAGAAGGAAGCTGGGCTTCCAAAGAGGGCCTGAGCCTCCACCGGACCGCCCACGGCAAGTCATGCTCCTGCCCGAATCGTCGCCGCCCTGCGTGAAGCCCCCGCAAAACGAGCCTGGGGGCCTGGCCCAGCGCCACACGTCCCGGGGGCAGAGGACCCACAGCCCGACCACATGCCTGCATTCTGCGGCCCCCACGGGGCGCGGCGGCCCAGGGAAGCCCCCCCCCCAGCCCCGGGAGGCGCTGCCCCGCGCCCTGGCCCTCGGCGTGGACACGGCACCTGAATGAGGCACTGCAGCGGGCGGCCGGCGTAGCGGATGCTCCTCTTCCAGTCCTTACTGCTGGCCCTGCCCGCCATGGCCTCGAACTCGGTGGGGCTATACCAGTTCTCCCCCTGCTTAATGCAGCGGCCCCGGCCTCCTGAAACGACAGCGGGGCCGGCGGAGTGAAGGCACTGGCCACCCGCAGCACCCCGGCCGGCCGACAGCAGCCCGGTCCTCCTGCTCACCTCCCCCCCGCCCCAGGCCTGCGTGATCCCGCCCTCCGCGGACGCCCCCACCACGAACCCGCACCTGCAGACGGCGCCTGCTCTCTCTGCGCACCGCCCGCGCACACCACAAGCCCCCCATGGTCTCAGGAGGAGCTCATGGCATCCGCCCCGCTCCCAGAATGGGGGAGAGTCCCCATCGCCTGCGGGTCCCCATCCCGACCCGGGAACTTAGGGAGCTCATTCCAGTCCTGCCTGTCCCCTGGCTTTCCCTCGTCCGCGGATCACCACGTCCTCTCCATGTGCCCCCACCACGCCCCAGACCTGTCACGGCCTCAGCTCTAGAGCCCAGGGCCGAGAGCCTGGCCGGCCCTGCTGGGCCCGCGCTGGGCAGGGACTGCGGGGGGTAAGCGTGTGCCGCAGCCCAGGCCGCACGCCCCTCACCTGAGCCCAGCCGACTCTTGAACAACGTGCCACTGATGTTCCGGCACCGCACGGGCAGCTCGCTGTCATACACCGACGGGTCCCAGTTGTACTTGGTGACCCCTCTTTCCTGGCCGGGAGCTGCAGGACTTGGAGGGCACTGAGGGCCTTGGGCAAAGGAGGCATTTGGAAAGTAAGAGACGCGGGGCGCACCCAGCCTACCTGGAAAGGCACGAGCACCTCCTGGGCTCTAACGGCGGGTTCACCCGCTCCCACCCGGACACGGCAGCATGGCCCCCTTCCACCCGGGGCAGCTCCTTGTCAGCCTGGAAAAGCCCATGTCCTCTACTCAAAGGCATTTCTGTTCCAAGTTTACAAGACTAACTAAGCCAGGGGCGCCTGGGTGGCTCAGTGGGTTAAAGCCTCTGCCTTTGGCTCAGGTCATGATCTCAGGGTCCTGGGATCGAGCCCCACATCGGGCTCTCTGCTCCGCAGGGAGCCTGCTTCTTCCTCTCTCTCTGCCTGCCTCTCTGCCTAGTTGTGATTTCTGTCAAATAAATAAAAATAAAAAAATTTAAAAAAAAAGACTAACTAAGCCAATCCCAGAGGGAACTTGGCGCGCGCTCAGATGCGTTCTGCCCCGGGGGCCTGGAGTGGGGACGGGCAGCACCTGGGGTGAGCGGAGCAGCGGGCCCCTTCAGCCCGGCCGTCTCCACGATGCTCCCGTCTGTGTGCACGACGATCAGCGTGGCCTTCTCGGTGTTCAGGCTGTCCCCGATCTGCAGCGCTGTCCTGCCAGACTGGGGACAGAACATCCCTGAGTCGTCTCAGACAACAGCTACAGGGCCTGGCCCCTGGTCCTTGCGAACCACCACAACAAGGGCACCCCACTGGACTTGAGGTGCCCCTAAGACCCTAAACACAGGGCCAAGCACAAGAAGGGCCATGCTCTGTTGGGGAGGCCCTGTGCAAACACTCACCACCACCTGCCGAAGGGAAAGAATGAGCATGTCCCATAAAGACACCCTGGAAACAGCAAGTGCCCTCCCGTCTACCTGAGCGGCCTCTGCACGTTCCCAGGTCTCTAGGGAGGGTCCCGAGAGACCAAGCACACAATCACACCCGGGGTCTGGCACGGGTCTCCCTTCTCCCAGCCATGCCCACGCTCAGCTCTGCCGACGGCCACTGTACACCAGGACCCCCCAGCGCACCACTTACACACCTGGCCACGGTGGACGGGGCTACAATCACAGCACCTGCCTCCTCTGGGTCAGCCTGGCCTCATCCTTCAAGCTGCCCTGCTCCCCAGGCGAGCCAGGTGCCCCCTCCTGTCCCTGCTGTCCCTAGGTGCCCGCCTCACAGGGCTCCGGCAAACGGACTCTCAAGGCTTTGCCCCGACAGCCCCGGGGTGGGAGCCACTCACTCCAAGCGACTGGTTCAAACCCAGCACCCGGGCTTCTCGGATGCTTCCGGTGAGAACAGAACCCACGAAGGCAAGTTAAAAAGACCTTCCCTTGGGGCGCCTGGGGGGCTCTGCCTTCAGCTCAGGTCATGACCTCAGGGTCCTGGGATCGAGCCCCACATCGGGCTCTCTGCTCCACGGGGAGCCTGCTTCCCCCCACCCCCTGCCTACTTGTGATCTCTGTCAAACAGATAAACAAAATCAAAATCTTTAAAAAAAAAAAAAAAGGCCTTCCGGTACATCAGGAAATCCCACCAGGAAAGTGAGCAGCAGCTCCCGCCGAGCACACACACCTGCGCACACCCGGGGCCTGGGCTCATACACCTGCAGGGTCACTGTCTTGCTTAAGCACGTCCACATGGCTCGTGTCAGAATCACGGAAGACGGACAACCCTCTGCTGTAAGAGGGAACGTTCCGTGTTCAGCTACGAATCACAGAAACGTTTTCCTCATCGAGACCAACGAGGTACAGAGATACTGGAGGGCTGGCTCCCTTTCGGGTTCCAGCAGGATCACACAGAGTCCACAGGTCCTCCTGTCCTCAGAGCCTGCTGCGACCACCACACCCAGGACGGTCCTCCCTAGCTCCCTGACCCTCTGGCTCCAGGCTCTTCTAGAAAAGCCACAATCTGCTGCTGGAAGGAGAGACCAGTTGGGGGTGTGAAATTATCACCTATTGGCTCGTGTGCATTCTGAATCCCTAAGAAACGAAGCAGGTTCTGAACTCTGGGGTCTGCTCCTGAACTCCGAGCGTGAGTCGGCTGCTTGTCGCCAACGACAGTGACTTTGCATCCACGGATGCAGCGCCCCAGGTGTGTGACCAAGGCTAGAAAGAAACCGTAACTAAGGACCGGGAGACCCGAGCACAGCCTGAGGGCAGGGCACAGCCACATGCCTCCAGGCAGCCAGGGAACCCAGAGCAGACCTCTGGGAGAGCCAGCCTCGGGGAAGACGTGCTCCGGGGTCCGGGGGAAAGTGCTCGCAGGGCCGCTTACCAGAACGTGTCCCGAGAGAGAGGCAGCATTCGCCACGGACGTGGTGAAGACGTTGTCTGCGGAGGCACCCACGTTGGCCACGGTCACCGTGGTCACCTCTGCAACACAGGGGCCTGACTCAGCACATCATCAGAGCCGGGGGCCTCCCACCTGGACCCCAAAACAGCGTCTCTCCATCGGGTATCTGCGTTTCCAACCAAGGGACTCTCGACACTAAGTGCTCACCCACAACTTCTAGACCGCAGCCTAGGTGACCGCGTCTCAGGAAGAGCGTGAGGAGAGGCTCTTCCAGCATCGGGGCGGAGCCTTTCATTCACAGAGAAAACCGCCCCTGCCACGCTCCCACCGAGCCACCCCTGGGCTGCTTGCTCCCTTTTAGGAGAAAACCACACACCAAGGCTCCACGCCTGCTGTGGTCATCCTGTGACCAGACACCTGCCACGTCACCGACACACAGTTCCCCCTCTTCCCGGCCCCCCTCTCCAGGTCAGCACAGGGCAGGCTCAGGTCCCTTCATTGTCCTCCTCCTCCACCACCCCCTCTCCTGGCCCCTGCCCACTGCAGAGGCTCTCCTTCCCGCTCGGGGGCTGGGTCCCTCCACGCTCCTGGGGCAGCCTCTGGCATGTGGGAAACGCCCACAAACACGGGCTGGAAGAGTCCTGCATCTCCCATCAAGCCAGCGCCCCCCAAACCGCACTGAAACACCTGTCCCCCGTCTGCATCCTGCCCTAGACCACGCCGCAGGAGGGCCGAGGGGATCCCCGCCTGAACACACCGGACTCGGCCAAGCAGCTGTCTGCCCAGAGGAGGTGGCCTCACATCCCGCTGGGTTATTTCCACCTGGAAATGACGTGACCTCAGGCACTTAGAAAAGCAGTAATGCTTTCACGTATGCAAAAACGCGGTAAAGTTCTGCAGGAAAAACAACTCATTTCTCTGAGTCTGTGATGAACGGTATCACATTTCTACTCTGCATCCACAAAAAGTACATGCAAAAACCACACAAAAAAAAGAAAAAAACTTCATGGTCCCAAGTCCCAATAGTAAACCAGTTTAGTGACAAGACCCAAAGACTCTCATAGCCACAAAGCCTTCTCCCCTCGTTCGGGAGGACCCCGAGCAGACCACACCCAGAGCAACGGCTCGGGGGCAGGCAGGACGTGGCCTGCACCTGAGGGCCAGATGAACACCTGGAATGACCAGGACCACCAGGACTGAGGCGGCTGCTGTCCAGTCCCCGAAGCCAGGAGGCTTCCTAGGGGAAAGCGCCTGACAATGTGTGCGGGCCACACGATGGCGCTCTGCCAGGGTTCCCACACACAACTCTGAGTCCCCAACGCCTCCAGGGCCACTGGGGAGCTCCCAGTTAGGCGGGGTCCAACACCTGGGGAAGTCTCTGCCATCTCTGGGTTGGCGGACTGGGAGAGAGACGGCGACACACCGGGACGGCAATCTGAGGAGTCCCAGGATGATGCGCCCAAAGGTCACAGGGCCTCCCAAGCTGGGTAAGCACTGTCTTGTTCCCCAGCTCTCAGGTCAGCCCTGAGCTGGCCCTTAGGATTCCAGGTGACCAGACACAGGCACCCCCAGGCTTCCCTGGGGCAGGAGCCACTCGGATCCCCACTCCCCTAACCCCCAGCCCCCAGGGTCACCAGCGCCAGGGAGAGACAGAGAGGACAGGCAGGGCGAGAGGCAGGTGTGAGGAAGGTTCTGGAAGGAGCACAGAATGCTTCACAGGGGAGAGTGATGCTGGCACACGGTAAAGAGGTGTGGGAGGCAGTTTCCGGGCAGAGTGCGCGGTGCGCGGGCAGGGCCAGCGGCACGGGCCGGCGCGCAGCAATGTCAAGGCGCACGAGGTAGGTGTGAGGCATGCAGGAGGCACGTGGTCGGGGGAGCAGAGGCAGGCGGGGCGCCGGCAATCCCAGCAGGTGTGTGCGGGGCAGGTGCACGCCCAGCAGGTGTGTGAGGGGCAGGTGCGCGCGGGGGCGCAGGTGCGCGGGGCAGGTGCGCGGGAACCGCGGGCGGGCGGCACTTGCCTGCGAAGGCTGCGGCCGCGGCGGCCTCGTCGGGGCCCGGGAGGGCCTCGGCGCCCATGTCCATGTGCCCGGGCTCGGCGGCCATCACCGCCACGGCCGTCACCCGCCGCGTCTCGCGCTCTGCCTCCGAGTCCCCGTCCTCCTCCGAATCCTCGTCCCTGCTGAGCACCGGCTCCTCCGCCTCGCCTCCTGCTGCGGCCGCGGCCGCCGCCGCCACAGCGGCCGCGGCCGCCACCGCCGCCGCCTCGGCCAGGCCCAGCTGCTTGGCGGCCGAGTCCGAGTCCTCCATCCGGACTCCACCGAGCCGGCCCGAAGGCGTCGGCCGGGGCCGCCCGAAGGCCGGGACGGAGCCCGAAGCGCGCCGCGCGAGCAGGGCCGCCCGAGCCGAGCCGAGGCCGCCCGAAGCCGCCAGCCGAGCCGAGCCTGCCCGAAGCCGCCCGCCCCGCCTAGCCGAGGCCGCCCGAACAGGGGCCGAACCGGCACGAAGCGGCCCAGTCGAGCCCTGCCGACGGCCAAGAGTCCGGAACCGAGGAGGGCCGAAGCGGCCCGAAGCGCGGAGCCGAGTCTGTCCGAATTGGCCCGAGGCGGCACGAGGGCTTCCGAGCGGCTCTGCGCTACCCCCACTCGGCGCCTAGGAGGCCTGCGCCACCCGCCGTCCCCCGCAACGGGGTCGCCGACTGCGGGGCCGAATCTCGCCGGCCTCCGACGCAGCGCGCCCGGGCCCAGAGAACCTTCCGCCGCAGGCTCCGCTCGCGGGAGCCGAGTCCGTCCGAGGCGGAGCCGAACGGAGCCGAACCCTGTCGAGCCGGGATACGCCCGAGCCTCGGCTCTCCGCCTCCTCTTGTACGAAAGTGCCCGAGCGCTGCCGGACGGCTTGAACCGGCCTCGGCCGCCGATCGGAATCCACTCCCGAAGTGCGGCGCGGTCGGGCCCCTTCGGGAGCAGAAGCGAAAATGGCCGAAGGGCCGCGAAGAGCGCGGAGCCAAGGGACTGCTGGGATCGCGGCGGACTCGGCGGGCGGGGCCGGACGGCAAGATGGCTGCCGGAGGCCGAGGTGAGGGCCCGGGGCGGGCGCTTGCGGGGCTGCCGGGGCCCCGGGGCGGGACGCGACGGCCTCGGGACAGGGCGGCGCCCGTAGGGCCGCGACTTGGGCTGGGGGCCCGGGCGGGCGGGGGCGGAGGTCATCTCAGGAAGGGGGGGCCGGTCGGGTCTGGTTCTTTCTGGGGACGGAAAGGCGGAGCGGTCTGAGGCGGCTCCCCGGTTGCGGTTCGGCCGTCTTGAGTGTCCTGGCGAGGTCGGCCCCGGCCCTTCGGGCGCCTCTTGCCCTCCGGTGGCCGGCGCCCCGCTCGGCCGAGACACCCGGCTGTGCCCGGGCCTGGGGGGCTGGGGAGGTTGTCCCCCGCCGCGACCCTGGGGGGACCCGTCTCCCGCCGCGACCCTGGGGGGCCGCATGCACGTCGCCGTGGGCCTTGAGGCCGGGCGAGAGCTCGTCAGCGCCGCGGGTCGCCCCGCCGCCGGCAGCTGTGTGTCCAGGACGGAGCTGGGCGACGTGCAGGCCCCGCTGGAGAGCCGGGCCCAGCGCCCCCTCGCCGCGGAGGCTCACAAGCTGGGGGCCTTGCTGCGCCGGTGCAGGTCCGGCTCGCGCCACCAGGTCCCTGGGCACCGTGTCGCTGCCGCACCGGCTCTCCGCACGCCGATGGCTCTTGGGTGCGCGCCTGTGCCGCGACGCCGACGCGCGGGAGTGGAAGGCGCCTGTGTCCCCCGGGCCTCCGCGTTTGCCTGGTGGGCACCCGCTTGACCCAAAGCCCCGTTCCCAGCCTCCGTCCGCCCCCAGATTTCTGGCTGGAGGGCGCTGAGGTGGTGAGCAGAGGGGCCTGTGGTCGGTGCTTCCCTGAGACGCCCCCGCCCCGGCTGCCCCGAACCGCCCGCCCTGGGGAAGGTCGCTGGCGAGAGGAAGTCCGCTCGGGGTCTCTGGGCGGCGTCCTCTGTCACCTCAGGGGGAGCTTTTGTTCCCTTCGCTTCCGGGGACCTTGCACCTGCCCCCGGGCTCTTGCTCCAGGAGCTCAGTGAGAAAAGTGGCTACAAGCGGGGACTGTCCTTAGGGAGCTCCAGTGGGACCGGAGTCCGCAGACCAGCCAGTCTGCTTGTGGCCACCGGTAACGTCAGTTCTTTAAGCCCGGGTCCCGGACGGTGTTCAGGCCACGTTTTGTCCCTGAGCCTCCGCGGTGCTGACCTGTGACAGTGGCTGGCCGAGAGATTTGAAGCGCCTGAAGCCAACCTTCAAGAGAAGAATCAGGGGCGCCTGGGGGGCTCAGGTCATGATCTCGGGGTCCTGGGATCGAGTCCCGCATCGGGCTCTCCGCTCAGCGGGAAACTTGCTTCCTCCTCTCTCTCTGCCTGCCGCTCTACGGACTTGTGATCTCTGTCAAATAAATAAATAAATAAATCTTTTTGAAAAAAACGGCGGAAATCCACCCAAATAATGGCAAGTACGGAGCAGCCTCATTTCGCTAGGGCCGGGACCGGAACACACTGGGCTTCAGGAGCTCACTGCCGGTGGCGCAGTCCAAGTTTACAGAGGCTCCCGCTCCGCTTCCGGTCCCTGCACGTGCTGTCTCCTGCCCGCTGAGCTCGGAGGCTTGGGTGCGGGTTCCCCCGCTGACCCCTGGAAGACCACGGAAGACCACGCGAGACTCCAGAAGGCCCGAATCCCCTTTGATGTCCCCCACAAAACCTCACCAAGGCTGAGCGACTCTCTCCTGCCCTCTTGGGGGTTAAGGGAAAGTGGAACTGGAGAGAAGACCAGACAGATTGGTTCCCATCGCTGTCCTGCTTGCTGCTTGGCGGTGTGGCTCAAGTCTCCTTCGACAGGGTCTGTTGCCCAAATTCTAAATTATCACTGATGTTACTACATGTCACAAATGTGCCGCTAGTGTGAGCGTCTTGAGACAGGAGGTGGGCCCCCGGAGACATTCAAGCAGAGGGTGGGCCAAAGATGCTTCCGACTCAGCAGCTCTGGTTCTGAAGACCATCTCACGGGGAGAGAGGCCTTCGTCGTAAGATGAGGGGAAACGCGTACCTGCTGTGGGGTGGGAGAAAGTCTGAGACGCACCTGAAAGAAATTGGATTGCTGCTGTAGGAAATTACTATTTGGGTGAGGTTTGGGACAATATATAAAATTCTAGGGGAAAGAAAGTATCACCAATTACCCCCCCAAAAAAAGATTTGTACCCTGAATTAGAGAAGGTTCTCCTCTAATTCCGTCCCCGCGGTAAATGTGCAGAAGGCAGGGGGTGGGAAACGCTGCCGTCTGGCGGTGCCCACGCCTTTCCTTCCCTAGCAGTGGAGCAGAATTCTGCCTTTCCTGACTGAGGCCTCTTCCTCGCCGCCGCTGAGGTCCCAAGTGCTCTCTCCCAGCCTCGGGTTCTGAAAAGCAGAGGGCAGACCCTCCTCGGAGGGACAGATGCAGGGGTGACGACAAGGCCCTAGCTACGGGCCCAGATGAAGGCGGCTTCTTTCTATAAACACAGGAGGAAAGAAGGAAGCCGGGACCCCCCGGCGGTGCTGGGAGTGACCCAGGTCGGCGTCGCGGCAGACCTGCGGCCTCACTGATCTGCTTTCTTCTCCAGGGACGGCCTCCTCTGCCACGGTATCCTTCTGCTGTGTCCCTGTGTCCCTCGGCTGGCCTCAGGCCCGGGCATCCCCAGGACGGCACCCGAGAGCTCGTTTGCTGGACACATGAAGGCAGCTTTGAGTTCTACCTTTCTGTTCCTTTAAACCCCACACGCACCCTTTCTCTAAGTTCTGGTAGAAATTCTATTTTTAAATGGAATTTAATGGGCGGCTCAGTCGGTTAAATGGGAGGGACATTCACGAACAGATTTAGAGAGTTGATGAGACTTCAGTGGGACGTGCTGGCTCCCCTGCACGGTGGGTGGGTGGCTGCCTGCCTCCCGCCACGACCCCCCCAACCCTGGGGCAAGACAGTGAAGGCCCCTCGCTTTGAACATTTTTACCGTAAACAAGTGTACCATGTTCGGGAGGGTTGGTAGACCTTTAACTGCACAAAAAAAAGAATATATTTTCTTTAAAGAAAATGAAAAAAAGTCGTTTTTTTCTATCTAGTAACCTGGGCCACAGTCAGGGTGATGCCCCCGGGGAAGCCTGGTGTTCCAAGGCCGTCCTGCCTGCAGTCACCAGGGACTCCTGTGCCAGGCTAGGACATTTCCTGTGACACCAGAGGAGATGGGCGGAAGCTCCCTGCTCTGGCCCAGGCAGGCGGCCAGGTCCCCGTGGCCACCTGCAGGTGCTCCTCTGAAGACCTGGCGGGCTGTGCCCCCTGGGGTGGACGCGCGGGCAGGGCCCGTCTCTAGGCCCGTGAGTCCTTAACCGCTGGCCAGCTCTCGTCCGTCTCTCTGCAGCTGCTGCTCTACCTGAGTGGGGCCTGCTGTGCCCTGTATTTCCTAGCTACGCTCCTGATGATTCTGTATAAAAGTGAGTCTTCAGCGCAGAGGCCCACGGAGGTGTCCTTGCTGCTCCCCCGCCCCTGCGTAACTGGAGTTCTGCTCTGTTCCCCGCTGTTCTCCAGGTCAGGTTTTCAGCTATCCTCATCCTTACCTGGTCCTCGACCTGACTCTGCTGCTTCTGATGGGGATTCTGGAAGTGACTCGGCTGTATCTTGGTGGGTTGCTGGAGACCGTAGTGGGCAGAGGGCCACAGAACTCCTCGCTTCCGGGCTGGGAACCCTTTATGACGTTCGTGCTTTATCACGCCCAGTCAGCGGGGAGGAAATGGGTACACGCCCTTGTCGGCAGAGCCTCAGGACTCTTCAGGGGACAGGAGCGAGTCTCCTGGGCCATCCTGCTGGGCACGCGGGTCTATCCGTGTCGGCTGTCACAGACGAGCCCACGCGCCTGGGAGGGAGGCGGACGGTGCTGGGCCCCTGGGTCCGCCGCAGCAGCCAGGGATCAGTGTTGCCTGTGATCGAGCCGTTTGTAAAACACTCCCGTTTGCTTTGGTTTGATTTTTTTACAAGCGTACGTGGCATTTTCCAGGGCTGGCCTTAGCCCAGAGTAAAATATTTTTGGAAAAAAAAATTTTTTTTTAAGATTTTATTTATTTGACAGATATCACAAGTAGGCAGAGAGACAAGCAGAGAGAGAGGAGGAAGCGGGCTCCTGCTGAGCAGAGAGCCCCATGCAGGGACTGATCCCAGGACCATGAGATCATGACCTGAGCCAGAGGCAGAGGCCTAACCCACTGAGCCCCCTAGGCGCCCCAATTTTTGGAAGTTTTTAAACAAAAACTCCTCAGTCCACCTGGAATTAGGAAAAGGTATCAATGCAACGGGGATCGTTTTTAGAAAAGGAAATGCCCTCTCCCGCCCCCACAACTGACCCCGAGGCTGAGACTCAAACAGTATCGGCGACTGGTTTTCACCTCCTGAGGGACACCACACCCTTTGTCAGACTTTGCTTTCCGACCATTCAGGAGTGATGTGGCCCCAACAGGACCTTTGACCGGAGGTCTCAGTCCTGCGTCCAGAGGGCCATGCTGGTGACAAGCTTTCGCTTGGCCTCCCCGCCGCCTCGCAGCCCTCCTGGGCACACACGGGTCAGAGTAGGTGTCCCGGAGCCCAGCACCCACTTACCATCTGCTCTGCTCTCCAGGCACCAAAGGCAACCTGACAGAGTCTGAGGGCCCGCTGGCCGTCAGCCTGGTCCTCACCGCGGGCGGCGCCCTGCTCTCCACCTACTTCCTGCTCTGGCAGACGCTGGTGCTGCGGGCAGACTGCATCCTCAGCGCCACGCTCCTGGCGCTGCATGGCCTGGAGGCCCTCCTGCAGCTGGTGGTCATTGCTGCCTTCGTCAGCTAGGCAGGCGGTGCCTGGCATCCCCCACCCTGGGTGGGACACCTCTGGACAGAAGCCACGTCCTGGGTGCTCGGCGATGCCTGGTGGCTCCCTCTCAGCTGCGCCAACCTGCTTGATTGCCGAGGGGACTGGGTGAGGACGGTGCACATTTGCACACGGTTGCTGGGATTCCGTGCTTTCCGCAGTGGTGCCCCTGGAGCTACGGGGCGGTGTGCGGAGCCCGGGACCATGGCCCTCAGCAGGCCAAGTCCCGGACGAGGGTACACCAGCTTTGCAACAGAAAGAAAAATGCCAGGGAGCCAGCAAGCCCTGGTGTTTGGTGGGATTTTTGCAGTGGCGGCCCCTTCCCTCTGGGGCTTCTGCAGGGAGGTGGTCTAAAGCCCCGGCACTGAGGGGAGGGAGGCAGGGAATGGGTGAGAAAAGAGAATAGGCTGCCATTGCCCCGGGCAGGGGCTTCGAGGCTCCAGTCCAGGCCTCAGTCAGAGAAACGTCAGGAGCGTGCACTGTGCTGACGTGTCCGCAGACCGGAAGGGCTCCTGGAAGGACTCTGAGTTCAGGTTCCCCCGTAACTTGCCTTCGTTTGCATCGCGCCCTGTCCGCGTTCGGAATAACTGAACATCGAGACGGTTTCTCTTGGCCATGTTGTCAAATAAAGGAACGTGTGTGGCCTGCATTTCTCAGACCGCCCGCGTCTTCCAGGCTTCTCTCTCGGCACACAGAAGCACACCCCGCCCAGGCCTCACCCAGAAACCCAGGGAGCAGTGCTTCCCCCGGAAAGCAGCAAAGCCAGGCCTCAGGGCCGGTCCCGGACCTCCACAGAGACCGGCTTTCAGCAGGGGGGGTAGCAGCAGCCCCGTCCGTCGTCTTGTCCTTCTCAGGGGCAAGTGGGAGCAGGAGCTCTCCCCGCGCCGGCTTTGGCTCTGGTCCAGTGCACACCTGTGGCCCCAGGGGCCGCATGTGGGCGCCCTCGTGCTCACCTGCTGGTCAGGTGTTCAGCAGAGCTGCCTGCCTCCGGCGCCGCGGCATCCGCCAGGGCATTGGGCAGATGGGACCGGTGCACTTGATCTCCGTGGAAATGCTCTGCCAGCTCCCGGGCAGCCCTGGCGGCATGACACCTGCGGCCTTAAGCGTTCGTGACCTCTTGCCCAAGGGTCGAGGCCAGGACCTGACACCCCTACCGCTTTGGCGACACAGAGGGGGCAGTCACCTGTCCTCAGGGAACACCGTGGCTCCAGAGGCCCCCTGCTGCCCCCCAGTCTGATGACAGGGAGTTTAATTTCAGAAACGCAATGCTGCCCACCTTTGCTGCTCCCTTCTGTGCGTGCCCCCCCCCCCCCCCCCCCCCCCCCCCCCCCCCCCCGGGCTCAGGCTCCAGGAAGGACAAGGGCAGGCCTGTGCTCTCTCTGTGTGCTCACAGGGTAGGGGAGAACCAGGAAGCCAGGGCTCAGGGGCAGGGCCGGGCCGGGCCGAGAGGATGGCCACTTCCTGCGCCGAGAGGTCACCTGTGAGGCTTCAGACAGCTGGAGGGGAGACCTGCCCTGGGGCTGGGGGGGCCTCCATTCCCCCAGCGGCTTCCCCAGGAGGTGCTCTGTGTCAGCCCCGGGAAACAAAGGCCTGCTGCCCTTGGGACCCTGCCTCCCCACGCGCCCTTTTCCACCCCCAGGAACAGCAGCCAGACCTCTGGGCCTTAGCACATGCCTGGGGGTGCCCACCACTGCCTGGACTTGCCCTTGGCCCTTTCTCTCCTTCCTCCCTGGGCAGCTGGCTGAGACGAGGTGTGGGAAGTCGGATTGGAGGACGGATACCTGCTCCCCGCCCCACCCCTGGCTGTGGGCAGGGGGTGGGGCCTGGGCCTAAGGAGGGAGCCGCAGCCTGGAGTGCCCTCCCACCCCGTTCTCTGCCCTGACAGTACTGATTGAACAGCCTGGGCCCCGGGCATCCCCACCCTCCCACCAGACACCCCATCCCTCTGGGGGGTGCCCATGCTGGACTGGGGCAGCACAGAAAGGCTAGGCTCTCCTGGATTGGGGAGGAGAAACCTCTCCTGCCCGGGGTGCTGGGAGCACAGGGCTCCCGGGTCCCTGGCCCCCATCCTGCCTGTGACACCCGCTCACAGTGAAGCCTGACGCTAGCCCTCCCCCACACCCGAGGCGCCGGCCGAAGAGGGGATTCTGCCCTGGGGCCTGGCGCCCAGGGTAGCCCCTCCCCCCCCCCCCCCCCCCCGCTGCGACAGCTGAGGCTTGGGGACACCCGGCAAGGGTCACCTGGCGGCTGCCAGGGCGCAGCGGGGCCTGCCTCGGGAAGATCTTAGAACTTCGCCCGGCACATCCCCACGGGTGAGGGGCTCCCGATCCGCCTGTCCGTCCACGGGAGCCCCAGCTCTGGGGGTGGGGTCTGCGTCTCCAGGGGGCCCTCGGGGCGGGCGTTGGGCACCGTCGGCAGTGAGTCCTGGGGGCGGGGCCGAGGCAGAGGGGCGGGGCGTCCTCGTCCGCGCCCCCCCCCTTCCCCGCCCCGCCCACCGCGCCGCCGGCTCCCGGGTCTCTAACCTGTCGCTCAGGTTCCTCCCCGCGGCCCCGCCCTGGCCCGGCCCAGCCGCGCGTCCCTCCTGCTGCCGAGCCCGGGCGCCCAGGCGAGAAGCCGACCGACGGGCGGACGGACGCGCGGACAAGGGGACCCACGGGCGGCGCGATCGCGGGGCCGCGAGGAGCAGGTGAGCGCCCCGTGGTCCCCACCTGCCCATCCCGACCTGCGGGGCACCCGCCCGCGCTTTGGCGGAGGAGCGACTCAGAGCCCCCGCGGACAGACGGCGGTCTGGCTGGGCCTCAGTTTCCCCCGCCGGCCGTGCGACGGGGGCTCTGGCCGGAGTCTGTGGGCCGGGCCGGAGTGCAGGAGGCAACGACAGGGGTGCGATAGGGCTGCGAGGAACCTGCGGCAGGAGCCTGGTCCCGCTGCGGCCTGCTCTGCCCGGCCTGATCCTGGGGCGGTGCCGGTGCGCAGGCACTTTTTAAAGGTAGTGGCCCCTGAGTCAGCCGGCCCGCTCCCAGCCCTGGGGCTCGGCGGACAGAACCCCTTCCTCCAGCGAAGGGGGTGGGAAGCGGCTTCTCCCCCGCCCCTGGAAGGTCCCAAACCCCCTTCCACGGGACAGGCTGAGGCCTCCTTTGCGGCCAGGGGCTCCCTGTGGGTCGGGTAGGGAGGCACTTCCTGGGTGTCTGAGCCAGGAGGGAATCTGGGGCCAGAGAAGCATCAGGCTAGGGTCAAGTTCTGGGTCAAGGGTGTGGGAGTTTCAGGGAGGAGGAGGCTGTGTGCTGGGTTGCAGGAGGCTTTTGTGTGCCGGACCTGAGGCTCCCCCAGGTTCCTTTTCCCTGGGCCAGGCTGGCCTGGGGCCGCCCCCGCGTGGGAAGGTGTCCCTGGTGGCAGGGGAGGAGGGTAGCCGGCGTATGGTGTTTCTGAGGTGCCCCCGGAGAACACCTCTGCCCCAGCTCCAGGGCTAGTCAGCCCCAGCAGGGAGCCAGGGCCCAGCTGGGGGTGCCTCTCCTTCCCTACCCCTACACGGCTCCCCCAGGCCCCCGGGGGAGGGGGGGGGGAGGGGGGGAGGGCCCTGCCTAGGACTCAGACCGGCCTCAGTGCCTCGGCGTGCCGCCCCGCCCCGCCCCGCCTGTCGGATCCCCTGTGCCTGCCTCCCCAGAGCGCCTGGAGCCCACCCCTTCCCCACCCAGGCTTCGCCCTCCTTACCAGCCGGGCTGGGCCCTCCGCAGCAGGAGGCTCCCAGACGGGGCAAAGGCAGGGCCAGAGGGGCTCCCCCATTCCAGGGCTCCACCCGGCTCCCTCTGGGTCTTAAGCCGACTCCTCCCCAAGGTCACTTGGCTGTGAGCTGGAATTTGAACTTGGAGCTGTCCCTCCACCCTCCCGGCCCTACTGGGGCCTCCACCGCGGCCCAAGCAGGCACCGTGCTCGGCCCTCCCTTTGCACCCGGAAGACGGCCGCAGGGAAACCAAAGTGCAGCCCGGGCCCTGGGCTGGTCCCAATGACTTGGGCCCGCGCGGCTCCCCTGCCCCAGTTGCCAGACCGGACCGGCCTGGGGCAGCCCCTCCCCCAGCCGCTCCCCACCCCAGATGCCAGCACCAGGACTCACATCTGTGGCTGGCTATGCCTGCTCCAGGGAGTTGAAGGCCATGGGCTCACGGCTCTGCCTGGCCTAGACGCCCCAAGGAGGGGGGCTGTGTGTCACAGCCTGTGCGTGGCTGTGTGTGCCCGGGGGCCTAGTTTTTCTGCCCAGGTGTGTGTACCCAGACACACGTGCCCAGTGCCCTTGGCTCAGCCCGCCAGGAATCCCACTAAGCAAACACTCGGCTCTCTCGCCCAGGTCATGAGCGTTCCGGACATTCTCCACAGACAGGTGGTCAGAGGAATCTGGCCATGCCTCTGCTCCCACGCACCCTCAGAGAGCCAGGGCCCTCGGGGACACATGGGAGGGGGTGGTCTAAAGCCCCCAGGCCTCGCACACCTCCTAGGAACCCTCTTTGTCAGTAGGACCTGGTCAAACCAGAAGGTGCCCTGGATACCCATTCCCCTGGCCTGGGGCCACCCGCTCTGGCTGAGGGACAGCCTTGTCAGAGGTCCCCAGGGGACACAGACCCCACAGGACATATTAGCCTGGCCCAGAGGGGCCAGGTCTGCTCACCACCCAGAGGGTATGCTCCCTCTAGACTTTGTTCTGGGCTCTGGGGCCCCAACCTCCCTCCCCGTCCCCCACCCCAACCCCATCCAAGGTCCAGTCTCATCCTGCGTGGCCTCCCTCTGGTATCAGCTCCTACCTGCTTCAGGGCCGTTGAACATGGGTTCCCTCTGCGTGGAAGCATTTCCTCTCCCAGGTCCCCTTCGGAGCCCCAGGACACAGCCCTTGCAGGCCCACCCCAGACAGCTTCGAGAGTGGGACTCCTCTACTGGCCCGTCCTGGGACGCGTGTCTGCCAGCTGCGACTTGGGCCCAGAGGTCCTGCTGTGGCCCGGAGGCAGGACTCTGCTCCCTGAGGACACCCTGCCCAAGCACCCTGGGGAACCTGGGGAGGACATCAGGGCCGCAGCCTCCGGATCCGGGCGGACGAGATCGAGCCCTGCCTTGGGAGCCGTGAAGCCACCCACCAGGCCCAGGGCAGGTGTCAGCTCGGCTGTGGTCTCCACTCAGGTGTGGGTCCGGCACGAGGTCCTGGACTCCAGCCACGAGGCTGCCCTGCCATCACCGGCCACCACCCACGACGCCATGAGCCAGCTGGGGGCCGTGAGCTGCTGCCCAGGTGCTGCCAAGTGAGTCCCCACTCCCGACCCACGGAGCAGTCCCCAGGGAGGGGTGCGGTGTGGGCCTCGCTCTCAACAGCCCCTCCCCTGCAGCGGAAGCCTGGGCCGGTCTGACGGTGTGGCCAAGATGAGTGCCAAGGACCTGTTTGGTGAGTGGGGCTGGAGGATGGGCTGTGGGGTCTCGCCCACTCCCCCCTCCCAGGCTGTGCCAGGCCCCCACCGGAGGGAGGCAGGTCAGCCCTCAGTGGCCAAAGGAGGCCCCTGGACCCTCAAGAAGCAACAGCTGCTCAGGTCCCTCCTCCCCTCCCTCACCGTAAGGAGAGAGGCCTTTACTAATAATTCAGGGACCATCAATATTGATCGGGCTGTGCTCCTCGCTGCAACCCGATAGCCCAAGGGGTGGGGCTTCGGTGGACCGAGCGCCAGGCGGCTGACGGGGCGGAGCCTGGCCAGCCCCCTCGCCCGGCTCTGCCCCTCCCCCTAGGCACTTTTGTGCCCGGTCTGGAAAGTGAGGAGCCCCAGGGACGGCCGGGAGAGGTTAGCTTGCAGCTCTTGGAGGCCGGGCCGCCTGGGGCGGGACACTTGCCGGGATGGTGGGCAAGACGCCTCCGTGGGCGGAGCTGCTCAACCTCTTCCAGCCCCCAGGACCGACCCCTAGCAAAGCGGTCCTTTCCTAGCGGCTACCTGGGGGCGGAGGGAGCTGGGGGTCCTTTCCCAGGGGCCATCCTGGGGGCAGAGGGAGGTTTTCGCTCTGCCCAGAAGGTCCCTCACATTTCACACCCGCGAGTCCTTTCTGGCGGCAGCACCCCTCGCCTCCCCTCGGCCCTCCCTGTGGCCCAACCTGGGTGTCCAGTCCCACCTGTACTGGGGCTGTGGGGCCTGCCCTCTGGTGTGAGTGACTGGTGACTCCCTGCTCAGAACAGAGGAAGAAGTACTCCAACTCCAACATCATCATGCATGAGACCTCCCAGTACCACGTCCAGGTGAGGAGCACCCCCAGAGCCCCCTGGGCAGATGGGGAAACTGAGGCACAAGGAGACAGCCCAGCTCCCGACGCCCACAGCAGGCAGCCAGAGCCAGGGACGGCCCCATACCTGTCCTGGGCTCAGCCACAGTAGGGGGGCCCTCCAATCCCGGGAATGTCACGGTCTGGGGGCCATAAGATCCCTGGAGCTGTTTCAGGGGATGAAGCTGCCCGTGGCCAGCACAGGCCAGGCAAGGACAAGGCCTGGGTGCTGTCCGGCAGCACTGGGATGGGAAAAGCCCTGTGGGAAGGAAACTGGCATCCCCGGCCCCAAGCAAGGAACTGGACTAGCGAGGAGAAGATGGGACACAGACACGCTTAGTGAGGTCCTGCAGGGAAAGCCTCGGCTGGCCAGTTCAGATGGACTCTGGGAGGGTCTGCACTGGTTAGCCGCACTCCAGACCAGCGGCCGGCTCAGAAGGTTTTTCACCCTGGGTCAGCTTGGATTCACACTTAGAACTCAGGAAATATGTTTTTAAATGACCTTCCTGGCTGTTGGCCACTGACCCAGCCTGTAGGACAGCAGGGCTAAGAATGGCTGAGGAGGGAGGAAGGGCAGCCTTAGACCAGGAACGGGGACGGGGGGCTTAGACCAGGAAGTAGGGGGGACCCTGAGCCAGGAAGGGGGGCGCTGGATCAGGAAGAGGAGGACTTCCCTCCCCACAGAACCCCCAAACCCAAGAGGCCAGGCGAGTCGCCGCTTTCTGAGCATCAGGTTCCTCATCTAGACGTGAGGCCACAGAGACACTGGGGGTCCCTAGGCTCCTGAATTGGGCTGTGTTGAGCGAGCAGCCCTTCCTGCCAGGCAGCTGCTGGCACAGGGTCAAAGGGCAGGGCACAGGGTGGGGACAGGTCAGCTCCGTCCCCTTCCTTCCAGGCAGCTCGGCCACCCCTCTCGGGGTTGGGGCAACATTGCCCTTCTGGACTTTGCTCCGAGCTGACGTGTGGAGAGACCCTAGCCCAGGGCTGCCTCTCCTGCTTGTCCAGCAGCTGGCAGGGCTCGGGGAGTGGATGGGCTTTGCCCAGGTGAGGAAACCAAGGCACCCCGAGAGGGTAGGAGGTGGCACAAGATCAGACCCAGCCCTGGCAGTGGGGGCCGCCAAGCCTCCCGGGTTCCTTCATTTCCTGTTTTCTAAGTCAGTGTGCCGCAGGGGAGGGCGTGGTCACCCACCTGGCCCGGACACAGCAGCCCCTTCACCCCGGAGCGCAGGGCCGCTGACCCCTCCGGCAACACCACTCTGCCCCGCAGCCCTGAGTTTTGGTTTTGGAGAATCCCCCTCTCTCCCCGCACAGCTCGGGTCGTGGAATTCATATTAGAGCACCTTTGTTCTGCTGGGTGGGCTTCTTTTGAGAAAACGCTTGTGTAGGACGAGGCTTCTCTAAGCTCTGGGCTGCGAGGAGCATCTCCCCCGGGCGTGCTAGCCCCCGGACACCTGCGTGCGGTCCTGCTCCTGGACGCGTGTGCGCACGACCGCGCCCGCTGGCCGGTGGGAACCCTTCGCAGGCATCGTCAAGGGTGTGGGCTAGAGAAACTCCTGCCGGTCTGGCTCGCTGGTTGATAGGCATGACTGTCTTCGCGTGAGCCAAAGGGCGTGATTCTGAAGCTGTCCAGCCATATCCACTTCCCCCAAGGTTAAGGGCGTTTTGTTGGGGGTTTTTTTAGGGTGGGAGTGCGCGGTCATTGCCCGACCCAAGGCTCTGAAGAGTCCTCCCTGTGTCTTCTTCTAGAAACACCAGAGTTGAGGCTTTTACATTTCAGTCTATGACCCACTTGAACTTGATTTTTGTGTGTGAGACTCGCGGCTCATTTTTCCCCATAGCAACGTGCCGTTACACCAAGAAGACATTCCTTCTCCCATCCAGTTGCTTTGGTGTCCTTGCCAGAAACCAAGGAGCTGAACGTGGATGGGTCTGTCCGTGCTTTGTTTCCCGACCTTTCCCTCACTCGGGCTTTATCCCTGAACTTGAAACCGACGGGTTCCCCTGCAGCTTTGCACGCCTTCTCCTCGGGACCTTCCGGGCTGGTGCCAGCTCTTTGGGCTTCGTTCACATTCCAAGCCCCCAGAAAAGCCTGCTAGAATTTTTCTTTTAAGATTTTATTTGTTTATTTGACAGAGATCACGTAGGCAGAGAGGCAGGCGGGGGGCAGGGTGGGAAGCAGGCTCCCCGCTGAGCAAGGATCGGGCTAGGGGACCATCCCAGGACCCTGGGATCATGACCTGAGCTGAAGGCAGAGGCTTAACCCACTGAGCCCCCCAGGCGCCCCCAGCCTGCTAGAATTGTGACTGGCATTGAGTCAATCGAGTCCAACCAAACACGTGTCCGTGTGAAAGGACATCGCAGTGACCCTGAGTCCTTCCCAGCCGCAGACGCGCTCTCTCTGCGCACCAGGGTCACTCTGACTTCCCTCAGAATGTTCATCGTTTCCCGGACGGGTCTTGAGTGTCTTTTCTCTACACATTCCTCAGGTATTTGACGTGTAGAAGCTGCTGTAAATGGTATGGTCTTTTAAAAAGCCATTTTCGGGGGCGCCTGGGTGGCTCAGTGGGTTAAGCCTCCGCCTTCAGCTCAGGTCATGATCCCGGGGTCCTGGGCCTTCAGCTCAGGTCATGATCCCGGGGTCCTGGGATCGAGCCCTGCACCGGGCTCTCTGCTCAGCGGGGAGCCTGCTTCCTCCTCTTTCTCTGCCTCTGCCTCTCCGCCTACTTGTGATCGCTCTCCTTCTCTCTCTGTCAAATAAATAAAATAAAATCTTTAAAAAATTAAAAAATAAAAAGCCACTTGTGGATCATCGCTAGCTTATGGAGGAACGATTACATTTCTGTACGGTGACCCGGCCGAACTCACTGCTCGTGTGAGCGATGGGCTTGTGAACCCACGGACCCGCCTACTGCAGGGTCAGGCTGTCTGAAATACGGAACTTCACAGCGCACTTTTAGAACTTCGCCGTCCTGGCTAAGACCACCGGTACGACGCAGAGTAAAAGGAACACGAGTGCACGTCCCTGTGTCCTATTCTAGGAAGAAAGATCCAGTATTTCCCCGCTGCGTAGGCTGCGTACTTTTGTAGGTAGTTTATGAGTGAGGAAGCTCCTGTCCGTTCCTTGCCGAGAGTGTTTATCATGAGAGCTGTTAAATGTTGTCCAGTCCTTTCTCCGAATTTACAGAGAGGTACTTGCAACTGTTCAGGCCGTCGCACTGATTTTTCTGAATGTTGAGCCGCCCTCGCGTTTCTGCGACGAACCCCGTTCATCCGTGTGCGGAATCCTTCCTGTGTGGACAGACTCACTTGTGGATATCTTGTTTGTGTTTGTTTGCGTTAATGTTCATGTGAGGTTTTGCTCTATAATTTTCCTGTAAAGCCTTGACAGATTTTGGTGTCAGAATGGTGGTGCCTTATTAAGTGAGTGGGGAAAGCATTCCCTACTCTTTGGCTTTCCGAAAGAATTTGTGAAAGACTGATTTTACTTCTTCTTTAAGTTTTTGTTGGGATTCGCCTGGGAAGCCCTCTGAATATAGGGTTTTCTCGTGGGACGTTTTTGGCAATGAATTCACGTTTGTGCCTGTAAGACCTGTAGTGACAGCCCTCTTTTATCGAGTTATTGGTCATTTGTGTTTTCTCTCTCTCTCATCAGTCTTGGTGGGGTTTATCCATTTCATTCATCTTTCCAGATTTTCATAATCTTTTCAGAACCAACTTCAGACGTAGTTGATTTTTCTGTACTGTTTGTCTGGTTATGACTTTTCTCTCCTCTTAACTTCCTTCTTCCCGCTTACTTGGGGTCTCGTGTGCTCGTCTTTTTCTCGTTTCCTGGAGAAGACGTGCAGGTCACGGATACGAAGTATTTCTTCTTTTCTAACTTATTCATTTACAGCCGTACATTCCTTCCTGCCGACTCCGTGCTCCATATCCTGCACGTTTGGTGCGCATGCCTTTAGCTTTTATTTTTTTAAGATTTAATTTTACTTATTTGAGCGACGGAGAGAGAGCACGAGTGCGCTGAGGGGCCGAGGGAGAGGGAGAAGCGGGCTCCCTCCCGGGCGGGACTCGACCCTGGGACCCTGGGAATCCTGACTTCATCCGAAGGCAGATGCGTCACCTACGGAGCCACCAGGGGCCCCACGCTCACACCTTGACTGCCATTCAGTCCAGAACATTTTCTGATTCCCCACGACTTCTTCTTTGCCCCATCTTTGTTCACGTGAGCGCTCACAGCGACACACTCACAGCGACGTTCTCCCCCTGCCCCTGCTTTGGGGCCGGAGGTGTCCTGAGGTCGCTCCGTGCTCTGTCTTTGTTTTCATCTGTCTCAAAGTCTTTTCTGATTTCCCTCCTGACATCTTTCACCGTGTCGTTGATGTAGGAGTGCACCGCTCAATTTCCAATTATTTGAGGGTTTTCTAGTCACTTCTGTGACTGGTTCCTCTATAATCCCATTATGGGCAGAACACACCCTGCCGGGTTTCCATCACCTGGAGTGCCCCGAGACTTGTCTCGGAGCCAGGGACATAGTTTTGCTTGTTCGGTGGCGTCCTGTTTTGCCAACACTGTGTGCTCTGGGGCTCGCCTGCCTCGGCCGCCGTCCGGCCCCGCGTGTTTCTGCCCCCTTCGCCCTCTGACCTGCTGACGCACAGCTCGGCGGGGACCACCCCCCCCACGACCACACTGGGTCTCGAATGGGGTAGGGTTGCCTGAACTGTGAGGAGAGAGCGCCTGGGGCGTGCAGAGTAGGGGCTCCCACGCCCCCACGGCTAACCTGCGCGTGGGGCCCACCGGGGCTCGTTAGACAGTGAAACAGGCAGACCGGCGCGACCCACCTCAGAAGCAGGGGCGTCGGACTGCACTTGGCAATTCTTCTGTTGAATGAGACGACACACAGTTTCCTGCATTGGAAAGCGAGTTATATTTCTTTTCCCGGAGACTCTCGGATCAGCTCTCGGATCAGCGCTTCTGCCGATTTTTCTATCGGAGTGTACTCTTTTGCTTAGTCACAGATTTTTTTCATCCATTTAATCATTTATCCTTGGTATTCTTCCTAACTACACTTAAAATAGAGCTTTTAACAAAGGAAGAGCTGCCCTTGGACTATACGTTGGTCTTTTTACATATTAAGATCAGCCTTCGCCGTGTCTATTACAGCTGTTTGTTCCACTTTTTTTTTTTTAAGATTTTATTTATTTATTTGACAGAGATCACAAGTAGGCAGAGAGGCAGGCAGAGAGAGAGGAAGGGAAGCAGGCTTCCCGCTGAGCAGAGAGCCTGATGCGGGGCTCGATCCCAGGACCCTGGGATCATGGCCTGAGCTGAAGGCAGAGGCTTAACCCACTGAGCCACCCAGGCGCCCCAGAAATGTTTACTTTTTCATTAGGTCAGATTTTTTGGTCTTTCTTCTGAGCGCCTGGATTTTCTTGCTTGCTTAGGAAGCCCCGCTGTGAGGAAGGCCGTTCTGCGGTCACCAGAAATCATCCAGCACTTTCTCCCAGCGCTTTTGCGGCTGGGCCTCCCCTGCCCCGCGTTGCAGACAGCGTTTCCGGGTGGCTCAGCGCTGCTACCTGACTGCAGCGAAGGTCAACGGGACACACACGGGGGAGCCCAGAGGGAGGAGGAGCCTGAGTCAGGCCTGGGCACAGCGGAAGGAGGAGGGTTCCCAGAAGGGGAGAACTGGGCTGCTCAGGGGTCCCCAGGGCCACCCCACAAAGCACTCCATGTGGCCGTTCGGATGCCCCCTCATCCCAGCACACTCACTGAGGGCCTGCCGTGAGCCCGGCCCCGTCCCAGGCACTGGGGGAACAGCAGTGAGCCCAGCAGCCAGAAGCTGGTGTCAGATTGTGGTCAGCAAAAACAAGGCAGGTCAGAGCGTTGAGAGTGCCGCGGTAGCCAGGCTGGGGGAGCAGGTCTGAGCTCTGAGCGGAGCCTTGAAGGAAGAGAGGGCTGGGGAAGAGTAGGGGAGGCTAACTGGGAGTAGACCATGCAAAGGGCCTGGGGTGAGCCTGATCCAGGCCTGCTGGGGGCACAGGGAGGCCGGTGTGCCTGGAGCCCAGCCACAGCAGGTGAAGTGGGGGGACAGATAGTCTGTGTGTGGCTGCCAAAGGTGTTGTCGGGCATGTCCACGGCCCCCACAGACAGCCAGTAAGGCAGAGCAGAGACCTTCCCCTAAGGTAGGGCTACGTCTGTTTAGACCCCAGGGTAGGGGATGTTCCCCCACACCCCACCCCCAGGCTCCCAAGGTTGGCCCTGGCTCCTCGGGCCCCGGGGTGCAGCCCCTTGACCCTCGCCTGGGCACAAGGAGGGCCCTCCCCAGCGTGACCACCTGGCCGCCCCCAGCACCTGGCCACGTTCATCATGGACAAGAGTGAGGCGATCGTGTCTGTGGACGACGCCATCCGGAAGCTGGTGCAGCTGAGCTCCAAGGAGAAGGTGTGGGCGCAGGAGATGCTGCTGCAGGTCAACGACCAGTGTCTGCGGCTGCTGGACGTGGAGACCCAGGTGTGGCCGGCGCGGGGCAGCCGCAGGCCCGGACCCAGGCTTCGGGGCCTCCCGGTGGGGCCTCCCCGTGGGGCGGGGCAGGATGAGGAGGGCGAAGGTTGGGCGGGGCAGGGGGGGGGCATCCAGGCGAACCCTGCCCCCACGGCGCCTCGCCCACCTCTGGCTCCAGCCGTCAGCGCCACCGCCTGTAGAGTCTGGGTCGGCGTCTGGGCCCCGTCCCCCACCGGTTATGTCTGTGTCTGTGTCCACCGCACAAGTCCGCCCAGCGCGCGTGGCTGCGAGCGTGCGTCTGCCGGGACCGTGCGCGGGTGTCGCATCCGGAAGTCACACCAGGGCGACCCCCGGCCAGCCGCCTCCGAGCCGCCTCCGAGCCCCCTGTCCCGCAGGAGGAGCTGGAGAACTTCCCGCTGCCCACCGTGCGGCACAGCCAGACGGTGCCCAACCAGCCGCGGTGCGCGTCGGTGCTGCTGCTCGTGTGCCAGGACTCGGAGCAGAGCAAACCCGACGTCCACTTCTTCCACTGCGACGAGGTGGAGGTGAGGAGGGAGCGGCGGCGGGGGGGCCGGGCGCCTGCGCCTGCCTGACCCCCTGCTTGACCCGCGGTGCCCGCAGGCGGAGCTGGTGCACGAGGACATCGAGAGCGCGCTGGCCGACTGCCGTCTAGGGAAGAAGCTGCGGCCGCAGACCCTGAAGTAGGCGGGGGCGCGGGGGCGCGGGGGCGCGGGGGCGCGGGGGCGCGGGGGCGCGGGGGCGCGGGGGCGCGGGGGCGCGGGGGCGCGGGGGCGCGGGCCAGGCTGAGCGGCCTTCGCCCCCGCTGCAGGGGCCACCAGGAGAAGATCCGGCAGCGGCAGTCCGTCCTGCCCGCCCCCAAGGGCCCCGCCCCCATCCCCTTCCAGCGCTACGGCGGCGACTCCCCGGCCACGAGGAACCGAGTGGGCCCGCCGATGCCCCTCCCTGAGCCAGGTCTGCGGAGGGCGCCGGGCTGGGGCTGCCTTCGGGTCGGTGGGGGCGGCCCGCGGCAGGAAGAGCTGACGTCAGCCCCCCACCCCCCCCCACCCACCCCCCACCCCCGGCCAGGCTTCCGCCGTCGGGAGTCGCAGGATGAGGAGCCCCGCGCGGTGCTGGCTCAGAAGATAGAGAAGGAAACGGTGCGTCTTGGGGCAGGTGGGGCGCCCCTCACCTGCCCGGGGTCCCCCTCGGGTGGGGGCCCCTCCAGCCAGCCCCCAGGCAGCACCCACGTCCTCCCCCAGGCGGGGGAACAGGAGACAGTGTGTGGGGCAGTCCCTGCCGCCGGCGGGGGCCCCGGAGACTGACCTCCGCCTCCGCTCTGGCCCCAGCAAATCCTCAACTGCGCCCTGGACGACATTGAGTGGTTCGTGGCTCGGCTGCAGAAGGCCGCGGAGGCTTTCAAACAGCTGAACCAGCGGAAGAAGGGGAAGAAGAAAGGGAAGAAGGGGCCAGCAGGTGCGGAAGGGGAGGTGGTCCACGAAGCAGGAGCGACTGTGGCGGGGTGTGGGGAGACGCGAGAGGGTGGAGAGAACAGGGTGCGGAGGAGGCAGGCGGCCACTGAGCTGCAGGAGACCCGGTCCGAGCCGGTGGCGGCTGCAGGCGAGGCCCCCCAGGCGCGGGGAAGGCCAGCCGAGCTCAGGGCCGCCCCCCCCCCCACTGCAGAGGGCGTCCTGACGCTGCGCGCACGGCCCCCCTCTGAGGCCCAGTTCATCGACTGTTTTCAGAAAATCAAGCTGGCCATCAACCTGCTGGTGAGTACCGGCCCCCCACCCCACCCGGCCCGTCCCTCTGTGCTGACACTGGGGGGAGGGGGGCCTTTGCCCTCCCTTGTCCACGGGGCCATCGCCGGCCTGTCTGCCCGCCCCCAGGCCAAGCTGCAGAAGCACATCCAGAGCCCCAGCGCCGCGGAGCTCGTGCACTTCCTCTTCGGACCCCTGGACCTGGTGCCTGGGGCTGGGAGCCTGACTCCGGGGTGGTTTGCCGCTGGCTAAACGGGTGGGGGGGGACACCAAATGCCTACCTTGGGCAGGCAGCTGGGGCCACGTGCCCAGACCGTGGGCGTGGCTGGCCTGTGCTCAGGGCAGCCTCTGAATCCCGCTGTGCCCTAGATCATCGGCACCTGTGGGGGCCCAGACATCGCACGCTCCGTCTCCAGCCCCGTGCTTTCCCGCGAGGCCGTGGGCTTCCTGGAAGGCCACCTAGTCCCCAAGGAGATGACGCTATGGGAGTCGCTGGGGGAGACATGGACGCGTCCCCGGTGCGACGGCGGCAGCAGCGGGCAGGGGGGCGTGGGAAGGGCCCCTGGGCTGGGTGAGGAGTGGGAACCAGCTGAGGCGGGGCCCGTTCCCATGGGTGGGCCTGGCTCACCCCAGGACCTCCCACCTCCAGATCAGAGTGGCCACGGGAGCCGCAGGTGCCCATCTACGTGCCCAAGTTCCACAGCGGCTGGGAGCCACCCCTGGATGTATTCCAGGAGGCTCCCTGGGAAGTGGAGGGGCTGGCGTCGGCCTCCGACGATGAGGTCAGAGCACCCGTGGCCCCACCCCCAACCGGCTGGCCTCCTGCCTCCTCCACCACTGCTCACCTCCTCAGCCCACTTCAGTCCACTGCCCTCACCCCACACCAAGCCCAGGTGGTCCTTTTTCCCCACAGCCGACTCCGGTGAACCGATCATCCTTCCGAAACTCCCCCAAACACAGCCTTGTATCTGAGCCCACAGCTCCAGCTCCGGGAGACCCTCTCCCCCCAGTCAGCTCCCCACATGCTCACAGGTAAGTCCCTCTTAAAACGAGGGAGTGTGACGCTCACCCCTAGAAACAGGGAGGCTCCGAGGGGAGTATGCTGCCACCAGGTGGCGGCAAATGCCTTGTTCACGGCGTTCAAATTTCTACTTTTTCCAAACTAGAAATTGAAGAGAAGAATCTCAAAATCCGCCTATAAATTCATTACTCGCATGCGTGACGTCTCTTTGGTGTTGTCATGTGTGTCTTACAGTCGTGGTTAGAAGTTTACCAAGTCACTACACTTAAGGGGGGTCACCAACCCTGTCGCCCCACTGGGGCTGATTCAGGCCCAGCTTCAGAGCCAGAAAAGGAGACTGAACGTTTGAGCTAAGGACAGCCGCTCTCCCCACCCCCACACACACTTCCACAGACCCCGGGTCCCGGGACGGCCCATCCTTCCTCCCCTCTCCGCCTCCTTTCTGTTCTCACTCCTGGCCCAAGAGCTGTCCGGGAAGCTTGTTTCCCTGCCAGATCCCAGGATTCAGTTTCAGCAAGGGGGGGGGGGCTGGAATCTGTGTCTTAAATCTGACTCTCTCGATGCCCCCCACAGCCAGCCTGATGTCCATGGCTCCTGGCCTAGGGCCACACTTGAAGGAACATTTTCATCCTTTGGCCTCCAGCCCCTGGCCAGTCCATCCCGGCCAGTCCTGGCTCTGGGGCCACCTCGGCCTCAGCTCCCTCCCCTGTATGGTGTCCCAAGGCCTGCCGTGTGAGAGAGCTGCCCTGATGACTGGGGGCCAGACTGGCCAGGAGGGGACAGCCCAGCCTGTGGCAGCCACAGGCCTGCTCTGTGCTGAGGCCAGGACGCCCACGCCATGTCCCGGCAGCTTGTGGGCAGTCCGCTGTGGGTGCCCGTACAAAGGCCGGGGCTCTGCAGACAGCCGGCCCTCCTGCACTGGTCAGCTGCGTGCAGGGACGGCAGCGACCCTGTCATTTCCTGGGCACCTTTCGGCTCTGGGTCCCCTGAGGGGCCAGGCCTGGCGGCCCCTGAGACAACCTGGCCTTAGCAGACTTTGCCATGCCCACAGGCCCCCTCGTCCCACCCCGCCCCCCCGCGCGGCCCCCACCTCCGTGCAGGGGCCCGAGACGCTCTGGGGCTGTCACAGTTTCCATTCCCGGCTGAGGAGCCTCAGCCTGTCTCCGCTGTGACCTCAGAGAGCTGAGCAGGAGGCAGCACGCACTTGGGAAGCTGCTCCCCCAGCCCGGCCCCAGGCCCAGCAGGACACCGCAGCCCTTCTCGTCCACACAGGGGTTACGAACCGGGGCCGGCCATGGCCAAGTACGTCAGGATCCTCTATGACTTCACAGCCCGCAACGCCAACGAGCTGTCGGTGCTCAAGGATGAGGTCCTGGAGGTGAGCTGGGGCCTGGGCTGGCGGGGGCCCCCCAGGAGAGGCAGGGCAAGTGGTGGCCGGGGCAGGCAGGAGTCAGGGGGCCGCATGCGGGCACACGGCGCACCTGTCCAATCCCTTTCCCAGGACCCCTACTCCTGGGCTCCAGTCTGGGTCCACAGCCTGTGCCTCCCCGCCCAGCACAGCCTGGCCAAGGGGCCTCCGTGTCTTGGGCATCTCAGAGGGGGCTCAGGGGTCCCCGTGCTGGGCTAAGCTGGGCTCACACTGCAGGATGGGCCTTCTCTGTGTCAAGTGGGGGACCCTCTAGGTCTCAGCCAGGGCTCGTCATTCACACCCATCCCTGGAGCCCGCTTGAGACACGGGCTGTTTGGTGCCAGTCCTGAATCCAGGCCACCCACTGGGGGACAGAAAGTGGAGCAGGCTGGTGTGTGGGGGGTGATCTATATGCAGAGGCTAGGGGCACCCTCACTCAGGATGCTGCTGGGGAGGGGTAGGGGGAGATAAGCAGGGGCCGTAGCGTCTCTGGGTGGGATGGAAGTCAGGGCAGGGCAGGGACTCCTAGGGGGACTTGTGACTTCCCCACAGGGCCGCGGGGAGGGGGGTTCAGCGCAAACACCTAGAACTCTCTGGCCCGCCTGCAAAGAGCCTCACACTCCGTGCGCTGGGGACCACAGCGGGGGATGTGGCGGGGCGCCAGCGGGCCTCACACTCCGTGCGCTGGGGACCACAGCTGGGGATGTGGCGGGGGTGCCTGCAGGTGCTGGAAGACGGACACCAGTGGTGGAGGGTGCGGAATCGCAGCGGCCAGGCGGGCTACGTGCCCCGCAACATCCTGGACGAGACTCGGCTAGAGGAGGCGCCCCCGCAGCAGGTGAGTGCGGAGCCCCACCACGGAGGGGGCGGGGCGGGGGCAGACCCACAGCACCCGGTCCTCCCTCCGGCGGGGGGGTGGGGCGGGAAGCCTGAGCTTCTCCTCGCGACAACCCTGCGGCGAGCAGTGCGGAGCTGAAGCCGACGGCGTCCGCACCCCCGCAGGCCAGTCTGAGATATTGGGGTCCTGCCAGCCCCACGCACAAGCTGCCCCCAAGCTTCGCAGGGAACAAAGACGGTGAGAGGCGCCCAGCCGGGGGATGAGGGCCACCAGAGCGATGCGGGCAGGAGGGGGGAGGCGGGGGCGGAGGGTCCCCGAGCAGGGAAGGGGGGCCCCGCCCGGGTCAGCTCGCGGCGGGCCTGAGCGCCGGCCCCGCCCGCAGAGCTGATCCACCACATGGACGAGGTCAACGACGAGCTCGTCAAGAAGATCAGCCACATCAAGGCGCAGCCGCAGCGGCACTTCCGCGTGGAGCGCAGCCAGCCGGCCGGGGTGCCGCTCACCTACGAGTCGGGGCCGGCCGAGGTCCGCGCCTGGCTGGAGGCCAAGGCCTTCAGCGCCCGGTGAGCGCGCGGCGGGGCGGGGCCTCGGGGCGGGGGGCGGGCGCTCGTGGGGCGGGGCCTCGGGGCGGGGGGCGGGCGCTCGTGGGGCGGGGCCTCGGGCGGGGCGCTCGTGGGGGGCGGGGCGGAGGGACGGAGGGCGGGCGCCCCGCGCTCACGCCCGGCCCGCCCCGCGCCCAGGATCGTGGAGAACCTGGGCATCCTGACGGGGCCGCAGCTCTTCTCACTCAACAAGGACGAGCTGAAGAAGGTGTGCGGGGAGGAGGGCATCCGCGTGTACAGTCAGCTCACCGTGCTGAAGGCCGTCCTGGAGGTGAGCCGCCCTGCCCCGCCCTGCGCCGCCCCGCCCCGCCCCGCCCCTCCGCCCCGCCCCGCCCCTCCTCCCTCGGGGCTCCTGGATTGCCGGGAAAGGGGGAGGCCAGGGGCCGCCGCCCCGGGGCGGGGCCTGCGCTGAGGCTGCCCCACCCCCTCCCCAGAAGCAGCCGGGCGGGTCGGAGCTGGAGGAGCTCATCAGCAAGTTTCATTCCAAGACCCAGCGGAGGCTGGAGGACGACAGCTAGACCCGGCCGGCGGGGCCCGGCGCACCTGCGGCTGGGGGAGACGGAGACGCGCCTGCGGAGAGGCCCGCCCCAGCGCACGGAGTATTATTTTTGTATGTGTGTATACTTTGGACCACGGACACGGGTGGTGGGTGGTGCCTGCTGGGCACGGCTCACCTACGTCATGGCACAGGCCTGTCCTCAGGCTCCACAAGGCCTCAGCCTACACCTGTCTGCCTGCCCCGAGGCCTGCCTCCACCAAGCTAACCACCTGGGGATGCCAGCGCCTCATGCCCCGGCCCCCGAAGCCAGAGCCCTGGCTTTCCCGGCCCCGCCCAGCCCCCTTCCTCCCATGACACCTCCCGGTGAGGTTACAGAACCCCCAGGAGATAGGCAGGGACCAGAACTTTGACCTCCCCATCCACATGGGGGTTCCTCCTGGCACTTGTGACCCTGGCCCCAAACCTCACCTCCACGGCTGCTAGTTTTCCAGGCACCTGACCCTCCACACTGCCAGGTAGGCTGTGGGCCAGAAGGGCAGCCAACCCGGCCACCGGCTCTGAGCTGGGCCTCGGCCCCAATATCGCTCACAGCGCCCCCCACCCCAGCATGCTGCATCTCAAGGGGGGCCTGGGGAAGTGCTCCGGGCTCCCCTGGGGTGGGTGCTGAACTCCCTCCGCCCTGTCCAGGAGCAGAGATAGCCTGGACACGTGCTCACTCAAGTGCGACCTCACACAGCCCCACACACACCCAAGGTAGAGCTCAAGGAGGAAACTTTGTCCAACCAAGTTTAAGGCCAGGCTTGCCCTGGGTGCTGCGTGGGTGGTGGGTGAGTCTTGGAGCCCTGAACTCTGCCGGTTACACCTAGAGATGAGAGGTGGCTGCAGTTCAAAAGCCACGTCATTAAACCAGTGAAGTGTCCTGACAGCCACGTGTCTGTGTCCTGGAGATGGGCTGGGGCCACCATGCGCCTGGATGCTGCCTGCACTTGCAGCCTTTGTAAGAACTGCTGGGCAGAGGCCAGGTCACGGGCCTTCCACATGAGGCCACGTACCCCCGCCTCCAGTAGGGGTGCCCAGGAGCCCCTCACCACCACGTGTATCCCAGCGGACCCCGAGGATATCCCTGGGAGGTGCGGGGTTGAGGGGCCCGTGCCACTCTGCACGCTGTAGTTCTCCCAGCCCGAGGGTCCGGAAGGCCCGGGGAACCCAGGTGGGTGGACGGGCCGGGGAGCCAGGTCTTCGGGACCTCAGGGCGGGCCAGCCAGGGGTGTGAGTCTGAGAGGCAAGGCGGAAGCTCAGCCCTGTGCAGAGGGAGGTGCCGCGGAGAAGGGTGCTGACAGGCACCGGACCAGGTGGTGGTGAGCTCGGAGGTGTCCGACAGGGAGCAGAGGAGCCCTGGTCAGTGGCCCTCTGCACCTCCAGGACACCTGACCGCACCGCCTGGCCCTTGGAGGAGGCCTCTGGCGCCCTCTGCTGGCGGCCCTGCGTGCTGCAGAATGTGCGGCCGGGTGGGCACCTAGTACCCCGCCAGATGCGGACATCTTGATCTGTTTCCCGAAGCAGCGGGTGGACCAACCCTGGGTGAGGGTGTCGGGAGGGCTCATTCCTGGGGCCTCAACCACAGGGAGCTCCATGCAGAGGTCGTGCCTTGTGGGGTTGGATTGGGGGATGGAGAGGGCTGTCTCTCAGCTGTCGGCTGATTGGCCACCAAGCCAGGCTCAGCCCTCAGAAGCCCCGACTCTCAGCTGGGACAGACCACATGGCGCTGGGTCTGTCCACCAGGACCCGGCGGCCGGAAGCTGGGCTACTTCTGGGCCTTGACCACCATGGCCTCCTCTCCTCGGAAGAGGAAGATCCTGCCTAAGCTCTAGGCCAAAAGAGGAAGGTTGGTCCTCCCAGACCCAGGCAGGACCCCGCAGACAGGGAAATAGAACCGAAAAGGAAAGGGAGGGGTTGGGTGTTGGCTGTCCCTCTAGAAACCCGCTATCCCTCCAGAAACCCGCTGTCCCTCCAGAAACCCGCAGGTCCCTCCAGAAACCCGCAGGTCCCTCCAGAAACCTGCTGTCCCTCCAGAAACCCACTATCCCTCCAGAGACCCTCAGGTCCCTCCAGAAACCTGCTGTCCCTCCAGAAACCCTCAGGTCCTTCCAGAAACCCGCTGTCCCTCCAGAAACCCGCTGTCCCTCCAGAAACCCGCAGGTCCCCCTCACCCAGAACACCCCGGAAGGACGGGCCCCTGACCAGACCACCCTCCCACCAGTCCTATTTGGCTGAGCCCCTCCTGTGGAGCAGGGATGGGCTCCCCGAGCTCCACCTGCTCTGAAGGGGGCCTCTGCTGGCCCTGTGGTGCCCACTAGAGCTGGAGCTCAGAGGGACAGCTCCCCGTCCTGACCCCATCTGGCAGGGCTCTGCCTTTAGCAGGAAGGTGGTGCTGGCTGGACTATGGCGACACTCCCTTCTAGCTGGGTTGCTTAGCGGGGGGGGGGGCCAGAACCTACACTTATTTCCTTGCTTGTCTCTCCCTCCCCTTCTCCATCCCATCCACAGGCCACCTGCTCCATCCCTCTCTGTCCCCACTGCACTCCCTGGACAGCTTGAGGAGGATCTGATCTTCAAGACCCCAGGCCCCTGGCTCCCTAGTACCCCAGGCCCCTCGTTCCTAACCCACTGCAGCCCTAGGCCGCTCCGTTACCCAGGAGCTTCTGGTTCCAAGATGCTCCGGCCCCACCCGCCTGCTGGCCCTCTGGGCCCCTGGAAGAGGTTTCCCCACCACTGCTCGGAGGTGAGCGTGGTGGGCCCGAAGTCACACGGCCTTCAGCGTAGGTATGAGGACAGGACCGCATCCCTGTCCAAGGCCACCAGATTAGGGGATGACTGAACACCACCCTGTTTGACATCCTGGTGATTTCAGGCCCGTAAAAGTAGGCTTGGATGAAGAACAAAGCACAGAAAAAAAAGAAAAGAAAAGAAAGAACAAGGCCCAGGGGTGCCTGGGTAGCTCAATCATTAAACATCTGCCTTTGGCTCGGGTCATGATCCCAGGGTCCTGCTCCCTGCTGGGCGGAAAGTCTGCTTCCCTCTCCCACGCCCCTGCTCGTGTTCCTGCTCTCGCTTTCTCTCTCACGCTGTCGAATAAATAAATTAAATCTTTAGAAAGAAAGAAAGAGGTCCAGAGGGGCCAAGTCACCTGCCCAGAGCCCTGGAGCAGGGGAGGAGCCGGCCTCAAATGCAGCTGGGCCTGATTTGTGTCCCAGCCTGACCTCGTCTCTCCCCACCCCAGACAGGGCAAGCAGGAAAGAGGGAGGGTCTGGTGGCGCCGGCCCCAGCGGTGGCAGGGACTGTGGAGGGTCTGACCATGGGAGTGTCCCGCCGGGCAGGAGGGGGCTGAGCTGCCCGCCCCCTGCGTCTGCCCAGTGCCCAGCTCTGCCGCCGGCAAACATCCCACCAACACCAGCAAGCATCCCACCAACAAAGCCTGTCTCTGTTACAGGGACAGGCATGTCTTTGTGGCCCTCCCCTGACCCGCTGGTTTCATTCGCCTCCTCGCCCACTCGGGACTGGCCTGGAGGCAAGAGGGGCTTTTTTTCTTTTTTAAAGATTTTTACGTATTTATTTATTTGAGACAGAGAAGGAGAGACATAGAGTGTGAGTGGTGGAAAGGGGCAGAGGGAGAGGAAGAAGCAGGCTCCCCACCAAAGAGGGACACTTTCCATGAACGCCCCCGAGAGGCTTCTTCAAGAAGAGTGTTTTGGGGCGTCTAGGTGACTTACTTGGTTAAGCATCTGCCTTTGACTCGGGTCATGGTCTCAGGGTCCTGGGATCGAGCGGTGCATCGGGCTCTTGGCTCCGTGGGGAGCCTGCTTCCCCCTCTCCTGCTCCCCCTGCTTGTGCTCTCTCTCTTGCTGTCTCTCAAATAAATAGAATCTTTTTAAAAAGGAAAAGAGTCTTTTCTTTGTCCTTTCTGTTTTACTTTTTCAAAATATTTGATTTCCCAAGAGGTTAGTGCAGGGAAAGGCTAGCACGAGGGTTAGGCGTCCCTCACACCTGTACCAAGTGGCCGGAGATGGAACGGAGGCTAGAAGGGCACCAGTTCCCTGAACCAGGTGGCGCTTGGCAGGGATGAGCCCGGCAGAGAGGGACTCGCAGGAGGGAGCGGCACTGAGAAGGTGTCTCTGTGTCCCGAGCAGCAGAGAGAGGAGACTAGGAACCTCCCCCCCAAGCAGGAGAGAATCCCAGAAGCAGGAAACCATTCTCCTGAGGGGAAAAGTATCAAGTTCCTGGAAGAAAATGTGGGAAATGTCTTTGTGATAAAGCGGAGGAAGAATTTTCTGTGCAAAACTTCACACTGAGCTGATGAGTTTGGCTTCACCACCACTAAGGATGTAGCTGGCCAGTGACCCATGGGGACGGCTGCCGGGGAGCCGGGTCTCACCAGTGGTGGAACCTGCTGCCGCAGGCCCGGTGGGGCGTGCCCTTCCGTGGGCCCCCGAGCTCTCAGCGAGTGTCCCCCTAAGACAGAGTGTGTTGGACATTGGATTGTGTCCCCACCCCCCGCTCATACAGGACAGGGTCATTAGGTTGGGCCTTAATCCAACATGACTGCGGTCGTTGCAGGAATGACACTGGGCAGGTGCGCGCGTCCTGGGAACGTGGAGGCAGAGATGGGGGCAGGTCGTCTGCAAGAGGAGAAGCACCGCAGTGGCCTGCAGCAGTCAGGGACAGGACACGACCCAACCCTGGGGGACCAGCTCGGCCAACACCGTGATCTCAGCCCCGCTCCCCGATTCCTGCTGTTTGACCCCTGCCCTTGAACGTGCTTTGTTATGGCCACCCCAGGGAAGGCACGAAGTGATTATTTGCCTTTTTGACCCAATTATCGTATAAAGCTGCCCTGGGGAGGGTCTCTTGGCTCCTTTGCAAGGATCAGGCTTGGCGCGCCCCTTCCCCGCAAGTGCGCCGGTCGGGTGCCGAAGTCCCGGGGAACAAACACCTCATCTCACTCCACCCAGCCTTGGCCCCGAGCTGAGGCCCACGGGCCAGGCCGCCCCGGGCAGCGCTCTCCTGCAGCGGCCGTCACGGTGGCCGTCGCCACGCGCGCCGCCCCGGCCCCTCGGGAGAACCCGGCCTCCGTGCCGTGGCTGCTCGGACCCGGCGTCCCGGCGGCCCTTCTCCCCGAAAGGAACGAGGGACCCCGTCGCCTCAAGCAGAACCGGGGCCGGCGTCGTGGCCATGGTGAGTCGGAGCGTCCGAGTCAGCGTGTGGAGCCCCACGCGAGACCGTGTTCAGGCAAGTCTCTCGCGGCCCAGCCCCAGGCTGCAGACAGGCCCGGCCGCACGTGGACAGGCACCCACGGCTGCAAGCACGGGCCTCCGCCGTGGCCACGCGGGTCCGTCAGCACCGGGTGACGCCCGCCCCTGTCGAGCGGGCCGGCGACGCGGCCTCAGGGCCCAAGCCCGGCCGCCCAGCGGGGCCACTCGCAGAGTCTTCTTCGTTTCCAGCCGTCGTGAAATACACAGGACATAAAACGTACCGTCTTCCCCGTCTCCAAGCCCATGGCTCAGGGCACTAAGCACATTCACACTGTTGTGCGGCCGTCCCTGCCGTCTCCAGAACTTTCCATCTTCCCAGACTGAGACTCTGTCCCTGTGAGACACCGACCCCCGTCCCTCCCCCGGCCCCAGTCCCCACCATCCACTCTCTGTCCCACTGAGACACCTACCCCCAGCCCTCCCCCGGCCCCGGGGCCCACCGTCCACTCTCTGTCCCCGTGAATCTGGAGACTCCAGGGACCCCATCTGGGTGGGATCCTGCAGTATTTGTCCCTCTGTGCCTGGCCTGTTTCACTCCGCATCACGTCCCCCAGCTCCATCCAGCTGTGGCAGGTGTCAGCGTGTCCCTCCGTGGGACCAAGGGACAGTCCGGCGTGTGGATGGACCACGTGTATCTGAGCGTCCGTCGGTGGACGCGGGGGCTGCTCCCGTGTGTCAGCGGCTGTGAACACGGGTGTGCGAGCGTCCACGCACGTCCCTGCTTTCGATTCTCTGGGTACATGACTAGAAGAGGAATCGCCCGATCACACGGTCACTCCACTCTCAATTTCTGGAGGAACCGCCAGCCGTTTTCCACAGCGGCTGCCCGGCTTCCGTTCCCGCCGACCGTGCGGGGTGCGGGCTCCAGCCTGCACGTCCTCCCACACGCGGGGCGCCCGCTCTCTGCGGACGGCAGCCGACCTGACGGCGGGAACCGTATCCCGGGAGCCAGGACAGTGTCCGTCTGAGGAACTCGGAAGCAAGGCTTCCAGGACGCGGAGGGTCACCGACTACTGTCTAGGCAAACCTTGGTCACGAGCCCCTTCGGAGGCTGCCGCCAGCATGTTTGGAGGACGGTTACCAACATGTATCCTGGGGGCTTGGGTAGAGATAAAGAGATTTTCATACGTTAAGGCAGACTTGGGGTGCCAAGGGAGGGGCTCAGCCAGTAAGCATCTGACTCTTGGTTTTGGCTCAGGTCATGATCTCAGGGTCGTGAGCTCAAGTCCCGTATCGGGATCGCTGGGTGAGGAGCCAACTTAAAACAAGAAGAAAGGGGGGGAGAGGGGGCGCCTGGGTGGCTCAGTGGGTTAAAGCCTCTGCCTTCAGCTCAGGTCATGATCTTGGGGTCCTGGAATCGAGCCCCGCATAGGGCTCCCAGCTCAGCGGGGAGCCTGCTTCTCCCTCTCCCTCTCCCCCGCTTGTGTTCCTGCTCTCACCGTCTCTCTGTCAAGTAAATAAATAAAGTCTTTTTTTAAAGATTTTTATTTATTTGACAGAGAGAGAGAGGGAACACAGCAGGGGGAGCGTGAGAGGGAGAAGCAGGCTCCCCGCTGAGCAGAGAGCCCGATGCGGGGCTCGATCCCAGGACCCCGAGATCATGACCTGAGCTGTGGGCAGACACTTAAGCTACTGAGCCACGCAGGTGCCCAGTAAAGGCTTTAAAAACAAAAAGTGTTTTAAACACTTTTTAAAAACACTTTAAAAGTGTTCACAGTGACGCAGCACCGCTCCAGGAGGAAGGTCGCCCCGCCCGTGTCAAGGGCTTGTCACTGGGCTCTGAGTTATGAGGAAGTTCAGCCTTTTCTCCATATTTCTTTTGCCTTTGTTCCTCACCCTGCTGCCAAGGAGAGCGGCTGCTCACGCGGCCGGCCTGGGCCAGTCTCGCCCATCCTGGCGTGACTCAGTCCCTCACCTCCCCCCACCACACCCTCCCAGCCTCACCCGCTCCGTCCGCTCAGCCCCCTCCCCGCCCCGCGGTGGCCTTGCGGTCTCCCACACTGCCCCGGCCAAGCCCCATCTCCATTAAATCTCGTCTCCACCTTCCCACACCCACCGGGAGAGCCTGGGGCACAGACAGCCACCCGCAGCGAGCCACACCGCCTCCCGTCCCTCCTCCCCCATTGTGCCCCAGCATCCCCTCCGTCCCCACAGCGGTGAACCAGGCAGTAGGGCCTCCCCGTGCGCCACCAGCAGTCTGCCCCTCCGCCCCCTCTGTGCTCAGGTCCGCCGCCCGTGACGCTCCCTGGTGGTCTAGTGGTTAGGATTCGGCGCTCTCTCAGGTCCGCCGCCCGTCACCCCTGCCATCCTGCCTGGTGACAGTCAAGCTTGTCTGAGCCGCCGGGATCCCGGCCGTCCCTCGTCCCCCCAAGGACCAGGCTGCCGAGGCCGCTGCTGCTCTCCCTCCCACAGCCACAACTGCGCTCATTGCTCCCCGGGCCACCAGCCCAGCTCCCCTCACTGCGACACCCCCCCAGTCACTGGTGGTGGCGGACTCCATGCCAGCCGGCCCTGAGCCCCAGAGCTCCTCCTCCCCACCCCCAGGGTGCCAGGCTCGCCCCCTCCGTGGACACCCCCTCCCCCGACGGACTGACCCGACTTCCCGTCCATTCCTGCCCGCCCACACCTGGAGCCTCTTCAGGCTAACCCCAGACCTGAGCTCGAGACCTCTAACCCCCAGCTGCCCTGCTCTGGGCACCCAGGTACCCTAAGCCAGAGGGTCCCCTGCCCACCCCCCACCCCCCCCACCCCCCCCACCCCGGCCTGGCCTTCCCCTCCCCCACAGCCAGCAGCTCTGACAAGGTTTGCTGCCTCTCTCCACTGTCCTCTGGTCCCTGTCCCTGCCCGCCCTCACCACCTCCAGCTTCCGCCCTTGTCCCCTCAGTCAGACACAACACAAGGCCCAGAGAGACCCTTTAAACCCCAAATCCTATTACAACCCTCCCCCGCCCCTCCCCACCCTCGGGCGTCCAGGCTCCGCAGCCCCACTGGAGTCCCCGGGGAGGCTGCTTGGCTCCCTAGACCCTGCGGCCTTTGCTTAAAGGCCAGCTTCTGGCGAGGCCTCCCCGATGGCCACCCCCACTCTTCCAGGCGGCTGACCTCTGCCCCGCCCAGGTCAGCCACATGGCCGATCTGCTGTGTTCCTTCTCAGCACCCAGGAGGAGCGCGAGACGGGATGCGGGGACTCTCCGCAGACACTGCAGGGGTCACGCGCTCGGAGCTCTGTTCGCCGCCCTGGGCCACCGGCCCACACAGTGTCTGGTTTCCAGCCGCTCTCCTTTTGCCTTCACGTGTCCAGCCTAGTTCCCTGCGGACGGCTCTGCAGGCCCGGCCAGGCCGTACGACTGTCCCGGTCTGGTCGGGGCAGGAGTCCAGCTCCTCAGAGGGATGCCAGGCTGTTCGGATGCTGTCATCCACCACCTCCAAGGACTGCGGTGAGGCTGGACCTCTGACCGCTCGCTCGCCGACCTGGCCTGGCCTGTCCCCAGCGCCCATGGTACCGGCACCTGGGTGGAGAGGACACCGAGGTTCCTGGGGGACGCCTGCAGCCCGGCAAGAGGGCCCTGGGTGCCATGCTTGCCTTCTGCTGCCCGGGCCACCCGGTCAGGGCTTAGGAGGGTCCTGGGAAGGGGCTGAGCCAAGAACGGTGGAGGCCCAGACGCTGGGCCCCGGGTCCCCAGCCCAGCCCACCCAGACGGGCTCGGAGACCTCCCAGGTCTCCTGCCTCCGCACCCGCTCCTTCCCTAACCCCGAGGCTTTGCCTGCACCCCTCCACCTGTCCTCAGACCTCCGTGTCAAACACCGGCCCCCAAAGCTACAGTCCGGCCTCTATCAGAGCACCCAGGCGGTGCTTCAGAGACGTCTGGGTCGTCCTGGGACCTGGGGGTCCTCCCCCTCCTGAGGCCACGAATGCCCCCGGATCGCGGAGTTGGCGACAGACAAGCTAATAGGCCTTCTTCATCTCCGCAGGCCCCCTCATTGCTCCTGGCCTCCTGCCGGGGATGCGGCCGACTTTTCCGGGGGCCGGGGCTGGGCTGGTCGGGGCCCAGCACTGCCCGCCCTTCCAGGGAGCTGCGTGGCTCGCAGGGCGGCCCAGGCCCCTTATCTGTGTGACGCGAGGCCCGAGGGACCCCTGGGAGGGCACCCGTGACGCCGCCCGTGCCAGGCGATGAGGTGAGGTTCTGACTGCGAAGCGGGGAACCACCTTGAGGAGGAAGGAAGCCGCGTCCTGCTTTCCTGCATCTGGGTGTGCAGCGAGCACCGCAGCAGGGGCCCCGACGCAGGGCCTCCGGCAGGCTGAGGGGCCGGCCCGGGCCCTTCCACGGAGCTCCCTGCGTCGGGGCACAGGTCAGGTGCGAAGTCCACGGGCGCCTCCTTCCTGACCGGGACGGCCGGCAACTTCTTCTTTTCCTTCTCCATCTTAAGATTTTATTTGTTTATTTATTTGGTCGGGAGAGCGGGCCTGTGCAGGGGGAGGGGCAGAGGGGAGGGAGAGAGCCCGGCTCAGGCTCCATCCCAGGATCCTGACATCATGACCTGAGCCAAACCAAGAGCCGAGGGTCGACCCACGGAGCCCCCGAGGTGCGCGGGTCGGGCAGCTTCTACGGGGGCCTGAGGGAGAGGCCGGTCGGGCGCCGCGCCCCGCTCCCTGCCTGACCCGGTGCCTCTGCCTGCATCTTGCAGCTGCCGAACCGGGTCCGTGGAGCTCCTGGCTGGGAAGCGCGGCGGGGGCTGGGCCGGCTCACCGGTTCTCCCCCCGAAGAGATCTCAGAGACCTAAGCCGGGCTGAGGCCCTTGCTGGCCCTGGCGGAGGGAGGGCGAGCGCCCGCGGGAAGGCAGCCGGAGCAGGGGCCCTGTGGCAGGGGAGCACATTTGGAAGTGTTTTGACAAGCGTCTCCCCCGAGGGATCAGTCCCCCGGAAGGACACGGAGCTGAGGTCCTCAGACCCCGACACAGCCAGGACTACCCCAGGCTTGTCAGAGGCGCCCCAGCTTCCGGCCGGTGTCCGGGCGCACACGGAGCCCACGTTTCCCACGCGCTGCTCCCTCCGTCACACGCTGAACCTCTGATGGAGAACGTCTCTACCACCCCAGAAAGCCGCCTTGTGCCCTCGCTGGGTCAGCTCCAGCCTCTTGTCCTGCCTAGGACAGGAGGCCTAGACCGGCCCACGGTGGGGTCCCGCTCTGTGCCCACCCGTGCCAGGCTCCTTACCAGAGCCAGGGCGTCTGCACCAGCGCTTCCTTGGCACCGCGGGGAAGCGTTCCGCTGCCTGGAGTCACCAGTCCGCCCACTTCTGCGGACGGACGTTTGGGTTATTTCCAGTTGGGAGCTGGAGTAAAACTGCTGGGAAGATCTGGGTGCGAATCTTTGCGTGGACGTGTTTGTCCGAGGAAGGGAGGGCTGGTTCCCGCGGTGCCATGTGCTGAGCTTTCAAGGAGCCACGTGACGATTCTCCTGAGGGTCCCCGTGCACCGTTCGCCACCAGCAAGGTGGGAGCGCTCCCGCCCCACGTCCTCACCGACACTTGAGATTGCCGATCTTTTGATTTTACTTTTAAAAGATTTTATTCATTTATTTGACAGAGAAAGAGAGTGAGAGAGCATAAGCAGGGGGAGCAGCAGGCAGAGGGAGGGGGCAAGCAGGCTCTCCAATGAGTAGGGAGCCCGATGCGGGGCTCGATTCCAGGACTCTGGGATCACGACCCGAGTCGGAGGCAGATGCTTCACCGACTGAGCCCCCCAGGCGCCCCTAGATTGCTAGTCTTTTTTAATATTTGCCATTTTAGTAAGACACTGGGGAGGGCTAATTGTGGTTTTGTGTTTCCCTGGTGAATAGTACCTGTTTTCCTCTGTGACACATACTTCTTATTTTTGTATTTCTGTGACGAGGGGAAGGCTCTTTCAACCAAGATGGACCAAGGAGAGTAGTGACCCTTGACCTCTGCCTCATAATATACAGAAAATCAGTCCCAGAGTCGTTGAAGACTAACATGCCAGCCAAAACTAAAATGACTCTGAAACAACCCGCAGGAAAATATTGTCACTTGGAAGCAAACATTTGGTTTTTTTTTTTGAGAAGATACAAGAAAGCACTAACCATAAAGTTAAAAATTGTTATATTGAATGTCATCAAAATTTAAAATTTCTCATTGAAGACAGTGAAGAAAATGAAAACATAAGCCACAGATTTGGAGAACACCGACAACACACACGTCTGACAAAAAGACTTGGTCTGGAATACACACAGAACGGGACAGCAGTTACAAGATAAGCTGCCCCTACAACCCAGCAGTTTGCGTCCAACGGCAGGTTTCGTACACCGTGCCTTTGCCTTTGGGACGCCTTCTTTTTTTTTTTTATTTTATTTATCTGACAGACAGAGATCACAAGCAGGCAGAGAGAGAGGAGGAAGCAGGCTCCCCGCTGAGCAGAGAGCCCGATGCTGGGCTTGATCCCAGGACCCTGGGATCATGACCCGAGCGGAAGGCAGAGGTTTTAACCCACTGAGTCACCAGGCGTCCCTGGGATGCCTTCTGAACTCAGCATTCCTCACGCAGGACAGAGTCCCAACGTCAGAGGCGAGGCAGGAGTCCGTCCCTTGTGGATCTGGATCTGTGCAGGAGAAAACCAAACCACCAGGCCCGGCCTCCAGCCCGCTCCTTCCCAGGCCAGGGCACCTGCGTCTGTCGGACTCAGGGCCTGCAGTGCCAGGCCAGGGCTGGGGACAGGGCCTCAAGCCCACCCCGACCTCCAGTCCTTGCGCTGCCCGAGCCCCGTGGGCCGCCGCTGGCCCTGGACATCGCTGTCTGCAGCGGCCAAGGGCTGGCAGCTTCCTCGGCGCAGTCCGGCCACGGCCCCATTCGGAGTCTGCAGCCTGGAGGCCGCTTCTGAGCCGCTGCTCCTGGGAGTCAGGGGCCTGGGCTTGGAGGCTCCTCCAGCATCGTCCCTACAGGAACCTCTGCGTCTTACAGAGCGGCCGGAGAGCGCCCGGGGAGTCCACGCAGGCTCTCCTGGGCCCAGGACAGTGGGCAGAGCGACAGGCTGTTACAGGAGGACACAGAGGCGGCTCCGGGAGGGTGGGCGCGGGGCAGGGTGGCCATGGTGGGTCTGTAGGGTCTGTAGGGCCAGCGTCTTGCGGAGTTACTGGGGACCTTCGACCTTCCGGCCTCTCCAGGGCGGCACCGGCCGAAGGGCTGCTGACCACGTCCCCGTGGCTTCTTCCTTTTCAGGGTCTGGTTGTTCTCCTCTGACCGCGGCGCGGGCCCAGGGAAGGCCCAGTGGGGCGGGCCGGGCCGGCGCGCTGCCCCGCCGCGGCTTCCCTCCCGCCTTCACTCATGGGGCGTCTGGCAGCCCGACCACGGAGCCCCAGGTGTCCCCCTCGCCCGCCCCGCCTGTCCCCTTCTCAGCGGGGCGGCCCGTTGGGGACCGGGCGGCCCGGAGGGACCGTCACTCCAGGGTCACCGCGCAGGGGCGCCTCGCTCCGGAAGCTCATTTCTGGGGCGCGCCCCGTGGGGCACACCTGCTGGCGGGAAGGGGACACCAGTCGGAGGCCGCAGGGCTGGGGGAGGAGGGCGCCGGGACGCGGTCTCGCCGAGCGCCTGGCCGGGTGGGCGTGGCCGCGGGGCGGGGCGCCGTCTCCGGGGCGGGGCGCCTCCCGGTGGCGGAAGCGCGTCGGCCCCGCCCTCCCGCGCCGCTGTGCGATTGGCTGGCGCGGAGCGGGCCGCGGGGCACTGTGGGCCGCGCGCGGGGTCGGGCTGGCCATGTCGGGCTCCCCGGTGAAGCGGCAGAGGATGGAGAGCGCGCTGGACCAGCTCAGGCAGTTCACCACCGTGGTGGCCGACACGGGCGACTTCCACGGTGAGGCGCGCGGGACCCCGAGCTCCGGGACGCGCGCCGTCCCGGGCGGGGGCGTCGGGGCCGCGAAGGGGCAGGGGTGGGGCGGGGCGCCGCGTCCGCGCCGCTGGAAAGCCCGGGGCGCTTCGGGGGTCCGCGGTGCCGGCCGGGCGCGCGGGGCTCCGCGCTCCGGAGGGGCTCGGGGCGGCCCGGGGGCGCATTTCGGCCCCGACCGCCCGTCCTCGCCGCCCGGGAGCTCGCGGTAGTTCCCGTGCCGGGGGGCGGGGGCTTTCCCGGCCCCGGATCGCGTTGGCGGGCGGACCCGAACCGGCGTCGGTCCCGCTCGGCCGCGAGCCAACCGGATTTTCAGGAAGCCCGGGAAGGGCGCGGGGCGAGGGCGGTAGGACCGACTTCCGCCCTTTCTGCGTTCTCACGCGGCTTGGGAACCCGGCAGTTCCTCCCGGCGGCCCGGGCGAGGCTTGTGCGCGCAGCCCCGCAGCGCGAGCGCCCGCTTTCGGCGGCTTCCGTGCGGGACGCGGGGCCTGCTGCGCCGGGGCCGGCTCCGGCGCGCCGCTGCTCACCCTGCCCTTTCCTGCAGACCTCCGGGCGCGGACCTGAGTGGGGCGGACTGTGCTGTCCCGCCAGCCGCGGAGACCGTTTCTCTCTTCGCAGAGCCGCGGTCTGTCTGCCCTGCGGCCCGGCCTGCACAGGGGCTCTGGGGCAGCGCTTTCCCGGCTCCGAAGCGCCGCAGCGTTTCTCTGGAATGAGAAGGTCCCGCGGCTGACACCGTGCAGCCTGGCCCTGGCACGCTTGTAGATGGCGTTGGGTGTTGTGGCCATTCATGACCCGAAGGTTCTTACCCTCGGGGGTGCCGAGGGCTGGGTCACAGGCCGCGGTGAAATACAACCAAAGTCACCGATGCTCTCCCCAGCGCAGTGCCCCCACCCTGCACGGCGGCTGGTCACTCCCATAGGACGCGGCCTATTGACCCTGGCTGAGCATTAGTTTCTAAGTTTCTCAAACTTAAAACCTCCTTTTTTAATCAAATTCTGCCTTTTTTTTTTTTAAGATTTTACTTATTTACTTGACAGAAACAGATCACAGGCAGGCAGAGAGAAAGGAGGAAGCAGGCTCCCCTCCAAGCAAAGAGCCTGAGGCGGGACTGGATCCCAGGAGCTGAGGGGTGCCTGGGTGGCTCATTCCGTTAAGCGCAAGCTCTCCATGTCAGCTCAGGCCATGATCTCAGGGTGGTGAGATCGAGTCCTGGGTCAGGCTCCACACCCAGCAGGGAGTCTGCCTGAGAGTCTCTCTCCCTTTGCCCCCCACCCCACCCCCACATCTGAAATAAAAATCTTTTTTTTTTCTATTTAGATTTTTTTTTTTATTTTAGAGAGACGGTGGGGAGAGGGGCAGGGGGAGAGAGACTCTCAGGCAGACTCCCTGCTGCGTGTGGAGCCGGACCCAGGGCTCGATCTCACCACCCTGAGATCATAACCTGTAGCCAAACCAAGAGTTGACCGCTTAACGGACTGAGCCACCCAGGCGTCCCCAGAGGACTTTCTCTTGTTACTATTTTGAAATACAGACTCACAGGAGGTTGCAAAATTAGCCTGTCAAGTCCCGCTCTGCCCAGTGGTGACATCTCGGTGACGGGGGCGTGATGTTGGCATCAGCGCAACGTTGGAAAGAGGCAGCAGGCCTGGTCCCGCTGAGCGGCCGAAAGCCTGAATGGGGGTGGGGCGTCCATTCCCAGCCCCGGTGGACAGCACGGAGAGACCCCTGGTGCCTGTGCTCCTGGTGGCACCCCCATCACTGTCCTTGGCGGTGCCTGGTCTCCGTCTCTAGTTTTGTCACCAACGTGTACTTTGAAAAGACGAACTTGCCGAATGGCTTTGCTGAGCCCGCCGATGGTCTGGAGCAGATGCGAGCTTGAGGGGGAGTGGCCGTGGGGGAGCCTGCCCGTGGGGCTCCGCGGGTTTCCTGGCGTTCCCGGCTCGCTGCTAAGAGAGAAGGAAGAGAGCCGTGCGTGGGTGCAGCCGTGTCCCTTCCTGTCGCTGGCCTGGGCACCTGCCCACGGTTGCTGGGCTGCAGGAGGTGCCTTCCCAGCTGTGGCAGCTGCCTGCCTCCGCCCTCGGTGGGAGGGGCAGCTCTCCCGGGGGCACCTGGACCTCTGGCCCTAATCTTGGTGGCGGTTGTATTGTGCAAACAGCCTTCCGGAACAGGGAGGGCAACGCATGTGAGGTGGGGCTGGAAGACACACTGGCCTCCGCTGGGCTGCCTGGGGCTGGGAGGGACTCGTCTGCAGCGGAAGTCCACTCACTGTCCTGCTGTCCACCCTCTTTCCCTAGCCATCGATGAGTACAAGCCCCAGGATGCCACCACCAACCCGTCCCTGATCCTGGCCGCGGCCCAGATGCCGGCCTACCAGGAGCTGGTGGAGGAGGCCATCGCCTACGGCCGGAGGCTGGGCGGGTAAGCTCGGGGCAGGGCACCGTCGGCCTGTGCCCAGGTTTGGATGCGGAGCCGCACGCTGGACGGGACCGGGTGTCCTCATCGGCCTCATCCGTGCTGCTTGCATGTGGTGCCAACGCCGCAGGGCGTGTCCGGGCCGGTGCCCAGTTTTGTTTAAAGGACTGCGCACCCCTGTAGACACTGCCCCAGTTAAGATGCACCCCAGAGTGCCCTCGTCCCCTTTCGGGGTGAATGTCCCAGCCGTGGCACGCACTGACCTGTCGTTTGACCGTCTTGTAACAGCTTTGCTACAGGAAGACTCGCCCAGTGCAGTCCAGTTTGTTCTGGTAAATTTTTCCAGTGGTGCAGCCATCACCACAATGCAGTCTAGAACGTTCCCTGGTGCCCCTGCTCCTCCCCCAGGCAAACACAGGCCGGTCCTACTCGCCCTCTCTGCGCCTTTTCCTGATGGCACTCGAGGTCTCCATGGGGGTGACGGTGCCCCGCCGGGTGGGGGCCTGCAGGGACCGAGGCACAGGCGGTGAGCTGGAGTCCGCCCTGCCCTCCGCCTCCCCCTCCCTCCTCTAGAGGCTCGTTGGGCCACGAGGCGGAGGGGTTCCGTGTGGAATGACGTGAAGCTCGGAGGCGGACGCGGGCCCGGCTGTCCGGTGTGAACGTCCTCAGTGCCCCCGAGCCACGCACCTCGATGGGTTTAAAGTGGTAGATGTCATGCTGTGTGTTTGCACGAGTCGGGAAAAAACAACAAGATGGAAGGGAAAAGGAATGAGAGAATTTATTTTGTAGACTCCCGTGGACTTAAACCCAAAAGCTTTTGGGCTAATTTGTCTCCTTGAATTTCAGGTCGCAAGAGGAACAGGTTAAAAATGCTATGGATAAACTCTTTGTGTTGTTTGGAGCCGAGATACTAAAGAAGATTCCGGGCCGTGTGTCCACAGAAGTAGATGCGCGGTAAGGACTCGGGGTCGTGGGGGTCGAGGGGCAGAAGCCGCATCTGGCGTGGAGACGCAGCCGTGTTGCGGGCGCTCGGCGGCTCCCCTCGGAGAAACCGTGGCAGCCCTTCCCGCCCCGCATGAGCTGGGTAGATCCCGGGAGGAATGGGCCTGCGCGATGGCCTCGAAGCTGCACCCTGCGTGGGGCTGGGCAGGCTGCGGGCGCCCACTCGCTCCTCCTCGGTGGGCGTCCGAGGTGCGCGGCTGGACAGGGGGCCTCTCGTTCCCGCAGGTTGTCCTTCGACAAGGACGCCATGGTGGCCCGAGCCCGGCGTCTCATCGAGCTCTACCAGGAGGCTGGGGTCAGCAAGGACAGGATCCTCATAAAGCTCTCATCCACCTGGGAAGGAATCCAGGCCGGAAAGTAAGGATCCCTGTGAGGAGGGGCCTGCTGGCGGCTCAGCTCCCATTCCGGGGCTGGGGGCTGCGTGGCCACGGGCCCGCTCAACCCTCCGTCCGGAGAGGGCCAGCGGGGGCGGGGGGCTGGGTCACCACTGTCCGGAGACAAGCAAGGCCCCTGTCGGATCCCCAGTGTCCCGTCCCCCTGCCCCATCAGTTGGAAGAAGCAGCTTGTTGTTAAACCACACGTGCGTGGTGGAAGGGCCCGGAGCCTTCCTCCGTGTGTTCTCGCCCAGAGAGCACGGACACCGGCACAGCGGTGGGCGAGGGCGTCTCGTCACGCGTGTCCGGCCCGTGTGCTCACTGCCCGCCTGGCCCCAGCAGCCGCTTGGCCACCCTGTTTCTGGCTCTCTAGCCCGCTTGTTTGATGTCCGCCGAATCTCGTGCGGCGGCCTTGCGTGTCTGTCTTCCCTCCCCTGCTGGCACGTGTCGGCTGCGTCCCTGGCAGGGGAATGTGCCACCGTGTCTACACATTTTGTGTGTCCACTCACCCTTGCGTGGACACGTGGCTGTGTCCACTGTTGGGGCTCTCACGAGTGTGCTTTTGGGAACACCCGTGCACAGGTTCCGACGTGTGTTCGCTCCCGTGGGCACCTCCCTGGGAGGGGGCTGCTGTGTGGGACAGTCCCTTTGTGCTTGGCCGCTCCTTGGGCGACCTTCTGCTTCCCACTGGGGCCGTCTGCAGCCCTGCTCTCCTTGTCCGTGTACTCGGTTGTTCTGTTTGTCAGCAGCGATTGGCAAATTGTTCTGAGACTCCTAGACGTTACTACTGACGCCAGGTCAGCCGGTCCCGCTCACGCCCACCCTCCCCGGAGCCCCTGGCCACTAAGTCCTCGAGCAGATAAACCAGGGTCGTGCGGCCGAGCCGGGAAGAATCTGCCAATGAAACAAACTCAGGAGGCTGCCGGTGCCAGGGTCTCGGGCAGCGGTGCCCGCGGTTGCCCACACTGCTAAACGGGTCCGGATCAGAGTGGGCCGAGCGCGTCTGAGCCACTCCCGGGGCCGCGGCCACACAATCTCCTAAGGCTGCAGATGTGCCCCGCAGCAGGGTCCGCAGTGCAAGCTGGTGTGGGGTGGGAAGAGGGGCTGGGGGTGTCCCTGCTTGGCAGTGGCGCTAAGCGGCCCTCGGGGTCACGCGGGACAGCCCGCTTGCAGTGAGCTCAGAGCGCTCTGCACCGAACGCTCGCCGCCAGGGCTGCCTCACAGCTGGCACGGCGTTGTCTCGCGCCATCCCGGTGCTGAGGAGGAACGGATGGTCTTGTCCTGGGGGACTCTCCTGGGCTGTTTCCCGCGGTCTGTGTTCCGTCTCACACTCTCCGTAAAGTCACCCTCCCGGCGTGCCCCACGGTCGGGTCAGACCAGCGTGGCTGCGGGGTCCCACTGAGGCCTCCTGCGGGCGCCTGCCCCAGGCACGCCGGCCCTGGGAGAGGCTGGCCCTGCTGCAGGGCGCCCAGGCCCGTGCCGCCGCCGCCGCCGTGCTTCATGAATGCTGCTGGGGGGCCACGGGGCGCGGGTCCCTCTGATGATGTCCCTGGTGGATGGAGACTCGGCCGGAGGGGCCTGAGTGCAGGCTTGGCCATCACAGCCCACTCCCCAGCTTGCGGCAGGGTGAGCACTGCCCTACCGGCCAGGCTCAACCCCACGACGTCCCAGTGGATTGGGGGGCCAGCAGGGGGCGCCCAGAAGGCTGCAGGTCACAGGCGGGACGGGGGGGGGGGGGGGGGGGGGGGGGGGGCAGGTCGCCACTGCAGTGGGAGGGGACTTGGGGGTCTCTGGCGGCAGCCCGGGGGCCCGGGCGCACCTGCCTGGCCCAGGGAGACCCGCCGCGGTTCTCAGGAAACACAGGTTGATGAGGGAAGCCCGCCAGGCAGAGCGGCTGAGCTGACCGGGGGGCCGTGTCCCCGCAGGGAGCTGGAGGAGCAGCATGGCATCCACTGCAACATGACGCTGCTCTTCTCCTTCGCCCAGGCCGTGGCCTGCGCCGAGGCGGGGGTGACCCTCATCTCCCCCTTTGTGGGCCGCATCCTTGACTGGCACGTGGCCAACACAGACAAGAAATCCTATGAGCCCCTGGAGGACCCGGGTGAGCTGCCCGTAGGAGGACCGGGGTGGGGGCGCGCAGCAGGCTGGGGCGCAGCCGGGTGGACGGGGCGCAGCCGGGGCAGCCCTGGGCCCCGCGCTGGGCGAGCACGCCTCCGGCATCCGCAAGGCCATTGGGGAACACCGTGTGTGCGGCCCCAGGAGTGAAGAGCGTCACCAAGATCTACAACTACTACAAGAAGTTCGACTATAAGACCATCGTCATGGGCGCCTCCTTCCGCAACACCGGCGAGATCAAAGCGCTGGCCGGCTGCGACTTCCTCACCATCTCGCCCAAGCTCCTGGGGGAGCTGCTCAAGGACAGCAGCAAGCTGGTGCCCGTGCTGTCGCCCAAGGCGGGTAAGCCCTCTGACCCTCGGCTGGCGGCCGCCTCCACCCTGGTCTGAGGGAGGGACAGGCCCAAGGCAGCCCGTGTCCTGCCCAGAGAGGGAGCCTCGCTGGGGTCCTGCGGAGATGCCAGGCGGCCCGACCCCCCAGCGGCTGTGGGAGGCCCCGGTGCCTGTCCTCTGCAGCACAGGCCAGCGACCTGGAGAAGATCCACCTGGATGAGAAGGCCTTCCGCTGGCTGCACAACGAGGACCAGATGGCGGTGGAGAAGCTCTCGGACGGGATCCGGAAGTTCGCTGCCGATGCCGTGAAGCTCGAGCGGATGCTGGTGGTGGGTGCCCCACACTCGGGGGCAGAGCTGGAAGGTTCTGCAGGGAGCTGGGGGGGTCAACTCCCCTGGCCCAAGGGTTCGGGACCCCCTCCTGCAGCAGCCCCGGCAGGGGGCAGAGGCCATGTGCGTGCAGCCTCTCACGCTCTCCCTTGCTCCCTTTCTAGGACCGCATGTTCAGCACAGAAAACGGAAAATAGGGCCACACCTGAGCCAGGCCACAGATCTGGGCCGTCTGAATTGGGGCGACTGCACATGCCTGGTGACGAATCTTGCTTTTTTTTTTTTTTTTTTTAACCAGTCGGGGCAGGGACGGATCACAGAGTCTACATAAAATTTGCCTAATTCACGCAGTCATTTGTGTCCTGGTGCTCAGCTCCGTGGGAGGGGGTGGCGCCACCTCGTGGGCACGTTTGGTGTGTGCCGACTCTCAAGCTGCTGCTCTGGTGACCCGCCACAGGGGGAAAGGGTTGGGGGGAGCCCTCCCATGCCCCCTGCCCGGCCAAGGTCTGTGCAGGGGGAGCCGGGTGTCAGGAACAGGCCTGTGGAGGCTAAGGGACCAAGCACTGATGCCCAGAGGCCCCTTGGCCGCATCCCAAGGACAGGAGCAGCACGACACTAGGGCCTTAGGGAGGGGACGTACCGCAGGTACCCTGGCCTGGCCCCAGCAGATCTGGCCTGTGCTGAGTGCAGCCCCCAAGATGTGCAGGGGGCAGTGGGGTGTCCAAGTCCTAGGGAAGTCCTTGCACCTCTGGTGTGTCCCGGCGCTCGGCAGGTGGGCGGATGGCCAGCTGCTCAACAGGCCGCACCCCAGGACTTGCAGGTCTGGGTCACACGTGTGTGCACACATAGCTAACGTCGAGCCTGCCCACCCGCTCACACGTACAAGCTGGTGATTTTAATACTTCAAGCCCTGCGGACCACCGAGATTGACTGGTTGAAAGTTTTTACTGTTTGGAGCAGTCCACACCCCACGTGGGGCAGACTCCTCACCCCCCCACCAAGACGCAGGTGTGCGCTCCACTGAGCCAGCCTGGCGCCCCAACCCCAGCTAAAGGAGGCATCGTGTTCACTTGCACCCCTCACGCCCCGACAGCGACTGTTCTGTGTAGTGACTCACACACACCCGAGGTCTGGCTTTGCAGGCCGCCGTCCAGACGCAGTCTGCACCATGCTCCCAGGACTCTTCCTCTTCCTGGCCAAGGGACATCCTAGCACACGGCGACTCGCGCTGTGTGCCAGTGAGACACTCGGGTCAGGGAAGTGACGACTTGTTAAGTCTCTGTTACGGCGGGTGCTGCTGTCGCAGGCACTCTCACGGGTCACTCCTCTGGGGCTGTCGGTTACTGCCGGTGGGTGGATGGCCCGTGGGGACAGCCCAGCACAGCAGCAGGCCTGAGGTGTCTGCACCCCCCCCCCCCCAAGCCTGATGGCAGCCCCCAGCCCCACACCCCGCATGTCACAAAGCCAGGACCAGGCTGCCAGGGCCACCCAGGGAACAGGACTGTGGGAAGCCCCGCCCTGCGCCGACCCGGGCCCCAGGAGTCGTCTGGCAGAGCTCGGCGAGTGTTGGTCCTGCTTCACGGATCACAAGACGGAGCCCGCAAGGCACGAACTTCAAAGCAACTCGTCCAGAGATGGCGACCACCCTGTGGTGGTGACCGAGGCCCGGAGGACCCAGGGCTCTCAGTGGAGCCTGACACGGTGCCCCCAGAAAAACTGCAGAGGAGCGGGGAGGCCTCGCCTCCTTCCCGTCTTCTGTTCCGAGGGGTCAGATGCAGCAAAGCCACACAAGCCAAGTCGGGGAGGGGACCAAGCCAACGTGGGGCCCAAGAGGACGTGCCCAGCTCCTGGAGGCCCGCGAGCCCAGACGGTGCCCGGCCAGGTCGGGATGGAGCATGCCCCGCACAGGCCTGCTGAGGCCTGGAGCTACATGTAGGTGTAGACCCAGGGGCACTGCTCCAGGGCTCCCGGCCAGCAGGACCCGCACTTTGGTCACTCTACCTCGAAAGCTCTGGGGCAGCTGCAAACCCACACGCCACGTGGGCAGGGCTCTGGGCCGGCAGCGCTGCTTTCTGAAGACGCAGCAGTTTCAGCGTCAGGAGCGATGGCCTCACGCGGAGTCACCATCACACTCTGAGCCCACACACACGGCAGAGATTACAATCAGGGCTGCTCCTTCAGCACCGAGTGGTCTGAGGCCCGTCTGGGGGCAGGAGCCTGTGTCCCCCACAAGCTGCCCCCTGGCCTTGGGCAGATGGGAAGTGCCGGGCCAGCCCCAGGCAGCTGGACCACAGCTTCCCCCGCCAACACCTATAGGAGTGCGGGGCAGCACAGAGGCCTGGGCCCTGTCCTCACCACACACAACGGGGTCCTGGTGCCACCAGCAGAGAGACCCAGCCGGGGTGGACAGGGACAGGCGGGAGAGAGGGGCCAGCCCGCGGGCCACAGGAAGAGCCGAGGATCCAAGACGGACGCGGGACCCCACGGCTGACCCCACGGGCCAACTCTGAGCCAAGCTCCTGCGGAATTCTCAGAGGCCACCTGATGGCCCTGAGCCCCTCCACCACTCTGCCCCAGGGAAAGCAAGTGGCCCCCAGGGCTGACACTCCTCAGGGCTGATTCTCAGAGGCCTCCAGCAATCCCACTGGGTCCAGCTGGGCGTCCAAAAGTCACTCTCGGGCTGTCATGGAGGCGGGGTCCCTGGAGGCCTGAGGAATCGTCTAGGGGGGGCAGCGTCCACTGGCAGGCGGGAGGCCGTCTCATTTCCTACAGGACAGGTCAGGTCGAGGCTCAGGTTCCGGCAAAGGGCTGGTCAGGAGCCAGGACCCTGCCCCCCATGCCGCCCACGGCTCCTCACCGGCCGCCGCAGAGAAATAGCAGGTTGTGGACAGCCGGGACAGTGGAGCCGGCGTTCTGGCCGGTGACCAGGTGACGGTCCAGCACCACGTGCACGGCATCGGGCTCACTGGCTGCAGGACATCCCGAGAGCGTGGGCTTCAGGCAGGCTCACAGGCCAGGCACACCCTGAGAACCGGCCCCCTTCCCTCTCGGGGCCCCCCCGAGCGCCAGGCAGCCTGCCTGGGTCCCAGCTGTGGCCCCTGGCTGGTGTCTCCCCAGCGCCCGCTCACCACTGAAGTTGGCGCCGGCGTCCTTCACGAAGTCCTCCACGATGAGGGGCAGGCGGGCAAAACCAGGTGCCCTGACGAGCTCGTACACAGAGGGCTGTTGGGGAGGGGGTTCACACCCCCACGTCAGGGGCCCACAACACCCCCAGGGGCCCTCCCCCGGCGCAAGGCCCGTCAATGAGCTGAGGGGGCAGCCTCACGCTGAGCCCCGCAGCAGACAATGGGGGACAAGCAGGGCACAGAGCCCTGGGAGGGGTGTGGAGAGGCTACAGCTGGCGCGGGACCCAGGGGCGCACACGGAGCTGGTGCTTGAGGTCGTGCTCCCGCGCCTGTCCTCCCCCAGCCCCCGCACCACCGCCAAGCTGGCCTCGTGCAGCCCCAAAGGTCCGGTGTCAATCCTTGCACGTTCGACCTCCCTCTGGTGCCCTGTCCGGCCAGGCTCCCTCTCCAACTCCAGGCCCTGCACCCAAACTTCCTGGCCCCAAAGGGTATCGTGCACACAACAGGCACACAAACCGTGTCAGCTCCTTCCCTGGCACCCCAAAGTTGCCCCGTACCCCACTAAGAGCCCCCTGTGCTTCCCTGCCCCGTCCAGAGCCACGGGCCATGCCCTGGAGGCTACCCTGGATGTCAGCGGGGGAGGGGATGGGACAGCGAGCAGCACAGCAACCAGCCTATGGTCCAGTTGGGCAAGTGACCGTCCCCCTGCCAGAGGGGACAGTCCCTGAGTGTTCAGGCACATATGCAGGTCTCTGATGCCTGGCACTGTCCCTTGTGCAACACTCACCCCCGTGACGCTGTAGCCCTGGAAGACCCAGGATCGGTCCTCGTTGGTGGCACAGCACAGAGCTGCGACGCCGTGGCCGACCGCGCAGATGGGCTCTGAAAGCAAGAGAAGGTCTGAGGCCGTGGACACCCCCCCCGGGGGGCATTGCTCCTCTCCCGACACCTCCCCCCTCCGAGCTCCCTCCCCAGCAGTGAGTTTCTGCGCCGGGACTAGGCTTGCTTCACAGCCGTTTCCTCAAGTTTTGGCCAAAGAACAGACGCAGGCAGTCACAGGGTGTGGCACGCCCAGTGACCAAGCCCTGGAGGGCAGCAGACCCAGGGCCGGGCGTGGTGGGCAGTGTGGCAAACGTCTCCGCCCCTGCACGGCTGCAGCCCACCTGCGAACACTGTCCCCCCACGGTCCCTCCAGAGCCCCAGCCCTGCCCGACAGTCACCCAGAGCCCTCCCCAAGGTCGGGTGGGTGCACGGGCATTCCCACGGTGGCAGTGGCCAGGAACAATCACTCTCTGTCCAGACCATGCTGGGAACGGGAGGCCCTGCTCCCGCTAACAAAGGATGCTGTATGGAGCCCCTGGGTTTCTGTCTGCTGGTCCCTAACAAGCATCCTGTCCCCACCAGGCCCAGGCGGCATGCCACAGCACAGTCTTTCTCCCAGCCCCCACTGGCCTCAAACCCTGAACCCCAGCACGTTGCCCACCCACCTCAGAGGAAGCTCGGGGGGGGGGCGGCCACCAGCCCCCATGGAACACAGGCAGAGGGCACACAAAAGGAGCGACCTAGGGGCGCCTGGGGGGCTCAGTGGGTTAAAGCCTCTACCTTCGGCTCAGGTCACGGTCCCAGGATCCTGGGTCGAGCCCTGCATCGGGCTCTCTGCTCAGCGGGGAGCCTGCTTTCCCCCTCCCCCCCGCCACCTGCCTCTCTGTCTACTTGTGATCTCTGTCTGTCAAATAAATAAATAAAATCTTAAAAAAATAAAAAATAAAAAAAGAGCGACCTGAGGGGCACCCCACTTCGAATGTGTGCGTCCCCGCAGACAGCCCAGTACCCTCACGCCCTCTGGGGCCAAAATCGGAGGCTCCTCCCATCTGCCCTGAGACCTCTTCCACCCCCGACCTCTCCCGGGGGCAGAGCCCCGTTCCTCATTAACCTACATACCCCACTCACAGCCCAGTCCCGCACGGCACCTACTGTTCTCCGAGCAGAAGTGCTGGAGGATGCGGGCCAGGGCGCCGCTGCTGGCCAGGTCGGCCAGGGCCCCGGGACAGCTGGGAATCAGGAGGGCATGGTACCGGGCACCTGCGGGGAGATCACAGGCAGGGCAGTCACCGAGAGCGAGGTTGCTGGCTGGGATCAGCCCCCCAAGAGGACCAGTCAGATGCCATCATCTGTCATTTCTCCCCATACAGACTAGGGATCCCAAGACCCACAAGCCATCCCTGACTTTTCCGTGTTCCCTGTGCCACCCACCTCTCTCCTCTAGACAGAGAACTCTGGGCCCAGGATTCTGGATGAATGCTGCCCGGGACAGTCACAGCACTTCTTGGCAAGCCAAGTACATCAGAAGCAGAAGCAAGGACGCACTGTGGAGGCCACAAACCCACCTAGAACCCCCACACCCCGAAGCCCCAAGGTCTCAGCAGCCTGGGCCCCTCACCATCAATGGATTCCAGCTTGGCAGGGCTGGCATACGCCTTGAGGCGGAAATCCTGCACCCAGCGAGCATTGCCCTCATTCACATCCACGAAGTCCATGGTCTTCCCCTGTCAGAGCACGCAGGGGCTGCAGGTCAGCAGCAGACACCCCACTGTTGGCTCACGGGGGCTTGAAATGCTGGGACAGTCCAGACCCCTCACCCAGCCATGCCACGCCCCACGCCCAGCTAACCCCAGCTGACCTTCAATCTCCCCCCTATAAAGTGCCCCCACTGTCCCCCTGGGAATGGCAACAGAAGTGTGCAAAGTGACGAACATGGAACCCACTGCTGCTGTGACCCCAGGTCCCACGCCAGAGAAGAGCAAAGAACTCTGGGAGGAAGGTCTGCCCCACCCTCACTCCTACATGCAGGGGCTGACCCACGACGATAGGTCTCCCTTGCCAGAGCTAGGCCAGAGCCCGGGCCAGAGCCCAGGAAACAGGAACAGCTTGATGACCTCAGCAGGGCCCTGACCCTCAGCCCTACCACCTCCCTTGCAGTTACACCAACCTCGGGCTTCCCTGCTTCTCCCTGAGAGCAACAGCACTCTCCGAGACTCACCCCCCAAAAGGTACGGACCCCGTGGGTCTGGCTGGACTCACCCCAGGGGTGGCCACCTGTAGGTTGAAGGCGGCGCTGGCCAGCGTGAAGCAGTGAAGGAAGGACTGGGCAGATACTCCTGCAAAGTCAACACGGCTCTCAATCGGGCTCTACTAGGCTCTGTGCGCAGGAAGAGGGGCATGACAGTCCCTGCTCCAGACACCCTCAGCGTCTCCTGGTCCCCCACCTCCCCATGCTGGGGCAGCAGCCGCAGCCCAGGCTCCAGCCCCTGCACGATGGGCTCTCTGCCCAGCCTGGCCACTAAAAGCCTCTCCAGAAGGCAAACGCACGGTCCCCAGGTGCACTCACGGCATCACCCGCGACCGAGCCCCCCCCACCCCCCGCATTCAGCCAGGGAGCGGTAGGGTGAGCAAGATCTGTGTCCTCAGATGTGGGGCTGCGGCCCAGTGTCGGCAGAACACGGGTGCATCCCGACCCCCACGGGCTGGCCTCGCCCCTGTCCTCACTTGAGGACACTTGGCCGCTGCTCACAAAGCTCTTGGACCCTGCCCACAACGTCCAGTGCGGCTCACAGCCCTCTTCTGCCCATTTCCAGTCCAAACCATTCCTAGCTGCCGGGGGGGCTGCGGCCCCACCAGGGATATCTGCTTCCAAACGGGCACAGTGTGCATCTTTCCACCTTTATGTCCATCCTGGACTGAACCCCTAAACCTCAGCTTTCCCTTTACCCCCTCCGCGGCACTGGGTATTACCGCAGAGCGCAGGAACGGAGCGCGACGGCACCCACCCACCATCCCTGGACTCTGCCTAATTCTGCCCTCGGTTCCTTGAACCCGGCTTCACCCCTCCTCCAGGGTCTCTGCAGGGCCCCCTCCTGCCCTCAGTGCCCTAGTGGCCTTTTCAGAGCTGTGTCTCCTCCCCATGGCACAGCCACGCCAGTCAACCGCTCCGCACCCTCACCCCACCCCTAGCAGCCACCCTTGGTGGTCACCCCCACCTGCCTCTCCAGGACAGAGCCCCCCTCCTGACGGCTCCTCCCACCGACGCGCTGGGCACGGCGACCCTTCCACCTGCCCACTCGGGCGGCTGGAGTCCGAGCAGAAGGCGGGGCTCCAGAGCCAGAGCCCGGGTCCCGGCCCGGGGCTCTCCGCCACGTGACCTCGGGCTCACGGCTTCCGTCCGACGAAGAAAGCACAGGCGAGGCCCTGGGAAGCGACCCATCGGGCGCCTTCCGGCTGGTCAGTCCCGCGGACCCCAGCACCGGCCGTGTGCCCTGCGGGAGCCCCACGCCGGCGCCCCGGTACCTCACACGCAGGACCGAGGGGTTCTCCGCCCCGGACAGCCCCTCCCCAACCCCTCACGCCCCGGCCGCAGGCTCACGGCCCCCGCGGAAAGGCCCAGTCCCACCGGCCGGCTGCCCAACCGCAGGCGCGCCGGGACACAGGCGGCCCCGCAGCTCCTCGGGCAGCCCACCGCCCCCGCCACAGCCCGGCCGGCGCGTCCAGGACGGCAAGCCCCGGCGCGTGCCGCACGGAGGCCCCCAAGGGCCAGCACCCTCCGCCCCGAGGCGGCACCCGCGCTCGTCCCACAGGAGCGCCGCGCCCCGGGTCCCCCCGCAGGAGGCCAGGGACGCCGGCGCCGCTCCCCTTCCAAGGCGGAAGCGCCGCAAGGGCGAACCGCTCGGGGTCGGCGGGCCTCCCGGCCGCCGCCGCCACGCAACACGCTCGCGAGCCTCACCCTCCGCGGCGCCGCTGGCCACGAGGAGGCAGGCGGGCCGGCTCGGGAGTCGCTCGGACGCCATGGCACCTGCCAGAGCCGGCGCGGCTTGCGCGTGCGCGTGCGCGCGGGGGGGGGGGGGTGCCGGGAAACGCCGGTCACGTGCTACGGCGCCTGGAGGTGGGGCCACGGGCAGCGCTGGGCGCATGCGCCGTTCCTCCTCTTGCCCGGAGCCGCCCCCTAGCACGGTTCCGGGGCGGGCGGTGCCGGCAGGGTGTGGGGCGTCGCCCGGGGCTGGGGGGCTGGGGGGCGGTGTCGGGAGGGCAGCGGGTAGGTGCGGGAAGCGGGCCGGGGGCCGCCGGGGCGGGGGGCGGGGGGAGAGGCTGGGGGTCGTGCTGGCGGGGCTCGGAGCTTGGCCCCAGGGCGGCGGGACACCGCGTGGGCCAACCTCCCCGGCCCGACGCCTCTGTAGCCTTTAGCAGACCCCTGGCCCGGCCCCTGGTCGCAGTCAGGGGCCTCCCCTTTCCGTCGTCCCTTGGGACAGGCGCGCGCAGCGGGAGAGAGGACCCCACCCGTGAACGAGGGTGCCCGTCCCGTGGGTGATGGTCCCTGCCCCGTGGATCTGGGCACTTTACCCTCGATCACTGAGAGTCTGGAGACACAGCATGGAATGCCCGAGGCAAAGCGCCCTCCCAAGGGGGCTCACGTCCTGCCGGTGGGGGCTTCGCACAGGGGTTCACCGGTGACCGCCGTGGAGTGGGCCGGCCAGCCGGGAGGGGGTGGGAGGGGGGCCAGCTCAGTCGGGAAGGTGGGAGGCCAGGAGTTTAAGGAGGCCACTCCCCTGGGGCAGAGAGGGTAGGGCTGCCGCGGTGGGGGCTTGTGTGGGCAGGGGTGGGAGTCTGGAGATCAGGGAGGGGTCTGCGGGTGTCTGCCGGCGCAGGAGGGATGGGTTCTGCCTCCAGGATGGTTGTGGGGAGACAGAGGCATCCAGGATCGCTGGGGTTCAGCTGAGTCCCTGGAAGAGTCTGGGTGTCCCTTCCTGAGATGGTTCTAGATGCTGAGTCTGGCGAGGAAGTCGGGTGCCGTCGGGCTGCGTCTGGAGCACGGCTTCCACTGACTGTCTGGGAGCCGCACGGCTCGGCTGCAGACTGCTAGGCGCTCTCTAAGGCCTGGGCCTGGGAGAAGGGAGGCCGGTAGAGGGCCACAGGCTGGTGGTAAAGAGGAACAGACCCACCCCTTGGCCCCCACAGGCCACTTTCCAGGACCCGGTGCTTCAGGCAATAGGGTTTCCTTGAGGTCCAGCCAGCCTCAGTTCTGACTAAAGAAACCTTTGTCGTGGGTAAAAATGCCAAAGTGGCCGAGGCCAGGCCAAGACCTCTCCTGGGCACACCTACCCCCATGACCACCAGCTCTGTCCTCTGCCTGGCAAGGCCGCTCGCTCCCACGGCTCCTGACTACCAGCAACCCCCAACCTCAACAGGACCCTTCTATTAAGAGTGAGGCAGAAGCTGGGGGCTCCCGGCATTGGTAGGGCCTCAGGACAGGGGACAGGAGCCGTGTGGTGGGTGGAGGACTTTGGATGGAGACCCACAAGCCTGAGGTCATAGGCTAGGCCTAGCCACAGAAAGAGCTTTCTGGGTTTAGGAGGGCTCCCCACGTGGGCATTCGTGGGATCCAGAGGCTGGAGATGCCAGGCTGCAGCAGCGGCCACGGGACCATCCTGCAGGCCCAGCCCAGGGCCGCCTGACACCTACCTTCTCTTGCATCACAGAACTTCATTAGGCCGCGCTGCTCCCCTTTGCCACTAAGAGGGCAGACACGGTAGCTGGCCCGTGGCCCTGTACCATGGGGCTGATGCGTGCACAAGTGGGAGCGTGCACAAGTGTGCTCCTGTGCTCAGAGGCGGCATGCACTCCACTGTACACCCAAGTCCTTGCAGAACGCTTGCCGGATGGCCCCACCTGCCTGAGCGGGCTGACGGCCGAACCCGTGTCCTGTGTGTGTCACTCCAACCCCAGCCCGGGGCAGTACGTTTGCCTGGGTCAGTGGCTCCCAGCACACGCAAGGCTGTGAGGGTCCAGGTAGCTCGTGGCATCTGGAGTTGGGGTGGGCAGGCTCCACGGGGGCAGGTGTGGTGGTATGGGGTCTTGGTCCGGGTCTGGCAGTGGCCTGCCTCTCTATGTGTGCCCCTGTGGGCAATGAGGACTGGACGCAAAAGAGCCAGAGGCCCCATCATGGTGACTGGGGTTAGCCCTTAGCAGGGCTGCCCCCGACGCGAGGCTGTATCTGTTGTCCTCTTTACCCACACAGTCCTGCTGGCTTGTCTCCCACTGCCTGAGTGGGTTCCCGTCCCAGTGAGTCGGCCCCTTGCCCCTCCTGCCCCCTCAACCCTGGCAGGCGAGGAGGGGGATGCTCCTGCGGCCCTGCCTTGGGCAGGATTAGGGCTCCCGCAGGCGGATCAATGGGCAGTTAGCTCTCCCTCCCAGGGCAGAGCCCAGGAGAGCCTGAGGGACGGCTCTGCACCCTGGCCACGTCTGGATGGCTGTCTCCTGGGAAGGGTCCAGGCCTCCCCCTCCAGAGCCCCCTCGTCACAGCTGAGGCCCTGAGGTGTAGGGCTCGTGGGCACGGAGTTCTAGGGCATCAGCCAATAGTGACTGCCCAGGAGGGGAAGGGAAGGGCCAGCCCTGGGGCCCCAGGGCTCTGCTGCTGTGGAGTGATGCCCCTGAACCCGGGGTTTTGCTTTTGCTCAGGGACCCTGAGACTTGAGGTGCAGGGTGTCCCATGACATGTTCTCAAGCGCCAGTCGGGTTCGCGGTCTCATTCCGGTCTGCAGACCGCTCCAGATGGAGCAAGGATAGCTGGGGGCCTTCCCGGGGGCCTTTCCAGGCAATACAGAGTCTCAGGACCCCTGGCTCTCTTCCTTCCTTTCCAGAGTGTGCCTGAGCCGGTCCCCCAGGGAGCCTTCTCACTTGCTTCTCCCTCTGAAATGCTGGAGCTTCTCTTTGTCTGGCGAACTCCTAACTGTCCTTCAAAGCTCCTGGGCACCAGAGGCACCATTTGCCCTGTGCTCCCTTTCTGAGAAACCCCCCTAAACTCACAGGGCTTCCCTGAGTGCCCCCCCCCCCCGCACCATTAGGTGAGCCTGACCACTGGGTGGACCTCAGACAGGAGACCTGGGACAGGGCTCTCTCTCAGGGCTGGTGTTTCATGGGCAGCCCTGCCGGCCAGCCTGCTAGCCAGGGGACCCGTGTCCTGGGCCCCAGATTCATCCCTCTTTCCAGCAGTGCTCAGGCTTCGGGCACTTTGGCTGGGGCCGGGGGTGGGATCCGGAGACTTAGAGCCCAAGCTCTTAGACCCTGAACCAGTTAGCAGAGGGTGGCCTCCACTAAGGGCGAGGGGCTGTGGAAGGCAGGGCAGTGGGCGGGGAGCACCGGGGTCCCTTCACCTCCATCGCATAGGGCGAGGTGTGGCCCAAAGATGTTGGCCAAGTGGGCAGGCAGTTTGGTGGCCTGGAGTGGGGTGATACGGCAGGGAGGCTGGCCGCGTCCCGCCCAGGACATTAGGACAGGTCTCCGGGCATAGGTGGGAGGGTCCACAGGAGGGTCCGAATGGGCTTCCCCTCAAACACACCTCCAGGTACCACTGTGCTGGTTGGGGGGCAACGGCCACCCACACTCAGCCTTTCTTCCCGCTGGCAAGAGATGGGTCCCAACGATGTCACTGCAGCACCCTCCGCAGGACTGCAGGGGCCGAGCAGCTGTCCTGCCCTGCCAGTTGACCCTGAGCTGAGGTGGGCAGGTGGACACGGCTCGCCAACCCTCTGACGGCAGACCTCCCTGCGCCAGAGACACCGGGCCAAGATGTCCGGGCACGCCAGAAGCAGCCGCTGGGACACGGGGAGCCTCTGCCTGTCCAGCCCAGGGGCTAGGGGTGAGGTCAGGGAGGCCCTAGCTGGGGAGCTGGGGGTGGGCACTGAAGATCCAGGCGTCAGAGAGGACTGGCCCGCAGCAGCTGGTGTCAGTCCCCGGAGCCAGGTTCTCTGCCACCGGTGCCTTCGGGGGGGTATCGGTCACTCTGCCCCCGTGATGGAAGAGAGGTTCCAGAGGACCCCACTTAGCCCCAGGCCCTTCTCTGTGGGGGAAGGCAGGGTCTGGAGACAGCGGCCAGCTCCACTCCCTGGTCACGCCAAGAATGTGTTCCAGGATGGGAGTCCCCAGAGACGGACAGCACGCTCGGGAGGGAAGGGGTGCTAGAGAGAAAAACGACGAGAAGCCCCGCCACATGCCTCTTCTGCGTCCTTATAACCCTGACCACCCGTGCCCTCCGAAGCCCACGTGTGGCGCAACGTGCCACAGCCTGGCAACGGGAAGATATCAGGTCCCGGTACCGGGGTCTCTGGGGAGTCCCTGTGGTGCCCAGGCAGGGGACACCTCTGTCCCAGGACATGATGCTCCCACCTGATTTTTCCTGATGGCCTTGAAAATCTGATTGTATTTATATTACGTACTTTTTTTTTTAAGATTTTGTTAATTTATGACAGAGACAGCGAGAGAGGGAGAAGCAGTCCTCCCGCTGAGCAGGAAGCCCGACTCCCAGACACCCTGTAGTACCTACTTCTTTAAAAAAGATTGTTTAGGGGCACCTGGGGGGCTCAGTGTGTTAAGCCTCTCCCTTCGCCTCAGGTCATGGTCTCAGGGTCGAGGGATTGAGCGCTGCATCCGGCTCTCTGCTCCTACTCGGAAGGGAGCCTGCTCCCCCCCTCGTCCCCTCTCCCCTCTCCTCTCTCCTCCCCCCTCCTGCTCACTCAGCTCCTTCCTGATGTCAGTATCTTGTCTTTCTCTCCCAAAACCAAAAACCAGCCCTGGACATCTCTAAGAGTTTGCTTATTTTGGAAAGGTCCCTACTCAGGTTTGGGAGCACAGTGGGACGGAAGCTGAGCATCCAAACCCCACATGGGCCCCCGAGACCCAGTTAAGCTAGTCTCACGTTGCCAGGGAGGGGATTCCAGGAACTGAGTGTGCATGGGAAATCAGAAATAAAGAAACGGGCGCCTGGGGGGCTCAGTGTGTTAAAGCCTTTGCCTTCAGCTCAGGTTGTGATCCCGGGGTCCTGGGATCGAGCCCCGTTTCGGGTTCTCTGCCCAGCAGGGAGCCTGCTTACACGCCCCCCCCCCCCCCCGCCTACTTGTGATCTCTGTCAAATAAATAAATAAAGTCTTAAAAAAAAAAGAGAGAAAGAAACGAGATCATCACCAACTGCTACCCTAAAGCTACCCTGACAGGTGGCCGGGGTTAGCCGACCCCAGGCTCTGCACAGGCCCGGTTGTGCTGGGAAGTGAGAGGCGGAGGCCACAGCAGGCCAGCGGGAACCGTCCACCTCCTGGGCTCCCTGGGACCAGCTGATGGAAAAGAAGTAACTTTGGATCTCCAGCTTATTCACACACAAAACCTAAGGTCCACAGATAGGCTGAGACACAACGTGTACTAAACATGTGCAAAGGCCAAGCGTGTTAGCCTGGAAGGAGGAAGAGCTCCTTCCTTCCGACCGCGATTTCCAGAGCGCACGCGGTAAGGGGCAGGGGAGTCCCACGTGATGACCTCGGACTTCACAACTTCTGCGCTCAGGATACAAGGCAAAAGGGAAGCCAGCTGCTGGGTAGAGACGTCCGCGTGTGACAGAGGCTCGGTTGGCACAACGAGCGGAGAAGTCCTCCCAGTAAATGAGAAGGCACTCCGTCCCGCAGAAAAACGGCAAGTGGCCTCAAGAAGAAGAATCACAAAAGGCCCAAATAGCCAGGAAGTTTGTGAAAAGAAGTACCTTAGAGCCGTGCAGAGAGAAACAACCAGAAGAGGCGGCTGGCCTCACTCGGACGCGCACAGTCTGCAGCGTTTCCCCTGCCCGGTGTGGGGGGAGCAGGGCCCTGGGCTCGGGCGGAGCAGCACCCGGAGGAGGCGCGGCAGGGTCTTGGCGAGAGGAGCACGACCCGTCCACGGCAGCAGCAACTCACCGCAGTGGGAAGGGGGAAGCAGCGAAGTGTTGGTCGACGGACAAGCGGGTGAACAAAATGTGGTTTATCCGCACGACGGAGCACAACGCAGCCTCAGGAAGGAAGAGAGCTCAGGTGCCTGCCCTAGTGCGCATGGAGCTGGGGGACATGGTGCGGAGTGAAACAGGCCGGACACAGGGACACATACTGCAGGATCCCACCCAGATGGGGTCCCTAGAGTCTCCAGATTCGCAGGGACAGAGAGTGGACGGAGGCGCCAAGGCCTGGGGAGGGATGGGGGTCAGGGTCTCAGGGGGAAGTTTTCCATCTGAGAAGCTGGAAAGTCCTGGACATGGTCGGTGGGGACGGCTGCACGACGGGAATGCGCTTCGTGCCTGAGACACGCACTTGATGTGGCCAAGGTGGCTAATTTTGTCTTCTGTGTATTCTACCACAATAAAACAAAAACAATACAACAAAAACCAAAAAAAGGGAAAAAAAGATAGGTTTGCAGCCCACGCACAACCCACCCTAAAGACACCGGGCACACGGGGCGTTACAAGGGTTTCCGTCACTGCTCTATTTGGAAACAAGCTCAGCGTCCTGTGAATTGGCGAGCAAGGCGGGGCGGGGGCCTCTAAAATATCAGGGGGGTTGTTTCCAAGACGCGAGCCACCGAACGGAGACAGTGGGCGAGGGGACTGCACAGCCGAGGGTGGGTGGTCTGGGGAGCACCGCAGCAGCCTCGGCACCTGCGGGGCAAGGGGGCTGGAGGCTGGACCCTTGGGCCAGGTCTGCTCCGCGGCAGCCCACCTTGTGTGGCCGGCTCTGGCCCGGTAGCTCAGGGACCGGAGGAGCTGGCGGTGTGGGGGTCAGGAGGAGGTCCCAGGACTCGGAGGAGGCACATGTCTGGACAAGGCTGTCAACCCCGTTTTGGACCTTCTCACTCCAAGGAAGTTCTCCGGACTTGCCTGGGCCTGATATGCGGGCACGGGGAGTGGGTGTGCCACGCTGGGAGGGTGAGTGCCAGGAAAAGAAGGGAGGGGCGTGCCCCCAACATGTCAGCTGCAAGAGACTGGGGACAGGAGGGGGCCAGGGGGCCAGAGCCTACAGCGGCAGGAGTGCTTCTGGGCCCAGTAGGGCCTTGCTTTCCCAGACCCTGCCCTACAGCCCTGCGCGCAGCTGGGGGCGCAGGCAGACAGACTAGTCGGCCACCTGGTCAGAGCGGGCTCAGCGAGCTGCGGGCTACGGGGTGGCAAGGGGAAAGCCCATCTCCCCAGTCTCCTCCATGCCCCGCACAGATGGGGAGCTCACCAGCGACAGCGATGGAGAGACACCCCCTGGCCTCAGATGCCAGAGCAAGTTCTGTCCCCACCCCCATGCCCTTACTGCTCCAGTCCCAGCCCTGCCCCGTGCACTGTGCCTGGGGCCTGGGGGCAGGAGTCCATCTCGGGCCAGGCCGGCAGGAAGGCCTGGCTGTGCTGGTATGGGACGGGGCAGGGTCTGGGTTCAAAGGCATGGGGGTGGCTGGGGGGGGCGGTGGACGGTGGCACCTGGAGCTCCCTACTCCTCCCGGGAAAGCCTGGTGCTGTGGCTGAGACCACCTCCCACATCTCACTGGGAAGTCCTTGCCGTTCCCTGTCCCAGGGAGGCGAGACGCCAGCCCAGCCATTAGACCAGTTTATTTCAGACTCAGCCCCCACTCAGGCCCGGGGTTCCAGGGTGGGCTGCCCAGGCGAGGACGTGTCAGCGCCCACAGTGCCCGCGGGTACCGTGCCGCGGGCCAAGCCGGGCTCCGCGCTGAGGAGGGGCTGCACAGCAGTCTCCTTCCCTCCCTCCCTCCACAGCGGGGCAGTGGGTGCGGGTCCGCCAAGCTCCTGTGTTACTGCATTTATACGCTTGTTAGAATCTAAGGACGCTGGGTGAGGTGGGAGGGGCGGTGCACGGGGGCAGGGCCAGCGCAGCCACTGGGTGGGTCCTCCTTGACCACCGCCCCCGTGCCCGGCCGCCCTGCCAGGCTCTCGGATGCCCCAGGGCAGAAGTGCTGTGGGGCCAGCCGCGGCCGCTCCCCTGGGGCACAGGGTAGAAGGTGAACGGTGGGAGCACCCCCAGACCGGCCTTTGTCCACCCAGCCAGGGCGCAGTGGCGGAGAGAGGTGGCAGGGAAGTTCTGCCACTGTGAAGGCTTGATTCGGGTCACCCCACCGCCCTGGCCCTACCCACCGGACCCCCCAACCCTGCCCAGCTACAAACAAAGAGCAGAAATGGGGAGAGTGAAACAGCCATACCCTTTAATGTCCCCACGTGGGCCGGGCCCTCGTCAGAGCCCCTCCCGGACCCCTACCCAGCCCTGGCTGCCAGGAAGCGCAGGGGACCCCTGGGGCCGCTGGGGCCTGGCCAGGTGGGCCGTAATCAAGGTCCTCTCTTCCCCCTGCCCCCCAGTACCCTGGCCACAGCAAAGACCCCTCCCCCGTGCTATGGCTCCTCCTCTGCTGCGCAGGAAACCCGAGCCTGGGAGGGGGACGTGCTGGGGGCCGGCGAGCGGGCTGGGTTTCCACGGCTGGGGGCCTGTCTGCGTCTGTCCCTCTGCGTGTGTGGGGTATGTGTGTCTATAAGGTGTGCACGTACAGATGTGTGGGTAACTGGGGGAGCTCGGCATGCACTAGGCTCCTGAGATCTGTACAGGAAGTGGCTGTGCCCCGACCTGGGCACGAGCCATCATTTTTTCCGGGCCAGGAAGGCCACACCAAGAATTAGGGCTACGGCGGCCACGGCCACACCCCCAGCCACAAGCAAGGGGGTCATGTTCTCAAAGGGGCAAGGGCCTCGGCCCCCCGGGGCTCCGCTGGGGGCTTCACCCTCCTCAGCCCCATCCCCAGGGCCCTTGGGCTCGGTGGCGGCATCGGGGCTGCTGGGGGCCGCAGGGGCTGGCTTCAGGTTACTGTGGTTATTGAGAAGGGTAGGGTCTGCTTTGGCCGGGGTCTTCTTGGCCGCTGGTGGTGTGGGGGCCGCGGGAGACTCCTGCTTCTCTGCTTGGGTCTCCTTCTTCCCAGGCTTAGCTGAAGGGGCCTTTCCATCTGCAGCTGGTGGGGCTCTGGCCTCAGCAGCGGCCTGTGGAGCCTTGGTGTCTGGCTTGGGGCTGCTGGTCGCCTTTCCCCTGGACTCCATGCCGGGTGGTGCTGGAAGGCTACGTGGGGTGTGCGTGGACAGACAGGCAGCTGGAACTCAGTGGCTCAGGACAGCTCACCCCTGGGCATTATCCGGGCCTGGGGAGAGACACAATGAGGCCACGGCAGGAGACTCAGCCCGCCTGCTTAGCTCCCTACCATCCTGGACCACCCTCCACCCAGAAGACCCCACTCAGCATGTGCTCCCAGGGCTTGATCTCCAGCCGTCCCCCACCACTCCCTGAGAAGCCCCTCAAACCACACAGGCAGATCCTGTTGGCCCTGAACCGGCCGGGGGTACGGCACGAGACTAGCCATCCACACGATGGTCCTGGCCATGCCTGTGCTATTTCCATCTGCCCTGGACGGGGCAGTGAGAGGAGGCTATGCGGTCAGTGGAGGGCGTGGCAGCTATGGCGTGCCTGGGCAGAACCAAGAGTGCACCTGCTTGGAAGGACTGGGTCCCGGTGGAGGGGGGCAGGGCAGGAACCCAGAGTCTGGGCTCCGTGGTGTCGGTGGGGTGGGAAGAGCCCCAGGCTGCCAGAACTGGGTACAGCACACCTCAAGTGTTTCCCCGGGAGGCTGGAGAAGCCAGGCCGGCAGGCAGCGACAGGCCCTGTGCCTCCAGGCAAGCCATCTGCCCCTCTCCAGCTCCTGGTACCCACCCCCAAGACCAGCTTTCTCTGCTCCAGTTCAAGGGCAGGGAGTCCTTTCTGAGTCTGGGCTGTGCCCGCTTCTGGGGCAAGAGCGGTGGGGGGGGGGGGTACCCTGGTGTGAGCCTGGTGTGGACATACGCCATGCCCGTCCGCCTCAGCATCCTTGAGCCTGGGCCAGGGCAGAGGATGGGGGTTCCAGACTATAGAAAAAGCCTGGCCCCGATCCTCTATGTTTGAGTCGGGCTGGGCCTGAGCCATCTCTCTCTAAAGACCTAGACACCCCCTGTCTGTGTCTCCTCCGAGGAGATTCGTACCCCTCGCCCCACCAAGGAAAGGGAGCACATGTGGGAAGCAGTGGCCCTTGTTTTCCACCCAGGCCGGGAACACTAACCACACCTGAAGGTCACCTGTAGGTCACAGCATAGCGGGGCGTCCCAGTGAGCAGCCCAGCTGCTGCCCCATTTCTCACGGAGTCCCAGCAGCCCCTCAACCCCTGCTGTTCTGGATGGGCACCCAGCTGCTGGGGGTCAAGTTTGCAAAGGGCAGGTGGTCTCCTGCCCGCCCCCCTGCCAAGCCCCTGTTATTTTTGGTTCACACTGACGTCAGCCAGTGCCCCCTCCCCTTCCCAGGAGCCGCCGGGCTGGAGAGAGCCGGGGGCCCAGCGTGCGCCCCCAGTGACCTTCAAGGCGGGAGCCGCCCACTCGCCCCGCGGGGCCGCCCCGTCCCACCGCCGGCCCCAGGCCCCGGATCCCCGCTGTCTTACGCTGCTGCTCCCGGCGCTCCCCGCTCGGCGCTGCGCGCTCTCCACCGGGCCAGGGCGGGCGGCGGCTGCGGCGGCGGCTGCGGGGACTGGGAGTTTCCCACAATGCCCTGTTCCCGGCGCCGCACGCCCAGGAGGCGGGGCCCCATCCCACCGGCCCCGCCCCTTCGGCCGTCCGGGCGCCCCCGCGCCGGGCTCCCCTTTGGATCCCAAGGGCGGCCTGCAGCCAGGGGGCGGGGGGGCCGCCCTTCCCGCCCCTGCGCCCCGGCCCGTGCGGGAGTCTGCCGGCCCCCCGCCCGGCCCCGCTCTGGGCCCCGCGCCGGCCCGCGGGAGGGAGGCCGGAGGCCGGGCTGCAGGACAGGGGAGCCGGCTCCCCGGAGAGGCCACCCTCCCGCCTCCCCCAGCAGAGCCGGAGACGAGCTGTCTACTTAGAATATTTATTTATCTTCTCACAGGACAAGACACAAAAAGTTACAACTTCTTAAAACTCTTCCAAAGAAAAAATATAATTCTGTAAGCAGCAGCAGCTTCCAAGGTACAGATGTGGCGGGAGAGGGCAGCTCCCAGGAACCGTGAACTGGGGGGCCCAGGCCTGAGCCCCAGGTAGTGTCACCGGGAAGGGGCCTCCGAGGACGGGCCCGGGTGGGGGTACACAGCACCAGCACATCAGATCATCACCGACACAATCACGTGGCCTGGGGCGGGGCGGCCGCTCTGATTCACGACACCAACCGAGGGGGCGGTCCGGTCCGGGAGGTCCGAGCTTACGGAGTGTGGTCAGCGGCCTCAGCAGAGGCGAGGGGGGGGAGTAGGGCGGGCCCGGAGGGCTGAGGGAGCAGGTGCTCTCCCGGGAAATAGAGCAGGTACCCCCAGGCTCCGTACTGGTCCTCATGTCTGCCCTCCCCACTGGCCAGTCCTGGCGCCAGAGGATGGGGGGTCTCAGAAGAGGGGCTTGCTGAGGTGCAAGGACCACGCTGGGAAAATAAATGCCTGAATGGGGTCAGAGAGGAGCCCAGGGCGCACACAGCACAAACACACACACACATTGCCTGGCCATGAGGGTAAAGCCCGCAGCCACTCACCCCTGCCCCCAGCCAAGAGGCCAGGCCAGCGGAAGGCTGGTGGACACAAACTGCTCCCCAGAACATTTGCACACGCACGCGGACCTCACACGCTACATGCCTCCACCTTGGGGTGAGGGTAGAGAAGCCCACCAGGAGGGGTGCTGGGTCCCACAGTGGAGTGAGGGCGCTTGCCCTGGGAGTCAGAACTCAGTGTGACCTGCCTGGGACTCCTGGCTCAGTATGGGGGGGCAGGAGACCCCAATCCCCCTGCAAGGCTGGCTGGGGGGCAAAATGGAGTCCTGGCCAGGTAGAGAAGGACAGCAGCAGGGGAGGCTGGACGGATGGACAGAGGGATGGACACAGCACTTGTGCTCGGCAAGTTAATAAATAGGTTTGTGCGGGGTCCCCTTCGTAGACTAGGGGCCAAGCCTTGGGGACGAGAGCTGGTAGACTGGAGGGTAGGGTCCCGCTTGCTCCGCCCAGGCCTGGGCGCCCCAGCCCAGAGACCAGCTCTGTCCCTGGGGGCGTTCAGGCCGGGGCGGGGCTGTGGCAGGGGCTGGCTCCAGGAATGTAAAGATTTCTGCATTTTCTACATAAATAAGACATTGATCCCAGTGGTCGTGCAGGCAGGACCCCACGGGGGCCACTGTGTGCACCACCCATGTGGACCCTGCACCCCTTCCTCTGCTCCCCCCGTCCACGTGAGAAGGGTGGGAAGAGACTGTCTCCTGCTCAGTCCCCGGCAGGCCCCCTGGCTCCAGCCCCGCTCTGGTCCCACTCGGCTGGAGGGAGCGGCCGGCCCCTGAGCTCAGTGCTGGGGTCGCTGCAGCAGCTCCAGCAAGGTCTCTGCGATGCCCAAGAAGTAGACCACTTGAGCGATGCCGAACAGTGGGGCGATGACCAGGGCGCGGCAGTAGGCGCCCTTTAGGAAGGCTGTGGGGCCTTCGTGCCTCAGGATCTTCCTGCAGGGGGAGGGTGGTCAGGGCTGCTGCCGGCCCACCTCCCGCCCCGGGGCCATCCCACCTGGCACAGTCCAGGAAGCCCCAGGAGGGGGGTCAGGGCTGCTGCGCGGCCCACCTCCCATCCCCCGCCCCGGGGCCATCCCACCTGGCACAGTCCAGGAAGCCTGTGTAGGTGTCCTCGTTGACACCGCGCTGCAGCGACTGGAGTCTGGTCTTCACCACTGCGGGGAGGGGGGTGGGGCAGGTCAGTGTGGGGCCCAGCCCGCCTCCACCACCACCCCGCGCCCCCCCCCCGGGGCACTGACCATCACAGGGGTTGACAGCCACAGCGGCCGCACTCCCAGCCGCACAGCCAGCCAGAAAGGACACGTAGAAAGGAGCCTTCTCCCCCGATGCGGGCCGGCCCAGCTGGTTCAGGTTGGCAAAGAGGGGGAAGTAGACAATGGAGAAGGGGACGTCCCTGTGTGGGGAGGGAGGGACGCTGGTGACCTAGAAGTGCGTGGTGGGCAGGCCTCCCTCCTCCCGCCCTCACCGTCCCCCCCACCTGAGCAGCGTGGCCCCCAGGCCCTTGTAGAGACCGGCAATGCCCCGGGTCCGAAGCAGGTCCCGGGTCAGCTGAGTAGCTGTGGGCCGCGGGGTGGCCGGAGCCTCCACCGAGGGCTGGGCGCCCCCTTGGGCCGACAGCCGGGCCTGGGCATCCAGTATCTTCTTCTGGGCAGCTGGGGAGAGAAGGGATGGGCCTGCTGGCTCCCCTACTGGGGCAGGGGATGCGGCTCCAGCTGTCACCCCCACCCCCCAGCTCTCGGTCCCCCCCCACACCCTCACCGATGCGGCCCGCATCCTGAAGCTGGATCTTCAGCATCTCCATGGGGGTGGTCACGATCACCTGGCACGTGCCAGCCCCGCAGCCCGCCAGCATCTCCTTCGCCAGGGTCAGCTTCTGCCTGTGGAGAAGGGGTGAGGGCCGTGGTGCGGTGGCAGACCCAGACGCCTCCGCCGCCCCGGGGGGCTGCCTGCTGCCCCGGGCATGAGGGGGGGCTGGGAACGGGGAGGCGGTGCGGCCCTGCAGGGGTGCGGCACCCACCGGCTGCGGACACCCCTTCAGGCCCGCCAGCACCGGGCACCGAGCCCAGCAGACAGATGGCCCCCGAAGCAGGGCCTGGGAAAGGGGGGAGGACCGCAAAGGGCGGCTCAGAAGCTGCGGTTCGCAAGCACCCGAGGGGCTGCCCTCTCAGCCACACCCGCAGGGGACGGGAAAGTTGGTCAGTGTCCCCCCAGTCCCACCCTGGGGGCCTGGAGGCACCAGGACTCGGCATCTGCTTCCTTCCCGGTGCAGGAGGCAGTGAGGAGAGGGAGGTGGTGAGGGGCAGACAGCTGCCCTTTGGGGCTGTCTTTTGTCCGGAGGCACAGCCCCCTCCCCTGCATGACCTTGGCTCACAGCCCCTCACCCGTCCTTGGAGAGCTGATATCGAAAGAAGTCGTTAGCAGCCAGCTTGATGGCCTTCTCAGGGGTGACGAGGGTCAGGTTCACAGCAGCTCCTGTGGGGCATGGGGCATGGGGGAGCGCGGGCAGGTCAGTGACGCAGGCTGGGGAGGCTCTCAGCCAGCTCGAGCCTCCAGCTGGCAAAGCCCCACCCCAGTCACTCCTTGGCTCCCCTCCTGCCCTCTCACCCACATTGGTGCCAGACGGGGCAGGACTGGGCAGGGGCAGGGGCAGGGCCTCCTCTGGGCACTCCCCTCAGCCTTCCTGCGTGATGGACCCATTCTGGCCTCCCTGAGGAATCCCTCCCCTGGAGGACCCCGGCCCTGGGTGAGCAAGAGCAGAGGGAGGCAGTGGCAGGTCCTTCCGCACCAAGTCTGGGCAAAACCAGGCTTGGGGACTGCCCGCTAAGCGGCTTTGCGGTTGCGCCCCACGCCCTCCCCTCCCGTCTCCCCGCACAGATGGAGTCCCACCTGCCCCAGAAGCAGGGGAGAAGCCTGCCATCGCACAGGAAAGACACTTCGTCCTGCCACGATGGCCTCTGCAGCAGGCGAGGGGAGGGGCTGGGGGGGGGGAGGGGCTGAGCGGGGGGGGGGGGGGGGAGCTGCTGAGAACCACCCCGCCCTGGAGAGCCCGGCCGTGCCATCCAACCAGCACCCAGGGCCGACTGGCCACAGCAGGCACCGGCAGGCCATCCTGCCTGGCTCTGCCAGCGGCCTCTGAGGCTGCAGGAGCGGCCCCCCACCCACCCGGTCCCCAGCCTCACCGCGGTACATGCCGAAGTAGCCCTCCGAGCGGATGGTCTTGATGAGGCAGTCAGACCTGCAGCCAAGACGGGGAGGGTGAGCCAGGGGGCTGGCGGCAGCTCACGCCCTAACCCAGACCTGCGCTTCCCAGGCCAGCCCCGGCCTCAGTTTCCCATCTGGTCTATCAGGGCGGGGGACGCAGGAGCAGGACTGGAGTCGAGCCGCAGGCTGTCCCCCCAACCTGGCTCCAGCCCCATGCCCATCGGGCCGCTCACATGCTGCTGTACAGGCGCTGGCCATTCTGCTGGTTCTGAAGCCTCGTCTTGGCCAGGTCGATGGGGAACACGCAGGTGACCCCGATCAGCCCGGCGATGCCGCCATTGATGAGCTTGGCTGGCAGACTGTGGGAGCAGAGTGGGGGGTCAGGACCGCACACGGGGTGGGGCGGGGCAGGGCGGGGCCAAGAGCCAAGGCAGGGTCACATTCTGACCTGATCTGCTTATCGGCCATTGAACTTCGAGCACCCAGGTAGCCAGCCGGGGAAGACAGGGGTGGCGGCGGGCGGAGCGTGGGTGGGACAGAGGGGGAAGGGGCGGTCCTCCACTTTCCGGGGAATTTCAAAACCAGCGCTTCTGTTCTAGAAGAGGGTACGGGAATCAGAGGAAGGAGGAAAAGACCACTCAGAGGCACACCAGGGAAATAAGCTTCCCCCCCAGGTCTTATGCAAGGGCACTGAGCCCCTCACTCACCCGCGGCCCCATCCCCAGGGCCACCCAGCTTCCCCTCAAGGCGCCCCCGCCCCCGCCCCGTGCGGCCTCCCAGCTGGCCTTGCTCACGCTCACACACACTCACGTGCACACTGAACGCGCACAGGAGCGCACCCTGCCTTTAAAGGGCCAGGCGCCTCCCGGGCAGTGAATCCGCCAGCCAGGCAGGTCGACCACGGACCGCGGTGACCCCCTCTTCTTTGGGCAGCTGCAGCTGGCGCCTGCCCCCTTCAGGATGGAGGCCGGAGGTGCTGAGGAGCCCCCCAACCTGGGCTCAGCTCACAGCTACCCAGGAAGATGCTGCCGCGCCAGGTGCAGCCCCCTCCACGGCTCCCACGGACCCCAGACAGCCCCTCCGGTCGGAGAAGCACTTGGCTCACTCACACCCAGCCCAGCACCCACCCTCCTGCCCACCCTTTCCAGGAGTCCCACTCCCAGGCAGACACAGACGCACACGCACAGACCGGGTCCTCTGGAAGCACAGGGTAGGGGGCAGCTGGGAAGGGGACACCGGACTCAGGCTCCCTGGGGTTAGTTCCCCGACCCACTCTAGGGGTTGGGGGAGATGGGGCCCCTCTCACTAAGGACAGGCCAGAGCCAGAGCCAGCCTCCGGAGCCTCCTGTCCTGGGCCTCCCAGAGTCCCAGAGCCCCCCTCCCCGCTGCCTCTTCCCCTGGCCCCCTCAGAGGCCAGCTGCCTCGGGCTCTTACCCACAGCACTGCCGCCCAGGGTCACCAGGCTGGCTCACGCCCCTCGTCCCTCTGAGGACCGGTGACCTTCACCTCAGCTTTCCCGGGCCATCTGTCCCTGTGTCCCTTGCCCCTCCAGCCGCACCGCCCCCGCAGGCCCCAACCCCTCTCACCCCGAGAGCACCTCTGAGACTACAGCCTACCGGGCTCACGGAGAAGACCCAGAGGCGGAGGGAAGGGCCCGCTGCGGGGATTGGCCGCTAGGCGGGGCGGGGCCGGCCTTGGTGTGTGTCTGGGGGGGGGGGGGACTTTCTCTTTCACTTTGGGCTGAGGCTCTCTGCCGCTGTGGGAGAAGGGATGGGAGGGGGCGTGACAACTTCTGAGAGCCACGGCCCCGCCTTGGACACCTGACCAGACCACAGGGCAGTGGACCTGACTCAGGCTGACCTAGCCAAGCCGGGGCAGCCGCCCATACGAACCCCAGCCCGAGGCTGCCGCGACCCTGGATGCCCTGTGAGTTCCCATCTGCAGCGCGCAGGCTGGATCTGCCTAGGGCTCTGGGACCCAGAGGATGGGGCGCGCTCTGTGCTCAGATCCTGTGTGTGGACAATCTGTCCCGTGGGGGTGGAGATGGGTCTGTGCCCACTCCGGTTCGTGAGACCTGTGTCTGTTGGGTGAAGACACACTTCATGGAAACAGCACTCTAGGACACAGGAAACAATACACGTCTATTAAAAAGCTAAGGTTGAGACGCCTGGGAGGCTTCTCCCTCTGCCCCTCCCCTGCTCCTGCTCTCTCTCTCTGTCTCTCAAATAAATAGACACTTTTAAAAAGGCCAAGGAGGGGCGCCTGGGTGGCTCGGTGGGTTAAGCCGCTGCCTTTGGCTTGGGTCATGATCTCAGGGTCCTGGGATCGAGTCCCGCATCCGGCTCTCTGCTCGGCCGGGGGCCTGCTTCCCTCTCTCTCTCTGCCTGCCTCTCTGCCTACCTGTGATCTCTTTCTGTCAAGTAAATAAATAAAATCTTTAAAAAATAAATAAATAAATAAAAAGGTCAGGGAAGGGGCACCTGGGTGGCTCAGTGGGTTAAGCCTCTCGGGTCATGATTTCAGGGTCCTGGGAACAAGCCCCGTATCAGGCTCTCTGCTTGGCGGGGAGCCTGCTTCCTCCTCTCCCTCTGCCTGTCTCTCTGCCTGCTTGTGATGTCTGTCAAATAAATTAAAAAATAAATCTTAAAAAAAAAAAAAAAAGGCCAGGGGGAGGATGGCTAGGTATCAAGAGGCCTGCGGCTGCCACCCAGGACTGCTCACCTGGCAGGTCCGGAGGGCACGGAATGGACACTCCCAGAGCCCTCTGCCCAGCCAAGGGGCCCCCGAAGCACACACCCAGGGCACCCATCCCCAGCACCACCTTCCCGCTGCCCTGGCCTGCGGATAAAAATCTGCCCTCTGAACTTCAGCCTGACTCTCCCTCCCTACCCCCACCTGGTGGACTGGCTACAGCCAGCTCAGTGGCCCAGGGCTGTCAGGGGCAGGGTCTCCCTGAGACCTAGCCCTGCCCTCCAGGGGCCTGAGGGAGCCCGCCTCCCTGAACGGTACTAGATCCCACCTCCCGCCCAGGGTGACGGACCCTGGGTGATGGGGGTCCTGGAAGTCAGACGGAGTGTCTAAGGTGAGGAAGGGAGCGGTTGTGTAGGGAAGAGGGGCAGGCCCAGGGACCCAGAGCCTGAGGAGACGTGAGTCTGGGGGCTCACGGGACATGCCTCAGGCCTCAGAACGGAGCAGGGAAGAGGGTCGGCTGGCTGACAGCAGTGAGAATGAAGGAGCTCCAGCTTGGGGAGACTGGCAAGGGGTCCACTGGACCCAGAACCCCCTCTGTCCGACCTCACTCTGCAGTTCCCACTCCCTGCTCAGCAGACCTCTGTGGATCGACCTCCCCGGCACCTCGTGTTGCCATGGAAACCCAGCCACCCCGGCGGGGGCTGTCAGCCCTCACTGCCCCCCCCATTTCTGCAGCCAGGTAAACTGAGGAAGGCAGGCAGTGGACAGCGCTGCCCACAGAGCTCAGCCACAGGATGCTGGGGCTCCTTCCAGACCCCCCAGGGGTAAAACCTCCCACAAATGAAGCCGCTGAGCTCCCCCGCCCCCCACGGAAGGCGATGGGGGCGACGATCAGAGCCTGGCACTGGCCGCCGGCTGCCCATTCAGTCTCGCCGCGTCCCTTCCCCCTGGGCGGGGGGGCGCTTTCCATCCTGTCGGAGGGGCCCCAACCCGCAAACAAAGGAGGCTTGCGGTGGGGGCTGCGGGCTCCAGCTCGGAGGCCGGCTCAGGCCCCTCGTCTCTCAGGAGGGGGTCCAGACGGGGCCCAGACGGTCACGCTGCCCCCGCCAGGCGATGGCGACTCCAGCCACGCACGTGTCCACACAAGCCCGGCGGGGTCCCACGTGTGCGCCCCCTCCCCCGCGGCCCGGCCTCCGCGTCTGGGTCTCTGGCCCCAGCTTCCCACCCCGTGGGGACACGTGTGCGCGGGGAGCGCGCCCGGCACCGCCCGGGGTCGAGCACGGCCTCCCACACCCGGGCGGCAGCCGGTCGGAGCATCGCCGGCCCCGGGACCTCCCCCGCTCCCCGCCCCGGAGCCGCCTCCTCGGGGCAGCTGTCACCCTCCCCGGCCGCCGCGGCGCCCCCGGCCGCTCCCCCCCACCCCCGCTCCCCGCAGCCGAGCCGCAGCCGGTGGGCGCAGCGGAAGGGAGAGGCCGGGCCGCCACTCACCGCGCGCTCTGCCGCCGCCGCCGCGCTCCCCTCCCCGCCGCGCCGCGCGCCCGGCTGCTGGCAGCGGAGGCGCGTCCGCTCTGCTCGGCGCTGCGCGCGCTCCGCCCCCTGCCCCCGGCCCTCGGCGAGCGGCCTCCGGCTCCCCCTCCCGGCCGCCGCGGCCACTGCGCCGGCCTGGCCGCAGCCGCGCGGGGCCCCAAAGCCCTTCCTGGGTCTGCCGGCCTCGCGGCCCCGCATGGGCCAGGGGCCCAGGGATTCGCCCCGGCGGGCCAACGGGTGGCAGGCAATGCTCGGAAGAGGGTGTCCTCGGGCAGGAGCGGTCCCCGGCCGCACGGTGGGCGCTTGGCGGGGACTGATCGGGCGGAGCACCTGCCCACCACTTCGGGTGACGCCGGGCCCTGCGCACCCGTGACTTTGTATCCATGGCTGCTACACCGATGTTACTTTGTAGCTGGAGCTCCTCCCCCTCCTGGGCACGTGGCAGGAGGCAGGAGCAAGGGGGGGGGGCCCGAGGGGGTGTGTAGTGAAGTCTTTACACAAAGTCCCCTCCCAGCAGGGCCCAGGCTTCTGATCTCAGGCCACCCCTTGCCTTCCACCCCCTCCTCCACCCGACAAATAAACTGAACTCTGAGAAGCCGCCAGAACAGTACACACTTGTTACACACGGGGAGGTCCCTGTCCCCACACACAGGGCAGGTGGAAAATGGGGGCATCTGACCGTCGGCCAGGGTACATCAGGGGCCGGCCCCAAGTCAGTGCGGTCTAGGCCCGGGCGGACTCTGGGGACGGTGATGCCGAAGGCTCGGGTGGGGCAAGGTCCCTGGGGGCGAGGCTTGCGCGCTGGATGCTGTCCTTGTACTTCTGGCGGCCGAGCTCCAAGATAGCCCTCACCTCTTCGGCTATATCCAGCCGGTCGCTCTGCTCCAAGGCCCGCACTAGGAGACCCACGGCCCCGGGCTGCCCTGCCTGGCGCTCAGCCCAGGAGAAGAGCATATGACGGATCTGGCCGTCCAGGTCGTCCCTGGCAGGGAGAGGGAGAACAGTGCCGGAGAGGCCCAGCCGTCACACCCAAGGCTCTGCTCACCGTCCTCGGGGGACTGCCTGCTCCCTGGGTGAGCTGTGGCCGGACCCTCCCTTTCCTGCCTGTTTGCCCTGTCCCCACCCACCCTGGACAGAACTTCACCAGACTCACGTAGGCCTGGACCCAGGCCTGAGGCCAGTCCAGAGCCAGCATCAGGATACCTAAAGGGACTCACCGGAACTCGTGTCGGATGCGCTGCAGCTCGCGGTAGGGCATGCCCAGGTGCAGGGCCACAGCCGGCCAGTCAGTGCCCAGGCGCCCAGCCACGTTCAGCAGGTTGCTCTGGGTCAGGAAGCCAGTCTCAGCATCACCCAGGTTCAGAGGAGCCAGGGAGAGGCTCGCCCCCAGGCCCTGCTCTGACCTCTGGGACCCCCGCAGTCTCTGTGAGGAGGAAGGGGTGCGGTGAGCCCTGTCCTCTGCCCCCCGACCAGCCCCGGGCTGCCGTGCCGGCCCTGCCCTCCCTCACCCGTGCTGGTCTGCCCCCCACCCCAGGCCACACCGGCAGCTTGATGGGCAGAGTGGCCATCCACAGGGGGTCTGCGCCCTTCCTCTGCCGGGCAGCCGCTGCCTCCTCGGGCACCTCCTCGGGCACTGCTCCCCGGTAGAAGGACACCTAGTGTTGGGGTGACGTGGGTTCAGTGTTCTGGCCTCTGCCTGGCAGCCGGGGGCCCCCTCGGCCGCGGACCCACCTGGCCCCTCACAGCCTGGGCCTGCCGATCCAGGGCGGTGGTCACATACACCTCCTTCGAGTTCTTCAGGTGTGAGTAAAACACGAAGCAGATCCTGCCCTCCACACAGTCCGGGCGATCTGGGGGGTGGAGGGGCTCAGTAGGGAGCCTGGAGAACGGCCCCCAGCGTCCCCTCTGGGCGGGGGGAGCATACCAGCATCCACGTCGATACCCTTCTCGAAGGCAGCAAAGAATCTTTCGCCTTCGAACATCTCCACTGTGTCAGAGGGCTCGGGGCCTCGGTACCGGTCCAGCAGCCGCTGCAGGGTGGCGTCCACCTGGGGGGCGGGGGGTGGAGCAGCCGCTGGAAGGATCTCGCTGCCCTGAACCCCACGCGGCCCCCCTGCACCCCGACGCGGCCCTGCCAGAGCCCGGGCGCGCACCTACCCTGCGGCGGGGCACACACTGGAGGAGGACCTGCTCGGGGTCGCGGCGCCGCTGCAGCGCGATGAGGTTGACCTGGTGCAGCCGCAGGCGCTCCCAGGCCTTCCGAGCCAGGCCCCGCGCGCAGCTCTTGGTGGCGTGCCAGAGCCAGTACCTGCGAGGGCCCGGGATGAGCGCGGCGGCTCAGGGGCGCGCTGCGGGGCGGGCCGAGGAAGCGGGGCCAGGCACTGACCACGAGAAGTGTGTGACCCGGAAGCGAGCGTACAGGTGGGTGATCTCCAGCGCCACTTGGGCCGTGATGTCATCCCAGGCGGCTTCAGGAGGCGCCCAGTACAGCAGGTGAAGACAAGCACGATCCAGACTCAGGCCTGGGGACTCAAGGGGGCCACAGGCTGGACCAGCCGGGGCAGGGGCTCCCCTGCTGGGAGCATGGCCCCCTCCACCCCGTGGCCTTGCCTTCAGCCAGGCGACCCCCCCCCACACACACCCTGGCCACCTCTCACCTGTGACACCGGGGGGCAGAGGCAGCTGCACGGTGACAGGCTGGAGGAAGCTGGAAGCGCCGCGCTGGGAGAGGCAGAGGAGGGGGCTGGCCGCCGCCCCGGGCTCCTCGAGGAGGGCTCGAAGCTCTCTGCTGGCCACATGCACCACCTGATGCAAGCGGGGTGCCCGGGACACTCACCGTGGGGCTGAGGTGCCACCCACCACCCCCAGTGGCCGCCCTGCCCACACCTGCATGCGGACGTGACGAGGCTCATCGGTGGCACCAGGGGGGAATGTGACTTTGACCCCAGGATGTCCAGAGGAGCACAGCAATGTCCCCTCCGGTGGCACGAGGCAGGTGTTGGATACGGGACGTGAAACCACGAGGAACCACGAGAAGTGGAGCACCTGGCAGTGAGCCCAGAGCCGCTGGGCACAGAGGGTGGGGTCAGAGGGAACAGGGTCAGAGGGCAGTCAGGGTCAGGGCGGAACCACCCGGCGGGGCAGATGGAGGGGGCGCTCCTGAGGGCTGAGGGCTCCTTCCCGGGGAGGCCTGGGGGGCTTCACCTTGGGTGCCTCTTCCTCCAGGTGGGTCTCCAGGTCGCTCCAGCTGTCATCACTCAGGGTCCTGACCACCACCTCCCGGCAGCGCCGGGCCCGGGGGGGCACGAAGAGTAGCCACAGGCCCACCTCCTGCCAGGCCGGGCTGGTGTGAGCACTGGGGCCCATGCCTGGGCCCGCCTGCTCCGCCCCCCTCCCCGAATGCCCTGGCCGTGCCTGCTGGAAGGCCACCCCGTGGGGCCGCAGCTCCAGGACAGCACTGAGCAGGGCGTCATGGGGACCCAAGGGGACAAGGCGTGGCTCCGGCAGCCGGAGTCGATAGTGGATGTTGACAGGGTCAGCGGTGGCCCCAGCAGGAAACCGCAGGCGGACCCCACAGGCCAGGGTCACCAAGCAGCCTTGGGGAGTCACCAGGAAGCTGTGTGACAGGTGGGCATCAAGTCAGACAACAGAAGGGGTGTAGCTGCATCAGGCAGCCCGGGGAAACTCCAGAAGACCCCGGAGGCACGAGCACAGTGCTCACCCAGGGCAACAAGGCAGAGACGTGCGTCTCCTGCCCCCTCCTCCTCCCCGCACACACCTGTCCAAGTCTGAGTTCAGGAACAGTCTGGGCATTTCACGGGTCATAGGCGACTCTGGGCAGGACAGGAAAGCTGTTAGGAGATCTCTGGTTATCTGCGCCCTGGCCTGTCTGTGGGCTGACCCTTCCCAGCAACAGGCCTACCTGGGGCACTGTGGGGGGCAGGTAGAGCCTTGCCCAGGGGGTTCCCCTGAAGGCGCACAAAGGGGGCGTCCAGTAGCTCGGGGGGCACGTCCCGAAGCTGGTTGTCCCTCAGATCCAGTCGGGCAAGCAGCGGGAGGTGGGCCAGGCCGGAGGGCACCAAGGTCAGGAGATTGCTGTGCAAAATAAGGAACCGCAAGGACCGCAGCCCCACTGGGGGCAGCGGGCAGCTGAGGGGAGGCAGAGGACCCTCGGGGCCACTCCCCACTCTGGCCAGGGAGGGATGCCAAACAAGGGCCACCAAGGAGGACTAAGGCTCCAAGGTGGGCCAAGCCGGTGTGTGCAGGGGCCCCCATGGAGGACAAGAGTGAAAACCAGGCAGCGGCTAAAGGGCACTCCCCGTCCGGCCCAGGGAGCCGGGAGGGGCACGACTCCGACTTACCAAGGGAGATCGGCAGGCCCTGCAGCCGGTTGGAAGCCAGGTTGAGCTCGGTGAGGCTGCTCAGGTCTCCAATCTCTGGGGGCAGGGTGTCTAGAAGGTTCTCTGAGAGATCAAGGCGCTGCAGGGCAGACAGGGATCCCAGTGCTGGGGGCAGCGTTTGCAGGCAGTTGTGGCTCACAGAGAGAAAGGAGAGGGAGGGAAGGGCTCCAAGGGAATCCGGGAGCTCTGAGAGGCAATTGTAAGACAGCAGGAGGGTGCTCAGGCCACGCATCCGCGGGACACAGGCCGGCAGCGTCTCCAGGCTGTTGAAGCTCAGATCCAGGTGGGCCAAGCAGGCCAAGCCACTCAGGCCAGCGGGCAGTGTGGTGAGGAAGCCCCGAGAGCAGGCCCCCAGCACATCCTGCTGTTGTCCACCTAGAAAGCGGGAAATCAGAAGTGGCCCTCTGAGCCAGGACTGCGGGTTCCAGCTCAGCTTGGAGGCACAGATCTTGACCCCAACCGCAGTCGGAGAGGGACAGATGCAGACACCGGCAGACACAGGGACGCAGGTGCAGATCCCGTGGGCTCATTTCAGCTGACAGCTACCGCCCATGGCCTCCCCAGGGAGAGTACCCACCCTGGGGTCTGCTGGGAGACCCCACTGGGCGGCTGCAGCCTCCAGGAGCCAGGGTTCAGCCAGGTTCACCTTGTTGGGGGGGGGCAGGTTTGGGACAGGTTTGGGACAGGGCTGGGACCGGGTGGGGCTCACCTCTGAGGACCAGGGATCGAAGGTGCTGCAGGTTGGCTGGCACCTGGGCCAGGGTGGCCTCCAGCAGCCGAGAGTCCTCGTGGCCGCTCAGTTGCAAGAACTCCACTTCCAGCAGCTGCGGGGCCCGCTGGGCACACAGATGTAACAGACGGTGGCAGCCCCGGGGGTACAGGTGCAGGTTCAACCGGTTCCCAAGCACGAGATGGGGGTCCCCAGGCTCGCGGTCCACAGCATCCGCAACCTCTACCGCAGCACCTTCCGGAGCAGCTGCCTCGGGCTCCAGCCGCTCCGCCTCTGCAGCCATAGCCCACAGGCTGTCCTCGGGGGCCAGACATGTCCCAGCCTGCCAAACAGGCCTGCTCAGGCACGGCCTGGGGGGGCTGAGGAGTCGGGGGGGGGGGGGGGGAGGAGTGGGGGGAACGGGCCCGCCTCCTACTCAGGGCCATGGGGATTCTGGCTGGGGCGGGGGGAGTCTGGAGCTAGGCCAGCTGGTCCACAGAGCCCAGAGCCTCAGCTGGACAGATCAGAGTTGAAATAGGGCTGGGGAATGAGAACCCCAGGACTGGGAGGACGGCAGGCAGGAAGACCTGTGTGCAGAGGAGCCTGGAGAACCTGACTGGAGGGAGGAGGGAGAAAGGAAGCTTCACATCCCACTTGTGAAAATGTGAAGAGACCCAGGGAGCGGTCAGGCCATTCTGGCTGTCCACCCCCTCCACGCCCCCTCTGGGCATAAGCTTTGGGGTCCCGCCCCATCGCCATCCTTCACACCCACCAGCCTTGACCAGAGCTGGAGGACTCTTATCTACCACGTGGGGGCAGTGGCCCCGGCAAGGAAAGGGGTGATCGTGTCCATCTGTGTCAGATAAGTGAATGGCGGGGGGGAGAGCTGGTGTGTGAGCCACCCAGGGGCTGGGGTCCTCGCGATGGGACCCCACTTCCTGGCCGCTGGAGGAGGGTTCCCTCACGCTTCCTGTTCGCACCTAGGTCTGCTGATGAGGGCAGGGGTCAGCACATTCCAGGCTCGGGAGCCGGTGCTGGCCGGGAGAGCACCCCGCAAGCCCGCCGTCCCCACCGCCCGCCCGCGCCCCGCGCGTACCTGCGCTCGACGCTGGGCGCCGGGTTTCCGTCGGCGCGTTCCCGAGAGGACCGGGACTCGGGGTCCGGCCCGGTCAGGACGCCCCTTGTTCCGCAGGCGAAAGGGCTCAGTCCCTCCTCGCCCGCCTGCCCTCCGCCTGCCCGCAGGCCTGGAGACGCGGCCGCGGACCCCAACCGCCACCCGCCAGCCCAGCCGCGCTCCGCTTCCTGTTGGTCTGTCTGGGTCCGGCCTCCCTCTCCCGCCGGGAAGGCCCGCGTCGCGCGCTGCGAAACCCGCCCTTTCAGATTCCCGGCCCTCGGGCCCGCCCTCCTCCGGAGCCGAGCGTTCCGGCCCCACTTTGAAGGGAGCTGGTGCAACCTCCGGACGGAGGTCGGCTTTAGGGGCTGAATGGCCCGGAGTGTGCCTTTCCCCAGCGGGCCTCAAGGGCATTCTTCTCCAGGAAGCCTTCCTGGGCCTTGTCGGGAGACCTGGTCCCAGCTCCTGCGATCCTGCTTTCCTGAGAATCACTTTGGCCCAAGTGCCCCCGCAGTGGGCTTCCCCACACATTGACTCCTTCCAGCTTTGTCTGCGTCTCACAGGGAAGGAGGAGGCTCTGACAGGTCAGAGTTTGCCCGAGATCACATAACTGGAAAGGGCCAAGGCCAAGAACCTCAAACTAGGTCTCTCCAGGGAGCCTGTCCCACCTGTGCTCACCACTCCGCCCCAAATGAATCACGGGCACCCTCTTCTCCTCCAGCTGCCCCGGCCACTAGCCCTCCCACCAGGATGGGCGGTTCTGCCAGTCCTGCGTTCTCCCCAGCTCCTGTCACATTCAGTTTCTAAATTACTGCCAGAAGACTTTTTTTAAAAAGGATTTTATTTATTTATCCGTCAGAGAGAGAGACAGGACAACCAGGGGGAGCAGCAGGCAGAGGCAGATGGAGAAGCCACCCCGCCGAGCGAGGAGCATGACGCAGGACTCGATCCTGGAACCGGGGACCAGGACCCCAGCCGCAGGCAGACGCCTCCCCGACTGAGCCACCCAGGCGCCCCATCTCTAAAAAGAGAAACAATCTCAAGAATATCCCTCAGCTTTAAAAGGGAAGGGAATTCGGATACACGCCACCGCGTGAAGGAACCTTGGGAACGTTGTGCTGAGTTAAGTCAGAGCCCAAAGGATGTAGGCTTCCACGCGAGGCCACCAGAGGAGTCACCTTTCCTCCAGACAAAAATTAAGCTGGGGGTGCCGGGGCTGCAGCGGGGGGACAGGGAGTTCTCCAGCGGGACGGACGCACCTCGGAGGAGGGAAAGCAGTCTGGAGGCGGAGGCTGCGTCGGGGCAGCACCCGGCGGGCTGACCTGCCGCGTTACAGCACCCCGAGCACAGCCCTCCCGCGCACCGCAGCAGCCCAGCCCTGCCAGGAGGGTTTCCACTCTGCCCCACGTGTGAGACCTTGCGCAGAGCCGCTCCGCGCCGCGTCCACTACACGGAGGCGAGAGCGACGACGCCCGGGTGCTTCCCTGCTAGTGACGGCGCCCCACGGGCCGCGATCTGCAGCCGCCGCGGGGCCTCGGCGTCCCACCCTTCTGCCGGGCGCTCGCCGCACATCTTCCCTCCGGGGGTCGGTCGGCCGGGTCGGCCTCGTTTGTCCACTTTCGGGTGTCCTCGCTCTGGAACCGTGTTGCGGAGCAGCAGGGCCGGGCCGGCCGCGGGCTCCCGGGCACCGAGCGTGGATGTGTGGCACACGCTGGCGCCCGCGCGGGCGCGGAGGTCAGTTCGGAGCCCACGCGACCCCGCCGGGGAGCAGCCGTCGGGCCCGGGCCGCTCCGCTCCGCACCTCACCGCCGCGCACGGTCCCCGCGGGTCCCCGCCAGCCGCCAGCCGGGAGGGCCGGCCACGTGCACCCGCACAGGCGGCGCGCCCGCACTTCCGGCAGCAGTGCATCCTGGGGCTTGGAGTTCGCCGGCGGAGGCAGCCGGACCGCGCGGCTCGAAGGCTCCAGTCTCCGCGGCCTGGGCGCCGCGTGACGTCACTCGGAGGCGCCCGCTCGGCGCGGCGCGCGTGTCCCGGGGGCTTCTGGGTACTGGATTACCCCCGCCCCCCACGCCGGCGTCTTCCTTTCCGTCCCTGACGCCGCCGAGGTCGCACGCGTGAGGCTTCTCCCCGCCGAGTCAGTGGGCGGCGGGGCCGGGGCGCGGGCCGGCCTGTGGGGCGCTGGGGGGCTGTGGGGGACCGCGGGAGGCAGGCGGGGGGGGGCGCCGGCCGGGGCTGGGCGGGAGGCGGCGGCCGGAGCGCGCGCGGCCGGGCCGGGGCCGGGGCGGGAGGCCTCCGGGTAAGGCGGCCTGTGCTCTGCTTCCGCGTCAGGATGCGCTACGTCGCCTCCTACCTGCTGGCCGCCCTCGGGGGCAACGCCTCCCCCAGCGCCAAGGACATCAAGAAGATCCTGGACAGCGTGGGCATCGAGGCGGATGACGACCGGCTCAACAAGGTAGCCGCGCCGCTCGGCTCCGGCGTCCCCGCCGCGGGCTCACCCGGGGAAGCGCAGCCGGAGGTGCGCGCGGGGTCCCGAGGCGGGGTCCGGCCTGCTTCGGGGCGAGCTAGGGCGCCGCCCGTCGGGACTTCCTCCGCGAGCGGGGCTTAGGCCGAGTTGCGCCGCTGTCCTGCCTCGGGGGTCGCAGGAGTGCCCGGGTCCCCCTTGCAGCGCGTCTTCGGAGAAGCCACGTGCGGGTGGGAAGCCGCGCGCCGGACAGGGCAGGCCTGCGGGCTCTGGGGCGCCTTCTCAGGCGCGCCCCTGCGGCAGCCCTGCGCCGGCTGGAGAAGGCGTGGACGTGGGTCTGCGGTGACGGCCGCTTGTTGTGGTCACTCTAGGTCATCGGCGAGCTGAACGGGAAGAACATCGAAGACGTCATCGCCCAGGGTGAGATCGCCTGCGGCCGGCTTTCGTTGTCAGCGTCCATCCTCATGCCCGCGGGCCAGCCCGTGGCCCGCCGGGTTTCGCTTGTGGACCAGAGCACTCGAGAAGCCCCGCCCAGGGCCGGCCCGCTTCCGTGGGCTTGCGCGGGGGGCGCTTCTGGACAGCCGTGGTGGCGGCGCAGCTCTCGGGGAGGGGCTTGGAGCACAGACTGGGGCCGCTGCGCGGGGTGGCCGCGGGCCCTGCCCCCCTGTGCTGGGCACATGGCTTCCTGGTGACAGGGCTGAGCCCACGGGAAGTGTGTGGAAGCTGTACCGTGGGGCCGACGGCGTCCCTGTGGGCTCAGTGAGGCAAAGCCAGCTCTGCCCGCAGCCCTGTCTGAGCTCCCTGATGAGGACCTGGACCCGCCCGCAGGCTCCGTCCCTGCCCGGATGAGACCATGGTGGGGTGCTGTGGCTCAGTTTTTTGGGAGGGATTCACGGAAGCCGAGTTTCCACATAGGGAACGCGAAGGGCCCGGGGTGTGTGTTTGGCACAGGTGGGAGAGCAGAGGAGCTGGTCACTCTGGCCCGTGGCGATGGGCCTCCATACGTCACACTGCGAGTGGCCTTCAGGCGGAGCACCTGCTCTGCTCTGACCTTCCTGACTTCCGTAGGGATTGGCAAGCTGGCCAGCGTTCCTGCTGGTGCGGCCGGCGCCGTCTCTGCCTCCCCAGGATCTGCTGCTCCGGCTGCTGGCGCCGCCCCCGCCGCAGGTGAGTGGGGGATAGGGTGGGGTCGGGGCCGGGACCGCGGCTTGCAGGCTTGCACCGTGGGCCTTGCTCACTGCCCCCTTCCTGTCCGCAGCCGAGGAAAAGAAAGACGAGAAGAAGGAGGAGTCGGAGGAGTCAGATGACGACATGGGATTCGGCTTGTTCGATTAGGTTTCTGTTAACCCCCATCCGCTGGCAAATAAAACCCTTTTTGTGTATCCGTGGAGTGGCTTGTGAGCGTTTTGTGAGAGTGTGGCCGTGGTGTAGGCCGGTGGGTGGGCCTTCGTCGCAGGAGAACCAGAGCTGCTCCTGCTGAGGTGGAGTTCGCGGGGACGAGAGGCTCCTGCGGAAATGGGTGCCTGGGAGGGGACAAGAGCCTTCTGGGGCACAGTCCTGGCTATGGAGGACAGCCAGGGCCTTCCCAGAGTGAAGCTTTTGGGGGACATACTGGAAAACTTTAAAAACAGCCTTGGGTGGTCTCCACTGCCCCAAGGTGGCTGTGGCAGGTGGAGGCCAGCAGTTCTCCTGGGACTGGCGGCGTCATTCCCCAGTTGCGGGAGAGGAGAGGAGGGTGGTGGCAGGGCCTGCGGGATCTAGAGGTTTCTGGGCAGGGGTGGGTCGAGTTCGTGTTCAAGCTCTGCTTTAATCTTGGAGCGGCTCAGCCCCATAGGTCCTCAGTAACCCAGCCATCTGGTGGCCGGGGTCGATGTGGAAGTGGCTTGTAGGGAGTGACGTTGGCCACGTGGCCATGAAGTCCTTACGGGGCAAGCCTGCTAGGGCCTCTGCTGCCGAGCTCTGGCCAGGATGGGGGGCAGAGTTCCTCCCGCTGCCCATCCAGCCACCGTCCTGGGCCTTGGGTCCTCTGCCCAGCAATGCCAGCCCACTCAGGAGACACTGCTCCCCACAGTGGAGCCCTTGGGCCAGCATGTGGTGTGTGCCTCAGGTCTGAGGAAGGACCTGCTGTTGGTGAGCTGTTCCGCAGGGGGAGAGCACAGAGTGTCACAAAGGACAGCTGGGGGGTGGTTGGGTGGGGAGCCAAAACCTGGGGTAGGGGGACTGCGGCATAGGAGTGTGCGTGGGATGTGGAAAAGAAGCCCCAAGACCCTCTGGTGGGTGGGACATGGGCCCAGAGGGAGAAGTGAGCACCATTGCCAGGTTCTTTTTTTTTTTTTAATTTTTATTTTATTTTTTTGACAGATAGAGATCACAAGTAGGGAGAGAGGTAGGCAGAGAGAGAGAGAGGAGGAAGCAGGCTCCCCGCCAAGCAGAGAGCCCGATGCGGGGCTCGATCCCAGGACCCTGGGATCATGACCTGAGCGAAAGGCAGAGGCTTTAACCCACTGAGCCACCCAGGCGCCCCTACCATTGCCAGGTTCTCAGCAGCACGTGCTGTAAGAGGCTAATGTTGATGGGGGTGTGGGGGGGGTGTGGGGGTGTGGATGCCCAAGGACGCAGGGGGTGAGGGGATAGGGCTTCCTGGAGGGGAGGACCCTGAGTCCATGAGCAGACCTTGAAGTGAAGGGCCGTGTGTGTGGTCAAAGGACGCCACGGGAAGGGGAGCATAGCACCCGCCAGAATGATTACGCAGCAAACACCAGGGCTGCAGCAAACACCAGGGCTTCAGGGCTTCTTGTCCACGCTGGCTGGGAGGAGGGGAGGCAGGGTTCCTGGAAGTGCTCTTGTGTTCCTGCTCCAGAGCAGACACTCCCAGGAGGCTGGAGGGAGGGCTGTGTACCCAAAACAGCTCAGCCCTGGTGTGGAAATAGGGGCAGAGGTCTCCCTGCACTGGGGCAGCGCCATCCTTCAAGGCCCCAGTCCCTAAGGAGCAGGAAGGGCGGGGACCCTGGGTTCTTGGAGCAGGTCAGGGAGGACCTTCTTAAGTCCCTGGCTCGGCCTGCACCGCCCAGCTCCCCTCTTGGTGGCCACCCTGGTGAACCCCCGGACTTCCAGGGCAGCCTGGAGAGTCGCCTTCATTCCCCACGGGCAGCAGCACCAGGGACTCAGTCTGTAGGGGCCCTGATCATCCTGGTGCGGGCCATACTCTGCACTCGACATCCATCCAAAGCACTTGGGGGATGGGATCCCCATGTACAACAGGTCAAGTTTGTCTAGGTCAAATTTATTTATCTTTCTAGTTGTTTTTAAATTTTAGTGTTTTTTGAGGATACAATTGTTTTTGTTTTTGTTTTTTAAATTTTATTTTATTTGAATTCAATCCAATTAATTAAGGGCGACTGGGGGGCTCAGTCGGTGAAGCCTCTGCCTTTGGCTCGGGTCATGATCCCAGGGTCCTTGGGTGGAGCCCTGCATCTGGCCCCCTGCTCAGCAAGAAGTCTGCTTCTCCCTCTACCTCTGGCCCTCCCCACCACGGGTGCTCTTTCATGTTGTCTGTCTCAAATAAATAAAATACGTTTAAAAAGTAAAACAAATTCAGTTCATTAACATATAGCGTATGGTTAGTTTCAGAGGTAGAGGTCGATGATTCGTCAGTTGCGTATAACACCCAGTGCTCATTCCACCAGTGTCCTCCTTACTTTCCCAGTTACCCCATCCCCCCTTCCTCCCCCCCTCCAGCAGCCCTTGGTGTTCCCTAGAGTTAAGAGTCTCCTGTGGCTCGTCTTCCTCTCTGATGTCTTCCTCTCTGATGTCGCCTTGTTCTGTTTTTCCCTTCCTCCCCCTGTGCGCCTCTGTTTCATTCCCGAAATTCCACATGTGAGTGACGTCATACGATCATTGTCTTTCTCTGAGTTATTTCGCTCAGCATAACACCCTCCAGTTCCATCCACGTCGCTGTAAATGGCCAGATTTCCTTTTTTGATGTCTGCATAACCGTCCGTTGCATATATATAGACCACGTGCTCTTGACCCACTCATCTGTCGATGCACATCGGGGCTCTTCCCGGAGGTTGGCTCTCGTGGACGTTGCTGCCATAAACATCAGTTGCATTTCTATACACTAACAACCAGATTTACTCAGATACCTCCTGCTTTCCTCTCTCCCAGTACCCAGGCCTGGCTCCCCTCCCCACCAGCACCTCTGCATGGCACAGCCTCAGCAGCCCTGTGTCCCTCCTGGGTTAACTGCCCACACACTCCATCCTCTCTCAGGCTTTGTTCTGACCTTACGTAAACAATGTCTCCCCACCTCCACCCCCAGTTAGGGCTCCGTCTGGACTGACCTTGCTCAACTGCTCTCTCCTGTGTGGGTCCCTCTGCCAGGCACACTGTTGGTGCCAAGTCCGGTGGCTGACAGGTCAGAGGCTGAGGGATGGACGGCATGACCCCGATGGCCCTGTCCCGTGGAGGAAGCCTTGCTCTGCGTTCTCAGCCTGGGCCTGGGTAGGGGGGCGATCCCAAGCCGCAGCCCAGACCTCCGTAGCCCTGGCACTGGCTGGGTCTTCAGCCAAGCTCCTGCCTGGGGAGGGGTGTTCCTGGGGAGACAGGGGCATCCCGCCACCCGCCACCCCGCACAGACCAGCCCCTTGTTTGGGAGGTGGGGTGAGGCTCAGGCCGGCTCCTGGAAGCAAGCCAGCCTATGCCTGCCCTACAGTCCAGAGAAAAATGCGGAAAAGGGGCGGAGGCGACATCATTGGAATGCTCCACCTGCTGCGGCACCGAGCGGGGCGGGCCCGGGGTCAGACCCAAGTAGACCCACACCCCGAATGAAGTAAACCCAGATTAGTTCCCAGCGGAGGGGCGGCGGCGGCAGGCGGCGGGGGCTTGAGGCCAGGTTGGCTCCGGGGCGCTGGTGTTCCTCTGAAAGCTGTGTGTGGTTTGCATCCGCCCCCAGACATTTATGGGTCAGTCTGTGGACGAGTCAGTCGGTCCTGGGGGTCCCGGCCTGGGGTCGTCAGTGTCCCACGTGGCTGTTGGAGGCCGACCCCAGAGGAAGGGGGCGGCGGCCGCCCGGACGCCAGTGGCCCTCCCCCCGCAAGTATCCAGACTGGCAGGAGGCTCTCGGGCCCCCAGACTCCAGGCGTCCCAGGCCCGAGGTCGCCCCTCCCCGCCCCCCCCCCCCGGCCCCCGTGTGTCCCCTCGCGCGGCCCCCGGAGGCGGGGCACTGGGTCTCGGGGCCGGGGGCGGCGCTCCAGGGCCCCCGGAGGGCGCGGCCGTTCCCCGCGCGCTCGGATTGGGCCGCGCGTGCCGGCCCCGCCCCCGCCCGCCCCCGCTAAAAGCCCCGCGGCCGCCGCCGCCCCGCGCAGCGTCTCCGCCTCGGCCGGCGGGGACGGGGAGCGGGAGCGGTCGCGGGGCGGGCCGGACCCCAGAGCGAGCGGAGCGCGCGGCGAGCCCGGAGCCCGGCGGGCCGCAGCGATGTTCCCCAAGGAGGCGACGTGGAACATCTCGTTCGCGGGCTGCGGCTTCCTGGGCGTCTACCACGTCGGCGTGGCCTCCTGCCTCCGCGAGCGCGCGCCCTTCCTGGTGGCCAACGCCACGCACATCTACGGCGCCTCGGCCGGGGCGCTCACGGCCACCGCGCTGGTCACCGGAGCCTGCCTGGGTGAGCGGGGCCGGGGGGGCCGCCGGGGGTCCGGCCTGGGCGAGCGGGGCCGGGGGGCCGCCGGGGGTCCGGCCTGGGCGAGCGGGGCCGGGGGGGCGCGCCTCGGTGAGCCGAGGCCGGCGGATGCTCGTCGAGGGCGGAGAGCGGCGCCCCGCAACCCCGTCCCTCCGCTGGGGGAGCGGCCGGCCGCGGCGCGGTGAGGAGGGGTCTCTGCCCGCGCCAGCACCCGAGGATCCCGAAGATCCGATCCCGGGAGCGGGCCCGGGGGCGGGGCCTGGTTTGTTTTGCTCGGAGGCGTCCGGGGACTGGGGTGCGACCGTGCGCGCCTCCGGGACCGAGGCTCCGGGCGCAAAGGCTGGAGGGGCTGGCAGGGGCCGCAGGGGTATTTCACCGGGAAGAGAAAGTAACTCGTGGGCGAGGCCGTGAGAGCCGGGGGAGGGGCCTCACCACCCCGGAGCCCGGCAGTGGACTGGATGCCAGCGGTCACCGTGTCCTGGGGCTGAGCTGTTCCAGGCTACCATGGCCCCGGGGCCCTGTATGGTGGTGGCCCCTTAAGAGCGTTTGGGTACTGTGGCCTGGTGCCTCCCAGGGGATCTGGAAGAGAAGTCCTAGGGCTCAGGCCGGGCATGGCAAGCCCTCCCCACTCCTCTCCCTCCTTGCACACCACCCACGGGGGCCCTGGGTCCTCAGCCGTGGTCAACGTTTTTTTTTTTTGCCCACTCCGTGGGGTGGGAGGTGCTTCTGAGCTCTCCAGCCCCGTGGGCGGGACCGCAGAGGTCTGTGTGCGGGGATGGGCTCCTCCGCTCACGCACACTTCCGGCAGGCGCGCGCTGGTGCTGTTTACGGCACACTGAGTCCTCAGGGAGTCCTGGGAATGGTGCCCAGCCCCCAGCGTACTAGGGCAGCCAAGGTGACAGAGCGTCATCAGGTTCTCGAATGTCCTGCCCAGCAGGAGCCTGACCAGGGCTCACCCCTGTCCCCTTCCCATGACCTTTGGGCACAGCTCTGCATCCTTGGGAGCTGGGGGTGCACCTCCATGGCCCTGCCCCTCCCTCCCTCAGAAGCCTTCAGGCCAGGGGTTCTCTTGTGCATGCATGCTGGCCTCCGGACACACCTGGCTCCCACAGCGCCTCGTCCTCCCACGCCCCAGAAGCCTGTTTCTCATGAGTGGTCTTGGGGAGCTGCAGCCCCCACAGCACGGCAGGTGCCGGCCCCAGTTCTGACTAGGACGGTGCGGTCTGCAGCTCCTCCCCAAGGCCCAGCAAGTCTGTGACCACTCCTGGGCCCCTGCTCTGCCCCGGTGTGAGCCGGCGCCAGGGGCTTCCAAAAAGAGTCTTGGTAGGAGCTTCCTCTTGGCTGCAGTGGGTCACAGTCGGGCTTTCTCAGGGGTGGTGGGACCCCACTCTTTCCAGCCTCATGCCCTCAGGCCTGGATCTGGATCTGGCCAAGTGGGTGAAGGCTAGGGCTGGTCAGGGTTGACCCTCTGCTTTCCCCCTTCCCAGGCTGGGGCCAGGCCAGGCCTAATGAGTGACTCATGGATCAGGCCAAGCAGTTGGGAAATACCAGGCAGAGGGCAGGCCTTGGCCGCAGCTGTCAGCCCTCCCTGGGTGGTGGCCTGCCTCTGTCTCTCCAGGGGCAGGTAGCAAAAGTCCCGGTTGTGGTCCAGGCCCCGTGCTGGACACTGGGAATTCTCCAGGGTAGATGGAGATGCCATGAGTCTGTGTGCTGGGGGACTCCGGGCATGGACCCGTGGCGGGTGTGCTAAGCCAGGAGGGCTGGCCCCTGACCCTTGGCCCTGCTGACCCAGGCGAGGCAGGTGCCAACATCATCGAGGTGTCTAAGGAAGCCCGGAAGCGGTTCCTGGGTCCACTGCACCCCTCCTTCAACCTGGTAAAGACGATCCGTGGTTGCCTGGTGAAGACCCTGCCTGATGACAGCCACGAGCGTGCCAGTGGGCGCCTGGGCATCTCCCTGACCCGTGTCTCTGACGGCGAGAACGTCATTATATCCCAGTTCGGCTCCAAGGATGAGCTCATCCAGGTGGGCCCTGCTGGGGCCGCTTTGGGGGTGCACTGTGAACTCCAGGCCTCTGCTCACCACCCCCTCCTTGTCCCTCTGTCCCTGCCCCACAGGCCAATGTCTGCAGCACCTTCATCCCTGTGTACTGTGGCCTCATCCCTCCCTCCCTCCAGGGCGTAGTAAGTATTCCGTGGCACATTTCCTGGGTGACAAGAGTTGGCCGCTGTGTGAGCAGTGGGACAAGGCCGTGGGGAAGAGGAAGGGCATGGGCGCCAGCTGTGCCCTCCTCCCCCCCTCCCCCAGCCCCTTTCTCCTTCCATGGCCTGTTGCCTCACGTCCCCGGTTGCCCAACAGCAGGCAGGGCTCAGGGAGACATACTTCCGGTGGCATCTCCACACCCCCCCGCCCCCGCCCGTGCTCTAGCCATCTGCCCAGCGGCCAGGCAGGCCTATGGCCAATGCCCAGCGCCCAGTGGGTGAAAGGCACAAAGGAAGTGGCCACTGGGTGGGGCCCCAGGTGGCCCAGTGGGCCAGCTCGCTGAAGCCCCGCCCCACGTGACCGTGTGTCCCGCTGGCAGCGCTATGTTGACGGCGGCATCTCAGACAACCTGCCACTCTATGAGCTCAAGAACACCATCACCGTGTCCCCCTTTTCGGGGGAGAGTGACATCTGCCCGCAGGACATCTCCACCAACATCCATGAGCTCCGGGTCACCAACACCAGCATCCAGTTCAACCTGCGTAATTTGTACCGCCTGTCCAAGGCCTTGTTCCCGCCGGAGCCCGGGGTGAGTCTGCGGCACCCACCGTGAGACCACCCTCGCCTGGGGGGAGTCTGCCCTAGCCCGGGGTGAGGCCTGCGCCCAGGAGGTGGGGCGTGCAGGGCCTCTCCTCACCCAGCGTCTGGGAGCAAGGTGCCCGATGGCGTCTCCCGGGGGCCGGGGCCGGAGCCGCACAGCCGCGGCTTCTTCGGTCCAGAGCTGTGGCCGCTCGGCCTGTCCCCTGGGGCAGCCTGTCGGGCCTGGATCCGAGTTCGCTTGGTGGAGGGGAGGAGTGCCGGGGCCGCCAGGGGCCGGACAGGGCAGCCGCCTGCTCCAACGGGCCACCCGCCGCCTCAGGTGCTGCGAGAGATGTGCAAGCAGGGCTACAGGGACGGCCTGCGCTTCCTGAGGCGCAACGGTGCGTGGGTGCCCCCAGCAGGGGCTGCGGGTGGGCTGGGACGGTGGCTCCGCACTGTTGTCTGTTCTGCGGGGCTGAGCGCCTGTCTGGGGGGCCCCACACAGGCCTCCTGAACCGGCCCAACCCCCTGCTGGCTCTGCCCCCTGCACACAAGCCTCCCCTCAAGGATGAGGATGTGGAGGACGCCCAGGTGGCCCCAGTGGACGGCCACTTACCGCCGTCCCGGGAGGATCACATCCTGGACCATCTGCCTTCGCGGCTCAATGAAGGTGTGTGGAGGCGGTGAGGGGGGATGGGGGCCTCTGGCTTGGGGGGATGAAGGTGTGTGGCGGTGGGGTGGGGCAGGGGGCTTCTGGGTGGGGGGAAAGCTGTGGAGCAGAGGGGTCCAGGCCTGCCCAGCCTGCGGTCAGCTTCCCTCCTGCTCCCGCCAGCCCTGCTGGAGGCCTGCATAGAGCCCAAGGACCTGCTGACCACCTTCTCCAACATGTTGCCTGTGCGCTTGGCCGCAGCCATGATGGTGCCCTACACTCTGCCGCTGGAGAGTGCGGTGTCCTTCACCATCCGGTGAGCGGAGTAGGGCGCTGGGGGCTGGGGGCGCTGAGGACCAAACTCTGGGGTCATCCCTGAGTGGCAGGCGCCCCGGAGTAAAGGCCCGTGGTTGGGGGAGGCCGCAGAGTGCCATGTCAAGGTTTCCGGAAGCGGGGGCTCGGGCGGGGAAGGATGGGCATGGGGGTGAGGGCTGAGCCACAGACCCTGAGGCCATGCCTCCTGGCCGCCCAGCTTGCTGGAGTGGCTCCCCGACGTCCCCGAGGACATCCGGTGGATGAAGGAACAGACGGGCAGCCTCTGCCAGTACCTGGTGATGCGCGCCAAGAGGAAGCTGGGAAGCCACCTGCCCTCCAGGTGAGCCCTGCTCCCTGCTGGGTCTACCTGGGGCCCCAGCGGGGAAGGGGGGGCCTCCACTCACTGCTCCTGCCCTCCGTCCCTCCCCCCTGCAGCCTGTCGGAGCAGGCGGAGCTGCGCCGCGCCCGGTCGCTGCCCTCTGTGCCGCTGTCCTGCGCCACCTACAGTGAGGCGCTGCCCCGCTGGATGCGCAACAGCCTGTCGCTGGGGGACGCGCTGGCAAAGTGGGAGGAGTACCGGCGCCAGCTGCTCCTGGGCCTTTTCTGCTCCGACGCGGCCTTCCCGCCCGATGCCCTGCGCATGCGCGCTCCCGCCAGCCACGCCCCCGCGCCCCCACAGCTCCCACCCACCTTGCCCCCTTGCTGAATGCCCAGCCCCCTGGGGTCCCGGTGCGGAGGGCGGGGGCTCCCCCAGCTTCCCTGCCCTGTGAGGCGGGGCCCTGGGGCGGGCTGAGCCCCCCCCCCACTCCGGGGCCTCCCTCTACCACGCCTGCAGGAGTGAGGAGATGCGCCGTCCCAGCTGCTAGAAGGGGCCTTGCTGTCCGCCCCTCCCCTGTGCTTAGTCGCCCCCTCAGGCCCCGCCCCAGAAGTGGGGAGGAGGGCGGGCCGCACCTGCAGGTGCCCCAGTCAGCGCGGTGTTTTCACCTGAGAACTTTGTTCCTGCTACTCTCCTCGTTTGCCATGTTTTGCCGAAGAACGTGTGTGAAGAATTATTTATTTTCACCGAAGCGGATGTAATAAAGGCCACGGCCCAGCCCTGCCTCCTTCACTTGTGTGTAACCCCCCGGCCGTCGTCTCTCCTCCAGATCGGGCCTTCCGGGGCCCCGCTCTGCTGGGGCTCGGCGCCTGGTCCTGCCAGCCAGGCCTGAGGCCTTCCCCGAAGGCCCCTGTGTACCTCTTGGCTTCTGGCCCACTTCTCTGGCTACGGCCTGTACGTTTGCCCCGCTTTGTCCTGAGGTCTGCTGGCGGGCCCTCGGGCACCGCTTTCCAAGGGCCAGCAGACATACCGGGACCAAGACCCTTGCTGAATAAAAACCCAGAAATGTTTACAAAAGGTGGCGTCTGTATCTCCACTCCATGGTGACGCAGGTGGGGGCGTTGATCTCAGGGTTGGGTGGCTCTGGAGGGCGGGGTTCTAGAGCTGAGCACCGGGGACCTAGGAGACAGGGGACCTGCTCCACTTCTGCATTTGGTGGAAGGCGCTGGGCCTCCCCCCTTGCCGTGGCAAAGCTCACTGGCCAGCATACACACCTTCTTGGTCCCCTGCCCACCTCCCCACCATACAGGGTGCCCGGTCTCCTGCCAATACAGGGGAGGGGTATGGAATGTCAGGCGAGGTGAGGTCTGACACGGCACACCCCCCCCAGGAGGCTGGACCTTGTCCCTTGGGAGACATAGTTTCCTGAAAGCGTCCTCTGCTTTGGACAGTCTGAGAGGATCCAGCTCTTTTTGGGGACTAAAAGGGCCCATGGCTGAGGGGCTCTGGAGCAGAGCCGGGTGACTGACTGTCTGGCTGTCTGGAGCTATTCGTCCTGGTGTCAGGCGGCTGTGGCGGTGGCCGCAGCCCCTGGCCAACAATAACGGTGGGACTGCAGGACTGGGAGAGCCGGCTGGGCAGGTCCCCTCCCCGAGCGCCTGTGCCAGGAGCCGGCCCCCTCTGGCTCACAAGGTCCTGTCCTGTAGGCCCGACCTATTCTAGTTCAGCGGGATCCCAGGCCCCTGGAGAAGCAGAGGCTTCCAGACCCCCCAACCACCCTCCAGGTGGGTGCAGGGGTGGGGCTGGGGCTAGGGAGGGGGACCTTTGGCAAGAGAATGGGTTTTCTCCCTCATCAGGAATGTCCCACGCCAGCCCCACCGAGCTCCTTCTCCCAGCGCTCCTACAAGGGGAACCCAAATCAGGGTGTGCCCCAGAAGGAAATCTTGGGGGGGGCAGGCTGTGGAGGGGGACCTCCTTCTGCCCCCACCCCAACATCATGCCGCTAATTTAGATACCATTTTGTAATATATTACATGCTAATTGTTTGACCACGGGAAAGACCAAAATTGGGAAAGGCAGAGGCGAGAAAGCAAAGCCCCCCCCCCCCCCAAGTCCGGAGAGCCAGTTGAAGATATTTTGGTCTGTCTCCGGCCTGGCTGGGTCTTGCACACACTTTCTGGCGCCTTAAATCCGGATCCTCGAGACAGTCTTAGCTCCTCGCCTTAGCCCTGCTCCGGAAGGGTCCCCAGGCCAACCGGGGGCATCTGCGCCCGGCCGTGAACTCCGTCCGGCGGGCACTGACGCCGCGGGCGCGGGAGTTCGGGCGCAGGGCGAGGTGTGGGGCGAGAGCCCGGCCGCCGGGGCAGCGCCGAGAGGCGGAGACACAGCGACGGTGGCGGCTGCGGCTCCGCCCGGGCCCGGCCCCCGCTGGGGTCTCAGTTCCTGCAGGGCCGCGGGAACGCTCCGGGCCCGCGCCCCCCGCGCGCCGCAGCCTTTCCAGCAGCGGAGTTGCGGGCCGCGCGCAGGTGGCTCGCAGGTAGGCACCTCTGGGGGTCCCGCCGCCGCGCCTCCTCCCTTGGGGCCGCGGGGCGCGCCGACCCTCGCGTCTGGCGGGCGGGGACGCCGGGGTCCCGGGGAGCGGAGCGGCGGTGGGCGCCGCGGCTCACCCGCCCGGCCGGCCCTCCTTCCCCGCTCCCCGGGCCCCGCGCCGCTCAGCTTCCGGCTGGGATGAACCTCCAGTCCCGGGAGCCCACGAACCGCGGGGGGTGGGGGCGCCCGCCGGGGCGAGGGGACGGCGCGATGACGGAGACGGCTCTGGCCCCCCGGTCCCGTCCTCCCGCCTTTCCTCAGACCTCCCCCCTTTGGAGATTGCGCCCCGATACCCCGCCGCCCCGGGAATATAGGGGCGGGAGAGAAAATCAAGGTCCTGGACTGAGAGGTGCGGACCCCAGAGTCCCCCAGGCTGGGGACGTGTCGCCACACTGGGGGTTCTTTGGGAAATCCGGGACCGGGGCGAGTGGGAACGACAGGTGGCTCAGATTAGGGGGCGGGGCGCCCCGCGGGGAGGGAGGACCGGCGAAGTTTCCGCGAACTGGAGGGGGCGAGTCTGGCACACCACAGGTGCCCGGGGCTTGGGGTAGGACCATCAAGCCTAGAATCTGGCGTGTTCCTGACCAGGGCCGTGGAAGGTATCGGGGTCCCAGGCTGAGACCCTGCATCTGCCCCCTTGGGGCCCGGGGCCCCGGGGGAGGGCCTGCGACCGAAGGGGAGGAGTTTACGTCGTCCGCCAGCGGCTGGAGGCCAAGACCTCTGAGGCCCCGACTCAGGGGCTAATGACTTAGCCGGGATTAGCTGAACGCGCGCTCCCGCGGGCCCAGCCCCGCCAGCCAGGTCTCCAGGTGCCCAATTTACGGGCCGTTCAGCTCCTCCCCCCTGGCTGGCCAGACCCTCACCCACGCTCTCTGCGAGGAGCTCCCAGCTCCTTATTTCCCACCACAAGGTCTTCTACAGCCGCTCCCCCCCCCCCCGCCCCACACCCCCCCCCCCCCCCCGCCCCACACCGAGGTTGCCCCCCTCCCCCGGCTGCTCCTGCTCTGCCCCTCCCCCCCCCCCCCCCGCCCCCCAGACCAGCTGCAGCCTCTAGGCCTGGAGCCTGCGTCACTCCTACCCATGACACCCCTTGCCTGCAGCACGACCCCCAAGTGATCGTCCTGCCCCCAGCTACATCCTCTCTGGACCTCTGCCATGCCTTCTCCCATCTTCCCAGCCGGTGCCTGTCACCCGAGCTTAGTCCTCACCCATGGCCACTCTGCCTTCCCTTCTCTTCCCCCCTCATCTCTCTTGAGCTTTGCTTGGGCCCTAACTCTTCCCTGACTTCACAGCACGTGATGGCAGAGACCCCCAGCCCCATGGCCCGGCCTGGGAAGCTTGGTGCTGGGGAGGCCCAGGAGGAGGAGGAAGTGGAAGAGGGGGATGCCGTGAGGTCAAGGGCAGAGATGCTAGAGCAGGCCCGGGAGCTGTTTCTGCTTTGTGACAAGGACGCCAAGGGCTTCATCACTCGGCATGACCTGCAGGTGAATCCCCCAACCCAAGAGGCTGCCCCAGCCAGGGGCTGACCTTGGCTGCTCAGCCCTGGCATCCTTGCCCGGCTAGGGTCTGCAGAGCGACCTGCCCCTCACACCCGAACAGCTAGAGGCCGTTTTCGAAAGCCTGGATCAGGCCCACACAGGCTTCCTCACCGCTCGGGAGTTCTGCCTTGGCCTGGGTGAGCTGAGCCCCTGAGCCCCCCCCCCCCCCCCCCCCCCCCCCCCCCCCGCCACACTGAGAGCCCAAGGGCGCATGTGGGGCCCACACCAGACACAGCTGGCAGATGTGCCTCTCCATGGCCTCCCTGTCGAGCACAGACTGCTACCAATACACACGTGCCCCAGAGAACCCCCTCGTTAGTGGAGCGGACCCTCCCGCTCCTAGACCCCTCACTTCCGTGCCAAACCCAGGTGGGGCTGGGAGCCCGGCTTGCTCCACGCTGGCCCGGGTGTTACCTCCCATTCCTAAGCCACGATTCAGGCCAGAATAAGGAAGAAAAACAGGAAACTGGTCTCAGAATAACGACAGGATGTGTGTGTATGTGTGTGTGTGGGGGGGGGGGGGGAGTGGTGGCCGAGCCAGGGTGCTAACACACAGCCTTGGTAATCTCACCTTCCCCTGTCCACAGGGAAGTTTGTAGGGGTGGAGTCAGCCCAGGGCTCACTGCCCTTCCAGGCTCTAGAGGAGACCTTTGAGTCGGGCTGGTCAGATGTGCAAGGCACTGAGGGCTCCCTGGAGGAAGAGGAGGAGGAGAGAGTCTGCCAAGCGCTGGAGCAGCTGGGGGTGGCCCCAGTTCTGGGCGAGTGAGTTGGTGCTGACCCGGCTCCCAGTTCCCTCCTCTACTGTCCCCGCCGCGCATGCTACCTGTCCACGACCCCCACGTGTCTGTTCCAGTTCAGTGGCTCTCTGTTAGCTGGGAGACACTTGGGAGGGGCTGAGCGTGATTTCCCGCATAATTTGCATTTCAGGGGGCAGCCGACAAGGCTGCGGGAAGAAGGGCAGGCAACCGGCCCAGCCCTGTGAATATACAAGACACCCCGCTGCCCCGCAAGCCCTGTACACACTGACCCCAGGCAGGGGCAAAAGCACCCCCGAGAGGGATACCCTGTATGCAGCAAACGTGGCTGGTCTATCCTGGGCCCCAAGTCTCCAGCGGGCTCAGCCTTCGGGATGGGGTCGGGGAGCCCCCACTTCAGTTTTAGCCCCCGCCCTCCCTCTGCAGGCAGCGAGCGGTGCAGACGCTCTGGACCCGGTTGCAGCGCGAGCGACCCGAGCTGCTGGGCTCCTTCGAGGACGTTCTGGTGCGCGCGTCCGCCTGCCTGGAGGAGGCGGCCCGAGAGCGGGACAGCCTGGAGCAGGCGCTGCGGCGGTGAGGGCAGGCGCCAGGGCGAGGCTTGGGGCCGCGTGGCTGGACTTCGGGAGGCGGTAAAGGCGGGGCGGGGGTCTGTAGCGCCGGCAGGCTCGAGCGGCTGTCTCACTCCCGGTCCCCCGAAGGCGGGAGAGCGAGCACGAGAGGGAGGTGCGGAGTCTGTACGAGGAGACAGAGCAGCAGCTACGCGAGCAGCGCCGGCGCCTGCGCAATCAGGTGGGCGCGAAGCCCCCGCCCCCGCCCGGGCCCGGCCCAATCCCAGGCGCGCGTGTCCCCCGACTCCGCCCTCCCTGAATTCTTTCCACCCGGCCCCACCCCCCGGCCCCGGCCCCTCCACCGCCGGCTGAGGCTCAGGGGCTCCTCGCGAATCCCAGGAGCTCCCCCGGGAGGAGCGCAGAGGCCTCCTGGAGCTGGAGCTGCAGAGCCGCGAGCAGGAGCTGGAGCGCGCGGGCCTGCGACAGCGGGAGGTGAGTGGCCGCCCGCCCGCCCCGGCCGGGGGGAGTGCGACCCGCCCAGCCCAGGCCCCACCGTCCCCCGTGCCCTCCCCGGTGTATTTGAGGTCCCCCGTGTCTCAGTGCCTCCGGCCCCGGCATTGCTGGGAGTCGGGGTGAGCGCAGCACCCCGAGGAGGCGGTGGAGGGGTCCTCCCCGACTCGGACGCCCCCTCACCCTCCAGCTGGAGCAGCAGCTGCAGGCTCGGGCCGGCGAGCAGCTGGAGGCGCAGGCGCAGAACGCGCAGCTGTGGCTGGCCAACGCGGCGCTGAGAACCCAGCTGGAGGGCGCGCAGGAGCGGCTCCGCATACTGGAGGGCGATGCGCAGGGCCGCCGGGAGCAAACCCTACGGTGCCTGGGGGTCGGGGGGGGAGGCGCGCCCCCAGCAGTGGGCCCGGGGAGCGGGTGGGGCCGGCGGGTGAGGCGGGCGGGGCCAATTTGGGGGCACAGGTCTGGGGCACTCCCCCCCCATGTCCCATCCCCGCCCTCGGGGTCTGTGCGGGCTAGGGTCGTGGGACGCCCCAGGAGCCTCCCTGCACCCCGGTCACCACGTCCCTCCCGCAGAGAGGTGGTCGCAGTCTCGAGGAACATGCAAAAAGAGAAGCTCAGTCTCCTGCGACAACTGGAGCTCCTCAGGTGCGGGGAAGCTCGGGCCCGGGAGGGAAAGGGGGTTGGCACCGCTGCCGCCATTCCTGACGCTGCCTCATCCCACTCGGGGCGTGTCTGTCCTCCATCCCTCACGCGGCAGCTCGGGCCGGACACCCGTCCTCTGGTCTGAGGGAGAGCGGAGCCCGCATGCCCCGCCCCCCAGAGTGCTGCCTCTGGAAAGGTTAGAGCTCGCCGACTCCCCTTCCCTAGGGAGCTGAACACCCGGCTGCGGGACCAGAGGGACGCCTGTGAGGCCAAGCGGCTGAGCGGTGGTCGCAGGAAAGCTCTGGCCGTGGCCCGCTTGCCAGGGTCCACCTGCTGCTGCTGCTGCTGGGCCCGCCCTCCGAGACGTGGCTCGGGCCCCCTTCCCAGTGCCCACTGACCATCCCCAAGAGACTTGGAGAAGCCGCCCCTTGAAGGTGGTGCGTCGTGGCTAGGTGCTGCCCATCCAGGATGTGGGCTCTGTTCAGTGGACTGCCTGGCCTGCCTCCACGCAGACATGAAGGGACTAATGTGGGAGTGCTGAGTCTCAGGTGCCTTCCTGCTGGTCCTCATCCTGTCCCCATGCCATCAAACCCATCTCTGACCAGCAGAAAAACTCCCTCCTCCTAATAAAGTCCATTGACTGCACTGTGATCTCCTTGGGCTGTGTGTGCGAGAGCCACAGGACGCGTGTGGCTCACACATGGCGTGTCCATCAACACCGAGGGCAAGTGGGTGGCTTGTGTGCGGCATGGGTGCACGGCCCTGTGTTGGTGGGCTGCATGTGCCCCTGCGTGTCTCTGGTCTTCACGACCTCCCTGTCCACTAAAGCTGAAGCTCCATGGGGACCTCTGTGGGAGCAAGGGGACTGAGACCCATTGTCGCACTAGGGAGCCTGCTCCCTGCCTTAGTTGACCACCCCTCCCCACACGAGTCCTCACACAGCCCCGGTGGACCAGCTGGGCCCACGGGAGTTGAGCCAGTCTTGAGTGGGAACTCCCAAGCGGCCAGAAATTGTTCCTGCGGCCTGGGACACAGCTGCCCCACCCGGGCAGCCGCTTCTCATGCCCCCCCTCCACCCTCACTGGGAAGCTGGAAGCTGCTGGCCAGCACCATGAACTCTGGACAAGGAGCTGGGACAAGTGCGGCCCACTGTCCACAGAGAGCTAGTCGACATGACGGCAGATTTTTTTTTTTTTTTAAGATTGTATTTATTTGGGGCGCCTGGGTGGCTCAGTGGGTTAAAGCCTCTGCCTTCGGCTCAGGTCGTGATCCCAGGGTCCTGGGATCGAGCCCCGCGTCGGGCTCTCTGCTCTTCAGGGAGCCTGCTTCCTCCTCTCTCTCTGCCTGCCTTTCTGCCTAGTTGTAATTTCTCTCTGTCAAATAAATAAAATATTTAAAAAAAAAAGATTGTATTTATTTATTTGACAGACGGAGATCACAAGTAGGCAGAGAGAGGAGGAAGCAGGCTCCCCGCCGAGCAGAGAGCCCGATGTGGGGTTCGATCCCAGGGTCCTGGGATCATGACCTGAGCCGAAGGCAGAGGCTTTAACCCACTGAGCCCCCCAGGCGCCCCATGACTGCAGATTCTGACCGACCCTACCTGGATTGGGAATGACCCTGGTGGGTTGGGAGTTCCCTCCCCCTCCTTACTCCCACTGTCGGTTTCCCAGTCCCGCAGGTCAGCAGGCTCTCCCGTTTCCCTCACCCCTTTCCATGCCTCCCAGGACTGATGGCTTCCAGGCTGGACTGGCTCTGGCAGGGCCTCCAGGCCTCCGCTCCAGGCCGTCCTCCATATGCACCCAGAGAGACCCCACTCCTGCATCTGATCACACCTCCAGACCCTCCCCCAAGGTCAGCATCTGTTCTGCCACCCCCCTGGCCTCCGGGTGGTCCCTGAGGTTCGAGGAGAGAACCAGAACCCGGGCTGGGCCTAGAGGAGAGCCGGGTCTTGGACACAGTCCAGAGCCTCCGCTGGGCTGACCGCCGCCGCCTCCATCGCCGCCTCCACCGCCCCCAGCCCAGCTCCTCTGCCCGCCCGCCTCCGCAGTCGCGGGCGGCCCCGCAGCACCCGCACAGGCTGAGGTCGCCGCAACCGCACCGCCCTCCGGCCCGCGCACTGTTGGGACCTGCCCCGCGCCAGCCGCCGTGGGCGGGCCGCGGCTCGTGGGCGGGGCCGCGGCTCGTGGGCGGGGCCGCGGCTCGTGGGCGGGGCCGCGGCTCGTGGGCGGGGCCGCGTCGCACTCGCAGGCCCCCAGCGCCGGTGCAGTCTCTGCGCTCCGAGACGCCGCCCCCCGGGTCCCTCCACCCCGCCGCCGCCCGGCCGGACTCGGACGCGTGGCCGGTGAGTCCGCCGCCTGGCCAGGCAGGGAGGGGCCGCATGTCCCGGGACCCTGTGCGGCCCGGACCGCGGGGGGAGGGCCGGGAGCGCCGGGAGGCCGGGTCCGCCGACCGGGCAGCAGCTCCGCTTGCCGGAGGGAGCCGGACGCGGGGAGCCGGTGCGCGGCGGGGCACCCGGGGCGGGGCGAGGCGCCTCCTGGGTCTTCGCACAGGCCTGGCGGCCCCTTGGGCCCCAGCTGAGCGCCTTGGTCATTGTCTCTGGACGCCCGTGCCCGTCCCTCCGTCCGGGTGCAGGTGGGCGCACGGTCGGCTCGCCCGGAGGGGGCGGCGGCTTCACCGCGGGGACGCGCCGCCGCCTCCCCCGGCCTGGCTGGCGCGGAGTCCGGGGCTTCTGGCCTTGCGGCGCGGGTCTCCCACGGCCCGGGGCCGGGGTGGGGCAGCCCTGCCCCAGGCTGCAGGAACTATTTCTGGCCGGCGCTTTCCCAGGAGGCTCACATCCGCCAGGCACTCCCGGAGAGAGGGGCCCCTCCTCCGCCGGTCGTCCGCGCGGGGGCTGGGCCCTCTCCACCCGCCCAGGGCCAGCCTGCGGGCGCCTGGGGCCTCCACACCCCCAGCTCCGCGTGCGGATCTGAGTGGCCTGAGGCTACTGCTGCTTGGTGGGGTGAGCGGCAGTGGCGGGTCTGGCAGGAGGGCCCAGGGAGTGGTCCCACCCCTCCCAGGAGCACACTGTCCAGAGATGTTTTCTGCCCTGCCCACCGAATCACAGACCAAAATACCGGGCCTGGCCTCTCCCCTCCCTGCTGCTGGGAGTGGACGCTGCCTACTCTGGAAGCCCAGCGGGGCCGGATTGGAGGCCAGGGGCGCCGCAAGGAGGGGGTGACAGGATCTTGCCTATCCAACGTGGGCCAGACCTGGGACCTGTCCCTGCCCTTCTAGCAGAAGCTCCCTAGGGAACTTCCGGTCAGCTGTCTTACAGAGGAGCCCGCCCACTAGCGGCCAGGTGAGTGCTGGGTGAGGCAGGTGAAAGTCCGCGCCCGGAGCTGCTGTGCTGGTCTGGAAACGTGGCCCGGGGCGTCCCACTGCCATCTGGGCTGGGGCCCTCTCCACCCTCCCAGTGCAGACAGCGCACGCCAGAGCAAGCAGGGTGTCCCTGGGTGCCCGTGGGGGAGGAGCACAGCCTGTATGGTCCTGTCTTGCTGGGGTTGGGGGGGCTGCCCCCTTTCCAGTAACGAGGACCTGCAGAGGAAGTACCCCCATGTCTGGGAGTCTGTCTGCGGGCTCTATTCCGCCGCCCTGGCAAGAGGGAGGCAGGCCTTCCCTTGAACAAACAGCTAAGGGGCTTTCCTGAGGCCACGTTGCCATGAAGGGGCAGATCCGTCTGTGTCCCAGCGCCTCCCCTCCCTTCCCCAGCCGCCAGTAGGCGCCTGCCAGCCTGCCAGCCTGTGACGTGGAGCCCCGGGAATGTTGTGGTGGGGGCGGGTGGGGCCTGAATGAGCTCACCCGAGGTGCCTGCTGGGGCTTCCTGCCCAGGCTGCCAGCAGGGTGCGTCAGCCGGTCGTAGTCGGGGTCCTCCCTTGTGCCCTGGGCTCTGGTCTCAGAAGCCAGGCCCGTCAGCCTTCCTGGGCCCGGCCTTCAGCTTGGCTGTGGGCAGTAGGCATCCGCCCTGGCTGGGGGTGGGGGAGTGTCGGGGGTACTGAGCGGGGGAGACGGGGCTCCTGAGCTGCTGTCCCAGCAAGCGTCCTGGTTCTGGAACCCCTTCCTGGACGGCCGATGTTTGGCTGGGCTTCAGCCGGGGCCAGCCTGGGCATCTGCGTCCTCTCCGACCGCCCCCGCTGGTGTCTGGCTGGCGCTGCAGTCCCGTCTGGGTGTTGTGGGCTCACTGACATCCCCTCTCTCAGCCCCAGGATGGGGGAGTTCAGTGAGAAGGCGACATGTGGAACTGTCTGCCTCAAGTACCTGCTCTTCACCTTCAACTGCTGTTTCTGGGTGAGGACCGGGCGCCCCTCCCGCTGCCGCCAGCCGTGCTCCCCTCCTGCCCATCCCTGGTCCCCGAAGGAGCCTTGGCCTGGGGGCTCAGCCCCATCTCTCAGACCCCGGGCCCGAGGTGGTGACTGGCGTGCGCTGCCCACAGCTGGCCGGCCTGGCCGTCATGGCGGTGGGTATCTGGACGCTGGCCCTCAAGAGTGACTACATCAGCTTGCTGGCCTCGGGCACCTACCTGGCCACAGCCTACATCCTGGTGGTGGCTGGCGTCGTTGTCATGGTGACCGGTGTTCTGGGCTGCTGTGCCACCTTCAAGGAGCGGCGGAACCTGCTGCGCCTGGTCAGCAGGGTGGGGGGGGGCCTGAGGGGGGGCCCCACCAGGCCGCTGGGGGTGGCCTCGCAGCCCTGATGAGAAGGGAATGATGGGGGTCAAGCGAGGCCCTACGGCCCCTGCTGTGGTCGGTGGAGGGGGTGGGGTGCCACTGGTCCCCACATCCCAGCTGGGCCCGCGGAGGGAAGACACCGGCACCACCTGCTGCCTGGAGCCCTCAGTGGCCACGTGGGTTCTGAGGTTGGGGGTCCTGCTTCGTCGTGCCTGGACACTAGGAGTCCTCATGGGACAGGGATGTCTGTGTCCAGCCCCACCTGACTGGGTCCCTGTGCGACCCCCCCCCCAGTACTTCATCCTGCTCCTCATCATCTTTCTGCTGGAGATCATTGCTGGCGTCCTGGCCTACATCTATTACCAGCAGGTGAGGGGTCTGGACAGACAGGAACCTGGAGGGACATGCACACACAGATGTGCTGTGTAGGAAGACAGGGACACACAGAGACGCACAGACACAAGCCCGCCATGCTCTGGAGCTGAGCACCAGGCCATCAGGCCCTGGGGACGGCAGCTGCATCGTGGTGGGGAGGATGGGACAGCAGGGATGGACAGCCCACCTGTCGCACCCAGACTGCCCGGCCGGGGGCTCGCGGGGGGAGGAAAGTGTCCGTGGGATCTGGAGCTCCCTCCCTGTCCCCAACTCTGTCCATGGCCCCCTGGTGACTCTCCCAGTCCAGTTCCCCCTCCACCCCCGCAGCCAGCAGCTGGCCCTAACCCTGCTTGGAGGCTTTCCCAGACCTCTTCCCCATCTGCTCCCGCCTCCACATCTCCCAACCTGGGGGGTCTGGGACTGTGCAGCTCAACACCGAGCTCAAGGAGAACTTGAAGGACACCATGACCAAGCGGTACCACCAGCCAGGCCACGAGGGTGTGACCAGCGCCGTGGACAGGCTGCAACAGGAGGTGTGTGGGGCGCGGTGGGGAGTGCGCGCAGCCCTGTGGCCTCCCTGCACCTCCCCGGGTGGGGGCCCTGCCGTGGGGGCTCAACGGCACCGTGTCCCTGTAGTTTCACTGCTGCGGCAGCAACAATTCCCAGGACTGGCGGGACAGCGAGTGGATCCGCTCGGGCCAGGCGGGTGGCCGCGTGGTCCCCGACAGCTGCTGCAAGACCGTGGTGCCTGGCTGTGGGCGGCGGGAGCACGCGTCCAACATCTACAGGGTGGAGGTAGGCCTGCGGGTGCCTCTGCGGGGCCTGGACTCCCTGGTGAGGGGCCGAGGGGCCAGGGGCCCGGGCGTGGGGATGGGACTGGACTCGCCGGCCTTCAGTGCCCCTACCCCTGCCCCACCAGGGCGGCTGCATCACCAAGCTGGAGACCTTCATCCAGGAGCATCTGAGGGTCATCGGGGCGGTGGGCGTTGGCATCGCCTGCGTGCAGGTTCGGGGGTGGGGCAGGCCCCGGTGGGTGCGTGGCGGGGGCGCCCGGAGGCTGGCGCTGGGCCGCGCTCACGAGCTCCCCGCGGCAGGTCTTCGGCATGGTCTTCACGTGCTGCCTGTACAAGAGCCTGAAGCTGGAGCACTACTGAGCGTGCGCAGTCCCGCCGGCCGCAGCTCCGCCCCGCTGCCGCGCTGACTCTACGGAGGGCTGCGGAGCCGGAGCCGGGCTCCCAGGGTGCGGCTCCTTCCCCGCGCCGCCCGGAAGCGTTCTCCAGCCTGTGCACCCACCCCACGCCAGTGACCTCCAGGGGCCCCTACCCTCAGAGGGACCTGCAAGTGCCTTTCTCCACAGACCAGAGGCCTGGGTCGCACCCCTGCCGCAGCGGGGAGGGAGCCGTACTTCCGCCTGCAGGGGAAGTCTCAGGGTGTTCCCTGCACTCGGCCGGAGGGGCTGGCCCACTCCAGGGTGCCCGGATACACCCCGGCGCGGTGGTCAGGGGCAAACCCGAGGGGCACTGCCAGGTGCCCACTCCCGGGAGAGCTCAGCCAGCCCGTCCTGTGGGTCCTGTGCCTCTGCCCTCCCCAGCCTGGCTTCTGCTGCCCCCCAGCCCCTGCTGGACTTCCCCACCACTCTCCTCACTCAAAGGCCCCATGTTCACTGTGCACTGCCCCGCCCCCTTCCCAGAAGCAGGGGCTTTGTGGGTTTTATTCACTGCTGTATCACAAATGCCTAGAACCGCCCGTGCCACGTGACAGGCCGCTCAATAAAAGTCTGTGAAGCGGACACGTGCACTTACTGTTCGTGACAGACCGGGTCCTGGTCCTCAGGGCCGTACCCCCTAGCAGGGTGGACAGAATCATCCACCCAGTGCCAGGACAAGGGGCCAGGAGGGCATATCCCAGGGGTCCGGGGCAGCCACGTGTGAGCCAAGGACTGAGGGGACTCCAGGGAGAGGAGGGCTAGTAGCAGGGACGGCTGGCCACAGGCTGAGCAGCAGAAAAACCTTGTCCGTTCTGGGACAGGAAAGGGGCAGAGCCGGAGCCTCCCAGAGGCAACGGAGGCCTCAGACGGCCTGGGCCTGCTTGTCTCCAAATGCCCTCTGGCCTGTGTAGCCTTCAGGGACTGGGGGAGCCCTCTGGAGCCGACACGAGAGGCCGGAGCTCTGCAGGACCCAGACCCTGGGCAGACCCTGCCTCCCCCTACCCCCGCAGCCGGTTTGTTCGTGGGCCATCAGAGGACCCTGTGTCCCATGTCCAGGCAGCAGTGTCTGCTCCAAAGACGGTGCCCAAGAAACTTGCCTCCCTCTCCCCCAACCGCACACTCCCACCTACTGCCCATTGGAGGACACCAGGGGCTGCCGATCAGGGGTGACAGCTGCTGGTCTGAGCCTGAGCTAGAACAGGACGGAAGCAGAGAACTCTTCGGGCAAGTCAAGTCCAAGGGAGTCCCTGCTAATGACCAGGGCACTGGGAGCTTAGTGAACCCGGTCACCCCGGGGTCTCGGGGTGGCTGTGGAGGCTGGGCACTGCCCCTCCCCCTCCACAGGGACTAGGCCAAGGGAAGGAACCTGCTGAGCTTGGCTGGGGCCGAGAAACTTCCGGCAGCAAGACCCTCAGCACAGGCGTTCTAGTCAGGCCCCAGAAAAGCACGTCAGGATCTCTGTGCTCCGCCCACAGGGCACCCAGGACCTGGGGGTGGGCATGCCCGTGCCCCCAGCGTGCCCAGCCCCAGCGCTCTCTGTTGGCTGTGCCTGTGAGAGCCCACGCTCCAGGAGACCCCGTCTCCCCGCTGAACGGCGGCCAGCTGGCTGGCTCTCCCTCCCCTGGGCGGTGGCAGCCGCGTCCACCCCAAGCAGCCTCAGGCACGAGGCAGGACGCAGAAACACCAGCGGAGCCACACAGAGCCACACCGACGTCAGCACCTCGTCTCGGTTCTGCGAAGACCTTTACTGGACAGCTGCCCCCGGAGCAGAGACGCAGGCCCACGGGCGGAGGGCAGGGCCGGCAGGCGGAGTAAGCCCGCCGCGGGCGCCAGACCCTCACTTCTCCAGCGGCGCGTAGTTGAGCAGCTTCTCGATCAGGTCCACGTGCGCCAGCAGCATGCGGCGGCAGCAGTAGCGCTTCAGGCCAAGCGCGTCCAGGGCATCCCTGCGGCGAGAGGAGCAGACCTGCTCATCCAGGCCGACCGGGGGCACGGGGCGCCCGGGGCGCCCGGACCGCGGCGTCCGCGCCACGCGTCAGGGACGAACACGTCTCTCCAGGCAGCCACCTTCCTCCCGTCTCTCCGGCCACTTAGTGGTCAGCGCCCCTGGGACGCGACCCCAGCCGCCCTAAAGGCCTCCGGGCAACGCCCGCGGCACCGCTCCGCGGCGCAGCGACGGCAAGGCGGGCAGGGGACGCCGGCTCGGGCAGCTCCCACCCGGGGCATCCAGGGGGAGCGGGTCCCGCCGTCCCCTCGCCGCCGCGCCCCGCCGCAGCCTACCTGCGCACCACGGCCCCGACCTCGTCCTCCGCCCCTGCGCCCACGCCCCACAGACCCCGGACCCCGCCGCCGGCCTGGAGTCCCGCAATCCCGGCCCCGCGAACGAGCCGTCGTCCCGCGCCCCCGCAGGCGAGGACCCCGGCTCCCCACCCCCGCGCGGCCCGGCGCCTCACCCCTCGGTGTACTCGGCCTGCAGCAGCCCCAGGTAGGCCTCCCACTTGTTGCCGACGATCTTGCCGCAGGTGAAGCAGCGCACCGGGATGATCATGGCGGCGGCGGTGGCAGCGCAGCGCCCGCACGGCCGGATCTGGCGGCGCTTCCGCCGCGGAGTCGGCCCCGCCTCGGGCGCGTCCATGGCGCGGGGGGAGAGGGCGTCCCGTTCCCCCGCCCCCGGATGCCCCCAGCCCGCCCCGCCGGTCCCGGTGCCGCCGCCGTTGGCTCTCCGCCGGGCAGAGTTCCCTCCGCGCGGACCGGGGGCTCCGGGGCCCGCGCGGCTGCGGCCGGAGCAGGCGACGCTCCCCCCGCCCGCCGCTTTGGTACGTCCCGGACTACGGCGTCCTAGCGGGGCCTAAAGGGCCCGACGGCGGCGGTTCGCCTTCCTCGTGTCCGCATGACTGACAGCCGCGCGGCAGGCGGACCGCGCGCAGGTACCGCGCCCGTCGGGGGGACGCGGCCAGGGTCCGGTCCTCCGCAGCCCCCGCGCCGGGACCCGGGGCCGGGCCGGGGCCGAGCCGAGGCGAGCCGGCGCAGAGCTGGCGGCCCGAGCGCGGAGCCCCGAGCCTAGCCGCAGCAACAAGTGGCGGGGCCGAGACCCGGGCCGGGGCCGGGGGCGCGGCGACCCGCGGCGGGGGCTACCAGCGGCCGGCGGGCGGCCACGGACGGGCCTTCCCGCCGTCCCTGCCGGCGCGTCCCTCCAGCCCCGCCCGGAGCCCCTGCCGCGCGCGCCCGGGGGCCTGGGGTGTCTCCGGGGCCGAGTTCGGCGGTCCGGTTCTCAGCCGCGGCCGCGCCGTCGTCCTCCCCGCGCCGCAGCGATCCGCTTCGGCTCGCGTCCCTCCTCCCTTCCTCCCGAGGAGGGGGTCGGGGGGGTGCGGGGGCTGTGCTGGGTGGTCGGTGATCTGGCGGCGTCGGGCCTCTGAGGACTCGGAAAGCAGCGGAGGCTGGAGAGGGTGGTCAGGGAGGGCGTCATGGAAGTGGTGTCTTTTGAGTTGAACCCTCAAGAGCAGGATTTCACCAGGGGTGAGCCCGAGTGTGTGCAAGGGAGTGGACTGATCCTGGCAAACGGAACCCTTGGATAGAGGCCTGGAGGCTAAACCTGCGGGCCGCTCTAGGCCACAAGTTTGTGCTAGGGCCGGAGGAGGTGGTGGAGTTAGAGGTGATGGGTCAGGAGCCACAGAGGATTTAAAGGATTTAAAGGAAGGTCTGGCTGTGTCTCTGGACAGGGGGCAAGGTGAGCTCCTTGGCCCCGGGGCTGGAGGCTGGGGGGAGACCAGAGGCAAGGAAGGCTCCCTGGAGGAGGTGAATTTCTGGACTGGGGGGATGGCTGTGCCGCAGAGCGGCGGAGCGGCACCCGTGACTCAGGGGGGTGTGTTGGTGGGAGGGGCTTGGCCAGGTTCCCAGGCCTGGGGCATCTGGACCTCTGCTGGTGGTGAGTGGGGCCTGTGCTGAGTCCCAGGCCTCAGCTCGTGGCCGTCTCAGGGTAGATGATGCATTCTGGCCTTAGCTGAGGGGCAGGGAGCCAGAGGGTCCCCTGGGGCCTGGGTGGGACTGGCCAGAGCTGCGGCTGGCCTGGAGTTTGGCCCGCCACCTTTGCCTGGGTCTGGGACAGCTTGCCCAGTGCATTTGTCATCCCCCCGCCGCCACGTGCAGAGCCGCGAGTGAGGCTACTTCCCTTCCCAGCTGACCCCCCACCCCACCCACTGGACGTACATCCTGTCCCTGGACAGAGGGACAGGATAGGGGGCCTTGAGTCCCAGTGGCCTGGGGCCAGACCCACGCTCAGCTGCACAGGCTGCTGGTAACTGTGGAGGTGAGGCACACGGCCGGGGGGATCCCGGCTGTCCGCGGGTGGGCCTTGGGGAGCTGGTGGGGGTGGAAGGCCTCCTGGAGGAGGGGCCCAGGGCCTGCCCCACCCATGTTCCTGCCCGGAGCAGTTGTTTACTCTGAAAGAGTGAGGGGAATGAGCCTCCCTCCCTGATTCGAGCCCAGTTGACATTCCTGAAATTCTGAAGTGGAGTGTGGGCTTGGAGGGGTGGTGGCCTCCTCTTCCTGGGCTCCTCCCTCCAGCTCCCTGATTTCCAAGGAAAGGCCATGGGGAGACTCCGGGCTGCCCCGCTTCAGCCTGTGTGCCTGCCCCCAACACAGGTGTGCAGGAAGGCCCCTTGGGGGGCTTGGTCCTCTTCCCTGTCTCTGCTGTCTTTGCTCTGCGGCGACTGGGGGACACTTGGGAGCCTCAGCAGTCAGCCCTGCCCCCTGCCTTTGCCCTGGGTGGCGGGGTCTCTCCGCGCACGTGTGTGTGTGTGTGTGTGTGTGTGTGTGTGTGTGTGTGTTGTGGGGTTTGCCCTGGGTGGCGGGGTCTCTCCGCGCACGTGTGTGTGTGTGTGTGTGTGTGTGTGTGTGTGTGTGTGTTGTGGGGGCGGCGTAGCTGAGCCCTGGGCCAGGCTGTCCTCAGGGTGGGCCGGAGGGAGACATGGAGGCCCAGGGCACCAGTGGGAAGTGGGGCGGGTGCCTCGCCCGCCTGCAGGAGGGGGGGGGCCCTTGCTTCTCCCTTCTGTGTGCAGCGTCAGCGCGGCTGTGGCCCAGGGCTCGGGGGAGGGAATTGCCAGAGTTTCAGGAATGGGGTATCCTACCCCCAGTGGTGGGAGGCACAGGGAGGAAGGGAGGGCTGTGCTCCCATGTGGTTGGGAACCCGTGAGCCATGTTTCCTGCCAGAAGAGGGTCACTGAAGGGCAGGCTGGGCACAAGGCCAGATCAGCGGGTGATTTTGCAGCCGAGACGCCCGGGCCCAGAGCACTGCCCCGGACACAGGGAGTCAGCTGCCCCTGCCCGCTGGTCCTGGTACCAGCTCCAAGAACCTGTGGGTGGAACCAGAGGCCGCCCAGCGGGAGGGTCCCGATCCTGACTGTGCTGGCTTGGCCCCTAGTGCTTTGGGCAGACGCGCCAGGTGTGGCGGGCTCCTCTGCCCGCGGTACCCATGCCAGCCCGGGCCCTGGTGGTGTTTGCAGCTGTGCCTGAGGTGACCGCCCTCACCTGACCGCCCTCTGCACAAGCCTGGGCCGAGGGCATTTGGGGACAGCGTGCCCTGTAGGGCTTCCGTAGGGGTCTTGGTGGCCCGGAGGCGGGCGGGCACGCGCTGTGGGTGCCTGAGGCAGGGTGCTCCCCGGGCCTGCGGCGGGCGGAAATGGGCCCCCCCGGGCCTGAAGGTGCTCTTTCCACCGCTTCTCCAGCGGAGAAGTACCTGGGGAGGTGGAGCAGGGGTGTGGGGGGAGACCCTGACGTGGGGGGTGGCCTTGCTGGGCCCAGGAGAGGCCGGAGGCCCCTTGGTGGCCTCTTCAGAGGGACCGTCCCCCTGGACTGGGTGTCTCCCAGCCCCGGCGTCTTGCCTCAGCTCTGGGTGGCACAGGGGGGCGCCCCTCCCCCACAGCGGGGGCCCGGGTGGGCCTTGGGCCTGCGGGGCTGGATCAGCAGCAGGAAGGCGGACACCACAGACTGTTCCTGTTGGCCGGGCCTCCCCCTCCTCGGAGCCGCCTCAGAGCTCTGCCGGGGACCTAGGGTAGGCGGCCGCGCTCTGCGACCCCCGTGTCCGCCATCCGCCCGGATCTCTCCCTCTGGGGGTCAGCGTATGCCGCGCCCTTGGCAACCTCCCATCGTCGTTTCGGCTTCTGGGGTGGTTCCTCTTGGAGTGGGACCTGGGTCTGGCCAGGTGGGTGCCCACAGCCTTCGGACGGCATATGCCCCCCTGGAGCCCCCCAGCTGCTCACCACCCCAGAGCCCTGGCGAGTCAAGAAGACCCAGCCCGGGACTGTAGGTGCGTTTCCTCGGGGCTCTCCCTCAGCCCGTCCCTGATGCCGCTGCAGCCGCCCTTCGGGGGGTGCCGGCGTGTCATGCCCTGCGTTCAAAGGAAGCCCGGAGCAGACAACGGGAGGGAGGCTTCCTGGAGGAGGAGGCCGACTGGAGGGAGAGGTGGAGCCCGCCCTGGTCCAGTCCGGTCCCAGTGCTCTGCCCCCGCAGCAGGCTTGCGTCCGGGCGGCCCTCGATGGGAGCGAGAGGCTCTGGACTCGTAGAGGGGCACGGCGGGAGCCAGAAGGACTTGAGGCCATCCACGGACGGGCCGGGGCCGCCGAGGGGTGAGGGCGGTCAGCGTGGCTGGGCAGTGGTGTCCTCCAGCCTCGGCTTGGCGTTGGCTGTGGGACTTCCTCATTTTGGGGGCCCAGGAGGGTTGCGGGGCTGTTGCTGGCTGCCCTTTAGGCCCTGCCTGGGAGGCCCATCCCCACTGATGCCCACGTCTTGGGGCGTGGGGGCATGGTGGGGTACGATGCATGGTTTTTAGTTTCTAGAATGTTGCTGTGGGTTTTGGGCTCCATTGCTCCTGGAGAGGGGGTTACCGAGGGAAGTGGGTGAGGTGTGTTCCCTCCCCCGCCCCCACGCCCTGCCCTTGCTACTTTCTGGGCCTGAAAGCCCTCCATGGCTGCTTCATCCCTGGGCGCAGGGACTGCCAAGGGACCTGCAGACCTCCATCTGCTCTCTGGCCTGCTGTCGGCCCTAGACATAGGTTGGTGGACTGGCGGGGCTGGGCTGCCCCTGAGAGGATGGGCGTGGGGGCCGACACCTGCCACAGTGATTTTTTGAACCCCCACAGTCCCCCTGCCCTTGGGCTGCGGAGGAGACCGCTGCCGCCCCTGCTCCCGGGCGGAAGGAGCACCTGGTGTGAGGAGGGGGAGGTGGGCGTCCTCACTGGGACGCCTCCAGACACCTGCCCCGTGGGCTTGGGGTCCCCTCCTTGGGGTCTCCACCCTGGCTGGTGGAGAGGACAGACTCCCATGCATGCCGGTGGCAGGGGAACGGGCCTGGTGAGTCATCACCAGCCATCTGGGTGGGGGGGACAGTGGGGTTGGCGGCTCAGGGCGCACATGTGCTTGGAGCCCAGGAATGGGTGCGCTGCAGGGCATCTTGGGGGAAGTGGACCCGAAGGCTGGACGCCCCACATGGCCCGAACACATATGTTCTCCGTATGCACAGACCCCACGTGTGCTGTCTCTGTGCCTGCGTGCAAGCCTGCCTCCCTCCTTGGGCACCTTGGGTTGGGAGCAAAGTCCTCTTTGAACCCCCCTCCTCGCCCCTGTTCTGGTCCCCTGCGTCTGACAGTGCACCCCTACCTGGCCCCCAGCGGCCCTCTCCGGCCCTTGTAGGGACATGGTCCTTCGTGGAGGGCTGCTCCCCCTTCCAGAGGTGCCCGGCCAGCCTCTGGGAGCCCCACGTGGTCTCCACTGTGCCCGTCTTTCCTTGCATAGGGCTCCAGCCCACCTCGGCTGACCTGACTGCTGGGGAAACGAGCACCGCCTGGCCTCTTGCCTGCGGCAAGTGCAGGTATGTTACGGTCTGGCGGGGCAGTGGTGGGGCTGACTTGCATGGCCGCATGGGCTCCTCCCTCCGCTCCTGGCCCGGGGACCTGCCAGCTGGATGTTCGCCTGGTCCCCGCGCAGACGGTCTCCTGAACATGTCTCCCTGGGCCCCGCCTGCTGGAGGAAGGGGACTCCTGTGTGGGAGGGGCTGGACAGGGTCCCCGATGCTGGGCCAGTGCACTAAGCCCCCCCTTCCGGCCTCAGCTCTGACGGACCTGGCTCCTCATTCTGACTGGCCCCAGGACCCTTGGATGGATTTTCCCATTTTATTTCAGATCAGACTGTCCTGCTCACCCGCAGGGGCTGCAGGTTCTTGCAGACGGGATGTTTGGGGGATGTTGGGATGGTGACGGCTGGGTGGCGCAGAGGCGAGAGCACCCTGGGCGCTGGAGCTCGCTCCAGCGTGGTGAAGGGGCTCCAAGGGGGCTCAATGGGGAGTCCTGCCTGTCTGTGTCAACGGGGAGTCCTGCCCGTCTCTGCTCTCCTCTCCTCCCAGCCTTGGCCAAGCCCACTTCCTCACCCTCAGAGGCCCTGCGCAGGGAGCAAGGCCAAAGGGAGGCAGCCTCCCGCTCCTCAGGCTTCCCGCCCCCCCCTCCGCCCCCTGCCCCCACGAGCCGGCAGTAGGTTTCCTTCTGCCCTGGAGGCCCGTGTGCCTGCCTGAGTGTGTCTGACCCCCGCCCCCCCTTGTGGGGGTGCTGCATGGGGGGTGAGATGGGGTGAAGCCTGCTCAACGTGGATGCTCCCGTGACCCGCATGGGCCACAGGTGCGCTCGCACGTGCTCCCACACGGCCTCCAAGTGCCCCGCTCACAGCGCTGTGCAGCTGGCCGACTCGGGCCACCGGGCGCCGGCGGTGCCGCTAGTTCCCTGAGCAGAGCTGTGGGCAGAGGTTTTTGCAGGGCCCGGGTGGGGCCCCTGTGGCGGCCCTTTCCTGGGGCCCAGACACACCAAAGCACACTTGGGGGTGGGAGGGGTAGAGGGGCTGTGGGAAACCTCAGGCTGGCCAGCTGGGTGACACAGGCGAGGAGTCTGGGACTGTCCTGTCCCCACTGCTGCCCGGGCCAGCTCTGCTCTGGGGGAACCGCCTTCAGACACTGCACTGAGGCCTGGAGCTGCAGTTCTACGAAGGACCTTCAGGGGGCGGCAGAGGGCTGATGCTAGCCGTCCTCAGGGCCCAGCAAGGCTGCCAGACCTCGCTGGGTCCTCAGCCCTCCAGACAGTCCTGCTCTGCCGGCTGCACAACCCCCCACCTGCTGCCTCCCTCACCACTCAGTCTGTCAACATGTCAGCTTGCCAGTATCCCTTCCCCTGTACCCTTGCCTCCCCCTCCCCTTCTTCCTCTCCCTCCCATCTCTCTCCTCTCAGCTCCGTTACCCAACGCTCAGGAATCCTGCCAGACCTTCCCTCTGTGGACTTCAGTGTCTGGGACTGTCTGCTGGGTGGACACTTCCAGGGGACTCCCATGGTGACCTGGTAGAGGCCTTGGCTACAGCCCAAGCCCAGGGTGCAGGGCACAGCCCCCAGGCCCAGAGTGCCGAGGGGAGGGGGCTCAGCTCTTTCTTAGACAGGAAGGGGACATCTGGCTTACAAGCTGCTGTCTGTCCCCAAGACCAGGGGGCCGGAGACCCTGCTGCCCGTACCAGTGGGCACAGCTGAGGGGACGTCTGTCCCCATCTGTGACCGTGTGTGTCCCTGGAGACTGTTCCTGATGCACGTGTGTCTGTACCCCAGCACGTGTGCACACCCCGAGTGACAGTCTAAGGGTGTGTGTCCCAGGGTGTGTGCGAGTCACCCGGGGAGTCTGGGAGCTGGGCGTGGGTCCGCGGCTGCACTGAGTGTGGGAGGCGCGGGGCCTGACCTGTAGCCGGGACTGGTGCGAAATGAGACCGGAGGCCCCTCAGAACTTACCGGTAATTCTGTGCGACCGCACGGTCACATGCTGCCGAAACTGGCCCTTCTCCCGACCCTGGAGAAGCAGGACCAGGGGAGGGTCAGTCCGCCCTGGCCCATCAAGCAAGCCAGATGCCGTGGGAGTTGAGGTCCGCCCGTTTTCAGGTGCCTAGTGATACCCGTGCCCTGTTGTGTGCTCGGGCCCCTCCCTGTGGGTCTGAAAGCCTCCCTGTTTCTTGCAGAGTGACCTGCCGTCCTGCCTCCTGGGCACCCTCTCCACTTGGCCTTCCGTGCCCCAACCCCTCTCAGGGGCAGTCCCGCCTCCTCCCCCAGCGAGGTACCCCCCCTCCAGGGTGGGTAACCCAGTCTGATTCCTGTCCCGACAGAGGCCTCTCCCCATCTAAGGTGTGAGCTGCGCGGGCTCTGGGGTCCCGGCGCGGGTGTCGCCGGCCCAGCCTGGGACTGTGGGAAGCTGCTGGAGAGTGCGCACCCCAGGAGCTGTTCCGGGCTTTGTAGTCTCGCTCTGGGCGGGGAACCCAAGTAGAAGCTGCCCCAGGTCACCACCAGAAAGCAACTGGGTCACCCCTTTATTTGCATAGCGCCCTGCATCTCGAGTGCGGTCGCAGGTCTCCGGGCCCGGCGGGGGGGGCAGTGCGGCCGCGGCGGTAGATTGGCGGGGGGGGGGTCCCCTCGTTCCCGGGGCTGAGAGCTGCCTGGGGCTCCGCCCTCAGCCCCGTCCGACGCTGTCCCTGCCGTTCGAGAGCATCTTCCTCCCGGGCCCGGGGAGGGCGAGAGCGAGGGGCGCCGGCGCGGGCGGGGCGGGGTCGGGCGGTCGCCCGGGAGCCGCGATCGGCCGGCGCGGGCTGAGCGGTGGGATTTGCGGGGCGGGGCGGCGGGCAGGGGAAGGCAGGGAAGGGGTGCGCGGGCGAGGCGGGCGCGGATTGGCGGGGCAGAGGGGAGCGGGGGGCGGGGGCGCGGGGCGGGGGCCGGGTGGGGGGGGTCCTCGGGGGGCGGGGCCGGCGCGGATTGGCGGGCGGGCGGGCGGGCGCGCGGCGGGGGCCGGGGCTGCGGCGCGGGGGACCGGGCAGGTGTGCGGGGCCGCCGCCGGGGCGGAGCGGAGCGGCGCGGCGCGCCGGGCTGCCAGCGCGGGGCCGGAGCCGGGGCCGGGGCCGGGCGGGATGCGGCGTTCCGGGGCGGTGGGCGCGGGGCGCTGAGCCGGCGGCGGCCCCGGCGCGATGCGCCGCTCGAGCACGGACGAGTCCACGTACCGGCGCAGCCCGTCGCCGGAGGGCAGGGAGCCGGGGTTCGCGCGCCGCGGCCCCTTCCGGCGCTGCAGCAGCCTGTGCGGGCGCGCGGGCGGCGGGGGCGGCGGGGGCGGCGGCCCCTGCTGCGGCCCGCACGCCGGCTCCGGCCCCGGCCCCAAGGCGGCCCAGGCGCGCTACGCGTCGCCCAAGGGCAACAAGTACGTGGTCTTCTACCTGGACCTCTCCTTCATCCTCCTCCTAGAGCTGAAGCGCTGCGGCATGGCGCGCGGCTGCCTGCAGGGCGTCAAGTTCCTCATGTTCGCCTTCAACCTGCTCTTCTGGGTGAGTGGCCCGGGCCGAGCCGCAGTCGCTGCTCCAGCGGGGACGGCCCGGGGCTGGAGCGGCCGCGGGCTGCGGGGGCGGGGGCGGGTTTCCGGGACCGCGGGGCCGTGGCCGAGGCTCTGCGGTCGGGGCGGCTGCCCGCGTCCTGTCCCCTCTCCTCCTGGGACCGGACGTGTCCCGCACCTGCGCCGGGACAGGACGGCAGGGCGCCCGCATTCGGACGCTGGTCGCGCCGGCCGTGCGCTGGAGCGGATGCCTCCCTTCCCTCCCCTCCGCTCCCACCGCCCAGCGGGCGTCCTTTCTTCCACCCGCACACCCCCCTCCCCGTCCTCAGTGGACTGACCAAGGAGGCCCAAGGACCGTGGTTCTCAAGGGGCTGTTGGGGGCCAGCTGGACCCGTCCGCCGCCTGGAGGCCCCGGGCGAAGGGAGGGGGTGCGCAGCGGTGAGTTCTCTGGCTGCGCCTCTGACCGGGCAGGATGTTGGGCCACCAAGTGTGCTAGGGACGTGTCTGGCGTCCCTGCTGGCTCTTCTTCCTGCACAGGGTGTGTGTGTGTGTGTGTGTGTGTGTTGGGGTGGGGTGGGGGGCTCCCATAACTGCAGAGGGGCAGCAGGCCCTCCTGTGGCCTTGTCTCACCTGAGCAGGTTGGGACAGGCCTGGCTGGGCTGGGGGAGGCTTGGGGGAGAGACAATGCCAAGGTCACTCCTTCCTCCTTCCAGAGCAGAGAGTAAGGGGGCGTGGCCTGGGCTCTGGACCCCCAGGAGGAGGCTGAGCTTTGCACGCTCATCTTCAGGCCAGATGCTCAGAAACCGGGGTCCCCCTCCCCGCCCCTTCCTGCCTTCTCAGGCTGTGCTTTTCTCTTCCCAGCTTGTGGTGGTTGGAGTCGGGGGTCCCCAGGAAGGGCGGCCAGCCTGGGCTGCCCTGCGGTGTGACCCAAGGGGGCTCCTGGCCCAGGTGCCTGCTTCCAGAGGCAGTCACCCCAAGAGTTTGTTCTCCACAAGAGACTCCTGGCAGGGGTGAGGCCCTGGCCTGGAGCGAAGCACCGTGAGGCCAGGAGCCAGCAGCAGGGGTGGGTGGCAGCTGGGCCCTGGGCCCGGGACTGGGGTGGGCATCTTCTCTTGGTGGGGGATGTTGACCAGATGCCGTGGGTGCCAGTGTGGGCACCAAGCTGCTGGCGGAGTTGGCATGTCACTGGGGGTGACCGCACCTGACTGTGGTGGTTGTCACAGATCCTGAGGTGGCAGGGGGCGGTGGGTGTGCAGGAGAGTCAGGTCCCAGGGGCTGGGCAAGACTTGCCTCTTCCCTCGTCTGCCCTCCTCAGGGATCTGGGGAGCTGCCTGCAGGCAGAGGGAGAGGGGCCCCCTCCAGGACCCCGCCCCCCCCCAACGGGTCCCAGGCTGAGCTGTCTTTGCCCTGTGAAGCCCGAGGAGCGGCCCGGCCAGCGGCAGGACAGCCACGTTCTGCCAGTGTCTGCGGTGGGTCAGAAGCCGCTTTGGGATCCTCTCCTGGCCAGGACAGTCCAATTCCCTTTTATTCCACAATTCTGCCTCCCTGCAAAGCCAGCTGGCCCCCTGCTGCTGACCTGGGCCTGTCCCTGCCCCAGCGTGGTGCCCAGCCGGGATCCGAGACCCAGAGGTCAGAGAGGGCATCGGGCCTGCCCTCAGCCCGCGGGAAGCACCGGCGAGGCATGGTGCGAGTGGTCAGGAGGCTGCGTCCCTGTGCCGGTGGGTGAGCCTGCGGGCGGTGGGGACAGAGGCCGCGGCAGCCTTCCCCGGGCTTCAGCTTCATTGCTACCTGGGGGTGCTGCCCCCACCCCATCTCCCACTGTCGCTGGGAGACCTCTGGGTGTCATGCTAACTGTGAGGTCGGGGCCGTGGTTGTGGGTGGGGAGTCCCCGAGGGCCGGACCTCAAGACGCTCACCTGAGTCAGTCCCTCTGACCCCCGCCCTGCAGCGCCAGGCCAGGGGGGTCATCTCTGCGGCTGCCGTGGGGGGGACTGTGTGTGAGGGGGCAGCCGTGCGGGTCCTGGGTGTGGCTCCCGGAGGGAGTGGGTGCCCAGGGCCCTGGGGGGGCAGGAGTCCAGGCTGCAGATGGGGGGAGGGAACAGGAAGGCGAGGCCCCAGGGCGCCGTCCCTCGCACCTGTTTAGAGGTCGAGGTGCAATGACGTCTCTAAGTCTGTCTCGTCCTCGTCTTGGTCTCCTGTCCGAGCCCCACCTGGCACCCCTTCCCCTCAGGGCCGCGCTTCTGCTGGAGCTGGGGTCCCGCAAGGCTACACGTTGACCCTGGAGGCGTCTGCACCCCTGTTTCCTCCAGCCTTGCCGGCCCGTGCCACCTGCTCCCCAGGCTGTCAGGCGCCCCTGGCCGAGACCGCCGTTCCCGACTGGGTCTGGAGGGGCGGGAAAGGGGGAGGGTGTCTCGGCGGATAATTGACTCCGATTCATGTGCCCCGTTGGACGGGTTTCCCGGGGGCTCCTGCTGGTTGGGCAGGACCGAGGGTTCCGGCCGCGGGTCCTTGTCGGGCAGGCGGGAGTGTTCACCTCGCTGTCCTGGGCCTCAGCCGCCGGGTCCTGTGTGGACGGCTAGATCCCAGCTCCCCCCAGCGAAGGAGGCAGGCCTGCCTCTTGGTCCCAGTGCTGCAGCCGGGCACCTGAGCCGGGGGAGCTGGAAGAAATCGGCACCCCCCGGGGGAGGAGAGGGACTGGTGGGGGGGCCCTCAGAGTTCAGAGCCAACTGACCCCCAGACAGCCTCCTGCCTTCCCGTAGCAGGTGGGGCCCTTGCTGGTGACAGACCGCTCCAGCAGGGACACACTGGCCCTCCTCGGAGGCCTGCACATGGATCAGGCACCTTAGGGCCAGGGTCCCCACGATGGGGGCAGGGGTGTCTCCCGGGAGCCCCATCCTGGCACGAGGGCCCCGTTCAGTATGCGGGAACAGGTGGGGGTACCGTGGGGTGCTGGGTGCAGGGCGAGGGTTGGGGGCTGTTTGGGCCCCCACGGTGACAGAGGGGGAGGGGGAGGAGGTGCTCTTCCGACCTCCCCTGCTCTGGGGCAGAGGGCTCAGGGCTCCCGCAGGGGCAGGCTCCGTGCCCCGAGTGGTGCAGGTGTGGGGGGCATCTGGGCAGAGGAGGGTCTGAGCCCGGCAGGGCAGGGTGCTTGTGTGTCTCCCCTGGGCAGGTGCCCGGCTCCTCCAGATTCGGATCAGCCACGCCGAGGGCCCGCCTTCCTGCTGCTTCCCTGGCGGGTGTCCCTCGCGGCCCCCTTCCCACCTCTGGGCTGCCCCCCACTCTGCCTCTCTCTGTGCGTGCGGGCGGGGTCCCCTGTGCATGGCTGGGGTGGGGGTTGGAGCCGTGCCTGCCTTGTCCTGCTGCCCAGGCCGCCACAGGACTCCTCCTCGGGCTCTCCCTTGCCCCAGCTGCGCCCCAGGTGATGGGCCGCAGATGACGGCCAAGTGGGCGGCCTGGCCTGCTGTCACGGGCCCTTGGGCTGGGATCCGTGACCTCCCGCAAGTCCTCCCTGCAGCTGGGAGGTCCCGGGGCCGGTGAGCGTCTCAGACCCTGTGGCTGCTCTCGGCCGTGGTCTCCTGATGGTGCTGGGCATGTCCCCCTGCCCTGGCCGCTGCTGCTTTCTGCCACGGGGTGAGGTAGGGGGATTCTGCCCACAGCAGGGGTGGGTGGGGGGAGGGCAGGCGGATACTGCGATGGGATTGGGTCTGCAGGGCGCTGGGGAGCGGGCCCTGGGGTTGGTGTGCTTGGCTGGCCCAGTCAAGGCTCAGAACACTCTCCTCTTTGGGGCCAGCCGCTGGCTGACGGGGCAAGGGGGGCTTCTGGGGCCTGGGGACGTCAGTCTGCTCTGCGGTGGCGGTATGGGTCTCTGGGCCCAACGCTGGACAGGGCCCTCCTGCCTGCGGACACCGCCCGGTTCTGGATTCCGGAGCCGCGCTGGCGCCCCTGCTGGAACCAGGTGTGCGTGTCTGCGGCCGCGGCGGCAGCTCCCGGATAGGGTGGGGGTGTGGCGGCCCCAGAGGCTCTGGATCTACCCCCGCTGCTTGTCGGGGTGGTTGTCGGGCCTGTCCCCCTGCCCCACCATGACCTCAGTGGGTTTTGTGGAGTCTGGCCTGTTGGAAGGGAGGACAAGGGGAGAGGCAGGTCGGCCAGGCCTGTCTGGAGGGATCCTTCCGGATCTCCAGCAGACACGCGTAGGGCTCTGTCTGGGGCAGAGGGATGTGGCCGCAGCCCTGAGGGGCCGGAGGGCCCTCGGAAGCCCGGCGGTCCGCGGCCCAGACCCAGCCTTCTGCCTGTGGTAGGGGGCTCTGTCTCCCTTCTGGCTGCCCGGAGCACCCGACCATGGGCTCTCCCTCTCCTCCCCCAGCAATGCTGGCCCGGTTTTTGCGTGGAGCCCGGCGGGGGGTGGGGGGGGCTGGAACTCACGACCCCGAGATCCAGACATGCTGAGAGCAAGAGTTGGGCTCAACCAACTGAGCCACCCGGGTGCCCCCCCTTTATTATTATTGTTCTTTTAGGAAAGATTTTATTTATTTATTTGAAAGAGGGAGAGTGAGAGAGACAGCATGAGACTGGGGAGAGTCAGAAGGTGAAGCAGGTCCCCACCCAGCAGGGAGCCCGAGGCGGGACTCGATTCCGGACTCGATCCCGGGACTCCAGGACCATGACCTGAGCTGAAAGCAGTTGCTCAACCAACTGAGCCACCTGGGCGCCCCCCGCTTTAAAAAAGTCTTCTTTTTACATCATCTCTACGCCCAGCGTGGGGCTCGAACGCAGCCCTGAGAGCCACCTGGGCGTCCGTTTGGGGTTCTTACCTGTCCCCTGGGTGCCCCTTTGTGGTCCGGTGAGCTCCTCCTTGCCCCGGAGGGTAGACTTGACCTTCCTGAAGCTGCTGGCCAGGGCTGTTCTGTTCCCCTGCCCAACCCCCTCCTCCGGGGATGCGGGCTTCAGGGCCCTCAGTCAGTGGGGCAGCTCTCCTCGCTCTCCCCAGACGGGCCTTGGGGCTGAGGACGGCGCAGAGGCCCGCTGACCCACAGGAACGGCGGCCTGTCGTGTAGTTGTCCGGTGAAGGGCCGGACGAGTGGCCACCAGCTGACAATATCCGGAGAGGTACCTACCTCGAGCCCCTTGGCTCAGTCTCCCTGACTCCTGCCTTGGGGCAGCTGCACACCTGGGTTCCGGCTCGGTGACGCGCCCCGCAGTTCCTAACTTGTAGGGATGGGGCCCCCTCGTGGTTCTTCTTGGCTGGGAGGGGCGAACCACCGTGCCGTGCCCCAAGGCTGTGCTGGCTGCCAGGAGAGGGGCTTCTGGGCACAGACTGGGCCCCTGCAGGCACCTGGCCCTCCGCCGTGTTCCAAGAACGTGGCCAGCTGTCCTGCCGTCTGCTGGCCGGAGGGGCCGTGGCACAGGGCCACCTGACACCTGCCCCTGCCTGGGCGCGGGGCCAGCGTCTCAGACTTGTGGTCCTTCCACCCCCAGCCTGGGCCAGACTGAGAAATGCAAGAGGAGGGACAGCAGGAAGGAGGGGGAGCACAAGCCAGGCTCTGGCCTGGAGCTGGTGACAGATGAGGGCAAGAGATGCGGCCTGTGCCCCAGGTGCACAGGAGGGAGTCAGGGGGGCCTCAGCTGGCGGGAGGGCATGGGTGGGGGACCCAACAGGAGGCCTGGGCCCCCCTCTCAAGCTGTCATGGGCTTTTGTGTGCCTGGGGAGGGGAGCCCAGCCAGTGCCCCAAGCCATGGGAGAGTGGGACTGGACGTCCGTGGGGTTCGGGTGCGGTCCCGGCCTCCCAGAGACCTCAGCCCACTTACCCTGTGTTCGATGTTCTCTGTCTGGGTCTAACGGGCTTTGTTTTTTTTTCTGCACTTGGAGGCTGTAATTTTCCTGCCAGAATGTTTTAAAAGCCGCGCGCACAGAAGCATTTCCAGAATTATAGGTAGTTTTATTCACTGTGCGTGTGCATTTTGCTAGTGTATGTGTCTGGCGACTGGTCCGTGCAGACATGCTTGAACACAGAGGGCCTTGGGGCTTGTGGCCACGGCAGGTCACGGGGCGGCACATCTGTGACACGAGCCCGTGTCTGGCCTGATGGTGGGGCGCCCGCGGCAACGGGGCGTGTGACGTGGCGGCGGGGGGGGTGGTCACCGTGTGGGTCTCTCCTGCCGTCTCGGGGGAGGTAGGACGCCGTGTAGACTTAACTGTGGAAATCCATTTCTCCCGCTGCTGGGGGTGAGGAGTTCCCTCTTGGGTTCCACGGAGACCTGGGCCAGTCCCCACCCCCACAGCCGCTCTGCTCCCCGTGTCCTCCCCTTGTCCTTCTAGGTGTCCCCATGGGCCGAGGGAGCTCAGACGGGCTCATTTTCCTGCTGACAGGAGCCGTCTGCCGACGTCCTTGAAGGCGGGCACTTGGGGTTGTAAAGAAGTCGTTCCTCTGCTCGGGACCTGCCGCAGGAGGCCGTCCTCCCCTGCCCCCCGCTGAGACCCCACTCCTGGGGGCTCAGCCCAGAGACAGGACGAGCTCAGAGTGGGGACTGTGTGGTTCAGTGGGGGACAAGCTGGCGTGAGGCCTGGGCACGGCGGCCGGTTACGGTGTCCCGCGTCATGGGGAGGTGGCCCACGTTCACACCCGCCCTGACCCCGCTCCCTCCCTGGTCCCCAGCCACAGTGTCCCTTCTGTGCATAGCACCCCACTGGGCAACCCCAGCTGCAACCTGGCCTTGGGGCTCTGGAGATCCTGGAGGCAGTGGGTACGCTGTAGGGACACGGCGCTGGGGGTCCCTGCAGGTGTGGGCGCGGGGCACAGCTCCAGAAAACCCGCGGCTCCTTCTCATGTGTTGGTTGGGAGGGAGGACCGGATGCGCCGGAGCCCGTCCCAGCCTCCTGCGCCTCATGGTGCTGGGCGCTGCCTCGCACCGGCGGGTGTGGGGTGCCCAGAAAGCACTGGGTGTCCCCTGGGTGGCCTCACCCGGGGTAGGCACCTTGGACAGTGCCAGCGCTCCTCCATCCCTGCAGGCGCACCCACACCTCCGACTGCCCTGGGCCGGTGCCCACGCCCAGATCTGCAGTGAAGACCTCTCCTGTCTGCGTCCCCCCCAACACGGGGCAGCTGGCTCCTTGCACTGGGTGCCCACCCAGGGCACCGAGGCAGTCTGAGCCCCTCCTCTGGGTGGGTGCCCCCACTGCGCTGCCAGCTCGCTTGGGCAGCACCCCCTTGCCCCAGGCTCCTGACCCCTGGTCACGGCGCCGGGTTCGATCGCTGCACCACTGACCACCTCTCAGGAGGCCACTCCCAGAGGCTCTGTCGCCATCCATCGTGGGCCCTCTGGGGACCTCCAGGGCCATGTGGTCAGTGCCAGGGGCAGGTCAGGCCCTGCACCAGGGTCCCCCTAAACTGGTACCCTGTCCCCTCCCTGTGCCGCGGACCCCCACCCTACTGCGGGGAGGGGCTCAAATAGGCAGGACAGCCCCGGCTTCGAGGACCTGCCCTGAGCCAGCAGCGTTCAGCAGAGGTGTTGTCTAGAACTTGTAGACCCAAGTTCTTGCTTTTGCGGAAGGTATAGAGAGGGGTGGGAGGCCGCAGAGGACGCGCATGTTCACCCTGGGCTGTCTGGACCCCCACACCGGATGGCGGTGGGCATGTCAGCTGGGGGCTCTCCTGCCCCATCCGGCCCTTGGCAAGGCCCAGAGGGATCCCACATGCCCACACCCAGGGAGCTGTGACCCCTGCTCTTGGTCCGAGAGCTGCATGCCCCCCCCCCCACAGTTGCAGCCTCCTGCCCGCCTGGCCTATGTGCCGCGTGCACACTCCCCAGAGACTCCTGGACAGCGGAGCGGTGCCCCGCCACCACCCCAGGGCCAGGCTGACCTGGTGATGGGGGACGGGGCGAGGATGTGCCCCTGGGAAGGTGGGGCCTCCTTGGGCAGGGGCCTCAGAGCCAGTCGTGCCTGCAGGGTCATGGGTCCCTACTGGGCTTGGGGAGCCTGTCCAGTTGCTGGGGAGGTGTTGTGTGTGGATGGCCCTGGCTCCCCTTGGCTCTGCCCCTGACTCACTGGGTGGGAGGCTCACTTCCCAGCCTCAGTTCCCTGGTCCGGGAAATCGGGTGGGAGTCTGGCCGTCTAGGCTCAGGAAGCTTTTGTGGGGTGAGACAGGACTTGTGGTCCTGGGCAGCTGCGGTATAGTCTGGAGTCCGTGAGCTAGCCTGTGCCGGGCATGCAGGGGGACCACTCCAAGGACTGGGGGTTGTGCCCTGGGGCCCCGCCAGATGTTGAGGAGTGGGGAGGGGTCCCCAGGGCCGCCTGGCTTTCCCCAGAGCCCAGCAGGCATTAGTCATCAAGTGGTCTCACTGAAGCCCAGGTTTTGGGGGACCAGGAGCTGGTCAGTGTTCATGGGGTTAGGGTTAGGGCTTACCTGGAATACAGTCTCCTGTTTGATTCTGAGACCACCCAGAGCCCTGGTGCACTGCTGCTCCCCCAAGGCTGGGTGTCCCCGTCACCGGGAGAGGCCACGGGTCCGCTCTGGGTTCTTCGCCACTTCGCCTTCTTACCCTTCCTCCTCTCATTTCAATGGTGTTTTGTAAAAAAGATTTTATTTATCTGACAGAGAGGCAGCAGAGAGAGGGAGCACAAGCAGGGGGAGTGGGAGAGGGCGAAGCAGGTTTCCCACAAAGCAGAGAGCCCGATGCAGGGCTGGATCCCAGGAGCCTGTGAGCCGAAGGCAGACGCTTAACCCACTGAGCCCCCCAGGCGTCCTTCAACTGTTTGTAATAAGGAGCGACCATGAAATTCAGTAACAGTCCCGGTGGTTGGGGGGAGGGCAGTGAGGGCCAGGGAGGGGTTCTATGCTCCACCCTGTGCTGGCGGCTGCACCGGGGCCTGGGGCGTGTTCTGGGCCTTGCGCTTAGAAGAGGACAGCTGGGGACGCCGGGGAGGGGGGGGGGGCTGGGGATTGTGGCCACCCACTGGCAGGTGGTTTCAGGAAGGGAGAGCGTGCGCTCCAGCAGGGTCTCCAGGGGACATCTCCCTGACTGCTCAGGTCCAGAGGCTGTGGGGTAGGTGCAGGCCAGGACCTGGGGGAGGGGGCGATGCCTCCTAGAGGGGTGGTGTTTGGGGGGCCTTAGGGCCCCCTGCCCAGAACGCTTCACTGTGTCCCTGGGACAGGCACCCCATTTGTAACCTGAATGGAGAGTGTCCTCAGACCGTCTGCTCCCCACTGCCAGAGGTGGCAGACCTTGGAGTCCCCATTACTGTGGCTGTGGGGGAAGGGGCTGGGCGCTGGGACAAGGCTAGGAGGGTGACTGGCCCTGGAAAGTCAGCAGGGTGGGCCTGTGGGATGCCACTCTGGGTGACCACTGGGCTCTGGTGGGAGCGCAGCCTGCCCTGGGGTGTGGACGGTGGGCTCACGGCCCTCTCTTCCCCCTGGCGGTCCTAGCTGGGAGGCTGTGGCATCCTTGGTGTCGGCATCTGGCTGGCTGCCACCCAGGGGAACTTCGCCACCCTGTCCTCCTCCTTCCCGTCCCTGTCGGCCGCCAACCTGCTTATCGTTACCGGCACCTTCATCATGGCCATCGGCTTCGTGGGCTGCATCGGGGCCATCAAGGAGAACAAGTGCCTCTTGCTCACCGTGAGTGCCCCCCGCACGCAGGCTCCATCTCTGGGCCCCTGCTCCCTACCCGTGCCGACCCCGCAGGACCAGAACAGGTCACAGCCATGGCCTGTGGCAGCCCCTGGGGACCTTGCTGGGGCTGGCGGGGGGCGGGGCTTGGTTGCTGGGGGGGCTGCTCGGTCGGAGCTTAGCGGAAGCCTCCCCCGACAGGACAGAGACCCCCCCCCATGTGCCCACGAGTGCCGGGCAGGGCCCCCTCCAACCTATATCGGGCCTGTTTGCTCTGAGACCACCCTTCCTGGGAGCCCCTGCACAGCTCCTGTCCCAGGACCCTCTGCTGAGAGGCTCGCAGTCCCCTCCTGTGCGTGGAGACAGATTCCCAGGCAGGCTGCGGCTCCCCGTCTTCAGGAGCATTAAACCGGGGAGGGGAGGGGCCAGGCTCCTCCCCAGTTCGCGCGTCTGCCAAAGGCCTCCTGCAGCTTGACCGCGTCTGTGGAGCCCTTGCCCGGGGTGGGGGGAGGGCCTCAGAGGGCCTGTCCCCCAGTCTGCAGCTGGTTCCACAGGCTCCCGTCAGGGCCTGGGGCTCCGATCCCTTGGAGCAGGCGGCCGGGTCCCCAGCTGCTCGGGGGCAGGAAGTTGCGGTGTGCATGGGGGGCCCAGCTGCAGCCCTCCCTGCAGGGTGACCTGAAGTCCAGAGTGCGGGGCCTGCTGGGGGCGCTGGGGGCCCTGAGGGAAGGCCAGATCGGGGACCCCGGAGGAGGACAGGACTCCTTCCTGTCTGCAGGAGAGGCAGGGTGGACGCAGGCTGTCTCTGCAGCCCTGCTGGGCTGCGGCTCTGGGGGTGCTCCTGGGCGGGGGGGTGGCTGCCACCCAGCAGGCAAGGTTTGTGCGGTCAGGTGGGGCTTTGCAGGCTCCTGGTGGCTGTCCCCGGACCTTGGTCTTTCCTGAGGGGGTGTTGACCACCCCTGGCTGCTCTGACGGCTGTAACTGGCATGGTTCAGGGTCTCTGTGGTCCGACCTTCTCCCTGCCCGCCAGGGGGACGCAGGCACAAAGCACACACACGTGCTGGCAGGGGTGCTTCCGAGGCTGGTGGAGCAAGAGCAGAGCCCCGGCGCCGGAGAGGTGGGGCAGCAGGAGGGGGGGTCTGCTGGCCTCCGGGGAATGGACGCCCCGTAGCACTGGGCCGTCTGTCTGCATTTGCGGCCCCACCCTTGGGAGGCGGCACGGGCTGGGGGGCAGCTAGAGGCGAGGCGGCCGCGTCACCAAGGCCGGGTCCCCTGTGCAGTTCTTCGTGATGCTGCTGCTGGTGTTCCTGCTGGAGGCCACCACCACCGTCTTGTTCTTCGCCTACACTGACAAGGTTCGACCACCCCTGCCCTCCCCAGCTTCGGGGGTGGGGCTCTGACCTCACCAGCCAGCTAGGGCCACAGCACTGTGTGGGACAAGGGTGCGGGCAGGGCTGGGAATGGCAGTCACAAGCCCCACACTTGGTGTGGGTGGACAAAATTCCCTGCCATCCACTCACTGGGGGACGTGGCTTTAACAGCCACCAGAGGCCAGGCCTGGAGGGGAACGCCAGTGGCCTGGAGGCTTGGGGAGGTTTCTGGCCCTCCAGGAAGTGGGGGACAGGGGAGCAGTGCTGTGGTCTGGCCGTGCTGAGCTCCCGCTGTCCTGGACTGCACGTCCGCCGGGCAGGGAGGATCCCCCCATCCCCAGGTCCTTAACCACCTATTTACTTACTGATGGCTCGTGGCCGGGCGCCTTCCACCCGGTTGTGCCTGCACCCGCTCCTTCCTCTGCTCGTGCACTTGCCCCTCTGCCCGCTGGGCGCTCTCACTTGGCTCCTGGCCCCTCTGGCATCCTCCCGTTGGTGCACTTTCTGGCGCAGGGCGACCCCCCAGACCTAGCTTGGCCTCCCCTTCCCCAGGCCTGGAATCAGCCTCTCGTCCAGGAGCCCTGGTTCCCTCCCTGGAGGGCGGTCTGGGGAACCGAGTTGCGGGGGCCGGTGTGCTCGTCGCCACTGGGGCGTCGTAGCTTCTGGGCCCCTTGGTGGACAGACAGAGCCACGTGTGCTCACAACCCGCGTGTACAGACCGCTGTCGGTGTTTCTGTACGTGTCTGTCCGTCCCTGTACCTGCAGCTGAGGCGGCGGACTCTGGGGCCAACCGGTGTTCAGCACCACAGAGGGCCCAGGGGTGGGGATGGGCATAGGGATGGGGGCTGGGAGGAGGGGACTCCAAGGAGGAAGACAGTGGGCACAGGGTATCTGTGGGGTCTGGATGAGGGAGGCGGAGCTGGCTGTGGGGGGGGGGTGTCCTCTGACCCCACTGCACCTGCAGATCGACAGGTACGCCCAGCAGGACCTAAAGAAGGGTCTGCACCTGTATGGGACCCCAGGCAACGTGGGCCTCACCAACGCCTGGAGCATCATCCAGACCGACGTGAGTGTGTGTGTGTGGAGGCAGAGGGGATGGGGGTGTCGTGTAAGGGACAAAGCCCACCCACCCACCCCCCAACCATCCCAGCCCCTGCACCTGTCCACAGTTTCGCTGCTGTGGGGTCTCCAACTACACCGACTGGTTCGAGGTCTACAACGCCACCCGCGTGCCCGACTCCTGCTGCCTGGAGTTCAGTGAGAGCTGTGGCCTTCACGCACCTGGCACCTGGTGGAAGGCGGTGAGCCCCTCCCCTCCCCAGGCATCCGGGCCCCAGGGGAACCGGGGGTGGGGAGGAGGGCCAGCCTCCAGCCCCTGTGACGCCCACCCTTCCTCCAGCCGTGTTACGAGACCGTGAAGATGTGGCTTCAGGAGAACCTTCTGGCTGTGGGTATCTTTGGGCTGTGCACGGCGCTGGTACAGGTACGCCGGCCGGTCCTGCCTCGGGAGCCACCTGGACCCACCCCCTTCTCCGACCTCACAGCTTAGCTCACCAGCGCCTGGGTGGAGGTGCCTTGTGCCCCCATGGCTGAGCAGGGGTGGGGCTCAAGGTACGGTCGGAGGCCACGCCACAGGGAGGTGACCTCTGACCTATCAGGAGCAGGGTGCGGCCTGAGCCTGGCAGCCGTGGTGGGTGAGTCAGGGACAGCCGGCCAATGCTGAGCAAGGGTGGGCAGCCCAGGGCCTGGTGCCTGAGGCGGGCTTCCTGGCCCCCATGGAAGCCCGGAGTGTCAGACCCTGCGGGAGCTGGAGGCCAGTGGGTCAGTAAACCCGGACCTCGGGCAGCCCTGCTCCTGGGGTGCAGCGCTAGGCGGGTCCCAGCCAGATCACGCGCTGTCAGAGGCGATTCCAGATGGAGGATGTGCAGGAGGGAGGGAGGGGGCGCGGAGCCCATGGGCCCTGAAGCCACCGGCAGAGGCATAGCAGCCATGCTGGAAGGCAGGTCTGGGGGCTGAGCCCTAGAGTCCCCAGTGTGACCCCTATGCCAAGGCTCGGGGATGTGGCTGGGAGGGACCCGAACTGCCAGGGTTGGGGGAGGCATCCCTGGGGAGGTGGGGTACAGGCTGTCCAGGGAGGAAGCTGTGGGGAGGGGTCTGGGGCAGGGCCCTGTGTGCCTGTGGTCTCCGGGAGCAGTCGGGCCCATCCCCCTGGTGTCTCCGCAGATCCTGGGTCTGACCTTCGCTATGACCATGTACTGCCAGGTGGTGAAGGCGGACACCTACTGTGCGTAGGGTGCCCACTGCCTGCCACCCGCCTCGCTGCCAAAGGACGCGGCCCACTGGGAGATGCCCGTGTCCCCACCTTCCTCTCCTGCTGCAGGACTCAGCACCAACCCTGCCCCCCCCCCCCTCCAAGACCCTCAGCCAGCTGGGTGAGCTCCGGGCTGGAGGCGGGAGGGGCTTCTGACACACTTCCTGTCCATGCATTCTCCAGTGTCTGCCCCCCCCCCCCGGCTGGGGTCACTCACGAGTGGGGACGGGGGTGAAGGGCTGACCGCTGGTCCTGGTGCTCCAGGTGGGGCTGCCGCCCTGCCACCCACATTCCACAGCGGAGCCCGGGCAGGCTCTGGGTGCACCTTAATAAAGCGTGTGGACAGCCCCCCGCCCCCGCGTCTGTTGCTGCCTGAGCCCCAGGGGCGTGCCCAGTGCCTGGGGTGGGATTCCCGCACATGCGTGGGGCCAGCCCCAACCCCCAGGGAACCTGTTGGTGGTGCGGAGGGGTCTCAGGACGGCCCGTGCCCCCCTCCCCATCTAGCCCCAGGGCCTTGCCTGCCCCAGGGCTGTCTCTCTTCCTGTGAACTTGGCCCCGGAACTGCTCATCTGCACGGGCTGTTGGGCTGTCGGGAAGGGAGCGGATGCTGCAGGTGCATCAACGCAGGGGGCTCCAGAGACAGGAGCGATGGGTGCGGGAAAGGCCGTGGGTCTAGGGCTTAGGGGCAGGATGGGACACTCCCAGGAGCCTCACTAGCTGTGCGGCACATGGCCCCCCAAATCTCCACTTCCAGCGCTCCTTCCTGCTGGCTCCAAGGTGTTGCCCTCCCCCCGCCCCCCAGCAACACCCCGTATCACTGTTCTTGTGTGGCCACCTGGGGATGCCCAACCAAGCACTGACCACAGCCACAGCCACGACACCAGCCACTACGCCCACAAGCCCACCGACCCCACCTGTCCTCACTCCACGGAAACTACTAGAACCAAAGTGTAGTCATGTCAGGGCACATGGCTAACGCCCCCAAACAAAACCATTTCTCACCTACCAGCCACCAACGACTGGAAAACCAGCAGGAACATCGCATATCCTGCAAAGCAGTCCCCATGTGCCCCCCCCCGTGTCCATGGAGCCCTCCTGCTGGGAACCAGGCCCCCCCATTCGTATGTGTGACCGCAGACAGACCTGCCCCATGCTCGGCTGCTCCTGAGGACCCCACGTGCAAGCTCTCACTGGACCCACGGGAACGGCTCGCAGACCTGGGACCCTTTCTGCTCACAGCCTATGTGACCCTCAGACTCCAGCCCCGACTCAATTTCCCCCAGACTCCAGCCCTGACTCAATTTCCCCCATGACCCTCCAGTGGCCTTGGAGCCCAGGTCTACCAGGGTCCCCGCCCTCCAGCCCAGACCCCCACCTGTGGCTCGCTGTTGTGTGGGTGCCCCTGGGGGTCTGACCTCAGGACCCCTCTCCTGGTTCTCACCCCCTTTACTGGTCCCGCTCCCCCCCCCCACATGCAGTGTCTATCCCCCACCTGGCTCCCCGTCTACCCCCCAGCTCCAGAACGGACTTCAGACATCCTAAGAGCCCAGCACCCCGGCCCTGGCGCCACGGCCTCCTGGCTCCCCTCCAGCCCGGGCCTCTGAAGCTGGGCCAAGGGGTTGCTGGCCTGTGCCTACAGCTCCCTCCTCCGCTCCTGCCCATGGCCAGGGGCGCTGGTGTGGGGACTCGGGGAACCCTCTGCTGTGGCCCCACGTGCCGACCCTCAAGCAGACGGCCACACGTGCGAACACACGTGCACACGCATGCTCGAGCACACACACACCCACAGCAGGTGCGCACACGGACTTCCCGTGACAGCTTCGCTTCAGCCCCACACGCTCTCTCCGTCCCTCTGTGCAGGCCCAGACTCCTCATCTGCCCTAGCAGGCTGCCCTGCCCCCGCCCCCCTCGGAACTGCAGGGGTCCTCCGTGGGGCCACTCCAACAGGGCACTGGCTGGCCTTGCCCCTCAGAACCCTTCCTGCGTCACGTCCCACAGCAGGAAAGCAGGGAGCACGGCCTCTGCCCCCAGACTCGCAGCATGGAAGCCCCAGTTCCCATTCAGCGCCTGCCCGCTCAGTCGGATCTGGCCTGGCAGGACTCTGGCCCCGCGACAGCACCAAGCCCTGGACGGGCATGCCTACCAAGGGGGCTGTGCTGCTTGGAGCCCAGTGGCTGGGGAGCAGGGGCGGGCAGCCCTTTTAGCTGAGGGCTGGGGGCCGGGGCCAGCTGTCTTTGGCTACAGGCAGTCCGGGAGTCTCTCCTGCTGTTTCACTCCGGGAGCCTGGCTACGCCTGCGGGCAGAACCCGACGACCGCCCGGCCCCCTGGCACCCAGGGGCTCACAGCGGTCTTTCTGTGGGACAGGAACAGCTGCTCTGCGCCGGGCTTTGTCCAGCGGCCCCCACACCCTCGCCGGGCTCACCGGGCCGGTGTGGGCAGTGAGAGGCCGAGCCCCCTCAGCACAGCCCGGGGGTCCGCAGTGGAGAGAGTCGGCCCGGCTGTAGTGAGGGCGGTGTGGAGGGCCTGCGTCCTCCGGGCAACACCGCCAGGACGGCCCCTCCCCACATCGCCGGTGAAGAGGCCTGGCTCCCAGGACCCCTGGGCCACCGCTCGAGGACTGCAGCAGACACCGAACGGAAAACCGAGAAGAGTCTGTATTTCGCGTGTGAACCGGTCACTGCGTCGCCGGGGAAGCACTCGTCCGCTCACGGCCAGGCCTAGAGCAAGTCGTAGAAGTAGTCCAGGCCCTGGCCCAGCTCCCACATGGACACGCCAACGCCCAGCTCCCGGGCCAGCTCCAGCCGCGCCTGCACAGACTGCCACCGCAGGAGCGTCAGCCCGGCCTCCCCACCCCGGCCCCCCAGCCCCGGCCTCGCTGAGGGCAGGGGTCATGGTGGGAGGGGCTCCACCTGCTGCCCCAGCCCACCCCCAGCATCCAGGCCGGCCCGTACCTTCAGAGTCGGGTAGAAGACCACGTGCCTCCCACCGCGGCTTCTGCAAAAGATGATGCGCTTCGGGCTCCTGCGGCCCCTGCTCCTCCCGCCACCCCCGGCGCCCGTGGGAGGGAGAGCCGGCCCCCCTCCCCTTCCCGCAGAGGTCTCTGCATCCCGCAGGGAAGGGCCCTCCACGGGTCCCACTGCTTGGGCCGCGCCGCCCTCGGGAGGCGGTGCTCGGGCTGGTGGCCCCGGAGCCCTTGGCCAGCCTGGGCAGGCACACCCCTCACCGAGGGCCTCCTGCCGGACACTCACTTCTTGTACTCGAAGAAATGCTCTGCGGCCTGGCTGTCCCACATGATCCGGGGCCTGTGGTCCTTCAGCATCTGGATGTACCTGCGGGAGGCCGCGGCATGGGTGTGGGCGTCCCGGAGACTGCCCAGACACCTCAAGGGGCCACGCCAGTCGGGGCTGTCACAGGCAGGCAGGGGACGCGGAGGCTTCGGCCCCTGTCGGTGTAGGCAGTGCCCGCAGCACCCCCCACCGTGGGAGGGTCATGTGTGCACCCGTGATACGGGAGCACAGAACTGCGCCCGGGACCCTCAGCCCTGGGCCTGGGACCCTGGCCCGCGTGGGCTGGGGGCGTCGAGTCCTCCCTCGGGGGCCGGGGAAGGACAGAGCTGCCGACAGACGGCTGCGGAGATGGGAGCAGCGGGCCCGGCGGCACCCGTGGGCTGCGCGGCTAAGTGTGCGACAGCACCAAGGCGCTGGGTGTCCCGACTGGGCCTCTTGCTGTGTCCTCTCTGCCCCACGAGTGTCTGTGTGGAGAGTGAGGGCACGTGCGTTTGGGGGCAGAGCAGGCGCCCGTGGGACTGCTGAGTGTCACAGGAGAGGCAAATTCACAGAACGCGGCTCAGTGGTCACCGGTCAGCCAGGGAGCTGCTGCTGAGAGGGTCCAGGGCTTCTTTTTGGGTGAGGAAACTATGGAATTTGAGGGGTCAGCGGCACAAATGAAGGCACCGAACGGGCCTGTCTGGCAGGCTTGGCCACGCTGAGTTTGTGGGTGTGAAGGACGCCTCCCCCAACGGTGACAAGGCCTCAGAAAGGGGGTACTCGGAAAGTACCACGGAGGCCAGACAGAATCAGGGTGCGTGTGCGCGAGACCCACCACAGCGGGGGGGGAGGGCCCTGCGGGGGGCGGGAGGGGGGCAGGGGCCCCTCCACTCCAAAGGCAACTAGCCTGTGGCTTCTGTGGCAGGGCCTGAGGTCTCCCTGCATGCCACACTGGGACCCCTGCCCCCACGAGACCAGAGGCACGCGACGGGCTGGGCCGAGTCTAAGCCGTCCACGCTGGACCGCTGCCGAGCTGGCCTAACGACCTGCTCGCACCCCGACTTCAGGAGGGGTCCCTGCCGGCCCAGATTCCTGACCTCCCCCTGGCCAGGTGTCCCAGCGCCTGACAAACACAAAGGGGGGACCCACATGCCCGGCGGCCTCTCCTCGTTGCCTGCTGCAGCCAGAGCCACCTCATCCCAGCCCCTGCCAACCCCGAGCCCCCTCGGAGCGGTCCCGACCCAGCCTCCCCAAAGGCCGTGCGACAGTCTTCTCGGGCCGGGGGTGGGGAGAGCAGGGTCTCTCTGACGTAGGCCCACGCTAGAAGTCCAGTGGGTTCTGGGCCAGTCACATCTCGGGTGACACGAGGACCCTGGCCTGCAGGGCCCCCTGACAGGCAGTGGGGCTCCCCCAGGGCTGCCCCTCATGGGCAGGGCACAGCAGAAGGCACCCAGGGAGCCAGGCCGTGACGGGTGGGCACCCTCCAAGCAACGTGCAAGAGGCGGCCCAGGACCAAGACAAGAGCAGGCTGCTGGGAGGCAGGACCCAGCAGAGGAGGACGAAGACCAAAGCAAGGCTCAGGGCCGCAGACCCGAGCAGCAGCCCAGGGAGGCCGCCCAGGGGCTGCTGGAGTGAGATGGGGCACGGCGATGGGGACACAGCAGGCTGCCTGCGAGGCCCTGCTGTCCTTGACCAGGAGTGGGATTCCCAGCACCGCTGTCAGGCCACAGGGACTGGCCTTGCAGGGAAGTGTCCATCCCAAGCCCCTGAGTGCCCGTGACGCTCTGGTGCCCTGGATCTCAAGGAGATTGACAAGCATGACCTGCCCGTTAGGGACCCATCTGGCTGTGATCCAGCTGGGGCTGACTTTCCCTCGGGTCCTGGGGGGAATCCCTGGGCAGGGACAGGAGAGGCCCCGCGTGTGGGGGCTGCAGGCCCCAAAGGTTCAGGAGAACAAGTGTCCACCTGGACTGGTGCTGGGGGTCTTGCGGGGTTGGCTAGGCCCTAGGGAACATCTCGGCCCGCCAGCGAAGCAGGACAGCCTCTCGGGCAGGGCTTGGCAGGCACGGGGACCTACAGATCGGCACCTAGACCCACACCACCTCCTCGGGGCTTCACAGCTGCCCAGAATCCCCAAAGCTGGAGACTGACCAGGCCACACAGAGGAGCCTGGCCATCCTCATGACAGGTCTGTGTGTTGTCTGGGGATGGCCAACAGAGACTGGTAAGTTGGGAGGGACTCTCAGGCACTGCAGACCACGGTCCCTGAGGCCCCTTGGCAGCCACAGAACCCAGGCCTGGCTGGCAGAGGCCAGGAGGCCACAGGCCAGGCCCGAGGGAGCTGGCCTCCTGCCCCCACCACGGGCTCCTGGCTCCATCTGGGGCTGAGCAGATGGTGAAGGGTCTGGTCCCACACTCCCTGGAAGGGACTGGGGACACCTGCCGCACCGGGCCAGGGCTCAGCGTCGGAGAGGCCAAGACAGGGATGGCAGATGACCCTGAAACAGGCTGCCCCGGCTACTACTGGTGCAGAGCTGGTGAGCCCGAGTGGCCGCGGGGTCCCCAGCACCCTACACCTGGCCCGTTGCCAGCTGCGTGGGGAACGGGGTGCATCACGGCAGGTTCCTGGGGGGGGGCTGGCCAGGGTGTGTCTCCTGGTGAACTGCCTTTCTAGGGTGCCCGACCAGGACCGCCGCCCCCCCCCCCCAATCCAGAGCCTTGCTGAGCTGAGCTCTAACATCTGGCTCTCGGATCAAAGAGGCGTGGCCCTGAGAGGGGCCCCCATGTCAGGCCCCTTTGCAGGCCGGGAGAACTGCCCGGAAGAATCAGGCTGTGGGCAAAGGAGGGGGAGACGGACCCGCAGGGGCCCAAAGGGCAGCTCCTGTCCGTGTTACGTCGGCGGGAGGCACTCAGGTGCGGGGGGCTCACGCCGGGTGTGGGGAGAGTGCTCAGCCCACGCTGGGGGGGGGCCAGCCGCCATCACCCCGCTCTGTGTCCTTTGTTCTCACCAGGAGCTGCGGTCCTTGTCGGGACTGCAGACTGACCTGGGGTGGGGGATGTGATGCCCTCTCTAGGCTCGACTCCCCTGTCGAGGAGGCAGGGGACATCGCTCCCAACCCCGGCAGCCCCGTGAGCCCTTCCACAGGGCCAGCTCACTGTGCCGCGAGGCCCAGGGAAAGTGCTGTGCCAGGAACAGGCTCTGCTTGAGACCCGCTTTGGCAAAGTCCCCCTAAACGTGAATGTGACTGCACGGGGGGCTGTGGGCAGTGACCACGCTGAGGGCCACGTGTCTGCCCCTCCACACCTCACCTGGGGCTCGAGGCTCAAGGGTCCCTTGTGGGAACTGCAGCCCTGTTTGTCACTGGACCCGTAAGAAGCCCTTCCTGGGACCCCGGGGGGCTTCTCACAGGGCTCGGACGCCAGCCCCCCAGGCACCCCCCCCACGGCCTCTCCTGCCCACCGTGGAGGGTGCGGCCCCCCGCCTACCAGGATCCAGAGGGGACTCCCAGGGGAGAGGAAAGCGAAGCAGGAGGTGGCCCCCCCGGGGGCACCTGGTCCTTCCCTCAAACATCCCAGGGACTAACGACACCTTTATCCGCCCGGATCCCACTGCACAGGCCAATGAAGGACTAGATAAAACCTGCGGCGCCGGCCCCTTCTGCCCTGCAGCCTGTGATCACCCGGGGGCTGTGAGGGGACAACGGGGGACACTGGGGGGGACATGGAGGGGGACGAGGCGGGGTATGAGGAGGGCCCCAGGAGCCACCATCAGGACCACAGTCTCTCGCCTGGTCTCAGGGCACCAGGCCTGGCCCCATTCTAAAGTGAGGCAGGCAGGGGCCTGGGGTGGAGGGGACTCTGGGGCAGCCTGCCGCCACCGCCCTCCCGAGAAGCAGACGTGACCCCTTGCCTGCTAAAAAGCCTCAGGTCGGTCGACACCCAATGCCCAGAGGCTATAGTACTGCCCACCCACCGGCCACAGGCCCATCAGCACCACCCAAGGCCCCTCAGCCCCCCTCTATGGGACACACCCACCAGTCGGGGCTGAAGTGGGACAGGTGGCCTGACCTCCACGTGCCCTTGAGATGCAGGGGCCGTGGCCCTGCCACCTCAGCACCGTGCCCACTCGGACACACGGGAGGCCCTGCTGAGCTGCCCTCTGCTCGCCAGGGGGACGCGGAGGCTGGGTGGTGGCCTCCTGCCTGACTGGTCAGGGCGGCCTGTGTTTATCCGGGACACACGGCCCAGCCTCCCGCCAACCCGCTACCCTCAGGCCAGAGCCATGCTGCCCCCTCTTCGGAGTCCTGCCCGCAGGGGAGGGGCTGGCAGCCTGAGTGGGGGACCTCCCAGAAGAGGGTGAGGAGCAGGATGGGGGGGCAGCCAGGAGTCCCGCAAGTCTGGGGGCAGGCGGTGGGTGGGGGCTCGCGTAATCAAGGCCTCCCCGCCTCCCACAGTCGGGGGCTTGATGCTGGTCGCCCCTGGAGGCCTCGTGGTGTCTTCTAGCATGGGACCAGTGGGTGTGTGCGGGACTCACGGCTAGACTGGGGGTTAACAAGCCTGAGGATCCACGCCACGGGCTGCTGTGGGCCCAAGTGTATACGGTGACTCTCCCCCCAGAGGTGGTGGCAGGGATGAACTGCGTCCCCCAGATTCCTATGCTGGAGCCCCGACCCCCAGCGCCCCAGGATGTGGCCGCATCCAGAGCTGGGACCTCTCCAGAGTTGCTGGAGGGAACACGGGGTCCCCGGGGTGGCCCTGATCCCGTGTGACCGGGGTCCTTACAGGAAGAGGGCATCGGGACACGGGACATGCACTGAGGGACGACCCGTGAGGACCCAGGGGGAGCACGGCCATCCGCAAACGAGGAGAGAGGCCTTGGGGCAGGGGGCGGGGGGGCGCCCTGCCCGCTCCTTCATCTGGGGCTTCGTCTCGGGGACCGGGGACAGTGAGGGTCTGCAGTGTTGGTACGGCAGCGCAGGCGGCCTGAGCGCCCCAGGGCTTCCACGTCCTGGCTGCCCAGGCCTGGGCCAGCAGAGCCGAGGCTGCAGCAGGGGCAGGCAGGGGGCACTGGGGCCCTGTGGCCTCACAGGCAGGGTCCCACGGCCGGCTGCGCAGTCGGCACACAGCGCTGCGAGGCTCCCTGGAGACTGGGGGCTGGTGCTGGGAGCCCAAGCTCTGCACGCGGCTCTGCCACTGCCTCCACGAGCCAGGCACCTGGCCAAGGACACGGGGCAGAGCAGGGGCCCCAGCAGTACTTCTAGAACTTTCTTAGCAATCCCATCAGTGCGGGCTGCAGTGGGGGAGGGGCAGTGCAGGAGGAGCACAGAGCGGCCCTGGCCGGAGGGACAGGTGAACAGGAGCGGGGAGCTCTCGGGGACGGGGCGGCCCGGTGCCGAGAAGCCCAGTCTGCCTCAGGAGGTGAGGCGGCGCCCCTGCCAATTGGCCAGGCACCACCTCAGTCCCCAGGAGCTGGGGAGCCGGTCCTTGGCCTCCTGTCCTGGTTCCTGCTGTTGATGCCATGCCACCTCCCCAGGCCCTTCCCAGCAGAGAGCGGCAGGTCCTCGTTCGGACAGAGCGCGCCCAGTGCCGGGGCAGGCGAGGGGTGGGCACTACAGGCCCGCACTGGACCCCGGCATCAGCTGTGCAGACACGGGACGTGCTCCTGGTGGGGCCATCACCAGCCCGTCCCCGCCACAGAGCACAGCAGATCCTGATGTCGCCCCAACGGAGGGGACAGCCAAAGTGAGAGGTGGTCACGGCTCCCCCACGGGCATTCTTCCTTGTCCTGGAAGCCCCCCCCCCCAACCCCGGGTAGGTGGCGAGGAGCAGCCCCTCAGAACGCGTGAGTCTAGCCAAGGGCCAACCGAATAGCTTCTGCCCCCGGAAACCGCCGGAGGGGTCTCCACGGACAACAGGTCCGGACAGGCGTAGACAGGCCTGGCAGGGCAGCATACTGAGCAGTCAGCCCCCCTGCCCAGGCTGACACGCCAGATCCCTGGCCGAGGCAGGCCTGCAGGTGACCCACAGAGAAAGCGCCCCCAAGAACGGCAGGGGCCACGGGCAGGCCCCCAGGCCGCAGACCCAATCGGCGCCGACGGACAGCGCTCCAGAAGAGCGGCCAGACGCCCCAAGAGAAGCACATCTGGAGGCCGCCCCAGGAGCACAGGTCCGCAGGGCAACGGCCAGACAGGAGCACGGGGAGAGAAGCGCCGGCAGACTGGACCGGGGCGGCCGGACTCTGAGCGTGGCTGTCGCAGCCAAGCCCACACATGCGAGGAGCAGGAGACGCGCGGCGGGACACCCAGCACGGCCCTCTGGACGTGAGCCCCACTGCACGGGAGCGGGAAAGGCAGGGGGGGACAGCGCGCGAGCCCCGGGCACGGGACGCCGATGAACACCGAGCGAGAGAGCAAACAACGTGAGCGCCAGCGAGCGGGGACGACCGACCTGACGCACGAATTTGAGAGCCCAAAGGAGAAAAGAGGAAAAAAGGGACAGAAAAAAAAAATTTGAAGAAACTGGCCAAAATTTTTCCAAATTTCATGAAAAGGATAAAGACACGGATCCCAAAAACTCAATGCAAACCACAGAAAGGAAAACGCGTGAAGGGACGGCCACCAAACTGCGCCCAGCGCCGGGGCCGGCAGCAGGAAGACAGGGACGAGACAGCCTGGGGCCACGCGTCCGGCAGAAGCGTCTTCCAAAAAACCAGCGCCCACTGAGGCTGACGGAATGTGCCACCAGCAGAAGGGAAGGAAGAGCCACGAGGGGGCAGGAGACGACCCCGCAGGGAGTGTGGGTGTGCGCCCGAACCGAGGGCCTCCCGGGCCAGGCCCGCCTGCCTCTCGCGCTGGGCAGGCAGTCTGCCCGCCTGCGGACGGGGCGGAACCTCAAGGGGTCAAGGGGTGTCCCGGCGGCCGTGCTGGGACAGTGCCGCCCAACCCAACAGACTCAGACCCTGCCCGGCCCCTCCCCAGGTCTAAGCTACCACCCCCGGGAGACTCATGGGAACGAGGGCCGGGGCGCAGGCCAGCACAGGAGGCCGTGCCACGTCGTGGGGACCCTGGGCTCACCTGGCCCCGATGACAGGCTCGCGTGTGTCCCTGGAGGCTGCATAGTCCATGCCATAGAGGTTGAGCCCCAGGAGGATCTTGCTGCGCCACTTGGACTTGGGGTCCAGGACCTGGACGCAGGCTCGAACCCAGGACAATGGGGCATTGGGGCCAGGCCTGCGGGAGCGAGGGAGGAGTGGGTTTCAGCCGCCGGCAGAGGCCTCCCGCCACGCACCGTGGGCACCCCAGGCCTCGGCAGCGGGCCGCGCGGGGAAAGGAGGGCAGCAGACAGCAGGACTCCTGCGGCACCTCCCCGCTGGAGCCCCGCCTCTGCGGCCCGCGCTGCGACACCGCCCGGGCCCCAGGCTCCCTTGAAGCAGTGACCCCACCCACAGGAGCAGCTTCTCCTTGGCGACAAGGCAGGCTCGGTGCCAGCGGACAGATGGACACCCCACGATGGTGTTCCCATGAGGGCTGTCCTCTCCCCTCTCATGCCCCGAAAATGCGAAGGCTGCTCAGTGCAGGGGCAATTGTGGGCTTCGGGGGAAAAGGGACCAGGCCGCCTACGTCCCTGGAACCAAGAGCTGACGGCAATATGGCCCCAAGCACACTGGTGACAAACCAGGCCTTGCCCCTCCGCCCATCCGGTGTCCAGGCCCCAGACGAGGTGAGCATCTCTGTCCCAAGGCACGGCACCCACGGGGCCCTTGGCGCACACACTCACTGCTGCGCTGTGGGGTAGTCGTAGGTCATGAGGCTGAAGCCATCCAGCACAGGGGCCAGCTGCTCAAACTCCTTGTGTGTGAACATGCCCAGCTGCTCGGTCCTGCCACAAGAGCCGTGTGTCCTGCACTGCCCATCGCTCACAGCCCAGCCAGCCCCATCCCCGGCTGGCACCTGAGCCCACCCAAGGACCCGGCAAGCGGGCTGTGGGGGCTCCCAGACCACGCCCCTTCCTTCTTCCACTCTAGAGGGCTGCAGGTCACTTTCCCTGGAAAGTAACTTGTCACTCAGCCCGCAGCCAAGTCGGGGCCACACTCCAAGGGCAGGGATGGGCTGAGAAGGCCACCAGATCCAGCCCCATGCTGGCGTTCTTGCAAAGGCTCCTATCTCTCCGTCCCGGCCCTTCCTGCCTCCCCTCTAGACGGTTCTTCCTACACACCAAGCTGGCTGGCCTGGGCAGGGTGGGGCCCTGCAGCCCACTGTCCCCCCTTGGGGTCTGTCTTCCCCTAAAACTTCCTCCTACAGCTCCCAGCCTGTGCACCTCCGCAGCTTCTGCCCTCCCCAGACTCCCAACCCTCGCCATCAGTCCCTCCTGCTCCACCCCACACGGTGGGTACCTCCCTCCTCCATCCCCGACCCGCTGCCATGTCTGCACTCGGACCTGCTGTTGCAGTCGCCCCAAACTGCCGGGGACCCCACTCCTTTTTTTAGAGAGTTTATTTACTTGACAGACCAGAGACCACAAGTAGGCAGAGAGACAAGCAGAGAGAGAGGAGGAAGCAGGCTCCTCGCTGAGCAGAGAACCCGATGCGGGGCTCGATCCCAGGACCCTGAGATCGTGACCTGAGCTGAAGGCAGAGGCTTAACCCACTGAGCCACTCAGGCACCCCAGGGGACCCCACTTCTCATGGTGCCGACTGATCTCTTCCCCGGGGAGGCTCCTGTCCCATCTCCCTGCTCCCCGGAGGCTGCGTGCTTGTAGCTCGACGCTGCATCCCTTCTCCTCTGTCTGCTCTCTGCCCCCAGACACCAGAGAGGGGTCACCTATTGGTGGTAAAGCCAAGTCCCACCCCCGACTAGCTCTCTGGCGCCCGGTCCTCCTTGGGGTCAGTGCAGGTTCTGTGCGTGGCCACTGGGCTCTGCCACCAGCCCCAGGGCGGCCCGCACAGCAGCCCTGCTGGGCACCTGACAGATGGTGTGTGGAAGGCAGGTGTCACTGCCCACGCTCTCCCTATCTGCTCCCCACAGGTCTGGGGGACACGCAAGCCCTCGGTTCCTCCTCCACCGGGAGCTCACAGCTCGGTGACAGCTCTAGGCAGCAGCTCCACGGGGCAGGCTTGCAACCCCGGGGGCAGGGCTCAAGGTCAGCACGGCTGCCCGACCCAGCAGGCCTCCGGGAGGTGGACGACGGGCACGATGGCGTCCCCCCACACGATCACGTCCTGCCACAGAAAATGCCAGGACGCGGGCTTTGTTGGGCCTGCTGGGGAGCCGTCAGCAGGTGCGTACGGGGTCCCCGTCGTCCATGGGATGAGCTCCTGTGGCCACCACCAGCCAGAGCCGCGGGGAAACGCTGGGCTGGCGTACGGCTGGGACGGTGCACACCCAGGTAGCCAGGAGGGCGCCCATCACACCTGAAACCCCACCCTCAGCCCTGACCACACTGGCCATGGTCCCCCCAAGATCCCCCCTCAGCTGCCTTAGCGTGGTGCATCTGCCCTTGGTGGCTAGAGAATGAGGGTCGGGGTGTCGGGGTGTCTACTGCCTGCCTCGGTGCCAGGAGCTCAGGGTAAGAACCCCTGGGCACAGATGCACCCACCACAGTCCTGCCCTTCCAGGCCAGGCCCAGGGGGGCGGCCAACCCGTCACCACCCTGACTCTTCAGCACCTCCTCCGCACCCCTGCCCTATGCCTGTACCAGAAGCCGCTAGGCTCTGTGGAGAGGGCTGCAGGCGGGCACCCCGGCCCTGCCTCTGAGGACGGCGCCTCCTGCACCCATCCCACGGATGGCTCCTGGCCACAAACAATGACAAGGCCAAGCCACCCCCGCTCCCGAGCCACCCACAGAAACTGAGAGACCCGGGAAATGGGCACCAAGTGCCATAGCCAAGCCCACAGGCTCTAGAGGGCCTATCTGGGCCTTCGCAGAGGAAAGCTCCTCTTTCAGGCCCAGGCCCAGCCCCAGCTCCAACCTCAGGCAGCCGCAAGAGCCCCTGCCCCAGGAGCAGCAGGCCCCACCAGAGCCTCAGGACACGCACCCCCCACGCATTCACCAGCATGCACACAGACGTCTGCACGTGCAGGGTGAAGGACAGACAGGGCTCCGGCTGCGCTCCCTCCTGGGCTGAGCAACGCCTGCCCTGTTCTAGGAGGGAGGTGCCAGCCTGGGGACACAGGTGTGGACTGGGGACCTTGAAAGCATGGGGAGAAAACTCAGCAAGCAGGCCGATGCCCAGGTCATGCAAAGGGCACAGGGGAGCACAGTCCACAGCCTCTGGTGACACGCGGTGGGGACTGGGGGGCACGAAGGCCAGGCCAGCGCTGCCCCAAGGAGCAGCGGTTGTAGCTGCTGGAGCGCCCTGCTCCACGCGGCAACTGGCGCTTCTGTGAGCGCCACTCACATAGCCACTGGGCTCTGAACCACGGCTGGACATCCCAGGCCCCGGAGGCCCCTCCATGCGGTTCCCACCCCTCAGCACATCACCCCGTGGCCACTTGATGGGGGGCCAGCTGCCTCCTCCCGGGCCAGCGGCGGGAGTGCAGCCTGTTCCTGTGGGCCACAGCGCCGGGCTAGCAAAGGCCAAGCAGAGCCCCAGTTGGTCCCACCCGGACCTCTGTAGTCAGGTGCCCAACAACACCCCGCCACTGGACCCGGGGTCTGCCCCTGGTCCTCACGACAGAGCTGGAACATCCATGGTGCCGGGCACCAGGTGACGTCCTGGGGAGAGGGGACATGGCTCCAACAACTGTCCCCTGGGGTCCAGAAGGGTGAACAGCCGGGCTGGGGAAGGAGGCCGTGTAACCACATGGCCCTGACCGCCCAAGGACCTGTCTACGTCGTGGGGAAGGTCCAGAGCTGCACCTGAGAGTAGAAGTGTCTAAAAGACGTGGCCCTTCAAATTTAAGAACCTCTAACGTCTCCCAATGCCTGGGGGGAAGGGTGCAGCCTTCCGCTGCTGACGTGCAGGGACATGCCGCCATGGCTGATATGGGTCCCCAGCCCCACAGCATCTACCCACCCAGGTCTGCCACCGACCAGGAAGGAGCGGCCTGCCCCCAGCGAGCTTGGTACTTACCCGGGCGTGACTGCCGGTGGGATGACCAGGATGGCCAGCAGCCGAGCCTGGTGCAGGGCCTCAGCCAGGTGGGTGAGCATGTGGACGAGACCCCTGCGAAGAACCCGGAGATCAAGGACGGGAAGCCAAGGAGCCCAGGCACCCCTGCATGGGCACTTACCACCCTGGAGGGTTTCAGTGTAGCCCTGCACCACGCAGACGCCCAAGGCAGCCTGGCAGGTCCCGCAGGGCCACCCGCCTCCCAAACTGGGCCTGCTCAGAACGTGCCTGGTTCCTGTCCTTCCTTGCTCAGGGTCACCCTCAGAATGGCATGGGGAAAAAAGGGGCGTCTGGGCAGCATCCCGTCACCTTTGGACTCTCCCAGACACACAGCCTGGCCCAGGGGTGAGGAAGGACCTAAAGGTGTCCTGGGTGCTGACCTGCTAGTGACTGCGTCAGCCCAGGCCAGGAAACACCACTTGACCTACTGGGTGTCACACAGCACCTGAGAGGTGCCTCTCGGGACCAGAAAAGCAAGGGCAGCCGCACCAGCCAGGCCTTGTGCTGAGGCGGAGTCCTAGCCTAGCGCCGCAGAGCACTGGCCCCAACTCCCCAGCCCCCTCTGGTGGCCACCCCTGAGCCTGGAAGAGCCAGACACAGCCATCTGTCTCAGTCCTAGGGTGGGGGGTGAAGAAGGAACACGGGGGGGGGGGGGGGGGGGGGGGGCAGCAGGTGCGACTCTCCACTCGGCCTGGACAGGTCTCAACAGGAAGTGGGCCACCAGGTGGGGGACAGAGGGAGCTGCAGGCATGGGCTCCTCGGGCCCCTAGAGGCACACCAGGTATGGCCAGGGGGATGGAGACTAACCCGGCTCCGGGCCCCCCCTCCCCCTCATGCCACGCAGCGAGGACCACCAAGGGACAGGCACACAGGAGCCCTGCAGGAAGCCAGGCTGCCTCTGGGCTGTCTGGCCTGGGCCCGGGCCGCAGAGCACAGTGAGTCCAGTGTCCACGTGTGGGCCCAGCGGAGGGGCTGGGGCAGCGGGACGCTCCCCAGCAGGGACGGCGGGTACTGTCCTGGCTGCCCTTGCACAGCCGGGGCCCAGGGCCCAGTGCCCACCTCAAGGCCCCACACACGTGGCAGGGTATAGGTGTGGCCCCGGCCGTCTGGATGAGAACGGGCTGGGTACCGACTGTGGGAGCGTCGGCTCAGCAGGAGTGTGGCCTGGCGCGGGGGGTCTCTCCTGCAGTGAGGCGGCCTGGGATCCGGTCAAGCTCCTGCAGGGCACGTGTCCCCACCCACGCTGCCAACAGCTGTCACGTTGTCTGCAGCACCGTCACCAGCTTTCCTAGCTTTCTGGACGACCCTGGGACTGCGTCTTTGTGAGAAGGGAAGGCTGGTGTTGTGCTCCGGGGGCAGCACTCACCAGCTGGGAACCCAGGGTCACCTGTGCCCTGGGCGCGCACGGAGGGGGCCAGGTCACTCACTAGAGCTGGGCGCCAGCCCTGCCTGCTCCAGCTGCTCAGAGCATCTGCTCCTCCCCAGAGGACGTATGTGGGAGGGAGGCCGGAGGGTGCTGGACCCTGGCGTCCAGGGCGTCCAGGCAGCGCTGTGCCGTCGTCCCCAGCACACCACACAGGCCATGTGCCGCACAGCATTTGCCCGCAACGGCCTTTCCAGGCTGACCTCACCGGAAGGAAACGGTGCCCTTGGACATCTCGTCAGACGCCCCAAAGAGGGTGACAGGTGGGACGGCCTCGTGAAATATTCCCATCATGCCTCACTGCAGCCCGGCCCATCCCGTCCTGGGAGATGGCTCCCAGGTAGCATGGTGGCCCGAGCCATCTGCTCTGCTCTCCGCCCAACTCCACCTGCCCACCCTGCTGGCCGGCCCGTCACCCGTGCCTGCGACATCCTGGCTACGGCTCAGGTGTCCACCCTGCAGTGAGCGGGCAGAATCAAGCTGCCTGGTGAGAAGCTGCAGGGGAAGGGCTCCAGCTCCACCTCCAGAAGGTTCTGCAAGGTCACCCTGTCAGGGCTGCTGCCTGGGAGAGGTGAGGAGGGTCTCTCGGCTGAGCCAGGACCCCTCGCACACTGGCCCTATGCTGGCTCCCGACAAACACGGGAAGCCCCTCAACTTGGCTCACGTTATCTCACCCACCCTCCCCCACAAACTGGGCCTCAGGGCGTTCCCGGGGCTACGGACTTGGGCCCAAGTGCGGTGGGAGCCACAGCTGCCCAGCCAGGCCTGCCCCTCCAACCCTGGGCAGGGAGTCCCCAGGCCCGCCGGGCCCCAGGAAGAGAGGAGAGCCAACGGCACGCCTTCCACCTGCACTCCGATGGCGCCTCTGAGCGGGCGGAGAACGGCCTGCAGCCACAGGGGAGGAAAGGGGGGGCCGCCAAAGCCCAGGGCTCCCTGCTGGGGCAGCTGGGCATGGAGAAGCAAGGTGGGGGAATGGCTCAGGCTTTGAGCTGAGACTCCTCCAGGCAGAAGAGGGAGGGGACGGCTATTCCAGAGCCAGGGGTAGCTGGCCGCCAGCCTCTGCTGTCCCCGGCCCCGTGTAGGTCACACCACTGCTCTGCTGTGCAAACATCCAAAGCGCCCCGCACAGGAGAGCTCGACGACACCCGGTCCTTCGTGGGGCCGACCCCATGTCCCTGACAGAAATGGGTGGTGGCCGCTGCAGGCGACACCTGACCACTCCCACTCTGCCTGGTCACTGTGGTCACAGGCGGTGCGGGTGCCGCTGCGAGGGGAGCACGTAGAGCCTGAGGGCCTGGGCGGCTGCTCTTGTCCTAGATGACCCGGAAACCGCGCTCCACAGGTCTCTTCTCGGCAGAGGAGCTCCTGCTCACGTCCTTGCTGTTACCACCTGGGCCGGCCTCCCCTGCCAGGCATCCTGGGGGACGCGTATCGCACTCCCTTCCCCATCCATGCTGCGTGGCGAGGGCTGGACGCCGGCCCTCGAATGCTGCTGAGGTGCTGTCCCTGCCCCGGGTGTGGACTGCAGGAAGAAAGCCCTCCCCATGATGGTGCTCCCTCAGTCCTTCCCTCGGCCTCCTCCAGGACGCCGGGGGGCCAGGGAGAGCGCACAGCCCACTCACACGTGCTTCTGGCTCAGCAGCTGGTTCCAGACCTCCACCACGAAGCCGTCAAAGTGTTGGCTCTGAAAGGCACAGGGCAGGTGAGGAGGGTCCGATCGCCTCGGAGGGGTGGGTGGGAAGAGCCAGCTACCACCACACATCAGGGAGGTTGTGGCAGGCCCCGAAGCCCCTCTTTGAAGGGGGCAGTGTGGAGGTCCCCACAGGAGCCGGGAGCAGAAGGGCTCAGCCTCGTGTGTCCTGTGCACTCATGTGCCTCTCCAACCCCAATCCCTGGGAGCCTGGAGGGCCAGGAGGGAAGTGGGCAGCCAGGTGTCTCCCAAGGGAGGCCTCCCTAGCCCAGAGGACCTCTGTGGCCAAGAGGAAGCCTAGGGCAGCCCCTGCTGACCCCATGCAGTGCCAGGCCTCACCTTGGCCACCTGGACCATGGTCTTGCCAAGCTCTTCTATCTCGTCCTCGCTGTCCAAGACATTCCGGAAGTCCTCATGAGTCCAGTCCTCAAACAGGAGTCGGGGCACTTGGGGGAACAGACCCACACAGGGATTGTGATCCCTCTGTACTGGGCCCTGCCCTCAGGGTAGCCGCTGGCCACCACAGCAGAAGGACCACACAGCTGAGCGCCTGTACGGCCTGGCAAGGCAGGGCCGTCGGGTAACGCCGACCTCTTTTCCCTGCACACACCACGTTTCCGGACGCCCAGACCCGCACTCCTCCAGCTCCTCACCGCCTGGCTCCTGCCGGACTGCCTTCCGCCCGGGCCAGTGCCCCGCCGGCCCCACCCCGCACGGCTCCTCCTGCGCAGCTGTCACCGGCTCCCTTGCTCCAATCCCCGGGCCCTGCTAATCCCACTGCGCTCTGGGAACACCCCTGCCAGCTGTGAGCCCCGGGACCGGGCAGGGAGGGCTGGCATCATTCTCGGCCTGGTCCCGCCAGGGCCTCCACCTCACAGCGTGTGGCTGAAGGGCCAGGTGCCCTGACAGCGCGGGCCCCCCAGACTTACCTATGCGTAAGCCCTTGGCCTGCTTCCTGACCGCTCGCATCCATCCTGTGGCACGAGGAGAGCACCGTCAAAGCAGGGAGGCAGGAAGACCCAGCCCGCTCCCAAGGGAGAAAATGCTGGGGCACCGGCAATGGGGTGAAGAGCGGAGGCGGCAGGAGAAACTCCGTGGGTCCAGCTCCCTCCTCCTCTTCCCCTCCCTTCTTCTCCCTTCCCCTCTCCTCCCCCTGCAGAGTAGCCAGGGCAGGTCAGAGCTCTGGGCCACCAGAGACGAAGTGGCCACATCTAGAGAAAGGTGGCCTCCGAGGGGGCTGGGACTGTTTCCTGGAGCTAAAGGGGTGCCTGAGGGCCAAGGTCCCAGTGCTGCCCAGCCTGTGTCCTCTGACACTGCTCTCCCAGCATCAAGGGATGGCTTCGGGTCTCGGAACACCACAACCAGCTAACACATCCCCTCTCCAAACCCCGGAGGGGAACCGCTATGTGAACCTGGGTGCGTGCTCACAGAGGTGGCTGCCAAGACAGCTGGGCCCTCCCAGACACCTCCTCCCTGGACCCTGTGTACAAACCACCGAAGGGGACAGAGTTTGGGCCAATGGCAGAGAGTCTCACGCTCGTGCACACACACTCAGCTATACACACACTCCCAGACACACAGAGTCCCACCCTCACACTCACACAGGCGGACACGCACTCACACCCTCTGAGCCCTCAGGACCAGCACAGATGAGCAGCAACGCGAGAACCTTGGTCCACGTCATGAAGGCCCGTGACCTCGAACATCTCCCGACCCCGCCGCTTCAGCTGCAGCCACACGGGCGAGATCTGCGTGAACTTGCCCCCGAAGACCTTTGCGACATCATAGCCATGGCTGTTCCACTGGCAGAAAATGGAGAACAGGAGAGCGCACTTGCGGCTGTGGACAGAGGGCCCTAGAGACACCTCTGGACCGGGACACCACAGGCCCCCCAGTGCCATGCAAGACAAGTCCCCAGAAAACCCACAGGACGGCTGTCACTTGTTCGGTCACTCTCTCCCCATACCCCTGCATGGCAGCAGTCCTGGGAGTCCTGGGGCACCGGCAATGGGGTGAAGAGTGGAGGCGGCAGGAGAAACTCCGTGGCTCCAGCCCCCTCCTCCTCTTCCCCTCCCTTCTTCTCCCTTCCCCTCTCCTCCCCCTGCAGAGCAGCCAGGGCAGGTCAGAGCTCTGGGCCACCAGAGATGAAGTGGTAGCACCGGCCACATCTAGAGAAAGGTGGCCTCCAAGGGGGCTGGGACTCCAGTGGCCACCTTACCCCCAGGACCTCCCTATCCGCCCCAGGGCCCGGCTTACCGGAGTGACGTAGCCCAGGACATCCCCGGCAAAGTGCCTCTCCCGGGCCTTGGCTGAGCAGTAGCTACGATGCTCCAGAACGACATCCTCAGCCCTAAGGTCCGTCACCACCAGACCCCGGTCTTGGACAGGCTTCTCTGAAAACTGAGTCTGAGATCAAAGCAACAGGATCAAAGTCCACAGGTAGGCCACAGTACCTTGCGCAACGGTCCTCCGATCAGGCAGGTACTGTGTCCTGGGACCAACACGGCGCCGCTGACCGGAGCCCACAGGGAAAGGCCCACCCTTGAAGAGCTGACAGTCCCTAAGGACTCGCTCTCCCATCCCAGCAAAATGGCACAAAGGCGGACGAGTCTCCTGTCGGATCCGCCCGACTGCCGCGCATGTGACGGGACTCCACAAGGCAGGATGAGAGTGTGGCCGCGGGAAGCAGCAGAGGCAGGGTGAAGGCCGAACTCTGGGCTAGCGAGGGCCAGCACGCCCTCAGCCCCATCGCCAGAAACTGCTCCCCCTCAGGCCGTCAGCCAGAGCCTGGGGCAGTACTGGCCGGCGGCCCAAGGAGGCCAAGGCCCTAGGCTCTGGGCTCAGAGAGTCCAGCATCACAGGCCTCGACACGGGACTCCAGGGGGCAGGAAGAAGCCAGCCTCCAGAACATGCCTACCTTCTCCAGCAGCGTCTTCGAGGCGGCCTTTCCGGCATCTGACTTTGACAGAGTAGTACGGACGGGGCTGCAGGCCAGAGCGAGCCACAGTGTGCCGAGCAGTGTCCTCATGGCGGGAGCGCCACGGTGCGCTCCAACCTCGGGGGCCGGGGGCTGCGGGGACGGCAAAGCACACATGACTGCCTGCAGTGTGCGGTGTCCCCTCTGCCAAATGGAGCCCTCACAGGGCCTGGGTCCTCGTGGCACTGGCCTGGGCACTGGTCCCGGGCCAGAGCCCTACCCTGGGCTAGCCCCAGCGGCCTGCCCAGCCCCCGGCACTGCTCGGCCCCTTGTCCTTCAGATGCCCAGAAAGGGGCCTCCCTGCTGCTATTCAGAAAAGCTTCCCCACTGCCTCCGGGCTGCCCTGACCACGGGTGCCATCTGGGAAAACGGCGGCTGCCACCCACTAACCCAAAGAAATCCAGGCTACTGAAGGGCTTAAGTGTAAAACAGCAGAGCCATGGAAAGGGCTAGAAGAAAACATGGGTGTCTGCTTCCGTAAACTCAGGCAGAGAAGGGCCTTCCAAGTACGCCAGCAGCGTGGAGGTTAGGGAAGAACACGCCAACGGAATTCATCACACAGAAATGTGGCACTTTAGGGGCGCCTGGGCGGCTCAGTTGCTGAAGTGTCCGCCTTCAGCTCAGGTCATGCTCTCGGGGTCCTGGGATCGAGCCCTGTGTTGGCCTCCCTGCTCAGTGGGGAGTCTGCTTCTCCCTTTCCCTCTGCCCCTCACCCCCGGCTTGTGCTCTGTTCTCAAATAAACAAATAAAATCCTAAAAAAGAAAGAAAGAAAGAGAAAAAGAAAGAAACGTGACACTTTGGGGCGCCTGGGTGGCTCAGTTGGTAAGCAGCTACCTCTGGCTCAGGTCATGATCCTGGGATCGAGACCCGCATCAGGCTCCCTGCTGGTGGCGGGGCGGGGGGAGCCTGATTCTACCTCTCCCTCTGCCTGCCGCTCCCCCTGCTTGTGCGCTGTCAAATAAATAAATAAAATCTTAAAAAAAAAAAAAGTGACACTTTCATTTAGGAAACAAAAAAGCAAATTTAAAGAATAAGCCAGAAAAAAAATAATTAGAACGTACTTCACAAAGCATTCCTACCCATCATCTATCCATAATGAGCAAAGAACTCTTACAAATCAAGAAAAAGAGTCGGGGCACCTGGGGTGGCTCAGTCGCTGGGTGTCTGCATTCTGCTCAGGTCATGATCCTGGGGTCCTGGGATCGAGCCCCACATCGGGCTCTCTGCTTGACGGGGAGCCTGTATTTCCCTCTCCCACTCCCCCTGCTTGTGTTCCCTCTCACTGTCTCTGTCAAATAAATAAATAAAATATTAAAAAAAAAAAAAAAAGAATAAGGGGCACCGGGGTGGTTCAGTGGGTTAAAACTTCTGCCTTCGGCTTGGGTCATGATCCCAGGGTCCTGGGATTTGAGCTCCACATCGGGCGCTACTCAGCAAGGAACCTGCTCCCCCCCCCACCCCCGCCTGCCTCCCTGCCTACTTGTGATCTCTCTCTGTCAAATAAATAAATAAAATGTTAGAAAAAAAAGAAAAAGAGTACGAGGCTCCAATAAGGGGCGCCTGGGTGGCTCAGTCAGTTAAGCAGGTGCCTTCGGCACGGATCATGGGATCAAGCCCCATATTGGGCTCCCTCCTTGATGGAGAGCCTGCTTCCCCCTTTCCCTCTGCCTGCTGCTCTGCCTACTTGTGCTCTCTATCTGCCAAATAAATAAATAAAATCTTAAACAAAAAAGAAGAAAGACACGCCAATAAAAAATGCCCCACTGCAAAAATATAGGAAATAACGAGGTGTAGTCATACCTCTTAGTACACAGAACTCCTTAGTACACAACTTAGTACACAAACTCCCTAACACACAGGCACCCCATACAGACTGCTATCACAGATACCCTGTAAAGCCAGGCAAACCCGGCAATACAGATACCCCATAATAGAGATGCTGTGTAATACAGACACATTGTAACATAGAGATAACCCATAATGCAGAAATACCCCACGTTATACATGCCCAAGATACAGAGATGCCTGTAACACAGAGACGCCCTGGAATAGGTAGAGATGCCCCAGAATACACAGAAATCCCTGGAATACATAGAGATCCCCTGGAACACGCAGAGACATCCTGGAACACACAGAGATGCCCTGGAACACGCGGAGATCCCCTGGAATAGGCAGAGACGCCCTGGAATATACGGAGATCCCCTGGACTATGCGGAGATCCCCTGGAACACAGAGAGATCCCCCAGAATACGCAGAGACATCCTGGAACACACAGAGATCCCCTGGATTAGGCAGAGACACTCTGGAATACGTGGAGATCCCCTGGACTACAGAGAGGCGCCCTGGAATACGCAGAGATCCTCTAGAATAGACAGAGATCCCCTGTATTACACAGAGATCCCCTGGATTAGGCAGAGACGGTCTGGAATAGGCAGAGATCCCCTGGAACACGTGGAGAACCCCTGGATTAGGCAGCAATCCTCTGGAATAAGCAGAGATCCCCTGGACTACAGAGAGGCGCCCTGGAATATGCAGAGATCCTCTGGAATAGGCAGAGATCCCCTGGAACACGCGGAGATCCCTTGGATTAGGCAGAGACGCCCTGGAATACGTGGAGATCCCCTGGAATACGCAGAGATCCCGTGGAACACACAGAGATCCCCCAGAATACGCAGAGACATCGTGGACCACGCAGAGATCCCCTGGATTAGGCAGAGACGCCCTGGAATATACGGAGATCCCCTGGACTATGCGGAGATCCCCTGGAACACAGAGAGATCCCCCAGAATACGCAGAGACATCCTGGACCACACAGAGATCCCCTGGATTAGGCAGAGACGCCCTGGAATACGTGGAGATCCCCTGGACTACAGAGAGGCGCCCTGGAATATGCAGAGATCCTCTGGAATAGGCAGAGATCCCCTGGAACACGCGGAGATCCCCTGGGTTAGGCAGAGACGCCCTGGAATATACGGAGATCCCCTGGAATACGCAGAGATCCCGTGGAACACACAGAGATCCCCCAGAATACGCAGAGACATCCTGGACCACACAGAGATCCCCTGGGATAGGCAGAGACGCCCTGGAATAGGCAGAGATCCCTTGGACCACACAGAGATCCCCTGGAACACGCAGAGATCCTCTGGAATAGGCGGAGATCCTCTGGATTACACAGAGATCCCCTGGAATCGGCGGAGACGCCCTGGAATATACGGAGATCCCCTGGACCACACAGAGAGGCCTTAAGTCCCAGAAACAGCGCTTCCGCTTCACCGGCAATTGAAGGAGTTGACTCCCAGTGCTGGTGAGCACCAGAGACGACGATGCTAACAATGTGGACCTGGGGCAGCAACAACTCACGTCAAATTTGCACAGATATTCTGGATGACAATCTAGTCATAAATATACTTTCCAATACGTTTCCTTTCACAAATTAGAGTCTGGGGGACTCCTGAGCTTCTGTGGGGAACAGAGGAGGTTCATCCTGGCACTGCCCAAGCAGGGTAACCCACGCTTCCGTGTGCTGAGTACGGACAGGCACTGGGGTGCTCGGTGCACAGTGCACTGGTGGGTGCCAATGTTATGAAACGCACACATGCAAAAGGATGCCAGCCTTGTTCAAGAATTCCTGTGTGTATACACACCTCCAGAGAAAAGTACGGAAAGGGCGATGCTACAAAGTAAAGGAGGGGGCTATGTGCCCATCACCCTGCATCTCGTCGGCTCAGCTCTATTTTCTGGCTCTCCTGCTGCCCGCCACCCCCCCCACTCCCCAGCCATTCTGCCTCCTTGTCGTTCACTCTCAGCGCAGTCGAGTAACAGGCAGGCCCGGGCTGGCTGTAGTCTTACTGCGGCTCTGAGGTGTGCTGCGTGTGGTCCACAGGCTCACGGCAGGACGGCCCCTCCAGACCAGCCGAGGAGCCACTTGGCGGCAGAGCCAGAGCAGACCCCGCAGGCCCCACGGAGCCGGCAGAGCCTCCCGATGAGCAGTGGCTGGGGGGTCACCAGAGCCCCAGGCAGGGTACACCCTGTCAGGTGCTGAGAGTCAGGCCCTCTGCAGCACTCACCCCTCCATCCCCTCCATCCTGTTGACCTCCTGGCCAGGAGCCTGTTTTGACCTCCTCCCAAGCCCTCCTCTTCAGCAACTTCCCCTGGCAGAGCAGCACAGGCTGCATGGCTTCCGGCTGTCACTCCCTGGGCAGCCACAAGGCACACCTGCCCGCGGGAGAACACAGGCCAGGGTGAGGAGCCCTGGAGGTCCCTCCCCAAGAGGCAGGGAGGCACAAGGCTGGCCCAAGGGCTCACAGCAGGACAGAAGGGACACAGCCGCAAGGGCAATTCTGAAGGGGCTGTGGGGAGGGAAGCAAAGACCTGGGCCCAGACTGCCACCCTCTGCCCCCTCCCCTCCCCAGCAGCCCCTCTCCTGACACTTCCTGGCATCAGAATCATCAAGGACAACAGTCCCTGCCCCCCCATCTCGTGACCACAGCTCTGACTTGGGCTCCCTCAGCCACAGCAGAGGGCAGGTGGCACAGAACTCATCAGGTTAGGCTGACATCGTGGCTGCCGAGCTGGGAGGGGCTCACTCTCGGAAGCCTGGCCGCCGGGAGCCAGACAGACACCTGAGCAAACACGCTCGCACGAGGGGCTGCAGAGCTGAGAGGACGGCTTTGCATCCAGGGACACGCGCACCTGCCGGCAGGAGCTGCATGGAGGGGGGCGGAGGGCCTACTCTGCCAGGCACCCCCCCTTGACCCCCGCCCCCCTGGGTCCCCGCCATGACCTCAGTCTCCTCCTTGGCTCCAGGGTGGAGGTCTGGGTCACTGAGTATGGAAAGTATGAGAAACCAAGCGGAAGGGAGGTCGTCAAGCAAACCACAGTAGCCTGGGGTGGGCCCCAGTAGCCGCCACATCCTCTGTCCACAGACTGCCCCACCTACTGCCCACCCACCTAGGGACCCCTCTGCCTACGGCTCACCTGCCCCTTGACCTATTGCACCCCATGGAGAAGGAAGAAAGAGGAAAGGGCGGAGATGGAGCTCGTCTGGGGGAGGGAGATGGACCCTGCCAGGCTCCGTATACAGTGGAGGCAGCGACGGAAAGAGCCAGACTGAGCTCAAGGCCGGGACTCGCACTGCTACTGACTGCGCCCAGCGGCCAGCCCCGGCCTGAGGCGCGATGGCATCATGAGCGGGTTGCTCGTGAGCGCGGGGCTACTCCCTGACCGGCCGTGCGCTTTCCAGACCGAATGCCTGACCTCTGGTAGGGAGGACACACTGTGTGAGCGGCTGGGACCTGGGGGGGCCTAAGCAGCAGCAAGGCCTTGTCTGGCGCCTCCCACGGCTCCCTGCTACGCACCGCGGGCACCCGGCCACCCTTCCCGAGGCCCGAGGGCAAATTCTCCCATCATGCTCTCTGCAGAGCCCCGGCTCTCATGTCGGTTCTCCCCGCACCCACCAGTGACCTCCTTCAGGCAGCACGGGCCCGCAGAGTGTGCTGTTGGTGACCACGTCACGTCTGGGGTCCCCGAGAGGGGCCCTGGAAGGCAGGGGTCTCCGATCTGCTCTAACAGCCGAGAGCCCCTGTGTCCTGGGGACTCCAAGCTCCTGGGAGGACCGTCCGCCGTGTGCCGACAAAGGACAGCACGTCACTGCAGTAACTTTCAAGTGTTCCGTGAGACCCCCAGTCGCGGCGTGTCACAGGCCAGAACAGGTGTGCGTGTGTGCACGGCTGTGTGTCGCGTGAAAGCCGCTCACCAGAGCTGCCCACGCTCGGGGAAACGCTGCGAATTTTCCTAACCTCATTTTCAAGAAACTGGCTTTTAGGGGCGCCTGGGTGGCTCCGTGGGCTGAGCGTCCAGCGCCCGCTCTCGGCTCAGGTGGCGGAGTCAGGGTCGGGGAGAGAGGCTGCGCGCTCAGCGGGGAGTGGGCTTCTCTGTCCCCCCACGTGCTGGGTGGCTCACCCCGACACGGACACGTCTTTAGAAAAAAAGGAAACAGACTTGTACTCATCAGCCTGGTCTCACTCTTCAGTCCTACGCAGCGTGAGGAACGCTCACCGCCGCGCCCCAGTGTGTCACCAGCACGCGGCGGGCCACGAGCCACGTTCTGGCCAACAGAGTCCGGCTGTTCCGCCGCAAGCCAACGTTCTGCTCCGCGCAGTCTCGCCCGCACAGGTCCTGGAGCCCACCGTGCTCCCGCGGGAGGGGCGCGCGCGCTCTGGGAAGCCAGGGCAGCGTGAGAGGCAGGACCAGCACCGCCCGGGGACCTGCCTTGCCCCCGCGCCACGTGCCAGGCCCGGCCCGGGGAGTGGGGTGCGTCCCGCCCGCAGGTGACGAAGCCGACACAGCCATGGACCCCAGACGCCACAGGGGGCTCGAGGTCCATTTTGCCACCAAACCGCTGTCCCCTGGCTCTGCGGGAAGCGAGGGGCCAAGCACCTTCCAGAGTGCGACTCTGCGGCTTTCAAGGCGTGTGGCCGAACGCAGAGGGGCCCGGCCGGGCGACCCCCAACCAGCACCGGCCACCTGCCCCGCACTCCGGCTTGGCCTCTGGGCCAGGGTGGCCACCACGCCCTGGCTCACAGCCCAGCCTACTAACTGCGCTGGTCACCACCCGTCCCACGCCCACTCCCACCGTTTGGCCGGAACCGGCTCTCACACCTGTTCTCTCCCAGGCGCCTGCACGCTCACACGCCCCTGCTCACACCTGCCCTGCACCTCACACCGCCCCGCACGCTCACACCAGCCCTGCACGCTCACATGACCCCGCTCACACCCGCCCCGCACACTCACACCAGCCCTGCACCTCACACCCACCCCGCACGCTCACACCAGCCCTGCACGCTCACACGACCCCACTCACACCTGCCCCACACACTCACACCCGCCCCGCATGCTCACACGACCCCGCTCACACCTGCCCCACACACTCACACCCGCCCTGCACGCTCACACGACCCCGCTCACACCCGCCCCACACACTCACACCAGCCCTGCACGCTCATACGTCCCCGCTCACACCTGCCCCGCACGCTCACACCCGCCCCGCACGCTCACACAAGCCCTGCAAGTTTACACGCCCCCGCTCACACCTGCCCCGCACACTCACACCCGCCCCGCACGCTCACACGACCCCGCTCACACCCGCCCCGCACGCTCATACCCACCTAAGTCACGCTAAGCGTACTGGTCACACTCGTCTCCTCCTCAGGTCCTCCCTCCCGCCCCGTCTTGCACACACCGGCCCCGCACGCTCTCACCCGCGCTCGCGGCAGCCCGCACGCTCCCCGCTCCACCTCTCACACCCGCGCTCCCTCGCGCCGCGCCTCCTGCTCTCACTCGCGTCCCCCGCGAGCCCACTTCGCGGCGCGGAACTGAGGCCGCGCGAGGAGGAGGAGCAGCAGGCGCCGAGACGCGGGGCGCGGACACCACCCCGACCGGCTGCCGCGGGGCTCACCTTCACGTACCAGAGGCCGCCGGACCACCCTCGCGCGCGGCCGGAAGACGCTCGCAGGCGTTGCCGGAAGTCCCGCCCCAGAACGCTGGAGCGCAGCCGCCGCGCACGGCACGCCGGGGTTGGGGCGGAGCCGAAGCCCGGGGGCGGGGTCCCCGGTGTGAGGCGGGGCTGGGGGCGGGGCCGGGGCGGGTCTGGTGCAGGACGCGGTCGGGGACGGAGGACACCTCCGCCAACCGAGCCGCGGGGCTCCGTCCTGCCTCCAGGGTCTGCGGCGGCCGGCGGCAGCTCCCGCAGGCCGGAGCCCCCCCAGAGGCAGGCAGAACCCCCTCCGGCCCAGCGCGGTCGGGAGGAATGGGCACCGCGGGCACTGGGCACGACGTGGCCAGCGATTCTCGTCGCCAGGCGTTTTACTGTGGGTGCAGCCCCCGCCCCCATCCCTAGCTGTTCCGGGCAGTCTCCCGCAGAAGACCGCACGGCCGTCCCGCCCGGCTCTGCCCCTCCAGCCCCAGGGCGCGGCCTGGCTCGCTTCCCCATTTCCGCCGCCGAGACGCGGCTTTCTGAACCGATCTTCGCTCTCTGTCTTCCTAGTCCTGTTTCCTTCTTTCTCTTCCCCATATTTCCTGCCAGCTGACCCTCCGCAGTCCTCCCGGAGAGGCCTGGAGCCGCTGCGAGCGCTGACCCACGTTATGTGCCCGTGGCCACAGGCAGCTCGTTGTTCCTGGCAGCGGGCTCAGCCCTGCGGCCTGACCTTTGGGTAGTGACCCCAGGTCAGGCAGAGCTGTGGAGAGGACCCCAGTCAGCTCTGCTAGGTGCCCAGGTACCTGCTCAGTCCTGGGAATGCTGAGGAGACACCGTAGTATCAAAGGTCTAGTGAGAAAGGCATTCAGGCATGATTCAGTGTCGAAATGAGCTCCTGTTGGGGTCAGAGGTCTTCAGAGCAGAAGAGCAGCAAAGTCCACTTGGGGTTCGCTCTGAGCCAGCACTGCCTGAAACTCAAGAGCAGGCAGGAAGGAGGGACAGTGCAAAACCCGCTCCCCCCGCCCCCGGGGCAGCGTTCTGGGGTCTCAGGCTCCCTGCTGGTGGATGCCAAGGGGCCCTAGAACCTGGCTAGAAAACTGACTTTGAATGGGTCCACAAGTTTCAGCCACAGTAAGGTTTATTTTGTTTTATTTTATTTTAAGATTTTTATTTATTTATTTGACAGAGAAAGAGAGAGATCACAAGCAGGCAGAGGGGCAGACCGGGGTGGGGGGGAGCAGGCTCCCTGCTGAGCAGAAAGCCCAATGTGGGGCTCCATCCCAGGACCCTGAGATCATGACCTGAGCCGAAGGCTTAACCCACTGAGCCCCCCAGGCGCCCCCACAGTAAGGTTTAAAGTGAAGCAGAACCACAGTGTTAGCGCCCACATAGTAAATGAAACCTGGACATGTTTGGTATTTCATGTTTCAGGAACATTTGAGACATCTTGGGGTTCACCGCATTCAAAATTTTAATCTATCAAATGTATGAATTCTTTTTTTCCAAGATTTTATTTATTTATTTGACACAGAAAGAGAGATAGCACAAGTAAGCAGAGCAGCAGGCAGAGGGAGAGGGAGAAGCAGGCTCCCCGCTGAGCAGGGAGCCCAATGCGGGGCTGGATCCTGGGACCCTGGGATCATGATTTGAACCAACAGCAGAAGCCCAAGGACCGAGCCACCCAGGCGCTCCAGAAGTTAAGTTTTGAATTTGTAACTTCAATAAATTAAATCCTGTTTAAATTGAATGTTAATTGGAATATAACCCCCTTGCCCGGTCCCTAAACACAGGGTCCAACCAAGCCCCCCCATTCCTGGCCCTCTTGCCTTTGAGGCAGCCCACCCTACTTGGGCTGGGTGTGGGGTACCCAGACAGAGGTTCAGGCTCTGAATTTCAAGCCCAGGTCTGGCCCTCACACTGTTCTCCTCCTTGTCCCCTACTTGTCTGCAATGGGCACGGGCACCCCGGGGGCGGGGGGGCAGAAGAGGGCAGGTATACGCCCACATGGAGCAAGGGGCGGTGCAAAGACAAGCTTTCCTTCTGCCAACTGAATGACCCCTGCATGCTCTGGGGACACCCTCAGAGCCAAAGCACCCCACCTCAGAGCATTTGGCCAGCCGTGCAACACTAACCTGGGGCCGCCCCTCTGGGACGGCTACATAAGTGTCCCTAAGTAAGGCACTTGGCTGGCTCTCTCGGCGGAGCATGTGACTCTTGCTCTCAGGGTCATGAGTTCAAGCCCCATGTCGGGCATAGAGATCACTTTAAAAAAAAAAAAAGAAAACAAGAAAGTGTAAGAATAGAGCTTCCCTATGACCCTGCAATTGCACTGCTGGGTATTTACCCCAAAGATACAGATGGAGTGAAAAGAAGGGCCATCTGTACCCCAATGTTTATTGCAGCAATGGCTACGGTCGCCAACCTGTGGAAAGAACCAAGATGCCCTTCAACGGATGAATGGATAAGGAAGATGTGGTCCATATACACAATGGAGTATTATGCCTCCATCAGAAAGGATGAATACCCAACTTTTGTAGCAACATGGACGGGACTGGAAGAGATTATGCTGAGCAAAATAAGTCAAGTAGAGAGAGTCAAGGATCATATGGTCTCACTTATTTGTGGAGCATAACAAAGAACATGGAGGACATTGGGAGATGGAGAGGAGAAGGGAGTTGAGGGAAATTGGAAGGGGAGATGAACCATGAGAGACTATGGACACTGAAAAACAACCAGGGGGTTTTGAAGGGGCGGGGGTGGGAGGTTGGGGAACCAGGTGGTGGGTAATAGGGAGGGCACGTACTGCATGGAGCACTGGGTGTGATGCAAAAACAATGAACATTTGTTACGCTGAAAATAAATAAAAAAACAAAACAACAACAACAAAAAACCAAGAAAGTGTTCCTAAGTAACTATGGGGAGTTCATTACATCCCAAGAGCACATGCACCTGGTTGTCGGAGGTGCCTGGTGGCTGCTGGACTTCTGGGGGCTAGGCTGGTATGTTCCTGAGTGTGGTGAGAGCGGGGTGTCCTCATCTTGCAAGTGGCCCTGGGCCTCTCCTCGTTTGCCAAGTCAGCACAAGACAAGGCCCTTCCCAGCAGGGGCAACCCGTGACTCGTCCTATTTGAACTGGGGGAGGCCTCAGCCAGTGGTTGCCCCAAGGGCGGGGCCCGGGCCATTGTCACTGACTGTGTACTATCACTCCCGAACCTCAGAACGCTCCAGTTATGAGGCCGGAAGCCCAGGAAGAGGGACCCACATCAGCATTTCCTGCTGCTGAGCCCTCCCCTGCTCATGGATGGAGATGTCATCCCCGGGTCTGGGATAAGCAGAGTCCAGAGCTAGAAGGGAGGAGGGGGGCACCCTCACATGCAGTGGAGGCCTTCAGATTTAGCTCGGAGCCAGCACAGCGTGCTTTCTGTCCGTGTCTCCCGTGCAAGCCCCCGCCAGCCCATCTGGCGTTGGCCACGGTGAGGGCCGTGACCCGGGTATCATGTGCCATCAGGTGTGAAGGTGTCCAGGCAGAAGCAAGGCAGGGGATGGCCCCCAGGCAGGTGTCTGCGATGGGTGCGAGGCCCTGCAGGGGGCTGTGCGTTTTGTGACGCATCCCACTACCAACCGTAAAATACCCCGTACCAACGGGAGGGGCAGGATATGTGCGATGAGACCAAGGGGGCCAGATTCCCTGCTGTTGGAGTGGGGCACATGGAGGACCCCAGAAGGCTGTCTGTGTCCCAAAGCCCAGCACCTGTGAAGGTGACCTCGTTTGGAAATAGGGTCTCTGCTGTTGTGACTAAGGATCTTAGGAAGAGATCATCTCGGATTTAAGGTGAGCCCCAAATCCAATGACAGGAATGCTCGTAAGAGCAAGGAGGGCGATGGGAGACACGCAGACCCAGGGGAGGAGACCCGGAGATGACAGGGCGCAGACTGGGCTTCCACAGCTCTGAGCTAAGGATGCCGGCAGGCACCAACGGCTAGAAGAGAGGCAAGGCCAGGTCTCTCCCAGAGCTGACCCCTTTGTCTTCGACTTCGGGTTTCTACAACTGGGAGAGAATTGATTTCTCTTTGTTCTTTTTTTCTTTTTTAAGAATTAATTTATTTGACAGAGAGGGAGAGAGAGAGAAGGGCAGCGAGAGAGAGGGAACACAAACAGGGGGAGGGGCAGAGGGAGAGGGAGAAGCAGGCTCCCCGTTGAGCACAGAGCCCAGACGTGGGGCTTAATCCTAGGACCCCAGGATCATGACCGGAGCCGAAGGCAGACCCAGAACTGAGCCTGCCGGGCACCTGGATTTCTCTTGTTTTTAAGCCTTGGGTTTGTGTCATTTGTTACGGCTGCCCCAGGACCCTGGCACGCTAGTGCAGGAAGGCCTGAGCTGAGGTGGGTGGCCGTGTTTGCTTTCCTGACACTGGGTTTCGTAGGCCGATCTTTTTTTTTTTAAAGATTTTATTTATTTGACAGACAGAGATCACAGGTAGGCAGAGAGACAGGCAGAGAGAGAGGGAGAGGGGGAGAAGCAGGTTCCCCGCTGAGCAGAGAGCCCGATGCGGGACTCGATCCCAGGACCCCGGGATCATGACCTGAGCCGAAGGCAGTGGCCCAACCAACTGAGTCACCCAGGCACTCTCGTAGGCCGATCTTAACATGGACATATACCACATCAGGTCACATTTGCTGGGTGGATATGGGCCAGAAGGATGCCCTTTTGCCACAAAACACCCAACACCGTGAGGTGATGGACAGCTGGCTGGCTGCCGGCTCGGCTGGTCTGGCCTTTAAAGTCAGAGTGGGGACGCCTGTGTGGCTCTGGTGGTTGGGCCTCCAACTCTTAGTTTCAGCTCAGGTCATGATCTCAGGGTCTTAAGATCAAGCCCTGTGTCAGGCTCTGCGCTCAATCGGGGTGGGGGGGAGCCGCTTGAGATTCCTTCTCCCTCTCCCTGCCCTCCTGCTTGTGCGCGTGCTCGCTCTCTCTAAAATAAATAAATAAATCTTTTTTTTGTCTTTAATTTTATTTTTTTTATTTTTTTTAAAGATTTTTTTTATTTTTTTTTATTTATTTGACAGAGAGAGATCACAAGTAGACAGAGAGGCAGGCAGAGAGAGAGAGAGGGAAGCAGGCTCCCTGCTGAGCAGAGAGCCCGATGTGGGACTCGATCCCAGGACCCTGAGATCATGACCTGAGCCGAAGGCAGTGGCTTAACCCACTGAGCCACCCAGGCGCCCAATAAATAAATCTTTAAAAAAAAATGTCAAAGGGTGGGGGCGCCTGGGTGGCTCAGTGGGTTAAGCCTCTGCCTTCGACTCAGGTCATGATCCCAGGGTCCTGGGGTTGAGTCCCGCATCGGGCTCCCTGCTCAGCGGGGAGCCTGCTTCCTCCTGTCTCTCTCTGCCTGCCTCTCTGCCTGCTTGTGATATCTGTCTGTCAAATAAATAAATAAAATCTTAAAAAAAAAAAAAGTCGAAGGGTGTGTTTTCAACAGGTAACTTAGGGAAACTGAAGGTCACGGACCCCTCCTTTGGGGGAGGGGACCGGAAGCCTGGTCTAGCAGCACCCTGCGGGACAGCTGGGCTTTCCTCATGCCTCCTTTACGCCTCCCCCGGTTGGTGTCACCAGCTGCGTGGCTCCTGAAGCTGTTTCCCGATGACCGACAGCGCTCCGCAAGCCCCTTGGAGCTCCGTGCCGGTGTGAGGGGTCCTGAACACAAGCCACAGCGAAGGGTGGGGTGTCTTGACAGGCTTCTCTCCTATGGTCCCAGAAGCCTCAATGACACCTGAGCCGTCAGGCATGGGAATAGGTGTTAAGGAGACCCTTGACTGGGTGGGAGGCAGCAGGGCCCCCAGCCATGGTGGCAGTCGTGTGAACACGGGAAGTTTGTGGCTGGCGTAGTGATGAGTGGAGGGACCGTCGTTGTCATCTGAGATGGAGCTCCAGCTGTCAAAGTCGTATTTCAAGCAGCCGGGGTGGAAAAGGGGGCAAAGGCTCAAAATCCTGTCCTGAAGTGCTCAGAGTACTGTCTGCTAAGAGGTGAACCATGTCCCCTAAAAGTTCCCTTGTTGGAGTCACTCACAATGTCACCTTACTTGGGTCACTTCAGATGGAATTAACTGAGTTCGTACTGGTGTAGGGCAGACCCCTTATCCAGTGGGACTGGTGTCCTTGTGGAAAGGGGAGATTTGGACAGAGGAGAGAGAGAGAGAGAGGGCCACAGAGGGAGGGCCTCATGAGGAGACACAGGGAGAAGACAGCCATCTCCGAGCCAAGCAGGGTTGGGCCCCGTCCTCACCCACAGCCTCAGGAGGAGCCGGCCCGGCCCACACCTTGATGTCTAGCTTTCAGAGCTGAGAGAGAAGAAATCTCTGAATTCCTTTCTCTGCATTAGACCCGGGAATTTCTGGCATCTCAAGCCTGTTTTAACGTGGGCCCCAGAGTCCAGCTTTCCGGCTGCCGGCTGTTCACACTTGCCCGGCCGACCCAGATCGCCGGTGCCCTGTGGGACCGGTCCACTCTCTCCGAATTCGTCCCACACACTTTCTGCAGAGTTCTGCCTGCACAGGCCTACTTCCTGTGGTCCCCTGTTCTCCTGGCGGCTAAGCCTTCCCCGTCGGAACGTGGCTTTATGTTGGCAACCTGACTCTCCCAGGTCTGGGGTGGGGGGGCAGGGGGCTTTGAGGGAAACAGACTTTTCTCCTACAAAGTAACTCTTTCAAGGGACGTCATTCCAGTATCTTCAAGGACGGGGACAACTTCAATGAGGGAAGAAGGGCTGTGGAGGCTGGCCGGGGGCCTTCTGCCAAGGAGGGGTGGAGGCCCCTACCATACACCATTTACCGTGGTCCGGTCCCTGGACCCTGCAGGTGCCACAGCAGCCCTCCCGCTCGCCCACAGATTTGGAGAGGTTGGAGATTCAGCTTCTGTGTTGCTTTGCAACAAGCCAATCCAGCTGGCTGGCTTTGAGTTCAGCTTGGCAGCTGTCAGAAGTAGGCTCCCCAGACTGGGCAGCTTCCTGCCGCCCCAAGAAGAGTGGTCAGGAGTTTGAGCCCATTACTCTCCTTCTCTAGTCGGTCTGTTTCATTCAAAACACCAGCCCTGGAACCCCTGGTGGCTCTGTCGGTTAAGCCTCTGCCTTCGGCTCAGGTCATGATCCCAGGGTCCTGGGATCGAGTCCTGCCTCGGCCTCCTTGCTTGGTGGGAAGCCTGCTTCTCCCTCTGCCTCTGCCTGCTTGTGCGTTTGTGCTCACGCTCTCGCGCTCTCTCTCTGATAAATAAATAAAAATCCTAAAAACAACAATAACAACAACAACAAAAAACCCCCAGCTCTCCACAGAGTTCTTGAATTCCTCATGCTCAGCTGTTGTCCATGGCCGGGGACATGCTTGGTTTCCAGAGCCTGGCCTTCCCCACAGGTCATTCCTGGTGACCAGGTGCCTAGGACTGCCTCATCCCCATTCCTGCACACTGCTCAGGTCCTCTAGTCATGTCTGGGCCAGTCCACCAACCCCAATTCTCTGGAAAGGTCGTTGTCTGCAACCCTCTCCAGAGATTACAGGAAGCATCACTTGCAAGAGGGCTGGGCAGGCTCAGGTCTGGGACGGAGGCAGGACAGCCAGCTGGAGGCGGAGGGTGTCCCCAGACACTGTGGCTGTGCTGTGGGCTCTGTGCTCCCCAGCTCTTGTTTTCTCCCTCACCATGCCTGTGGGGGGCTTGTGTCCTTACTTCCCAGAGGCCAGGGACGCTGGAAAGAGACTCTGAGGTCTGCCCTTGCCCCTGGAAACACAGTTGTGACACAGATGTCCAATTCACGCGACTTAAGAAATGAGACTGTTAACGAGCACTTCATATTCTTAAAGGTGGCCTGTCCCCCCGAGGAGTCAGGGTGGTTAGGAAGGGCTGAGTGACTGGGGACTGGGATCTGATGGTAATCACGCCCTGGGGGCTTGTGTGTCTGGCAAGGTGTGGGAGTTAGGAGGAAGAGTGGGGTCTTGCTTATGGCTGCCTGTGTGTCTCTTCAGGCTCTGGGACCCCCTCCCCAAACAGACACATGCTTTGGGGAATGCCAGAAGGCTTGGGAGGCCCACAGTCAGCACTGAAAGGGGGCGGGATGTCTGCCCAGCTGCAAGCCCTTCCTCAGAAAAGCCCTCCACATCAGGCTGAGGTGGGCCCCTGCGACCTTTGGGCATTGTCCTGTCCTCCAAGTGGCTGCTGGGGGTGGGTCAGGGTCTGCTCATCTGCGTCCCCTGGCTTGGCCACGGAGGGTCATCTGCAGGCCTGGGGCCTGTGTTCCCTGGGGATCTCCCCTCCTCCAGGAAGCTGTCCGCCTGCCCAGCTCTTTGGAAGGCGGTGAAAGGGCTGCCTTACGAGGCTTCCAGTCTCCACAGTTCCGGCCTCCCGCAGGGGGTCTCGCAGGCCCAGAGCCTGGGTGGGGAGCCCGGTCTGCGCCAGGGGCCCCACCCCTTCCTCCTCCCGGCCAGCGGCCAGCCGGCCTGACCTCTCACTGGGAACTGGGGAAGTGAGCCAGGGCGGGACAGAGGTCTCTTCTGTGGGTCTGGGCCAGTACCTGGGGTGGGGGCATAACCGCGCCCCGTAAGGAGGCAGCCCCCGTGCAAAGCCGTCTGGCTGCACAGGGGCGAGCTCAGCAGGGACACCTGCGCCGGGAACAGACTCCCTGGGGCGTCCACGCCCTGCCCCGGCCTCTCGCCCAGCTGGGTGCGGCAGAATGGCAAAGGGCCCTGGCTGGGCACCGAGGGAGGAGGCGAAGACTGGGCCCTGTGGTCAGCTGGTGCAGTCAGGGGTGGGGGTGGCCGTCCTTTCTCTTCAGGCCTCAGTAAAGGAAGGGGCTGGTGGCCCTGGACAGCGGGTGATGTGCCGCAGGCCCTCAGGGCCTCCCACGGTGGACAGGGTCGTGGAGGGGGTCGTGGGGAGCCCGGGACACCAACCTCCGGCTCCCAGACCCGCCGGGCGCGCGCGTCTGCCGGCAGGGGCGTCCTGGCGCCCGACTTTACGCGCCCGCGCTCGACGTGCTCGTCCCCGCGCCGCCCGCCCGAACGTGCGCGCGCACGCCACCGCGAGCGTGTGTGCGTGCGCGCGCCCGCGCGGGCGGCGGCGGCGGCGGCCCTGAAAGCGGCGCTCTGAGCCTGAGGCGGCTGCGGCTGAGGCGGCTCCAGAGGCGGCGGCGACCCGCTCCCCGCTCCCCGCTGCCCGCGCCTCCTCCGGGCCCGCCAGCCCAGGCCGCTCCCCGGGGCCCGAAGATGCCGGCCGTGTCGAAGGGGGACGGGATGCGGGGTCTGGCGGTCTTCATCTCCGACATCCGCAACTGTGAGTGGCCGCGGCGCGAGACCCGGCCTGCGAGCGGCGGGGGGTCCCGGCGCGGACCCGGAGGGCGGGGGCCGGGGGCTCGGGCCCCGGGTGCGGGGGTGCGGGGCGCGGACCCGGAGGGCAGGGGTCATGGGGCGCGGGGCGGGGCGGGGTCCGGGGTGCGGACCTGGAGGGCGGGGGTCCGGGCGCGCAGGCCCAGGGGTGCGGGGGTGCGGGGCGGGGTCCGGGGCGCCGAGCTAGAGGGCGGGGGTCCGGGCGCGCAGGCCCGGGGCTGCGGGGTGGGGGTCTCGGGGGCGTAGGCTCGGGGTGCGGGGGTGCGGGGCGGGGTCCCGGGTGCGGACGCGGGGGGCAGGGGTCATGGGGTGCGGGGCGGGGTGGGATCCTGCGTGCGGACCCGGAGGGCGGGGGCCCGGGGGCGCAGGCCCGAGTGCGGGGTGGGGAATCTCGGGGTGTGGGGGTGCGGGGCGGGGTCCCGGGTGCGGACGCGGGGGGCAGGGGTTCAGGCGCGCAGGCGGGGAGCGCGAGGGTCCCGCTTGGGAACCTAGAGGGTGGGGGTCCAGGGGCGTGGCTTGGGGTGGGGGGGTGCGGCGGTGTTTGGGTGCGGACCCAGAGGGCAGGGGTCCGGGGGCGCAGGCCGGAGGTGCGAGGGACCTACAGGGCCGGTGAGGAGGGCGCAGGGTCGGGCCTGGGGCCTGCGGGTAAGGCAGCAGTGGGGCAGGGCTGCGGGGGCAGGGCGGGGGTGTTGTCCGCCCGCGTGGGGGGCTGTGGCTTCGGGGACGGTCCACGAGGGGCCCCCCCCATGATGCCGTCGATGCAGCGTTTAACCAGCGTTGTCCAGAGCAGCGCGGGCTTCCACTTGGCCGCGGGGACAGCCCGGTCTTGCGGGGCTCTGGTGGCTCGTCCGCCCTGATTCAGATGACTCATCCGGGGTCCGACGCAGGGCAGCAGAGGGTGGGGTGGCTTTGGGGTGACTGGCCTGGCTGCTGACACGCGTGTCCCCTCGCGGAGGGACAGGTCCGCCGCACAAGGCAGGCAGGCCAGGAGGCTGGTGGGGCACCGCGACCGCGGGTCCACCCGTGAACCTGGCCTTGGTGGGCAGAGGAGCTGCGGGGCAGAGAACACAGAGAACGCGGCCCTACAAAACCAGTCCCTCTGGTGCTTTTCTGCTTTGTTTTGTTTCCCATCGGAGCGGGACTGACCCCATCGCCGCCGGTCAGCGTCGGTTTCGAAGATGTCAGGGCACCGGCTGGTAGATGCGCGGTGTGGAGCCTTCCCTGGACCCCTCCCCTCCTCAGGCCGGAGGACCCCGATGCCCGCTGGGTCTCCCTGAGACTGGGGACGCTCAGCTCTTCTGTCCCTCCCCGTCCTGTGTGAGAAACCGAGAGGTCCACGCGGGAACCTCTCAGATCCGAGCTTTTACAAGTCGCTTTTCCTTCCTTTGCTGTTCCGCACGGTGTCCAGGGCAGCTCGCGATGGGAGCGTCTGGCGGAGCCCCTGCGGGGGAGCCGTTGGCCGGAGGGCTCGCAGCCTCACCTGGGCAGGGATGTCAGTGCCCCCATTTTGGAGGGAAAATGCGGTGGGCAAGAGAGACTCTGAGATCGAAACCGTCCGGGACAGCCAGTCGTCTGCATGTCAGACGCGTGTCCTGTGCCAGGTGCACGTTTGAGTGGCAGGTGGTGCCTGCCCTGCGCGGAGCACTCTGCAGGTACTCGCTGGCGGACCGTAGGGCAGACTTTCCCCGGCCCCACACTGTGGAGCTTGGGGCCAGTCCCTTGTTGAGCTGAGCTGCCCACTGGCGGTGGAGCGCAGCATCCCGGGCCTCTGTGCAAGTCGCTCGGTACAAGTGACAGCCACACGAGTTGTGCGGACACTGCCGAGTGGGGCACATCCGCTCCGGCGCAGGGCCACCGGACAGACCAGCGCTCTCCCGCAGCAGCGTGGGGGGGGGGGGCGGGCGCCTCGTCCTTCTCAGGGGCAGGTCTCTGTGTATTATGGCCCCTTCCTCAGAAACGCCTTTGTGACCGCGCTGTGCCCTGACCTGTGACCCATCCGTCGTCGTGCCGCACGCCTCCTTCAGAGCAGTGTCATGGGCTTGGGTGCCGTGCCCGCGCTGCACCGGAAGCCCCGTGAGGTGGGCTCCGCGCCCGTCTTGTTCGTCATGTCTCTCCTCCACTGCTTGCGCAGCGCCCAGCATGAGACGTGTGCCCAGCAGACGCGTAGGCGAGTGAGCCAGAGAGGACGTCGCTGGAAGATGATTTGTCTAATGGGCACTGCAGGTGGCGGGCCGAGATGTGCAGCCGCAGCCCGGAGTAGCTCTCCGAGACCACCTGCAGCCACCGGCCCACCTCTAAGCACGGGTGGGCCGGCGGCTGCAGGTGGTCTCAGAGAGCTAGCCCTGGCCAGAGCCGGTCTGACCTTAACCCCGGTGGGGCAGGAGAGTGGTCCCTGTGTCCCCTTTTCCTTGCCCACCTCTGACTGTGTGTGTAGTGGGTTCTTGTTATGATGTAGGCAGGCTCTGTGCAGAGAGGTCACTGAGTTGGCAGCAAGGGTCTGGACCCTGACTGCCTCTGACCTGCTTCACGACCCAAAGCCGGGGGCCGCTGACCTCCAGGTTTCTCAGCTGATGAAGGGGGCGCATTCTGAGCTAGAGTGTCACTGAGGTCTGTTTCAGCTCTAAAATTGCAGCTCTCCTTAAATTTCTCCCGTTAAGGTCTCCAGGAGTGGGCTGGGCACCTGCGCACCTCCTGTGAGTGGTTCGCTTCGGATGACTGGCTGGGAGCCTTCCTCCTCTTAGCAGAAGCAGCCGCGGATGTGCTCCAGCATCTGGGAAGGTGCTTCTGACGTGCGTTCTTCCTCACGCCTGTAGCTCTTGTGGCTTACGTAGCAAAGTAATTCCGTGCCTCAAAATTAACTTGGTCCTTTTTTTTTGAAGATTTTATTTATTTATTTGCCAGAGAGAGATCACGAGTAGGCAGAGAGGCAGGTGGGGCAGGGGGAAGCAGGCTCCTGCTGAGCAGAGAGCCCGATGTGGGGCTCGATCCCAGGACCCAGATCATGACCTGAGCCGAAGGAGAGGCTTCACCCACTGAGCCCCCCAGGTTCCCTCACTTGATCCATTTTGGTTAACTTCAACCGAGAGCCGCTGAATTTGGCTAATGTGTTTAGTGTATGGGAATTAATGAACTCTTTCTGTCTGTTTTTAAATTGATATTTAAAATCCTAACCCTTTTATTTAGTCCCGATTTTTAAATAATTATTTGTTTCGGAATAAATATAGATTCTCAAGAAGTTGCAGAGAAATGGACAGGGTCCCGGCACCTTCCCCTCACCTCTTCGGAGGGGATCTCTTGCATGACAGTTTCAACACCAGGAAACTGGCATTGGTACACTCCACAGGGCGTAGTCACATTTTATCAGTTTTACCTAACGGGGTGTGTGGGTGTTTGTACTTTTCTCACATTCAGCTTCGTGTAACCGCGCTTTAGTCAGGACCGAGGGCTGTTCCGGCAGTGCAGAACCCCTTGTGGTACTCCGCATAGCTCACCTGCCCCCTCCCGGCTACTAGTCTGTTCTCTGTCTCTACGTAACATCCCAAGGATGTTGTGTGACGGGCTGTGCGCTACCTGACCTGTCGAGGTGGGCTTTTCTCGCTCGGCACAGTCCCCTGCAGTCCGGCCAGGCTGCTGCATATTGATGTTTATCGTAGCCAAGGGGTGGATTTAAGAAAATTTTTTTTAAATTTTAAAAACTTGTTTTATTTTATGTTTTTAAAGATTTTAGGGGTGCCTGGGTGGCTTAGTGGGTTAAAGCCTCTGCCTTCGGCTCAGGTCATGATCCCGGGGTCCTGGGATCGAGCCTCGCATCGGGCTCTCTGCTCAGCAGGGAGCCTGCTTCCTCCTCTCTCTCTGCCTGCCTCTCTGTGATCTCCGTTTGTCAAATAAATAAAATCTTTAAAAAAAATAAAAAAAATAAAGATTTTATTTATTTGTCAGAGAAGGAGAGAGAGAGAGCACAGGCAGGGAGAGCAGCAGGCAGAGGGGGAAGCAGACTCCCCACTGAGCAGAGAGCCGGATGCCGGGCTTCATCCCAGGACTCTGGGGTCGTGACCTGAGCCGAAGGCAGATGTTTAACTGATGAACTAATCCAGGCACCCCAGATTTTTTCCCTAAAGATTTGTTTATTTGCGAGAGCGAGCGAGAGCACGAGCGTGCACACGTGCACACACGAGCGGGGGGGGGGGGGGCAGAGGGGAGGGGGAGCAGAGAGACGTCAGGCAGGCTCCACACCCAGCCACCCGCTGGACGCAGGCACGGGGCGTTCTCAGGACCCCGAGATCGCCACCTGAGCGGAAACCTAGGGTCAGACCCTCCACCGCCTGAGGCACCCAGCGCCCTTCAAGGGATGACTTTAAGAAAATGAAAGAACTGCTGAAGTTGGGGAACAGCTGTTTGCTGCTCAGTTACTCTGGGGCTTTGTTCACTCTCACACGTGTGCTTTGTCGGCAGACAAAGTGCAGAACTTGACGCGCACTTTGAGCGCCGCCGTGGACGGGTCGGTGCTGTGAGGGCGCCGAGAATGGAGAACCCTGCTGAAACCACCGGACTTGGAGTTGGCTGCAGAATAATCTAGGCTACAGGGAGAGAGAAGTGATAGGTCTTCGTTCTTGTGAGACCGGTCGTGTTGCCAGTGGGCACGAAATTGCCACCTCTGCGCCCGTGGCGGGGCTGTGCTGTGCAGATGAGTTAAGACCCGCCCGTCAGGCTCGGAGGCGTTTTATTTCATCCCTCCAGGCACTCACTCAAACGTAGGAAACGAGTGGAGAGATGTAATTAGCTATTTGGCAAAAACAAATTTCCCGTGTTTTTGGAGAAAGCGTGCGGTTTGGCTGCACGTGCAGCGACAGACGGGGGGTGGGGGTGTCAGTGCTCCGCTCGTCGTGTGGGTCACAAAACGGTGGCCTTTCTGTCTCTGGTAACTTTGTTGAAATTGGGCATCCCTTCGAATTGTTTTTCAGCGTGACTGAAGTTTAAAACACTTATTTGTTCATAAAATTCCATTTGTTACGAGTCATAGATTGAATGTGGAGAAACCGAACATAAAAAATTTAAGTCAGCTTAAGCGTCAGTGTAGGAAGTTAAATGTGAAGTTGGTACTTGATTTTCCTTAGTAATGACAGATCGGAATCAGAGTTTGCCGGTCTGCTTTTTAGCTTTTAAAGTTCTTAAAAGAGGATTAATGTTCATTTTAGTCTTGACAGGACATTTAAAAAATGCTGACTTTTTGAAAAGGAATGCTCTTTTTGCATATTTTCTTTTGCACTCTTCTGCACGATTTATATTCCTTAGAAACGGATTTAGGAAGTGTGTGACCGAGTGTGAAGGGAGGGAAGAAGCAGCCGGAGGAGGAAGGGAGTCTTTGGTCCAGGTTGAATTTTCCTGCCAAAGGTCGGTGGTTACTGCTGCTAGGAAATACCTGTGTGTTCTTCCCTGTTTCCCTCTGGCTCTTCTGGAGCGGGAGCGGGGGGACCTCTGTTTCTTTTCTGACAAGCTGGAGTGTCGCGCAAGTGAACTCTCTTGCCAGGTACTTCGCGTGACTTCTCTTCCCTCTTTTTTTTTTTTTTTTAAGAGACTTTATTTATCTACTTGACAGACAGAGATCACAAGCAGGCAGAGAGGCAGGCAGAGAGAGGAGGAAGCAGGCTCCCCACTGAGCAGAGAGCCCGATGTGGGGCTCGATCCCAGGACCCTGAGATCGTGACCTGAGCCGAAGGCAGAGACTTTAACCCCCTGAGCCACCCAGGCGCCCCAACTTCTCTTTTCTCTTAAAATGATTTTTGCTATGTTGTTTTGGCAACAGTATGTGTCACGATTTTGTAGTTGCAGAATTATTGGAAAGACTCTCTTTGTGACATTAAGTAGCATCTCCTTGGCAGAGTCAGAGCTGGGGGGGGGGTGGATTCGGGTGTGATGGCGCCCCCCAGACAAGGGGCGGGGCTCTGAGCACCTTGGAATTCTTCAGGCCTGGGGCTGTCTTCCCTTAGCTCAAATTTCAAAGCTTGTAAGACTCCCAAAACAAAAAGTGTTTTTGTAAGTTTTTGGTGAACTCATTTGGCAAAAGCACAGCCGGGAAGCACTGTGTGAACTCCCTCCTGTGCGAACGTTCACAAGTGCGTGCTTCCAGGCCACAGTGACTGGGTCCTGTGCTCCCTCCTAAAGTCTGAGCTGTTCTGGATTCAGGGACGCATCGAGCCTTGGGTTTTGGGTAAGGGATGGCATCTGGCCCTGTTATGTGAAATTTGTGGGGTTCAGAGAAATAGAATGTGTGGTCCCTGTTCCCCTGAAGAGCTTGCAGACAAATGCGGAGACGAGTTCTGGCCAGTGGACTCATCCTCACTGAGCGCCGCCTGTATTCAGGACTCTTGAATGCAGAGTTAGGGGAGTAAGCAGTTGTCAGGTGAACAAGAGGAATCCTTGCTCTGAAAGCAAGTGGGGAGGTCCTAGAGGGCAGACGGAGTAGTAGAGGAACACCAGGAGCTCTGGCACCTACAGAAGGGAGTTTTGAGTCAGACTTTGGAATGTTTCGTATTTACCCTTGACCTTGTTGAATATTCTTTTTTTGTTAAAGCGTTTCTGGTCCATTCCCTCCCTGGATCCAGCAGGATGAGACGAATGTGGGATAGACAGATGGGAACGGCGCCTGTCCTGTCCTCCTTCATTGTGGTCAGCACAGGGGTCTGATACTGAAACCACAGGTTTGATGGGGCGCCTGGGGGCTCAGTGGGTTGAGCCTCTGCCTTTGGGCTCAGGTCATGATCTCAGGGTCCTGGGATCGAGCCCCATATTGGGCTCCTGGCTCAGCGGAGAGCCTGCTTTTCTCTCTGCCTGTGGCTCCCCACTGTTTGCGCTCTCTGACAAATAAATAAATAAAATCCTTAAAAACAAAACAAAACACACGTTTGGGAGCTAGAGTGTTGGTGGTTTCTGTCCTCTTCGGTGCAGTGTGACGTAGATTAGATAATTTTGCCCTTAACACAGTGAATGGTGCTCTTAGGACTGTCGAAGGAACAGTTTTCACCGGGTCGTGTGATGTCAGATTTAGACTATCACTGCATTTATTGACTCTGGCATTGACCTTTTTCAGCATAACTGAGTTCACGATGCACGTTTACATGCTTGAAGTGTCGTGAGAAGTTGTAGGGGCGTTCGGTTCCCGTGGGCGTTCCCCAGGGAGGTGGGAGCTGAGGCTGAGCGATAAGACTAGAGAGAGTAAGACTAGCTCTCGACTGGGCGGGGAGGGCCGGGAGGGTTCTTGGCGGTGCTTGGGGTAAATAGCAGGCAGGGAGGAAGTGGCCTTGTTTGCAAATAGTGCTGCGGTGCCTGGTCGGGAAGAAGGGCAGGGAGAGTGTGGGGGTGGTGGGGTGCAGGGGTGCACAGAGCCAGAGAGGGCGAGGCGCGTCCTCGCTGTGCCCAGACTGTCGTGACTGCTCTTAAGATGCAGCGTAAACTTGAGACACTCTGGGTCCTGCCCGCCTTCACGCATCGCGGCCTGCCCGCTGCTCTTCGTTCTTCCCTCGCTGTTCAGAGAGGCAAAGAGGACGAGGACTGTGGCCCACGGTCGTCTGATCACCAGAGTGTGGGGAGTGGAGTCAGGAGAATTCCGTGGGCGTTGGGAGCCAGCGGGTGGGGAGGTGGGAGGCCCATCAGGCGAGGGGCTGCGGCCTGTGGTCTGGCCCTTGGAGCTGGTCGTCTGAGTCAGTGCAGTGCGACAGGTTGCAGAGGCCATGATGGGCCCCACGAGGACAGGACGGTCTCGGCAATAAGGCTGAGACCCACTCCCTTGCTAGGTTCTGACCTGCTGTGGCTCCCTCAGCTTCTTGCTGCCTCAGGAAACAGGGCCGTGAGGGGAACAGAAGTTTCTGCGGGTGCTGTGGGCCAGGCGCTGGCTCTGCTTCCTTTCGGCTCTCACTTTTGCAGACTGGGGCTGCCTGGAGTCTGGAGTCTGCAGTTTTGCACCAGATTTGAGCCCAGGGACAGCTGCGGTGCTTGTGTGTTCTTGTGTTCTGGATGCTTCCCGTTTCCTTGTCGCGTGCCCCAGGTTTGCCATCTGTTCACGGTCGAAGTGCGGGCTCAGCGCCCAGATTGGGTCGTGCCTGGTTTCTGTTCGGCATCGTAAGGTGTTTTCCTTCCCTTTAAACCCCCTCCCGGAGCCAGGTCAGGAGTGCCACGAGGATGGTTACGTCGGTCCCTGAAGCCCTCACGCTCCTCAGGGCAGGCAGCGCCTATCGGGATTTGCGTCTTGCTTCTTCTGCGGCCAGCCTGCCTTCGTGTGATGTGGTTGAGAGCAATTACATGTTTCTAATACGGTTTAAAAAGCACAGAGAAGGGGCGCCTGGGTGGCTCAGTGGGTTAAAGCCTCCGCCTTCCCCTCAGGCCGTGGTCTCAGGGTCCTGGGATCGAGCCCCACATCAGGCTCTGCTCAGCGGGGAGCCTGCTTCCCCCCCTCTCTGCCTGCCTCTCTGCCTACCTGGGATCTCTCTTTCTCTCTGTCGAATACTTAAATAAAATCTTCAAAAAAAAAAAAAGCATTGAGAAAAGACACTGAACTGATGCTGTTTTAGAAGAATCCTGAACCGATGGAAAAAATAGAGCAGGAAAACGAGTATTTTGAAACACTTTGGGTGGCATTGATCGCTGCTGAAAAATACAGTTCTGTAGCTTTTTTATTTTTTAAGATTTGATTTATTTGTGTGGGAGGGTGCGGGGGTGCGTGCGCTCGTGAGCAGGGGGAGGAGCAGAAGCGGGGGGGGGGGGAGTATTCCAGAATCATGACCTGAGCCAAATAGCAGACGCTTCACCGATTGAGCCACCAGGTGCCATCAGCCCCGCCTTTTTTTTAAATGTCAGGTACAGCAGGACCAGATCAGAACCCGAGTTTGAGCCTTCTTGCGCCCATGAGAGTCAGTCTTCCGTGACAGCTCGTGCCGGGCTGTGCCAGGGGATGTGGTAGAAACATGCCTCTTTCCGCGAGTCTTCAACGGGCCTTTCTTCCGGAGGACACATTCTTCACAATCTCAGTTCTTTCTTTTTTTTTTTAATTTGAATTTTTTATTTTTAAAAGATTTTATTTGGGGCGCCTGGGTGGCTCAGTGGGTTAAGCCTCTGCCTTCCGCTCAGGTCATGATCTCAGGGTCCTGGGATCGAGCCGCGCGTCGGGCTCTCTGCTCAGCCCCCCACCCCGCCTGCCTCTCTGCCTACTTATGATCTCTCTCTGTCAAATAAATAAATAAAATCTTAAAAAAAAGATTTTATTTATTTATTTGACAGAGAAAAAGAAAGAGCGTGCACAAGCAGGGGGAGCAGGAGAGGGAGAGGCAGGCTCCCCATCAAGCGGGGATCCCGATGCGAGTCTCGACCCCAGGACCCTGGGATCATGACCTGAGCCGAAGGCAGATGTTTAACGACGAAGCCACTCAGGTGCCGACCCCCCACATCCCCGACCCGAGTTATTTCTTTTTTCTTTTTTTTTTTAAAAGATTTTATTTATTTATTTGACAGAGATCACAAGTAGGCAGAGAGGCAGGCAGAGAGGAGGGGGAAGCAGGCTCCCTGCTGAGCAGAGAGCCCGATGCGCGGCTTGATCCCAGGACCCTGAGATCATGACCTGAGCCGAAGGCAGCGGCTTAACCCACTGATCCACCCAGGCGCCCCCCGAGTTATTTCTTTTAATTAGCTTGTGGCTTTTGTTCGAGTGAGCAGACAGGGAGGGGGGGAAGGTGACTGATTGTCTGAAGGGCCTTTTGTGCCAGGCTGTTTAGTTCCTGAGGTTTTCTTTCCTTATTTTTTTGGGATTTTCATCCATGGGTTGGAGTGGTGGCCGCTTGCACAGGTGCTGGTGGTCCCAGAGGGACAGAAGACGCTCTTCCGCTGGGTGCTCATGTCCCATGCACGCTCTCTGGCGCCACATTTGCCGCAGGTGTGGTTTAAATCTCCTTAATGTTACGTCGTCAGAAAACCAAAGTTCTTCCTACAGGGTTCTGTTTCGCTGTACACTTGGTACAACCCCAAGAGTGAAGTATACTTTGAAGGCATATATTTCAAAATTTGTTGATTTTTCTGGATTCTGTTTTCTGATTTAATTGTACAAGTCATTTGTTCGTTCATTTGAGAAATCTGTTGAGTGCCTGGTACGTGCCAGGCGTTATTCTCTTCTAGGCCCGGGATCCAGTGGTTAACCAAATGGACAAAATTCCTCTGCTTTCAGAACTTCAGTTCTTATGAGAGTAGGCAGACAAAATAGATGAGAAAAATATGTATTTATTTATACCCATTCATCTTTTTGTTGATCTGTTGTGGAGAAAAGTAGGGAAGAGGAACAGAGAGCAGGGAAGGTTCTCGATATCAAAGAATGTGGTCAGGTCAGGTAGCCTGAAGAAGGTGTATTTTTTTTTTTTTTTCTTTTTAAGATTATTTATTTATTTATTTATTTGACAGAGAGATCACAAGTAGATAGAGAGGCAGGCAGAGAGAGAGAGAGAGAGGGAAGCAGGCTTCCTGCCGAGCAGAGAGCCCGATGTGGGACTCGATCCCAGGACCCCGAGATCATGACCTGAGCCGAAGGCAGCGGCTTAACCCACTGAGCCACCCAGGCGCCCATTTTTTTTTTTTTTTAAGATTTATTTATTGGGACACCTGGGTGGCTTAGTCGGCTAGCGTCTGCCTTCAGCTCAGATCATGATCCCAGAGTTCTGGGATCCAACCGATGGTTAGGCTCCCTGCTCTGTGCGGAGCCTACTTCTCCCTCAGCCTCTGCCCCTCCTCCTGCTTGTGCTCTCTCTCTCTTTCTCTCTCTCAAATAAATAAAATCTTTTTTAAAAAATTTATTTATTTTTTCATTTGCCTTCTCTTAATGCAAAATCTTTTTTTTTTTTTTTTAAAGATTTATTTATTTATTTGGCAGAGAGAGAGACAGCAAGAGAGGGAGCACAAGCTGGGGAGTGGGAGAGGGAGAAGCAGGCTTCCCACTGAGCAGGGAGCCCGATGCCGGGATCGATCCCAGGACTCAGAGATCATGACCCAAGCCGAAGGCAGATGCTTAATGACTGAGCTACCCAGGCGCCCCTAAATAAGCAAAACCCTTTTTTTTTTTTAAAGATGTTATTTATTTGACAGACAGAGATCACAAGTAGGCAGGGAGGCAGGCAGAGAGAGGGAAGCAGGCTCCCTGCTGAGCAGAGAGCCCGATGTGGGGCTCAATCCCAGGACCCTGAGATCATGACCTGAGGTGAAGGCAGAGGCTTAACCCACTGAGCCACCCAGGCGCCCCATAAGTAAACAAAATCTTTTTTTTTTTTTTTTAAGATTTTATTTATTTATTTATTAGAGAGAGAGCGAGAGTGAGCACAGGCAGACAGAGTGGCAAGCAGAGACAGAGAGAGAAGCAGGCTCCCTGCCGAGCACAGAGCCCGATGTGGGACTCGATCCCAGGACGCTGGGATCATGACCTGAGCTGAAGGCAGCCGCTTAAGCAACTGAGCCACCCAGGCGTCCCATTTAAACAAAATCTTAAAAAAATATTTATTTGAGAAAGAGAGAGTGCGAGCAAGGGGAGGGGCAGAGTGAGAGGGAGAGGGAATCTTAAGCAGACTCCCTGTTGAGCCTGGTGTACCATGGGTTCCATCTCAAGACCCTGAGATCATCTCCTGAGCTGACAAGAGTCAGATGCTTAACTGACTGCACCACCCAGGCACCTAGCGTATCTGTAATTTTTTACTGGATGCCAGACGTCGTGAAGTTCACCTTGTCAGTCCTAAATATTGTGTATTTCTTTAAATATCCTTGAGTTTTGTTCCAGGATGAAGCTCAACTACCTGAAAACCGTTTGATTCTTACAAGGAGGGACCAGAGCAGCCTTTAGTCTGGGACTGATTCGACCCCAAGGAGGGATACACTCCTGCTTAGAGCTCGGCTCCGTGCCCTTGCTTGATGAGATGTCCCTCTGGCTTGCAGGCCCTACGCTGCCTTCATGGTCTACCCTCTGGGTTCTTTCCAGTGGCTCGCTCCACAGCCTCAGAAGCTTCCCGTCTTGCTTGAGCAGAAACGTAATGAGACCTAGAGGCCAGGACCCTTCTGCCGCTCTCTGGCACTCTGCTCTCCCGGCAGCAGGCTCTGTCCCATGTTCTTCCCTGCACGCTCTAGCCTCCTCGGTGTGTCTCCACACTTTACGGAGACCTCAGGGCTCTGTTTGGGTTCCCCCTCCCGAAGCAGTAAGCTGGAGCAGTTGTAAGGCTCATCTCGTTTCTTCTCTGCCTCTCAGTGATCACTCTTGTCCATAGTCTGCTGTCCAGTTTCTGAGAACTGTCGTGTTGTCTAGGTTTTTAGCTGCCTGAGGTGGGAAGGTAAATCATGTCCCTGTTTAGCACCATTGGGTTTTGGGGAGAGGCGTTGAATCTGCAGTCGGATATGAATTCCAAGACTGGAATTCCGAGAAGACGTCTGGGCTAGGGCTACGGGGGCATTCCTTGTAGGTGGTGTTTGAAGCCATGAGCCTGGGAGCGCACCGAGGGAGTGAGCATCAGAGTATGGCTCTCACAGCCGTAGCTTTACGGCGTGCCCGGCATGCTCCCAAGTCCGCTGCCTTCCCTACTGTATCGGACTGAATCGGATCGCCATGGTAACCTTACAGTAGGTACCGCGGTCCTCCCTGTTCCATAGATGAGCAACCTGAGGCCCTGAGCGCGAGGCCATGTGACTGCCCAGGAAGTGGTAGGACCGGGACCACACTCTGGCGACCTGCTCCGAGTGTTCTCTCCTGCGCAGTGCTGGCCCAGCTCTCCCGGACCGTGGCTGGAGCTCCAGGCATGTAGACCAGAAGCAGTCGGGAGAGCCGCGTCCTGGTGGGAGGAGCACAGGTCAGGGAGGAGGAAGCAGTCTGGTGCAGAGGTGAATTAGTGGGGCTAGTTTGAGGGAGAATCATTGGGAAACCTGAGAGGCAACCCTCGGGGAGCTCTGCTGTACAGAGGAGAGGGAAGATGGTGACTGCAGGTTGCGGAGGGCGGATGAACTCTCGCTGCTGCGGCAGGTGCACGCAGGGTTAGCGGCCTGGACCAGCTCTCCTGTGCTCGCTCATGTTTGTGGATCAGAAGCCACGCACAGCCTGGCTCAGCGGGGTCCTCTACTGGAGTCTCACAAGGCTGAAATCAGGGTGTTCCCTCTGGAGACTCTGGTGGTGACGCTGCTTCCAGTCCTTGTAGCACAGGACTGGGGTCCCCTGTCCCTGCCGGTCACCTCCTAGAGCCCGCCCACGTGCCTTCTCAAGGCTCGCGTGAGGCCTCTCCAGTGAGTCCCTCTCAAAATACCATCTCTCGACCTGGCTCATCTTCCGCCTCCAGGCAGAACGAGTTCTCTGCTTTTAAGGGCTCAGATTAGATTGGGCCCATCAGCAGGACCCAGGATACATCCCCTATCTTAATTACATGTGCAGAGTCCCTTTTGCCCTGGAAGATCTCCTACAAGGTCCTAGTATTAGGGTGTGGGCATCGTTGCAGGATGGGGCGGGAGAGGGGTGGGGTATTCTGCTTATCTCAGTGCGGTCAGAAAAAATTTTTTTGAGTTTAATTCATTTGTTCATCAGTTCACTGAGTGCCGGTTCTGCACAGTGATCAAAATAAACAAGACTAAGGCCATGTGCTTACATTCCGGCGAGGGAGACGTGACGTAAGCGCGATACTTCGCGCACCGCGCACCGCGAAGGGGGAACAAGGCAGAAGAGGGGAGCCGCAGTTTAGGTAGTGCAGCTGGGGGTCAGGCGCGCCCTGCAGTGCTGGGGACAGTGCGGTTGGACTGAGGGTCGGGGAGAGAGCCTGGGACGTTGGAGTTGGGTGCAGGGGGCAAGGGAGATGGGGATCTCGTGGGCCGTCCTGAGAGCTCTGGGTTTCATCCTGAGTGACGGGTGAGCCCGTGGGGAGGAGGGGCTGGCGGCGAGCAGAGAAGGAACCTGCTTCGGGAAGAATTCTGATGGTGGTGTTGGGAAGGGGGTGCGGGGAAGCAGGCAGAGGGGTTAGGAGGCTCTGAACCGGTGGAGGAGGGTGAGGGCTCCTGGGTGGTGGGGGAGGGGGAGCACATTTGTGGGCTGCTGGGAGAGAGAAGGAAGGGCCAGGGAGAAGGCGTGGGAGGGTGGAGGAAAGCTGAGGAGCAGGGGCGGTGGTGTGAGCCCGAGTGCTGCCAGGCGGGCTCTCTGGTGGCCAGTGGGGGCGGTGAGGGAGGGACTTCTGGGGGGAGAGGGGAAGCCGTGGCGTGGGGTGGCGGTTCAGGAGAGCCGGGCAGGGCCTCCCTGGGCTCCCCGCGTGTGCGAGGCCAGCCCGGGGACTGGGTGCGTGCTTTCCCCAGGCACATTCAGCTCTCCGGGCTGTGTGTGGCGCCAAGTGGCCAAGAATTGGACTCGGCAGGGAGGGGTTTTTACCAGCAGGTGCACAGACAGAGAAGCAGGCTCAGGACTTGGCGTATGTGGTGGGATTGAAGCTGGCTAAGGGCGGGGGGGCATGGGGAAGGGGTGGGGAAGAGAGAGGGAAAGAGAGAGGGAGGGAGGGAGAGGAAGAGAAAGAAATCAGGTCCTGGGGTCAGGGTGGCTCATGGGTGTCAGAAGACTTGGCTTGCCTGACTGAGCGGCTGGAAGGTTGGGCCACAGGACACCGCAGTGGACCATGGCTGGGAGGGCAACTGTTGGCACGTGTCTCGGGCGGGAGCAGATCGCGTGAGGAGCGGAGGTCAAGGCCAGAGGGTTGTGTGGGGGTCATGTGCATGGACATTCATCAGCAATGGTGGTGATCCCAGCGTGGCCTGGAGGGAGGTGGTGCCATGGCGAGTAATTGGGCAGGTCTTCTCAGCTGTGTGCATTTTTGTTATTTTCTTGTCTATGTCCTGAATGTTTTAGAAAGTTACAAGGAGGTTAAAATCAAGAATGTAGTTTAAGAAGTTAATTGTAAAACACTTGACCTCTGCCTCATCTCCACATTCCTGAACCTCAGAGTCATTTATTTTCATTTTATGGCCATTTTTTGTCTTATTTACTTTAAAAAAATGTAATTACTGAATTCCATGTTATACCACTTATGGGTGTTTTTTCCCACTTAGTTATTACTTACTGATTTCTTACTTTGGAAGATAAGGATTTGACTTACCTGAGCTTTCCTTGTGTCATTCTCTCACTGCCACAGTGTTCTCTTTAATTAATATGTAGCATTTAATGTCTGAACACATTCTCAGCTCAGAATGATAGTGCAACTTTTTTTTAAAACAGATTTTCTTTATTTATTAGAGTAAGAGAGTGAGAGCATGAGCAGGAGGAGAGCAGCAGAGGGAGAGGGAGAAGCGGGCTCCCCATTGAGCAGGGAGCTCGACGTGGGGTTCACTTCCTGGACCCTGGGATCGTGACCTGAGCCAAAGTCAGATGTGTTACCAACTGAGCCCCCCAGCTGGCCTGGTAGTTCAACTTAATATCTTTGGTATTAATTACTGCTTTTGTACTTTTTAAATTTTTTTTTTATTTTTAAGGAGTCTTGATACCCCGTGTGGGGCTCGAACTTACGACCCCGGGATCAAGAGTCACACGCTGCACCGACTGAGCCAGCCCAGTACCCTCTACTTTTGTATGTGTTAATGCTCCGGGTGCTTTTCAGCCCTGACCGTCTAGATGTGGCTGTGAGAGCCCGAGGCACGTGGCTGGACGCAGCAGGGAGCCTCTCAGCCCCTTCCTTGCGTGATGGACGTGTCCTTCGTGGGGCGGTCGGTTCTGCCTTCGTCTGGTCTGCTTGTTCTGCTCACGCTGTCCTCCTGGGACTTCCCTTCCTTGGAGTCCAGAGGGCCTTGTCTCTGGCTGGACCTCTGTTCTTTGGAGCCTGCATGTCTGTCCTCTGGGCTTGTGTGTGTTTGTGCTCGGTGAGAGTGGGTAGCAGGTAAAATTCTGAGATTTTGCATTTTTGAAAAGAATGTGTTTTTTTAACCATTGTACTTAATTGAGAATTTGGCTCTGGTAGAATTCTAGCTGAAAGTAACTTTTCCTCAATTTTGAAGGCTCGGCTATATTCCTGGTGTCTGGTGTCTGCGATTTTAAGATGCTGTGCCGGGGCGTAGCACATGGTGACCTTTCTCTCTCTCTCTCTCTCTCTGTTTTTAAAAATTATATTTATTTGAGAGAGAGAGAGAATGAGAGAGAGAGAGCATGAGAGGGGAGAAGTCAGAGGGAGAAGCAGACTCCCTGCTGAGCAGGGAGCCCGAAGTGGAGCTCAGTCCTGGGACTCCGGATCGTGACCGGAGCTGAGGGCAGCGGCTTAGCGGACTGAGCCACCCGGGCTCCAGGTGCCCTTTTTCAGTCTGGAAACTCATGTCCTTTCGATTTGGGGAAGTGTTCTTGTTTTATTTCTTTGATAATTCCCTTTCATCTTGTTTTCACTGGTCCTCTAATAAGAGGTGAGAGTCGGACCTCTTGACTCACATTTTCTTACCTTTTTATCTTTCATCTTCCATTTCTTTATCACTGCGGTGGTTCATTTCTGACACTTTCAACTTTGTCCTCTCGTCCTTCTTTTGAACTTTTTTTTTTTTTTAATATTTTATTTATTCGACAGAGAGAAATCCAACTAGGCAGAGAGGCAGGCAGAGAGAGAGGAGGAAGCAGGCTCCCTGCGGAGCAGAGAGCCCGATGTGGGGCTTGATCCCAGGACCCTGGGATCATGACCTGAGCCGAAGGCAGAGGCTTTAACCCACTGAGCCACCCAGGCGCCCCTCTTTTGAACTTTTTAAAATTTCTGCAAGTACTCTTATAATTTGAGGCCTTTCTTATTGTCTGAGTGCTCCTTTTTTTGGTGTTATCGGGTTCTTAAAACTGTATTTTCGGGGCGCCTGGATGGCTCAGTGGGTTAAGCCTCTGCCTTTGGCTCAGGTCATGATCTCAGGGTCCTGGGATCGAGCCCCACATCGGGCTCTCTGCTCAGTGGCGAGCCACTTCCCCCTCTCTCTCTCTGCCTGCCTCTCTGCCTACTTGTGATCTCTGTCAAATTAATAAATAAGTAAAATCTTAAAAAAAAAAAACCCGTATTTTCTCTGTATTGCTTTGGAGTGTCTTGCTCTGTAGAGCCTCTTTGCTCTGCTTTCCTTTTCTGCAGTTTGCTCTGGTCTCTGGCTCATGCTGTAGGCACCTCCCGGATGCCCGGTGGCGGGACCCTGTGCACGCACACGCACCGGCACGGGCCGGCACGCTCAGAGCTCCGGCGGGAGGCCTCCGTGCACGGTGAGGGGTGAGGGGTCTCTTCACTGGGGGGAACCTGCCTGCCAGTGGTCTCCTCAGTCTCTCCAGAATGACGCTCCAGTCTCGTCTCTTGCCTGGTGAGGCAGCGGGAACCGGAAGGCCCGCTGCCGTTGTTCCGGGACGGCGCGTTGCCCCGCCAGTGAGTCGTCCTCCGCGCCGCACCGTAGCCTTCGCTGGCGTCGCCGGGGCTAGAGCTTCTGTGTTCCTGCTTTTCCAGAGGGGGAGCCTCTGGTCTTCTGCTGGTGCTGGCGGATAGTTTGCCTGACAGCAGGGTGTGCTGGGGGGAGCCTGCTGCTCCTGACGCAGACTTAGCCCTCCTCCTGACGCCTGCCTCCCGAGGCACCGGACGTTTTCAGTCCTAGGCCTTTCCGGTCCTCGGGAGGCTCGTTTTCACTAGTTCTCCCTCTCGCAGGCGGCTGGGCCCCAGCTCGCTCTGTCAGTCTGAGTAGTGGCCGCCTGCTCATCGCCTGCTCATCTCTTTCCAGCACCCTAGATCGTGGGACCGCTCTTATCATACGGTCTTCTTTTGCGTACGTTTCGGACTCATTTTATATACGTGTATACTGTACGTACACGTGGATATATTTATTTTGTTATTTATTTACTTAAAAGATTATTTCTTTGTCAGAGAGAGAGAACGCTAGCGGGAGAGAGAGAGTGCCCACAGGCAGAGGAAGGGGCAGGCAGAGGGAGACGCAGGCTCCCTGCTGAGCATGTGGGACTCAATCCCATGTGGGACTCAATCCCTGGGCCCTGGGATCATGACTCAGGCCGAAGGCAGATGCTTAACAGACTGAGCCACCCAGGCATCCCTGGCTGGTTTTTTTTTTTTTTTTCCCATTTAAGATTTTAATTTATTTATTTGACAGAGAGAGACATAGCGAGAGAGGGAACACAAGCAGGGGGAGCAGGAGAGGGAGAAGCAGGCTTCCTGCTGGGCTTGATCCCAGGACCCTGAGATCTTGACCTGAGCCAAAGGCAGACGCCCAACCCACTGAGCCCCCCAGGGCCCCCCCTTTTTTAAAGATTTATTTATTTACTTCAGAGACTGAGAGAGACAGAATGTGATCGAGAGGGGCAGAGGGAGAGAGAGACTCGAGCAGACTCCCTGCTGAGCTCAGAGCCTGATGCTGGGCTTGATCTCCCGACCTGAGGTCCCGATCTGAGCTGAAGCCAAGAGCCGGAGGCTTAACCAGTTGTGCCACCCAGGCGAGCCCACACTTAGTGGCTTCTTAGCTCAGTTGTGTAAAAGCTCTTGGGACACTTCAGCATGTGGTCAGACGTTCGCTGTGGTCACCACACACCGTGTGCTGGGCCTGCTGTCCTCACGGAGGAGCATCGGCTGAGGACCTGCTGGGTCCCAGGTCCTGTCCTGCGCTCCGAGGCCACACCGGTGACTCAGACGCACAAGTCTGCCTACTCACAGGGAGCTTACGTCCATTCCGGTAGATGGAGCTGGAGAATAGAAAGGAAACTGGATCTCCCATTGGAAGACAGTAAGTGCAAGAGAGGGAGTTAGGGAGGGAAGGTGGTGGTGGGGACTACAAGGCTGTGTCTCCGACTCCAGAGATAGGCTCCCCAGGGTTGGGCTTGCTGTGAAGGTAACTGGAAGGCACTGGGCCATACGGAAGTGAGCGGGGAGAACGGCCTGGACAGAGGGAACAACAGGTGCGAAGGCTTTCACGGGGGGAGATGAGCAGTGTGTGGAAGAGACAGGAGGCCGACGTGGCTGCGGCAGAGCAAGCCCAGAGGAGGGAGTGGGAGTGAGGTCGGAGCGGTAATGGAGCTGGGAGACAAGGGGTATGTAGGGCCTTCGTGGAGCATTATAAAGACTGTGGCTTTTTTTTTTTTTTTTGGTTTGTTTGTTTTTGCACATTAAACATTAGGAATAATGAGACATGGTCTCTGTCCTCAGTGTTGCTCAAGCCCTTGAATGCATAGTGTTAAGTGGTGTGAGATGAGTCGTGAAAATGAGTGATGATGAACTTAGGAGAGAGTGGTCAGGCACGATAATACAGAGAGAGTATTTGGGTCAGGTCTTACTAAGCTCACAGTGCAAGGAGATGGTCCAGGAAAGTGGGGAACACCGTGTGTCACCCTGAGGAGTGGCAGCAGGACGCATGGGGTTGTGGGTGGTTTTTAGCATGAGTAGTGTCTAGCGGGTGCTGGGGTTCTGGCACTAGGACAGGGCAGGACAGACAGGCCGGAGCAGAGCATGGGGACCTCCTCTGGAAGATGTGGTCCACTGATGTCTTTTAAGCAGGACAGTGACACTATGCAACTTATTTTTTCTTAGTAGAACAGTAATTTTGAATGCAGAGGGTGGATTTTAGACTAGGCTTAGAGGCAGGAGATTGCTTTGGTCTAGGAGATGGTGAGGGTCTGAATCCAGGGAGTAGGAATGCAAAGGTGGGGCGGCTTTCGGAGACACAGAGAGCAGAATCGACGGGGCGCGGGAGGCCAAGTACTCTGTTCGCAGTGGCTTTGAATCTGTAGCAGACCTGCCACTTGTGAGAACGGTGGATCGAGACCCTCCATCAGTCCGTCCCGCCGTAGAGACACTCAGAACGGTGGGAAAAACGGTCAAAATCGACTCTGCCAGAGCTCTGGAAATGAACTAAAGGTTCAGACAGTGTCAGGCGGGTTTATTCGACAAAACTGTTGACCTCCTCTCATTCTCCGCCCGTGATTTGCAGCGGCGTGCACGTAAGCACCTTCACAGCCACGTAGCTGTGAAGACGAGCAGCCTTGCAGCCACTGGAGAGACCGGTCGGCTTTGGAGCCCCTCAAGAAGTCTTGTTCTTAGAGCACGGTTACTGTCTGGCCAGTCTTGCAGCTTTCCGGAGAAGCCCCATTTGCAGAACCTACCATTATTTGACTTTGTTCAGTGGGAAAAGCCCTGTCCTAGTGTGTCGTGGAAAACAGTCAGTGACATTTGTTTAATATCACGGTTGGGGGCAAACAGGCGTCTGGCCAGAATCTTCAAAGGAAGATGCAAAGAATGATATGCCGTCAGGGTGCTTTGAAAGGCTCTGGCAGGTGTCTGTGGATCTGGAAGGCTGCGTGAGTGCAGGATTGTACCTATGCCTGGGAAAGACTTGAGAAGGCCGCGGTCTCTCCCCTCTCGCCAGTCGTGAGTCCCTTGCGAACAGGGAGTGAAGCAGAGACAGAGTCCCAACCCGCCCGAGTGCTGACGGGCTTCCCACCCAGAGTCCTTGGCAGTGTCTGGGCCACTTGCTCAAGGCCCTGAAAGAGATCCCCGGTCAGTCATGAACTGACCACGAAGGTAGCTAAGCCAGGACTTCGGTAGCTGTAGATTACAGACGTTATAGAACTAGTTCAGGAAAGTCACTAAAGAAACGGATGCAGCAACAGCCAGAGTAACGGCAAATAGCACCAATAATTCCTGGGGAGGGGCATCTGGGCTTTCAGAATTGCCACATTATGTTACTCAAAATGCCCAGTTTTCAATAAAATTATGAGAGGTGCAGAGAAAAAGGAAAACGGTCTCTGCACAGGGAGAGAAGGACTCAGTAGCAACTATGCTTGAAAGGCTCCGGATGCTGTATTAATGGACAAGGACTTCAAATCTGCTGTTATAGATCTGTGCCGAGAACTTGAACTGTGTCTAAAGACTTAAAACCTGAAAATGATGTCTCACGAAACAGAGCATATCAAAGAAGAGGGAGAAACGATTAAAAAAAAAAGTCAAATTGAAACTCTGGAGTAGAAAATAAAATAACTAGATTGAAAAATTTACTGGAGGACTTAGAGGCAGATCTGAGCTGGCAGAAGAAAGAATCAGTGAATTTGAGAATTGGTTAAGATAATGAAATTAAGATCAATATCAAGGTAAGTATAAATCCAATCTGAGGAACAGAAAGAAAAAAAGAACAAAGAAAAAAAATGAACAGGGGCATCTCGGTGGCTCAGTCTGTTAAGTGTCTGCCTTTGGCCGAGGTCGTGATACAGGAGTCCTGGGATTGAGCCCCACATTGGGCTCCCTGCTCAGCAGTGGAGTCTGCTTCTCCCTCCTCAGCCCTTCCCCACTTTAGTTCTCTCTCGCTGGCTCACTCTCTTTCAAATAAATAAATACAATCTTAAAAGAAAAATGGACAGAGCTTTGGAGGTCTGTGGGACATCATCTGGCGTACTGATATACCCATAATTAGAGTCTCATAAAGAGAGGAATAGGAGAAAAGTGCACAGAGGTTATTTGAAGACATAAACTCCCTGAATTCGGTCTCAGACACTTATCTGCACATCCAAGATGACCTCCCAGAAGGATAGACCTAAGGAGAATCAGTATCTAGACACGTCACAGTCAAGCTGTTGAAAGACAAAGACATGGGGACATTCTGGAAAGCAGTGAAAAAAGTGACTTCTCGTTTTTGAGAGACCTTCAAGATCCACAGCTCACTTCTCATCAGAAGCCGTGGAGCTCAGAAGGCGGTGGCTGACAGCTACAGAATGCCAGAAGAAAGTGCCTGTCAGCCGAGACTTGTGTCTGCGGCAAAAGCATCCTTCAGACACGCAGAAATTAAGATATCATTACGTAAACAAGAGAGAGGGAATTTGTTGTTTGCAGACCTGCCCCACAATAAATACTAAAGGGAGTGCTTCAGGCTGAAACGAGCGGCATCAAGTCATAGAGTCCCTGAAGAAACGACTGTGTGGGTACGTCTAAAAGCGTAGTTGTTTTTTTTAAACGACCTTTTGTCTTTTACCTGGTTTAAGGACAACTGCGTAAGATAATCTTAATTAATTTAAATACAGTTTAAATAGAACTGTACTGAGGGGCTTTTAATGTATAAAGATGTAATTTGTATTACGGTAGTGCAGAGGAGGGGGAAGGGAACAGACAGCGTATACTGGAGTAAAATTTCTCTGTACTATTACAATTAAGTTCATATTAGCCCAGATTGGGTTGCTTTAAGTTAAGGTGTTAATTATAATGTCTAGGCAACTACTAGGAAAGTCGCCAAAAAAGCACAGAGAAAGAAACAAGGGAATTAAAGTGGTGCACTAAAAAATATCTAGCACAAAAGAGCGTAAGGGAGGAATCTCGGAACAAGAGGAACAAGATATACCACAAATGAGCAAAATGGCAGATAAGAATCCCACCTTATCAGTAATTATCTTAGATGTAACCAGATTAAACACTTGAATTAAAAGGCAGAGATGGGGGCACCTGGGTGGCTCAGTAGGTTGAGTGACTCTTGCTCAATCTCAGGTCTTGGTCTCAGGGTTGTGAGTTCAAGCCCTGTGTTGAGCCTTCTTAAAAAAATAAAAAAAGCAGAGATATAGGCAGAATGGATTTTTAAAAAATCCATCTATCACTGTCTTGAGAAGACACCAAGTAAGAGGAAGAAAAATAATGTGCCTTGTAAGTAGTAACCAGAAGAGAGCCCAGGGCTGTGCTAGGATCAGACAGAACAGGCGTTACGACAAAAATTTAGAGACCTAGACGAACATTTTATAATGGTAAGGACTGACTCTCTCAAGCTACATCAACATAAACGTCGCCACACTTAATAACAGAACCTGAATTACAGAGACGAAGTTCGTGATGAGCTGAAGGGGAGAAGTAGATGACTGTGATATTGGAGACTTCGGTGCGCCGCTTTCAGTAACAGACACACGAGCAGACATGATTCGCAGCGGACAGAGACTCCGCGCTGCAGACCGGCCAGACCTGACATTTATGGACTGTTTCCACCCAAAGCAAGCGGAGTTCACATCCTCTCCTCCAGTGCACGGGGGGCATTCTTCAGCCTGGAGTGTATATTAGGCCATAAACAAAAGCCTCAGTGAACTTCAAAGGATTGAAGTCATACAAAATGTGTTCTTCAGCCACAATGGGATGAAATTAGAAAAATCAGTAATAGAAGGAAATTTGGAAAGTTCACAAGTATGTGAAGATCAAACACTGTCCTCAGGAGCCACCGCATCACAGAAGACCCAGGGTGTTGGGTTGTAAGCTCCTTGGGAGCTTCCTGGGCGTACTTGGACGCTAGGCTCTGTTTGGAGGGCAGGGAGAGATGGACGGAGGAGCGGGGTGCTCCAGAGTGGTAGGCGGCGGATTTCATAAGCAAAACAACTTACAAGTGAGGCTCGGCTTGAGCAGCTGCAGGACTCTTGGGTCTTTGTGTCCACTCACCACTCCTTGCAAAGTTGACGTAGAGGCCTTGACTGGCTCCAGTCACGTGTGCTGTCCAGATGGTCTCAGGACCGCATCGCGCTCTCGAGGCTGTCCCTACACTTGCTGCAGCTTTTGGGAGAGGAGAAGCCAAGTGGAACCCACGTTCCGAGGACAGGATGGCGGTGAGGAGGTGCCGATTGCCTGCGTCTAGTTCTCCGGTTAACTGGGAATCTCATCTTCTTGACGATCTCCCTCAACAAAGGGAGAGAAAAAAATAAGATAAATGAAAATTGCCCAGTACGCCAAAACGCAAGGGATGAAGTAAGAGCAGGGCTCGGGGGAGACTCACAGCTACAAGTTCCTTCAAATCACTAACCTGACATTTCACTTCAAGAATCCAGGAAAAAAAAGAGCAAAACCCAAAGCAAGTAGAAAGAAGAAAATAAAGATTAGATCAAAGATTGGTTCTTTGAAAGATCAACAAAACTGACAGACCTTTAGCTAGACTGACCAAGAAAAAAAGGAAAGACTCAAAATTACTGAAATCAAGAATGAAAGAAGGGACTTACTACTGACTTTGCAGAGATAAAAAGTATTGTGATGGAATGCTATGAATAATTGTATACCAAAAATTAGGTAATTCAAATAAGATGGAGAAATTTGTAGGAAGACACAAATAACTGAAACTGACTCAGGAAGAAACAAAAGATCTGCATAGGTTATGACAAGTAAAGAAATTGTGCTAGTGATTTAGACATTTCCCACAAGAATGAATCCTGGCCCAGATGGCTTCCCTGGTGAATTCTATCAAGCACTCAAGTAAACAGTTCTGATCCTTCCCACACTCTTTGAAAAGAAATGGAAGGGCACCTGGTTGGCTTAGTTGGTTAAGGGTCTGACTTTAGCTTGGGTCATGATCCCAGGATCCTGGGGTCGAGCCCCACGTTGGGCTCCCTGCTCCGCTGGGGGTCTGCTTCCTCCTCCCTCTGCTCCTCCCTCTGCTTGTGCGTGTGTGCTGTCTCTCTGTCTCAAATAAATTTAGAAAAAAATCTTAAAGAAATAGAAGAGGAATACTTTCCAACTTATTCTGAGGTGATTATTATTATTATTATTTTTAAAGGTTTTATTTATTTAACAGACAGAGAGAGATCACAAGTAGGCAGAGAGGCAGACAGAGAGAGAGGGAGAAGCAGGCTCCCCGCTGAGCAGAGAGCCCGATGTGGGGCTCGATCCCAGGACCCTGAGATCATGACCCGAGCCGAAGGCAGAGGCTTTAACCCACTGAGCCACCCAGGTGTCCCCCGAGGTAATTATTTCCTTTTCTTTTTTTTTTTAAAGATTTTATTTATTTATTTGACAGAGAGAGAGAGAGATCACAAGTAGGCAGAGAGGCAGGCAGAGAGAGGAGGAAGCAGGCTCCCTGTAGAGCAGAGAGCCCGATGTGGGGCTCGATCCCAGGACCCTGAGATCATGACCCGAGCCGAAGGCAGCGGCTTAATCCACTGAGCCACCCAGGTGCCCCGGTAATTATTTCCTAATAACAGGATCAGACAAACACATTATAGGAAAGAAAACTACAGTATAAAATCCATTGTGAATCTAGAAGCTAAAGTTTTTTTTTTTTTTAAGATTTTATTTATTTGACAGAGAGAAATCACAAGAGAGGCAGGCAGAGAGAGAGGAAGGGAAGCAGGCTCTCCGCTGAGCAGAGAGCCCCATGCGGGACTCGATCCCAGGACCCTGAGATCATGACCTGAGCTGAAGGCAGCAGCTTAACCCACTGAGCCACCCAGGCGCCCCAAGTCTTTTTTTTTTTTTTTAAGTTTATTTGTTTTTTAACGCTGTGATCATGATCTGGGCCGAAGGCAGATGCTTAACTGACTGAGCCACCCAGCTGTCCGGCAAATACACTCTTAGGATAGAAATACTCAACAAACTAGAAATAGGAGGGAACGTCTTGATTTGATAAAGGATACCTATGCAACGTCTACAGCTAAGATCTGACTTAGTGGTGAGGGACCGAATGTTTCCCTTTAAGGTTAGGAACATGACAAGGATGTTTCTGCTGTCATTGCTCCTGTTTACTCCTGGAGATTGTAGCCTGGGCTGTGACAAAAGAGAAGGGGAAAAAGGTATCCAGGTTGGAGAGAGAGCGGACCCTGTGTAGAGCTGCTACCATTCTGTGCATGGAAAACCCCACGGAGTCCAGGAGGAAGCTGGTAGAATTACAAATGGGTTGAGCAAGGTTGTGGTATATAAAATCGATACAGAAAAGTCAATTGTACTTCTCTACACTAACCGTGAAGGAAACTGTCCTATTTATAATAGCATCAAACAACATACAGATACAGGAGCGCCTCCTGGCTCAGGCGGCGGAGCATGTAACTCTGTCCCTTGGGGCTGCGAGCTGGAGCCCCAGGATAAACTGCGGAGGAATACGTTCTAGCAGCATGTGAGGCTTGTGCAGTTACCTGCAGACAGTTGTTGAAAGGGAGTAAAGGAGCCCTAAGTAAATGGAAGGACGCCCCATGTTTGTGGATTGGGAGACACCAATGATCCCCACTTAACCTAGGGATTTAGTGCACCCTTATTAAAAAAAATCCTAGGTTCCCCCTCCCGCTCGCCTCGAGATAAGCTGATTCTAAAATTCACGTAGAAATTCAAGGGACTCATAGTCGTCCAATTAGTCTTGGAAAGGATAAGTGAAGTTTGCGGATTCACTTCCCTATTCCAAAACGTAATACAAAGTAATCAATGTTGTCATGGTATAACGATAGGTATAGATTGATGGAATAATATTGAGAATACAATGCATTTTCCATTTTGGGTCATTTGATTTTTGACAAGAGTGCCAGGTGCCGGTTCAGTGGGGAAGAGAATAGTCTTGTAACTAATGGTGCTGGGAGAACTGGACATCCACGCGTAAACGAATGGAATTAACCCCTGCCTCACACCATACAAAAAAATTAACTCAAAATGGATCATAAGCCTAAATGCAAAAGCTAAAGCTATAGAACTCTTACAAGAAAATATAGAAGTAAATTTTGGTGACCTTGAGAAACGGTTTCTCAGATACATTGACAGAGTATAAGTGACAAGAAAATTAGACTTCATCAAAGTTAAAACTTCATGCTTCAGAATGCTATCAGGAAAGTGAACAGACAGGGGCATCTGGCTGTCTCAGTCAGTGGAGCATGAGACTCTAACTCTTGAGGTTGTAAGTTTGAGGCCCTTGTTGGGCATAGAGATTACTTAAAGAAATAAAACTTTAGGGGCGTCTGGATGGCTCACTCCGTTGAGCCTCTGCTTTCAGCTCAGGTGGTGATCCCAGGATCCTGGGATTGAGCTCTGCATCGGGCTCCCTGCTCGGCCAGGAGCCTGCTTCTCCTCTGCATCGGGCTCCCTGCTCGGCCAGGAGCCTGCTTCTCCTCTGCATCGGGCTCCCTGCTCGGCCAGGAGCCTGCTTCTCTCTGCTTCTGCCTCTCTTCCCTGCTTGTTCTCACTCTCAGAAAAATAGAGTATTTAAAAAACACAAACCCCAAAAAACAGGGGCGCCTGGATGGCTCAGTGGGTTAAGCCTCTGCCTTCGTGGCTCATGTCATGATCTCAGGATTCTAAAATTAGATTCTGGTGATTACTGTACAACTCTCTGAATACCTTAAAAGCCATTGAAGTGCGTACTCTAAATGAGTGAATTGTACGCTGCATGAGTTATGTCACAGTGAAATTGTTAAGATGTACCGTGGCCAGCAGACACACGGAAAGATGCTCAGCCTCGCTCCTCGTCGGGGAGATGCCGCCTCACACCTGTCAGAACGGCTGCTACCAGAAACGTAAGAAATCACAGGTGTTGGTGAGGATGTGGAGAAGAGAGAACCTTCGGGTAGGGTTGGTAGGAATGAAAGTTGGTGCGACCACTATGGAAATAGTATGGTGGTTCTTCAAAAAATTAAAATACCGGGGTGCCTGAGTGGCACAGTCATTTGGGCATCTGATTCTTGGTTTTGGCTTGGGTTGTGACCGCTGGACCTTGAGGTTGAGCCCCGTGTGGCACTCCATGCTCAGCACAGCGTCTGCTTAATGCTCTCCCCCCGCCTCTGCCCCTTCCCCCGCTTATGCTCTCTCTAAGGTAAATAGATGAATCTTTAAAAAAGTTAACATACAGTAGGATTCTGAAGTTCCGCTTCTGGGTATTTGTCTGGAGAAAACAAAAACACTAACTCAAAGATCCCTGCACCCCTGTGTTCACTGTGGCATTATTATAATGTTTTTTAAATTTTATTTATTTGACAGAGAGAAATCACAACTATGGCAGAGAGGCAGGCAGAGAGAGAGGAGGAAGCAGGCTCCCTGTGGAACAGAGAGCCCGATGTGGGGCTCGATCCCAGGACCCTGGGATCATGACCTGCGCCAAAGGCAGAGGCTTAACCCACTGAGCCCCCCAGGCGCCCCTCACTGTGGCGTTATTGACAATAGCCAAGGTACGGAAGCAACTCACGTGTGTGTTAGTAGATGAGTGGGTAAAGAAGATGTGGCTGACGTGTACTATGTACATGCACACACACTGGGATATTGTTCAACTCTAACAAAGAATGAGGGGATGGGTGGCCTTTGTGGCTCAGTCATTGGGCGTCTGCATTTGGCTCAGGTCATGGTCCTAGGGTCCTGGGATCGAGCCCCGCATCAGGCTCCCTGCTTGGCGGGAGGCCTGCTTATCCCTCTCCCCCTCCCCCTGCTTGTGTTTCCTCTCTCGCTGTGCCTCTGTCAAATGAATAAATAAAATCTTAAAAGAAAAAAAAAAAAGAATGAGGGGCACCGGGGTGCCTCAGTCGGTCAAACTCCTGACTTGATTCCTGGGCTCTGCGTTCAGTGCAGTCTGCTTGACATCCTCTCTCCCTCTTAAAAAGAAAGAATGTGATCTCACCATCTCCATCCACATGGATGGACCTAGGGGATTATGCTGGGTGAAATAAGTCAGAGAAAAGCAAATGCCATATGATTTCACTTCAATGTGCAATCTAAAAATCCGGGCAAATGCACAAACAAGATAAAATAGGCTCACAGACCCAGGGGCCCACTGGCGGGCGCCTGGGTTGCTCGTTTGGTTGAGCATCTAGCCTTTTTTTTTTTTAAGGTATTTTCTTTTCTTTCTTTTTTTTTTTTTTTAAGATTTTATTTATTTGTTTGACAGACAGAGATCACAAGCAGGCAGAGAGGCCGGCAGAGATAGAGGGGGAAGCAGGCTCCACGCTGAGCAGAGAGCCTGATGCAGGGCTCGATCCCAGGACGCTGAGATCATGATGTGAGCCGAAGGCAGCGGCTTAACCCCCTGAGCTCCCCAGGTGCCCTGAGCGTCCGGCTCTTGATGTCAGCTCAGGTCATGGTCTCAGGGTCTGAGACTGAGCTTGGGTTGGGCTCTGCTCTCAGTGCAGAGTATGCTTGGGGTTGTCTCTCTCTCTCCCTTTCCCAGTGCCCCTCCTCCCTGCTTGGAGGTACGCGTTCTCCCAAATAAATCTTGGAAAAAAACCCACCAGAACATACTGGTGGTTGCCATGGAGGAGGTTGGGGCTTGATCAAAAAAGGGGAAGGGGGTTAAAAGGAACAGAGGAGCAGTTACAAAATAAATCAGACATGGGGATGTAATGTATAGCTAATAGTACGTAACCGCTTAGTATGATGACAGACGGCAGCTGGATTTATAGCGGTGATCCCTTTTCTAAAAACGTTTACAGAGAGAGAGCACGTGAGGGCAGGAGCCGCACACGAGAGAGTCTCAAGCAGACTCCCGGCTGGGCGTGCGACCTGGGGCCCCATCTCACCACCTGCCAGATCCCGACCTGGCCTAGAGCGGGGAGTCAGACACGTACCTGACTGAGCCAGCCGGGTGCCCCAGGGGCGGTCACTTTGGAATGTATATAAATGTTGCATCCCTGTGTTGTGTACCTGAAACTAACACGATTGTGTGTCAGCTACATTCAGTGAAGAAAAGACGGTCCGGTTCACCTTTTGTCAGCGTTCCCAGTGTCTCTGTCTTCTGTGGCAGAACGACTTTGACCTTTGAAGTCTTTTCTTGAAGGTATTGTCGCTGAGGGTTTCTGTGCTGAGACCCCGTCTTCCTGCACGCGAGTAAAGAGAAAGTGGGCAGAGTGTCCCTGGCGATGGGTCCTGCGCCCTCTGTGCTCACCACACCGTGTGTGCTTTTCCTTCTTACCCCGTGTGGTCCTCATCACAGTGCGCTGATGGGTGGTAGTCCCAGGTAAGGAAGGAGAAACTGAGGCCCGGCGAGGCCACACAGCTGCAGAGACATGGGGCAGCATTCCGGTCCCGGCTCGATTGCTGACCTTGCGGACCCCGTGCTCACACCTTCCGTGTAACTTCAGCAACAGTATCTTCCTTCAGAAATGGGCGTTTGGGGATGCCCGCCTGGCTCAGACAGAGAGCCTGTAACTCGTGATCTCGGGCTTGAGTGCCGGCCCCACGTTGGGTGTAGAGATTGCTGAAACTAAATAAACTTAAAAAAAAATAAGCTTTTGTTTGGTAAATTTTGGGCTTTAGGTTTACTTAGTGAAATCATTTATACACAGGCTACAGTTCTTTATTTAGACCAAATTTTGTTGTAAATTTCATACTTACTACCATCACATTTTAGTGGTTTGGTATCTTGGGTAAGCTGTGATGGGCTTCTGTGCTCTGTTTCCAAAGCTGGGGTCACAGAACATAATACTGTCAGTTGATTAGTTCAGCGCGCCAACAAGAAGAAATCATTAACCAGCATGTTATTCCACAAGAAGACCAGGGGCGGTAATTCTGAAAATCCAAGAGCTTTTATCGAAGCCTATCCGCACAGAGTGCATTCTTCGCTACTTACTGGGCACAGATTGTAGCTCGTTTTTGGCCAGTGGTTTTGGGCTAGGCCAGGTTATTCATTAGCTCGCAGAGCTCCAAGTTCACTGTGGGTTGGATTGCCTGTTAGGAGCTCAGTGCCCTCAGCGGCTGCCCAACCTGCTGCGTTTAGATAGAGACACACAGGGTGGCAGAGACCAGAATGTCTTTGCCGTGGAATAGGTCAAGCCCAGCGAGACTCATCGCTCTAGTCATTACTGTCGTCGACAAATTTTCCCTTCTGAAACTGGTTTTCGCAGTCAGGGTGGGCCGTAAACCTCTCCCCATTTTGAAAGCTATTGCTTCATCTGAAAAGATGTTTTGCTAGATTTGCTCCCAGCAGTGTGGGGTGGCTTGGTTGCTCTTGGGGTCCTCTGCCTGGAGAGAAGTTCAGTATGAGTGAGCAGGAACTAGCCTTTGCCAGGGAAGCCCTTGATCAGCCCCGGTGGACAGGTTGTTCTGCGATGTCCTCACGTCATGGAGAATGGTGAATTGATGGTGCACCGTGGAAGGGGCCTCTTGCCTGGGCATTTTGGTAAATTTAGGACATCTTGTTGGTTTGAATGTGTTAACCCTTATATGGATTACTGGTTACTTGCAGTCATACTAGATTTCCTTTTTTTTTTTTAAAGATTTTATTTATTTATTTGACAGACAGAGATCATAAGCAGGCAGAGCAGCAGGCAGAGAGAGAGAGGAGAAAGCAGGCTCCCTGCTGAGCAGAGAGCCCGATGCAGGACTCGATCCCAGGCCCCCAGGATCACGACCCGAGCCGAAGGCAGCAGCTTTAACTCACTGAGCCACCCAGGCGCCCCTAAGATTTCCTTTATTTTTTTAAAAAGATTTTATTTATTTGACCCACAGAGATCACAGGTAGGCAGAGAGGCAGGCAGAGAGAGAGAGGAGGAAGCAGGCTTCCCGCCAAGCAGAGAGCCTGATGCGGGACTCGACCCAGGACCCTGGGACCATGACCTGAGCCAAAGGCAGAGGCCTTAACCCACTGAGCCACCCAGGCGCCCCTGACTTTTTTCTTGAGTCCTTTACTGCGTCCTTCGTTTCTGCGTAGTGTCAAGAATGTTCCTTGTGTCTTCCCCTGTCAAGACCTTTGTTCATTTGTTCTTGTATTCCTTCTGGGTTAGTCTTCGTTTCTGGAATAGTTTTTTTTTATTTCTGATTTACTTGACTTCTGTTAACTGATATCTGAATTTTTCCAGTGGACTGTGTTTTCTGCGTGTCTCTCCGCATACTTTGAAGGAGAGGGCTCTGCTTTTGCTCGCTTCTGGCAGGGGGTCTTCCCGAGGCGCTTTCCTTGCTCATGGGGCTGCTGTGCTGCTCCCGCGGCCTCTGTTCTGACGTCTGCTCCTGTGGGAGGGGAGCCCGGTACTCACTGTGGCTGATGCGTATGTGAGGGCAGTTTTCTGAGCTGATGGTGGAGGCCAGGGTCGGGGGGGCTTTTCCGCATTGCGCTCCCCGGCTGCTGCCTGGGTGACCGCTTCCGCAGGTTCCCGGCCCTGCCCTGCTTCCCCTGGCCTTCCCCGACCCACCGCTGGTCTGCTGCTCACCGTGACTCGGAGCAGGCCCTGGTCTGCCCGCGGCGGCTCCCCCAGGCCCCACGCTCAGCCTTCTGAGCTCGCGCCGGGACGCTTCGGGCCTCCCTCCCTCCCTCCAGTCCAGCGGGCTGACCGCTCTCCTCTCTGCATCCTTGGCGGACGAGCCGCCGTGGAGTCCTGTGGCCTCGGGGGTTTTCCCGGGGAAGGAGTGCGCTGGCGGGTAACGGCAGCTGCCCCCGAGCAGCGAGTCTGGCCCCCCGCGCGTGTGCCCGTGCCCCTGTCCAGGGATGCCTCGCGGGCCGTGGTGGGACAGAAGCGTGTGGTCGTGTGTTTGCTGTGAAGTGGCTGCAGCGATGAAGCTCTGGGGGTGAGGCCGCCGTGCTCGCCGCACCCACCACGCCCTCCGTCCTGTTCCGCGCCCGCTCCCGGCTCACTCCTGTTTTTGCGTCTGTCCTGGCGGTAACGCTCTCACTACATGCGCTTCTAGTTTTATGTAACGCTCTTCCAGTCCCGAGTAATACCTGTGGCTCCTACGAAAGCTGGTCCCGCTCATTCAACGTCGTCACTGCTTCCCCACCACCGCCCAGGCTCTCCCTGAGCCCCGCTCCGGACCGACCCCTTTCGGCTGCCCAGCGCAGGTTCCTGCCCCTCGTGCTCTCCGGCCCTGTAGGGCCACGTAGGTGCCGCCGCCGGGCGGAAGCGGATCCCTATAGGCCGGGGGAGAAGCACGCGTGCACAAGGGGTCACACGCGGGTGCACGCTCACACCCAGGCACACATCCGTGCTCACACACAGGCACGCTCAGCTGCACACGTCTGCACAGCGGTTTGCCATAGGGCGAAGCTGCCTGTGGTCCGCGAGCGTGAAGCTGGGGGCTGCCAGGATACCGTGTTCATTGCCGTTTGTGCCAGGTCGGGAAAGCCTAGTTCGGCAAAGATAACCCAGTTAAGAATGGGTTAAGAGGGGCTCAGTGGGTTAAAGCCTCTGCCTTTCGCTCAGGTCATGATCCCAGGGTCCTGGGATCGAGCCCCGCATCGGGCTCTCTGCTTGGCAGGGAGCCTGCTTCCTTCTCTCTCTCTCTCTGCCTGCCTCTCTGCCTACTTGTGATGTCTGTCTGTCAAATAAATAAATAAAAATCGTAAAAAAAAAAAAAAAGAACGGGTTAAGAACCAGCTGGCCCTTGACCTGCCACCCCAGGCCATTAAAGCGCACTGCTCTCACCTCTTCCCCCATCCCTTCCCGACCCTTCAGGGAGCCTCCGGCTGCTCCTTCTGTTAGTCCCGCGACCGGCTCTGGCCGGTGCCATCAGGGCCGCTGCCGGTGCCTGGATGCTCCCTCCCAGCCTGCCTGTGCCGCTCGCTCCCCAGCTGGCGGTGCCGTGCTTGTTCTGTTAAAGGGCTCCTGCCCTCGCCCCACCTGGAACAGTGACTCCTCGCGCAGGATGTCGTTTTAACCTACGTCTTGGCACTCAGATGGCGCCTGGTGAGTGAGCTGGCCACACGGCCCTGTCCTGACCGGCTGCTCTGCCGGGGCGCTCTCGGGCCCTATTTCTTAGCGAGGTCATAGTGAAAGAAGAATGATGTTCTGGGAGTGTCGCGGACGGGACGAGGTTGTGTTGCTGGAGGAGGCGACACACACGTTCCACGAGGAGGCGAAGGAGGCTGAGCGTGCGGAGAGCATTTCTGGAGGACGTGGGTGCGGCCGCGCGTCTGGGCAGCTGTGAGCCCGCGGGGCTGGCGGTGCCGGGGGCGGGGGTGCTGCTCCGGAGGCCTTTGCTGTCCCTGAGAATGCGGTTGCGGTGCAAGGACTGGCCCGGAGACGGTGCTCCACAGTGAACCTCGCTCCTGCTCTCACGCGGTCGGGGGTTTACGGAGATGTGCTCTCGTCTACAACTCCCCGTGTCCCGGGGGAGGAATCGTTTCTTATACTTTTACAGTATTTGTCAAACCGGGGAGCCCTTAGAAGGTCTCCCACGCTCTCTAGGCCTCCCTTTCCACACTTGGCCAAGGTGGAGTAAACCCGCGTGTGGTCTGGTGGCCGTTCTTCCCCGGCCCGCTTCACGTGCACAGGTGTCGTGGGGTGGGATCAGGCGTGTGACGTGCTTGCCGTCCCCTTTAACGTCGTGCAGAAAACTTCCCAGATTTCATCCCAGATGGTAGAAGTGGATTTACCAGACTTCATAGGTTGGCGCATTTCATAGAGAAAATTAGAAGCATGTTATAGTTAAAACTTCATACTTTAAAAAATTGCCCGTGGCAGTAGCAGTCCATTTTAGGAATAAACTTTTAGCTGATAATGATTCACTGTGGAAAGCGTTTGGCAGGTATTTTGAGTGCTCTCGGTTCCAGAACTGTGGCAAAAGGTAGGATCGAAAATGGCGCTGTAGAGCCTCCTGTCCTGTGTGGTGCTTTTACGGACTCGCCCTGTTTGGCCCCGGGGGCCCTGTTTGAGGCCCCGGCTTCTGTCCCAGCCACTTCCCTGCTGCTTCGGCGGCTGGCAGACGGCTTCTGTCCTGCCTCCTAGAAGCACTGGTTCTGCCTTTGACTCTGACGTGTTGGTCTTGTCAGGGCACAGGCGTTTGCGTAGAAATCAGTCAAAGTAAAAATGCATTTGTGTTCTCTTTTTTCAGGTAAAAGTAAAGAAGCAGAAATAAAGAGAATAAACAAGGAACTGGCAAACATTAGATCAAAATTTAAAGGTAAGTGTGTTCAATCTTTTTCATGAAATGGGCATTTTTTTTTTTTAAGAGACTTTATTTATTTGACAGAGATCACAAGTAGGCAGAGGAGCAGGCAGAGAGAGAGGGGGAAGCAGATTCCCCGCCAAGCAGAGAGCTCGATGTGGGGCTCGATCCCAGGACCCTGAGATCATGACCTGAGCTGAAGGCAGAGGCCTTAACCCATTGAGCCACCGAGGTGCCCCAGAAACGGGCTTTTATAAATTTTACACAGCAGGGAGCGGCTTCTGATGCCATTTTAATTCTTTCAAGCCAAAGTTCTGAGCACGATTACTCTCATGGCTGTGTTACAGTTAAAATGTGTTTGGGGCACCTGGGTGGCTCAGTCATTAAGCGTCTGCCTTCAACTCAGGTCATGATCCTAGGCTCCTGGGATTGAGCCCCGCATCAGGCTCCGCATGGGGCTCCCTGCTCTGTGGGAAGCCTGCTTCTCCCTCTCCCACTCCCCCTGCTTGTGTTCCGTCTTTCTCTGTGTCTTTCTCTGTCAAATAAATAAATAAAATCTTTAAAAAAAATGAAATGTGCTTAAAAGATTTTATTTTTTTATTTATGAGACAGAAAGAGTGAGCGAGTGAGTGAGTGTGAGGGGCAGAGGGAGAGGGAGATAATCTCACACAGACTCCCTGCTGAGCGCAGAGCCGGATCCTGGGTCGTGCAACCCTGAGATCAGGACCTGAGTGAAATCAAAGGGTCAGACGGTCAGCTGACGGGGCCACCCGGTGCCCCAGAAGTAAGGTGTGTTTGAAGTCAAGCCATTGGTTGCTCTTGACTTTGACAGCTCACGTAGAATTAACCAGGTTGGGTGGCCCCTTGCTGGACCCAGCCTTGTCCCTGACCCGGTTCAAGGTGGAGGTCTCAGAGAGAGGCGCCGCCGGAGGCTGCTCGTGTGGTCTCGGGTGCAGGTAATTAGCAGCTCCCGGAAGAAAGCCGGTTTGGCTTTGTGGATGAAGAGTGGGCGTGACCTAATCCTCTCAGTAGACCACCACTTTCCCTGAGAAAAGACCCGCATTTTGAAGAACTGTCAAGCGTAGGAGTTCAGTCTTGACTGGAGAGCCTTAGTTTGAAGCCTTTACTTTTTCTGGGTTTGAGATCTGGTTCAAGCGTCCGCACAGCCCGAGACTGGCTGAGGCTGCCCGGAATGAGCGAGTGGAGGGGAGGGCTAGGACTGAGTCCAAGGGCTGTAGGGAGGCAGCTGTAGGGAGGCGGAATTTCTAGGAATGGATGGCTTTTCAGGACTTGAGAATGGATATCCTGTATTAGTAAGTGATGCAAAAACTAGTGGAATTGGGGTATTCCTCTGTTGAGCGCTAGGGAAGTATTGTTTTCTTTTCTTTTCTTTTTTTTTTTTTTTTTTGCATCGGCTGCTTTATTTCAGGGCTTGTGGCTGGCAGCGCTCCTTGACCTAGCCCCTCCTCCGCTACAAAAGCAACTGAACTTGCAAAGGGGTTGTTTTGGCTACAGGACGTGGCTCGGAATCTCAGGCCACAGGCCTTGGAAGGCAGGGAAGGAGGGAAGGCAGTCCAGGTCCAACGGGCAAGTGCTGGTGAGGCAGGCGAGGAGGCTGGAGGCAGCCTCTGCCGGCCTTGCCCTAGCCCAGAGTGTTGCGACACAGGCCGGAGGAGAAACAAGCCCGTTCATGGCGTTCATAGCCAGTGACGCTCTTCAGGGCCTCGGGGGACCCAGCAGCGCACCCTCCTCCAGTCCGTGCCCACAAGCACACTGCCGCGGCCACGCTTGCAGCTGTACACACTCACACTCACATCCACTCCATACACGCGGAGGCCTCTGAAGGTCTGGGTCCACAGCCTGGACCCTGGAATGTCTCTGGACTGGCAGCCGGCGGGACAGGTCCATGGCAGATGGCGCTGCCAGGGTCGTGGGTCCTCTGCATTGTTGTCGACTGGCTGCCTCGCAGGCGTCTATCCAGTCATGGTACGTGCCCGCTGGTTCCGACAGATATGTGATAGGCGTCTGGAATTCCTCTGCATACGCTGCGAGGGAGGACTCCGGTGGTGCAGGCACGGTCCGTTTTTACGGCACAAGACTTACTGGGCTCGCAGAAGGGGCAGGCGGACTGGGTCTCTGGAGCGCTGGCCATCCTTCCGGGGGGTGGCTTCCATTTGGAATTTCTGCACCTCGTGTCTTTTCTCCTCATCATGATGGCCTTGTTCCATGTTTTCATATTTTTAACTGGGCCCAAGGATCTTTTAGAAGGTCTGAAACTCCTGAACCTGTGCGTGAGAAGGTTCGCTTTTGCATATATGTACACGCACATTGGAATATGTGTGTGTGTGTGCGCGCGTGCACACGTGAGTGCGTGTATTTTGGGGCGTCTGTAACTTTTATTGCTGAGATTTTTTTAGAAATTTGTTTTTGTTAAGATTTTATTTTTTTAGGTTCATAGCGAAACTGAGAAGAAGGCACGGAAATTTGCTGCGTGCCCCGCCACCATACATGCACGCCCCGTTACCGACATCCCCGCCAGGCTGGTGAACCTGCATGGACACATCGTCGTCGTCATCGTCTTCTTTTTTGTTTCTTCGTTTTTTTTAGATTTTATTTATTTATTTGTCAGAGAGAGAGGGAACACAAGCAGGGGGAGAGGGAGAAGCAAACTCCCCACCGCGCAGGCAGCCCGACACGGGGCTGGATCCCAGAACCCTGGGATCATGACCCGAGCCCATCCATGCAGCCCTGGACATGTCTTTATGACCCAGAGTCCACAGCTGACACGTGATGTGCGTTCTGTGGTTCTGGACAAAGTGGTGATGGTATGTAACCACTGTCACGGTGTCAGGCAGGTTAATTTCACGGCCCCGAAAATCTTCCGTGCTCTGTTGTTCATCCGCTCCTTCCCCTCGGACCCTGGCAGCCACTCATCTTTTTTTTTTTTTTTTTTTAATATTTTATTTATTTGACAGAGAGAAATTACAACTAGGCAGAGAGGCAGGCAGAGAGAGAGGAGGAAGCAGGCTCCCTGCAGAGCAGAGAGCCCGATGCGGGACTCGATCCCAGGACCCCGGGATCATGACCTGATCCGAAGGCAGAGGCTTTAACCCACTGAGCCACCCAGGCACCCCTATGCCACTCATCTTTTACTGTCTCTGTAGTTTTGCCTCTCCCGGAAGCTCAGGACGCGGCCTTTCAGACCGGCCTCCTCCGCGCAGTCGGTGCCCGCAAGCTTCTTCCTGCGGCTTCACGGCTCCTTTCTCCTTGTCTCAGACGCACAGGCCAGGGTCTGCCTGGGCCACACGCTGAGGGACACCTGGGTGGCTTCCAAGTTGGGTCGGTTATGAGTGTCGTGGCGTGAGCTGTAGATAAAGCTGCCGCGAACACCCCCGGGCAGGTTTTGTGTGGATGTCTGCTTCCGGCTCTGTCGGTGGAGATCAGGGGGCGTGACTGCCGGATCGCACAGTGACAGTGTGTGTCGTTGGGTGAGAAGCCGTCAGACTGTCTCCCCGAGCGGCCGCCCCACGGTGCGTCCCACCGGCCACACAGATGAGCCAGTCTCCGGGGCCGCCTGTGGGCTGGGTTTGGGCCATTCCAGCAGGTGCGCACAGGGAGCACACGACCGTTTTGAGGATTTTATTTATTTGTTTATTGGGAGAAGGGGGTCTTGCTGTCGTTTTAATGTGTGTTTCCCTGATGGCATGTGTTGTGCGCTCGTTTGCCGTCTGTGGATCTTCTCTGGTGAGGGCTTGTAGCTTCTTTGTCTCTCCAAGGGCCAGCACATGGCAGTCAGAGTGAGGGCGCTCTGCCTGCCTGCAGATGTCTTCCTGCTCCGACGCTTGTCGAGTCGCGTACCCTGTGTCCGCTCAGCTGCGAAACGCGGTGTTGGTGATCTTCTTGGGCCGGTTCTCTGTGAAGCAGACGCTGAGATGGGCCTGGAGGACACAGGATTTATGAGAGAGGAGTGCCCATGAGAAGTGAAGGGAGGGAGAGGGCTGGAGGCAGGCAGAGGAGGAGCCCTGTGAAGATCCTGGCCCGTTAGGGAGCTTTGGGGTGCAGATTGCCTGTTAGAGGCGTCTGCATTGGGTGGGAATGGCTGGGCCCTTGTTGCATCCCCTTACTCAGCTGTGGCTCGAAGCCGAGGCAGGCAGCCCTGGACAGGACCGACCCTGCCCGCTAACCACACTCAGCAGCTCTGGTCCTTCACTGAAGCGAGGGTCTGTGTCTGCTGCCCGGGCTACATCTACGTGTGGAGATACGTCAGAATTGCCTCATAGAAGTGGACGCCTAATACGCGCTAATCGTCTTGTCATTGAAAAAGAGTTCATGGCCCTTCGGATGGTAAGCCTTCCGACTCTTTGTGCAAATGTTTCGGGGGCCAACAAGGCTTCTGTGTTTCTTCTGCCTTCGTGCCTTCTAAGCTGTCCTAGATGGGAAAGAGGTTCCCTCTTCTCTGTGAAGCAGTTGGCATTGCTGAATGTGTGCCCTGACCAGTGACAGAGATGAGAAGACCGACCTTGGTTTTTAGGAGCGCGTGTCCCGGGGCATCTGCGGCAGATAGGGCAGATGAGCGAAGTCAAGTCTGCACCATCCGGGAGAAATGGAGTGCAGCTCACTGACGGAGACATGCACGTACGTCTCAGGTTTCTAGTAGCCGCATTTAAAAAAGAGAAGCAGATGAAACTAATTTTGGGGGCGCCTGGCTGGCTCAGTCAGAAGAGCACGTGACTCTTGACATGGGGCTGTGAGTTTGTGCCCCACGTCGGGTGCGGAGGTTACTAAAAAACAAAAAAAACTTAAACCTACTTTTAATTGACTCTGTCTAGTCTGCCTAAAATGTGGTTGCAGTGCGTAGGCAACAGAAAAAGATCTCTCTTCTATGAAGACGTATCCTCCATGTTTTCCACGCGAGTCTTCAGACTCTGGTTGTACGCTCAGAGCACACTCGGTTCAGACTGGCCACGCTTCAGGGGCTCGGAAGCCGCCTCGCTGGCCGGTGCAGACGGCAGCCGTGCCTTCTGCGGAAAACAGAAAGACACAATCGTACACAGAACTTTGAAAGTCTAACAGAGTGACAGGAAGAAAGGGGGCTTCCCGAGGCTGCTCTAGGAGGAGGTCGTGTCCACAGAAGCGAGGACAGCCCTGAGCTGTTTGTGCCTTGAGAGCGACTGCTGACCCCGAAGAGCGAGCCGCGAGACAGACGTTTTAGTCTCCGTGAGAGTCGAGAGGGATGCTGCCTGTGAGCGTGCTTTTGCCTTCCCGGGGACGTGGCCACACCTGGAGGCTGCTGTCCCCACCGGGAGCGGGCACACTGCTGCGGTCTGGTGGGCGGAGGTCAGGGAGGCTCCCAGCTGTCCCACCACGCACAGGACACATGTGGCGTGCGGAGGGGGGCGGCCCTGCTCCAGGAGAGGATCAAAGCCTCGAACCCACCAGAAGGGGAGAAGGCCTGCCACGTTACACTGAGACTTTCAGAGGCAAGGCCCTCAGGGCAGGGGTGGACTGTCATGGATGTTCAGCGGGGCTTCGGGCCCCCCAAGTGCCCCACAGAACCTCAGACTTGACACCGGCTTCGGGTGAGGAGACGACCCCCTGCAGGAGGGGTGCACATGAATCCTAGACCCAACTTCTCACACAGCACGTCCGGTATACAGTCGCAGTGACCGCGCCCATCAGGACAGCACGAGCAAGAAGCAGAGACAGAATTACTGGGAGTCTGAGACCAGATTTCAGATCACAGGACTGAAGTCAGTCTACCATTTTTAAAGAAAAGGCATGCTCGAACTTTTGAGCAGGAGACTTCTGGTGTGAGAGGTGACGTGGCGAATCGTGATAGGACCAGATGGACCTTCCAGAACCGAGACCTGCAGTAACCAGAAAGAAGGACTCTGGGTTTCAAACAGCACGCATGGTCGCGGAGAGATTAGTGCTCTGAATGACAGGTGAGAACCAAACCCGTCCCGGTGCAGGACCCTGGATACAGCACAGACGAGGGCAGACAAAGGCTGCAGAGACAGAGGGGTGTGCTGAGAGGGTCTGGGAGGTGTAATCGGTGTCCCAGGAGGAAAGGAGGGAGGATGTGACGGCTTTAAGATCGCATGAAGTCGTGTGTGTGGAAGGAGAGAAGGTCTGCGACCCCCTTGACGAGGATGGAAGAAGCCGTCAGGCCTGGCGGCGCCAACACCGGTGAAGCATTGCTGCCTACGGCGTGACATCTGACCATCGTTTTTTTTCTCCTAAATCCTTTGAAATCTAATTCCTAATTCTGCCTTTCTAGATTTTATGCATTGACGATTTATTTTTCTGATTTCAAAAGGTTGTTAAGTATTTTCAATATTTTAATAAATTTGAGTATCTTTTAAAAATGCATAAAACTTACCGTACTGCAGTGAAACGCGTGCGTAGACACGTAACTGTGGGAATGCAGGTGTGCAGAGTCGGGTGGTCCTGGGAGTAGCCGGGCGGGGGGTGCCCTGCGCTGCCAGGTGGCGGTGCGCACGGCGACTGCCCGACGGCCGCATGCTGACTGACCAGCTGGAGCCTATACCCTGCCAGCGTGTCTTCTAAGAATGAAGCTGAAACGGACCTTTTTCAGACAAAAATGGAGCCCATGAAATTCTGAAGGATGCACTTCAGGCCAGAAACCAATAATCCGGAGGAGAGGCCAGAGGTGCGGAAGCAGAGGAAAGGAGTGGCAGACACGTGTGGCAATGTACGCGATCTTTGTGCACAAGACCTCCTCGGGAGGCACAAATACACGTGGAGTGAAGGACTTGACAGCAGGCAGACAAAAGGTGACGAAACGTGACTGTCCCAGGAACACTAGAAAGTTGCATCTATAATCCCAAACCTTGTCTTCAAGAGAGCTGGAGGCCGATGGCTTCACCGGTGAGCTCTGCCCGTGGAGGAAAGGTGTGACATGGCGCACGGGCTGTAGACAGTGTCCTGCGCCACTTTCAAACCTAAGCTCGTGGCCACTCGCCCCTTGGGGGTCTTCCTGTCGCCTCCATGAGAAGAACATGCTTTGGGAGCTGCTGTGCAGAGAGGAGAGGCACCTGCACGGGCCTGGATCCGCTCTGGCTGGAGGCCGCTCTGCTGGTGCTCATTAGCAAGAAGTCGGGCTTGTCACCTAAGCCCCTGAGTTTTGGGGTGGAATGGGGTAGTTACTGTGATGCGAGCCGGCACGCTGTCTTGAACCCATTGGAAAACAGCTGCTGAGTTAGCGTTTACAAGGACACGATGATCGCGCGTCTCTGCTGGTCTGCAGTTTAGCAGATGGTAGACGCTGCTGGAGTGACCGCTGGGTGGCCCCGGAGTTCTAGGGGTGCATACGTGAACAACGTTCCCACGAAGACCTCAGGCTGTGTGGGTGTGGCAGGACTGCAGTAAAGCACGGCTCTCCACGGGGACGCGAGGCTCACTGTGAGGGAGCGCCACGCCCGCTGCAGCCGCGCCCGGGGCTCTGCCCGGGTCTGTCACCGCCCATGCTCTTCTTGCCTGCGTGGTTGAAGATTGGCTGCTTAGACCTTTATTCACCGTACAACGCACTCAAGCGTGCACTTCGGGTTTGGGAAGCTGCGTGTTTTCTTGCTGCCTCCAGCACAAGCGGACAGATCGTTTCCTGCACGGCGAGTGTTCGCTTGCGTCCTGTGGCCCTCGGCTGCCTTCCCCAGTCGCCTGCAGCCCCAGGCCCGCTTTCTGCCACTGGGGCTTTGCTGTTTCTGGAAGGTCGTGTGGAAGAACCACAGAGGAGGTCTCTCGGGCTCGCGGTGTTCACCTGAGCACGGTGCTGCCAGGGGGTGCTCACGCTGCCCGTGCTCGGGCGGTCGGGCCTGCTTCCCACCGCCTGTGGATTCGCCTGCGGCTGGCCGGGCGCTGGGTGCTGGACGGCGAGGGCAGAGCCGCGGTGAGCCCTGCCCCGGCGCGTACAGCGCGGGCAAAGGGAGGGTGTGGGCCTGCGTCTGCGGGAAGCCGCCGCGCCACCTTGTGGGGTGGCTGCGTGTGTTGTGTTCCTGCCCGCTGTCCCACGTCCCCCACATTCTTGCCGCCCCTGGGGTGGTGCGTTTTGTGAGGGTTCGTTAGCGGGCTGGGTGCGTGGTGGTGCCTTCTTGTGGTTTTAATTTGTGTCTCCCTTTTTCTAGCCAGGAAAATCAGTAAGCATCAGCGAGTACAGCAAGCGCCGCGGGTGTGCGGGGACCTGGGAGGGAGAGTGGGTTCTCTGGCGTGAGCGTTCCTGAGACAGCTCACAGGGGGTGCACGGGATGGCATGGGGCGAGGGAAGCGTGTCCTCAGGCTGCAGAAGCGAGGAAGTTCCGTGTCCAGCCATGGCATCTTCTTCTTTGTACCTCTTTGAACGTAAGAAAATACTTGCTGTGCCCCGACCTCTGTGAGGAATGGGCGGAGAAGGGGCAGAGCTCAAAAATCCATCTGGAAGAATCTGGTTCCTGGGACTCGGACGCTCTGCCCCTGTGACAGGATCTTATGTCTGCGGCCGGCCCGGGCCTTGCTGGCATCTTACTCGTCAGGTGAGAGCGTCTTTCTGGGCCAGAGAGGGTCTGACTCGGGTGGCCATGTTCAGACCCCACCGTGGGCGAGGTGCCCTCTCCCTCCTTGACGTGATTGCCCACGTGACCCCCCGTGGAAGCTGAGCGTTGGGAAACCCGTACAGCCCAGGCGGTGTCTGTGGTTAGCACAAAGGGCCTGTCCCTAAGGCACAAGTGACTGTCAGCCCGAGGTGTGCCGGCGTGGTGAGTACAGCTTGCCGACACTGAGCTGGCTGGGTCTCCCCGGCCCCTCAGGAGTGCTTATCTTGGACGAATTTTAACTCTCGCCACTGCTGAGACAGGATGGGCCTTGCGAAGCAGGAGTGACGGGACGGGTATTACCGGTTCATCAGTGCTGTGGGGTGGCGGGGGCAAGTGCCGGGGAGCAGCCGTGTGCGGGTCTCCAGGCCGAGCTGGCTCTGACCCACAGGGCGGGCGACTCTCAGGGGTGCCTGCCTGTCCTTCCCGCCTGTTTGTCCAGGCACCTGGATGCCACAGTGACCGGCTCGACTCTCCAGTCTTGTGTCTTACTTCGGGGTTTAGCGGTTGTGATGCGGAGCTCTTTGCGCAGTTCCCGATCTGGAATTGGCACGTGTCTGAAGAGCCGGTGGTACGTGACCTCATAAGCCGCTGCTGGGCTCTCTCTTTGTGTCCGGCGCTGTGCAGCCCCGGCCCCGCTGTCCTGCTTTGGCTCCATGTTGGCCCCTGGGGAAGGGGCCGTAGAGAAGCTGGGGGACCCCAGGGACGCACACTGGACCCTGAGCCTCAGTCAGGACGCGGTGCGGTGCGTGGCCTGCTTTCCCGCCACCTCTCTCCTCTGATCTGGGCCACTGTGGAGGGCCACGGGCCACGCCCTTTCCGGCAGGAGAGGTGCGATTTCGCAGTTAGAAAGCACTGGAATAGAGACACAATTCTAGCCCGTGCTGAAGCCAACATTTTGAGGACCTTCTCAGTCCGGTCTGGCCGGGAGAGTGGAACCACAGTGGGTTAGAGGGACGGTCACTATGGGGAACTCCCGAGCTCTCCTTAGGGTGACTCAGGAGGTAATGTGGCCCCTTGGGCTGGAGGAGAGTCCCCAGGAGGACAGAGTTGGAGGCCCCCTCCTTGGAGCAAGGGGGTTGGTCACTCCCTGAGAGCAGAGAAGCTGGTTTGGCCTGGCCGGGGCCCAGGCTGTTGGGAGCGCGGGGGGGGGGACACTGTCCCTAAGGCAGCCGAGTGGCCTGGGACTGCACAGGGAACCCGGATGCCGGCGTGGGCACGGCGGTCACCCCGAGAGGGCTGGGTGCACGTTATGGGCAGGGCGGGGCCTCCGCGGGGCCTCAGAGCTCCTCCTGTTCTCACCGCGAACCGTGGGAGGCCCCTCGGGCAGCCGCGTCCCTCGCAGGCTTTCTGCCCAGGCAGCCGTGACGGAGGGGTCTGCAGAGGGGCTCTGCTGCGGCCGTTCGTGGACGTGCCGTTGGAGCTGACCGACGGCACGAGGACGTGCGTCCTGCCGGCGAGTTCTGTGCTTAGGCCACCGGCTCGGTCTCCGAGCAGTGAGGAGTCAGGCGCGGCAGTGCCCCGTGGAGGGCCGTCAGGGTGCGAGGCTCCGCACGCGCACGTGGGGTTCCGGCCCACCCTGTTCCTGGGTCCGCCCCGTGAGGCAACTGTGTACAGCAGCGAGCGTCTGGGCTGCGGGACGAGCAGAGCCTTCTGTTTTCCAGGCCTCTCTCTGAGGCCGCGGTGCAGGTTCCGACACGGGGAGCACCTGGTCTCCCCCTTCTTGGCCGGGACACCCGAGGCTGGGGGCGCTGTAGTCTGAAGCCTGGTGGTTTGAAACGAGCCAGAGCAGAGGAAGCCCTGGAGTCGCCGTGAGCCCTGCTGCCCGAACCCCAGACTGTATGGAGCCTGATTCAGCACGTGTCTCGGAAGGGACGTTGCTTCCCACGGTGGCCACTGCACAGGCTCCCCATGGCAGGCCCCGAGGGTGGGGTGACCCATGGGAAGCCTTCCCCACGGTCACGTGTGAGCAGTGAGGAGCCCCAAGAGCAGGCGGGGCCCCAGGCCGGCACCTGGGGGAGGCGCGTGGGCAGAGGGCAGGCCCCGTATTCTCAAGGCTGTCATTCCTTTCCCAGTGGTGCTGAGTCGTGGCACAGAGAGGCACGTCTCCCTGCTGGAGCCCTTCGGGGGCGCAGGTTTCCTCTGCCACCCTCTGACTGGAGAGGTTGCCCCTTCAGGTGCTCTGGCTTCAGGCAGGGTGGCCTGTTACTCCCCTCTGGGCTGGGACGGAGGTTACCTTGTGAGGCCCCCAGGCTGCATTCTGGGCGTGGGCAGTCACCGTTGCTGGAGCTGAGAGAGGCCTGATTTTGCCTTAATGATGGGCCTTGCTTTCCCGTGGGCTTAGCCTTGAAAAGTGTGCCTGCCGGAAGTCCCCCAGTATCAGGGAGGGCTGGAGGAGGGGCCCAGTGTCCTAGGCCCTGCAGGAGCAGAAACCAGGGTGCTGCAGGGAAGGGGCCTCCCAGTGTTCCCGTGGCTGTCCTCGCAGAACTTGGTCTGATGGAGCTGCGGGTGCTCCCTTTTCCGACGCTGCTGTTTCCTTTAAGATGTGCTGTGAGTAGGGGGGACCGTCTCCAGGAGGTGAGAGGAGGTAGGATGGGACTTAAGGCTGGCTTGTCAAAGGAGGCTTCCAGAATGGATGGAATCCAGGCTGGTTCTCGAAGGCCGACTGGGTGGGGAGGAGATGGGAGCTCGGGGCTATTTGCCCGCAGACACTCCCACAGCAGGTGGGGTGCGTTCCAGACGGGAAGCGACAGCCTGGGGTCCCCAGGTACACTGAGCAGAGGAGTGAATGGGGGGTGAGGTGGGGAGGGAACCAGGCCTGGCCTCCTTTCGTTTTGTTTGGTCATTAAATTACATGTCAGTTTGTTGGTGGAAAGGAGGGAGGGTTCTCAGAACTTCTCAAGGTGGGGTGACCAGCTGGCTGGCTGATGTTGAATTGTCATCCAGGAAATCTGGGGGGAGGGTCCTTTGTCCTAGACCACCTTTGGGCTCAGCCAGTGCTCATTCAGGGAGCCCAAGTCTCCCGACCCCTCACCAGTGATGACCACTGCTGTCCTTACCTTCCCGTTTCCCCAGGTCCTGTTCGTTCCACATGTGTCCCACACGGGTCCTTCACACTGTGGCGTCCGCGTCACTGGAAGACCCAGCTCAGTAAGATGACCAGTCTTTCTGGTCGTTGCCTCTGCAGTCTGCTAGTGGTTGACTCCAAAGGAATATTGTACGCTTTGTCAGGCGAGGTTGGAACTTCTGATACTCAGAATGGTGCAGGGTGGTCATTTCGTGTTCTGCCAGTGATGTGTCCAGAGCCTCCTTGTCACAGTCGCTAGTGTGGGGTTCAGTCATGCTGTGGTTAGGGTGAAGACATGGGCCCTTCTGGTCTTTTTTTTTTTTTTAAGATTTATTTTAGAGAGAAAGAGCGAGCATGGGCATTGGGGGGCGGAGCAGAGGGCAGATGGAAAGGGACGGGCCGAGTGCAGAGTCTGACACGGGGCTCGGCCCCCCGACCCTGAGAGCACATCCCCTGAGATCATGATCTGAGCCAAAACCAATAGTCAGACGCTCAAGGGACTAAGCCTCCGCGCCCCGCTCTTTGTGTGATTTCCTTGGGTGCGTGATTTGTCCTAAAACTGAAGTGAGGGGGATCAGCTAGAGCACTGCTTGTCTGACTATGTTAACAAACTTATTTGAAAGACTGACTTTTACGTATAAGTTGGGGCTCTGTTAGGCCGGAGGGAGGCCCCCCGGGGCCTGGCCTGCCTCGGGCTGTCTTGGGAGGGCAGAACTCTTGCTGCCAGAGATTCCGGCCTCTGTTTTTTAAGGGGAGCCAAACTTTTGGGTTCTGATGTGCTCCGTCCGGTCGAGAAACATCACTTGCTCTCAGCACTGTGCCGTGTGTCTGGCGGGCGGCTGCCTCTCCGGCGCAGGCCCCCTGTGCTCTCTGCTGTCTGGCTCTTGCTGACTTCTCTGCTCTCCCCGCCCTCTCCACCTGTTCTGTAGGTGACAAGGCTCTTGACGGCTATAGTAAAAAAAAATACGTCTGCAAGTTGCTCTTCATCTTTCTGCTGGGCCATGACATTGACTTTGGGCACATGGAGGCCGTGAACCTGCTGAGCTCCAACAGATACACGGAGAAGCAGATCGTGAGTGTCACTGAAGGGGCTCAGGGCTGGGGCGGGCTGGCGGCGACGACTCTTGAGGCGGCTCCAGAGCCTCCCTCTCCAGGAAGCCGCGTCCTGCCGATGGGAGGGACTCTTTCCCCCTGTGACACTCTTCTGAGGAGGTGGCCATTTCTTCTTTTTTTGGGAAATACTTACTTACTCTCCAGAGAGAGGGAGAACACGAGCAGGGGAGTGGCAGGCAGAGGGGGAAGCAGGCTCCCCGCTGAGCAGGGAGCCTAATGTGGGGCTCGATCCCAGGACCCTGAGATCCTGACCTGTGCTGAAGGCAGAGGCTTAACCAGTTGAGCCATCCAGGCGCCCCAAGGTGGCCGTTTCTTTTCTTGTTCCTTCCTTCCTTCCTTCCTTCCCTGCTTTCTTTTTTTCTTTTTAAAGATTTTACTTACTCATTTGACAGAGATCACAAGTAGGCAGAGAGGCAGGCAGAGAGAGAGAGGAGGAAGCAGACTCCCCGCTGAGCAGAGAGCCTGATGCGGGGCTCGATCCCAAGACCCTGAGATTATGACCTGAGCCGAAGGCAGAGGCTCAACCCACTGAGCCACCCAGGCGCCCCCTTTTTTTTTTTTGAGATTTTATTTGTTTATTTGACACAGAGAGAGATACAGAGATGGAACACAAGCAGGGCGAGTGGGAGAGGGAGAAGCAGGCTTCCCATGGAGCAGGGAGCCTGATCGTGGGGCTCAGTCCCAGGACCCTGGGATCATGACTCAAGCCAATGGCAGAAGCTTAACCCACTGAGCCATCCAGGCGCCCCTTTTCTTGCTCTTTTGTTACAGCCTCCCTGCATGTTACAGCCTCCCTGCAGTCTGGGTATTCGCTGTGGGCCTGCCCGTGCTGCACGAAGCCCGTGTTGGATGTGATGGGCGTCTTGGGCATGCCTTCCCCGCAGTGCCGGACTAATGCACGGCACAGACCCCTTCTCCTGGTTGCCTCTTTTTTTTTCTTTTATAAAGATTTTATTTATTTATTTGACAGACAGAGATCACAGTAGGCAGAGAGGCAGACAGAGAGAGAGGAGGAAGCAGGCTCCCTGCAGAGCAGAGAACCCGATGCGGGGCTTGATCCTAGGACCCTGGGATCATGACCTGAGCCGAAGGCAGAGGCTTTAACCCACTGAACCACCCAGGCGCCCCTCCTGGTGGCCTCTTGCACAACTTTCTGTTTCTGACAAGGACGCCACAGCTGCATGGGTTAAGAGCGAGCTGTAAATGGGGGCGCCTTTGCCTTGCTCCCGGCTTCTGGAGGCTTCCTAGATGGTGCCGGTACCTGGGTGCCTGAAGCTGTCTGTAGCCTTTTGGGATAATGATACTTTTATGTTTTCTGTCATGTTGCAAAATAACAGTTTTCTCTGTCTAAAAATTTAACTTACAGCAAGTAAAAAAACCCAAAAAACAAACAAAAACCTAGGTCCCCCAGGAATTTTGTAGTTTTGGTATTTACCCAGTAAGAATTCGGGTGTCTTCCATGGACCATGCAGTGCGCTGGGAGGCCCCTGGGGACATAGGGAACAGAAGCAGATGTGGGCCCTTCTCTGTCCTAGTGAGGAGATGGCGTCATCCAGCCCACAGATAGAGAATTAACAGCTGTGGCCAGTGCGCAGGGAAGGAGGCCCTCTGGGACCCAGTGAAGGGGGTGGGCAAGTAGGGAAGATCCCCTGGGGAGGGCATCCTGCTCGGGAGGAGGAATTAACTGGAATTAACTGGGGGATGGGGGCAGACAGAGCAGATAGCACCTGGCCAGGGCCACGTTCTGCGAATGTGGGGCAGCAGTGGCTCGAATGGAAGAGAGGACGTGGGTGTGTGGGGAGGGCCTTTCTCCCAAGACCAGCAGGAAGCTGCTCTGGAGTTCACCTGCGTGGTCAGGGATTGGATGAGTCTCAGGAAGGCCACTGTGTCCCCCTGCCTGGGAAGGGTGTAGGTGAGGGATGACACAGGGCTGGAGTCTGGTCAGTAGTGAGTGGAAGCTGAGGGCAAGAGGCCGCTGGAGAGCGGGTAAAGCTGCGGTCAGCAGGGTTTCTGGAGCTCACCACCCTTTCTGGAGAGCTTGTTTGGAGGTTCTCGCAGGGGAGCACAGCTACTCGTATACCCTTGACCGAAGAACGGTCCTCTCCGTTCCTCTGGGGAAGGCCGTCCTCTTCGACCGAGCGCTCAGCTTCGGGAGGGACGCACAGGGAGCGGTGAGGGAGGAAGGGGACACCCGCCTAGCCAGCCAGATCAGCCGAATCAACCCTGGCGATCAGTGGGGTGACAGATGTTGCAGCCAGATCGCCCTCACATCCTCACCGCCCTTCCTTAGGGCCTTCCGGTCAGGCTCCCTTGTTCAGGACAGCAGTGAGTCCAGCTTGCTCACACATGGCACCATGGCTAGGTGAGTGGGACGGGCGGCGGCGGGGGGACCAGGGGGACATCCGGCTGCGTGCCCCTTAGGTGTGTCCCGCAGGGCTGTCTTATGGCAAAGCTGGACACTGCTTCTTTCACGGAAATGCTGTTCTCGTCAGAGTGGCCTGACTCCTTGTGCAGGACACAGGCAGACTGGAGGCTTCAGGAGGCTTCCCGAAGGCTGGACATGTGTCCCGTGTTGGCTTCAGTGGTCACGAGCTTTTGTCCTCCTGTCTCTCTGGAACCCAGGGCTACCTCTTCATCTCTGTGCTGGTGAACTCCAACAGCGAGCTGATCCGGCTCATCAACAACGCCATCAAGAACGACCTGGCCAGTCGGAACCCCACCTTCATGGGTCTGGCCCTGCACTGCATTGCCAACGTGGGCAGCCGCGAGATGGCCGAGGCCTTCGCTGGGGAGATTCCAAAAATCCTCGTAGCTGGGTATGTCTCTCGTGTGAAGTAAGTGGAATATGTAATTACATAAAGAACGTATCAGAGGCGTTCGTCTGCCAGTTTTACCTGTGGGAGACCCGTGTGTCTCGGTGCTTGGGGCGTCCACGCATACCCTTGCCGCCCAGTAGCACGGTGGCTGTAAGGTACGTGGAAGAGAGCCTGCCAGGAAGGGCGGCGGAGGGAGGGACGGAGGGAGGGACGCAGTCGCCTCGTGGTGTGGCGCAGGGCCCCTTGCCCTTTCTCAGGAGCGTCACCAAGGAAGAGGTCAGGCGCCGGAATCCTGAGAATCCTCCACGCCCTTGAATTTGGGGAGAGGCGGCCCGCGGCTGAGCAGGCAGTTCTAGAGGACTTTGACACTGGGCTGGGCTGTCCGCTGCCGTGGGGCGTGGTGGAGGCGGGGCCCTACTTGGTGTCCTGGGACTCGGCGAGTTGGGCCACACCCTGGTGACACGTGTGCCTCTACCAGGGCCCCAGTCCCGGGCACTTAGTTCATCAGGACGTGGGGGACCAGCTCCTCTGGGGCGACCAGCAGTGAGCAGACTACGGCCGGTGTGCTGTGGGTGTGGGTTCTGGGGGTGCTGGTGCGCATCCCGTACTGCTCGGGATGCCCCGGTCCTAGGGTCGGCCGTGCCTCGGGCGAGCCCTGGCCTAGATGAGCAGCAGAAGGGCTGTGGCCTTACAGGCCCTGGAGGGGTGTGTGAGGCTGTGCCAGAGGCAGACAGGCCGGGCTGGATGCGAGGCCCTAGAGGACTGTGGATGGGGACGGCTCACAGATGGCGCGCCGGCGTCAGGGCGTGCACTGGGCTGCAGAGCTGAGGAACCAGGCGGGGGGGCCGAGGTGTTGCCGTTCCATGTCTGCCGATGGCGGCTGCAGAGCACAGCGGGCCCCCCGAGAGCAAAGTCACCGGGATGGAAGGGGCTGCGGGTCCGTCCCGAAGATGGCTGGGATGGGTGTGGGCTCAGGGCCTGATGGTGGCTCTTCCTCCTCCGTTAGGGCCTTCCCTCATCCTCTTTGCTCCTTCCGGCTGCTGCCTAGGCCCTTCCTTGTGCCTGGCGCACGCCAGCGAGCACGTCTGTGTACTGCCCGCCTCCGCCCTCAGAAGGAAAGCTCGCTGGGGGCTAAGGTTTTGTGCACTACGGCCGTTGATTTCTTTCCAGCATTTTGAACCGTGTCTGGAATATGGTACAGGCCTGATGGATGCCTCTTGGATGAACGGGGTGTAGAGCAGGTCATCTCTGGCAAGTAGTCAGGTGGTAATTGAAGAACCTTCTGAAATGAAGGACGGACCACATCTGCAGATCGAAAGGACGCAGCGGGTGTGCAGCGCGGCCCAGCCTGGACCCGCAAAAGCGGATGGGCCAGAGGAGAGGCCCCTGCAAGGGGACAGCTGAGCTGTGTCTCCAGCTTGTGAGGCCTAGGGGCCCAGGTGGGGCCATGCCCCGCTGAAGTGCCTGTCAGCCAGGTCACAGAGTCAAGTCACTGTGTCAGAGTTGGGGTGGTAGGGCGCGGTTGGCACTCGGGTCCTGGGCCCTGGGTCCCAGACAGCCCTGAAACGAAGCAGGCCGCCTGGGCTCCGCAGGGTCACTGGATGTCGGCCTTCCCTCTCCCTGAAGGTTCTTCCCGTGCAGGCCCTGGAGCAGCGTGCAGCGGCGGGGCGGGGAGGCGGTCCGGAGCGCGGAAGCAGCTGTCTGGCTAGTGGAGCCTGCGCGGTTGGGCCTCGAGGCCTGCGGGGCCAGAGAGGGGCAGGGCCTGTTGCTCCCGGGGCTTTTAGTATCTGACGGCGCTGTGGGGCCAGAGAGGGGCAGGGCCTCTTTTAGTATCTGACGGGGGCGTTTGACAGGGGGGATTTCTCTTTGGAGTGGAATGGGGAGCGGCTTGGGGATTCTCACCTTGGTTCGGACTCATTTAGGAACGAGAAAGCTACCACGGAGGCCGATGGTAAGGCCGACCCCCAAACCCTTCTCTGCCCTACGCGTGGGAGCGCCTCCGCCGCTTGGCCCGGGGCTCTGAGAACGCGACTTGTTCTCTCTCCTGCCGCCTGCGCGGATGCTCCTAGGTGGGCCCGTGGCTTCCTGGCGGCTCGCAGAGTTCGGCTGGGCGTGGCGGGCAGGAGGGATAAACGGGCATTGGGAGCATTGTGTGCCCTCAGCGAACATTGAAACCTGAACAGGAAACCCTCCAAACGCCCCTCTCCTGGGGTGTGTGCCCCTCTGACCTGGCTTCTCGGTGTTATCGGCGCGCCCGGGACGCTGGCCGCCCCGGCGCAGGAGGCTCCTCCTCCCGGTCAGCCGCGCTTAACCGCCGGGGGCTTTGTGGCGGCCACGCTCCGACGCTGTCTGTTTCGACTGGGTGTTATTAAGTGATTGTACGCCAAAGTTCTCTGTAACCCAGACAACGAGGAACATAGTTGAGTCTGCTCCGTCTTGCACAGCCAAGGTCCTGTGCGGCAGTTGGGAAAAACGCCAGCACGGACACTTCTGGAGAAGAGAGCTTCCCGGCAGGGCTCTGCTGAGGGTCGTGGTGGGGTCCGCGGCAAGTCTTCGGAGCAGACGGCCGCCTGTCGCTGTTGGGGCCTGGTCCACACCGAGACCTCTCGCAGGAGGGGGCGTGCACTGGAGCCCACGGACAGGGTGGAGCCTCCTGGTCCCCAGGTTCCTCTGGGCTCTCCTCTGGGAGACTCGGGGCCACGCTCGGCTGGCTGGGGCCACGTGGGGTACCGGCTGTCTTCTCGAGCGACGCTGGGGTCTGTCTTTCAGAGACGCCGTGGACAGCGTGAAGCAGAGTGCCGCCCTGTGCTTGCTGCGCTTGTACCGAGCGTCTCCTGGTCTCGTCCCCATGGGAGACTGGACGTCCCGAGTGGTGCACCTTCTCAACGACCAGCATTTGGTAAATGCATTTGGACTCGTGTCCCCCCACGCCCCGCCGAGGAGCCGTTTCTGGAATCACCATTGTGAAAGCAGCTCCGTGTGGCTTCTCGTGATGCTGGGGGGAGACTTCCACAGCGCAGCCCCTGAGTGTGTGAACACTTGGGGGCCTCTGTGGCTGGGGGAGGAGCTCCCCCCTTCCCGGGGACGGGATAATGCAGATGTGGCCTCTGGCTCACTGCAGAACTCGTCATTGGAAGGCCTCCTGCATGCTGCGGCTGTGCAGGTGAACAAGACGGAGACCAGTGTCTTCTGGAAATGCCCTCTCCCGCGAGGGCACAGCAAGTGCGTGCTTCTCCCCCTGGGGTGTTGAGGAGGGTGTCCCGTGACCTGACCGATGCTCCGGCATGGCCACCGCACAGGCCAGGCCTGGGTGTCTTCCCTGTGTCGTAGGGAACGACAGGGAGGTGCAGGGCGACTTGGTGATAGTGGTTAGGCATGGGTCACGGGTGCTGTCCACACCCGAAGGGGCGCACAGGGACGTGACCTCAGCACACAGAGTCAAGCAGGAGCAGACATTGGGCACGGTGGCTTTGCGTGGCATGAATGAGAGAGTTGAAATTCAACGCAGATTTTTCTTGAGTCGATCGGTGTGAGTATGTTAGCTGGTTTCTGGTATTTCTCAGGAGGAATCTACCTTAAAAATGAAATTAAAAATCGGGTGCTTTTAGCCGGTTGAGCATCCAGCTCTTGATTTCGGCTCAGCTCGTGATCCCAGGGTTGTGGAGTCAAGCCTTGCAGCGGGCTTCGTGCTCAGTGGGGCCTGCTGGAGATTCTCTCTCTCCCTCTGCTCCTCATTCCGTCTCCCTCTCCAAAAGAACACTTAACTAAAAATAAACAGTCACGGCATTCAGCTTCAGAGGAGGGAGCTCGTGGCCGTGTCGGGACACTTGCTGTGGGCTGGCAGCTGTCATGGCCCACGCGTCCTGGGGTGTTTGTGTCCAGGCGGGGCAGCCCTTCCTCAGCCCTGTTGTAGGGCGAGGGGACGCACCTGGGAGGCAGTGCGGGGAGTGCTCTCCGGGTTGCGTGGGTCCCTCTCAGTCCGCTCAGGTTCCGAGTCCACCAGTGGAATCTTGAAGCCGCGCAGGAGGCTGTGAGGCTCGAGGCCACAGGTCGCCCGCCGGGCAGCCCCGGGAGGTGGGGGGCGCTCTCCAGTTTCGCGCCTGTGGGAACGGGGGCTCAGAGGGCTGCAGTGGCTTCCTGCAGATCTGGACTTGGGCCAGGAGGTGCCGAAGGCTCAGAGCTGGGGCAGCTTAGGGGGCCTGTGCCACACGGCCGACAGGTGTTCAGGTGGATCATCGCTGCTCAGAGCCGTGGCCGCGAGGGGCCTCTCCTCTGACACGGCACGATTCGGTCGCCGCAGCTGTGTGGTTCGCCCGCACAGTGTGACGTGCACGACCGGGTCTCACCAGCCACGCTGCCCGGCACATGCTCGCTGCGGGCCGCCAGGGCCCGGCTCGGAGAGGAGAGGGAAGAGGCGCTGGTCCACTGGCCCGCAGGAAGGCCCAGCCCATCACCCTGTCTTTTTCCATCTCTCTTCTCGTCCCGTGTTCTCTGTTCTCTTGGTGGCTGCCCTTTATGTGCTTGTGGCTTCTCTGTCCTATACCTCTTGGCTTTGTCTCTAAAGAGTGCCCCAAATTTGGCTTTCTTTGTCTCCGGCCCAGGAGTGTCAGCTGGCCATGCCGCCAGGGGCAGGCAGGCCCCCGTGTGCCCTGTGTTCTGAGAGCAGAGCAGGAGCCCGGGGGTCTGCTGTGGCCAGAAGGGCGGCACTGAGGGCCGTGTGGGCTCCCCCTGGTCTTCTCACACTGCCCTTCCCACAAAGACTCCAGGGCCAGCAGAGGATGGGAGAAGCTGAGCTCGAGCCAGCGAGTCCCAGCTGACACTTGTCCGAATACGAAGGCTTGTTCTGTCCTCCTGGTGGGCCAGGCGGAGCCGCAGACGCTTAGGGGCTGTGCTGCATGACTCTTCCCTGGGTGGGACTGCGTGTCTACACACGCTGAGTTCGTTAGAGCTCTCCTGCGAGCGAGACTGGTTGGTTGTTGCTTGCCAGGCATGGACATTGAGGCCCGTTCTGTGTCTTTGATGCTGCTTTCAGGTTGTCCTTAGAAAGCTGAAGGAGCGCTCAGCTATGGCCAGGGGCTCCCTCCCATTGCGCCTTTGCAGCTGCAGAAGCTGCCGGCCTTCTCCCACCCGCTCGGGAGCCTGGTGGAGGAGGGCCAGGGGGCCCAACAGTGACTGTGTGCTTTCGTGAGCTGTATTTGCATTTTCATTGCATTCCATTTTTTTTTTTTTTTTAGAGACTTTATGTATTTGGCAGAGATCACAAGCAGGCAGAGAGGCAGACAGAGACAGAGAGGGAAGCAGGCTCCCTGCTGAGCAGAGAGCCCCATGTGGGGCTCGATCCCAGGACCCTGGGATCATGACCTGAGCCCAAGGCAGAGGCTTAACCCACTGAGCCCCCCAGGCGCCCCCGCATTCCTTTGTTTTATCTATTTCGTGTTTATGAGAGAACTTCTTTACTTCGGCAGTGTCTTCCTTCAAGACACAGGAATTGGTGGGAGTGACTTCTTGTTGTCCTGGGACAAGAGCAGGTGTCCCCGTGCTGCCTGGGGTTTGCTGTGCACTGAGGCCGGGTACCGCGTGAGGGGCGCTCTACAGGGAAGGGGCCTCGCTGGGCCTGGGCTGCCGCAGGGAGCAGCGGGCAGATCTGTTCAGGAAGGGCAGGGATAGGCACTCCCAGCTACTGTTTTCCGTGGTCACACTTCTGGGTTGGAAAGATCCAAGTGAGTCCAAGGGTAATGTCTCCCTTTCTGGTCCATACAGAACCGTTTTTTTTTTTTTTTCCCTTTTATTTATTTATTTATTTATTAAAAGATTTTATTTATTTGACAGAGAGAGATCCCAAGTAGACAGAGAGGCAGGCAGAGAGAGAGAGAGGGAAGCAGGCTCGCCGCTGAGCAGAGAGCCCGATGCGGGACTTGATCCCAGGACCCTGAGATCATGACCCGAGCTGAAGGCAGTGGCTTAACCCACTGAGCCACCCAGGCGCCCTTTTTTTTTCTTGTAAAGATTTTATTTTTAAGTCGCGTCTGTACCCAGCATGGGGTGCAAACTCACAACTCAGAGATCGAGAGTTGCGTGCTCTCGTGCCCCTATGCGGAGTGATTTAAGTGCGGGGCAGCAGTGAGTGCAGCTGACCCCAGACCCAGAGGAGGGCGGCAGGGCAGGTAGAGACTCGGCTGGCTGCTGCGGCGCTCAGCAGGCCTCCACTGAGGCAGGGAGCTGGGTCGCCGGCCTTGCCCGATGCCCAGGTTCTCGGAGAGAAGCTCCAGAAGGAAAATGACAGACGTGTGCTGTCTCAGACAGGATGGGCCAGTCAGAGCAGTTTTGCATCTGGCCCAGGGGCTCTGGGTTGTTGCTCTCGGTTTAAGTTTTACCTGGAAAAGGAGTTTACTGTTGGAAGCCAGCCGCAGGCACGTCGGCTCTGGTCACAGTGTGTACTTGTGTGTTTGCTCCAGGGCGTGGTGACCGCCGCCACCAGCCTCATCACCACCTTGGCGCAGAAGAACCCTGAGGAGTTCAAGACGTCTGTCTCTCTGGCCGTCTCCAGGTTAAGCAGGGTAAGTCTGTTGACGGGGAGCGGGTCTGAGAATACGCGTTCGTCTTAGTTTTTGTATTTAATTAAGATGTTAGCTTACTGTTTAGAACACAAGATACTGGACTCAGTTTGTAAATCCAGGGTGAGAACTTGTCTCGGTTCGGAATTTGTTGGGTTTTCTTTCCACCTTTTTGCTTCTTGAGAAACGTCCTGTCCCTACGGGAAAGTGCGCGGAGCGAAGCGGCGCAGCCCATGGTTGTGTTGCCCGAGTGCCGCTCGGCCCCTGTGCTGGCTGCAGAATGCGGGTGCCGGTGGCGCCCCCCCACCGCAGGGAGCCCTGTCCTCATTCGCGTGGCCTCCCTCTTCACTTTCCTTTGCTGCCCGAGCACGTGTCCTTCACTCGGACATCTGGCTCGGACGGTGTCCCGCGTCGTGCACAGGGACCCCGCAGCAGCCCGTGTGCTTCGTGTGTGACTTGTAGGGCTCAGTGCCGGGGGCTTGGTGGGCTTGTGCTGCGTGCCGTCCCTTCGTGGCGATGCTGGGGAACGTTTACACGAGTACCGCACAGCCGACTGACCCGTCACCTTGTCTGACCCTGAGGCGACGGTGAGCGGTCTGCTGTGATCAGCTTGGCTGTCTCTTGGCTCTTGTGTGCTGACGGCTGCGAGACACGTCCCTGGAGGCGGCGTCGCTGGGTCGTGGGGCGGCCGCGCTTCTCCTCGAGGGGACAGCGTAGAGCAGCTGTACCGATTGGCCTCCCTGCCCACTGTGTGCCCTTCCCGCCGCTCTGTATCTCGGCCTTGTGCGCCTCGGCCGTCCGGGGGCGAGGGGGCGTCTCCTTGTCATGTAAGTCTGCATTTTTGTCATTACCCTCCAGGTAGAGCAGCTTGGGTGCTCTTTTTTTTTTTTTTTTAAGATTTTATTCATTGACAGAGATGCAGTGAGAGCGAGCGCACATGCAGTAGCAGAGGGAGAGGGAAGCAGGCCCCCCGCTGAGCAGGGAGCCTGATGCGGGGCTCGATCCCAGGACCCCGGGATCGTGACCTGAGCCGAAGGCAGACGCTTAACCCGCCGAGCCACCCAGGAGCCCCTTCTTGCCTTTTTGAATGTCTTTTGTGAAGTGCCTGTTCAGTCTTTTGCTCATTTGTCTGCAGTCGCTTTTTTGTTGTTCTGTAGAAGAAATTCCTTATCTGTTTCAGGGATGAGCGTTTCGTTGGTTACGTGAGGTTGAACCAAACCGGCCATACGTAACGTTACTGGTCTGCAGAAATGCCGTCTTCGTGTGCTTCAGTCTGCTCCGTGTTTAAATAATCTTGTCCTCCTCTACAGCTTGCCCCTTCACCGTCTTGGTGAGGTCTCCTGTGGTCACAGCCCTGGCTTCCTGTGCTAGCCCTCTCCTCTGCGGCTAGTGCTTCTGCTGCCCCGCCTGTGGAGTCTCCCCTGTCCTGTGGCTCACGTTTAGGTTGACAGGCTGCCTTGGGACGGGTTTCTGTGTATACCAGATGTCCCAGTGCTTCTGCTAAAGCCCCCGCCTCCCTCCTGTCTCTGCAACAGGGCCCCCTGGGCCACGAGTCTGTGCGCTGTGTCTCTGCCCCTCCCCCGCTGTCCCTGTTCATCTTGCACAGCAGCATGCTGTCCTCGTTACTGGAACTTGACGTCCAGTGGGACACACCCTCCTGCCTTGCTCCCCACCCCCCAAATCCTGCTGGGACTGGAGGGGGTCAGTTTTGAGAGAAGTAAAATCTTTATGGTATTGAGTCTTTGAATCCATGAGCATGGTATCCCTCTCCGCCGATCTGGAGAGTCACTTTAATTTTTCTCACTTGTGTTTTGTAGCTTTTTGAGTAGCAGTTCCTTTATCTGTTGTTAGGGTTATCTCTGTACAGCTTACTTGATTTACTTTTATTTTTAAAAAATATTTTATTTATTTATTTGACAGAGACAGCGAGAGAGGGAACATAGCAGGGGGAGTGGGAGAGGGAGAAGCAAGCTTCCCGCTGAGCAGAGAGCCCGATGTGGGGCTTGAGCCCAGAACCCTGAGATCCTGACCTGAGCTGAAGGCAGATGCTTAATGACTAAGCCACCCAGGTGCCCCTATACAGTTTATTTTAAAAATGCTATTCCTAATAATATCTTTTTTTATAAGATCTTATTTATTTGGGGTGCCTGGGTGGCTCAGTGAGTTAAGCCTCTGCCTTTGGCTCAGGTCATGATCTCAGGGTCCTGGGATCGAGCCCTGCATTGGGCTCTCTCTCATCTGCTTGCCCCCTCTCCCTCTGCCTGCTCTCTGTCTACTTGTGATCTCTGTCAAATAAATACATAAAATCTTAAAAAAAAAGATTTTATTTATTTGAGAGAGAGCAAGCAAGCATGAGTTGGGGGAGGGGTTAGAGAGAGATGGAGAAAGCAGGCTCCCCACTGAGCAGGGAGCCTGACATGGGGCTCGATTCCAGGACCCCAAGATCAGGACCTGAACTGAAGGCAGATGCTTAACCTACTGAGCCGCCCAGGCGCCTGAGTGATGTCTTAAATGTGCTTTGTAACCACTGTGTGTTGGTTTGTGCCAGTGATTCTTGTACTTGATCTTGGAGTTGGCAATTCTGTCACACTCAGTAATCCTACTTATTTTTTTTAAAAGATTTTATTTGTCAGAGAGAGAGAGCACACACAAGCAGGGGGAATGGCAGGGAGAGGGAGGAGCAAGTTCCCGCTGAGCATGGAGGAGCCCCATGAGGGACTCGATCCCCGGATCCCCGGGATCATGACCTGATCTGAAGGCAGGTGCTTCACTGACGGAGCCCTCCGACGCCCCCTTACTTACTAGTCTTAGTGATTCATTCGTAGATGGCGTCAGGTCTGTGGACAATGCGTTCTCCGTCCCAGCCTGTACTCATCTGTGTTTCCTGCTGTCCACCTGCCGCTGGGCTCTCCATGCGGTGTGCACCATGAGAGAGGGTTTTCTTCTCATCTCAGAGCGGAGTGTCCGGTGTTTCACCGTGACGAGTTGGGTTTGCTGATTTTGTTGCCGTTGGCTTGCTTTGCCCCAGGAAGGAAATTCCTTTCTGTTTCTTGGCTAACACTTCTGCCATGAAACTGGTGAAGCCATTTGAAGGTAGGGTTTCTTTGTGGAACAGTTTCTTCTTTTGGATTCAACTTATTTGATAAGGTATGGGCTTTTGTTTTCTGTCCTTTCATCAGTTTTGGCTAAGTTGATTTTCCGACGTTTGCAGGTTTGTCTGGATGATCAGCGTGCGGTGATCAGGGTCTCTGCGTGCGGGCGCGGCGGTGGCCGTGGTGCTGCCCCTGCTCCGTCTCGCTGTGCGGCGTTTGCCTTTTCACTTCCCAGATGAGCCTGTCAAGCGTGATGCCTTCTGACTTGGTGGCTCTTTCTGCTGTGTTTCTTCTCCCTGGCAGCCTTCTGTTCCCACCCTTGTTTTACTTCCTTTACTTTCTTAGGGTAATTTGCTAGTTCCTTAGTACATTTTTGGGGTGAATTCTTCGTTGCTTTTATTTTTGTATTTGGCTCACGTGTGTGCGTGTTTAAGTCGGACGCTTCTGAGCGTGGCTTCAGCGGCAGGTAGCGGCCTGCTCTGGCTCCTTCTGTCCTGTGGAGCTGAGTGCTCCCTGGCTTCCTGCTCTGTGTGCCCGTAGGTTCTAAAACCCTAACCCTAACCCTAACCCTGTCCGTGCCTTCCCCAGCGCGGAGCTCACCTTCCTTCCCAGGCCACGTCCTGGGCCTGGGCTGCAGCCTTGCAGCTGAGGGCGGGGGTCATGGTGAGACCTTCCCGAACATGCTTCTTACATATGACCTCAAGTGTCCCAGCTGGGAGCTTACAGGGTGGTGCTCCTCTGACCTCCCTGATGCGGGGAGTGAGGAAGGTGTGTCAGTGGAAACGAACCGTCCTCGGGGCAGTTGGGTCTGCAGGAGGAGGAGGGAGGGTCTGCCCTGCCGAGGACTCTGGCAGCCAGGGAGAGGGACCCACGAGTGAAGGAAGCTTGCTCTCCGGCCCCCGTGAGCTCTCGGCAGGGCTGCTGGAGGGCTGTACCGGGGGTGGTGGTGGGGGGGGGGGGGATGGGCTGGTCCAGAGCACCGGCTCTGCCCAGAGAGGACCGGAGTCTTCCCTCTTGTGTCTCATCTGCGACCTGGTCCACGAAGGAGAGTTTGGGTTCCCAGTGCGGGTGCGGTTGGGTTCCGGAGCAGTTCCAGGTCCGTGGCGCGGGCCGGTTTGTGCGTGGGGGGTGGGGTGGCCGTCGCAGAGCAGAAGCGTGTGGGGCCGCCCCCGATCGATGACGATGGTGGCTGGCTGCTCGCCCTGTGCGCGCAGTGTCACTGTGCCCCCTGACCTCGGGGACAGAGAGCAGTGTGTTAAATACCCTCCACTCATCGGACAGAGCCATTTCTCAGGCCGTGTGTGATCCGAGGACCCCGCGGAGGGCCTCTCTCGGTGACACCTGCCCGCCCCCGGGGTGTCTTACAGATCGTGACGTCCGCGTCCACAGACCTGCAGGATTATACGTACTACTTTGTCCCGGCGCCCTGGCTGTCCGTGAAGCTCCTTCGGCTGCTACAGTGCTACCCGCCGCCAGGTAACCGGCACGCGGCCACGGCCTCTCGGCTGCTTCGGGGCTGGGCTCCGTGGCTTCTGTCTGCTGCCTTTGTGAGTCCTTTCCTGGCGCTGGCCCTTGTTCTGGGGCCCCTTTGTGGGCCCTTTGTGGGCCCCTTTGTGATGCTGCTGCACGTCTCGGTCCCGGGGGGCAGCTGGTAGAGAACTCACGACTTTGTTACGGAGTGGGATTATCTCTGCTTTTTATATAGTGTCAGACCTGTGTGGGTTTTTGAAACAATGTTTTTCAGTAAAATTTGAAACTTGAAACACTTACACACTTTGTTATTTTAAGTTGTTAATAATCTGTATAACCTTAATGTACACAGTGAGGATATTCTTGTGATCTTTTTTACTACAAAATGTTATATTCGACTGGTACGGTAAATGGTAAATGTCTCGAAATAGAACTTCTTGATTGAAGAATGTAGACGAATTTTTTTTTTTAAGATTTTATTTATTTATTAGAATGAGAGATAGCTCATGAGCATCAGGCAGAGGGAGAAGCAGGCTCCCCGCTGAGCAGAGGCCCAATGAGGGACTCGATCCCAGGACCCTGAGATCATGACCTGAGCCGAAGGCAGAGGCTTAAGTGATGGAGCCCCCCCCAGGCGCCCTGTAGATGAACATTTTTATTGTTAACTTCTGAATTGCCCTTTGCAAACATTGCTTGTTGTTGTAGCCTTTACATTTTAAACTAAGTGGTTTCTGTATAAGATATAATTTTGTTAGTTTTAAGTGATTTTCTCTCAACTAAACATCTTTCATACACCAAAGTATGAGCGGCACAGCTGCGGCAGGGCCGTCCCTTGAGCTGGGGTGGCCTGGCCTCCCTGTGGACCCCACTTCTTGCTGCCTCACCCCTGCTACTGGCGGCTGTCCTGCGTCCTGGCTCTGACATTGTCTGTGGGTGTGGCTGCAGGTTCCTGGCCCCGGCGCCCCAGCCCTGGGTGGCTGCTCCTTGGGGTTCCTGCCGGCGCCGCCCGCTGCGCTTGCTCTGCTCTCTGGCGGCTGGGCTTGCGATGCCCCAGAGGTGCTGGACGTTCAGGGGTCATTTATGATGTTCTGATGTTTTACTGCTTTCTTACTCCTTTTTTGTCTTCTATTTCTCTTTTATGGTTTGATCAGAACTTTAAAATAGTTTCCTTCTCTTTTTTAATTGGTTTTGGTAACATTTTCTCTGTATTTTTTGGGAATGAAGGTGGAGAAAAAGATCTTTTGCCCCGTCTTTCATACTTTTATATTACGTGTTTTGTCTGTGTCTCTGAGATTTTATTTTCTCTCGATTTGTGTGCTCTGTAATGCAGCGAAAATGTCGGGCATCTTATTTGCTTTTAAACACACGCGGAGGGGCGCCTGGGTGGTTCAGTGGGTTGGGCTTCTGCCTTCAGCTCCAGTCATGATCTCAGGGTCCTGGGATCGAGTCCTGCATCTGCTCAGCGGGGAGCCTGCTTCCCTCTCTCTCTCTCTGTGCCTGCCTCTCTGTCTACGTGTGATCTCTCTCTCTCTGTCAAATAAATAAATAAAATATAAAAAAATCCCACAAAAACACATGGGGAGTTACCCTAGCTGCCAAAGCCTCTCATTTTAAGTAGCTCCACAGTTGGACCAGGAACTCCGGCCAGCCGTCTCCCCTCGCTGTGAGGCAGTGCTGCCGGAGGGAAGGTGCGGGGCCCGGCCTGACGGTGCTCTGTCTCGCCCAGAAGACCCTGCAGTGCGAGGTCGCCTGACCGAGTGCCTGGAGACGGTTCTGAACAAAGCTCAGGAACCGCCAAAGTCAAAAAAAGTGCAGCATTCCAACGCCAAGAACGCCGTGCTCTTCGAGGCGATCAGCCTGATCATTCACCACGATAGGTGGGTCAGGGTCCTTGTGCTCTCCTTTCCCTGGCCTTGACCCGTGGGGAGGACGCACCCCTCTTGAGCACGTGGGGGTGCTCTTTCTCGTTGATGTCAGGCCTGCTGCATGTCACTGAGTGCTCACCTCTTTCCCGACGTGGACGCATCGCCTCTGCCCTCCTCAGACAGGTGTGGGCTCCCCGTGTGGCCCTTTCTTTGTTCCCCTCCAGCACCTTGTACTCTCTCTGGCCTCCGAGCTTGTGCCCTGTTCGCTGTGGTCCTGCCTTTCCCTGAGGGCCTCTCCTGTTCCTCCTGGGCACTCCGGTCCTGCCCGGCTTCTCCCGTAACCTTACAGGAAGGATGAGTGTGGGTGGCTGGTAGCGTTCGTGTGACACAGAGCCGCACTCAGTGTTGGTCTGGGGCCCTTCTGGGAGTGGCGGGACAGCCGTGTGCGCCGGCGCAGCCCTGGGATGGCGGCCGCGCAGTGGTTTGCTTCCTTGCCTCGTCTCCTCAGCTGCTGGAGTCCTGTGGGCTGACTGTGGCCTTGCGAATGGTGTCTCGTTTTAGAGTTCGCGTTAGCATGATGGTGTGGCTGCTGGGCAGGGCTGTGCGAGGTGCCACCCGGGTCCCCACAGCTATGGAGGGCTGCACCCCGCCCCAGGGGGCGCTCAGGAGGTGTGGCGGACCCTTTCCCAGCCATCTTCCACTTCAGCACTTCTGGACAGATGTAGTTTCTAGGGACAGAAAGTCCTACTGAGAATCCTACATCGGCAGGGCTGGGAACGGTTGAAAACCGAAGCTTTGATTCTAGAGGAAGCCCTTTGGTCTCAGTTATTGAAGATACTTAGCGAGCGACAGTATCATGAGGGCGAGGTCGAGATTAAGTAGCCGCGCAGCTAGACTCCTTGGGAAGCGAGCGGTACTGGGGCCTTGCCGACTGCACGCCTCTGTGTCTGTGTGCGTGGCTCTCGGCAGTCTGCTTATGGGCAAGGCCTCTGTTCAGCCATTCGCCAGGGCTTGCTGCCTCTGGCTGAGATGAGCTCTCTGGCCCCTTGGCGAGAGCCTGAGCATTCCGTCTCTGAGCTTGGCACAGAGGCTTAGGGGACGCTCGGCTCGGGATGGTGCCGTTCTGTCACTAGTACTTAGGAGCTGGTGGAATTCTGCATGTGAGGTGGTAGCGAACAGAGCAGATGCAAAACTGGCCTCAGCCTTTAAGTTCAAGGCTTTCGTTGCGGGGGGCCCTAAGGTTTCCCTTCACAGCGTGCTGACCGTGAACACCACCTGCCGTGCTGACCTGCGGGTGGCCCTGTCTGTGGGGTGTGTGCTGAAGAACCCCTGCCCACCCGCTTCTGCTGTCCGTGCAGTGAGCCGAACCTGCTCGTGCGCGCCTGTAACCAGCTGGGCCAGTTCCTGCAGCACCGGGAGACCAACCTGCGCTACCTGGCGCTGGAGAGCATGTGCACGCTGGCCAGCTCCGAGTTCTCCCACGAGGCGGTCAAGACGCACATCGAGACGGTCATCAATGCTCTGAAGGCAAGTGTCCTGTCCCCCGGGGCCGGCATGCCGGGCCTTGTTCTCTCCCTGCCGGTGGGGTCAGCTTGGAGCATGCGGTACGGAGCATTCTGTTCCGCACAGAGCCGAGTCACGGTAGATGTTTGAATCAATGCAGACTGTTCTTTTTGAAAGAGAAAGAGAAAATATTTTGTCCTTGTCTCTGAGAAGACTCACCCTTTGCAAAAGAAAATTCACCTTTCTTAAGGAATTTAAGTTTCGGAGTTGGAAGAGCCAAGTTGAGGCTGCCTGCTCCCGTTACCTGCTGTTACTCTGCGGGCCGGCTGCCCTCGGGGGGACAGCACGGCGTCCCCAGCGTTACTGGTGCTGGCGAGGTGCACCAGAGAGCAAAAGGCAGGGGGGCCGCTGCAGAGCCCCTCGTTCTGCCCAGACTTAAGTCAGACTTAAGAACTGTCTGACTCTGTCCCTTTGTGTTTTCGCATGTTTGGGCTGTGTTTTGAGCAAGAGGCCACGCAAGGGCTGGCAGCGCAGCTCTTTGGTTCTGGAGGCTGCTGGCCCTGGTTTCACTGCCAGGAGTCAGAAAGACCTGCCCTCGCCTTTGCCTGTTGCTTGGTGCATCAGCCGTGCTTCCCAGCCTGTCCGTGCCGAGGAGCCGCTGGGGTCTCACTGCACTGGGGGGCTGGCGGAGCAGGTCTGGGGAGAGGCCCGAGAGCGGGACTGTGATGAGCTCCCTGGTGGTGCCGGTTGGCGGCCACGCAGTAGAGGGGCCTCTCAGCCGCCCCAGGGATGCGCCTTGATTCCAGCCAGTCCAGGGCTGCTGGGCCCACGTGTACGAGCGAGGCTGTCTGCGGGAGCGCAGTGTGTCGGGGTCCCTGGGTCTGGGTGCGCTGCAGGGAGAGCTGGCAGTGCACGCTGGGACGGAGGAGGGGCCTGGCCACCCTGCCCACGGTCGGCTTGAGCGGTTTTTCATGCTGTGCCTCACGCCCCCAGACGGAGCGGGACGTGAGTGTGCGACAGCGGGCCGTGGACCTCCTCTACGCCATGTGTGACCGCAGCAACGCGCAGCAGATCGTGGCTGAGATGCTGAGCTACCTGGAGACGGCCGACTACTCCATCCGAGAAGAGATTGTGAGTCCGACCGCGGCCGTGCCTCCAGCCGGGTCTGCCTCTCCCTAGCACGCGCGGCTCTGCTCTGACGCTGTCCTGAAATTTCCTCGGTTCTGGGGAGGGACGCCTTCACCTTAGCTTCCTGTCCGCGTTCTCAGCGGAGCCTTTCAGTCTTTCGGGAGTGACTTTAAACAACCTGTGCGAACAGGGACCCTCACAGTGAGATACTTTTGCAACTCAGGTGAGCACGAGCTCAGATTCCTGTGGGCCAAGGTCTGCAGGTTTGAGCCGTGGAGCTCCTGCTTGCGCGCGGGGCGCCTGCTCTCTGCTCCGTTGAGCACAGCCACCGGTTCCCGCCTGGCGGCCTTCGCTTCCGGCCGCCGGTTGTTGGCGAAGTGGCCGCACACACCGACACCTTGTCAGGGTCCCGCACATGCCGACCCCGGGAGAGGCTGACGGCGATGCAGAATTGGGGTGCTCCAGGTTCCAGGTAGCCCGTGGCCAGCATACGGGGGCCCGAGTGTGTGTTGTGATTCAGAGAGCTCAGTGGAGTCTGTGTGGAGAGGTCCTTGGCCACGCTTCTGGGTACGAGTGTCCCTGCGTGCAGTCGGACACTCAGGCTTCCAGCCCATCCCTTCGGGAATGGCTGTGGCCCCCGTGGCCAGGCTGGGGCAGCTGCTGGCTCTTGAGTGCTGAGTGGCATGCTTTGGTGAGGAGCAGGGCTGCCCTGGAGAGGAAGGTCAAGGAAGGCTCCTGGTGCTGAACGGATGCCCACCCAGGAAAGAGCGCTTGGTCACGGCAGGGGAGCCAGGAGGCGGGGAGGAAGATCCAAGAACAGACATGCAGGGGAGCGTGCGGTGGGTGGGGTCAGGTTTGGAGGGCGGTCAGGCAGCAGGGCTGAGGCTGGACGCCTGTGCAGGTGGCGCTCGCTCGCTGGCTCTGGGGACCGTAGTCGGGGACAGGCTCTCCTCGCAGCCGGGTGTGTTCTGAGCCGAGACAGTAAGGGCGTGTTCTTCCAGTTTTTAAGGTCTTGAATGTTAGCCGGCGCCGTGTTGGCTCTTACTCCCTTTCAAACGACGAGTGACGTTTCTCAGTCCGCTTTAGTCGAATGAGGAGTAGGACCGACCTCCGTTTGCAGGTCAGTGCTCTGTCCGTGCGCCTGCGCAGCTTGGCGTGTCTGAGGATGTGCCCTGGGGTTGTGCTGGCTGCTGGGCTTCCACACCTGGGTGTGCCGGCTGCCCTGCTCACGGGGGCCCCCGCCTTTGTGTGCAGCGGGATGACGGGTCCTAGGCAGGACAGTGGGCCTGCTTGTAGTGTGGCTGAGGACTGGTGGAGGCAGGGCTCAGGACCCCGGCGGGGGCCGGCAGGGGCAGTGAATATGCTGGCCTGTGTCGAGATGGTGGGGGCGGCCCTGAGTGCTCAGCATCAGGGGCGAGCTCTGGGCAGCGACACAGTGAGTTTTGGAGCAGTGTGCCGGGACCACTGTGGACCGCCGGGCGCCGGAGGGTGGGCAGAGCATGTGGCTGGTGCTTCGGGCTCTGGCAGGGGCTCTGGAACGCAGTCAGGAGGCTGACGGAGTGGGGGTGGGGTGGGCTGTGAGGACAGGCAGCGGCTTGAAGAGCGGCTGGTGCCGTTCAGGGGCCTTGGCGCCCCAAGAAGGTGACTGGGGGAGGGGGCGAGGTCTGCTTTTGGGCAGCTCGGTGCTGTTGCCCCGGGGCAGTGCGTGGGGCCCGTGGAGCCCTCTAGGACACATGGCGTGAGCGAGTAGGTGCGGCCTCCTACGAATAAGAGAGGGGACGGTGTTGGGAAAGACTGGCCAGAATAGGAGGAGACCCAGTGGGCCCTGGCGCTCCCGGGATGGGGCTGCTGGGAGGAGGCCCCACGCCAGGGTTGCCTGGGCTACAGCCGGACGGCAGTGCAGGGCATGGCTTGCTCTGCCCTCCTGCAGCCGGGACCCGACCCTGCTGTGCTTTCCTAGATCCTTCTCGACTAGGAAACTAGCCGTGACCCTCCTAGACCTTCCGAGTCTATTCCTGGAGGGTGGTCTGGCTTTCCCCAGTTAAGCCACCAGTCTTAACCTTCTGGGCTCCCCTGAGAACTCGGTGGAAGCTTCTTGCACACCCAAGCTTTGGCACGTGCGTAGGTCCTTCTGAAGCCCTGGAGTTGACGTGGGGCAGCACGCCGCGGGGCCCAGAGCACGAGCCCTGAGCAGCCGCCCCCTGCAGGTGCTGAAGGTGGCCATCTTGGCGGAGAAGTATGCCGTGGACTACACGTGGTATGTGGACACCATCCTGAACCTGATCCGGATTGCCGGTGACTATGTGAGCGAGGAGGTGTGGTACCGCGTCATTCAGATTGTCATCAACCGGGACGACGTGCAGGGCTATGCCGCCAAGACGGTGTTCGAGGTATGGCCCGCATGCCTTTCTCTGGGTAAAGCGTGGGGTTCCGGGGGGTGTCACGGGGCACCATGTGTCTCCTGCCGGCTGTTCTGGGAGGTCCCAGCTCGTGCTGTGGACGCCTCCTTTGCTGGAGCTCGTCTCTGGTGTGCTGGGCCTCCGTGGTGTGGTTCTCGGGGTCCGTTGACGAGGGGCGTGGGCCCCCAGGAGGATGGGGGTGCGCACCTGTTCCCCCCACCCCCGGCCGGCGCCCAAGTGGAGCACAGGCCCGTTCCAGCGCCTGTCTCTGCCTCGGGGACTCCCCTGCTGAGGACATAGCTGCAGAAACGGGAAGGGAAGGAAGGGTGCATTGGAAAGCCGGGACGGCCTCCTGGAAGCTCTGCCGGGAGCTTGCACCTGCGTTGGGAAGTGACCTGCGTCTTGTTCGTGTCACTGTCACTACCGCCGCCCTGCCAGCAGATGCGTCCCCGCCCGTTGACCTGGGCGGGCGGGGGCCGCCTGTGCGTCGGGCTCATTGGGCTCCTGGTCCTACAGGCTCTTCAGGCCCCGGCGTGCCATGAGAACCTGGTCAAAGTGGGGGGCTACATCCTGGGGGAGTTCGGAAACTTGATAGCCGGCGACCCAAGATCCAGGTGAGAGAGCCCCTGGGACTCGGGCGGGTACTGTGTGGTGGCGCCGGCCCCTGGGCCTCCCGCGGAGTGAAGGCTGGCGAGGGTCCTCACCTGCTCGTTGGCACAGCCAGAGCCGGAGCGCTTCCGCTGCGGGTGGCCGTTTCCGTCTCCTCTCGGGCTGTGCCGACGGGGTTTCTAGTTGACCGGAGGGGAGCTTTGCGCTTCGTCGGGAGCTGGAGGTGCCCGCCCGACCGCGCACTCTTCTGCATTACTGGGGTGGTTCTGGCTTAGTGTGGGTCCTTTTCCCAGAGCTGCTCCACGCCCGCCCTGAGGGTGAGAGGCATGGGTGCTGGGGGGTGCGTACGAGGCGTGGGAGATGAGGGTGACGCGCCCCCCACTCCGCTTGTGCTCGGTCTGCCCGCCGCAGTCCCCTGACCCAGTGCCCTGTGTGCCCCCTGCGACCCCCGACCCAGTGCCCCGTGTGTCCCCTGCGACCCCTGACCCAGTGCCCGTGTGCCCCCCGCAGCCCCTTGATCCAGTTCAACCTGCTTCACTCCAAGTTCCACCTGTGCAGCGTCCCCACCAGGGCGCTGCTCTTGTCCACCTACATCAAGTTCGTGAACCTCTTCCCGGAGGTGAAGTCCACCATCCAGGACGTGCTGCGCAGCGACAGCCAGCTGAAGAACGCGGACGTGGAGCTGCAGCAGCGGGCGGTGGAGTACCTGAGGCTCAGCACGGTCGCCAGCACCGACATCCTGGTAGGCCCTGGCGGCCCTGTGCCCCTGCCGCGCCGTCACGCGTCTCGGGCTTGGAAGCCACGGGGCTCGGAGCCGTGGCGACCCGGGACTTCTTTCTCCAGGCCACCGTCCTGGAGGAGATGCCGCCGTTTCCGGAGCGCGAGTCTTCCATCCTGGCCAAGCTCAAGAAGAAGAAGGGCCCGAACACAGTGACGGACCTGGAGGAGGCCAAGCGGGAGAGGAGCGCGGATGTCAACGGGGGCCCCGAGCCTGCCCCAGCCAGCGCCGTGGTGGGTGCCCTCCTACTGGGCGGGCTGGTCCCCGAGCGTCAGGACCGGCAGAGCACTGGCCTGTTCGAGAATTCTGTGTTCACAGGACCGGCAGAGCACTGGCCTGTTCGAGAATTCTGTGTTCAGTGTGACAGCGTGTGCCAAGAATGAGGCAGTGCGGCCAAGCGTAGGTCTTCACCTCTCTTTCGCTTGTGACCTCCAAAAGCTGTTTTGCCTCGGACACCTGTGCCCCGTCTTCTAGGACATCTTTCCAGATCGCTGTCTTCAGTGCAGAGTCCACTCCCGGTTCCTCTCTCCTGTCTTTGGCTCAGACGACACGGTTGCTTACTTCTGCGGGACTGCCCCGTGTAGGAGGCCTGTAGCCTGTTGCCTTCTCCTGTAGCAGACCGAACCCAGCTCATGCTGTTCTTAGAGGTTTTCAGCAGTGGCTTGGGTCAGAATCAGTTGCTTTTTTCTGTGTGACGTGGTGAGAACATTCACGTGTGAATGAAAACGCAGCTCTTGGTGTTTGTCAGGTGGGAGACGTAGTTAGGGAGTTGTATCTGCTTCTTGTCTTTTCCTGACCGGAGTATGCGTTTCCGTGAGAGCGTGCACACCAGCCCTGCCACGTAGCGGCCTCCTGGGCGCTGGGACCGGTTCCCCAGGACTGGGGGCTCTCTGCTTGGCCATCGCGGAGGGGGTCCCGAAGAGCTTTGTTTCCTGTCTGGGTTCTTGGTCCCTGACGTGAGTGATGCTACTAGTGGGGCAGGTGGCTTTTGTGAGGAGGAGCGTCAGAGAGGATGTGTGCCCCTGTAGACAGACCAGGGCCTTTGCTCGTCAGGAGCGTGCTTATGGCTGAGCCCTGCTTCTCCTTGGTGGGGTCTGCTCGTGTGGCCCCATCGACCGTGCGTCTGGCCCTCGAGCCGAGATCGCCCAGCCTGCCGTGAGCTCTGGATTCAGTCCTCCTTCTCCCCTGACTCGAGGTCCCTGCTGCGACAGGGGTCACTTGAGCCCTGACGCTCTCTCCCAGGAGGTGCCCTCCTTAGTCTGAACTTGCCGGTGTGTTCGCTCGTGACGCCTGCTCTGTGGTTTCTGGCAGCCGAATGTCGCGCGCTGGTTTCTCAGCGAAGGCTAGATCCACGCTTTTTCTCTGGGTGGTCGTCATCCCTCTGTCCCCGAGGAATTTAACAGGGTGGCTTCTCCAAGCTCTATGCCTCTGCGCCTGTCCCCTGGGCACAGAGCGGACCCGAGTCTTGAAGGCCTTGACTGGCTCCCCCCACCCCAGTACGCAGACGCTTGTTTGTGAGGAGGACCCGAAGGCCACCGTAGTGCCGGCTGCTGTTGGTAGCTGGCGTGGGGAGCGGCCCGACTCTGGAGGCCGTGGTCTGCGGGCGCGCGCGCGGACCACGTTCGTGCCCCACCAGATGGAGTCTGCCCATGGTGCTGGGTGGGAGGCTCCTCTGCCAGCGGCATCGTCCAGAGCCGGACACACGTGACGCAGCATGGGGCCGTCTCCCAGGAGCAGCAGGGCTGGCCTCTCCGTGCCTCGTGGCGCAGCCCGCACCCTCTGCTCCAGCAGCCCCAGCGCCAGCCGGTCGCGCAGACGTGAGCGCAGGAGGTGGGCTTTAACATCTGTTCTCACCGTGGTCAGTGGTGTCTCCTTATTTGGTTCTTGACTTTTCTGGAAGGGCATGTGTGTACCAGGTTGTGGGCCACACCTGGTTTGCCCGGCTGTGTCCAGGCTGTGGCACTTGGGAATCTGTTGGCTCCCTTTCTGATTCTGGATGGGAGCGGTGAGCCCCACTTTGAGAAGGCAGGTGGGGTAAGATTTTACAGGTTGTTGTTACGGTACGTTCTCAGGGATGGGGAGCGGTAGCCTCTCTTCCAGGTTCGCTCGGCAAGTGTTTTCTGTTCAGGCTGTGAGCTTTCTGCTCGACTGTGAGTGGTGCCCGGCAAGTGCTTGGTGAGTAGATGTTTGTGGTTGTGAGCTGAGAGCTGGCAGTGTTGTGGATAGCGTCACGTTCACGGGAGTGGTGATCTGTTCTCAGTGCTCAGGTGTCTGGGGATCTGATTAGAGACCCCTCCAAAGGGGACAGGAGAAGCAGGACAGGAAAGGGGGAAAGGTCCCTCTGGGCTGAAAGTCTCCTCTAGTCTTCCTTCCCACCTCGGAGGGGAGGCCCTGCCTCAGAATGGCATCGAGATGTCTGGATTTTACATGGAGAACGGTGTGTTTACCTGTGGTGTGGTGCTGGTCAGACCATCTAACTCGCGGCCACAGACAGGGCTGGAAGCATGTTCTCTTTGCAACAGGCTGCTCTCCGTGCGTCCACCTTCTGTGGGCCTGGGGCCTTGGCTCCCAGTTGCTCGTCTGTGCATGGTGAGCGCATGCGGCGAGCGTCTCTTGGTGGCACCGGGGCCATCGCTGGTGGATGTTTGGAGACTGCCTGGTGCTCCCGGGGCTTTCTGGCTCAGCGGAGCTTGGAGCCGACATGCAGTCTGTAGGCGTGTGGGATTCTTCCTGCTCTTTGGATTCCCGCTCTTGCTGCTGTCAGGGTGAGGAGAGGGGCCTTGTGCCGATGGGCGTCGGGCAGGCTCCCCGGGGACCGTCTCCCTGAGTCCTGGAAGGAGGAGGTGGCCGCGGAGAGGCAATGGGTCTCAGCACGCCGGCCTTTGAGCAGACCTGCCCCAGGGATCTGGGGCAGGAGCGGTTGCTCAGGGAGGTCCTCCCAACAGAACAGCCTTGCTTTCGTCTGTTGTAATTTTGGGGGGCATATTTGACTTAATTGGACAAAATATTTTCTTTTTTCTTTTTAAAAATGTTCAAATTGTTTTGAGAGATAGTGTGCCTTTGCGTGCTTGGTGGGGATTGGGGACAGGCAGAGGGAGAGAGGGAGTCTCAGTCAGGGTTCTTGCGCAGCACAGAGCCCGACGTGGGACTTGGTCTCACAGCCCTGAGCCAAGATGAAGAGTCAGACATTTAACTGACTGAGCCACCCAGGCGCCCCTGGACAAAAGATTTTCTTTAAGAAACATTTGGGGCGGGGCGCCTGGGTGGCTCAGTGGTTTAAGCCGCTGCCTTCGGCTCAGGTCATGATCTCAGGGTCCTGGGATCGAGTCCCGCATCGGGCTCTCTGCTTGGCAGGGAGCCTGCTTCCCTCTCACTCTCTCTGCCTGCCTCTCTGCCTACTTGTGATCTCTCTCTGTAGAATAAATAAATAAAATCTTAAAAAAAAAAAAAAAAAAAAAGAAACATTTGGGGCTCCTGCGTGGCCCAGTCAGTTAAATGTCTGACTTCGGCTCAGGTCATGATATCGGGATCCTTGGATTGATCCCGTGTCGGGCTCTCTGCTCAGCGGCGAGTCTGCTTCTCCCTCTCCAACCCACTTTGTGGTCCCACCCACCTTGCGCAAATAAATAAAACCTTAAAAATCAAACAAAAAACATTTGAATCAGGGAATCTGGGTGCTTCAGTTGGGTGAGCGTCTGACTCTTGGTTTTGGCTTGGGTCATGATCTCAGGGTCCTGGGATTGAGCTCCATGTTGGGCTCCGTCCTTGGCATGGAGTCTTTTTGGGACTCTCTATCCCTGTTCCTCTCTCTCTTTCAAATAAAGAAAGAAATCTTAAAGCGAACAAACATTTGAACCATTATTCAGGATCAGTGGTAAAGATCTTGCAGTAGGTGGCTGGGGGGGGGGGTACGTGCTGGGCAGGCGCTCGGCCCCCTCGGCTCACGGGGTAGTCGTGTTCCTGGAGGGGTCGGCGTGTGCTGACGCCCAGTAAACGCGAGTGTGGCGGTGTACGGTGGCGTCAGGACCTAGTCCGGGCATCCCGGACTGACTCGTGCCTTCACAGACGTGCCGTGGGGAGCTCAAAAGTCGTTCCAGAAGCGTCCTCAAGGCCAAGCGGCCCGCCCCGGGGGTGACGAGAGCCCGCTCGCCGCCCGGAGTGCGGGGCCAGATGTTCGCATCAGCTGGGGGATTGTGGGGTGCCGGTCCCCCGTGGGTTTGCTTTGTCTTCTGCTTAGGATCAGAAAGCAGTTAAAAAAAAGTGTGTCCTGTGGGTTTTTTAATCTGTCTTTTCCTCTGTGACTCAGTAGGACTTACACACGGGTAGACTGAGCGTGCGCTGGCCGCTTACGGACCCGGCTCACAGCTCGCTCCCCCTTTGGAAGGGGGACCCTGGCGCGTGAGGCCTCAGTTCTTTCTGGCCTCCTTTGTGGCAAAAGTGTTTTCAGAACTTTTTCCCCGTTCAGGTAATCTTCATGATAAAAGGTTGCTCTTTCTCTGGTTGTGTGAGATTGTGACTGACCCTCCAGCTGGGGGCTGCGGGCTTGACCCTGGGGTACAGTCCCCGCTCCCGTGCCGCACGCCGGCCCTGTGCAGCCTGGCAGGAGCCGTGGGCCTGGGGCGCAGGCGCTTGTGCCTGCTTGGCCTTGGCGTGCCTGAAGGTTCCCCACTGACCCTCTCCTTCCCTATTTTCCAGTCCACGCCTTCCCCGTCGGCAGACCTCTTGGGTCTGGGGGCCGCACCCCCTGCCCCCGCAGGCCCCCCCCCCTCCTCGGGCGGGCTGCTCGTGGACGTGTTCTCAGACTCACCCTCCGCGGCGGCGCCGCTGGCTCCCGGCTCCGAAGACAACTTCGCCAGGTAGTTGGTCTCTCGTGTCCTCAAGACTGGGACTCTCGGCCGCTGGCCCCTGCCCGGGGCCCACAGTCTGCACCTGCTGCTGGCAGCGGGCCTCGGTCCTTCCTGCCCGGAGCGTGCCGGCGGGTTTGCTCTGGAACTGGCCCCATGCTCGTGGAGCGTCGGTTCTCCCTGGAGAAAGGCGGTTCTGTTTCTCCAGAAGAGGAGCAGGCAGAGCTGCTCCCTGTCACCGGCCGCGCCGCTCTGAGCCCCGACGCCCGCCCGTCTGCATGCGTGCCTGGCGGGTGCCCAGCCTGCCCTTTGTGTTAACACGCACTCTTGAGCGTGCCCTCCTGCTTTCTCCCTGTCTGTCCGGGGCCCTGCCACCCTCCCCCGCCAGCCCCGTCTTCCCTGCTTCCCCTGCTGCCTCACTGGGACAGCCCGCCCCCACTGTGCACGGAGCCCTGCTTGCCATGGGCCCTCCACGTGGCGCTTTGTCCCCGTCTCCAGGACATGGACATCACAGTGCCCTTCGCAGCATGTTTTCTTTCCCGCTTTCTTTGCTGTATGGTTCTGTACCTTCCTTCTGTCTGCCCTCTGTCCCTTGTGTCTCTGCCGGTCTGCAGTCGGCCAGGAGGTGTGGGAGGGCCGGCCTGGGGGTGGGGTGGGCCGGCCAGATGGAGCGTCTCCACAGAGCGGCCCCTGTCCTTGGGTGTCCTGACGACAGCCGCAGGATTTGTGTGGTTTTGCGGTTTTCCTGTCTCTCGGTGTTTGTGCTGTGTGTGAATTCTTGCTTGCTGCTTGTTGAAGGTGGTGAGGACAGGTGGGTTTGGACGGGTGTGAATTACGGCCTGTGGCTTCTGGAAGTGCGGAGTTGGGAGATTGAAAAGCACCGCACACCGCAGGCTGCGAGGCCTGGGGACAGAGCCCGGCTCTACGCTGGACGTCCTATTCTGGGCAGTGGTCTGGGGCAGGGGCGTCCCCCAACATTCTTGGCCCTTGTGTGTGCAGGTGTACATGGTTCCCGGGCCACAGGCCTCCTCACAGGGGATGGGGGGTGGGATGCGTCGTGCTGCCTAGCGGCAGCTTGCCCACTCCCCAGTGTGGCATCTGACGCGGGGGATCCTGGCCACTGGGGCCTTGTTGCCACGCTGGTGGTCAGCCTTAGAGCCGCGGCCAGCGCCCTGTATCAGCTCCGGCCCAAGAGCGCGTGCAGGCCGCACCGTGTGCGTGTTGGAGTGTGGGTCGGCGTGTTTGTGGAGGACAGAGCTCCATCCTGTCCTGTCCTGTGTGGTCACATCCCAGGTCTCCCGTGGGCACCTTTTACTGGTGTTTCCGTAATACTTTCCTTAACTTTACTCTGAGTCCCACAGAGGTTTTTCCGGCCTTTTCGTTAGACTCTTTTTCAAAGCAGATCTTTATATTTCCATTGGGTGGCTCTGAGGGACTCACACTCTGTCCCTTCCCCCTAGGTTTGTCTGTAAAAATAATGGTGTGCTGTTTGAAAACCAGCTGCTTCAGATCGGACTGAAGTCTGAGTTCCGGCAGAATTTGGGTATGTGCTTTAATTACTCACCGGAAACCTTCACTTAGGAGCTATGCACAGAAAATATTCACAAGTCACGCATCCGATAAGGGCTTAGTTTCCAGAATATACAAAGAAGTCCTAAACTCAGCAACAGAAAAACCACCCGACTCAAAGATGAGCGGAGGACCAGAGCTGACACCTCTCTGAGAAGAGCCTGCCGACATCAGAGCTCCGGCGATGACCCGGTTCCCGCCGTCAGGTCGGCTGCCGTCTGCAGACAGCGGGCGCCCCGCGTGTGGGAGGACGTGCAGGCTGGAGCCCGCACCCCGCACGGTCGGCGGGAATGGAAGCCGGGCAGCCGCTGTGGAAAACGGCTGGCAGTTCCTCCAGAAATTGAGAGTGGAGTGACCGTGTGATCGGGCGATTCCTCTTCTAGTCATGTACCCAGAGAATCGAAAGCAGGGACGTGCGTGGACGCTCGCACACCCGTGTTCACAGCCGCTGACACACGGGAGCAGCCCCCGCGTCCACCGACGGACGCTCAGATACACGTGGTCCATCCACACGCCGGACTGTCCCTCGGTCCCACGGAGGGACACGCTGACACCTGCCACAGCTGGATGGAGCTGGGGGACGTGATGCGGAGTGAAACAGGCCAGGCACAGAGGGACAAATACTGCAGGATCCCACCCAGATGGGGTCCCTGGAGTCTCCAGATTCACAGGGACAGAGAGTGGATGGTGGGCGCCAGAGGAGGGACGGGGGTCAGAATCTTAGGGGGAGAGAGCGGACGGTGGGCGCTGGTGCTAGGGGAGGGATGGGCTCAATGTCTCGGAGGGACAGAGAGTGGACGGTGGGCGCTAGGGCCGGGGGAGGCATGGGGGTTGGTGACTCTGGGACGGAGAGTGGACAGTAGGCACCAGGGCTGGGAAAACACAGAGGTCGGGGTCTCATGGGGACAGAGTCTCCATTTAGGTAGATGGAAAGTTCTGGAGAACCTTGGTAAGGACGGCTGCACTACATTATGAACATACTTAGTGCCCTGGGCTGTGAGCCAGAGATGGTGAAGAGGATACATTTTATGTGTGTATTAGCCTGACTTTTAGAAAATGCTTTTGAGTCTCTCCCCAGAGCGCACCGTTGGGGTCCTGCTGGGGGCACCGGTGCACAGACGATAGCCTGCCTCCCTCTTGGGTGCCGCCTCTGAGCCGTTTGAGGGCTGAGCTTTCTGTGTAGGAACAAGTGCGCGTGGGGACAGAGGAGAGAAATAGCGCACCTGCCCTCCAGGGATGCATTAGGGACGCTTGGAGGGTCAGCCGAAGCCTCCTCCCAGGGACTCTGTGCTGAGAGAGGGCAGTGAGGCACCCCTCAGGGCCGGGGCTGCCGCCTGCGTTCTGGGGTGGGTGGGCTGTGCTGCCATTCGTCCTCGTGAAAGGGTTTGGAATGCACTTTCCATTCTGAGCAGAGGGAATAAAAATGTTCAGAAAGAAAGATTTCCTGATGCCATCAGGGTGTCCTTGACTCCAGCTCCTGAGCCGCTGTGGTGCTGGCCGGGCATCGCTGTGGAGGAGGCCGATCTGGCCAGGCCTCCCGGGAGGTGGCCGCCAGGGCCTGGGTCCCGTGTCCCCCATCTCAGGCAGGATGTTGTCGGCAGAAAGGCTGCTCCTTGGATGACAGCTGGAGCCCCCCAGCAGGGGGCGCCGTGACCCCGTGTCTGCCTGCGCCCCCAGGCCCCGTCCCGCCCTCTCGGAGCTCAGCCGGAACATGGGGCCTCTTGGGTTTTCACTGTTAACGTGCAGCGTGTGTATGAGACACTTTGTGTTTTCTCTTCTAGGTCGGATGTTTGTATTTTACGGAAATAAGACCTCCACGCAGTTCTTGAATTTCACTCCAACACTGATCTGTTCGGATGACCTTCAGACGAATATCCTTGGTCTCATGTCTTCTGTGCCCCCAGCAGACAGGCATTTGGGGCTTAGAGGACGGTTTTGGGGAATGTGTTTTTTTAAAATTTATCTAGAGAGAGAGAGAGAGAGAGCGAGACAGCGAGAGAGTGAATGGAAGCAGGGGGAGTGGGAGAGGGAGAAGCAGGCTCCCCGCGGCGCAGAGAGCCCGATGCGGGGCTCCCTCCTAGGAGCCTGGGATCGTGACTGAGCCACCAGGCGCCCCAGGGAACTTTGTTTGTTTTTATCAGAAGAGCTGGATGCTCCAGCTGCCGTGGTCTCGCCTCTAGAGGGAGCTTCTGGTGGGGGTGGGGAGCCGGGCGGTTGGAGGAGTTCGGAGGGACCGGCACGCAGGCCTCCAACGCCAAGCCCTCAGCTTCCTTGGACTCACTTGTTTTTCCTTGTTCTGTCCTTCTGTCACGTGATGTTCAAGGCTCTCTGAGCTCTGGTCTCCCCTGAGCCAGCAGCTGCTGAGAACACGTGCTTGGGTCACGCGCTCCGGCCGCGCTGTGCTTGTCCCCAGCTTGTCTTGTGCTGTGCTCTGCCCACACTGGAGCCTCGTCCCCAGTAAGTGCCAGGAACGTGGTTGGAGCGTGGCCAGCCGATGGCAGCTCTGGTATCCCCGTCTCTGTCCCCAGGGACGGGCTGCGCAACCAAGTGAGGCTTGGGAGTGGCGCCCCTGCGCCTGACAAGGGCGTTGCCTCTTCTACAGGAGGCGTGCGAAGCAGCCACCTGCTTGCCACAGGCCAGGCCCACTTTGGCTGTAAGGTAAATGTTGAACACGGATTGTTAAAGCACGTGTTTCTAATCGATCGTTAGAAATAACATGTATGCAGGATCAGCTGTACCAGAGGTTTCTTCCAAGATCCGGTGCATGAGCTCTGACTCCTACAGACCCCGTTCTAGAACATTCTGGGGCTCGCTCAGCTTGGGCACAGTTCCCCGGTGTTGACACAGCCTCCTTGACACCTACACATCTGAGCTTGCAGACCAAGCCCGTGGACCCGACCGTGGATGGCGGCGCCCAGGTGCAGCAGGTCGTGAACATAGAGTGTGTGTCTGACTTCACGGAGGCCCCGGTCCTCAACATCCAGTTCAGGTGAGCAGCTCATGGGGCTGTGGGCCGGGCGGCCAGCCTGCTCTGCTCTGGAGCTTGGGGCTGTGGGGTCGTGCCTGCACACAGCCATGTCCCTGGGAGTCCTCTTTCTTCCCTGAGCCCTTGCGTCCTTCCTTTGGAGGCTGTTGTGAGGGCTGAGGGGGTGACCTAAGTGAGTCGCGGCCCCCACCGTGCACGTTGCGGTGTTAGGTGGGTGCACAGTGTCTGGGAAACGAGGGAGAGGCGGTATGTGCAGGGTCCCGGGAGGCCCCTGCGGGCCAGCGCCGTGTTGCTCGGGTCCCGTGCTCTCCAGCTGAGCGACAGGAATGGGGGGGGGGCGGTGCCGCGCTGTGGGGCTGGGACCAGCCGGGTCGTGTGTGCCCCTGCGTGGCCGCTGCCCTGTGGGTCTGTTGTGGGGGTGGCACCCCAGGCCCTCCATCTGGGGGGTGCGTTGTTGCCTGGTGTCCCCTGGGTATACGTGCCGCTTGGTCATTATCTTTTTTAAGACTTAACTTATTTATTTTTTTTTTTTTAAAGATTTTATTTATTTGACAGACAGAGATCACAAGTAGGCAGAGAGACAGGCAGAGAGAGAGGGAAGCAGGCTCCCCGCTGAGCAGAGAGCCCGATGCGGGGCTCGATCCCAGGACCCTGGGACCATGACCTGAGCCGAAGGCAGAGGCCCAACCCTCTGAGCCACCCATGCGCCCCAAGACTTAACTTATTTTAGAGAGAGAAGGAGAGCAGGGGGAGGAGCAGAGAGAGAAGAGAGACTCTGAGGCAGATTACCCGCCAAGTGCAGACCCCACATGGGGGCTCCGTCCCGGGACCCATGTTCATGAGATCACAACCTGAGTGAAATCAAGAGTCAGACATGTAACCCACTGAGCCAACCAGGTGCCCTGCGTTTTGATTATTATTATTATTTTTTAAATATGTTTTCTGTCGCTCCTCGGTTCCTGGCTATCCTTTTCAGTGAGTAGGAGGGAGTGTGTGGGAACAGCCGGCTGCTGTGGGCGTTCGGAAGGTTCAGGTTTTGGAAGAGCGTATTTTCAAACATTAAAAACACAGAGAGTTGAAGACTGTGTACTTTATAGAATTTAGGGAACTTTCTGTTTTATTCTGTAGGCAAATCCTTTTCTTCATCTTTTTTGTGGAAAAAAGAAAAATCCATACGATTTAAGCCAACTTGGAGGTGTAGAGAACGGGCTGTGGGGGAACATGAGGTGTAGAAGCCCAAGCTCGGGCCGTCCCTGACCTGGTCTGATGGGCCCGGCGGGGCCTGCTCGGAGCCGCACCCCTGGCCGTGCACACACAGGCAGGTGCAGTGCTCGGCTCGTCGGTCCTCGTCCGTCAGTGACGCTGCACACGGGGATGGATTGGGCCTCTCTGTGGCTTCGTGCCACCCTTCCAGAACTCTCTGTTCCCCGCCCGCTGTCTCCCACAGTAGCAGGTATTCCCTGTGCCCCATTGATTTGCAAACTAGGAGTTCGGTTGTGTCGTTGAGGTTCAGAATTTTCAGCTGCTCACGTGCTCTGCTCACTATGTCTCTGTGTTGCTCGTAGGTATGGGGGAACCTTTCAGAATGTGTCTGTTAAGCTGCCTATCACACTCAACAAATTTTTCCAGCCCACAGAAATGGCTTCTCAGGATTTCTTCCAGCGCTGGAAGCAGCTGAGCAGGTGAGTGAGGGGCGCCAGGGCGGGGCAGGCCCGGGTCCTCCCGAGCTGACGCAGCTCGGCGTGGTGACCCTTGACTTTACCTCACAGTCCCCAACAGGAAGTGCAGAACATTTTCAAAGCAAAGCATCCAATGGACACAGAAATCACCAAAGCCAAGGTAGGGCCTGTTGATGGGCATTCCCAGGGTCGGGATGCTCGTCGGGGCTCTGGAGGGCGGCCGGTTGTGTTGCTGTCCCTCTGTGGCCGCGGTCGCGCTGCCCTATGCACCTGTCTCTCTGTGGTACAGATCATCGGGTTTGGTTCTGCGCTCCTTGAAGACGTTGATCCTAATCCTGCAAATTTCGTGGGGGCCGGCATCATACACACCAGAACCACCCAGATCGGATGCTTGCTGCGTTTGGAGCCGAATCTGCAAGCCCAGGTCGGACTTGTTGAGCAGACTGCTGTGCGCGGCCAAGCTGTGTTCTGGTTGTGCTGTGCTGTGGGGCCCGAGCAGAGTCCTCTGACGACTTCTGATCGATGTGTCCCCCTGGGTAGCCCCCCACTATGCTGCTGGTGCAGAGAACATTTCCATCACTCCAGAAAGTTCCCTGGGGTCCACTCTCCCTCCACCCGTCTCAACCTCCTGTAGAGACCACTGCCATGACCCCGCGCTCCAGCCCTCACCCGGGTGGCCCTGCATGTGCCCTGTTAGCTGACCTGGCCCTGCGGAGCTGCCCGGGGCCATGTGGACTGGAGCCGTGGTGCGGCCATCCATCTTCCCTTCACTTGGGAAGCGATCGGGATGGGAGTGCGGACCCCGGGGCTCCCAGCGTCTCTGCACGCATTCTGCGGTTGGTTGCTGTCACACTGCCCGTGTCTTGGTTGTGTGAGAGCGTGTTTGCTATGTCCCCGTGCAGCGCTGGCTGCCTGCGGGGGCGTGCTGAGCTGCGGGCGCTTGGGGGGTGCTGAGCTGCGGGCGCTGGAGGGCCGTGGGCCTCGAGCCCGTGAGTAGCTGCTGACCTGCACACCCTGTTGCAGATGTACCGGCTCACGCTGCGCACGAGTAAGGAGGCCGTCTCGCAGAGGCTCTGTGCGCTGCTGTCCGAGCAGTTTTGATCGACGAGGATGGAGGACCAGCTCCTGCGTGTCGCGCTTTCCTTCATCTCTGTCCTTTGTCTTCGTTGCTGTGCCGCGAATAAACGGGCCTGTCCCCAGGCGTCTCCCAGCCTCGTTTCTCCAAACCGGATCCCTTTCGGGTCGGGATGCGGTACCCTCTCAGAGCGAGAGGCCGAGCCTGCCCTGCAGTCGGGTCAGAAGAAGGGAGCATGGGCCCCGGGCTCAGTGTTCACAGAGGTGAGCGGCCTCTCCCGAGTAAAGGGAAGTGACAAGTCGGAATGAAAATGCAGGTTTTTTTGAAATGGTGTCGAAACGCTTCTGCCTCTTTGGTCATAGTTCATTTCCGATTCTCGGGGAGACGCAGCAGCAGCTTGTCCGTACTGGGGTGGGATCTTATTTGGGCCATTTGGCTGCTGTGCTGGGTGGTGCCGGGGCAGGAGGTATGTGACAAGGTCCATGGGCGTGTGCGGCCCTGCTGCTGTCTGCAGGGCCCTGGCTGTGGGAGCACGGTGCGCGTGGCTTGCTGCAGCGGCCATGCAGGGGCCTTGGGGGCAGGCTTTGAAACCCAGAAGCTGGAAACATTGGGTGTTTTTTCAGGACAACCCACAAGACCGTGTATGCTGACTGGGCGGGGTCTGTATCCCTTTCCCCGCACGGTGGTGGTCATGGGGTACCCACAACGCGTAGTGTCTGAGTGTTTGAGGCCCTGAGTTTATGGCCCGGCGGTGGGAGGGCTGCTGTTGGCTCGGAGGCCGCGTAGCTGGTCTCGCTCAGCTCTGGGCTTTGAGGAAATGTGCCGGGACCGTGGTTCCCTTGGACTAGTTCCTGGTTTTGATCAGAGGGTCAAGTGTGGGTGGCAAAGCAGGTCTGGAAGGTGAGTCGGTCTCTTTCCTGGGGCGCGTGGGCCCTTGTGTGGGTGGAGGAGGGGCTCGGTGTGTGGTCAGAGAGCACAGAGCCATGCCAAGGGGGAGCTGGAGCCCGGCCTCGGCTCCATGGGCCCGCCCAGGGTGTTCTCGGTCTTGGCTCCACGTGCCGGCCCCGTGAGCCGCCTGCCCGGGCGCCTGCCTGCAGCCTGAGGGGGCCAGGCTGGGAGCAAAACTGAGCCAGGGCCCGTGTTCTGGGATGGCCATGCCGTGTCGGTGGTGGGGGAAGCAGGCAGGTTTGTCCTGAACACGCATGTCTGTTCTCGGCACCTATGGGCCCAGGGAGAGCCAGGCTCTGTCATGGGCTCCCCTGGCCGAGCAGCAGGGATCGGACTCCTGAGAGGCATGCCCTGGGGGCCTTGCGGGGGGTGGCAAGGGGCACAGGCAGCTCTTGGCTGCGGCGTGGGTCTCGGGGAGGTGGGCGGAGGGCATTAGTTTGGTGGTAGTGCCGCTGCAGAGGCCCGCACTCGGGGTCCTGTGCCTGTCACTGTGGGGGTGTGGGTTCGGGGGCTCACCAGTGCCGCACGTGTGTGGCCGACGACACAGACAGAGTGCTCGGGCCGCACCTGTGCGTTGAGCCATGCTGTTTATTTCCTGTCTGCACACGGTGGGGCTGTCGTGCGTGGCACCCGTGATGCCCCTCCCCAGGCAGAGCTTGGTTGTGGGGCAGGTGCTGATGCCGGGCGGCCCCGTTCCTGCCCTCCCGTCCCTGCTCCGGCTGTGGTGTCCTCTCCTCGCTGCCGTTCTTCACTGCCGCCCTCTGCCTCTTTCCTGCCCGTCCCTGCTCAGGTGTCCTGCACTCATGGGACCTGTAGCCCCTTTCCTCAGGCCTGCCTCTAGAGTGGCCTTCCTCGCTGCCCCTATCCAGACACCTGCTGCTCTGGCTGTTTCTGGGGACCCGTTCTGGGAGGGATGAGCGACCTTCTTCAAAGTCTGGGAGGCTCTGTGGGCAATCTGCAGGGATGGTCAGGAGGCCACCAGTTTCGTGCAGCCTGCTGGGCTTGCTCGGGGTCTACAGCCCCTGCCTGGCAGCCCCCTTTGCCTCGGGTGCCCGGTAAGCCACATGCCAGGGCTCTCTGAGGCCGTGCCTTGCGGAAGGAGGGGGGCTGCCGGGCCCGTGTTGGGAGGGGGGGGGGTGGGTGCTGGGAGCGCCGCTTTGCCCCACAGCTGGGGGCCGTGTCCCCTAGCCCCCACAGCGCAGTGGGCTGCACGCACAGCTGCGGAACATCTGCAGGGTGAGCACCAGCGGCTGGCCCTGTGCTGCGGGGTCCGAGCAGGGCAGCACGAACTGCTTCTCGTAGGAGCCGCGGGGCTGGCAGCAGCTGCAGTGGGTCTCCGGCTGGCTCGTGGGGACGGCAGAGCTGCGAAGGGGCGGGGCCGGGGGCCTGGGTCAGGGCCGCTGCACCGGGAGCGAGTGCTCCCGGGCCTCCCAGACCACTCCAGAGAGAAGGGTGGGTCCTAGGTTAGGAGGGGCCTACCCCTGCCCCACCCGTCCCGGCCTGCACTGCTCTCCCCGGCTCGAAGGCAGTTGGTGGGGGTCTGCCTTTGCCTTCCACAGGCGTGGTGGAGGTGGGTGCTGGCGAGGCGACCTGACTGCGTGGGAGCTTCCTCTTAGATGGCTCTGTGCTCCCGGTCCGGCCCTGTTTGGAGGCTGCTTGGGACCGGCACTCACCTCGTCGAGGAGGCACAGAAGCCCTCACAGCGGGTCACTGTCACGTTGGCCATGCACCCTTGGTAGGTGATCTCCTGCTCCAGCTCCTTCAGGTCGCAGATTCCTGGGGGAGAGAGGTGCGGTCAGACGCCAGGCCAGGGCGTGGCTGGAGGGCGGACACAGACCTGCCGCTGCGCACAGGACCCGGGAAGGGAGGATGAATGTGGCTCAGTTGGGGAAGGGGGTCGACATGGCCACACGACGGCTCACGCGGGACGAGTACCCCTTCCTGCCGTGTGGTTCTCCCCTGGGCTCCGCCCCTGCACCTGGCGGCCCCAGGTGGTCTCGCCTTGTCCCAGCCGCGCTAACCTCGGACCTCAGAGCTCTGCATGGGTACAGATGCCGACGGGCTCTTCTTTCGGGTGTTCCTTCTGAGAGCTGGGTACCCTGGCAGTCCCCCCATGTCAAGAGTTTTCTGAGCTTTGGTGGGCCACCCTCAGACCCCTCCTCTCGTGGTCCAGCAGCAGCCTGTGGCCACGGGCGTCTCTGGGCTGCTGGAGCCAGAGCCTGTGGGGGGAGGGTCAGCACATTCATGGAGGGTTTGGGTGGCGCCCCAGGAGCTCCCTGCAGGGGCCTGTGCTCTTGGAGGGGCAGGGTGTGGACCCAGCTGGAGACCTTGGTCAAGCTGCCTCGGCCGGCCTGGCATTAGGAGCTGCCCATGGAGAGACTAAGTGAAAAAGGGAAGGTGTTCCTGAGCAGCTGCCCCGTCTGCCTGCGTGGCTGCTGGAGGTGGGCACGAGGGGGCTGTCTGCACGTGCTCCCGGGCCCTCAGCTGACCTCCTCCGACCCCGTCTCCTGCTTCCGCTCGCGGGCAGCCTGCGCCCGGTCCATCTCCCAGGGGCGTTCATTACTGCGGACAGGCCTGCCTGGGGGATGGCAGGGGACCTGGGGGAACCTGCAGCACAGTGCAGCAAGCACCCGGAAGGGAGCGGAGGGGCGTCTCTCGAGGACGGTGCGGGGGCAGGAAGATGGCAGGGGCCGCGGCGGCCTGCAACTGGTGCTGGCCGGGGGTGACACTTGGAGCTGGCGGCCCTTCCTCCTCCTCTCTCCGTTTCCTCAGGCGGGGCAACACCTGACACGGGACCCCTGCCGCCCCTGAACTCCGTGAGCTCCCGAAGGGGCAGCCGTGCAGGGCTTCTGACGGAGCTGGCTCGCCAGGAGGCCAGGATGAAAGCGGGGAATGGCAGGTGGGGCAGGCCGTGGCTGGGCCAGCGTGGGCCAGCACGCAGGCCCAGGTGAGGGACGGGGGGCTCCTAGGGGAGGCTGCGTACCCGTTTTGGCCAGACTGCAGTGTCTGAAGAGAGGTGTGTAGAGACAAGTGCGGAGAGAGGAGGAGGCAGCTAACGGGAGGCTGGGAGAACTGTCCTAAGGACTTGGGGACATGCAGAAGAGGGGGCGCGATGCAGTCCCTTCCTGCTGGGGGACATTGGCCTTCGCAGATGCCAGAGGGCCATGGGGATGCTCGGAGGGATGACTGTGATCTCAGGTCTGAGATTAGCGTGCTGTCTGCCTGCTGGCCTCAGGACAACGAAGGCTTCAAGGGGGAGAAAGCAGGTCGCATGCACGATGACCAGGGAGCTCCTGTCTGTGGCCCGCACGTCGGGCTGGGACTACGGCAGAGTGGGGAACGGGCTAGGAGGCAGGAGCACAGCCCAGAAGTGGATCGGGCAGCGTGAGAGGACAGGGAAAGGCAGGGACTCTGCGGGAGGGCACCGCCGTGCTCTCCAGACCGATGACGCAGAGCTGGAAGCCGCGCGGCACCAAGCTATGAAGTGGCGAGAGTCCTACCCCTTACCTGGAGGAGGGGATGTGGGTGTCACCAGAGAGGAAATGGATGGTGCCCCAGGAGACAAGGACCCCGTGGAATGGACGGATGAGCTTCCGTGGACAGAGGTCAAGCTGGCGAGGGTCACGGTGGTTGAAACTCCAGTGGTGAGGTTAGTGACTGGAGAAGTCCCGAGGGCTGTCACCCCCACGGTGGATGAAAAGAGACTGGATGAAGGGATTTGGGTGGTGAGGGTTGTAGACTGTGACGTGGTAGAGTGGGAGGAGAACGTGTGGGAGACGGGGGTGCTGGGTGTGGTCCTGGGCAAAGAAGGAACGATGTTGGTGCTGCTCAGGGGGACAGGAGTCCCATCAAGAGGGGACGTGGAGGGCCGAGAAGAGGGGGAGAATGGGTGGGTGTGCAGGGTAGATACAGCTGTCAGGGTAGGAGTGGAGGCTACACTCGCTGTGCCTGGGGAGCCTTGGGAGCTGGGAGTGTGGACACCAGAGCTCGTGCCCGTGGCCAGCGTGGATGGAGACGAAGAGCCCGTGGGTTTGGCCGTGGAGCGGGATGTAAGGGTCTCCGGGTGCGTTGGGGTGATGAGTCGGTTGGTAGTTGGAGTCACGGAGGATGTGGAGGACGGGGCCGCGTGGGTGGAGAGGGTGGTCTCGGGGCGCGATGGGGTGGGTAAGGCTGTGGTCGTCCGGAAGGAAGTCCCCGAGGGGGGACCTGTCGTTTGCGCGGTGTTGGGGACGGGGGGAGTGGGCGCGGAATGAGAGGTGTGGGGTGTGTGTCGCTTGCTGGTGTACTCTGTAGCCGTGGCGGTGGCGGTGTGAGTCACGGAGGTCAGGGTTCCCGTGGCCGGTGGTCGGTGGGAGACGGTGGGCTTGGGGGCGGATGAGGTTTCGTGGTGGATGGGTGCAGAAGGGTATGTCTCCCGGGACGTGGAGGTTTTGGCTGTGCTGACGGAGTTCGGGGCGTGCGTGGTCCGAGTGAGGGGTGGTTTTGTGTGCGTGGGCTGTGTTCCTGTGATGGGGACGTGTGGGGACGGAGACGATGAGCCCGTGGGTTTGGCCGTGGAGCGGGATGTAAGGGTCTCCGGGTGCGTTGGGGTGATGAGTCGGTTGGTAGTTGGAGTCACGGAGGATGTGGAGGACGGGGCCGCGTGGGTGGAGAGGGTGGTCTCGGGGCGCGATGGGGTGGGTAAGGCTGTGGTCGTCCGGAAGGAAGTCCCCGAGGGGGGACCTGTGGTGTGGGTGGTGTTGGGGACGGGGGGAGTGGGTGCGGAATGAGAGGTATGGGGTGTGTGTCTCTTGCTAGTTGATCCAGTAGCCGTGGCGGTGGCGGTGTGAGTCACGGAGGTCAGGGTTCCCGTGGCCGGTGGTCGGTGGGAGACGGTGGGCTTGGGGGCGGATGAGGTTTCGTGGTGGATGGGTGCAGAAGGGTATGTCTCCCGGGAAGTGGAGGTTTTGGCTGTGCTGATGGAGTTCGGGGCGTGTGTTGTCCGAGTGAGGGGTGGTTTGCTGTGCGTGGGCTGTGTCCCTGTGATGGGGACGTTTGGGGACAGAGACGATGAGCCCGTGGGTTTGGCCGTGGTGGGGGAAGTCGGTGTCTCCGGGTGCGTTGGGGTGATGAGTCGCTGGGTAGTGGGAGTCACGGAGGACGTGGTGGACGGGGCCGCGTGGGTGGAGAGGGTGGTCTCCGGGCGCGATGGGGTGGGTAGGGCTGTGGTCGTCCGGAAGGAAGTCCCCGAGGGGGGACCTGTGGTGTGCGCGGTGTTGGGGACGGGGGGAGTGGGCGTGGAATGAGAGGTATGGGGTGTGTTTAGCTTGCTAGTTGACCCAGTAGCCGTGGCGGTGGCGGTGTGAGTCACGGAGGTCAGGGTTCCCGTGGCCGGTGGTTGGTGGGAGACGGTGGGCTTGGGGGCGGATGAGGTTTCGTGGTGGATGGGTGCAGAAGGGTATGTCTCCCGGGACGTGGAGGTTTTGACTGTGCTGACGGAGTTCGGGGCGTGCGTGGTCCGAGTGAGGGGTGGTTTTGTGTGCGTGGGCTGTGTCCCTGTGATGGGGACGTGTGGGGACAGAGACGATGAGCCCGTGGGTTTGGCCGTGGAGCGGGATGTAAGGGTCTCCGGGTGCGTTGGGGTGATGAGTCGGTTGGTAGTTGGAGTCACGGAGGATGTGGAGGACGGGGCCGCGTGGGTGGAGAGGGTGGTCTCGGGGCGCGATGGGGTGGGTAAGGCTGTGGTCGTCCGGAAGGAAGTCCCCGAGGGGGGACCTGTGGTGTGGGTGGTGTTGGGGACGGGGGGAGTGGGTGCGGAATGAGAGGTATGGGGTGTGTGTCTCTTGCTAGTTGATCCAGTAGCCGTGGCGGTGGCGGTGTGAGTCACGGAGGTCAGGGTTCCCGTGGCCGGTGGTCGGTGGGAGAAGGTGGGCTTGGGGGCGGAAGAGGTTTCGTGGTGGATGGGTGCAGAAGGGTATGTCTCCCGGGAAGTGGAGGTTTTGGCTGTACTGATGGAGTTCGGGGCGTGTGTTGTCCGAGTGAGGGGTGGTTTGCTGTGCGTGGGCTGTGTCCCTGTGATGGGGACGTTTGGGGACAGAGACGATGAGCCCGTGGGTTTGGCCGTGGTGGGGGAAGTCGGTGTCTCCGGGTGCGTTGGGGTGATGAGTCGCTGGGTAGTGGGAGTCACGGAGGACGTGGTGGACGGGGCCGCGTGGGTGGAGAGGGTGGTCTCCGGGCGCGATGGGGTGGGTAGGGCTGTGGTCGTCCGGAAGGAAGTCCCCGAGGGGGGACCTGTGGTGTGCGCGGTGTTGGGGACGGGGGGAGTGGGCGTGGAATGAGAGGTATGGGGTGTGTTTAGCTTGCTAGTTGACCCAGTAGCCGTGGCGGTGGCGGTGTGAGTCACGGAGGTCAGGGTTCCCGTGGCCGGTGGTTGGTGGGAGACGGTGGGCTTGGGGGCGGATGAGGTTTCGTGGTGGATGGGTGCAGAAGGGTATGTCTCCCGCGACGTGGAGGTTTTGACTGTGCTGACGGAGTTCGGGGCGTGCGTGGTCCGAGTGAGGGGTGGTTTTGTGTGCGTGGGCTGTGTCCCTGTGATGGGGACGTGTGGGGACGGAGACGATGAGCCCGTGGGTTTGGCCGTGGAGCGGGATGTTAGGGTCTCCGGGTGCGTTGGGGTGATGAGTCGGTTGGTAGTTGGAGTCACGGAGGATGTGGAGGACGGGGCCGCGTGGGTGGAGAGGGTGGTCTCGGGGCGCGATGGGGTGGGTAAGGCTGTGGTCGTCCGGAAGGAAGTCCCCGAGGGGGGACCTGTCGTGTGGGCGGTGTTGGGGACGGGGCGAGTGGGCGCGGAACGAGAGGTATGGGGTGTGTTTAGATTGCTGGTGGACTCTGTAACCGTGGCAGTGGCGGTGTGAGTCACGGAGGTCAGGGTTCCCGTGGCCGGTGGTCGGTGGGAGACGGTGGGCTTGGGGGCGGATGAGGTTTCGTGGTGGATGGGTGCAGAAGGGTATGTCTCCCGGGACGTGGAGGTTTTGACTGTGCTGACCGAGTTCGGGGCGTGCGTGGTCCGAGTGAGGGGTGGTTTGGTGTGCGTGGGCTGTGTCCCCGTGATGGGGACGTGTGGGGACGGAGACGATGAGCCCGTGGGTTTGGCCGTGGAGCGGGATGTAAGGGTCTCCGGGTGCGTTGGGGTGATGAGTCGGTTGGTAGTTGGAGTCACGGAGGATGTGGAGGACGGGGCCGCGTGGGTGGAGAGGGTGGTCTCGGGGCGCGATGGGGTGGGTAAGGCTGTGGTCGTCCGGAAGGAAGTCCCCGAGGGGGGACCTGTGGTGTGGGCGGTGTTGGGGACGGGGGGAGTGGGTACGGAATGAGATGTATGGGGTGTGTGTCTCTTGCTAGTTGATCCAGTAGCTGTGGCGGTGGCGGTGTGAGTCACAGAGGTCAGGGTTCCCGTGGCCGGTGGTCGGTGGGAGACGGTGGGCTTGGGGGCGGATGAGGTTTCGTGGTGGATGGGTGCAGAAGGGTATGTCTCCCGGGACGTGGAGGTTTTGGCTGTGCTGATGGAGTTCGGGGCGTGTGTGGTCCGAGTTTGGGGTGGTTTGGTGTGCGTGGGCTGTGTCCCTGTGATGGGGACGTTTGGGGACAGAGACGATGAGCCCGTGGTTTTGGCCGTGGTGGGGGAAGTAGGTGTCTCCGGGTGCGTAGGGGTGATGAGTCGCTGGGTAGTGGGAGTCACGGACGACGTGGTGGACGGGGCCGCGTGGGTGGAGAGGGTGGTCTCAGGGCGCGATGGGGTGGGTAAGGCTGTGGTCGTCCGGAAGGAAGTCCCCGAGGGGGGACGTGTCGTGTACGCAGTGTTGGGGACGGGGGGAGTGGGCGCGGATCGAGAGGTGTGGGGTGTGTTTAGCTTGCTGGTGGACTCTGTAGCCGTGGCAGTGGCAGTGTGAGTCACGGAGGTCAGGGTTCCCGTGGCCGGTGGTCGGTGGGAGACGGTGGGCTTGGGGGCGGATGAGGTTTCGTGGTGGATGGGTGCAGAAGGGTATGTCTCCTGGGACGTGGAGGTTTTGGCTGTGCTGACGGAGTTCGGGGCGTGCGTGGTCCGAGTGAGGGGTGGTTTGGTGTGCGTGGGCTGTGTTCCTGTGATGGGGACGTGTGGGGACGGAGACAATGAGCCCGTGGGTTTGGCCGTGGAGCGGGATGTAAGGGTCTCCGGGTGCGTTGGGGTGATGAGTCGGTTGGTAGTTGGAGTCACGGAGGATGTGGAGGACGGGGCCGCGTGGGTGGAGAGGGTGGTCTCGGGGCGCGATGGGGTGGGTAAGGCTGTGGTCGTCCGGAAGGAAGTCCCCGAGGGGGGACCTGTGGTGTGGGTGGTGTTGGGGACGGGGGGAGTGGGTGCGGAATGAGAGGTATGGGGTGTGTGTCTCTTGCTAGTTGATCCAGTAGCCGTGGCGGTGGCGGTGTGAGTCACGGAGGTCAGGGTTCCCGTGGCCGGTGGTCGGTGGGAGACGGTGGGCTTGGGGGCAGATGAGGTTTCGTGGTGGATGGGTGCAGAAGGGTATGTCTCCCGGGAAGTGGAGGTTTTGGCTGTGCTGACGGAGTTCGGGGCGTGCGTTGTCCGAGTGAGGGGTGGTTTGCTGTGCGTGGGCTGTGTCCCTGTGATGGGGACGTTTGGGGACAGAGACGATGAGCCCGTGGGTTTGGCCGTGGTGGGGGAAGTCGGTGTCTCCGGGTGCGTTGGGGTGATGAGTCGCTGGGTAGTGGGAGTCACGGAGGACGTGGTGGACGGGGCCGCGTGGGTGGAGAGGGTGGTCTCCGGGCGCGATGGGGTGGGTAGGGCTGTGGTCGTCCGGAAGGAAGTCCCCGAGGGGGGACCTGTGGTGTGCGCGGTGTTGGGGACGGGGGGAGTGGGCGTGGAATGAGAGGTATGGGGTGTGTTTAGCTTGCTAGTTGACCCAGTAGCCGTGGCGGTGGCGGTGTGAGTCACGGAGGTCAGGGTTCCCGTGGCCGGTGGTTGGTGGGAGACGGTGGGCTTGGGGGCGGATGAGGTTTCGTGGTGGATGGGTGCAGAAGGGTATGTCTCCCGCGACGTGGAGGTTTTGACTGTGCTGACGGAGTTCGGGGCGTGCGTGGTCCGAGTGAGGGGTGGTTTTGTGTGCGTGGGCTGTGTCCCTGTGATGGGGACGTGTGGGGACGGAGACGATGAGCCCGTGGGTTTGGCCGTGGAGCGGGATGTTAGGGTCTCCGGGTGCGTTGGGGTGATGAGTCGGTTGGTAGTTGGAGTCACGGAGGATGTGGAGGACGGGGCCGCGTGGGTGGAGAGGGTGGTCTCGGGGCGCGATGGGGTGGGTAAGGCTGTGGTCGTCCGGAAGGAAGTCCCCGAGGGGGGACCTGTCGTGTGTGCGGTGTTGGGGACGGGGCGAGTGGGCGCGGAACGAGAGGTATGGGGTGTGTTTAGATTGCTGGTGGACTCTGTAACCGTGGCAGTGGCGGTGTGAGTCACGGAGGTCAGGGTTCCCGTGGCCGGTGGTCGGTGGGAGACGGTGGGCTTGGGGGCGGATGAGGTTTCGTGGTGGATGGGTGCAGAAGGGTATGTCTCCCGGGACGTGGAGGTTTTGACTGTGCTGACGGAGTTCGGGGCGTGCGTGGTCCGAGTGAGGGGTGGTTTGGTGTGCGTGGGCTGTGTCCCCGTGATGGGGACGTGTGGGGACGGAGACGATGAGCCCGTGGGTTTGGCCGTGGAGCGGGATGTAAGGGTCTCCGGGTGCGTTGGGGTGATGAGTCGGTTGGTAGTTGGAGTCACGGAGGATGTGGAGGACGGGGCCGCGTGGGTGGAGAGGGTGGTCTCGGGGCGCGATGGGGTGTGTAAGGCTGTGGTCGTCCGGAAGGAAGTCCCCGAGGGGGGACCTGTGGTGTGGGCGGTGTTGGGGACGGGGGGAGTGGGTACGGAATGAGATGTATGGGGTGTGTGTCTCTTGCTAGTTGATCCAGTAGCTGTGGCGGTGGCGGTGTGAGTCACAGAGGTCAGGGTTCCCGTGGCCGGTGGTCGGTGGGAGACGGTGGGCTTGGGGGCGGATGAGGTTTCGTGGTGGATGGGTGCAGAAGGGTATGTCTCCCGGGACGTGGAGGTTTTGGCTGTGCTGACGGAGTTCGGGGCGTGCGTGGTCCGAGTGAGGGGTGGTTTGGTGTGCGTGGGCTGTGTTCCTGTGATGGGGACGTGTGGGGACGGAGACGATGAGCCCGTGGGTTTGGCCGTGGAGCGGGATGTAAGGGTCTCCGGGTGCGTTGGGGTGATGAGTCGGTTGGTAGTTGGAGTCACGGAGGATGTGGAGGACGGGGCCGCGTGGGTGGAGAGGGTGGTTTCGGGGCGCGATGGGGTGGGTAAGGCTGTGGTCGTCCGGAAGGAAGTCCCCGAGGGGGGACCTGTGGTGTGGGTGGTGTTGGGGACGGGGGGAGTGGGTGCGGAATGAGAGGTATGGGGTGTGTGTCTCTTGCTAGTTGATCCAGTAGCCGTGGCGGTGGCGGTGTGAGTCACGGAGGTCAGGGTTCCCGTGGCCGGTGGTCGGTGGGAGACGGTGGGCTTGGGGGCGGATGAGGTTTCGTGGTGGATGGGTGCAGAAGGGTATGTCTCCCGGGAAGTGGAGGTTTTGGCTGTGCTGATGGAGTTCGGGGCGTGTGTTGTCCGAGTGAGGGGTGGTTTGCTGTGCGTGGGCTGTGTCCCTGTGATGGGGACGTTTGGGGACAGAGACGATGAGCCCGTGGGTTTGGCCGTGGTGGGGGAAGTCGGTGTCTCCGGGTGCGTTGGGGTGATGAGTCGCTGGGTAGTGGGAGTCACGGAGGACGTGGTGGACGGGGCCGCGTGGGTGGAGAGGGTGGTCTCCGGGCGCGATGGGGTGGGTAGGGCTGTGGTCGTCCGGAAGGAAGTCCCCGAGGGGGGACCTGTGGTGTGCGCGGTGTTGGGGACGGGGGGAGTGGGCGTGGAATGAGAGGTATGGGGTGTGTTTAGCTTGCTAGTTGACCCAGTAGCCGTGGCGGTGGCGGTGTGAGTCACGGAGGTCAGGGTTCCCGTGGCCGGTGGTTGGTGGGAGACGGTGGGCTTGGGGGCGGATGAGGTTTCGTGGTGGATGGGTGCAGAAGGGTATGTCTCCCGCGACGTGGAGGTTTTGACTGTGCTGACGGAGTTCGGGGCGTGCGTGGTCCGAGTGAGGGGTGGTTTTGTGTGCGTGGGCTGTGTCCCCGTGATGGGGACGTGTGGGGACGGAGACGATGAGCCCGTGGGTTTGGCCGTGGAGCGGGATGTAAGGGTCTCCGGGTGCGTTGGGGTGATGAGTCGGTTGGTAGTTGGAGTCACGGAGGATGTGGAGGACGGGGCCGCGTGGGTGGAGAGGGTGGTCTCGGGGCGCGATGGGGTGTGTAAGGCTGTGGTCGTCCGGAAGGAAGTCCCCGAGGGGGGACCTGTGGTGTGGGCGGTGTTGGGGACGGGGGGAGTGGGTACGGTATGAGATGTATGGGGTGTGTGTCTCTTGCTAGTTGATCCAGTAGCTGTGGCGGTGGCGGTGTGAGTCACAGAGGTCAGGGTTCCCGTGGCCGGTGGTCGGTGGGAGACGGTGGGCTTGGGGGCGGATGAGGTTTCGTGGTGGATGGGTGCAGAAGGGTATGTCTCCCGGGACGTGGAGGTTTTGGCTGTGCTGATGGAGTTCGGGGCGGGTGTGGTCCGAGTTGGGGGTGGTTTGGTGTGCGTGGGCTGTGTCCCTGTGATGGGGACGTTTGGGGACAGAGACGATGAGCCCGTGGTTTTGGCCGTGGTGGGGGAAGTAGGTGTCTCCGGGTGCGGAGGGGTGATGAGTCGCTGGGTAGTGGGAGTCACGGAGGACGTGGTGGACGGGGCCGCGTGGGTGGAGAGGGTGGTCTCCGGGCGCGATGGGGTGGGTAGGGCTGTGGTCGTCCGGAAGGAAGTCCCCGAGGGGGGACCTGTGGTGTGCGTGGTGTTGGGGACGGGGGGAGTGGGCGTGGAATGAGAGGTATGGGGTGTGTTTAGATTGCTAGTTGACCCAGTAGCCGTGGCGGTGGCGGTGTGAGTCACGGAGGTCAGGGTTCCCGTGGCCGGTGGTCGGTGGGAGACGGTGGGCTTGGGGGCGGATGAGGTTTCGTGGTGGATGGGTGCAGAAGGGTATGTCTCCCGGGACGTGGAGGTTTTGACTGTGCTGACGGAGTTCGGGGCGTGCGTGGTCCGAGTGAGGGGTGGTTTTGTGTGCGTGGGCTGTGTCCCTGTGATGGGGACGTGTGGGGACAGAGACGATGAGCCCGTGGGTTTGGCCGTGGAGCGGGATGTAAGAGTCTCCGGGTGCGTTGGGGTGATGAGTCGGTTGGTAGTTGGAGTCACGGAGGATGTGGAGGACGGGGCCGCGTGGGTGGAGAGGGTGGTCTCGGGGCGCGATGGGGTGTGTAAGGCTGTGGTCGTCCGGAAGGAAGTCCCCGAGGGGGGACCTGTGGTGTGGGTGGTGTTGGGGACGGGGGGAGTGGGCGCGGATCGAGAGGTGTGGGGTGTGTGTCTCTTGCTAGTTGATCCAGTAGCCGTGGCGGTGGCGGTGTGAGTCACAGATGTCAGGGTTCCCGTGGCCGGTGGTCGGTGGGAGACGGTGGGCTTGGGGGCGGATGAGGTTTCGTGGTGGATGGGTGCAGAAGGGTATGTCTCCCGGGAAGTGGAGGTTTTGGATGTGCTGACGGAGTTCGGGGCGTGCGTTGTCCGAGTGAGGGGTGGTTTGCTGTGCGTGGGCTGTGTCCCTGTGATGGGGACGTTTGGGGACAGAGACGATGAGCCCGTGGGTTTGGCCGTGGTGGGGGAAGTCGGTGTCTCCGGGTGCGTTGGGGTGATGAGTCGCTGGGTAGTGGGAGTCACGGAGGACGTGGTGGACGGGGCCGCGTGGGTGGAGAGGGTGGTCTCCGGGCGCGATGGGGTGGGTAGGGCTGTGGTCGTCCGGAAGGAAGTCCCCGAGGGGGGACCTGTGGTGTGCGCGGTGTTGGGGACGGGGGGAGTGGGCGTGGAATGAGAGGTATGGGGTGTGTTTAGCTTGCTAGTTGACCCAGTAGCCGTGGCGGTGGCGGTGTGAGTCACGGAGGTCAGGGTTCCCGTGGCCGGTGGTCGGTGGGAGACGGTGGGCTTGGGGGCGGATGAGGTTTCGTGGTGGATGGGTGCAGAAGGGTATGTCTCCCGCGACGTGGAGGTTTTGACTGTGCTGACGGAGTTCGGGGCGTGCGTGGTCCGAGTGAGGGGTGGTTTTGTGTGCGTGGGCTGTGTCCCTGTGATGGGGACGTGTGGGGACAGAGACGATGAGCCCGTGGGTTTGGCTGTGGAGCGGGATGTAAGGGTCTCCGGGTGCGTTGGGGTGATGAGTCGGTTGGTAGTTGGAATCACGGAGGATGTGGAGGACGGGGCCGCGTGGGTGGAGAGGGTGGTCTCGGGGCGCGATGGGGTGGGTAAGGCTGTGGTCGTCCGGAAGGAAGTCCCCGAGGGGGGACCTGTGGTGTGGGTGGTGTTGGGGACGGGGGGAGTGGGTGCGGAATGAGAGGTATGGGGTGTGTGTCTCTTGCTAGTTGATCCAGTAGCCGTGGCGGTGGCGGTGTGAGTCACGGAGGTCAGGGTTCCCGTGGCCGGTGGTTGGTGGGAGACCGTGGGCTTGGGGGCGGATGAGGTTTCGTGGTGGATGGGTGCAGAAGGGTATGTCTCCCGCGACGTGGAGGTTTTGAGTGTGCTGACGGAGTTCGGGGCGTGCGTGGTCCGAGTGAGGCGTGGTTTTGTGTGCGTGGGCTGTGTCCCTGTGATGGGGACGTGTGGGGACGGAGACGATGAGCCCGTGGGTTTGGCCGTGGAGCGGGATGTAAGGGTCTCCGGGTGCGTTGGGGTGATGAGTCGGTTGGTAGTTGGAGTCACGGAGGATGTGGAGGACGGGGCCGCGTGGGTGGAGAGGGTGGTCTCGGGGCGCGATGGGGTGTGTAAGGCTGTGGTCGTCCGGAAGGAAGTCCCCGAGGGGGGACCTGTCGTGTGGGCGGTGTTGGGGACGGGGGGAGTGGGTACGGAATGAGATGTATGGGGTGTGTGTCTCTTGCTAGTTGACCCAGTAGCCGTGGCGGTGGCGGTGTGAGTCACAGAGGTCAGGGTTCCCGTGGCCGGTGGTCGGTGGGAGACGGTGGGCTTGGGGGCGGATGAGGTTTCGTGGTGGATGGGTGCAGAAGGGTATGTCTCCCGGGACGTGGAGGTTTTGGCTGTGCTGATGGAGTTCGGGGCGTGTGTGGTCCGAGTTGGGGGTGGTTTGGTGTGCGTGGGCTGTGTCCCTGTGATGGGGACGTTTGGGGACAGAGACGATGAGCCCGTGGTTTTGGCCGTGGTGGGGGAAGTAGGTGTCTCCGGGTGCGGAGGGGTGATGAGTCGCTGGGTAGTGGGAGTCACGGAGGACGTGGTGGACGGGGCCGCGTGGGTGGAGAGGGTGGTCTCAGGGCGCGATGGGGTGGGTAAGGCTGTGGTCGTCCGGAAGGAAGTCCCCGAGGGGGGACGTGTCGTGTACGCAGTGTTGGGGACGGGGGGAGTGGGCGCGGATCGAGAGGTGTGGGGTGTGTTTAGCTTGCTGGTGGACTCTGTAGCCGTGGCAGTGGCAGTGTGAGTCACGGAGGTCAGGGTTCCCGTGGCCGGTGGTTGGTGGGAGAAGGTGGGCTTGGGAGCGGATGAGGTTTCGTGGTGGATGGGTGCAGAAGGGTATGTCTCCCGGGACGTGGAGGTTTTGGCTGTGCTGACGGAGTTCGGGGCGTGCGTGGTCCGAGTGAGGGGTGGTTTGGTGTGCGTGGGCTGTGTTCCTGTGATGGGGACGTGTGGGGACGGAGACGATGAGCCCGTGGGTTTGGCCGTGGAGCGTGATGTAAGGGTCTCCGGGTGCGTTGGGGTGATGAGTCGGTTGGTAGTTGGAGTCACGGAGGATGTGGAGGACGGGGTCGCGTGGGTGGAGAGGGTGGTCTCGGGGCGCGATGAGGTGGGTAAGGCTGTGGTCGTCCGGAAGGAAGTCCCCGAGGGGGGACCTGTGGTGTGGGCGGTGTTGGGGATGGGGGGAGTGGGCGCGGAACGAGAGGTGTGGGGTGTGTTTAGATTGCTGGTGGACTCTGTAACCGTGGCAGTGGCAGTGTGAGTCACGGAGGTCAGGGTTCCCGTGGCCTGTGGTTGGTGGGAGATGGTGGGCTTGGGAGCGGATGAGGTTTCGTGGTGGATGGGTGCAGAAGGGTATGTCTCCCGGGACGTGGAGGTTTTGACTGTGCTGACGGAGTTCGGGGCGTGCGTGGTCCGAGTGAGGGGTGGTTTTGTGTGCGTGGGCTGTGTCCCTGTGATGGGGACGTGTGGGGACGGAGACGATGAGCCCGTGGGTTTGGCTGTGGAGCGGGATGTAAGGGTCTCCGGGTGCGTTGGGGTGATGAGTCGGTTGGTAGTTGGAGTCACGGAGGACGTGGTCGATGGGGCCACGTGGGTGGAGAGGGTGGTCTCAGGGCGTGATGGGGTGGGTAAGGCTGTGGTCGTCCGGAAGGAAGTCCTCGAGGGGGGACCTGTCGTGTGTGTTGTGTTGGAGACAGGGGGAGTGGGCGCGGAACGAGAGGTGTGGGGTGTGTTTAGATTGCTGGTGGACTCTCTAACCGTGGCAGTGGCAGTGGCAGTGTGAGTCACGGAGGTCAGAGTTCCCGTGGCCGGTGGTTGGTGGGAGACGGTGGGCTTAGGAGCAGATGAGGTTTCGTGGTGGATGGGTGCAGAAGGGTATGTCTCCCGGGTCGTGGAGGTTTTGGCTGTGCTGACGGAGTTCGGGGCGTGTGTGGTCCGAGTGGGGGGTGGTTTGGTGTGCGTGGGCTGTGTCCCTGTGATGGGGACGTTTGGGGACGGAGACGATGAGCCCGTGGGTTTGGCCGTGGTGGGGGAAGTAGGTGTCTCCGGGTGCGTTGCGGTGATGAGTCGGTTGGTAGTTGGAGTCACGGAGGATGTGGAGGACGGGGCCGCGTGGGTGGAGAGGGTGGTCTCAGGGCGTGATGGGGTGGGTAAGGCTGTGGTCGTCCGGAAGGAAGTCCCCGAGGGGGGACCTGTCGTGTGGGCGGTGTTAGGGACAGGTGACGTGGACGTGGATTGGGATGTGAGGGGCGTGTGTGGCCTGCTGGCAGTGGCTTGTCCTTGTGTTGTCCTGTAGGCCGTGTGAGTCGAGGGGTGCGTGCGGGTTGTTCGTTTGCTGTTGGGTCTGCTGGTGCTCTCAGGGGATGATGTTGCTTCTGTCCGCTGTGTCTGTCCAGTCTCATGCGTGGTTGGGGTCCTCGTGTGAGTCGTGGCTGCTGTGGAAACATTATGTGTCAGTCAGTCCTTCTGAACAGACACCGGCGCTCTCGCTTCCTGTGACCCTTGCCTGCCTATGACTCTGCTCTCCTGGGCGTCTCCTGTCCTCGATGGTGACATCCAGGAGTTCTCTTCGTGTGTCTGGTCATGTGTTCTAAATTGGTTTTTTCACTGTTTTTGTTCCTCCTTTGCAGCGTAGTTGTCAATTTAAAGTGGGCTAATTGGGGTCCCTTCCCTATGGCCCTTCGTGGCACCTGTGGGTCCCCGTACTCTCAGGTCGTTTCTTCGGGTTGGGTTGGGCGTGTCCCCTTGACAGCCCCGTTGTGTCGGGTCCTGTGTTTCTCGGAAGGCTCTGGGAAGCCTGTGTTGTGTTGCTTCCTCCGCGGGTGTGGGGAGTGTGCTCTAGGTGTGTTGTGGGCAGTGCTACGGCCTTGTGTTTGTGGTCACTTGGGGTGGGGTGGTTGTGCTGGCTCGGGGCTCTGGCGCTCTGGCCGTGCAGACGCTGGCTGGCGCGACGGTGGTGCTGTGAGCTGGGGGCTGGGGCTCGGTGGTGCACCCCACGTTTGGCCCATCGTGCCCATGCCGCGCCCTGCCGCGCCCTGCAGCTGGTGCATTCCAGCCATCTGTGCTTCTGTCCCCCGTGGGGACAGCGTGTGGGTGTGCTTACTTGGTGGGGGCAGTGTGGAGGTCTCTGAAGTTTCTGGGGTCTGTGGGAAAGCTGTGCTGTGCTCTGTGGTCTGAGCTGTAGATCGCGTCCCTGAGCTGAGCGTGGATGCTGTGGACCTCGTTGTGGCCTCTGTCACCATGGGTCCTGTGGCTGTGGACTTGAGAGTGGCCGTTGGGGCTGGTGCCGACGTGGGCCGTACGGTGACGGCAGGGATGGTTCGAGGTGACTCTGCAGGGAGCAGCTCTCAGAACGTTCCTCCAGAGCCACCTGGGCTCCCTGCCGCCCCCCACCCCGCTCTATGCCTTGGGAGGGATGTGGCTGCCCCCGCGGACACCCCGGCCACCCTGGCTCCAGTGGCCTCACTGCTGTTTTCCGGGACCCTGTGCTCACGGGCCACTGCCTCTCTGTCCACCCACCCTTGGTCATAGAATCGATGACTTGTTCCCCTGTGGTTTCTGGGCTGCTGGAAGGGGTTCTGCTGGGTGGGACGGGGCGGCTCTTAGGGAGTCTTTAGGTGGCCTGTCCTGCGTGTTTTTTCTCACTAGTATCAGGCAGCAGAGACGGTCCCATTCTGTGACCAGTTATCCTCAGGAACAGACTTTCACGGAAACCTAGCCCCAGTCCGAAGCACGGGGGCTCTGTGTGTATGCTCGCGCTCTGTGGCACGTCCTGTCCGTGGGAGGTGCGGGGCCCTGTCCCCCAGCCCTCACCTAAGCCCCGTGTTAAACCTGCTGTTCCCCCCGGCTCCCCGGGGCTGGCGGCTATCGGGGGCCCCCTCCCCTCTGACTTCTGGGGGGCTACCTGCCGCTCCCTCTGTGCAGAGCGGCCCCAGGGGCGGCCCAGGCTCAGTCCCTGCCCCGTCCCACACCCGTTGTCTGGGGCCGCGGGGACGGCAGTGTCGGCGGCCAGGACCCTGGGCCCCGCAGTGCCCGAGAGACGCAGCCTGGGCTGGCCGGGGGCTGTCCCGCCGAGCCAGGGCAGAGCCGGCGTGGGCCTGCTTCACCTCGGCACCTAGTGTGTGTGTCAATCACCTGTGCTGGGCCTCGGCGTGGTGGGCGGCGTCACTGCAAGGAGAGGGGCAGTCAGGAGCGCTGCCCCTCGCCCAGCTGAGGACCCCGGGGGATGGAGCCGCCACGGGGGGGGGGGGGGGCTGTTCCTGGTCTCCATCCCCATCTTTTCCCTGCCCCGTCCCCCTATCAGGCGGCGACCCGGGTGACCTGGTGCTGACCCAAGCAGGTTGTGTGCGGGGGTGGGGGGGGCGTTCCGCCCTGTGCCTATCGACTGGGGCGGAGAGCGGAGGCTGTCGCCTTTCCTGTTTCTGCTGCCCTGGCCCAGGTTGCCGGGGTTCCCGGGAGGCTCCGCACACCAGGGCACAGCCCTGCGGAGGGGGCTGCCGGGAAGGAGGCCGGAAGCGTGGGTGGGTGGGCATCTCCCGCCGAGGCTGGCGGGACTGGGGGGCCGGGTGGCCCGCGGCGCTTACTGCAAGGAACGCAGGTCCCCGTGCCGTGGTCGAAGTACTCGTGCTGGGAACAGTTGTAGCAGCCTGGAGAGGAGGAGTCCAGAAGGTGACGGGCGCCCCTGCTGCCCGGGCCCAGTCCCTCCCCCCTCTGTCCACCCCCAGCCCCGCCCGTGCTGGAGGCCTGGACGCAGGGGCTACCCGCTTGGCCCGTACCTTCGGTGTTGGTGTCTGGGAGGCTCTGCGGGTTCTCAGGGCAGAGGCACGGCTGGTAGTGCCACGTGCAGTCGGCCTCCTGGTCGTACCGGTACCCGCTGTCCCCCGGGGCGTGCGTGTTGTAGAAGTCACAGTACACGGCTGCAGAACAGGCCCCCGTCAGGCCCTCGGCGCGCGGGTCAGGCGGTCTGAACCCGCACCCGTGCCTGCCCCAGAGTGTGTGGTCCTACGGACGGGGGCGGGGGGCGCTCACGGCAGAAGTCGGGGGTCCTCCAGTCCACACACACGCCTTTGTCCAGGCAGGCCTTGGCGTAGGCGGCCACCGCGTCACACAGGCACTCACAGTCGCCGCTGGTGTCGCAGCCACATGCGTCTCGCACGCAGGCTTCGTAGTAGGGCAAGTGGTACACCTGCGGGGGCCGCTGTCAGTGTGGCCTGTGCCCGCGCTGGGCGCCGGGGGGCTGGGAGCCGGACGCTGGGAGCCGGACTCTGGGAGCCGGACGCTGGGAGCCGGACGCTGGGAGCCGGGGGGCCGGGAGCCCGGACGCTGGGAGCCCGGACGCTGGGAGCCGGACGCTGGGAGCTAGGGTCCGGGAGCCCGGACGCTGGGAGCTGGACCTGGGGGGCCGGGAGCCCGGACGCTGGGAGCCGGACGCTGGGAGCCGGGAGCCGGGGGAGCCGGGAGCTGGGAGCAGGGGACAGGGACGGGCGCACCTGGCTGTGGCAGGCGGCGAAGGTGGGGCCGTTGATGATGCTGCACTTGCGTGTCGCCCAGCTGTGGCGGAAGGCGTTGAGGCTGCAGGGGTCCAGCGCGAGGCCGGCGTCCCCGCACAGCGGGCTGTCCTTCCACGAGTTCACGAAGTCCAGCTCGCTGGACGCCACGTAGTTGCTGCGCGTCTCGAAGTCGTCTTTCATGTTCCCGTTGTAGTTGCCGCACAGGCCGCACAGGGCACCCTGTGGGGGGGCTGGCATCAGGCTGGGCGCTGCCCCCGCCCGCGGGTGGACCCGGGCCCTGGGGCGGCGCCTGTACCTGGCTGCCGCGCGTGACGCTGATGGAGACGGTCATGCGTTTGTTCCAGACGAGGGTCAGGTTGTAGCTGCTGCCGACGGCGACGTGCAGCACCAGGTTCAGGGGGCTGGTGTCCACCCGCAGCCGCACGTGCGGGTCCCCCCCACGGACCGTGTAGTTCCTGTCCGCCAGCACGACGGACAGTCCCTGTGGGGCGGGGCTGTCACGTGGCTGCCCGGCCCCCAGGCTCTGCGTCCCCTGCCCAAGCTCTTGGAGGCAGGCGGACCCCATCTGTTAAGGGAGCGCGTGGGCTAGGCCTACCCGGGCCGGCTCTCTGCTGGGGGCCTGTCCTCTAGAAACTGGGGTTGGCAGAACATTCCAGAAAATGGTGGAAACTGCACCAAGGGCTGAGGGGGAGGCTTCTGGGAGAAGCCCTTCCCTTCGCACAGCTGTCCAGCCCCAGGAGACACCGCTGCCTGCCCTGCGGACAGGGGATCTGGGGGTACCGAGAGGCCGGGACGTGGGGCTCAGGGGGCTGGGGTGCCTGGCCCACTCACCCCCAGGAAGATCTTGATGGCCCGGGAGCAGGTGACGCCCGACTTCCCACACACAACGTTCTCCGTTAGGACCGTGAAGCTGGGCTGCGAGTGGTTGGCCCCGCAGCCGTCCTGTGGGGACACGGGCGCTGAGGAGGGGCCCATCTGCGGGCCCCCGGGCCCCTGCCCCCACAGCCTGGGCGGGCCTCACCGTGGCCAGGATGTACCCGCAGCTGCCGTCGAACAGGAAGCGCTGGCCGTCGAAGGTGACCACGTGGCCCTCCCCGTAGAGTGTGCAGGTGGAGGGGCAGCGGGCACTCTGCCCGCACGTCCACTGGCCCCCGGAGCAGGTGCTGCGGGTGGAGGGGCTATCGGTGGCTGCACGTGCGTCCCCGTTGGACCCTGGCCTTGCTGGGGGGGGCGGGGGGCCCAAGGGCAGACCCAGGCCACCAGGGGCTCCGGGCGGGTGTGGCTTACCACATCTTACAGTCGGTGTGGAGCTCTGCGCCCCGGGGGTAGGAGACCCCCGCAAACTCGCATGGACATTCCTCGGGAGGGACGCAGTGCCCGGTGGCATTCTCGTAGAGCCCCTTGGCGCAGACGCAGCCAGGCTCACACTTGGTGGGTACCTGCAGGGAGGGGGTCAGCGGCCCGTGGAGGGTGGCCTTGCCGACTGCTGCCCTCGCCCCGGGCCCCTTGGACACCCTTAGGGCTCCTCCCTGTCTGTTCCCTGCGTGCCTCCTGCTCCAGGCCTCGCTCTTAGCGGGGCCACAAGCCACGTTCTGGTCCCTCTGTGTCACTCCTGAGCTGTCGTGTGTCCTCTCCAAGTGGGTGGCGGGGGCTTGGCCCACAGTCCTCAGGGGCCGCCTGACCTAAGCACACGCCCCCTCCGGCTCCCGGCCGCCAGAGCCCCTCCTGACCCTCTCAGCCCCATTTGGGCACCAGCTGCCCTCATCACAGGGCGATGGGCACAGTGGGACAGCGGGCTCCGGCCTCCCTGCTCTCCAGGGAGAGGCCCTGGGGGTGGCCTCCACGACCAACCGGCCATCCCACCCAGCGGGGAGCGCCCTCTGGGAAGCGCCATGTGCCTCACTCAGCCCAGGCCTTACACAGGGGGTGCCGGTGGCCAGCCTCTGACATGTGGGGGCACAGGCTGCCCCAAATGTCCTCTCCGACGACTCGTCACAGGACTGAAAGGTCTTGGGGGCCGGGCAGGTAGCTGCAGGGAGGGGTCGGAGCTGGGGTGAGAGGCTCGGAGGGACCACCGCACCGGGCAGTCCAGGCCCCCGGCCTCAGCGCAGCTACATACCCAGGAGCAGTTGTGGGCGCCCGGGGCAGCTCAGCCTGCCGTTGACACAGGAGCTGCAAGGGGGGGCGCGTGAGTGCACCAGCCGCGGGTGGGGGGCTGCAGGCAGGGGGGCTGGCTCCCCGGGGAGCCCCACGCTCACCAGATGGCGCCGTTGACCATGGCGGACTGGTCGGCTGGGATGAGCTTGCTGCCGTCCAGGAGGCAGGGGCACTGGGCCTTGCGTACGCACTGGGCCTTGTGGTTGAGGTAGGTGCCCTCAGGGCAGGCACAGCCGTCCGTGGGCACGGCGCTCGGGTGGCACTCGGCCGCGTGGTCAGATAGTGACAGGCACGTGCGGCCACAGGCCCGGATGTTGTCGCCGAACGTCTGGTTGCCCGTGCAGGGGGTGGCTGTGGGGGGACCGGGGGTCAGGCCCTCGGGGTGCTGGAGGGACTGGGCGGGGGTCTGTGGTATCCCTGCACCCTCCTGCCCGCGCCCTCCGGCACGCACTGCAGTTCACGCTGTTCCGCCAGCCCCGCAGGAGGGCGCCATGTGCGGCGCACGCGCGGGCGTAGTCACTCAGGGCGGCGCACACGTGCGGGAGGGTCTCCTCGTAGTTGCAGGCCTGGTACACGCACCTCTGCGGAGGACACGGCATGGTAGCTGGGTGTCCGGCCCCCACCCCGCCCCCGCTGCCCGCCCCCTGGTGCCCGCACTGGCCCGCGGGCCCTGCCCACCTTGTAGAAGGGCCTGGGGTTCACTGTGGCGTGGCAGCTCTGGAACACGGTGCCGTCCCTCACCAGCGCCGAGCAGTGGGTCTCCGCACACACCTCTGGGGGGACGGGGGAGGTGTGGGTGTCTCGCTTGCCTGGCCTGGGCCTCATGCCCACCCACAGGCCTCCCAGGGCCCGGCACTCACTGTTGAGCTGGCTCATGGAGCAGGGGTCTATCTCGCGCTCCAGCGAGGCCGGGCAATTCCCCGTCCGCCAAGAGTCCACGAAGAGCGGGGCGGTGCCCTCCACGATGCCCGTGCTGGTCATGAAGTCATCCGTCGTGTCCCCATTGAAGGTGCCACAGAGCCCTGCACCGGCCGGGCCGTGAGGGGGGGCCAGCCTGTACTCCTGCCCCCCCGTACTCTGAAGCCCCTGTCTTCCCGTCACCATGCCCCGGACACGAGGCTGTCACTGGCCCTACGAGGGACAGCCTGCAGTCATGAGTGCTGGATGCGTAAGACTCTGTTGGGCTCTTTCTGTGCGGTGGCCACAATGGGCAGGGACGGGGAGGGGCTCACCTCTGGTCCGGCCTCTGAACTGGGGCCCGACAGTGACATATGCCTGGAACACGGGCTCCACCTGCACCACGACCTCCAGCCCGAAGGTGGTGGTCATCTGGAGGTGGGTGGACGTCTGCCTGAAGACTGTGATGTTGCCTGGGGGGAGAGGGGCTTAGGAAGCAGGCTGCTTCGGGGCCCGGCCCAGTGAGGTCCGAGGTACCGGACAGGGCTGAGGACGTACGAGTCTTGTATGGTAGCCACTTGGTGTTCCCGCTGTTGGTGAGGACCTCGTCCCGAGAAATCACGATTTTGTCCTAGAGAGAGGGTGGCCTGAGTCACGGGGGTGGCAGGAGCAGGGGGAGGCCTCCCCTCCTGCCGGCCCGGAGGGACCCAGTGGGGAGGGGCCCGCGGCTGCGTGGCGGGGTGGCCTTACTTCTCTGGACATGTAGATGATGGCAGCTAGGGCCGTCTCCGAGTGAGAGTATCCAGACTTGTCGTATGACGCCACGAGAGAGCCCCCATCAGGGAGCTGCGGGCTCTGGGGGGGGTGGTGGTGAGACTTAGTCCAGGGGCCTGGGGGTGCTTCTCATGACCCCCCCACCCCCCGGGAGCCGCGTGTCCTACCTGGAGGAGGATGTAGGTGCAGGCGCCGTGGAAGCGGTACGGCCGGGCGTCGAATGTGGTGACGAAGGAGCCGCCTTCCAGGGAGCAGCGCCGGGGACAGGGCCGCTCTGTGCACACCCAGTGGCCCAGGGAGCAGCGGCTGCAGGCGGGGACTGGCTTACCCAGACGGCACCCCCAGACGCTGCTGGGCCGAGGCTGTCCCAGGACGCCCCTGTGACCCCTCGCTCCCTCCTGCCTTTGCCCTTACCACGTCTGGCAGGCGTCTGTCACCACTTCCCCGGGGGCGTGGGCCATGCCGTGGAGCACGCAGGGACACTGGGCAAGCGGCACGCAGGTGTGGTTTTTGGAGACGTCATCCAGAACCATACCTGTAGGACACGGGTTTCCTGGGCCCGTGGCTCGGCGCCCTCCCACCACCCCCCTGCATTTGCAGCTTCGCGCCCCCGAGCCACCGTGCCCAGACCCGCACGCTGCCCCTCGTTGGGTCAAGTGCCAGTCTTCGGGGCTACCCATCTCCCTGCCCTGCCCTCAGGGCCTATGGGGTGGGGGGCCAGTCCTTCCCTCCCCTGGGGCGAGTCGGGCCTGGCTCCGACGTGGAGTTGGGTCGGGGCCTCCCCTCTGTCTCTGGGTGAGTTCCGAGGGGTCGCGGGGCCGCGGTTGCCCAGACCTTCGGGACAGAAGCAGCCGAAGGTGCAGAAGCTGGAGCAGGTGTGCTGCGGGTTGGAGCAGGTCCTGGCGCAGGCCGCACCGCACTCCTGGTACACCTGGTTGGCCGGGCACGGGCCCACGGCTGCGGGCAGGCAGGGCTCTGAGACGGGCCGGGGGCGGGGGGGGTGCTGCCCCCTGCCGCCTGCCCCGCCCCCTCCCCAGTCTCCTTCCAGCTCCCAGTCAAGGTTCCCGGCCCTCCCGCCGCCCTCCCCGGGACTCACAGCAGAGGCCGGGGCGCCGCCAGCGGCTGACGGGCCAGCCGGCCATGCTGCAGCGGCGCGAGTACTCGGACAGCGAGGCGCAGGCGCAGTCCCGCCGGCCCCGCGGTGCGCACTCGGCCACGTCCGCCTGGCAGCTCAGCACGAAAGGCTCTTTGGGCACGCTGCACTCGGGGGCCACCTGGGTCAGCAGCTGGGCACAAGTCCGGGCCTGGCCAGAGGCCCACGCGGGGTCACGGGGGTCGGGGCCGCCTCCCACGCCGGCCCGAGACCCTGTCCCACCCTGGGGGCCGGCCCCCCGCCCCGTGGCTCAAGGGCCCCGCGGCCCGACGCACGTGCTCTGCCTGTGGGGCGCGCGGCCTGGAGACCGGCGGGTTGCTGCAGATCTCGTTGGGGTCATCCAGCGTCTGGAGGGCGGCATAGGCCTGCGGTTCCAGTGGTTTGCCTGGGGAGGGGGTGGGCGGGGTCAGCACCGCGGTCCGGGCTGCAGGGGCTCCGGGCCCGGCCCCCACCTACCGTCCTCGCTCAGGAACTCGTGGGTCGGCTCGCCGTCGAAGTCCCCGCACAGACCGCACAGCTTGCCCCTGTACCGCTTCTCCACCAGCACCTGCGGGCGGGCGGGCGGGCGCAGCTGTCAGGCGCCCCAGGACTCGCCCAGCAGGGGGGCGGGCCCAGAGCCGCCGACGGAGCCCAGGCTCACTGCTGGACTCGGGACCCCAGCCCCCCGCCTGCCGACGTCCTCACCAGCAGGTGACTGCCTGGGCCCCACATGACCACCAGCTCCAGCTCGAGCTGCTTGGCCACCAGCTGCACACTCCGGCCGAACGGTGTGATCTGGAGCCCGGTGCTGGTGTAGGGCAGGCTGACGACCCTGCGGGGGCACAGTGGTCAGGGGCCACCCCCTTGGCTCCCAGCCTCCCGGCCCACCCACGTGGCCTACCCCACATCCTTCACGGAGATGTCCGCCTTCTGCACGGTGACCACGGAGGCCCCCAGCTCCACAATGATCCGGGAGATGTTGCCGCCGGGCCCACGCCGTAGCTGGACACTGAAGGTGGGTGATGCACCCTCGCAGGTGGCCGCGAAGACATAGTTGCAGGTCCCCAGGAAGTCATACACGTAGCCATCGAACGTGGAGAAGTGGCCGGCCCCCCAGGTGGAGCACCAGCCCTTTTCCGGAGCTGGGGAGATAGTGGGCAGAGTCTTGGAGCCCTGTGTCCGCCCCGGGCAGATGTGGGAGCCCTCACCCCATGAGCTGGGCCCCTGGGGAGTCCATGCTGGTTTCCCAAGTTCCAGGCACTCCGGATTGGGCGGGAAAGAGCCCCTTCCCAGGGCAAGCCCCGTTGCAGGCGGGGTCTTCTCCCTACCCCCAGGCCTTATAGGGACTCAGCCGCTGCCCTGCCTGGGGTCTATGGGATGCCCGTGGCCGCTCGGCTCCCGCCCAGGGCCCCCCACCCTCCGGGAAGCCCGGCTAGTTTTCCTTCTGGGTGAGGGGCTGCTGGAGTTGCCTCATGGAAAGCCCCAGCCATGGCCCCTCTGTGGTAGGGCCGCGGCGCAGGGGCTCTGGGTGACTCTGGGTGACTCTGGAGGACGGGAGGCTGCCTGTGGCCCTTACCTGTGGGTGGGGAGTCCTGCAGCCTCCGGAGGTCTGGGTGCACAGAGGACGTTTTGTTTAGACCTGTGTGGACAGGGACTGTGGTCAGCGCTGGGACCGCCTGCCTCTGCACCGCCCTCGGTGTGCAGTGTGTGGGCCCGGAGCAGAGGGGTGGGGAGGGTGGTGCTGGCCGTGGGGCCGATCCGGCTCTGGCTGCGCTTTTGCTCTCTCACTGGCTGGGTTCAGCAGCTCAGACGGTCACGAGCTGGGCCCCTCCTCGAGCCCAGAATGGCAGGGTGCGGGGCTGAGGGGGAGGGGACGGCAGTTGCTGGTGTTGGGGGGGGCCCTGGCGGCGGGGGGAGAGGGCGGTCCCCTGTGTCCCCATCTGCCCGTCCTCTGGGTGGAGTTGGGGGAGGAGTCCCGGGCCCGCTGCCCGAGCTTCTCCGCCTGCCCAAGCACAACGGGTGTGACACAGAGCAGCCCCTCCTGCCCCCGCCCCTGCCCACGTAGGATGGACCGGCAGCCTCCACAGCCCGGGCTCCAGGGATCTGTGGTTCTCCTGGACCACGGGTGGGAGGGGCCTGGCGGGCTTTGAGCAGGAGGCTGCGGGAGACCTGGAGAAAGGCGGCCACCGGACAGCACGGGGCTGGGGTTGGCGGGCAGCTGTCCGATCTGTCCTGTCCGGCTGCACCCCACCCCCGAGTTCCCAGGGTGAGGTCTGAGCCTCCCCAGTGGACGTCTCCCTCTATCGGGCTCTGAAAGTGGCCGTTCTCCTGCTTCCTCCTTCCTAGACAGTCCAGGGAGCAGATGACCGTGGCCAGAGAAATGGCCAGGCGACGTCAGTCCTGTGACTGCGGGGGCAGGAGCCATGACCTCACTGGTGACTGGAAGGCGGCGGGAGAGGGGAGGTCTCGCCCGTGGGTCACTGCCTCCTTGCCCCTCCTCCCGGCCTCGCTGTGGTCCTGGCGCTCCCGTCCTGCAGACCTGCGTGGGGCCCCCGTTCCGCTGTGGCTCCCACCTGGCCCTCGGGGGCCTTGACCCTGCCACTCCCCCACTCTGCTGGGCGGTGTTCGTGGGTCTCTGGGTGATGTCAGGGAACAGGGAAAACAGCCGGCTGCCGAGGGGGGCCCCCGGGTGGGGCAGGGGGCACACAGGCTTCCAGTGGGCCAGTGATGTTTGCTCCTGGGCCCCCTCCGTCCGCGGTGTGCACCACGTGGGTCCCTGTCTCTGCGTGACCTCCGCTCACGACCCACCCCAGGACACTCCAGTGGCCTCCACCGCCCACCCCCAGGGGCTCGCTGCTCGGGCCCCACTTGCTGTGGCTCCTCTGGCCGCTCTCCGCGCGCCAGCCTCACGCTTGTGCGTCTCTGGCTGTGGGAACGCTGCCCGCCCCTGCCTGGCTCCCTGCCGGCGGCGGCGCTCCGGAGATCGGCCAGGGGACTCTGTGTACCTCCCGCTCTGAATGTCGGGACAAGCGAAGAGTCCTGCCCTGGTCCCACGGGGCCTGCAAGGTGGGCTGGTCCGCCTCCTCCAGCCCTTCCCAGCCCCAGGACAGGCCGGCGACCTCCGGAGCTCGTGCTGGTTCCCCTGCGCACTTGGCTGCCCTGTCCGCCCTGCCCGTCGGGCCCTGCCCCCTACCTGCCTCAAGCTCTAGGCTCCCCGGGGCTCTTGCGTCTGAACTCATGCTTTCCGAGCCTCTGGTTCAAGGGGCAGAGCCCGCCGGTCCTCGAAGGGCGCTGGCAGACATGTGGCCAGACTCCGGCCGTCCCCCCCCCCCCCCCCCCGCTGCAGGTACAGCCGAACCCCCACGGCCCAGCCATGCTGCAGCCCCTGGCCAGACCCGCACCCCACCCTGGCGGGCTTCCAGAGGCCTCCCTTCTTGTCCTGCTTCTGGGTCCGGGTCTCAGAGGGACGGGCCCAGCCCCAGACTCCGTGGGAGGGAAGGGGTGGGGCGGGCGCAGGGGAAACCCACTCGGCTCAGCCGTTCGTAGCCCAGCCCCAGTGCTTGGGTCCAGGCCGGGGAGCAGGTTTGGGGGCCAAGGCTCTGGGGCCACCGAGGAGGGGCCATGGGGAAGCATTGTGGAGGCAGGAGAGACACGTCCTGCTGGGCTCCCGGGCAGAACAGAGGAGACGCAGAGGGCTTGGTGCCTGCCATCAGCGAGGAGGGGCTGTTCCCTGGCTCACCGTGGGACCCCTCGGGGCTGGCCGCCTCCCGTGCTTGGGGGTGCATGGCTCCTGGGGCGGTTCGCAGAAGGGACTTGCGGGTTGAGGGGGCGGGGAGGGGCGTGGGGATGCTGCTCCGTGGGCCTGGCGGGCAAGGCCGGGTGGGCTCCGGGAGGGGCGGTCCCTTCCGAGTCTCGTGAAACTCTGGGGGTCCTGGGCCCTCACGTGTGTCCCTTCGGCCCGTCCTTTGAACCCTGTGGTGGCCACGTGGAGGGGCATCTTTCCTCCACTGTTCCAGATGGGGAAGGGGAGGCCCAGAGCCCGTGCGGCCCCTGCCCTGCCCAATCCATCCTACAGCCTACCCAGGGCCCAGTGGGGAGAGGGACGTAGTGGGCTCTGGTTGCTGGGCCCCCAGCACGCCCCTGGCCCACACACTCACGTCGCTGAGGGAACTGTATGTCCCTGAGGAATGCCTTCCCGCCACAGCCCAGCATCGTTCCTCCCTGCTGCTATGCCCAGGGCAGGGGTAAGCGGCAGCCTGCGCACAGGCTGGGCTGGGCTCAGAGACCCTGGCCTTGGCCATGTGGGATGGCCAAAGGGGCCTGTCGTCCATCAGCTGCCTGGGGGCCAGCCCGACTCCGGCCCAGTCTATGCGGCAACAAGGGACCCTCTGAGGGCTTCCGTCCACCCCTACAGTGTGGCCTGCGGGCCCCCACTCACCAGTGCCGAGCAGGGCCCCCCCATAGGACAGGAGCAGCAGCAGCTGAGCCCCAAGCATGACGGTGGAGAAGAGAGGTCACCGCAGGCCCTGGCCCCTGCTGCAGTGGGACAATGGGCGGGCTTGTGTGAGCTCCACCGGCCGGAGAGGCTGACCCTGGACGCCTTATGTAGGGGCTGCAGGCCCGTCCCTGGCCGCACCCATGGGGCGTGCTGGTGCCAAGCAGGATCTTGGGCTCCGTGTTATCAGGACTTGGCCTTTGGAAAGGTCCTTGGGGGGCAGTTGCCGCATCATCACGGGCCTCCGGGCAGCGGCTGGCACAGGCCCTCCAGAGGCCTGCAGACATGTCCTGCGTTTGCTCCAGGCTGGCGCGGCTGGGGCCATCCTGGGGGCGGTTCCAGAAGCTCTGTGTGGGCATGTCGGCCATAGCTTGGGGCCGAGGGGCATTTGTCTAGGGTATGTGGGTGAGGCCCCTGGACACCCCCTCTGCCCCTGTGGGGGAGCCCAGAGTGCTGGACAGCTCCTGGGGTGAGCTCTGCCCTCACTCAGACCCCAGGGCCCCCAAAGGTGCCCGCATGCTGGGCCCTATCCCGCCCTGGAGGAGGGACACCCCCATGGGCTGAGGTCCCAGGGGGAGGCTGACGGCACAGCCAAGGGCAGGGCTGGCTGGGAGCGTTGAGAGTCACTCTGTACCCAGAAGCGCCCCCAGGACTGTTTTCTGACCCTCGGGGCTCTGAGCTGCTCGTGGGCACAGGAGAGGGATGCAGTGGCCGGGGGGCTGGGTGTCCTGTCTGGGAGGGCATCTCTGTGGAGGCTGGGTGCCGGCCTCAGGGTGCCGACCTCCCAGGTGGGGGAGCAGGGGTGAGCCTGCCACCCCCTGGGAGAAGGACGTGGTTCCAGGGGGACAGCATCTCGGGGGCAGGGAGTGGGCAGGACACATGCCAGCATCATGAGGGGTCCGGGTGAGGCCCAGGATGAGAGACGTGATCAGGGCCAAGCTCAAGATCATGGTCAAGGTGAGGTCAGGAAGAGGTCACGATCGGGGAGGGTACGGCCAGAGTGAGACGAGGTCAGCAGGTGTGAGTGTCTCAGATCTTGTGGGATCCTCTCGCAGGTGGGGAGCAGGTGTGGGTCTGGTGACTCTGGGGCAGGCTGGTCCTAACTGGGAGCCTCTGTGGGACCCCGTGTAGGAGTTTGGGGCCCTGGTCCAGGGATTCCCCCTTCCCTGAGGTTCTGGCCCCATGGAGACTTGGAGTGCAGGAACCCCGGGCTCCTGCCCCAGAGGATCCCCCCAGGCTGGGAAGGCTGCACCCTCCCTCCCAGAGCCCTGGCCACAAGCAAAATAGACGCCCTCTGTTTACCTTAAATAAACTTCAGTGTTTTTTTTTAAACATTATTTATTTATTTGAGAGAGCATGACAGAGAAGAAGTCAGAGGGAGAAGCAGGCTCCCTGCTGAGCAGAGAGCCCGATGCGGGGCTTGATCCCAGGACCCTGAGATCATGACCTGAGCCGAAGGCAGAGGCTCAACCCACTGAGCCACCCAGGCGCCCTGTAAACTTTAGTTTTGATAGAACATTGTTTGGACGAAGAATGGCGCGTAGCAGGTGGCCAGCCCTGGCCAGGCGGTGGGAGGTCCCCAGCATCCGCTTGGTGCTCCTGGCCCCTACTTCACTGGAAGCAGAGGTGGGTGGGGAGGGCACAGTTCCGAGACGCTGTCTTGGATGCTCTGGTGCCCCTGGCAGGGGTCATGGCGGTGAGGGCCGGGGGACACAGCCTGGGCTCTCGGTCCGTAGGCCATAGGGCCGCTGCGTGTCCTGGCCTCGGAGAGCTCGCTCTCGCATCGGGGGCTCCCGAAGCTCTGAGCCATGGGTGGGAGTGGAGTGGACCCTCCTTGAACCTCAGTCCTGGCCAGGGTGCTGGGTGTCGGTGTCCAGGTTCGGGGGCAGTAGGGAGGAGATGCGTCAGGCCTTGGAGCAAGCAGGGTGAGGAGAGAGGCCCAGAACCCCGCTGAGAAAATGTCCTTTGGCTGCCAGGGTCCTCTCCCACCGATTAAACCACCTTCTGAGGTGGGCGGCTGAGGCTGTGCCCCTCGTGTCCCCTGAGGCCAGGGCTGGGGGAGCCCCAGGCCTTCTTTTCTGCCCACACCCTTGCTCGTCCCCCAACTGCTTTACTTGCCAGTGTTGTCCTCCCCAGTACCCCCAGCAGGCACCCGACCACAGGGCCTTGGCACGGGCCACTAACGAGAGCCTCCCCACTGATTGCCCCTCTTTCCATCTCTCCACTCAACGCCCCGCACAGAACGTGCGATCCTGTGTCCCAGCGGTGTCTCGACCCCTCCTGTCCTCCACGTGTCCAGGTGTCCCATGGTCTGGAGGGTGCCCATGCCTCGGGACGCGCCAGGGCACAGGGACGGATGGAACCAGAGGCAGGGGAACTGTGGTCATGCGCACACTCCTGGGGAAGGGGCAGGGCTTGTGGCAGGCCGCGGGTCCCCATGTTGGAGTCCCCAGTGTCCACCCCCCAGCAGCTCAAGGGGCTCAGGCTTGGCCCAGCAGGGGTGGGGTCACGCGGCCTGGAGTGGAGAAGCCTGGGCACGTGCGTACGTGCCAGACTCTGAGTTTCCTGGAAAATGTTACTATGCGTTCTAGCGCCCGTCACCGCGGGGCTGGTCCCACCACGTGTGCACGGTTAGTGGACGGCCCTTGGCCTCCAGCGCTGCCCGTGCCCGGGTCCGGCTCCATCCCGGTTGGGCGGGGGCTCCTTGGCGGTGGGCGCCGTGTCCCTTTCTCTACACGGATGCCGCCCCAGGAGGCTCGTGTGTGCTGAGCAAACAGCGTGAGATAAGCGTGTGTGCGGCCATTGTTTCCCGGCCGTGGGGTGGCCAGTCTTGGGCAGCGGAACCCGCGGGTCGGACAAGTGGGTGATTGTCCTGTGCCTCACAGCCCGGAACAGGCCCCCTGCCCTCGTCCTCTGTCTGCACGGCTGGGCCCTGAGCCGCACCCTTGGACCCAGGCCGGCGGACGTGGCGCAGGGAGCTCCGGCGGGCCGAGCACCGGCCCCCAGCCCCAGTGTCTAGGCCCTGCGGCCCTGCCCAGCGTCTCCAGCTTCAGGGCTCAGTGGAGAGGGTGGGTCTGGGCCCCAAGGCAGTGGCTATCCCAGTGGCCTTGATCTGACCTTGGCCTGGGATGGAGAACCTGCCTGAGGACGCTGGCATTCACTGTTGGCAGGTGCTTCCAGAAAGCTCCTCCCAGGCTTGGGGCCTGGCTCTCGTCCCAGGCAGGGAGCCCCAAGACCCTGGGTTTGCTGGACTCCGGTTTCCAGAGGATCCCAAGTGCACAGTGGTCGGCCAACCCCTCTGGGCCCTGCCTGTCAGTGTGATGTTCTTTGGGGATGGCTGGGCACGGCTTCACCCCCTCAGGCTTGCCCCCCCATCCCTGTCACATCAAAGGGCTGAAGGCCATGGCTTCGGGGTGTGTTAGGGAGAGATTTCCATGTGGGAGCCACGGGGTGCCCCCGTCTGGCCAGCTGCTACTATCTGTGGGAGCCGTGGCCAGCGGCCGGTGGCGGGCTGGTGTGTGCGGCCCAGGTGCCCTGCGGCCGGCGCAGAGTGGGACAGTCTAGACCCCTGGCATCGGGCAAGACCGAGGGGCAGGGGGCAGGGCGCCCCTCCTGTGGCTCCCCCGGGGGTCAGGCCCAGCCCCTAGGTGCCCGCTGCTTGGGCAGATGGTGGAGGCCAGGAGACCCTGGGCCCAGAGAGGACCTGCAGACCAGGACCTCAGGCCAGCAGTGAGAGTCACATGTCTACCCTGGCTCCGCCTTCACCCCAAGATCCGGGGGCAGCCTGGGTTCCAGCAGGTCCCAGCAAGTGCCCCTCCTTCTTTCTGCCCCCAGGTGTCATTCTTGACACCGGGTCACCTGCTGCCCTCCCACGACTGAGCCTGCTCCGTCTGCACGCTCAGCCTCTTCCTGCCCTTGGGCCTGGGTTTGGGGTGGCCGTCGCCCAGCCCTGGCCTCCGGTGGGGCAGCCTTAACTCCAATGTCTGTGGCCCCACTGTGTGGCCGTCAGGTGGACAGACGTCGTGTCTGGGTCTGCAAGAGGGAGTCATGGAGGCCCCTGGGCCTGGAGGGCAGGTCAGGGAGCCCCCGGCAGGGGAAGCTATAGCCCAAGCGTTTGGCTGGTGGCCGCAGGCCTGGTGGAACCATGTTCCGGACCAGGGTGGGGTGTGCCCTCTCCCAGGCTCCTGAGTTTCCGTCCCTTTGCTGTGCCTGACCCTGGGCTGAGGCCTGGCTGGAGGAGCTCCAGGGCAGCTTGAGCGGGGCAGGGGCGGGGCTGGGAGAGCAGGCTGGGGGCTGGACGCCAGGAGCGCAGGCTGGATCGGCCTGGCCGACCCTCCTCTTCCACCAGGGCCGGGCTCAGTGGGGGCAGCAGGCAGGGGCACCCACGCCGGACCCCTTGATGCCTCCCACCTGTGGTCAGGGCTCCTCGGAGTACCCAGCCCTCTGTTGGGGGACCCTGTGCCGCTCTCCACGGTCGGTCACTGGCTCACTCCCCAAGCACCCAGGCCGTGAGCGTTTCCGGCAGCTGCGGCTGTAACAGCTGTCCCTCAACTGCGGGCCAGCGGGGAGCGGCCACAGTGGCGGGCCACTGGCCCCTGGTTGGCCCCCAGCGGCCCCCTGGCCTTGGCTCAGTGCCCCCTGCCTCTCCGTGCCAGCGGATGTCGAGCGGAAAGTGGACAGATAAGGTTGGTGAGGCAGGATTCGGGGTTCGGGCCCGGTGGCCGGCGGGGTGAGGAGCAGCCCTAGCCGGGCTGGGGCGTGCCTGCGCTGCCTCTGTCTTCCAGGTCGCGCGTGTTTGCTTGCCGCGGCCGGTGGCCGGTGAGGGGGCTTTGCAGGGTGGGGAGACGCAGGCCGCCGTCCATGTGGCCCCGGGAGCAGGTGGCCCGGTGCTGGTGGCCGTCAGGGCAGGGCCAGGGTGCACGTGACCCCCCTGGAACCTGGTGCTGGTGATGGGGCAAATGGGAGAACATGGAACACGCTCTGTGGGGCCAGGTGGACCTCCGGGGCCAGCCCGGGGGAGCCCCAGGGCCCGGACCTGCCACCCAGGGGCCATCTTGTCCTGCTGACCACCTGTGGGGGTGCCGAGCAAGTACCTGTGACCGCCGGCTGCCCGTAAGTGGCAGCTGCCGCGGGCCCTGCCACGCATGGGACTGGACGGCCAAGGCCCCGGAGATGCCCGGTCAGCAGGGAAGGCCCCTGGGGGTCAGAGGCCCCGGACCCACCTGGCGTCAGGGCAGGGGCTGAGACAAGCAGCCACGTGTGCGGTCCCCTCTCGCTACAGCAGCCCCCGCGGCTGGGGGCTGGAGGAGCGGGCTTCCCCCCTGCTCAGGGATCCTGACATCCCCGTGCCCTGGGCACAGGTAGGGGTGGCCAGGACTCAGCCTCGGAGCCTGTTTTGGGGCATTGACACCTGCTGTGTGTGGGCAGTGGCCTCTGGGGCCTCGGACCCCAGGTGCGAGACGGGCTGAGAGGGGCCCCGGGGGCTGGTGGCTGGACGCAGGGCGGACGGAGAACGAGACACCGGTGTGGGCCCCATCCCGGCCGCGCAGCGAGGCAGGATGCGCCCCCCCTTGCTCTCTGCCTTTCCCAGGCTCAGAGCCAGATCCCAGGGACCCCACAATCCTCAGTGTAAGAACGATTTCTGGAAGCTTCCAGAAGTCGTGGGAGCCACAGGCCTGGAAGGGAAGCTCCCGTCCCGGCGGGTGAGAGCACGTCCGGCTGCTCCAGCCGCTGTAACAGCTGCACAAAACCCACTTGGGTTGGAAGAGCCGCGGCGAATGGGCTTCTGCCCGCACCCACCTCCTGCAACTGTCCCCGCCATCGCGGTGGCCACCCCCGGAGGGCTGCTCCCCTGGGCCCCGGGCCTCGTGCCCTCTGGGGCCGTGTGTACCGGAGCCACCTGCCGCGGTCGCTGCACACGAGACGTGCACACGAGTCGCGCCAGGTCGGTCTGCGTCTCGAGTGACTTCGCTGGGGTTCAGCTCGTCCCGGGCACTGCTGAGCCCTCCGTGGCGGCGCGCTCCCTGGGCTCCCCTGGCTGCGGGAACGTCCCCCGACGACTGGAGCAGGCGGCTGGTATCCTGGCTTTCTCGGGACCCAGCCAACCCCCGGCCCCCCCCGACCCCCTCTCGCAGGCCTTTTCCCAGTGCATGCCATGCCAGGCGGGGCCGAGGGCCTCCTGCCTGGACCCCGTGTCTGTTCTCCGGGGCGGCAGACGCGCTCCTCCGGTCCCCTCCCTGCTGTCTCCCCTCTTCTGGGACTACGGCTCTCACTGCTGAGTCCCAGCCTCTGGACAACTGTTCCCCACACTCTGTTCCACCTTCCAGACTCAGGCTGGAGGAGAACCCAGGCTCTGCTGCTCTCCTTGCCGGAGACGGAAGTCCTTGATGAGATGGAATTTAAATTAAAAAAAAAAAAAAATCGTACTGTGGGGAAGTCACTTTTTTACTGACAGTCACTCAGTAAAATGCGGAAAGATGCAGAAAGGCCACAAGAAGATAGACACGCCCTTTGTCCGAACCCATGAACCTTGTCTGTGGGCCGTGCAACTGTCCTGGGGTAGCCGCGACACCAGCACTGTCCACCTTCCGGGCCCTGGGCCCCTCCTGGCGTGGGCAGGGCTCGCTCCTGCTGTGGTGTCCCTCCCCTGGCTGCTGGTGGTCCAGGCTTCCCGGGGCTCGCTGGTTTGTGGCTGCACGCCCCCTCTGCCTCCGTTCACTGGCTCTCCTTGCCTCTCCCTGCAAACGGCCCCGCTCAAGTTTCCCTTTCTCAGAAGGACGCAGTCATATCAGAGGAGGGGCACACCCTAATGACCTCACCTGCAAGGACTCGATTCCCAAGTCGGGTCTGGTTCTGAGGTTTGGGGGTCCGGACTTCCCCTGAGGAATGCGGGGCACGGCCAAGCACCAGACGTACACGCTCAGTGACCTGTCACGTGCCACGCTGCTGGAATTCCTCTGCTCTTTGGAGACTGTTTTGGGGGCTGTGTGGTGCGGCTTTTTCGTCTTTTGGGGACTGGGTGGGTGGGTCAAGCCCCCGAGGCCTCTGTGCTTGCCTCCGTGGCGGGCTGTTGTTATAGAAGGAGAAGCCCACGTCCGGAGGCCCCGTGGGCGGCTGCTGGGGGAAATGCAGGCCCCTGCCTTGCCCGTAAAGCGTCTGCACTGTGGGTACCCCCGAGCTAGGCCTCTCTCTCTCCCCGGCCTCCAGAGTGAGCTGCTCGCAGGCCGCCCTCCCCCAGGGCCACCCAGGATAGGAGTCTCTCCCTCTCCCCGACCTGGTCCTGGAGATCACCCAGATAAATGTGGAACCCCGGGCCTGAGCCTTGACGCCAGAGTCAGCCCCCGGCCCTCAGGGCCCCACGGCCTCCCTGGGGCCCTTGACATCTATAGGACAAGGGTGCTCATGACCGCTAACTAGGGCAGCCTGCGCTTTCCGCCGGGCTCTGATGCCTGCGTGTCTGAGGCTGGCGTTCTCTGGGCCCCCAGGATCTCCATCCCCAGCCCTGACCCTGTGCCGGGTAGATAGGCAGCCCCAAGAGCCCCATCGTCGACGGCTGACCCCAGGCTGGGTCGACAGGCCCCCCCCAGGAACCTCACCCCTGGTGCTGACCCCAGGCTGGGTCGACAGGCAGGCAGGCCCCTACCGGCTGCTCCTTGAGAGCTTTCCGCTGACTTTCCCACCCAGCCCCCTCTGTAATCTGCACAACAAAGGCCACATCCCCTTCCTGGAGGCCTGTGCAGTGGCCACTGGCAGACCCCCCACCCCTGCTGTAGCCGGGCCACCATGGACCCTGGCCCTCAGTCCAGCTGTGGGTCCTGCTTTGTGGGGCCCCGTCCTCTCCTGGGGGTGGCCGTCCCTGGCCGGCTGCACTCACTGGCCACGGCCTCTCCTTCAGGGAGATGGGGCTGCTGGAAGCTCTCCCGGTGTGGCTCCCGGCCTGCGGACGTGGCTGAGGCTGGCCAGGCCCCTCCTGGGAGGATAGTCTCCCTTTCCCTGGGCGGGTGGTATGCGCTTGAGGATCAGAGGATCGCTGGGGGGCAGGGGGCAGATCACTGGGGGGCGGGGGGGGTGTGTGAATCACTGGGGGGCGGGGGGGCGGATCGCTGGGGGGCGGGGGGGGGCGGATCGCTGGGGGGTGGGGGTGTGTGTGTGAATCACTGGGGGGCGGGGGCGGATCACTGCGGGGCGGGGGGCTGATCTCTGTGGGGCAGGGGGCGGATCACTGCGGGGCGGGGGGGCGTCCCCAGACAGGTCCCATCTCCTCCCACCCCCAGAGCTCCGCGGCCACTCTGGGCAGGCCCCAGCCTCACAGCTTCCGACTCAGTAATCAGGTGTCCCCTACCCCAGGACCCACTGCCAGGACCAGCCCTTTGTCTTCAGCCCGGCCCAGCTTCGCCAGGATGGGCCCTGACCATCCTCTGGGAGGTGTGCTGAGCCCTGGGGGCCTCTGGGTGGGGCTGGGGACCCCCTCTGAGGACTGGTGTTAATCAGGCCGAGTCTCAGGAATTCCCTCGACCCTTGGTCACTGTGGCCCAGTGGCCCAGGGCTTGGAAGCGGGTGGCCCTCCCTGGGACAGGGGCCAGGCAAGGAGGGCCCAGGGCCGTGACAGAGCAGGGGATCGCTGGCCTCCTGGGGCAGAGTCCCCACCGAGTGTGGCTCTCAGAGCGATGGGTCCCTGCGCGGCGAGTGGCCATCACTGTGCGTTCAGCAGAGCGAGAAGGAGCCACACTGTCTCACGGACAGACCAGGCACAGACGGGGACACACCTACCGCGTGCAGGCCGCGGACCTGCGTGTCCCCGTGGCCGTGGGGCCTGCAGGCGGCCAGAGCCGTGGAAGACGCCCCCTGGGGCCACGCTGCACAAGGACAGGGCGTCGGGTCACCGTGGGATGTCCTCCAACCCGGCTGGCTCCAGGGCCGTGAGGCTGCTGGCCTGCCTGACCCCGAGGGCAGGGGTCCCGATGGCCGGGCCACGCACCGTCACGCTCACACTCGTGCACTCAGGCCTCGCTGCTCCCACGCCCCTGGGATCCACGCGCCTGCTTGTTCTCGCGGCCTCGCGACCACGCCCCCCCACGCCGGCAGGGCGGGAACTGACGCCACCTGCTGGTGAGCCTCAGCACCCTCGTGGGCCGCCCTCCTGTGGAAACTTCCAGAGGCCTGGCTCAGGGGTCCGACCGGACCCAGCTTGGTTCGAGGTGGGCGGAGGGGCTGCAGGGTGGCCCGGACACGCCTCGGGGGGGCCTGGGGGCCAGGTCTCTGCGCATCAGACTGTCGGAGCCCCCTGGGCCCAGAGCACAGCCCAGGTGGGCACATGGCGCCTGGGACCTCGGCATGGCAGGGCCTGGGCGTGGCTCGGGGGGCCCCAGTGTTTGCACCCGAGGGACTCAGAGCTCTCCTGCTGCAAATATTCAAGGCCGCAGACACGGGACAGCCGCTTCCCACCCCTGCTGCCCACGAGGACCGGGTGGCTTGATGACCCGCGAGGTAGGAGCAATTTCCTGAAGATCAAAGGGAAGGTCACCAGCCTCCAGCGCCTGGGGGGCACGTCCCCAAGGACTCGGGTGGGGTCTTTCTGCGACGTTGGGTGCTATCCGGCCTCCTTGACACCCCCTCCCTCCCCCATCACCATCCCAACCCAGTTCTGCTTTCCCTCACCTCCCATGGGTGCCCCTCCCCTGCCCCTGGGGCTTTGTTCCCCACTCCCAGATCTGATCATGCCCCTTGGGAAATGTCCACAAGCTTTGGTGGCCCCAGACCCACTGTCTTGTGCCCCCAGGCGAGAGAGCCCGGGGGGCTGCCTGGTGAGCTGTCTGGCCCCTTGGGGATCCGGGTTTCTGCAGAGTGCGGTGTGGTCTGGGGCCTGGCCCGAGACTCTGCATTGTTCACTGAGCACCTGCTAAGTCTGGGGACTTGGAGGCGGCTCAGCTGGGGGTGGACTTGGAGGGGCGGAGCTGGCCTCTGCCTCCCCCGCCGGCCCTCCTGGCTTCGTGGGGCTCCAGGCCATGAGGCACAGGTTCCAAAATCTGAGGTACCCCCTGCTACCCCAAAGCACCCTGGTGGTCAGTCTCTGTGCTGTCAGAGCCGAGGGCAAGGTCGGTGGTCTTGGCCCCCGCCCCCCGGGCACCCCGGCCCCAGGGGAGGGCTCTCTCCACAAGGCTTTTCAGGATGGGACCCCTGCCGCCCCCACCCCTGGGAACACCGGCAGCAGACCCTGCCTGGCCCAGCTGGGCCCCTGGTGGGGTCACGGCCCGTTCGCTCCTGCTCCCCAGATGGGGACAGACCACGTCAGGGAAGGGGGTGACATGGGGTCATGCCCTTCAGGAGGCTGGCCCGTGCTGGTCCCCTCAGGCCCAGTCATCTTGGTGGTCACTGTGATTGGGCGTGCTGTTGAGGGCCGTGTGTGGCCCGAGGCCCCCAAACTCCCAGCCAGACATGGACCCATTTGCCTGTTTCCTCACGGGCAGACCCCTCCACGGAGGCCCCCGTGGATGATGAGACCCTCGCCCATGGCCTGGTCCTCGGCAGCCCAGCTGTGGGCGGCCTGTGCCTCCCAGGACCCTGCTGTCCCCTCGCCCTCCTGGCCCCCAAGAGCCCTCGTTAACCTCAGGGTAGAGACGGAGATGGGAAGTGGCACCCCACACGGGTACAGGAACCGTCCTCTGCCATCAACACCAGTGAGCTTTTATTGAGCACCGGCTGTATGCTGAGCCTGCAGCGGGGGAAGGCCCCAGAGCAAACAGTGGATGGGCTCCAAAGAGGCCAGTGAGGGTCTATGGCTCCAGACGCCCCAGAAACAGGCGCCTCCAGCCCTGGGGGCTTGGGCCTCGTCCTCCCCTCCCCCACTTCCTACTTACCCCGCCCTTCCGGCTGTTGGGGTCCCCCTAGGGCACCTGGCTGAGTTGCTGCAGGGGGTTGGGGGCCACTGACCCTCCCCCCCCACCCCACCCCCGCTAGACCGTGCGGGACCTGGGAGAAGAAGGATGACTCCGGGGGACCTTACCTGGGTCTGGAGAGCTGGGTCCCAGCAGAGGGCAGCCTGGCCGCTCTCCCCCCCATGGGTCTCCGGGCCCTGCCGGGGCTGGGCAGGGCCACGCAGGGTCCCCCGGGCCCTCACTGGAGGGAGTGGTGGGCTCGGTGTGGCCAGGGTCCCCCCACCTGGGGCCAGATGCGGGACCAGGGAAGGCCCTCCCAGGGCACCGCTGTCCTGCCCTGTCTGGTGGCTGACATGGGGCTCCCGATGCCGTCCCAGCTCCCTGACCCCGGCTCCCTCCCTCACACCTCACCCAGCCCAGCCCTGTCCTGATTTCTCCCAAACCTCAGACGGAACCCTGTGCCCACAGACCCAGCCCTGGGCCCAGCCTGACCTCTCTCCAGGAAGCCCCCCGACCGCTCTGCGCTGACGCCCGAGTTTTGCAGACCCTTGTCCCGTCTATGCCCCCGGCCACAGCTGGTCGGTGATACAGGGGCTCGGGGGAGGCAGGTGGGTCCCCGCGGAGGCTGCGACCCCAGCGTGAGAGTCAGACACGCAGGCTGTGAGCCCCGGGATGCTCATGGCGTGTCTGCCCCGGCCCAGAGGACAGCCCGACTCTGGGGGAGGGGTGCCGCGTCCTCGTCCACTCCCCGTGACACTGCCCGCTTCCGGGGTCCAGACAAGGGGACGGCGGCCCGTGTCCTCCGTGTCGGCCGAGTGAGGAGCCGATCCTGCTGCCCCCACGCCTGCAGCCGAGGCTGGTTCCGGCCGATGCAGGAGGAGGAAGGGCGTCGGCGCTGGACCCGTGCCCGCAGCAGGACCTGGCCATAAACGGGGCAAGGTGGGGCCGTGGCGTGGACCACAGACCCCGCCGGCTCGCGCCTCGGCCTGGCCCGCAGCTGTCAGCGCTTCCCAGGAACTGGCACCCTTGTTTGTCCTTTGGAGGAGTGTGGTGGCTTTGCCTGTCTGAGCCCCGGCAGGCTCCTCGCTGCGTCCCTGAGCCCTGGCCCGGCGGGGGCTGCAGACACAGAGGCCACCCCTCACGCCAGCGGGGCGTGGTGACCAGGCGGGAAACGGGGCCCAGAGAAGACGGCGTGTGTGTCCAGTCCCCCCAAGTGCGTACTGGCTTGGCCCCGAGCAGGGAGCGGGAGCCCGTGCTCAGCCTTTCCGTGGCCTGGCCTCGTCTCGGGTTGATAAGATGGTGGCCCGTTGAGGCAGAATTGACCGTTGCGATTTATTTTAGGTTTTGGAGGGACCCCTGGAGGGGCTGGGCCACAGAGCTGTCCCCAGCGCATGGTCCCGTCCGGGCGTCCACATTCACCAGGTGATTCTGATAATATCGTCCCATGTGCGCAGTCTTGGCCACTCTCTAGCGAGGCCCGCGATGCCCTGAGGGCCCTGAGACCCCCCGGGGGCCTGTGAGCTCCGGACTCTCTTCAAGACGAGACGGAGATGTAATTTGCCTTTTTCTCCAGCTCACGTTGGTGCAAAAGCTGCCCTGGGGAGGGTCTCTTGGCTCCTTTGCAAGGATCAGGCTTGGCGCGCCCCTTCCCCGCAAGTGCGCCGGTCGGGTGCCGAAGTCCCGGGGAACAAACACCTCATCTCACTCCACCCAGCCTTGGCCCCGAGCTGAGGCCCACGGGCCAGGCCGCCCCGGGCAGCGCTCTCCTGCAGCGGCCGTCACGGTGGCCGTCGCCACGCGCGCCGCCCCGGCCCCTCGGGAGAACCCGGCCTCCGTGCCGTGGCTGCTCGGACCCGGCGTCCCGGCGGCCCTTCTCCCCGAAAGGAACGAGGGACCCCGTCGCCTCAAGCAGAACCGGGGCCGGCGTCGTGGCCATGGTGAGTCGGAGCGTCCGAGTCAGCGTGTGGAGCCCCACGCGAGACCGTGTTCAGGCAAGTCTCTCGCGGCCCAGCCCCAGGCTGCAGACAGGCCCGGCCGCACGTGGACAGGCACCCACGGCTGCAAGCACGGGCCTCCGCCGTGGCCACGCGGGTCCGTCAGCACCGGGTGACGCCCGCCCCTGTCGAGCGGGCCGGCGACGCGGCCTCAGGGCCCAAGCCCGGCCGCCCAGCGGGGCCACTCGCAGAGTCTTCTTCGTTTCCAGCCGTCGTGAAATACACAGGACATAAAACGTACCGTCTTCCCCGTCTCCAAGCCCACGGCTCAGGGCACGAAGCACATTCACACTGTTGTGCGGCCGTCCCCGCCGTCTCCAGAACTTTCCATCTTCCCAGACTGAGACTCTGTCCCTGTGAGACACCGACCCCCGTCCCTCCCCCGGCCCCGGGGCCCACTGTCCACTCTCTGTCCCTGCGAATCTGGAGACTGCAGGGACCCCACCTGGGTGGGATCCTGCAGTATGTGTCCCTCTGTGTCTGGCCTGTTTCACTCCGCATCACGTCCCCCAGCTCCACATGCAGCCGGTGGGTGTGAGGTGACGGTCTTCTGGCTTCAAGTCTATTCTCAGAGGCTGAGGGGCTCGGCGAGGACGGCGCGGAGCCCGAGGTGGGTTTCAGGCCGCCCGGCTCCCGAGCCTTGGGCTTGCTGTCCTTCCCTTCCCTGGGGAGACCGTCCCTGGCTCCTGTCTGGTCAGAGGCAGAGGGGCTGAGCCACGTGCCTGTCTTGGGGGCACTGACTCAGGGATCGGGGTGCCCCGAGGCCTCCTGCCCCTGGAAGGCCCAGCATGTCCGCGGGTCTCGAGGGTCAGAGCTGAGGCCTGGACGTCTGGCTGGGATGTGGGCCCGGGCCTCCCTGTCCGGCCGGAACCCAGGAGCTGGACACCGGACGTGGGTCCCGGGGCTGACATTTGTGACTTTATGGTCGTTCTTTATCGTGCTGTTTGCTTGCGTTGAGCTGATGCCCGAGGTGCCGGAAGCAGGACTTTATGGCTGTGGGTTTACCCGGAGCCGGCCTGCCTCCGTCCGTGTTTGCTTTGTGAGGCGCGTCTGCGTCGGCCCTGCCCTCGGCTGCCCCGCGAGGCGCTCGGACGCCCCCGACGTGGCAGGAGGTTGGAGAGGCGCCCAGCACGGTCCTGCACGGCATCGGGGCAGCGGGGACACGCGGACAGAGCGCCCTAGGCAGTGCTGCCCAGCGTTTCCATTCTGGACCTTCTCAGGGAAGACATGTCCCTGATTCTCTTCATTAGTAACATTCACTTCTCCGAGCAGAAGCCCGTGTTGTGCCCGAGGACGCGACCAGCTCAGATGCGTTAGGGATTCCTCCGCTGGGGTCCCATCCTGGTCCCCACTGATGGGCCTTTGGGGACACAGGGCTCCCTGGCATCTGCCCTCTGAGCCCCGAGTCCCAGGCCCCCGGACATGGGGATAACAGTGTCCGCCCGCTGTTGCCGCTTCCCTGGGCGGGGATGTGACGTGAGGGGCAGGGCCAGAGGCTGGGAGGATGGGGGTGACCACAGGCCACCCACGAGCACCCCACCCGCAGGGGGGTCCTTGCTGAAGGCCCGCGGGCCCCCGGAACCAGAGGTGCACACTGTCTGGGCTGCACCGAGTGGGGAAGGCAGGCAAGGTTTCCCTGTCCCAGAGGGTGGCGGGCGCCTGTCCTCCTGGAGACGCAGTCTCTTCTGCAGTGGGCCGGCCATCGTGCTGCCCTCGCTGGGGTGCGATGAGGCTGGGACAGCCTTTGCGGGTCCCCGCGCACTGGCCCTGGGGCACGTGGGGGCTCCTAAACGAATGGAACATGAAACGTGCTGAGAACAGCAGCGGCGGGCGCACACGTGTCTGACCTGACTCGGTCACCGGCCAGAGCGCTCATGGCCCTTGCCGGAAGGCTGGACAGCCCGAGCTGCGTGTCACTCCCTGTGTGTTTCCTGGAGGTGCGTCTTCTCGTGGGTTTGGTCACGGCCCTTCAACACTCGAGGATGGTGAGGCTCAGGGCAGCACAGACTGGGGTCCCGTTGTGCACCTGCAGCCGGAGAGGCCGCCACGTGGTGCGGTCGGGATCCCCGGCCCCCGTGCGGGGTGGCCCTGGGCTAGAGCTGCGTGGACGGCCCGGCCTGCACCAGCCCCGCCCCGCCTAGTGGGGACAGGGACGTTCAGGGTCTCTGGGAATCGGGGTCGGTTCAGAGCAGGATCCCGCATTCCCTGAAGTCTGTAAACCGCCCCCCCCCAGGGCACAGTCACCCTGGTCAACGCTGCAGGTCCTTTGGGGAAGGCGGGGAGACGGTGACCAGCAGGGCCCCGGGGTCCTCCCTCCAAGCAAGGGGTCGGGGTCCATGAACTGGCTCGAGCCTCGGAGCTGAGCGGGGTGGGGGCCGTGTGTCTCTGTGCAGGGTTCGGGGGGAGTTTTGCTCGCTGCACCCTCGTGGAGGTGGGCTACGGATCCCGGGGCCCCCGGTCGACTTCCCTGCTAGGAACGCCGGGACCCACCAGCCGTCCCGCGGGTCTCGGCCAGCCGGACTGGGCCGCCTGCCGCCTGGACTCGGCCGTCTACCCGCGGGCCACTCCAGCTTGCGGCGGCGGCTGAGCGCCCTGCCGGGCCCCTGCGCCCCCGGGATCCAGCTGCTCTCACGGCGTCTACATTCCAGGTCAGAGGCTGCCGTCCCCCGCAGAGAAGAGTGACTTCGGACCCCCGCGGGCCTGCGTGGGGGGGCCCCCTCGGTCGTGGTGCGACAGGCGTGTCCAGGCCCCCTTGGGGTGTGCGAGAGGCCCCCCCCATAGATGGTGTCAACCCCCGCATGCCCCTGGGCCTCCCTGTCCCGTAGTGGACCGCGGGCTCCCTGTTCCGTGGGCGCGGATTCATGCCCCTAAATTTGGCCTGTCCCCCCCACCCGCTTCCCCCCACTTCCCGCTCTGCCGTCCCAGCCCGGCGTCCGCTGCAGAGGGCGGGCATCGGGGAGCAGCGGGGAGCCCGGTGAGGGCTGGTTTCTGTCAGGACTTGGAGAGGACATTCTTTGTGGCGTCCTTTCCTCTCCTGCTCAGATCATTTTGTTTTTACCGCATGAGTCTTGCTCATGGTATCAGACTCTTACAAACACTATTTTAAAATTTGAAATTGTTGCCTTTGTTTTTTGACTCGAACAGCAGCGTGTGGAAGCGGCTTTCCCGGCCAGTGGTCCCGCGTCCCGCCGCTGCCCGGAGCCCCTCAGGCCCCCAGACCCACGGACCCCGGAGCTGGAACAACAGAAAGTGTGTCTCATGGTTCTGGGGCTCGGGGAGAGCCCGTCCTGCCCCTCTGGCTTCTGGTGGTCCCTGGGCTTGTGGCCACGTTGCTCCAGCCTCTGCCACCGGGGCCACATGGCCGTCATCCTCGTGTCTCTGGGTGTCTCTTGCGGGCGCTTGTGATGACGCCTTCGTTTGATTTAGGCTGTAACTCCGGGTGGTCACGTCTCACCGTCCTTCAGACCCTTGTTCCAAATAAGGTCACCCTCGAGGTCCCCAGGTGGCCTCTTGTCTTTTGGGCACTGTGAACCACTGCAGGGCACTGGGACGCGCGAAAGGATCCTGCGTCCCCCGCACTAACCCGGTCACATGCCGGGTGAGATGCTCCTGGACCCAGGTTACTCTCAGCATCATCTGCCGCGGTGAGTGCGCCACAAGGTGACAGTTTCACCCTGGCCGAGAGCCAAGGTGGCAGGAAGGGGACGCCGCCTGTCCCCTGCTGGCCCGGCTGCGGCGGGCTGGTGGTAACGGGGGGGTTGGAGCCGCTGGGGGGCCGTGGAGGAGGCCGTCCTGCTCACGTCCCCTTTCCCTCGGAGCGGAGGGCCTGTGGTGGCGCAGCGTCGCTCCAGTTCCCGGGGACAGGTGCCCCGCACAGACGGTGCTCTGGTCCGGGCTCGCCAGCCCTGTGGCCTCAGCTGGTACCGCTCGGCCTGAGCTGGGAGCCGCGTGCCTGTGCGTGGCCGAGCCTCTGGGATCAGCTCTGTGCTGGGTGTCATGTGGCTCAGTGGTGTCGGGAAGGTGGACGGGCCTGGGGCGATGAGTCCCCCTTCCCCCAACAGACCCGTGTCTGGGCGACTGCCTTCTTCCTGCCTCTCAGCCCCCAGCCACCCCTCTGCCCTCGCTCTTTGGGGCCCCTCCAAGACCCCCTTCCAGCTGCTTCCTGGAGGAGGGTTTGCGGGGAGCCCAGGCAATGACCTCTGCTCTGCTTTGGAAGGACAGGCCCTGCCTCGCCCCCGGGCCCCATGGCGCGTCCTAGGACAGAGCCCTCTTGCCTGGGGAGCGGGGCCCGTGGCCCAGCACGCTGCGGGCCGGCTGCAGAGCCCCGTGGAGCTCCGACGGGCCGCGGAGGAGGACGAGTGCGGCAGCGGCTCCCGGAGGTCCGGGAAGACCACGCGAGGGCAGTAGCCGCGGTGGCGCCCCTGCCTGCATCCCCGGCCGGGGACTCCCCCGCAGCCTTCTGTGGTCCCTTGGCCGAGGCCCGGGGCCTGGTTCTCGGGGGTCATGCGGGTGTGACCCTAGGGAGCGAGCTGCACGAGAGCAGAGTCTGAGGCACAGAATCGAGCCTCGCTGTCTTTCAGGGATCCGCGGGGGTGGGGGCGTGCGGGGCCGACGCGGCCCTGAGCAGGTTGGTGGGGTGCGGGGGTCACTCGCCCCGGGGCCGGGCCCCGCAGTGGCAAATGCTACTTCTTTGTGGTCCATTGGTGGGGGGAGGAGGGTTTGCCCTCCGGTGACCCTCCCCCAGGGGTCAGAACGTCCCCCAGGGTGTGCCCGTGGGTGCCGGCCGGGCACACTGCCGACGCTGGGGCGATGGTCCCTGAGGACAAAGCTGTGGCCTGGGTTTGCTCACTGCTTGCCTGGACTGCGGCGGGGCTGACGTCCGGTTCTGCGCTGGTTCCCAGAGTGGCTGAAGCAGATTTGGCGGAGTGTCCCCGGCCCTGGAACACAGTGTCGTGAGCCCAGGACCGGGAGGTCCGCAGAGGGGGGTCTGGACGGGCCTCTGGAGGTGGGCAGAGCCCTTGGTGTCCCGTGTGGGTGTCTGCCACGGTGGTTGGCGGTGGGATGACCAGGTCCGAGGGGCCCAGCACCTCTTTCTGCATCTCCCCGGGGCTCGCTCGGTGGCCCAGGAACAAAGTGGCCCTCGGGCAGGTTGTAGGCTCTGCACAGCGGAACACACAGCCCCCCTGCTGACCACAGGGCCACTCCCCGGTGGCCAGGTCCCTGTCCAGCATGGACGGTCAGCAGCCGGTCCCCACAGTTTTCCTGGGCGTGGATTTGCTTTTCCTGCCCACAGAGCTGCTGTTGGCCCGTATCCGTCGACCCAGCAGTATCTCCTTCACGGCCGTGTGGCCCCCCGGCTCCCCAGCTTCCCGCCGGTGCTTTCCTCTTGGAGCAGTGAGGGCAGCCGGGCCGCGAGACACACGACGTCCGTAAGTGCTGGCCTGATCGGGCAGGACGGCCTGCGAGGCTCAGCTCTGGGCTCCACTGGGCCCTTTCCCAGTCGCGGCTCCTCTGCTGGGCGGCAGCTCCTTGTTCGTTGCTTGTCCCTCTGACCGTGTCCCCTCCGACCTTGTCCCTCCGACCTTGTCCCCTCTGACCGTGTCCCCTCCGACCTTGTCCCCTCTGACCGTGTCCCCTCCGACCTTGTCCCCTCTGACCTTGTCCCCTCTGACCGTGTCCCCTCCGACCTTGTCCCCTCTGACCGTGTCCCCTCCGACCTTGTCCCCTCTGACCGTGTCCCCTCCGACCTTGTCCCCTCTGACCGTGTCCCCTCCGACCTTGTCCCCTCTGACCTTGTCCCCTCTGACCGTGTCCCCTCCGACCGTGTCCCCTCCAACCTTGTCCCCTCCGACCGTGTCCCCTCCTACCTTGTCCCCTCTGACCGTGTCCCCTCCGACCTTGTCCCCTCTGACCGTGTCCCCTCCGACCTTGTCCCCTCTGACCTTGTCCCCTCTGACCGTGTCCCCTCCGACCGTGTCCCCTCCAACCTTGTCCCCTCCGACCGTGTCCCCTCCTACCTTGTCCCCTCTGACCGTGTCCCCTCCGACCTTGTCCCCTCTGACCGTGTCCCCTCCGACCTTGTCCCCTCCGACCTTGTCCCCTCTGACCGTGTCCCCTCCGACCGTGTCCCCTCCGACCTTGTCCCTCCGACCTTGTCCCCTCTGACCGTGTCCCCTCCGACCTTGTCCCCTCTGACCGTGTCCCCTCCGACCGTGTCCCCTCCGACCGTGTCCCCTCCGACCTTGTTCCCTCCGACCGTGTCCCCTCTGACCGTGTCCCCTCCGACCGTGTCCCCTCCGACCTTGTCCCCTCTGACCGTGTCCCCTCCGACCGTGTCCCCTCCGACTTGATGCTTCTCAGCAGAACTGCAGGCGTCTCGTAGAAGGTCCGTCCGTTGGCGTCCGGCGGATGAGTTCTCAGGGCCGAGTGGCAGCTTGGCAGAAGCAAGGTGCCCTTCTCGGGGCTCCACACCCGTGGGGGTGACCAGGGTGACGATGGGCTCCTGACAGGGCTCACCTCCCCCACGGGGGTGACGGGGTGTCTGCCGGGTCTCTCTACCACTTCAGCTACTTCTTACCGTTTTTCCTGTCAAGAGGTTTTATGCTTTTATTTGAGAGAGAGCACGAGAGGGGGAGAGGCAGGAGGAGAGTGAGAAGCAGACTTGGACCCGGCCACAGACTCCGAGGTCGGGACCTGAGCCCCAGGCAGCCGCTTAACTGACTGAGCCACCCAAGCGCCCCTGCTTCTTGCCATTTTTCTACTTCTTGACTAATTTACCTTTTTTCTACTTTTGAACAGATGAATATCTGTAGGAGGTGACTTTGAATCTATAACTTGTTTCTCTCTGGACGTGGGCCCGCTGATGGCAGGACGGGTCCGTGGACGCCGCAGCGACCGTCCCACGGGGTGTGGTGCCGACTTCTCCCTCCCTCTCTCCTGCGCTGGAGCTGGGATTCCTCCCCAAGAGTGAGCTGTTCCTTCTCACGTGTTTACTCGTCCGGTCATTTGTATCACAGTGGGCTCATTGATATTTGTTTTATTCTCCAGGTGATAATCTCATTTTACAGCTACTAATTTTTTTGCTTAAATTGCTCCAGCTCCGGCCTTTGGGTGCGGCCCCAGGTGGCCTCCTGGGCCCTTCTGACGTGCCTCCATCATTCTTTGAACACTTCCTTGTTTTCTGCCGCCACAGGACACTCCAGGTTTATCTGATAATTTCCTTGTCTAGAAGCTCAACGCCTCCTCCAAGGAGCCCTGGTTCCTTCTACTGAGTATGGTATTTAAAAGCCAAGAGCCAGGGCGTCTGGCCGGCGCAGTTGGAGGCCGTGCGACTCTTGATCTCAGGTCATGAGTTCAAGACCCACGTTGGGTGTGGAGGCTACTTATAGTAAAAAATAAAAATAATAAAAACCAAGACCTGGGTCCTGGGTGTGGTCAGCTGCTCAGGGGGTGTAGGTCTTCTCAGTGGGCCTCACTAGAACAATACATGTATGTATATTAACCACATACACACGGTCGTCCCCTTACCTATTTCTGTTATCTATGTATCTCCATCTGTCCGTCCATCTGTCCACCCGTCCATCTGTCCATCTGTCCATCTATCCATCCGTCCGTCCGTCCATCCATCCGTCTGTCCATCCATCCGTCCGTCCGTCTGTCCATCTACCACCCATCAACTATTTGCCCAGTACGTACTGTCTGAAGCCACTGGGGTTGGGCGTTACGCAGCGACAGCCGACTGATACATGTAGCGGGGACTTTGCGAACTACATTTCCAGCTTCGGGAAGTCCCCATTGAAAGGCGGGAGCAGGAATGCATTTCCTTCCCGTTTCCAGCTTTACCGGAGCCCCTCCTGCCCCAGCTCTCTTGGGCACTCCCCCCACCAGCCATGCCAAACCCCGCGGGGCCCTATCTGCGGCGGCCCACCGCCCAGCCATGGGAGTGGAAGCTGTTTTCTGCTGCTGCTAATGTCAGTGCCTCAGGGCCCCTTTTCGCTTGCTCTTCCAGCCTCCAGCACCTGAGTAACCAATTCTCTCTGTTTGAAACACCCAGTGTGGCTTCCTTTTTCTGTTGGGACAGTAATTGATACAGGGTGGATTTTTGGTTCAGCCCAGGGTGCAAGGGCTGGAGCGAGACTACAGAGCAGGTGAGGGGGCAAGTGGGTCCCCAGACACTGAGCGTCCGGAAGGAGGCGCGTCACAACTTGTGGGGCGCCACAAAAGCAGGGTTTCAGGGATGCGTAGGACTAAAGAGAACAGAGGGGAAGAGAGAAGGGTCTTGCGTCAATGACATCATGACTTCCACCTTGAGAAATTAGAACAGAAAAAGAGAGCTAATGAAACCCAGAGTAAGAAAAGGATACCTCAGATAAGATGAAGCAGAAAACAAAATGAAGAAATCAGTGAGGAAGACCAGTGAGTTGGAAAGCTGGTTCTTTGAGAAGATCAGTGAGATTGATAAACTGAGAGGAAACAGAGAAGACACAAGAACACCACGAGCCAGAGGTGATGTCACTACAGAGCCACGGACGCTGGGATGACGATAAAGGGAACATCATGAACAACTTCCTGCCCGTAAATGTGGCAACTGAAATGAAATGGAGAGGTTTCTTTTTTTTTTTTTAAAGATTTTATTTATTTATTGGACAGAGATCCCAAGTACGCAGAGAAGCAGAGAGAGGAGGAAGCAGGCTCCCTGCTGAGCAGAGAGCCCGATGCGGGGCTCGATCCCAGGACCCTGAGATCATGACCTGAGCTGAAGGCAGAGGCTTAACCCACTGAGCCACCCAGGTGCCCCCCCCTTTTTTTTGAGATTTTATTTGTTTATTTGACACAGAGAGAGAGACAGAGACGGAACACAAGCAGGGCGAGTGGGAGAGGGAGAAGCAGGCTTCCCATGGAGCAGGGAGCCTGATCGCGGGGCTCAGTCCCAGGACCCTGGGATCATGACCTGAGCCAAAGGCAGACACTTAACCCACTGAGTCCCCCAGGCGCCCCTGGAGAGATTTCTTGAAAGACATAATTTACCGAAGCTTACTCAAGCTGACGTAATTTGAAAAGCTCTTTATATTCAAGAAAGAGAAAACAAACCTAAAAACCTCCCACAAATAAAGCTCTAGGCCCAGATTCATCTTTACTAGTGAAACCCATCGAACATTTAGGGAGGGAACAAGACCGGTGCTGGGCAGGCTCTTCCAGACACATCAAGACGGAAGGAACGCTTCCCGCCCTTTTCTCCGGGGCCGTATTAATTATCCTGATGCCAAAACCCACACAAAGAGGCGCAGTAGAACAAAACTATAGACCAACATCCCTCATGAACATAGTTGCAAAAATTCTGAATTAAACTTCGGCAAATCAAACCTAACCACGTGACAATCATGCCTAACTGGGTTTTGATCTAGCGGTGCAAGGCTGTTGAGAAGTCAAAGTCAGCAAGTCACCGTGTTACCAGACTCAACAGGAAAAGCCATATAACCCTCTCATCAGATGCCGGGAAAGCCCATTTAGCGAAATTCAACACCCATTCCTATACAAACTGTCAGCAAACTTAAAGTAGAAAAGACTTGCCTGAGAAAGGGCATTTATGAAACGCCACAGCTGACACCGTACTTAATGACCGAGTGCTTATCCCTGAAAGCAGAAACGTGACCGGGACCCAGGCTCAGACCTTGTCTGGGCGACGCGTGCCGGAAGCCACGGCGGGCTCCGGAAGGAATGAGAAGGAAGAAGTGAGACTTCTTCACAGGTGACGTGACCTTCTACGTGGAAAACCTAGAATCTCCAAAAAGCTGCTATCATTAGTGGATGAGGTTATCAAGCTTGTAGGTAGCGTAAGAGAAATGTACAAAAATCAATTATATTTTTATAATCTGGCAACAATCAAATGCCGAAATAAAAACCCCATTTTCAAAAGCGTGAAAAACATAAAATACTGAAAAAAAATCTGACAGTAGACGCGGAAGGCCCTGCAACGGAGCGGCACATGCTGCTTGGAGAAACGAAAGGCCTGAGCCGGGGAGAGCCAGACCACGTCTGCGGGTTGGAAGACGCGGGGTCGGTAAGACGGATTCTGCCCGAACGCGGTTGTAGATGCGATGCTCAGCCCAAGTCCTAGCCGGCTCATTGGTCTTCCTCAAATGTGTGCTGGATTCCCTCTCCCAGGAGAGGCAAACCAACCTGTAGGGTCAGAAAAGAGGTCGGAGGTACCTCTCGAGCCGGGAAGGGGCACGCGGCGTCTTTCACGGGTGGCGGCCGCACGCAGGGTCGCCTCACCGTGGCGACTGCCTCAGGTGTGTGTTTATGTCCAACCCACGGCCTGGACCCTAGGCATGCTCGGCGTGTGCGTACGAGCTACACCCCAGTAAAGCCATTTTAAAATATTTTGAGTTGCAGCTATTCGATGAAATTTTGTCCTGAATTTTCCAGAGCAGAAATCAGGAGTGTCTCACAAAACCGTAGCCGTAATTTATAGGAGGAACACGACATGCTAACATTATTTTGGCAATTAGAGATTTGAAAGTAATCATAAAGATGTATTCAAGGCAAAACTGTAATGACAGCGAAACAACGCCGGTGACTGCGGGGGTCTTGAGGGAGGAGGGCTGAGCAGGCCGAGGGAGCGGGAGTCGGGGGCGCGGTGCGTTCGCTCCGACTCACAGAACGTCACACGCGTGAAGCTTCCACGCGAAAGGAGAGCTGAGCGAGGACGTCGGGGATCCCAGGGTGGTGTGCGGGAGCACGACAGACCATCCAACCGCCTTGCAAATTCATAAAGTGACTTCCCTAGGGGCTGGGAGGGCGCAGGGCGCTGTCCTTGGGGGCTCCTCACGAGCCTTCCCCCGGGACTCGATGGCACCCGGAAAGGAACATCTGATTTCCTGTTACTCATACAGGGTTTCTCCAAAGAGCCGCCGTCAGCCCTCTGCGAAACATGGCCACGGCTCTGTCGCTCCGTGGACACCGTGGGCTCAAGGCAGAGACGGTCCCGGGAGCCACTGTACGGCTCTGCCCCTCTCTGGCTCGAGAGCTCACGGTGATGGTTCACCTCCCCACCCGTGGCTTCCTCACTCTAGGATGGAGTGATGTGAGGCCGAGCCTCCCCAACCGTGGGGGCTTCCAGGACCTGTGGCAGCTCAGCGCCTGGCCACTGCCTGTAGATGACAGGCATCGCGACGTGTGAGCTCTGGGGACTGCTACAGAGGGCGCACCCCATCAGCCCGGAGATGTCATTTCTTTACCACTCATCTAGCCACAGACCCCTTTGCCCGCCCACCCACGCATCCACCGCCCCATCCATCCATCCATCCATTCCGTCATCCATCTGTCCACCCATCCACCTCCCATCTGTCCACCCATCCATCCAACCATTCAGTCATCCATCTGTCCACCCACCCATCCCCCATCCCCCTATCCGTCCACCCATCCACCCCCCATCTGTCCACCCACCCAACCAACCATTCAGTTATCCATCTGTCCACCTGTCCACCTGTCCGTCCACCCGTCCATGCATCCATCCATCCATCCATCCATCCAACCATTCAGTTATCCATCTGTCCACCTGTCCACCCGTCCGTCCACCCGTCCATCCACCCACCCCCATCCTCCCTCCTTTCCCCCCTTCCTCTCTTTACCACCGCGCAGCTCCCCGGAAGCAAAGTCACTGAGCACATCCCGATGGCCCATTGAGGAGGCCACGTAGGCAGTCGCCCGCAAGGCACTTAGAGCAAAAAGGCCAGCAGTGGGACATATTCCGGCCAGTGTGGGGAGGACAATAGTCAGGGCAAGGGTGTGACACTTGGTCAGATCTCGAGGGGGGGTGATGCCCAAAGGCGGCTGTGGGGCCTGGGCCTGCGCACCCCAGATCTTTCAGAATCTTTGAAGGTGCGTGTCGTGGGCACGCAGTGGGGTCCAAGTTCCCCCTTCTGATGTCCTGGGGAGGACACGGGCGGACATGGGCGCGGCTGGCATGCTGTTTCCTGCTCCTGGGTCCTCAGACGCTCACGTGCCAGGGGCTCTGTCCCCGTGGCTGGCTGGGGCTGGGGTCTCCCTGGGTGCCCATGGGGTGAGAACCCATGATGTCTCTGGGCGCACTCTCCATCTGCCTGACCAGGCTCGGCCAGAGCTGTGGAGCTGGGCTTGGGCGTAGGGTCTGAGAGGGTACATGTAGGTATATATGAGAGAGAGAGGGAGAGACAGAGATCTGAAGGAATTGTGGGGGGCTTCAGGCTGGACATCAGGGAAGAGCTGATGTTGCTGCTCCAGACCAAAGACCATCTGGACACAGAAGTTTATCCTCTTGTGGGACGTCTGTGTTTTTTCTCCGATGGCCTTCAACTGATTGGGCGAGGCCCACCCACACCACGAAGGGTGATGGATTCACACATAAAACCGGCCTTCACGGCAGCATCTAGACTGGCGTTTCAGCGATACCATGGCCTAGCCCTGTTGACACATAAAATTAACCTCGACACCAGGTGACTCAAAACGGGGTGTTGGTGGGCTGGGGACACACCTGCTATCTTTAGGTCTCTCCGGCAGGTGTGAGGCTTCCTCCCCTCCCCCACAGCCCCCCTTCCTGATGAGTCAGGTTTGTGGACAGAAAGCGGTGGGACAGTCACTTCAGGCTGTTTCGTGACGTCTTTGTGGTCTCCCTGTGGTGAGTTCATGCAATCCTCAGGGACGGTGTCTCGTCAGGGTAAACACTGCTGGGCGTGGGGCCTGGCCGGGAGGCTCTGGGTGTCCCGGCCCCGTGCTGGGGGTCCACCTGTTGGGGACGGGCAGTCAGCATCTCCTCGACGACCTCCCACTGCTGCTGGGCCGGGCTGTGTCCCCCCCGGGCCCCGGGGAGACGGGACACTTCCAGGGGCACGTCTGTCCCCGCGGTAGAGGTGATGGGGTTTGTGTCTCGGCGTACCAGGTGCCCGTGGCCCGATATGGGCATCTCCGTCCCGTACGGAGCAGAGCCTGCGTCCCACTGACTCACCTGTAAGCCATGCCACGACCACAGAGAGGAAGCCCAGCTGGCCGCTGAGCAGGGTTCTGACGGTCGCGCTGAGCGTGGGAAGCTGGCCCAGATTCTGCTGGGGGCAGTGGGGTGACGCTGGTCGCCCCGGCCTGATGCATTCACCGCCTGCTTCTGCAGGTTTCTTCCCCCGACGTGCTCTGAGCCTCTGTCCCGTGCCCAGCGGCCTGATGTCACTGCTCCTCAGGGTGCCACCCGACACCCCACGCTGGGCCAGGAGTGTCTGGCTCAGACCTCTGGGCCTCAGGTCAGTGCAGCTGTCCCCACACATAGGACGCGCAGGGCTGCCCTTCTCAGGCCCCGGTAGTGGGCTCCCGCGTTCTCAGTCCCAGGGGAGGACCCCACCTTCTCAGTCCCTGCAGAGGACTCCACATCCCCATCTCAGTAGAGGACCCCAGCTGCTCAGTCTCAGGGGAGGACCCCACGTTCTCAATCCCAGGGAAGACTCCTGCCTCTAATGCTCAGGGCAGGAGGGGCTGGGCCGGGTGGCCATTGCGGGGCCAGGATTTTCTCTGAATCCCACCAGGAGAGAGGAAGCCTGTTATGGAAAACTGCTGCCTCTGGGGGCTGCGAGGGGGCCCCTGTCCTTGGGTTTCCTCAGGGCTCCGTGCCAGCCTGTTTGGCCCCACAGGGAAATGGATAATGGGCCGCCGGGCCCATCTGGCTCTGGTTTCCTAATCCCTGTCGCTCCTGGCTCAGACCACACACTCGTGCCTGGGTCCCTGGGTTCCCGAATGAGGACAGTTTCCAGGCCTCCAACTGGCGTCAGACTGAGATGGGAGAAGGGGCTTCATCGCAGGCCCCCTGGGAGGGGCAGGCTCCCTGCCCTTGGCTCCCGGTTACCCTGTTCGACCCCGGCCCCTCAATGGGACCCCCCAGGAGTCTTCAGGTGGTGTGAGCAGCATCTCGTCCCTAGATGCTGTCATTGTGGCGTGGAGGTCCTGTCTGCAGGGGAAGGGTCACCGGGAGGCGAGAGGGTCGGCCACGGTGCTGCCTGGGGCCGGGTGGCCCTCGGAGGGGAGCCTGGGTCAGGGAGACAGGGTGTCCCATGCGCTCACCTGCGGTGGCCACCTTCCCCGGAGTCTCGCGGATTGTTGATATGAGTCCCTCCCCACTTGCCCTGAAGCTTGGGGACCACTAGGTTATAATTTGTGGCGTCTGAGCCCTTGGTTCTGCCCGTACTTCCCGCAAGACGACGTTCTGGGCCTCCGGGAGGCCGCCAGCCTGGGGCTGCGTCTGGGCCTCGTTCCCCGGGAGCACGTCTGCCAGGCCTCCGGGCCTCGAGGATGTGTTTCAGTTAAGCGGCCCCTGGCCGGGCTCCCCAGTTCCAGTTACAGGTAATTCCAGAGACTGGCTTGGCCTGGGAACACGAGGGGATTAGAGGGTGGACTGGGCGGGGGGGCCGGAGGGGCGGGCAGGGAGCCACCTGCCGACCCGAGCCAAGGAGCCGAGTCCATACCGAGGTGGGGCAGCCCCGAGACCTCCCAGGTACCCACACGTCCCCTGGTTCGGGGGCCTCAGGCCCCTGGTGGGAGAGGCTGGGGGACCGGAGTGGGACAGAGGAGCTCACGTGGGGCAGCGGTCCTGTCCGGAGCCACCGTCGGGATAGAGCCCCGTTCGAGCCTGGCCCTGTGGGGACGCCGGGCGGGGGGGGGGGGGGGGGCCGGGCGGGGAGGGGCCGTGCCTGCCGGGTGCTGAGGCATCCCGAGGAGGGCGGCTTCCCCGAGGGCTCAATAAAAAGATAACCCACAGATAGCCTGAGTCAATACTCCCAGGGGCCCCTCCGGAGCCCCCACACCTGTTTTCTTGATAAACTGGCAAACGCCCCACCCTCCCCTCGCCCCTCCCCTGCTCTCCCCGCCTCTGCCGCTCCCGCTGGGCCATATAAGGCCCGGACCCCTGCCCCAGTCGCTCTCCCTCCCGCCCTTCTGAGCCGCCATGGGGCTGCCGCTCGCCCTCCTGGTGGCCGTCGGCCTGGCCCTGAGCTCCCCCGGGGCCGCAGAGCTCCAGAGAGGTGAGAGGCGACAGGAAGGCCAGGGCGGCCCCGAGGAGAGAGAGGCTCTACCTGGGAGTCGTGGCGCTCCCTGCCCAGCTTCGGGGTGCGCCACTGGGGTCGGGCGTTCTGTGCACCAAGCCCTGCAGGTTTTGGGTGCAGGGAAAGAAGCAGGGAGAGTGGTCTTGGGTTCGTGCCATCTCTTTGGTGGCGATCTTCTGGCCAGAGCGTGTGTCCGGAGTGTGGTGCCTTCTGGAAACACCTGCGTGGGGCAGGCAGGGGCAGCCAAGAGGGGCCGGCTGTCAGGGACCCTCAGAGGGCCAAGGCCAAGACGGCCCTTCTGCAGAGTGGGGTGTTGGATACATGATGAAGGGGTCGTTCCAGAAAAGACTGGATGATGTAGGCGGGTGACGTCTCCCTCTGACGCGGGTTGGGTGAAAAAGCCCCCGGAGGGGAGCTGGCCTCGAATATTCGGATGCCACGTGGACACCGCTTGAGGGTGCGGGGACGCGGTCCCGCTGGGTGAGGGACACGGAGTCCGGCCATGACAGGGCAGGGGACCCCGGGCCGGGCGGATAGGGCACGTGGGCTTCCGGAGAGCCCTTCTGTCCCCACTGCCTGCCCGGCAGGTCCCATGCCAGGCTGGGGCATGAGGGTGTGGCAGCTAGAGATGTCCTTCCGGGCGGCTGAGACCCCCTGGGCCGGGTGAGCAGGGTCCAGCATGGGCCACTCGAGCAGGACAGCCTCACGGAGGGTGCTCGGAGGGCGGCTGCCAGGCAGGCCTCGGGACAGGCCTCCTGGGGGCGCGGGCTGCTCACCCCCGCACGCCCCTGCTCCCCCAGAGGGCAGGGCCCTGAACCACGGCCACAGCGTCTGCAGCACTTGGGGGGACTTCCACTACAAGACCTTCGACGGCGACGTCTTCCGCTTCCCCGGCGGGTGCGACTACAACTTCGTGTCCGACTGCGGGGACTCCTACAAGGAGTTCGCAGTGCACCTGAAGCGGGCCTCCGGCCGCGACGGGGGGCACCCCGGGCTCGAGTACATCCTGCTGACCATCAAGGACGACACCATCTACCTCACCCGCCAGCTGGTTGTAGTGAACGGGGCCATGTGAGTGCGGCTGGGCGGCGGCCCCCTGTGGGGGTGAGGGGCTCCCTGCCCCGCCCCTGGGGGCCCCCCGGGCAGCACCCAGGCTCCAATTGCAGAAGGGGGAGCCGGCGGGAGCCCCTCCCCTCCCAGGCCATTTTCCCCCATTGTCTCTGGAACAATGGGGCTATAAGCTGCATTCCTGCCCGGCTCTGTCCTTTGTCTCCCCCAGTCCCCGTGGGCTGGGCACAGACCTGGTCAGGGGGTGGGCAGAGCCAGGCTCTGAGGACCCTGCGGAGGGGGTGCGGACAGGGAGACAGGCAGGCGGGGGTGGACAGGGGCTGTTCCGCCGGGGTCCAGGTCGGCCCAGAGAGCGGACAAGCTGTGCTCCCCACACACTGGCTGGGAGCTGAGGACCCCCACGCGTGGCCTCAGGCCCCGCCCTGTCCCCCGGGGCAGAGGGGTGGCGGAGGGCCTGCCTCGGTGGGCGGCTCGGTGGGCTCGCGAGTGAGTCCCGCCCCCTGCCCCCACCCCAGGGTCAGCATGCCGCACTACAGCTCCGGGCTGCTCATCGAGAAGAACGACGCCTACACCAAGGTCTACTCCCGCGCGGGACTCACCCTCATGTGGAACCGCGAGGACTCCCTCATGGTGGGTGCAGCCCCTCCTGGGGCCTAGGGCCTGGGGCCAGGGGCCTCCTGCAGGCCTCCGGGGTCCAAGGGGAGGGATGGTGCCCGGGGCCCGGCGCTTGTCACGGTGGGTTCCGTGTGGGCCGGCAGCGCTGTGGGGGAGCCCGGCCAGGGCGGTGCAGCCCTCCCAGGGTGGGGAACCTCGGGGTGAGGGGAACTGGGCTCGCCCTCCCCCCGCCCAAGCCCCTCCTGGTCCTCGGCGACCCCTGCTGCCAGCCCTCCCACCGCGCCCAGTGCCACTCGGAGGCGACGCTGAGGCCAGCCCGGCCGTGGGAGCCTCACCCCCCACCGTGGCCTGTGGTCCTGCCGGCCCCCGGCCCCTCACCCGCCCCTCGTCCCCCAACAGCTGGAGTTGGACAGCAAGTTCCGGAACCGCACGTGCGGCCTCTGCGGGGACTACAACGGCCTGCAGACCTACTCCGAGTTCCTGTCTGACGGTGAGGGCCTCCTCGGGGGCGGCGGGGGCGGCGGGTGGGCAGGCTCCAGGCGCCCCCGGCTGACGGCCCGTGCCCCCCAGGCGTGCTCTTCAGCGCCGTCGACTTCGGGAACCTGCAGAAGGTCCACAAGCCCGAGGTGGTGTGCGACGACCCCGTGGAGGATCCGGACCCCGAGTCCTGCTCCGAGCACGTGAGTCCCGGCCGGGGCCGGGGCGGGGGACTGCTGGGGGAGGGGGGCGTGGGCGTCGCGGGAAGGGGCGGGCGTGGGCCTCACCGAGCCCCGCGTGTCTGCAGCGCGCCGAGTGCGAGGAGCTGCTGGCGGCCGCGGCCTTCGCGGACTGCGAGGGGCTGGTGCCGCGGCCGCCGTTCGTGCAGGCCTGCGTGCAGGACCGCTGCCGCTGCCCGGACGGCCCCTCCTGCGCCTGCAGCACCCTGGCCGAGTTCTCCCGCCAGTGCTCCCATGCCGGCGGCCGGCCCGGCAACTGGAGGACCGCCGAGTTCTGCCGTAAGGGCCACGGGGCGGCCGGCATGGCCGGGGAGGCGGGTGCCCCTGGGGCCCTAAGGGGATGCCGTCGGGGGGACGCCCTGCTCTGCTGCCCGCCGCGCTCCCCTGCCCCGGGCGTGTGTGCCCGCTCAGGGGCCTGCCCTTGTCCTTCCAGCCAAGAGCTGCCCCGGCAACATGGTTTACCTGGAGAGCGGCTCGCCCTGCATGGACACCTGCTCCCACCTGGAGGGCAGCAGCCTGTGCGAGGAGCACCGCATGGACGGCTGTTTCTGCCCGGAAGGTGTGCGGCCCGGAGGCCACGGGACAGGGGCTGCGGGTGGGCGCACGGCCCCGATGCGGCCCCCGAGGCCGGTGCACCCGGAACCGGGGTGTGGGGCAACAGTACCAGAAGCGAGGGGCAGGGCCTCCCTCCCTGGCAAGTGCGGAGGACCCCCTCCCCCTAAACACACGCCGTGGTGGCTTCGGGGAGTCTGGGCGGGGCTCCTTCCTGGTCATCGCTCTGCGGGCTCACGTCCTCCTGCCCCACGCGCGGAGCCCCGAGGTCCCCAGGAAGGCGGTCTGGGGGCCAGGCTCCCGCAGCATGGGGAGGGGCACGGGGGCCGCCCCACCTCTCACACAGCAGCCTGCGGCTCTGGCCCGACCGGCGGGAGCCCTGGTGTGGGGATTCTGGGCCTCCTGAGGCCTCCGGCCGGCCAAGTGTGACGTCGCGTCCCGCACCGTCCAGGCACCGTGTACGATGACATCGCAGGCCGCGGCTGCGTCCCCGTGACGCACTGTCACTGCAGACTGCACGGGCACCTGTACCCGCCCGGCCGGCGGCTCAGCAGCGGCTGCGAGGAGTGGTGGGTCCGGGGCCTGGGGGGCTGGGGTGGGGCCTGGGGCGCAGGGCTGCGGGGCCGCGGGGCCGGGGTCCGGGCTGCAGGTCCGAGGGGCCGGGGGCACCGCTGAGCTGTGAGTCCCGCCGCCCACAGCGTCTGCACCGCCGGCCGCTGGGTGTGTGAAGACTTGCCGTGCCCGGGCACCTGCGCCCTGGAGGGCGGCTCCCACATCACCACCTTCGACGGGAAGAGGTTCACCTTCCACGGGGACTGCTACTACGTGCTGATCAAGGTAGCCGGCCGGGCGGCGGGCGGGCGGGCTGAGGTGGGGCGCGGCCCCGCATCGGGCTCCCTGCCAGTCACTGCCACCGCCCCTGTGCCCGGCAGAGCGACCACAACGACTCCTACGCCCTCCTGGGTGAGCTGGCCCCCTGCGGCTCCACGGACAAGCAGACTTGCCTGAAGACGGTGGTTCTGTTGGCCGACGACCGGAAGAACGTGGGTGCCCCCCTGCCCCCGCCCAGCACCCCGGGGCCCCCAGCCCCTCTGAGCCCGGCCGTCCCCTCTGTCCCTCCGGCAGGTCGTGGCCTTCCAGTCGGACGGCAGCGTGCTGCTGAACGAGCAGCGGGTGAACCTGCCCCACGTGACCGGTGAGTCCCTCCCCGGAGCGGCCGGCGGGGTCAGGGGCTGCGGGCGGGAGGGCGGCCCCGCAGCTCCAGAGCCCTCGCTGACCGGCCGCGACGCCCCTGTCCTGCAGCCAGCCTCTCTGTCTTCCGGCCGTCCTCCCGCCACCTCCTGGTCAGCACCGCTGTGGGGCTCAGGCTGCAGGTACAGCTCGAGCCCGTCATGCAGCTCTTCGTGACGCTGGACCAGGCCGCGCAGGGGCGCGTGCAGGGTGAGTGCCGCCCGGGGCGGGCCCCGCTCAGAGGCCCCGCGTGGGGCCCATCTCCCCGCCCCCTGCCCCTTCCCAACCGTGTGCTGCCCCTCAGGCCTCTGCGGGAACTTCAACGGCCTGGAAGGGGACGACTTCAGGACGGCCGGCGGGCTGGTGGAGGCCACGGGGGCCGGCTTCGCCAACACCTGGAAGGCCCAGTCGAGCTGCCATGACAAGCTGGACTGGCTCGACGACCCCTGCGCCCTCAGCATCGAGAGCGGTGAGGCTCGGCCTCGTGGGGCGTGTGGTGAGGGGGGTGGAGGCCGGGTGGTCAGCCCGCGCACCTGCTGCCTTCTGCCACGTGGCTGCTTTATGGTGGCCCACGGGGGCTGCCCGCCAGGAGACACAGCAAAGGGGCCGGCCCTGCTCGTTTGTCACTGGCTGGTGGCCCTCGTCCCGCTGGTGCCATGCCGTGTCACCCACCAGGCCAGGGGAGGTCGCGGGGGGGGGAGGTGGTGGGGACCCCACCTTCCGAGGGGGGTGGTCTTGCACTGGATGGAGAGGCCTGGGTGGCCAGGCAGTGCGCTCAGGGGATGAGCCGGAGGGGGCCGCCCCTGCTGAGGTCCTGACCCCCCACCCCAGCCAACTACGCCGAGCACTGGTGCTCCCTGCTGAAGAAGACGGAGACTCCCTTCGGCAGGTGCCACTCGGCCGTGGACCCCTCAGACTATTACAAGGTGTGTGGGCCCCGCACGGTACCCCTCACCCCCTGATCCCGGCCCACACGGTGTGCTGTGTGCCCCGGGCTGGGCCTGACCCCTGCCTGCAAGGCTGCTGCTGGGGAACGCTGAGCACGTTCGTGTAAGCACACGTGTGTGTGCGTGCGTGTGTCTGCGCGTCACACAGGAGTGTCAGTCTGTGCGGATATGTACGGGAGTCACTGTGCATGTGTGGCCGTGCACGCGGCGTCTGTGCGTGTCTGTGTGCGCGCGTGTGTGCCTGTGTGCGCGTGTGTCTGTGTGCGCACGCGTGTGTCTGTGTGTGCGTGTGCCTGTGCGTGCACGTGTGCGTCTGTGCCTGTGCGCGCGCGGTGTGCCGCCTGCCTCCCCCCACCACGGCCTGCCTCCTCCGCCCCCAGAGGTGCAAATACGACGCGTGTACCTGCCAGAACAGCGAGGGCTGCATGTGCGCCGCTCTGTCCTCCTACGCCCGCGCCTGCGCTGCCAAGGGTGTCCTGCTGTGGGGCTGGCGGGAGCAAGTCTGCAGTGAGCGCCGTCCCCGGGAGGCGTCGGGTGCCCTGGGGCGGGAGGGGTCGGCCCACTGCTCTCTACTTGAGGGGCTCCCTGGGGGCGGGGTGGGGACTCCCGGGGACCCTGGCGGGCCCCTTGGCTGGACAGGCCTCTGCCTCTCCCGGACGGCAGTGGGGTGCTCGGGAGCGGCCGGTGGGGAAGGGAGCTGGGGTCGCCCCTTGGCGCCTCACGCCGCCGCCCCCCCATCTCTGCAGACGAGGACGTGGGCTCTTGCCCCAACTCCCAGGTGTTCTTGTACAACCTGACCACCTGCCAGCCCACCTGCCGCTCGCTCTCCGAGGCCGACGCGCACTGCCCGCAGGGCTTCGCGCCCGTGGATGGCTGCGGCTGCCCCGACGGCACCCTCCTGGACGAGAAGGGCCGCTGCGTGCCCCTGGCCCAGTGCTCCTGCTACCACCATGGCCTCTACCTGGAGGCCGGGGAGGTGGTGCTGAGGCAGGAGGAGCGCTGGTGGGTGGCCTGGGCTGGGAGGGGGAGGGCCCACGTCCCCGCGCCACTGGCGTGTCTCCCCCACCCCGTCCCCTGCCCGCCAGGAGCCAGGCCCGCTCACCTCCGCCCTCTTCCCCTCAGCGTCTGCCGGAACGGGAGACTGCACTGCAGACAGGTCAGGCTGCTCGGCCAGAGTAAGTAGGCGCCGCCCCCCCCACCCCCGTCCTCGCTGGCCCCCCCACCCCGACGTCCAATGAGCTGAGGTGGTCCCTCTGTCCCCCAGGCTGCTCGGCCCCAAAGATCTACGTGGACTGCAGCAACCTGACTGCCCTGACCGTCCAGAGCTCGCGGCCCACCAGCTGCCAGACGCGGGCTGCCGGCCACGTGCGTGTGGGGGCCCGCCACGGGGGAGGGCGGACGCAGGCTTCCTCACTGGCCCTGGGGTCTGGCTGCCGGGTCCCGCACACGCATGGGCCTCCTCGGCCCTCCCCGTCCCTGGGGTCCCCGCCCAGCCCATGGAGGGCTCGGGGCCACGTGGAGACCCCTGGCCGGCAGCCTGCGCCTGTCTCCTGGGCCAGTGGTGAGCCCGAGAGAGAGAGAGGACAGAGGTTGGGTGGGCAAGGGACAAAGGGGTGTCTGCAGTGCGAGAGGAGGGGCAGCTCCGGGAGAGGCGGCTTGGCCATCGGGGCCTGAAGCCTGCCGTCCGGCCCCGCAGTATCAGACGGTGTGTGTCAGTGGCTGTGTGTGCCCAGACGGGCTGCTGGATGATGGCCGTGGCGGCTGCGTCAAGGAGGACGAGTGCCCGTGTATGCACAACAAGGACGTGTACTCCCCCGGGGACAAGGTCAAGGTGGACTGCAACACCTGGTACGTGGTTTGGCTTCGCGGGAGTGGGGGGGGCGCAGGGGGGGCCACACAGACGAGGCCGTGGAGGCCGGGCTCGTGCGCTGCTGGTGGGGCCGTCCCCGTGGCGCCCGCACGGCCGGGCCGCCTCTAAGCAGCGGGGAAGACCTGGGCCCCTGCGGCCCCTCCAGGCCCCCTTCCCGCTCTCCTCAGCACCTGCCAGCGAGGGCGCTGGGCGTGCACCGAGTCCCTGTGCCACGGTTCCTGCTCCATCTACGGGAGCGGCCACTACGTCACCTTCGACGGGAAGCACTACGATTTCGACGGGCACTGCTCCTACGTGGCGGCTCAGGTGAGGCCAGTGCACCCCAGCCCTCGTCCCGCGGCCCCGCACCGCCCTCCGAGCCGCCGTCAGCCTGGGGAGGGGGCCCCGTCGACGGGGGCGCGGTTGGGGCCCAGCCCTGCCTCCGCCCTCCCGTTCTCTGACCCTCCTGCGCCACACGGGGAGCGAGGGGCTTGTGCGTGGGGTTAAGGGCCCTCGCCTCGTGGTGACCGCTTTTACGGAGGAGGGAGCCCAGCTGGGGTGGGGCCGGGGGGCACGGTGGCCTGGCCGGTCTGGCTCACGTCCTCTGTGGGCCCCCAGGACTACTGCGGCCGGAACGCCTCCTCGGGCTCCTTCAGCATCATCACTGAGAACGTCCCCTGTGGCACCACGGGGGTCACCTGCTCCAAGGCCATCAAAATCTTCTTGGGGGTGAGTGCCGCCGGGCCCTGGGGAACGCGTGAGCCCTCGCGGCTCCTTGGACGCGGCCAGTGACAGGGCCTCTCCCCTGGGCACAGAGGACGGAGCTGAAGCTGGAGGACAAGCACCGGCTGGTGATTCAGCGGGACACGGGCCACCACGTGGCCTACACCACGCGGGAGGTGGGCCAGTACCTGGTGGTGGAGGCCAGCATCGGCGTCATCGTCATCTGGGACAAGAAGACCACCATCTTCATCAAGCTGGCCCCGTCCTACAAGGTGCGCGGCAGCCCTCACCGGCCCGCCCCCGCCCCCCCAGGTCCCCCCCAGCCCTCCACCCCCTCCCACTCAGTCCCCCCGTCCCCCAGCCCGTTCCCGGAGCCCCCTCAGCCCCCCCAGCCCCCCGCTCTCTGTCTCTGCAGGGCACCGTGTGCGGGCTGTGCGGGAACTTCGACCAGCGCTCCAGCAACGACTTCACCACGAGGGACCACATGGTGGTGGACAGCGAGCTGGACTTCGGGAACAGCTGGAAGGAGGCCCCCACCTGTCCGGACGTGAGCGTCACCCCGGATCCCTGCGCCCGGAACCCGCACCGCCTCTCCTGGGCTGAGAAGCAATGCAGCATCATCAAGAGCTCCGTCTTCAGTGTCTGTCACAGCAAGGTGGGGGGCGGGCCTGGGGGCGGGGCGGGCCTGGGGGCGGGGCGGGCCTGGGGGCGGGGCGGGCCTGGGGGCGGGGCGGGCCTGGGGGCGGGCCCAGGGCACACAGCGCCTTCTCCCGCAGGTGGACCCCAAGCCCTTCTACGAGGCCTGTGTCCACGACTCCTGCTCCTGTGACACGGGCGGGGACTGTGAGTGCTTCTGCTCGGCCGTGGCCTCCTACGCTCAGGAGTGTACTAAGGAGGGGGCCTGCGTGTTCTGGAGGACGCCGGACCTGTGCCGTGAGTGTCCGCCTGTCCTGGAGCAGAGGGCTGCGCAGTGTGGGGACAGCAGTCCTCACCCATGGAGTGATGGGTTATTGGGGTCTCGTGCCGCCTCCCTGGCCCCAGGGGCTGAGTGTTGCTCCTCAGGGGCCGCGCTGGCCTGGCCTCAGCCCTCCCTGAGTCTGACCCCCACCCCTGCCCCTGCAGCCATATTCTGTGACTACTACAACCCCCCAGACGAGTGTGAGTGGCACTATGAGCCCTGTGGGAACCGCAGCTTCGAGACCTGCAGGACCGTCAACGGCATCCACTCCAACATCTCCGTGTCCTACCTGGAGGGTAAGCGGGCCTCGGCGTGGAGGGACGCTGTCCCCATGCGGCTGGGGATCTGAGGTCCAGGTGGGCCAGGCCCACCGCGCTGCAGAGTGCGTTCCGCAAGCTTAGAGAGGCAGAAAGAATCCGCGAGTGGACGGTGCCCCCAGGAAGCTGCAGATCAGCCCAAGACAGGGTGTCTCGGACTCTGGGTCCGGCAGACTCTGCAGGGCCTTGGAGCTGGGAACTAGGGGCATGGGGCAGTGAGCCTGCTCTGGGGGCAGCATCCCAGCCCATGCGAGGAACGCAGGGTCAGGAGGCTGGGAGGGGGTGCTGGCTGTCCCTTTGGCCATCTGGCAGTGCGTGGGGCCCAGTGTGGGGGGGTCCAGTCCCCTGTCCTTTCTTTCCCTGGCCTTCCCGGAGGAGCATCCTGGAGAGAAGGACCTGCCGTGGTGGGGACGATGGGTGGGGTCTGGTGGCCGTGGGACCCTCTGCCATGGTCCAAGCCCCATGCCCCCTGTCCTGTGCCCGCCAGGCTGCTACCCCCGGTGCCCGGAGAATAGGCCCATCTACGACGAGGACCTGAAGCAGTGCGTCACGGCGGACGACTGTGGCTGCTATGTCGGGGACACCCACTACCCGCCTGAAACACCCGTTCCCAGCGAGGACGACTGCCAGTCCTGGTACCCGAGCTCAGCCCGCTGGGGTCCGGGGCTGTGCCAGATGCGTGCGCACACACACGTGCACCCACAGCCACACGCACGCACGCATGCACGGGCCGACACAGAGCCCCACGGGCACACCGTGGGAGCCAGGCGAGCTCCCATGCGTGGGCAGAGGACCTGGGGCTGGGCCTGGGGCGCTGAGGGTGGGAGGTGGAGGCCGGGAGGCCGGGAAGGGCACGTCTTCGTGCTCTGCAGCTCGACGCTTGCTTTCCAGCGTGTGTACCAACGCCTCGAAAGTCGTCTGCCAGCCAGAAGAAGGTGAGCTGCCCCCCCGTGTCTACCCCAGCGCAGCGGCCCCCAGGAGAGCCCCCAGGCTGCCTGCTCTGGACTCTGGGGGCAGGGCTCCGTCTCGCCCTCCCTGGGCCCGGGGCCCCGCAGGGGCCTTTCCCGGCTCAGAGCTGGCTCTGACTCGCAGCAGCCTCCCCACGCTTGTGACGGCAGCCGAGGCCACCTCTGTGCCGTCCAGTTTCTGTGCCCTGATGGGGGGCCCAGTCGGTGGAGTCCCGAGGGGGCACTGGTCTGGCATTGGTGGGGGCTAAGGGATGCCTGGGGGGTTCTTGACAGTCTCTGTCCTTTTCCTGCCGTGTTGACCTTGGTCTCTGTCCTGCTCTCCAGGGAAGATTCTCAACTACACCCAGGACGGCTTCTTCTGCTACTGGGAGATCTGTGGCCCCAACGGGACGGTGGAGAGACACTTCAACATCTGCGCATCCACCACCTCCCGGCCGCCTTCCAGCACCATCCCCGTCACCACCGCCACCGCCACCACCACCCCGACTCCCAGCGCCCCCCCCGCCCCCAGCACAGGTGAGGCCCCAGGGCCACGCATCCCTCACCCCTAGGGCACCTGCCTTGCCCTGAGCCCAGCGGAAGCGGCCCTTCCAGGGGCCGGAGGCGGGCGGGGGGACGGGTCGCAGTGGGCTCTCACCTCGGCTTATGGGCTGGTGGTGACGATGATGGGCGTCTCAGCTTGGGGGTGTTCCTGGGCCCCTGGCCTTTCACCTTGTGATGGCAGCCGGCATCACAGCCACACCCCTGAGCCCAGACTGCAGTGGAGGACCTGGGGACACTTCCTGGGGACACTTCCTGGACCAGCAGGGGAATAGCCCCGAGGCTGTCTCTGAGGAAGCAGACAAATGTCCCAGACTCCCACGCGCTCAGTCTTGCCGAGGTGGCAGCCACCGCCGGACAAGCCACTGGGGCGTGGAAAGAGGAAAGAGGAGGAAAGAGGAAGTTGTACAAATGAAAAAGATTTTTCAGCGTGTCCAACCAGCTCCTGACAGGCTTCTTTCCCTCCCCGTTCATCTGTAGGTCCGACCTCCACCCCAGAAACTCCAGGTAGGTCCCACGCGGCCCCCATGCCGGGTGGGCCAGGAGGAAAAGGGAACCTTCCAGGAGACCCAGCTGTGGGGCCGGGTGGCCGGTGCCACTCCCTTGTGCAGAGAGGGTGCGCTCAGCGGTCCCCGGGCTTAGCGCCGGCCGCGGACTGGTCCTGGGTGAGAGCACGGTCGGGCAGGAGTCCAGGCCAGGCCCCTTCCCATGGGCCTCCTCACAGCAATGGGTGACTCTTCCTGGATTTACTTGTTTTGGGCGTTGAGGCCGGGGTCTGTCACCCAGGTGTGGCACAGGGGGCTCTTCTGTGTCCGGGGCTCAGCGCTCAGCTGCAGGACCGTGCCCGGCACTCTACTCTCTGAGCGGGCTCCTTGGCCATGATAGGACGGGCGGTCCTGGGGGCTCTGACTTCTCTGAGTCCCAGGGAGCTCCCCGAAGCAGCGTCCAGGGTGGGGACCAACCTTGGGTCTTCCTTCCTCAGGGCCGTGCTGTTTCTGGTCCGACTGGATCAACGAGAACCACCCCAGCCCGCACAGCGACGGCGGAGACCGGGAGACCTTCGAGGGCGTCTGCAGGGCCCCTGAGGACATCGAGTGCAGGCTGGCTGTGGAGCCCCACCTCAGCTGGGAGCAGGCGGGCCAGAAGGCGCAGTGCAACGTCACCTTCGGCTTCGTTTGCTACAATGAAGACCAGTTTGGAAACGGGCCATTTGAGCTCTGTTACGACTACGAGATTCGTGTCAATTGCTGTGTGCCGATGGAGGAGTGTCCTCCGTCCACAACCACGGCCGCCACGCCCGCCCCCACCACCACCTCCACCTCCACGCGCACGCCAGAACCCCCCACCACCACGCCCACCGCCACCACCACGCCCACCGCCACGCCCACCCCCTCGCCGACCGCCACGCCCACCGCCACGCCGACTACCACGCTGACCACCACGCCCACCGCCACGCCGACCACCACGCCCACCCCCTCGCCGACCACCACGCCCACCGCCACGCCGACCACCACGCCCACCACCACGCCCACCCCCTCACCGACCACCACGCCCACCGCCACGCCGACCACCACGCCCACCACCACGCTGACAACCACGCCCACCGCCACGCCCACCCCCTCACCGACCACCACACCAACCACCACGCCCACCGCCACGCCAACCCCCTCGCCGACCACCACGCCGACAACCACGCCCATCGCCACACCGACCACCACTCCCACACCAACGCCCACTGCCACGCCCACCACCACGCCCACCGCCACGCCGACCACCACGCCCACCCACACGCCCACCACCACCACCACAGGCACAGAGCCCCCGACCACCAGCACCACCACACCTATCCCTCCGTGTGTGCCTCAGTGCAACTGGACGGGCTGGGTGGATTCTGGTAAACCGAACCCTTCCAGACCGGGTGGAGATACTGAATCGATTCAGGGCCTCTGTGAAGAAGGCTGGGCAGCCAACATCTCCTGCAGAGCTGTGATGTTTCCCCACATTCCCATCGAAGAGCTTGGGCAAAACGTGGTGTGCGACCTCTCTGTTGGGCTGGTGTGCAGAAATGAAGACCAGAAGCCAGGGGGCATCATGCCGCCCATCTGCCTCAACTATGAGATCAATGTCGAATGCTGTGTATTGCCGGACCACTGTATTTCCACGCCGCCTCCTGGCAGCACGCCGACCTTGAACCCCACGATGACTATGACTACAACCACGGAAACCACGACCACCACCACGGGCACCCCGACCACCACCCACCCCACCACCACCACCTCAGGCACCCCAACGCCGACCCCTACCACGACCACGACGACGGGCACCCCAACCACCACCCACCCGACCACCACAACCCCAGGAACCTCAACGCCGACCCCAACCACAACCACGACCACGGGCACCCCAACCACCACTCCCATTATCACCACCACCATGGGCACCCCGACTTGGACCCCCACCATCAGCACCACCACGGGCACCGAGACCACAACGCCCACCCCGACCACCACGACCACCAGGACCACCACCGTGATCCCAGCTTCGACCAGTACCATCAGCACCACCACGGGCACCGAGACCACAACGCCCACCCCGACCACCACGACCACCACGACCACCACCGTGATCCCAGCTTCGACCAGCACCATCAGCACCACCACGGGCACCGAGACCACAACGCCCACCCCGACCACCCCGACCACCACGACCACCACGACCACCACCGTGATCCCAGCTTCGACCAGTACCATCAGCACCACCATGGGCACCGAGACCACAACGCCCACCCCGACCACCACGACCACCACGACCACCACCGTGATCCCAGCTTCGACCAGCACCATCAGCACCACCACGGGCACCGAGACCACAACGCCCACACCGACCACCACGCCCACCGCCACGCTGACCACCACGCCCACCACCACGCTGACAACCACGCCCACCGCCACGCCTACCCCCTCACCGACCACCACGCCGACCACCACGCCCACCGCCACGCCTACCACCACGCCCACCACGACGCTGACAACCACGCCCACCGCCACGCCCACCCCCTCACCGACCACCACGCCGACCACCACGCCCACCGCCACGCCTACCACCACGCCCACCACCACGCCCATCGCCACACCCACCACCACGCCCACCGCCACGCCGACCACCACACCCACCACCACGCTGACAACCACGCCCACCGCCACGCCCACCCCCTCACCGACCACCACACCGACAACCACGCCCATCGCCACACCGACCACCACTCCCACACCAACGCCCACTGCCACGCCCACCACCACGCCCACCGCCACGCCGACCACCACGCCCACCCACACGCCCACCACCACCACCACAGGCACAGAGCCCCCGACCACCAGCACCACCACACCTATCCCTCCGTGTGTGCCTCAGTGCAACTGGACGGGCTGGGTGGATTCTGGTAAACCGAACCCTTCCAGACCGGGTGGAGATACTGAATCGATTCAGGGCCTCTGTGAAGAAGGCTGGGCAGCCAACATCTCCTGCAGAGCTGTGATGTTTCCCCACATTCCCATCGAAGAGCTTGGGCAAAACGTGGTGTGCGACCTCTCTGTTGGGCTGGTGTGCAGAAATGAAGACCAGAAGCCAGGGGGCATCATGCCGCCCATCTGCCTCAACTATGAGATCAATGTCGAATGCTGTGTATTGCCGGACCACTGTATTTCCACGCCGCCTCCTGGCAGCACGCCGACCTTGAACCCCACGATGACTATGACTACAACCACGGAAACCACGACCACCACCACGGGCACCCCGACCACCACCCACCCCACCACCACCACCTCAGGCACCCCAACGCCGACCCCTACCACGACCACGACGACGGGCACCCCAACCACCACCCACCCGACCACCAGAACCCCAGGAACCTCAACGCCGACCCCAACCACAACCACGACCACGGGCACCCCAACCACCACTCCCATTATCACCACCACCATGGGCACCCCGACTTGGACCCCCACCATCAGCACCACCACGGGCACCGAGACCACAACGCCCACCCCGACCACCACGACCACCACGACCACCACCGTGATCCCAGCTTCGACCAGCACCATCAGCACCACCACGGGCACCGAGACCACAACGCCCACCCCGACCACCACGACCACCACGACCACCACCGTGATCCCAGCTTCGACCAGCACCATCAGCACCACCACGGGCACCGAGACCACAACGCCCACACCAACCACCACGACAACCACCGTGATCGCGGCTTCGACCACCACCATCAGCACCACCACGGGCACCGAGACCACAACGCCCACCCCGACCACCCCGACCACCACGACCACCACCGTGATCCCAGCTTCGACCAGCACCATCAGCACCACCACGGGCACCGAGACCACAACGCCCACCCCGACCACCACGACCACTACCGTGATCCCAGCTTCGACCAGCACCATCAGCACCACCACGGGCACCGAGACCACAACGCCCACCCCGACCACCACGACCACCACGACCACCACCGTGATCCCAGCTTCGACCAGTACCATCAGCACCACCATGGGCACCGAGACCACAACGCCCACCCCGACCACCACGACCACCACGACCACCACCGTGATCCCAGCTTCGACCAGTACCATCAGCACCACCACGGGCACCGAGACCACAACGCCCACCCCGACCACCACGACCACCACGACCACCACCGTGATCCCAGCTTCGACCAGTACCATCAGCACCACCACGGGCACCGAGACCACAACGCCCACCCCGACAACCATGACCACCACCGTGATCCCAGCTTCGACCAGCACCATCAGCACCACCACGGGCACCGAGACCACAACGCCCACACCAACCACCACGACAACCACCGTGATCGCGGCTTCGACCACCACCATCAGCACCACCACGGGCACCGAGACCACAACGCCCACCCCGACCACCCCGACCACCACGACCACCACCGTGATCCCAGCTTCGACCAGCACCATCAGCACCACCACGGGCACCGAGACCACAACGCCCACCCCGACCACCACGACCACCACCGTGATCCCAGCTTCGACCAGCACCATCAGCACCACCACGGGCACCGAGACCACAACGCCCACCCCGACCACCACGACCACCACGACCACCACCGTGATCCCAGCTTCGACCAGTACCATCAGCACCACCACGGGCACCGAGACCACAACGCCCATCCCGAGCACCACGACCACCACCGTGATCCCAGCTTCGACCAGTACCATCAGCACCACCACGGGCACCGAGACCACAACGCCCACCCCGACCACTCTGATCACCACGACCACCACCGTGATCCCAGCTTCGACCAGCACCATCAGCACCACCACGGGCACCGAGACCACAACGCCCACCCCGACCACCACGCCCACCACGCCGACCACCGTGATCCCGTCTTCGACCCCCACCATCAGCACCACCACGGGCACTGAGACCACAACGCCCACCCCGACCACCATGACCATCACCGTGATCCCAGCTTCGACCAGCACCATCAGCACCACCACGGGCACCGAAACCACAACGCCCACACCAACCACCACGACCACCACGACCACCACCGTGATCCCAGCTTCGACCAGTACCATCAGCACCACCACGGGCACCGAGACCACAATGCCCACCCCAACCACCCCGATCACTACAACCACCACCGTGATCCCAGCTTCGACCAGCACCATCAGCACCACCACGGGCACCGAGACCACAACGCCCACCCCGACCACTCTGATCACCACGACCACCACCGTGATCCCAGCTTCGACCAGCACCATCAGCACCACCACGGGCACCGAGACCACAACGCCTACCCCGACCACCACGCCCACCACGCCCACCACTGTGATCCCGGCTTCGACCCCCACCATCAGCACCACCACGGGCACCGAGACCACAACGCCCACACCAACCACCCCGACCACCACGACCACCACCGTGATCCAAGCCTCGACCCCCACCATCAGCACCACCACGGGCACCGAGACCACAACGCCCACCCCGACCACCACGACCACCACTGTGATCCCGGCTTCGACCACCACCATCAGCACCACCACGGGCACCGAGACCACCACTGTGATCCCGGCTTCGACCCCCACCATCAGCACCACCACGGGCACCGAGACCACAACGCCCACCCCGACCACCACGACCACCACTGTGATCCCGGCTTCGACCCCCACCATCAGCACCACCACGGGCACCAAGACCACAACGCCCACCCTGACAATCACGACCACCACCGTGATCCCGGCTTCGACCCCCACCATCAGCAGCAGCTCGGGCTCTACACCCACAGGTAAGACCACCATCCCCAAACCCCGACCTGAGCCGTCCTTTCGTTCAAACTCTCGGTTCACCTTTCCCCCTTCCACAGAATCAACTACGCTTCTGACCAGCACGACAGCCACCGTGGAGATTTCCAGCACACTCTCGCCCTCTCCTCCAACTGAACCGAAGGGTACTACCACCGGGGGCACCTCGGCCTCTCCTCCGCCCTCGGCTGGGAGCAGCACTCCAGGCACGTCATTGGCATGGAGACTGTGGGCTTGTGGTGTGCTCAGGCCCCTTAGTCTAGGCGAGCGAGCTTTCCTGCCAGGGAGCCGTACGGCTTCTCCCACGTGAGGTGCTGACCCCCGTGCTGCCTGGGGCGAGGGGTTCCCCAGTGAGTCTCCGGCAGGCCTCGCTTGCATGGCGGGGTCGGCCCCTGAGCATTGAGGGAGCTGCTGACCGTCGGGCCACGTGTGAGCGGCTGAGGGAGCCCCACTGCCCCCTACAGTGTCTTTCCACAGGCACAGCTGCCCGAGGCTCTTGTGCTCCATCCTTGGCAGTGTGATGGGCACCAGGGCAAAGCAGCCTAGGGAGGGGACCCCACTGTGGCATGTGGGGCCTGTGGGGAAAGGTGGCTGCCGGCCAGGTGCCCTAGGGACCCTTCTTATGTCCCCCACTTGTGCCTGTACGGCCCGGTAGGGCTTCAGAGGGCAGCTGGTCAGCACGATCTCAGCGGGACCGATGTTGGGATGCCGGCTGCCGCCTCCCCGCCGTGGCCCTAACACTGTGGCACGGTGGGCCCTGCTCTCCTTGCCCTCCCTTGAGGCCAAAAGCCAGGAAAGTGGACGACGGCCTTTCCACGCCACGTGCCACGCCTCGAGCGGGTTTTTTGCGAGGAGGTGGCAGTTACCGTCAGGCTCCTGTGGCCTCTGGGAGAGTGGTGCCGTCAGTTCTGCCCGAATCTCCCTTCCTACAGGCCCGCAGAGCTCTGGTCCCACCTCCTCGAAGACCACGCCTGCCAGCGAGACCACCACTGGGCCCCCCTCACCCACCCCGGGAAGCCCCTCCACACCCGCTCCTACGACTGCGTCCACGACCACCACAGGAACCCCCACGCCGCCCGTGCCTTCCAGGCCCCCGGCCGCCGGCACCACGACCTCCCCCGTGCCCACCCCCACTGTGACCCCCATCTCCACCCCCAGCGTCAGTGTGAGCACCGGCCCGGTCCCGTCCTCCAGTCAGGTCCGCTGCTGCGTTTTGAACGAAACGTACTTCGCACCAGGTACCCCAGCTTCTCACTCGGGCTCTCTGCTGACCGGCTGGTGGGGCTTTGGCCTCTGCTTTACCAGGGGGCAGGGGTCAGGCGTGAGTCGAAACCTGGATCTCGTGGGGGAAGCTGGGTGCTGGGTGTGGGCGGCTGTCCCTCCCCGTGGTCAGCCCCCTTTGCTGCAGCCGTGTGTCAGGGGCGTGGAGGTGCGTGGCCTCGTGGGGACGCGCCTGCACGCCCCGGTGGCCAGCCCTGTCTGGACAGTGGGGGACTGGCCTCTGCCCCGCAGGCGAGATGGTGTACAACGGCACGCACGGGGATACCTGCTACTATGCAAACTGCTCGGTGTCCTGCACCATCGAGATCTTCAACTGGTCGTGCCCGTCCACGCCCTCCCCGGGACCCACCCCCTCCAAGCCGACTCCCGCCTCAACACCCAAACCACCCACGCCCACAGCATCCAGCACAGTGGCCACCACCACGCCCCCTGCGTGCCCAGACTTTGATCCTCCCAGACAGGTCAGTGTGCTATGGGCCAGTTTTTGTCCCCTCGGCACCAAGCACGCGCACTAGGCCACCAGGCGTCTGGAGCCCAGGCGCGGCCTTTCCGCGGGTCCCCCCACGGCGCCCCCGTCTCTGCGGCTGCGCCATTGGCCTTCCGGGCGCAGGGCCCGCTCTAGCCCCCGCGTCTCCCCCAGCCTCCCTCGCTGCGGGGAGCCGGCGGGCAGCGAGCTGCGTCACCCATGGGGTGCCGGGTGGCTTGGGCTCCGGCGGGGTGGGAGGGCCCCGGCGCCCCTGAGCCGCGCCTCCGCCGCAGGAGAACGAGAAGTGGCTGCTGTGCAACTGCACCATGGCGATCTGCAAGTTCAACAACACCGTGGAGCTCGTGGAGGTGGAGTGCAAGGTCCCGCCCGAGCCCACCTGCGCCAACGGGCTGCGGCCCACGCTCGTCCACAGCCCCGACGAGTGCTGCCCGCACTGGGAGTGCGACTGTAGGTCCCTCGAGGCGCGGGACCCTTGGTGGGGGTGGGGTGGGGTGGCTGCCGGGTCCGAGGCCCTCGGGTGCGTGCGGGGCCGGGCTGGACGCTGTGGCTGCCTGCGGTGGGCTTCCTGCTCGCTGCCCCTCCCCGGGAGAGGTTGGGGGGGGAGGGGCTTGCCCCGGGGAGCACGGCCGCCCCTGCCGAACGGCGCTGCTCCCGGGGCTGGGGGAGCAGAGCTGGGCTCAGAGCCCGGGTCTTCCGGCTCCAAAGCGAGGCTCCGTCTCACAGAACGGGCTTGGACGCCCCGCGCGCCCCGGGAACCGGGGTTCCCGCTCGCGGTGCCCCTCCCGCCGGCTCCTGCCCCCAGCGCCGCCCGGGTCCGGGGCTCGGCGTGGCTCAGCGGCGCCCCCTCCGCAGGCTACTGCACAGGCTGGGGGGACCCGCACTACGTCACGTTCGACGGGCTGTACTACAGCTACCAAGGGAACTGCACGTACGTGCTCGTGGAGGAGATCACCCCTACGCTCGGCAACTTCGGCGTCTACATCGACAACTACCACTGTGATGTCCGCGACCGGGTGTCCTGCCCCCGCACCCTCATCGTGCGCTACCAGTCCCAGGAGGTTCTCGTCAAGACCCTGCAAATGATGCCCATCAAGGTCCAGGTGCGCGGCCAGCTCGGGGACACCCACGCGGGCCGCGCCGTGCGCCCGCGCCCTCGCTCCCTGGTGGACCACGCTGTCCCCTGACCTCCCCGCGCATGCGCCACCACCAGCCCGAGCCCCAGGTCTCTGGGAGGAGTCCCCTTCCCGAGCACGGCGCTGGCCACATGCTGGCATGGGGCTGCTTGTGTCCGGGAGCCGGGGGCCACACCCTCAGCCCCGGTGTCTCCGGGGCCTCTGAGTGCAGCATCCCCGTGACCTCCCCCGGGGACCAGCCAGGACAAGTCTGGCGAGAGCGATGGGAACGAAGTGGGAAAGGGACCAGGGCAGGTGCCAGGGGGCCGGGGGACAGGCTGAGGTCCGCCCACTGGACACACCGGCCTGAAAACAGGCGGGGGTGGGGGGGCGGTGATCCCAGGTGCCCTGGGAGGTCTCAGCTTGCCCCAACTCGCCCCTGTCAGACCCACGAGGCTCTGTTTCCCGAGTGGCCAGGTTGAGGCCAGCTGAGGGTCCCCCACGCCTGCCCGCTGGCCGTCCTGACCCCATGTCCGGCCACAGGTGCAGGTCAACAGGCAGGTCGTGGCGCTGCCCTACATGAAGAATGAGCTGCTCGTGTACCAGTCGGGCATCAACTACGTGGTGGAGATCTCCAAGCTGGGCGCCCTCGTCACCTACAACGGCCTTTCCTTCTCCATCACGCTGCCCCACCGCCTGTTTGGCAACAATACCAAGGGCCAGTGCGGTGAGCCCCTGGGCCCCCGCGGGCTCCTCCCCCCCGGAGGGCAGCTCGGAGGAGGGGGCTGAGTGAGAGCAGCTGCCGGCCCAGCCGTGGTCGTCCCGCTCCCAGCTCGGGGCCCCGCGGGAAGAGGCCGACGGGAGTCTCGATCCATCTGTGCTCTTGGCCCCCGCCTGACGGTCTCCGGGGGCCCCGGGCTGGAGAGGGAGAGGGCCTGGGGGCCGGTGTGTGCGACGTGGGCTCCCTCCCCGTGCAGGCACGTGCACCAACAACACCGCGGACGACTGTGTGCTGCCCAGCGGGGAGGTCGTGTCCGACTGCGAGTTGGCGGCTGACCAGTGGGTGGTGAACGACCCCTCCAAGCCACACTGTCCGCACAGCAGCGTCACCACCAAGCGTCCGGCCATCACGCCGCCGGGGGGCAGCACCACCTCCCGCAAGGACTGCGTCTCTCCTCTCTGCGAGCTCATCAGAGACAGGTGCCCTTGCCGGTCCCTTGCAGCTGTGGGGTCGGGGTCTCGGGGAGCCGCGGCCTCTCGTGCCATGCCCCCGTCTGCAAAGAGGAGCTGAGGCCCAGGGCTGAGCATGGGGCCGGGACGTCCAGGGTAGTCAGGGCGCCGTGGGCAGCTGCTAGGTCTCGGAGGGCCCAGGACCGGTGGTTCTCACGTCTGCGGGGCTGAGCTGTCTTGTCACATGGCCCCGTGCCTTTTCTGACCTCCCGATCTCTCCTGTCTCGGTGGGACTGGCTGAGCTGCAGGCCGCAGGGAGGGCAGCTGCCGGGGGCCAGGCCGGGCGCTCAGGGCCGGGACCCGGGAGAAAGCCCAGAGCGAGCGGCCATGCGAGCGAGGGCCTTGTCCCCAGAGCTGTGCGAGTTGAGTCTGGGGGACCCTCTGCTGGGGTCGCAGGCGGGGGTCCCGGCACCCGGAGCTGCCCTCCACCCCCCAGGCCGGCCCCCCTTCCCCGAGGTCGCGCTGTCGCTCCCTGGACACTGTCCTCCCGCGTGCGCCTGTTTTGGGGGGATGTAAGCCGAGCCCGGCTCCGGGAGGGCCTCCGGGTGGAGGCGGTGGGCGGGCGGGGAGGGCCGGCCCGGGCATGACCCGCCCCTCCCCCACAGCTTGTTTGCCCCGTGCCATGCCGTGGTGCCCCCCAAGCACTACTACGAGGCCTGCGTGTTCGACAGCTGCTTTGTGCCCGGGTCGGGCCTGGAGTGCGCCAGCCTGCAGGCCTACGCCGCCCTCTGCGCCCAGACCAACATCTGTGTGGACTGGAGGAACCACACCCACGGGGCCTGCTGTGCGTGTTCCGCCGCCCAGACCTGTGGCCCGCAGCCCGACGGGTCTCCGGGCTTCCCTGGGAGCCACGTCCGGCCTGAAGCCGTGCGGCGTGGGGAGGGCCGGGTGGGCAGGGAGAGCCTGCAGGCCTGGGCCTTGGGGCGGGAGGATGGGCTGGGCTGTGGGCGCTGGCTGCTGGGGCCCGAGGCTCCAGCCGACCTGGCTGGGTACCTGGGCACCTGCGTCCCAGCTCAGGGACGGCGTGGGGGGCTGAGGTGGGCAGCGCTGGGCGGCTGGTTGCCCTCGGCAGGTGCAGGAAAGGCTGGGCAGGCCTGTCCCTTGCCAGGGGGCCCGTGGACCCCTCCCTCTGGCCTCTGGCTCCTCTGACTGCCCTCTCCCTCCCGCAGCGATGACGTGCCCGCCTCACCGGGAGTACCGGGCCTGTGGCCCCGCAGACGAGCCCTCCTGCGAGTCTAGTGCAGCAGCTGTAAGGTGCGCAGGGACAGCGGCTCGTCCCGCGGGCGTGCGCCAGGGTGGCAGACACTTCAGGGCGTCGCGGCCCCGCGAGCCTGGTCCCTGCTGTGCACACACCCATCTCGTGACACCCCCTCCCCAGGTCCACAGCGCAGAAGAATGCCCGCCTGGTGGAAGGCTGCTTCTGTCCTGAGGGCACCATGAACTACGCCCCAGGCTTCGACGTCTGCGTGGAGATGTGTGGTAGGGCACCCGCCCTCGTGGCTCAGGGAAGCCCCCCGGGTCCTGCGGCTCCGGGATCCGCTAACGGACTTGTATTCTCTCCCTTCCCAGGCTGCGTGGGACCTGATGACGTGCCCAGAAAGGTCGGCCCTTCCTCCCGGTGCTGGGATGGGACTCACCCACACACCCGGAGGCTGGGGGCCGGGGCGGGTCGCACACGGGAACCGGGAGTCTCAAGCCCTGAGTCCTGTCGTTCAAGTCCTGGGAGGCTGAAACAGCAGGGGTGTCCCCTGGGTGCCCCCACCCCCCACCCACCTCCCAGCCTGCCTCTCCGCCCCCCTTTCCTCCTTCCCTCTTTCTTTCCCTCCTTCTACCCATCCACGCCCTCACCAGCCATCCTCTGTCCCTTTGTCTGTCCAACTGTCCACCCACCCCTCGGTCGTCAGACGCTCTGTCCAAACCCAACATGACATCTTGGCCACGGCGGTGCCGTTCGTGTCTCCCACGTGTGGCGGATTCCTTAGGTCTGGCCCACGAACCCCACACACACCTGTGGCAATTTGCCGCGTGCCAGGCCCGGGGGGTAAATGCTAGGAGCGGGTCCTGGCTGTGGCGTCAGCGATGCGGCCCCGTGTGCGGGGAGGTGGGGAGGGCACAGGTGTCCCAGGACCCTCGGCACCACGCCCGCCATGGTGCCCCTCCCGGCTGAGTCCTGGCGCCTGGCGGGCGACCCCAGCGCGGGGGCGAGGGGGTAGGCGCTGTGACCCCTGCCCGCCTACTTTCCGCCCCCAGTTCGGAGAGCACTTTGAGTTCGACTGCAAGGACTGCGTGTGCCTGGAGGGTGGCCGTGGCATCATCTGCGAGCCCAGGGAGTGCCGCCAGGAGCCAGTCACGTGCACGGAGGACGGCACCTACCTGGTCACTGAGGTCAACCCCGCGGACACCTGCTGCAACATCACGTCCTGCAGTAAGCCCCGGCGCCGGCCTCGCCTCCCCACCGCGCGCCTCTCACCCGGGCGGCAGGAGCTGGGCCAGCAGGACGCGTCCCCCACCCCCCGCCCCGCCCCGAGCTGCGGGTGGGAGGGGCCGCTGCCCGCAGGCCCTGCCCCTCCTACCTCGGCCTCCCGTCCCCCGCAGAGTGCAACACCAGCTTGTGCAAGGGGAAGCCGCCCAAGTGCCCGCTGGGCTTCGACGTGAGCAGCGAGACCAGACCCGGGAAGTGCTGCCCGTCCTACTCTTGTGGTCAGTGGGGCCTGGCGGTCGGGGAACCGCGGGGGGTCGCCCCCCACAGAACGCACGCCCGGCCCAGGCCTGAGGCCCGCCCTCCTGACCCGCGGCCCCTTCTCGTCCTTCAGTGCCCAAGGGGGTGTGCGTTCACGGCAATGCTGAGTACCAGGTGAGCCCCGGGCAGAGCGGTCGGCAGAGCGCCTGGCGGGAGGGGGGTGCCCGCCCTGGGACTCCCACGCCGTGCGTCGGGCCTGCGGACGACCCTCCTGCAGCAGGCGGCAGGCGTGGGCGGGGCCTCACCGGCCCCCCTGCGCCCCCAGCCCGGGTCCCCAGTGTACTCCTCCAAGTGCGAGGACTGCGTCTGCACCAACCGCACGGACAGCAGCTCGCAGCTCAACGTCATCTCCTGCACCCACGTGCACTGCGAGGACACCTGCAGCCCCGTAAGCGCCCCCGCCGACGGCCCCCGCCCGGCTCCCGGCTCCTCTCCTGCCCGCGCCGACCTGAGCGTGCGTGTCCCGCAGGGCTTCGAGCGGGTGGACGTGCCCGGGCAGTGCTGCGGCCAGTGCCAGCAGACCCACTGCATCGTCAAGAGACCCGGCGCCGAGACCGTCATCCTGAAGGTGCGCGGGGAGCCCCGCCGGCTCGCAGCACCGCGTCCTGCCTCTCCACACGGGCGGGGGGCAGGGCCGGCCCGGAGCCAGCGGCGGGGCCTGGGACCACTCCTGTGTCCTCTGCTGGGTTGGGCGCGGCTTCGCAAGGGTCCTGGGGCGGCCATGACCGGGACTACAGACTAGGGCTGGAAACACCGGGAGTGGCTGGCTCTTGCCCCCCGGGGAGTCCGACGCCAAGATCAAGGGGTGGCAGGACCCTACTCCCCGCAAAGGCTCTCAGGGACCTTCCTGCCTCTGCAGCCTCTGGGGCTCCAGGCAGCCCTGGGTTTGTGGCCACATCCGTGCACTCTCTGTCCCCCTTCCTGTGGGCCCTGCACTCTGCGAGGTCACTGGTGGCCGCCTGTGTCGTCCAGGACGGTCTGCTCTCCTGACCTCTAACTTCGTCACATCCAGAAACACCTTTCTCTGCACGAGGGCCCATCGGCAGGTGCCGGCGGTTAGGGTGTCGATGTGTCTGTGGACTGCAGGCTGGCGGTTGTCCCGGGGCCCCTCCTAGGTGTCCCCTGCCCGGTGGCTCGGGACGCGCTGGCTGGGTGTCCTGCTGTCCCTCACCACACCGCCCTCTGCCCCGCAGCCCGGGGACATACGTCACGACCCCACCAACAACTGCACCTTCTTCAGCTGCGTGGGCATCCACAACCAGCTCATCTCCTCCGTGTCCAACATCACCTGCCCCGACTTCGACCCCAGCACCTGCCTCCCAGTGAGTGGGGGTCCCCAGGGCAGTCCGGTCCTTGTCCCTCTCCACCCCGTGGCGGGGGGGGGGCTGCTCACTGTTGGGGGGCAGTGCCGGGTCCCGGGCTCACTCTCCTTCCCTCCAGGGCTCCATCACGCTCATGCCCAATGGATGCTGCAGGAAGTGTGAGTGCGGGCGGCCGGGCGGGGGCGGTCCAGCTGGGACCCTGGAGGGGGAGAGTATGGGGGCCGGCGTCTGTGCCTCTGCCCACTGGACGCTGAATTTGAGGGCGTCGTCCGGGGTGCCCTGCGTGCTGGGGGGCAGCCGAGGCCGGATCCGATTGGGGAGGGAGAAGCAGCCACAGGGAGGAAGCCATGGAGAAGCCCTGCCCCGAGCTCCCCAGACCCTCTGCTGGAGCTTCCGCCCCCTCCCGCCAGGCATCCCTCGGAATGAGACCAGGATCTTCTGCTCCACCATCCCCATGACCAAGGAAATTTCTCACGCCGGCTGCACCAAGACAGTCGTCATGAATTCCTGCTCGGGGTCCTGCGGGACCTCCGTCAAGTGAGGCCTGGGCCCTGGGGGATGGGGGGTGGGGTTCCCACGCCTGGGAGCGACTCCTCACCGCGGCCCTCCCCCCGCCCCAGGTACTCGGCCGAGGCCCAGGCCCTGGACCACCAGTGCTCCTGCTGCAAGGAGGGGCGCACCAGCCAGCGGGAGGTCGAGCTGAGCTGCCCGGACGGCAGCTCGCGGAAGCACAGCTACACCCACATCGAGAGCTGCTCCTGCCAGGACACCGTGTGCGGGCTCCCGCGGGCTCAGCGCAGGGCCCCCGGCCGAGAGCGGCGCGCCAGCCCCCGGGGCCTGCACCCGGGGAGGGACTGAGTGCCGTCCCGCTGTCCGGGCCCCCCACGCCGCCCTCCGCACGCCGCCCTCCCGCTGGCCCTCTGCGCTCCCTCGCCAAGCGGCCTCCTCTCGGCCGGTATTTATTTTCTGAGTCTTTATTCGATTCTTCGCTTTCCCAAATAAACTCGGGCAGACGCTGTGCCGGTGTGTTTTAGTGGGGCTGGGCTCTGGGTGGCTGCGGCGGGGCGAGTGGGTGAGAAGGCCCGGGGGGACAGCCCCAGTGACCGCCAGTGACCGCCATCCCCAGGTCACCTGCGGAAGCCCTGTCCTGTCCTGCTTTTGGCGCGTCGCAGAGCCGGGGCAGAGCAGGCGGCCCCTCCGGCAGGACTTCTAGCTTTGACTCTGCACGGAAGGGCTGTCCGGTGTCTTCCAGGCTCGGGGCCTGTGTGCACGTGTGACTCGAGACGAACGTGCACGTTTGCATCTGTGTGAGGGGACCGTGCCTTGGCCCTGGGTCTCTCTGCTGCAAAGAGCTATGCTCTCGGTCCACGATCGGGGCAGCAAGCCAGCTCCACCGCGGAGGCAGGCCTGGCGGGTCTCTCCTCCACAGGGCCACAGCCCCTAGACCCCACTCGCAGAAGTTCAGGTTGGCTCTGTGGATGCCGGCGGGAGGCTGGCCTTGTGTGTGCGCGCCACCGCCTGGGCACCTGCCCGTGGGTATTTGGGAAGCGGTCATGGGAGCTGAGCCACCAACATGGGAATTTTTTTTTTTAAGATTTTATTTATCTATTTGACAGACAGAGATCACAGCAGGCAGAGAGGCAGGCAGAGACAGAGAGAGGGGGAAGCAGGCTCCCCGCTGGGCAAAGAGCTCGATCCCAGGAGCCTGAGATCATGACCTGAGCCAAAGGCAGAGGCTTTAACCCACTGAGCCACCCAGGCGCCCCTAACATGGGAATTTTAAGGAAGGGGCTCCTCTGGTCCTTTTCCGACAGAGTGCCAGGCTGCTGGGCTATCTGGGTGGCTGTGGAGAGAGCTGGACCCGAGCCAGGGCTCACAAGGTTGGGTGGGGGCCCGCTGTGTGTTCTGAGGGGGCAGACCCCCAGCCTGACCGGCAGGCGAGGGTATGGGGTGAAGTCACCTGCGAGCACCCTCGGAGCCTAAGGGGAGGGCCCCCAGGGCGTTCCCCCTACGAGTCGCTGCAGCTTACCTTGACCGAATGGAGGCTCTCCGGGCGGCTGGTGCCCACGGTGGGCTCCGCGATGCTGGGGGCCAGTGAGGCTTGCACTGGGGAGACCGGAGCCCCCTCCCCTCTGCACTCACCGCGTCCCTAGGAGCCGGCTGAGCCCTCCCCAACCTGCCCCCGCCCGACCCAGGGAGGGTCAGGATTTGTCTGCATGTGACCCTGGGACCCACGACCCTGGGACCCGGGGGACAGTCCAAGGCCCTCCTGGCCTGGGGGTGGGGCCCCGAAGCCCCAGCACAGCTCCCTCTGGTGATGGCAGGAGTCCGCATCGTCCCCGGCCAAGACCTGCGGACTTTCCAGGGGGTTGGTGGCCCAGGCTGGCCTTGCAGCCACCAAGGGACCTCCTGGAGCAGGAGGTTCACTGAGAGCACGGGGTGGGGGCTCCCAGGCTCCGCTGCGTGGCTGCGTGGGGCTCCGGGAGCGCTGGAACCAGCCCGTCTGTAAAGCAGTCATCGGTCATCCTGTCTCCCCCACGGCCTGCACCCATTCCGAGGTCCCCGCCCCCAGCCCCGGGGCCTCCAGGGCCTTGAGCTCCCGCAGCTCCCGGAGTGTGGTGTGTTCCGTGGACACGGAGCCGGGCTCCTGGCCTGTCCTGGCAGTGGGTCACTTCTGCCCTTCCTGGCTGAGCCCCTCCGGCCGGACCACGTGCAGGACAAGAGGGGGGTGGCTCATGGCCTGCATCCAGCTGGGAGGATGGTCAGCTGGGGCCAGTGTCCTCATCCACCTCCTGGCTCTCCAGCTGTGAGGCGGGGGCTCTGGGCGACCAGCGGCGGCGAGGGGCAGCTGGGCTGGCGCTCCCCGGAGGGACGCGTGGACGCTGTGTGCCCTGCGTGGTGGTCTGGCCCTGCCCGAGCCTGTGGGTTGGGGTGCTCTTCGCGTCTTACAGGACGCCCCTCCGCTCCCTCTGTGTCCGTGAGGGCCCTGCTGGGGACGCCCTCTGCCCAGGAGCAAGCGCCTTGGCCGTGCCCGCCCCAGCCCTCTGCTCCGCCGCTTCCGGGCCTCGGCTCTCCAGCAGAGGGTCCCGAGCCTGCTCGGTGGGGGTCCCGCCTTGCTCCAGGCCTGGTTTCCAGCCAGGGAGGGGTCTGTGTGGAGACCCCGGTGTGGAGGCCACCCTGCCCCGCCGTGGGCCCCCTTCCTGAGCCCTGACAGCCAGGGTCCCACTGGAGATGGGGCTGTGTGGCCTGCCTCTCGCAGCCTTTGGGTGCAGCAGACCACAGGGGCCGGGCTCGGATGTGCTCGATCTTGCATGCGGGGGACCCAGCCCGGTGCCCTTCTGTCCAGCTGGGGCTTCTCAGTGAGGGCTCAGCGGAGCAGGGGCCCCGCATCCCCCAGACCCTCACCCTGCCGGCCCAGCCAGGACGCTCTTTTTGGGGTCCCTCTTCCCAGAACCAGACGGGCAGGTTCTGGAGTATCCTCTTCCGAGGAGGAGGGTGGGTGCAGGGGCGGGGGTGAGGGGCAGTGAGGGAGGGTCAGGGCGGGGGTGAGGGGCAGTGAGGGAGGGCTCAGGGCGGGGGTGAGGGGCAGTGAGGGAGGGCTCAGGGCGGGGTGAGGGGCAGTGAGGGAGGGCTCAGGGCGGGGGTGAGGGGCAGTGAGGGAGGGTCAGGGCGGGGGTGAGGGGCAGTGAGGGAGGGCTCAGGGCGGGGGTGAGGGACAGTGAGGGAGGGTCAGGGCGGGGGTGAGGGGCAGTGAGGGAGGGCTCAGGGCGGGGGTGAGGGGCAGTGAGGGAGGGCTCAGGGCGGGGGTGAGGGGCAGTGAGGGAGGGTCAGGGCGGGGGTGAGGGGCAGTGAGGGAGGGCTCAGGGCGGGGGTGAGGGGCAGTGAGGGAGGGTCAGGGCGGGGGTGAGGGGCAGTGAGGGAGGGTCAGGGTGGGGGTGAGGGGCAGTGAGGGAGGGTCAGGGCGGGGGTGAGGGGCAGTGAGGGAGGGTCAGGGCGGGGGTGAGGGGCAGTGAGGGAGGGTCAGGGCGGGGGTGAGGGGCAGTGAGGGAGGGTCAGGGCGGGGGTGAGGGGCAGTGAGGGAGGGTCAGGGCGGGGGTGAGGGGCAGTGAGGGAGGGTCAGGGCGGGGGTGAGGGGCAGTGAGGGAGGGCTCCGGTCCCGTCCGGCTCTTCTGTCTTCCTCATCTGGCCCACGTCCCTGCGCCGCGCTGTCCTGGGGCTCGGTGGGGATGCGGGGCCCGGACCAAGGGCCAGGTGGCAGCTGCTCCTGCTGTAAGCTCAGATGCTGGGCCACGCGGTCCCTGCTGCCGCCTGGGGGTGCTCTGGGGACAGGGGGCCAGGCCACCCAGGGCTTGACGTGGTGTCCAGAGGTTAGGGCCTGTCTTGGCCACACCAGCCTACGTTGTCTGTCCACACGCGTCCCCTAGATTAGATGCCTCACGGTGCTGCTGTGCCCGGTTCTGGGGGAGGCCACCACGTCCCGAGAGGCAGGTGCAGGGGCGGGGCAGGGGCGGGGCAGGGGCAGGGGCAGGGGCAGGGGCAGGGGGCATTCACACTCTCAGCAGGCGGGCTTCACAGGCCTGGTATGGCCTCCAGACGTCTGTCTGGCTCAGACTCCGACTACGCCCCAGCCTCGGTCTGCTGAGGGCCTGGGATGCCCTCCCAGCCCCTCCCCTCCCAGTGGGATCGTGACCATAGCCACAAACGGACAGGGGCCAGCCTGCTGCCCACCAGGCCTCCTGGGGGCTACGCTCATTCTTCATCACGGAGGGAGGCAGCAGAGTCCGGGCCCCTGCCCGGCCCCAGAGAGCGAAGGGGCTCTGGGTTCACCCTGTCGGGGCGCAATGTCCAACCCAGACGCTGGTGCTCCTCCTGGGCTCTGCTGGGCACCATGGGTGAGGGGAGCCCCGGCCCCACCGTCCCGCCCTCAGTCATGGGGCCTCTGCGGAAAGAACCTTCCCTGAGCAGGGAGGGCTTCCTTGAGCAGGAGGCAGGGCGGGGGGCGGAGGTGCTGCCCCTCCTGGCCGTCACCCCACCTCCCTCTCCAGGGCAAGCGTCCGTCTGGAGTCAGGGCCAGGTCGGCTGTCCACGTGGTGAACACGGGTTCCTGCCGGCAGGCAGCACGGGTCTCTCTCTCAGGCGCCAGGCGACCCACGACTGCCCGGGTCCTGCTGAGGGGTCCGGAGTGGACACAGCGCGGGGGCAGAGGGCGGGGCCACGGTTTCCTGGGACGGGGGCCTGGGGCAGGGACCGGCCGCAGGGGGGCGCGGACACGCTCCGTGGTGGGCACGGGACGGCGCGGCTGACATTTGCCAGACAGCTGTCACCGAGGTGGCTTACGGCCGGTGAATCTACTTCCAGACGAGAGGAGTCTGACCGTTGCCCAAATCGGCCAAGGCTGTTCGCTACCTTCTGACGGTTCACGCACTCAGCCTGGGGAGGGTTTGCTGTGTACCAAGCTCCCCCCGCACCGTATGTCCCAACGATCCCAAGCAAGTAGGGTTTTCCCTGGATCCGAGGACACTCCTGGCCGCATGTGCCCGCCGGGGTGGCTCTGTGCGTGGCCGACACTGAAGCCTGTTTGTTCCGGCCGGCGGTGCCCGGCTGCGCAGTCTCGCGCTCCGGGACCGGGACCCAGGGCCTCCCAGATCGCCCCCCCCACCCCGGGGTGCCGTCCTCCGGCCGGGGTCACCCTCCCGGGCCGCTGCGGGCCGGGAGGTGCAGTGCCGCGAGGGAGCGGCAGGGGGAGCGCCGCGCCCAGGCTCAGCAGAAACCCGCGGGCCTGCGGGCGGACACTGAGCGGCGTCCGACAAGAGGAAGCGGCCGGTCTCGCGTGTGGGGACCCGGAGCGCTTTCTCTCCCGGCGGACACGTGGGTGGAGCGGGAACCCCTCGTGGCCCGGGATCTGTCGGTGCTCTCGGGCACCGTGCGGTCCCGGGCCGGTCCTCGCGGCGTGCTCCGGTCACTCCTGGGACAGAGCGCAGGAGGCGGCCGCGCTGCCGGACCCTCGCGGGCTGCCCCACGCCGCCCGACCCGGGAGGGAGGAGCGGGTGCCCGGCCGGGACCGAGAATGGCCACGCGGTTTCCCCACGTCCCATGCGCTTCACGGGGACAGGCGGGGACAGGGCAGGGGGAGCGCATGCCTTGTGTCAAGGGCAGAACCACTGGGTCTGCGTGGCGAGCAGGGGTCGACCGTCCCCTTCCCTTCACGACGGCGAGCCCGCCTTGATCACGCCCTGCGGCCAGCGTGGTCCCCCCGCCCTGCTCCTCCTGGGCGCCCTCCCTGCGTGGTCGGTGGGAGCTTGGACGTGTCCACCTCTGATCTCCCGTGTCAGCCGCCTTATTTGCGGCGGCCCCAGAGAGGCGGCGGGCTCCTCCCGGCTGTCCCCGGGCCAGTGCGGCTTCACTGCACTTTGCCTGTCTGGGCTCAGCGAGCTCCCCAGCCGCTGTCCACTGTCCTGCGCGGCTGGGAGGTGCTCCTGGCCCGCCCACGGCAGGGACGGGCTTCGCCACGGCTCTGCAAGGTGGACAGTGGTCTATGGGGCCACCATGCCCCCTCCCTGTCCCTTGTCCCTGAGCTCCGGCCAGCCCCCTCCCCGGGAAGCCTGGATGCCGCCCCTTCTGCAGCCTGGGCTCCAGGGACCTGCGCCCCTCCACTGCCCGAGCTGCCCCCTACTGCCGGCAGAGTCAACTCCCACCATTGCTTGAGGACCCCAGAGGGACCTGGACCCATGCTGAGAGCCTGGGGGCTGACCCCTGCAGTGAGTGTGGGCCCCGCTGTGACCCCGCTTAGTGCTGCTGGCCAAGACCCTCCTGGGGAAGGGTGCCAGTCAGGGCTTCTGGCACAGGCAACCCATACCAGGACACCGGTGTTCACCGTGGCCTCCTGTGTGAAAGCAGCATCCAAACGAGACCACTCCCCACAGAGCAGGTCCCTCCCTTCTGAGGCCTTCTGTCTTTCACTGTTGGGGTAGCATTCCCATAACAACTCTATCGTTGTGCCTCTTCATGAAATTAAAAAATTTTGATTGTGGTAAAATATACAAAAAATGAACCATCTTCACGGTCTCCAAGCCCACGGCTCAGGGGCACGAAGCACATTCACACTGTGGTGCCGCCGTCCCACCGTCCGTGTCCAGAAGTTTCTATCCTCCCAAACGGAGACTCTGTCCCCAGGAGACACCCATCTGTCCCCGGCCCTGGCGCCCACCGTCCACTCTGTCCCCCTGAGACACCGACCCCCGTCCCTCCCCCGGCCCCAGATCCCACTGTCCACTCTCTGTCCCTGTGAATCTGGAGACTCCAGGGACCCCATCTGGGTGGGATCCTGCAGTATTTGTCCCTCTGTGTCTGGCCTGTTTGACTCCGCATCACGTCCCCCAGCTCCATCCAGCTGTGGCCGGTGTCAGCGTGTCCCTCCGTGTTCAGGCCGAGGGACAGTCTGGCGTGTGGACGGACCGCGTGGGCTTGTCGGAAGCCCCTTTTCAGTCGCTTGGGGGATCCCAGAGTCTCAGGGAGGAAGGAGTGACAAGCCCAGGCTCTCGGGTCCGCCTTGGTGTGCCCCCTTGAGCAGCACCCCCGGCTGGGCCCTTGCTGGAGCCGGGCTGCGCAGCTGTGGGAGCCTCTGACCCGGCTGCCCAGGCGCGTGCAGGAGGTTGGGAGGAGCAAATGCGGGGGGTCTGGCCCATGGCCCTGGCTGGTCATTGCCATTATGACCCTGAGGCACGTCTTTCCCCTCGGCCCATGGGCACTGCTGCCGACCGCCGACCTCCACAGCTGGGAGCCGGGACGAGGCCGGGAGATGTGGCGGCCCTCGCTGGCCTGCGTCCCCACGGCCTCCTGCTGCCCCTCCCCGCTCCGCTGCCCCCCAGCGAAGCAGCCTCGGGCTCTGTCTCTCCGCCCTTCCGCCTCTCTGTGCGTCTGTCTCCTAGGCCAGTCCCCATGTTGGTGCCGACCAGCGAGTGCGTCATCAGGTGGGGTTTCATTAAAACCCCATCAATCTCAGAACCGAACGAGGCGGCCTGGCCAGGCCCCGTATGCAAACAGGAAGCACCGTGTGGACAGCCCCACGGTTCGGGGGATGGAGATGGACGGCCCCCAGCAAGTCCCAGCTCTGGGACCGTCCCTCCCAGCTGCTCCAACACGCCCTCACCCAGGATCCCTTCCGAGTCAAGGGGACAGTGGCCCAGCCTGGCTGGGGTCGGGCTGTCCCGGAGACAGGGCAGGAGGATCCGGGGACCACTGCAGCCTCATCCCTGCTGCTCGGCACAGGCCCGGCCCACGGGGTGACTCGCCAAGAGGAGGGCGAGCGGCCATGGGAGGGGACAGGCCCCAGGACCCAGAGGCAGCAGCTAGGGGGTGCCGCTCAGTGTGACCTGCTGGGGGCCGGAGGCTGTGCTGGCTCTGTCCTAGGTCTGGCTCGGTTGGAGCTGGGGTCCTGCAGGTCCGGCTCCTGCCTGGGCTGCCGGGGATGCCGGCGGCTCGTTCCGCCCGTGGCAGCCCCGTGGGTCATATGACAGGGGCACGCTGAGGGTCGGACTCGTGGCAACCACGCTCCCCAGCATCTCCACTGGATCTCGGGGCGTGGCGGGGGTGGCGGCCGGGGGCTCCGTGGGAAGGGCTGTGTGGCCCGTTCTCCACCATCCTGGGCCCGCACCTTGGGGCGTCTGTCCTCTGCCCTGACACCGAGGGCAGCAGAGAACCTGTGTGCCACGGCCTGACCTTGGCCTGTCCCCGCCAATGCTACCCCTCGCGGGCGGTGGGGGCCGAGGCAGAGCGAACCCTGTGCATTCTGGGGACGGTGGCCCTGCTGGGGAGGGACAGTGGCCGGCAGGCTCTGCCCTCCGCATTGCCTCAGCTGAGCAGGCGAGGTAGGGCTGCTCGGGCCCCAAACGCCGTGACCTGACATCCGGGGCCCTTTTGCCTCTGCTTGACCTGCCAGCCCCCCGCCCCCGCCATTCCTTCCAGGCCACAGGCACAGGCACAGCCAGGGCTGGACGAAGGCCGGGCTGGCAGACCACACGCTCGTCACTGCTTACGTAAGCTCTGGTGACCCCAGACTTCCCTGTCCTGCAACACGACGGGGAGGGCCAGTGAGGCCCTGCCCCCCGGGCCGCTCCTGGGGGCCTGGTCATGGAGGCCCTGGAAAGGGCGGGTGTGAGGTCGGCAGGTGGACTGGTGGCCTCCTTCCTGCCCCGCCGGCGCCCCGAAGGGAGTTCTGCTTCGAGCGCCCCACACAGCGGCTGTTCAACAGCGAGGGGATGGTCTCCGGCCCAGTGGGCCGGCGTGGGTGGCCACGGGGAGCCCTTGGTGGGGCAGGACAAGGTCCCTGAGCCCAGCATCCCACGGTCCAGTGGCCGCACAGGGGCTGCCTGGGGCGGCGGCGGTCCGAGACTCGGTGCTGACTCTTCTGGTCACCACCCGTGTGACTATTTGCCATCCTGTCCCCTGAGCTGTGAAGTCAGGGGCAGGGCCACTCCCTGCCTGTCCCTTGTCCTCCTGGGGCTCGGATGGGATGTGCTCTGCTAGTCTGGCCACTGTGGAAACCTGGCTCTGGGCCGCGGGCTTCTGCCCACAGGGCCCGACCTGCCAGGAGAGGCGAGAGCCCAGGCCTTGTGGTCGGCCCCAGGGCGTCGTGGGGGGGTCCTTCAGAGTGCGGCATCTGGAGACCCTCGGCCCAGCTGTCGCCCCCCAGCGCCTTAGCCCCTTCGTGACTGAGGCCTGAGCAGTGGCTGCTGGGACACTGGTCAACCTCCCATGGCCCAGGCTTTGGTTGCGGCTGAGTCATGTTTCCTCTCCTTCCCGCGAGGACCTGGCCCCTCCGACCCGGGGCATGTCCCCGAAGGCACAGGCGAACCAGGCCTTTGTTTTCCCAGGGAGGAGGGGAGCAGAGACCGTATTTTCTGATGTGACTTTTGTTGTCCTGGTGCCAGGTACATGGCTCACAGGCCTGTGAACCCTGCGGGGCCGCGGCCGTGACTCAGGCTTCCCCAGGGAACCCGGAACCACTGTGCCCCGCGCCCGCGGAGATCCTGGGTCGGCTTTGTCACCCTGCGCCGTCATCAAACGCCCGCAAATCCACCACGACCGCAGCAAAGGCCGCGGTTGGGCCCGGCCGCCCGGAGGCAGGTCCCCTCTGCCAAAAGGGCCTGCTCAGACGGCTCCCCAGGAGGCCCCCCGGTGGGTCAAGGGCTCCAGGCAGAACGAGCGCTCCCCTGGGCACCGCGGTGCCTGCAGCATGGTCGAGCTCAACCCGTGTTTGCTGAATGGGAGAAAGAGTGGTCCCACCCACGGCCGCCTGGACGCGTGTCCGTGGAGCCCTCAAGTCCCCAGGCCTCTCGGTCTGCAGCCCCCCACGGTCCTGTCTTCTCGTGTGGACGGCGGCCGGTGTGAGCCGCGAGCCGCGTGCCGCGCAGAGCCGGTGCCTTCCGTGCCTGCGTCCTCTGCCACAGCCAGAGTTGCTGGGGCGGCCGCTTTCCCGTCCTCTCCCTCTCTCTTCATTGTGGAAAACCACTTAACACAATGTACCAGCTTGACGGTTTGTAGGTGCGACTCAGCAGCACCGAGTCCCCGCATGGCGCCCAGGAGGGAGGCGGGGGGATGCAAAGGGCCGACTTTCTGGGCCGAGCAGGTGCGCGTGGTCCGTGAGGTGGCCCCAGGGACAGGCCTCGGCCCCGCGGGGTGGAGCCCTTCAGAACACACCGGGTCCACCCAGCTCGGGCCCAGCGACTGGGGCCTGGAATTTGGCCTCAAGCCTCCCGAGGACTCACCGGGGTCAGGGTCCCTACTGCCCCCAGAGCTGACCCGAATCTGCCCCTTCACGCTGCCAGTGCCCGTGAATCGTCTGTCCCCCAAGTCCCCTGAGCTCCAGAGGGCGGGGCCCCTCAAGGCGGTGGGACGGATGCAGAGGAAGGAATGAAGGGGTCCAGGGAGGCCAGGAGAGGGGAACGGTCCAATGAGGGGCCTGCAGCCTCCTCAGGCCACAGCCAGCCAGGGCACGTGGGGTCTGCTGGCCCGGGTGACACCAGCCCCGCCTGGCGCTGCCCGCGGGGGACAGAGGCCGGACGCACGGGTGGGCAGTGGGGGTGGTTGCAGCGCAGGCGTGACCTTCCTGTCCCTGTCCGTGACCTTCCTGTCCCTGTGCGCTTGGGGGACGTGGCGCCCGCCACACCCCCTCCAGTCAGCTCGGTCAGTGCTGTCCCCTGGGGCAGGCAGGATGGGCGGGGCCAGGCGCCCAGCACCCCCAGGCCAGAAAGGCCAGGAGGCTTGGCCCCAACTGTGCCATGTACCAGCAGTGGCCTTTGTGTGCGGGCACCACTCCGTGGGCACACCGGCTCTCCCAGGTGGGGGGACCCTGGGCCGGGTCGACTCGCCGGAGGAGGCCTTCCCCGGGAGGACCCAGCCGCGCTTGAGGGCAACAACCAGCAGTGTGGCGTAGACAGTGTCCCACGGGGGCCGACCCGCCGGGTCCCCAGCGCACCTGCCGCCAGCCCCACAGCACGTGGGACAACGCCCAGGTGCGACGTCGCTGGCCAGCGGGCCCCTGTGGAGTGTTTGCTCTTTGACACGCTCTGGGTCGGCAAACAGAATGTGCCTTGTTCGGCCCCGATTACTTCTGCGTTCGTGGAGTAAATCCCTGAGGGGCAGTGGTCACCTGCTGCCGGGAGCCGGGCAGGCCTTTCTCTGGACACAGAGGGAGCGACGGACACCGTCCCATCCGAGGGGGGCGAGCAGGGGTGGGCGGGGCTGTGGGCAGATGCACCGGCCTGGGAGTCCTGGTGCTTGGGGACATCGGAGCGGGGACGAGGTGCCGGGCCCGTGTGCCCCTCAGGAAGTGGGCTGTGGGGGTCACGGGCTGTGGGGGCAGTGGGGGCTCCCGGGGAGGTTGGCCCAGCCTCACAGCCAATGCTTCCAGGGCCCGAGGGAGGGGACGGGGCTGTGGTCCCAGAGCGGCCCAAATGTCACCCTACAGTGCCCACTGCGCTGGTCACTTCTCGGTGCTCCCTTGTCTGCCCTCGAGCAGCTTGCAGGGTGCGGGCGTGCCGGCCCCACTCCCCGATGTTTCCCCGGGACCCGTGCCCCTTCAGCTGCCGGCTTGGAAGCACGTCCTGCACCCGCCAAGCTGCTGCACTCCACGGGACTGCTCTCACTCTCCCCACGCCCTTTACCCTGGCAGACAGCTCTGTGGGCAGGGATCTCATCTCCTCCCTCTGCGTGCCCAGTGCCCAGTCCCGGGGAGGGGCCGGGGGCCACGCTGCACCTGCCCCAGTGCTCTCCGTGTCCAGCCGGAGAATGGAGGCCCAGAGTCACCCACAAACGCCCCCTGCCCCCCTGCCCACAGCTGCGTGATGGAAAGGGGTCAAGGGACTTGGTCCTGGTTGCAAGACCGGTCTGTAGACAGTGTCCAGCCGTCCCGGAAGGGGTTAGAGGTCCTGACATTTTCCTGCCACATACGGGCATCCCCGCCAGCCGAGGGCCTGGCCACTTCCATGGATGGAGGTCCTTCCTGGCCCAGCTGTCCTTTAGGTGGACATGGCTCCAAGGTGACCCCCACCGGGAAGGGGGAGGGGACCGTGCTGGACAGCTGCGCTGGGGCAGTCGAGTGAGCCCCTCCCTGTTGCCCTGTCAGAGCCTGGTGTGGGCTTCTCTTGGGCATGGCCTGGATGACCTGGCAGATAAGCAGATTAAGGCTGTGTGCACCCCAGTGCGAGAAATCGGCTTTATCGGGCCCAGGATGTTGTCTTAGGTGGAGCTGGCAGGCCCGGGTGGTGTGGGCGTTCCCAGGCCACCAACGGGCAGCACGGCTCACCCGCACCCCACGGCCGTGGGACGCCAACCCTCCGATGCTGGGGCTTCAGGCTGAGACCTCCCCAGGGCACCCAGGAGCCCCTTCCTCCTCCCACTTCTTCACTCCCTGACCATGCCCGTTCTGAATCTTTGCCCCCAGGATGCCTGCCCACTTCCAGCCCCGTGTCTACCTGTAAGTCATACTCTGTGTCTGAGCCTAGCTGGGACACCCCCCATGAGACCCGCCTCATCCCCCTGCAGGCCGTGAAGTCTCGGAGTCTATCCTCGACCTCCTGTTCCCCTTTCCTGTGTCTGCAGATAGGGGATGGGGTTCTGAGGTCAAGCTCCCAGATTGGGCCCTCAGGCTGAGCCCCAGGAATGCCCATGCCTCCTGGGAACTTGCTCCAGCCTCTGTCACGCTGGGAGACTGGACCTGGGTCCCTAAGGCTGGCCCAGAGCCAGGGTGAAGTCACCAGCTGGGGAGAGGAAAGCAGACACCCCTTCGTCTGCAGCCTTGGCTTCTGCTTGAGGGTCTCAGGGGGTCAAAAGCCAGGTGGGCTGAGGAGCCTGTAGTCGAGACAGGTCCCAGCCCCAGGCAGTGGGGAAGAGGACCTGGACAAAGGTGCAGAAGCTCTCTGAGAAAGCTCCCCATGTCTCCAAGACCTCCGGGAGCCTACTGATGGGCCAAAGGAGGGATAGCCAGGGCCGTGGTCCTGGGCTCAGACTGGGGATCTACCCCACCATCCTCCTCCCACAGTGATTCTCCAGAAGACCCACCTGGATGGGGCCAATTCTCAGGGACTGTCCTGTGGCTTCCCTTCTACGGGCCATGTGGGACCCACCCTTCCCTACCCTTGTCACATGCACCTAGAGCCACAGCCCCGCGTCAGCCTGTTCCCCCGCCCCCAACTAGCATCAGACCTCCTCCAGTGTGGGTCCCACCCGCAGGGCTTGAGTCCGGGCCTGTGGGGAAGATGTGGTCACGTCACATGTTGTCACTGACTCATAACCTGCCTGACTCGTGAGTCTGGGAATGAGTTGAACCCATGGCCCTTATGAGTAGGGCCAGAGGTCCTATGACCCAGAGGTCAGGAGAAGCCATCTCAAAGCAAGCAAGCAACGAACAAGTCAAACCACCTGCAGTGGAAAGATTCATCACTATTACAACAAACATTTCCCTTGAGAAGTGGGGGGCAGAGTTTTGTAGAAAAAAAATAAAAAGGAAAATGAAATATATTTTAGATAATATTAATTCAAGAAACATTGACTCAGCGAAGCAAAAAGTGAAAGATGGATGAGAAAGGTAACAGACCGAGATGAGAGAGGGTGACCATCAGGCAGGTGTACGAAGGAAATAGAAAGACACAGGGAGAGTGGGTATCTCTGGTAAAACCAGTATGGAGCAGGATGACGGTGCACAGCATTGAACAAGCAATGTGGACTATGTCAAAATTTCTTTAGAATAAAGAAGAAAAGGATGACAGGATGAACTGGTGTGAGTGGTCAGTGTTTTTGGAACAGGTCATATCAGACTAGCACGCCTGCCAGTAAGGATGATACACTTGGGACAAAAGATAAAATACAACGGTTTTAAGTATGGGGAGCAACCGAGAGCAGATGGCAACCACATGGGTACTGCCCTCGAGAAAGGAGGCCATTTTGCTGGCTTCCCTCAGAAGAACAGCCTGGGGTTGCAAGGACTCTGGGCAGAGCTCAAGGAAAATGCAGCTTCCTCATGGGGCTCAGGAGTCTGAGGTCCAAGCTCAAGGTTGCCGAGAGACTGAAAGTTAGGGAGGAAGGTACGGAAACTAGGTGGCCACAGGTTATTGGTTGAATTCTTAAACATGGCACATAGTCAGGGGCAACTCTAGCAGCACAGTGGAAAGAAACAGTGGAAGGCTGACAGAGGCAAGAGACGAGTTGAAGTTGGCCACCTTTGAGACACCCGATGAATGGCTTGTACTTCCCCTTAAAACTCCATCAGCACTGCGTCTGGTGTAAGGACAGGAGCTGTGGCTTGGAGTCACTGAAACCCGACACAAAACTGAAAGATGTCCAGATAACGGAGCCTAAAGCATCTTCCCGAAGATCACCAATCCACCAATAATTTGCCTCCTGCTAGCACCAAACAGAACACTCTTGCAACGAAGATGACAGAATCTAAGTCTCTGCCATGTGTTACACACGAGGTGAGAAGAACACGGCATGAGAGTGTGACCCGCAGCCAAGATGAAGAGAATCCCACAGCGATCATGTCTTGAAATTAGAACACAAATTTTTTAAAGTAGCCATTACGAGGATGCGAAGTAACTTCCGAGGAACATGGATACAACGGAAGGAGAAGAGATGAGGAAGTTCAGGAGAGATGCAGAAACTCTGGAAAATGACCAAGTGGAAACCCTAAAACTGAAAAAAAAACTGAAATAACACTCATGCAATGGCTATGAATGAGTCGTCATCGACAGAAGATAGGGTAGTGCGCAGGCAAGAATCAACGAGCTTGGAGGAGGTGAGTAGAAATGATCTCCACTGAGGAATGAAGACGACATGCTTGTTCTAAAAAGTCTCAGTGACCCGAGATAATGCCAGAAGTTAAGCTGATTGTAGAGAAGAGAGGAAAAAGGGGATAGAAAACATATTTGAAGGGAAAAAATGGCCAAATGTTTTCTAATTTGACTAAATGTTAAGGATCTTAGTTCCAAGGAGCAAACCCCAAGAAGAATAAATATTAAAAAAATCACATCTATGCACATGATGGTCAATGTGCTTAAAAAAAAAAAAAAGTAAAAGAAAATCTTTAAAGTGGCCAGGAGAAAAGATACATATAGCATACTGAGAAAACAAATAATAAAGTGGTAGATATAAATCCAATAATGTACAAATTTACAAGAAATGTAAGTGGACAAAACTCTCCCTTTAAAAAGGCAATTACTTTCAGATTGGATACAAAAAAGCATGGGCCAACCATAATCTGCCTGTAAGAGACACATTGTAAACATATGTATGCAGAGAGGTTAAAAGTGAGAGGATGGGAGCATGTGTGCCCTGTGATTGAGAATCACAAGGAAGCCCAAGTGGCTACATTACTATCAGACGCAGTAGACTTCGAGACAAGGACTATTACCAGAGATAAAAAGGGTCATTTTACAATGTTAAAGTGCCAATTCACAGGAAAGCATGACAATGTTAACTATGTATATGCCTAATGACAAAGGATTAAAACACACCTAGTAAAAATTGACAAAATTTAAGGGAAAAATGGATACATCCATCAGATTTAGAGAATTTAACCCCTTTTCCCTCTCAGTAATTGGTAAGCAAATAAACAAAAATCAGTAAGGCTGGCAAAGACCTGAAAGACACTATGGGCGGACTTGACCTATTGTGTTTTAAATCTACCTGGGAGTCCCCAATACATGTCCTTTACATGTCCATGTGGACCGTTCATCAAGATCTTGAGAACATCACCAGGCTATAAAACAGGTCAATGAGCTTCCAAGGACTGAAATCACTACAGTACGCCTTCTCACCGAACTAGAAATTAACAAAAACCAGTAACAATAAGACAGCGAGGAACTATTTGAAAATGAAGCAACATAGTGAGTTCTAAATCACTTATAGATCAAAGACGTCACTATAGACCTAACAGAAACTGTAATATGTGGGCAAATATAAATGAAAAAAATGTTTCTTACTTTCTTTAAAGGACTAGTAGATCTTTTTTAAAAAATTTTTAAATTTTTAAAAAAATTTTTATTTATTTATTTGACAGACAGAGATCGCAAGTAGGCAGAGAGGCAGGCAGAGAGAGAGGAGGAAGCAGCTCCCTGCCGAGCAGAGAGTCCAATGCGGGACTCGACCCGGGACCCTGAGACCATGACCTGAGCTGAAGGCAGAGACTTAACCCACTGAGCCCCCCAGGCACCCCAAAGGACTAGTAGATCTTTAAATTAAAAATTAATTATAGGAGTTTATGGCACATGTAGTGGTTAAAATAACACTAGTAACAGTGAGGAAGGAGGGTAAATGAAATCAGCCTGTTCTTTTCTTTTTTCTTAAGATTTTTATTTATTTGGCAGAAAGAGTGAGAGAGAGAGAGAGCGAGAGCACAAGCGGGGCAGAGGGAACGGGAGCAGCAGGGTCCCCACGGAGCACGGAGCCCGATGTGGGGCTCCACGCCAGGATCCTGGGATCATGATCTGAGCCAGAGGCTGATGTGTCCTTGACCGAGTACCCCAGGGAGCTCCGATGCCAGCCCAGCAGCTGCCCGACTGCAGGACCAAATGTGAAGGTTGAGGGGGGCCAGCCTCCCACTCCCACCAGGCTGTCGGGGGGCGTCCCACACTCCGGCAGAGTCAGGGCGGGAAGATGAGCCCGTCCCCCGGGGCCAGGGCAGGGGAGCAGTGCCCATGCAGCCATGCCCCTCCCAGCCAGGGCCGCATCAGTGGGCAGAAGACAGGACATCGTCCGAGGAAGGAGCAGAGAGCCGCTCCCCAGAAGAGGTCCCCTAAAAGCTGTGAACTATGTGAACGGAGCACGGGTGAAACCGAAGGGAGACTTACACAAATCGACAATTCCTTGTGGAGACGCCACACACCCTTTCCCACAGCGGATAGAAGCGCTGGTCAGGAAGTGAACAAGGATGTGGAGGAACTTGATCCCGTGGGCCAGCAGGACCTGACCGGCGCGTAGCCAACAGCAGCAGAGCGCACACGCCCCCCGGGCGCCCACAGGGCGTGGACCGAGGTGGGCCACATCCTGGTCACGGAACAAAGCTCTGCACGCTGGACATGATGGAAACCGAACTGGGCAGGCTTTGTCTCTGACGACAGAGTTCGGAGCCAGCAACGGAGACTTAGCCAGGAACCCCCAAGCGCTCAGAAACCCAGCCTGAGGAATCCACGGGCCGGGAGGGAGAGTCGGGGGAGCACAAGGACACACTGAGCCGCGTGAAAATGAAAACACCACGTGTCAGAACCTGACACAGGGGCGAGGGGCGGGGGGCGGGCAGAGAGGCCTGGACACAGAGCCGTGCACCGGGCCACTCTGTTGTGCCTGATGTACCGGCAGAGACAGTGGCGCAGGGTCACCCGCCATCGGGTTGGACTCCTGTCCCCTGACTGGGGCACTTGGGTCCCCCAGGAAAGCCAGGGCAGGGCCCCACTCATGGACAGAGCAGAGAGGGGAGAGCGAGGTGCTGGCTGGCCGCTCACGGAGAGGAACGGGGTGACACCCGTCCGCCCGGGGCTGCGGCTTGCGGGGACAGGGTAGATGCTCTAAGTGGCCCCTTGTCTCTTCCTGTCAAGCTGCCTCGGCTCCAGGGCCACAGGGACAGGGCTTCCCTGCCCGGCGCGAGCCTCTGAGCCGGGTGCGGTGGGGGGTCTGCAGCCCATCGGGGCCCCCAGTGCCTGCCCTCCCTGCCTCTGTGCGGCCTCGGCCTCGGGCCCAGGGTCAGAGGGCGTGGCTGGCCTTGGGAGTGGAGGCCGGATGGGCCGGTGCGGGGGGCCTCTGTTGCCCCCAGGGCTCCTGAGAGCTCCTGGGGTCTGTCAGGGAGAGGGTCAGGGCCCCCCCACCCAGCCCTGCTGCGGGGACGCCACGGCCGTCAGAGATTCCGGGTGCGCCTGAGTGTCCGCATGCCCCTGCTTTGCTGGGCGCGAGCCCTGGGCATGAGAGCGTGTGGAGCTGGTGCCCGCCGGCCCTACGAGCCTCGGGGACGCCGGCCCAGCCCCCTGCCTCGGCCCCCTCCATGCCTTTGCGGACTTCCCTGGAGACCTGGCCGCTTTATTGGTGTTTTATGGGAACCTGGGAATTGGTAGGCGCAGAAGCCCCTCTGGCTGGGGGGGGCTGGACGGGGCTGAGGGCGGGATGACCCCCGGGGGCCAACAGCAGGCGCCCAAGAGTTTGCGGCCAAATGCCTCCGTTTAGGTCTGCAAGGGTCTGCCTAACCATTCACGGTCACTGTCTCCGGGCAGGGTTTTGCTTAAAATTTTTTCCAATTGAAAAAAAATTGTGGTAAAATACATGTAACAAAATGCCGTCTGTCTCCAGAAGCTTCTATCCTCCCGAGAATCCACCCCCTGAGACACCGACCCTCAGCCCTCCCCTGGCCCCCGGCACCACCGTCCACTCTCTGTCCCTGCGAATCTGGAGACTCCAGGGACCCCATCTGGGTGGGATCCTGCAGTATTTGTCCCTGTGTCTGGCCTGTTTGACTCCGCATCACGTCCCCCAGCTCCATCCAGCTGTGGCCGGTGTCAGCGCGTCCCTCCGTGTTCAGGCCGAGGGACAGCCCGGCGTGTGGACGGACCGCGTGGACGGATGGACCGCGTGGACGGACGCAGGGCTGCTTCTGGCTTCCACTGTCGCCAGTGACGCCGCTCCGAATGTGGGACGCACGTGTCCCCTGACCCTGCTTCTAGTTCTGAGGCTGTATCCGGAGGTGACGCTGTACTTGTTGCAAATAGGACTTCATGCTGTGATGACGACCTTTCAGGTTTGCTGGGAGTATTAGACGGACCCCGCACCCCTGCGCCCCTGCCGTGAGGCTGCCCCGGGGTCCACACTCCATGGGAGCCGCGGGGAGGGTGGAGGAGGGGAGCACAGTCTGTCCGCCTTGGGCAGGCCCCAGCGCCCGGTGGGGAAATGGTGCTGCGGACCAGGGTGCTTGGTGGGGCTGGTGGCCCCTTGGGGACAGGGGAGGAGTAGTGTGAGCCTCCCCTGACCCCGGAACACTAATGCGTTCACCTTCAGGGAAGCCCTACCAGTGCGCAGTGGCCTCCCCCACTCTCACAGACCCTTGGGGCTCCAGGGGCAGGGGTGGGGCCCTGTGGGTGGGCTGGTGCTGGGGACGTGGGGGCGGGGGGGCCCGTCCTTCGGCCAGACCGTGGACCGCGGCAGCCAGGACCCAGCAGCCAGCCCAGCTCTCCGGAGGAATTGTATTTGTTCAGTGATTCAGATAAATAAACACACGCACGAAGGTTTCAAATCAGGGCCGCCCCACCAGAAAACCAAATTTACTCTCCGCTCCCCTTCTCTCTCCCGGGAGAGCACACCCCTGACCCCCAGCCCATCGGGCAGCGAGGGTCTCAGCCTCCTGCCCCGGTGGCCCACCGGGAGGCTGAGCCCAGCTGCGGGCGTCGAGGGACAGCTCTCCCCGGGGCCCCAGGGCCAAGCGGGGAGGGATCAGTGGTCCTTCTCCCCGTGAGGAAGCGCTTGGCCTGGAGACACCCGGGCCCACACCTGCCCTTTGTGTCAACAGCCGCAGATAATCAGTGGCTCCCAGAGCCCCAGCCCACGGCCCACTTCCTCCTCGGGGTTGTGAGGGACGCGGCCTGTCCCGGTTGAGAAATCACTCCCTATCACCGGGACAAGCGGTTATCCTTCCGCAAATGCCCGTTTCCCCATCTGTGACGCCAGCAAGCGCGGTGCCTGCGCGGGGCGTGGGGGCTGGCCGGGGCCCTCCCACGACCCTCGGGGGTATCCTGGGCGGCAGGAATTTGGGCACTGCCAGGAGAGGAAGGCACCGCCCCATTAACCGCCGCGGGGCGAGACTCAACGTACTTCGGGGGAGCCACGACCCCCCACTCATTAAATATACAGAAAGTCCAAGAAAGGACAGAGCCTGGGCCTCATCTTCAACCCCTAGAGGGGAGGCGGGCTCACGCCCCACCTGTAGGGCCCTTGCTCCCTGCGGGGCTCTGCTCAGGCCAGATCCCGCCTGGAGGGCTTCGTCCTCACCGGGGTCAGCCTCGGACCAGCCACCGGTGACGAAGAGGCCGTCTGATGGCCACTTCCTGCCCCAAATCTGAGTGGCCCAGTGATAGCAGTGGCAGCAAGAGCCCCACTCGGGGACACGGCCGAGGCCTGCACGCCACTCCTCTCGTCGGCAGGGCAAGGCCGGCTAGATCCTGTGAGGGCCGGACCCCGTCCCATCGCCCTGGAGTCCAGCAAGCCCATCACCATCAGACCTGCGGCTGGGACCCTGGCAGTGGCCGTTTGGCCCTCAGGGATCCCAGGGGAGCAAAGGCTTCTGGGGCCACTGCCCCGGGCCAGGCCTTCCCCTACATGTGCCCCTGTGCATGGCCTCTGTGCCGTGGGGTTCCTCGGTGTGTGACCCACTGCCTGCCAAGCTTCCCACGGACCCTGTCGGCAGACGAGGGGATGGAGGCTGAGAGAGGCCACAGCCAGCCATAGGCTCCCCCTGTCCCCATTCCAGCCCTCCTTGAGCAGGAGGCCCTCTGAGAAGGGGCAGGGTGTAGAGTCACTGCCGTGCGGCTCGGGGAACCCCAACCCCTCATCTTCCACGGCCCCCTCCATAGACTTGGCTTTGGCTCTGTGCGTGGCTGTTCAGTGGACGATGGTGGGGGCCAAGCACCAGGTGCTCCGAGGACAGATGCTCGCCCGTGACCCGCCCGGGGCACAAGGTCACAGCGAAGAAGGGCCTCGAGGTTTGAGGGTAGGCGGCCAGTCCCACCCTTGCCCTGACTCCAGCGGCCTCCCCAGGGGTCCCTCAAGAACCCCAAAAGCGGAGACGTGAGCAGATGCCAGGCCTGGAGCCTCCCAGGCTGTCCTGCCTGGACTTCAAAGTGCCCGGTAGCCCGGGTCCTGTGGTTCAGGTCGCGCCCCAGGAGGAAGCCTGGGTCAGCTGGGCTGTCCCGGACCCTGGCTGTGGTCACAGACACTTTCACGGCCCTGGGCAGTGCCTTGCGGGAAATGGTGGTGGGATGAGCCTGGGAGGGGAAGTTAACGCCAGGCAGGGACCTCCTGTGGCCTAGAGGTGCCTGGGCAGCCGCTCAGGGCAGAGCTGTGCCCGCAGCTTCCTGGGTGGCCCAGCCTTGTGCAGGCAGGACACGTCCCCCGGCAGCCCAGCTGCGGACTCGGAGGAGCAAGGGGTCACGTGTGAACTCCGGCTTGAGCCCAGCGCCAGGAGCATGGACCCTGCTGGGCCTGTGCCTTCCTGCCTCTGGGGAGGCGTCTGTCCCTCACACTCCCCTCAGCCAGGGTCCTGGCCCCGCCCACAGACCCTCGAGGCCTTGCCTCCCACCATGCACTGTCCTGCCCACCGAAGACTCATAGCACTTTGGAGCCAGTCCTGTCCACCCTGCCTGTCCCCGGGGACTCCGCTGCCCTGCTCAGCTGCAGGTGACCCGGTGTCCAGCTCCAAGGCCCAGCAGGGGAGCCTGGGAGGGGATCGCAGCAGGCTCTGCTGGGGGCCGCACCCACTCACTCCCGTCAGGCTCCCGTTCCTGCTCCCACAGATCCCCCGCGATCCCACAGATCCCCCACGATCCCCCGGACGCACGCAGAGCTCTCTCTCACAGGACCAGGGCCAAGTCAGGGCACGGGGAGGGGACGACTCAGAGACCGAAAACCAGGTTGGGACGGGCCCCTCCGTGCAGGAAAGATGCTCAGAACGGCCCAGCCCAGGCCTCCCCACTGCCTTTGCGCCTGTGTCCCCAGTGGGGACCTCCGGGTGGGGCGCACCTGCAGTGCATGGAGCTGCTGGGCCGTGGGGAGTGCGGCCGCCTCGTGCGGAGAGTCCAGCGCCGTTTGCCCCAAAGGACCTGACGCCCACACACCCGCGGTCTGGGGCCAGGTGTCCGCTGTGCTCTAGGGCCGGCTCAGCCCACCTGCTGGGGGACTTTGGGGGCAAGCCAGTGGGCAGGTCCCCGGCCCTCCCAGTGGGCACGGCCACTTCCACCCCTCGTGGCCACGAGGCCACGTGTGACCCAAGTTGCCCCGGGGCCTACTGCTGCCTGGAGCCAGAAACGGGAACGAGAAGCCCGGCCAGGGTCCGAGGCGGTACCAGGCTGGGCTTGTACTGTGGGCCTGGGTCCTGTCGCTGGGGGTGCTGCCCGCAGGCCTCTCCAGAGAGAGTGAGGCCCCGGCAGCCCAGGGAGTCGTGGGGTCAGGGTCCACAGACGCAGCAAAGCTTCAGGGGTGAGCGCCATGGCAGGAGGGTTCCTCCAGGCCAGGACCGGGGAGCCCGCGGGAAGCTGAGCCCCACCTGGCAGCTATGCCCATCTCTGCCTGTCCCCGGCGGCCGGCCAGCCCCAAGCCCATGCCCACTGTTTACCCGGGTGAGGGGAAGACCAGGCCCTGCCCCGCCCTCCCACGTGAAGCTGCTGGGGCCGGAGCCAGCTCCCGGGGCTACAAAAGGCCCCTGCCCACTCAGGGCCTTCCTTAGACGCTGCCCCTGGGGCCTTCTCCCCTCCCTCCACAGGATGGGTGTCAGCGGCAGGACGCTGGCCCCGCTCTGGGCCCTGGCCCTCGCCCTGGCCTGTGCCCAGCACACAGGTAAGGCTCCCACTGAGCGGCTTCCAGGGCTGGTCCCGACCTGGCAGCCCAGGGGTCCCCCACATTCTGGGGCGGCCCTGGGGCCGGGAGGGTGGCAGACAGCTCGGCGGCCTGGCCCCCGCCCCGGGGAAGCAGGGCGTGTCCGTGAGCGGCTCCCGGCTGGACCCGGGCCCTGGCGCTCGCTGTCTTGTGGGCTCCAGCTTGTGGGTTTGGGGATCTCTCGGGGGCTGCGGGGGCCCACGTGGGAGAGGGGCCTCCGGGGCTGAGCCGCTCCCCTGAGGAGGGGGAGAGGAACCCGTCATCTCTGAGCCCCCCGACTGCCTCCCCGGCCGGCGGGCACACCCATCCGTGCTGATTTCCTGCTGCCTCTGCCCCTGCCAGACCTTCTCTGAGCCGGTCCTCGGGGCCCTGGGACCCCCTCACTGCACGCCCCGGATCACCAGCTCATTTTCCCCGTCTGGGTCTTGAGAGGGGTCTCCAGGGGACCTCAGCCTCGGGGAGCGGGTGTGATCGTGAGGTTGCTGTGAGGACGCTGGGTAGAGGCTCCCGGTCCCCCAAGGCCTCCTCCCTCCCAGGTTCGCACTTCCCGGCCTCTGCGTCCCAGGGGACAGCTGGGTCAGGTGACAACGTGCTCCTGGAGGAGCTGCCGCAGGCAGGGGGACAGCATTCCTGAGGCCCTCAGCACCATGGGGACCTCGACGTGCGTGCCCGTCCCTACTGTCCCTGGCCTCCTGCGTCCGGGTGTGGGGCCAGCTTCTGCTGGCTGCTCCTGGGGCACCTGCATCAGGGATGAGTGTGGACTGTCCCCTGTGAGGTCAGGAGCAGGGCCAGGCGGCCCCACCCCACTCGACTCCGCACCCCTACATCCTTGCCCGGGGCCCTGCTTGTCTCCTGACACGCTTAGGTGACCCGCAGCTTCAACCGTCCGCTCCCTGCCCAGGCTGCCGTGCAGATGGTCGTCCCCATCGCATGTCCCAAGCAGGGAGATACCCAGAGTGAAAAAAGGGATAGTGAATGAATGAAGGGCTCTGGGTGATGCCACGTCAGGCCTGGGGAACCCCGAGTGCTCGTGGGGCCAGTTGAGAGAAGGCTCACACAGCGCATGAGCCTGGCGAGGGCATCGTGGATAGAGACCGTCCCCCCTCCCCGGCCCTGTGCAGAGAGAACACCCACCTGTTCTGGGCCCTTCCGTTGGCCCGTCCCTCTCTCTGTCCCTGTCTCCCTGGCTCAGGCCCAGCGTCCTCCTTCTTCCCATAGGCCAGGCCCAGGGCAGCTCTGTGGAACATGGCCACAAGTCCCCAGAACTTCACGTCCCCCAGGAGCTTGGTGGTGAGTTGACCCCCACCTGTCAGTGCGGCCCTGCCCCAGCCCCTCGGGGCCAGAACTTGGGGCCCCCGAAGGCTCCTTGTCTCCCTGTGGCAGCTTCAGACAGGAGGATAGACGAGGCCCGAGCTCACGGTGACGTCCTCCTGTCTCCCCCCAAGTCCTGATCCCTTCGCCACATGTGTCCCCTTGGCCTGGGGGGGTGGCTGGTGGGGGACTCTCCGTCACACCTGTGCTGGCACGCTGGGCGTGCGGCCCTGGGAGAGGATCACTCCCCCAGGCTGGACTCAGGGAGGCTCGTCTGTGCCCGGCCTCAGCACCCAAGGGGTCGTCCTGGGCTCTGGGCGCTGACTTGGCCCCGGGTAAGAGCTCCGGGCAGAGTTCCGGCTGGAGTGCTCGCGGCCACTTGGGACGGCCCGGAGGGAAGGCCGCCGGCCTGCGGGGCCTCGGCTCCGGCCCCACCTGGGCGTGGTGCCGGCAGGCTTGGTGGGGGCAGCAGAGACCACGTGCGTGCAGGCGCTGTGACCCCGCACCCCTGTCCCCACAGGCCACCCACTCCGCGGGATGAGCTTCCTGCCCCCTCTGAGGACGGCCCTGGTGGTGCGAGGTGAGCAAGGGCTGTGAGGCGGCGGGTGGGGGCGCTGGACGGGGTCCCGCTCCGCACGTGGACGCGGGTAAGTGCTGGGAGAGGCCGCGCTCCCCGTTCCCTGAGGGTCTGGGTCCAAGCAGCTCCTCCCCTGCTGCCCGCCACCCCCAGCCCCGGGGGCAGCCGCGTCCCCAGCCCGGGGCGTAGGCCGGCGTCCTCAGGCCCTCCTCGGCCCGCAGCCCGGAACCCCGCGCACAACGGGCGCGTCTGCAGCACCTGGGGTGACTTCCACTACAAGACCTTCGACGGCGACGTCTTCCGCTTCCCCGGCCGGTGCAACTACGTCCTGTCCGCGCACTGCGGCGCCGCGTACGAGGACTTCAACGTGCAGCTGCGCCGCGGCCGGGAGTCCAACACCACCACGGTCGTCGCCGTCACCATGAAGCTCGACGGCATGGTCATCCAGCTGACCAAGAGCTCCGTCCTGGTTAACGGCCGCCCGTGAGTCCGGGTGGTTGTGGGGGGCACGTGGGGTCGTGCCCGGGCACCCCCTGAGGCCTGGGGCTCTTCTCCCTCCCGGGGAAGTGGTCCCCTTCCTAGTTCCTCCGTGACCGCGGAGCTCTGGGGTCCGCTGTCCTCTCGCGCCCGTGGCGCTGTCTGTGGCCCAGCATTCTGGTCACGTTCATGGCCGTAGGGGGTCCTCCCTGGCCGGGATCAGACCTCCATTGCCCTGCCCCGCGTGGCCTCAGGGCCTCAGCCCGGCCCTCTCTCTGCAGAACTCAGCTGCCCTTCAGCCAGTCGGGGGTCCTCATCGAGGTCAGCAACGGCTACCTGAAGGTGGATGCCAGGCTGGGTCTGGTCTTCATGTGGAGCCAAGACGACAGCCTCCTGGTGAGACCGGGGCCCGGGGCCGGGATGGGGGGTGTCGCCAGCCCAATGGCCTCCCCAGAGAGGGAAGAAAGTGCTCTGGGCACGAGTGCTGGGGGACGGCCAGACCCCGCCGCATGGGGCTGGTGAGGAGGGGGCCAGGGATCCTACCTCCCCCATCACGGAGACCCTGAAGCGTGGGAGGCAGGGGTCCATGGCCTGTGGGGCCTCTGTGGGGCCTGACGCGTCCCTGTGGGGCCGGGCATCTGATGTGGGCCCCCATTCCAGCTGGAGCTGGACCCCAAGTTCGCCAACCAGACCTGCGGGCTCTGCGGAGACTTCAACGGTCAGCCCGTGTTCAACGAGTTCCTCTCCCATGGTAAGCCCCTCCCCACAGCTGCCCCATGGTAGCCGGACTCCTTTCCCAGTGCTCCCTGGAAGGCTGTCTTCCAGAACCTTGGGTCAGGTGTCCCCGACTCGTGTGCCCACGCACAGGCACACGCGGGCATAGACTTGTCCCAGCACGCAGGGACACGCGCCTCCCTGCCCCCTCGGCACCGCCTTCAAGCAGACCTTCTCCTGGTTTCTTGGGCCTCCTGCTGCCAGGAAGGGAGATTTCATGTGACCCGCACCAGCTGGAGTCCCCCACCCCCAGGACCCCCTCGCCAGGTCCATGACGCCCAGAGGAAGCTCACCCATATGGGGCTTGCAGCCACGGGGGAACGTGCCTGCCCGGTCGCCTGGGGGTCCCTGTGCGGGCTTGGCTGGGGTCCGAGGGCTGGGTGAGGTCAGGGTCACTCTCCGGCCCTTTGGGCAGCATGCCACCCCGGGCTTGGAGAACCCTCAGGCCTTAGCCCTCTGCCCGCAGCCCTGAATGACTCGGGTGGTCCCCCACTTACTTTCAGACTCCCTGAGCACCCCTTAACCCAGCAGGGTGGATGGGGGACGAGATGCAGTGGGGACCCCTTGGGGAGCCTCAGGAACCTGGCGCTGTGTTCCCGCAGGTGTCAAGCTGACGGCCCTGGAGTACGGGAATCAGCAGAAGATGGACGGCCCCATGGAACAGTGTCAGGACCCTGTTCCCATGCCCCCGGCGGACTGCGGGCACGGCACGGTAAGCCCCGGCGTGGACGGGCCCTGCTCCTGTCGGGGCGAGGCGGGTTGGTGGCCCGGAGCCCGGGGGAGGGTCCCGCGCCTGCACTCAGTGCTCCTGGCTCTGCCCCCAGGGCCTCTGCGAGGAGATCCTGACTGGCCGGCTGTTCTCGGGCTGCCGAGCTCTGCTGGACGCCAGCAGCTACGTGCAGGCCTGCCAGCAAGACCTCTGCCTCTGTGAGCACACGGACCGCGCTCGCTGCATCTGCCCCACGCTCGCCGAGTACGCGCGCCAGTGCGCCCACGCCGGGGGGCTGCCCCCGGACTGGAGGAGCCCCCACCTCTGCCGTGAGTGCCCCGTCGGGCTGCCCCTCCTGGGCCGGGAGCTGGGGGCCGGCGGTGACGCGGCTCTGTCCTCCCCCCGCAGCCCAGACCTGCCCCCCCAGCATGCAGCACCAGGAGTGCGGCTCGCCCTGCGCCGACACCTGCTCCAACCCCGAGCACTCCCAGCTCTGCGAGGACCACTGCGTGGACGGCTGCTTCTGCCCCGAGGGTGAGAGGGGCCTCCCTGGGAATCCCACAGATGCAGGCTGGGTGCCTGGGTCTGGGGAGCCCCTGCAGGCGGGGGGCGACCTGGGCCCAAGGTCGGGTCCTCTAGTCTGGCTCAGGGGTGGGAACTGCCTGGCGCCTGCCCCGTCCATGGCCTGCCTGCTTCTGCAGGGACGGTGCTCGACGACATCGGCCAGACCGGCTGCATTCCGGCATCCCAGTGTCCTTGTGTGTATAACGGGGCCACCTACGCCCCGGGCACCAGCTACGCCACAGACTGCACGAACTGGTAGGACCCCAGACCCCTCCCGCCTACAAGCCCGGACGTGGCCTGGGACGACTCAGGGAGCCGAGGCCCAAGGGCCGGCTGTCCTCCCTCCCTGCGGACCCCACGCGTGCCCAGGGCTCTCCATGCAGACACCGCCAGGCCCCGGTCTAGGCGGGGATGTGGGCGGGCCTGGGCCAGACCCGTGTCCTCCCGCCAGTGCCCAGGCCGGGGCTGGATGCTCCCAGGGGTGGCACACGCGTGGTCTCTACCGCCCACAGCACCTGCTCCAGAGGCCAGTGGAGCTGCTGGGAGCTGCCGTGCCCGGGCACCTGCGCGGTGCTGGGGGGCGCCCACTTCTCCACGTTCGACGAGAGGCAGTACACGGTGCACGGGGACTGCAGCTACGTGCTGGCCAAGGTGCGCCCTGGGGCTCGCGCCCACCCGGCAGCTTTTGGCCACGGCCGTGCGGCTGGCCCGCCCCTGCCTGGGCTGCTCGGTCGGCCGCGTCTGCGCCCATCTCCCGGCCCCACCCCACAGGGTCTCCAGGGGGCGGGCGCAGGCGGGGGGCGGGCACCTTTGGGCAGAGCTTGAGGACCCGTGTCCGCAGCCCTGTGACAGCGGCGCCTTCACTGTGCTCGGAGAGCTGCGGCGGTGCGGCCTGACGGACAGTGAGACGTGCCTGAAGAGCCTGACGCTGAGCCTGGACGGGGGGAGCACGGTGAGAGCAGACCCGGGGGTCGGGGGCTACGTGGTGAGAGCACATGCCCGTCGGGGGGAGGGAGTCTATGTCCCTCATGGCCAGTGACCTCTGCCCAAGCCCTTGATCCTGGCGTGGGCGGTGAGTGAGCGGGATGCAGCCTGAGGACCTCCCAGCCCGCAGGTCTCTGCGCGACGGTCCCCAGGCAGACCACTCTGGGGGGCACCAGGGCCTCCACACCTGTCCCGACCAGCCCTGGAAGGAGGGACCAGGGCGTGCCCGGAGCTCGGCTTCATTGAAGGCAACTTTCCTCTGTCCTAGTTTAGTTTTTATTTTTATTTTATTTTTCCAACTTCCCGATTTCATACAATCACTTGGGTTTTTACCAGAGAGAATGCTCGGCCCCTGAGGGACATGTGGGCAGACCAGCTGGGCCTGGGGCAGAACTCAGCTCCTCAGCCCGCCCCTCCTCGTGGGAGCTCGTGGCCCTCCGGGGCAGGGGTCCCGCTGGCACATGTCCCAGGGCCACCCTGACCCCGCTCCCTGCTGTTCCCAGGTCATCGCGGTCAAGGCCAGCGGGGAGGTGTTTGTGAACCAGATCTACACCCAGATGCCCGTCTCGGCAGGTAAGCACGTGCGGCCTGCCCTCTTGGGGGTTCCCGGCCGTCCCAGCCCACTGAGGCCTCGTCCCTGCGCCCACAGCGAATGTCACACTCTTCCGACCCTCCACCTTCTTCATCATCGCCCAGACCAAGCTGGGCCTGCAGCTCAGGATCCAGCTGGTGCCGGTCATGCAGGTGTTCTTGAGGCTGGGGCCCGAGCTCCGCGGCCTCACCTGCGGTAAGAGGGGCCGCCCGTCCTGGGGGCCGGAGCCCACCCTCGGCCGCCGGGGCCCGCGGCGCCTCATGCCGGCCTCCCGCCGCAGGCCTGTGCGGCAACTTCAACCAGAACCAGGCCGACGACTTCCGGACGCTCAGCGGCGTGGTGGAGGGCACGGCTGCCGCCTTTGCCAACAGCTGGAAGACGCAGGCCGCCTGCCCCAACGTCAAGAACAGCTTCGAGGACCCCTGCTCCCTCAGCGTGGAGAACGGTATGTAGGTCCCCGCGGCCACAGGCCCGCCCGGTTGCCGGTGACCCCAGGCCGCAGAGTCCACTCTGGACTGGGGGGAGAATTCGGGGGGTAAACAGGCCGACTCACCAACGCGTTTTCCAGTATGGCCGTGGAGACTTCTGGAAGAAGGGAGCGGGGTGTTGTGGGGGTGGGAAGCCTGCCCGCGGGAGGCTGCTGGCCGCGGCAGGGGACGACGGTCCGGTTTGCTGACCGCCCTTGTTGCCCTGTCCGCAGAGAAGTACGCTCAGCTCTGGTGCTCCCGCCTGACGGACCCCCACGGCCCCTTCGCCCAGTGCCACGCGGCCGTGAACCCGGGCACCTACTACTCGGTAACGCACACCCACCAGCCTCTCCGCTGCGGCCACGCAGCTGTCCTCGGTGCGGGGAGAGGGGCTTCTCGAGGATCCGGCCTGGTCCTGAGATCCAGAGCTCATCTCTGCCTCCAGCCTTGTAACCAGGCATAGGGTCGACGACCCCTGAGGGCTCGTGGCCCACTGGGCCCTGGAGTCCACATGAGAAATCGGTGGCGGCCGAGATGCTCTGGGGTCTGCGGGCCGGACGGGCTGTGGCCCCTGCCGGGTCCCGAGAGGAGGGGCCGTTGTCCTTCCAGCACCGGCTGGAGGGGGGCTTGGCGCCAAGACGGTCTGCGGAGGGCGTGGGGGCCCCAGGCGCGGGCTCGGGGAGGGTCGTAGAGGAGGCGGGCGGCAGTGTGGGGGACGCTCACGGCGTGTGGTCACGACGGCCCCGTCCCCAGAACTGCATGTTCGACACCTGTAACTGCGAAAAGAGCGAGGACTGCCTGTGCGCCGCCCTGTCCTCCTACGTGCACGCCTGCGCGGCCAAGGGGGTGCTGCTCAGCGGCTGGAGGGACGGCGTGTGCAGTGAGTGTCCCCACCCCCCAGCAGAACACGTGCTCCCGGGCCTCTGTCCCCGGGCGGGGCTTGGAGGGCTGGAGCGCCTGGCCTGGGACGCTGAGGCTGGGGCAGGAGGAAGCGGGGATGGGTGATGCAGCCGCTCGGCCCTGACTGACTCCCCCTGCCTGGCGTCCCGCAGCGAAGCCCACGACCACCTGCCCAAAGTCGCTGACCTACCGGTACAGCATCAGCACCTGCCAGCCCACCTGCCGGGCCCGGAGCCATGAGGACGTCACCTGTGGCATCAGCTTTGTCCCCGTGGATGGCTGCACCTGCCCCAACGGCACATTCCTGGACGATGCGGGCAAGTGTGTGCCGGCCACCAGCTGTCCCTGTTACCACGAGGGCTCTGTGGTCCCCAACGGGGAGTCGCTTCACGAGCATGGAGTCATCTGGTAAGAGCCCCTGCTGGACGGGCCTGGTGGGCAGGGCGGCCAGGCTGGGGGGACCCTCTGACCACCCTCTTGTCCCAGCACCTGCACGCAAGGCACGCTGACCTGCATCGGAGGCCGGGTTCCCACCCCAGGTGAGTCTGTGGGGAGGGAGGCGCTCTCGTGATCTCCAAGTTTCTGGGTGGACGGCCAGACCCCCAAGTCAGTGTGGCTGCTGGGTGTGGGGGTTTCCCCTCTTTGGCCTGATCTGTGCCCCCGGCACGCCATGCACACACACCATGAACACATGTACACGCCGCGGACACCCACGTGCTGTACACACGCACACGCACCCCCGGCCGTGCCCCAGGCTGGGCGGCACAGACTCGGCTGCTGGGACACACAGTGTGCAGCCGTGACTCTCAGAGCCGGCCTGGCCGTGGCGGTGGGACCCTGAGTGGCCTCTCCCCCCAGTCTGCGCCCCGCCCATGGCCTTCCACGACTGTCGCCACGCCACGCCCGGGGCCTCCAGGGCCGGCTGTCGGAAGAGCTGCTCCACTCTGGACATGGACTGCGTGAGTCCCCCTCCCGCCCCCGCGACCCTGCGTGGGCGTCTGCCCATGGGCCCTCTCGGGGTGGTCCCGGGAAGACCGCTGCCCGAGGGCTCCCTGGGGTCAGTGCAGGCCATGGTGGGGGCTCAGAGGTCGACCCCCAGCCCACTGAGCCGTGTCCCCGGTGCCCCGCAGTATAGCTCCCAGTGTGAGCCTGGCTGCGTGTGTCCCGACGGGCTGGTGGCCGACAGTGAGGGCCGCTGCGTCGCCCCGACGGACTGCCCCTGCGTGCACAACGAGGCCAGCTACCTGCCCGGCCAGACCATTCGGGTGGGCTGCAACACCTGGTACGCGGCGGGGGGGGGGGGTCCCTGCAGTGGGTGGTGGGACCCCGGCCTCTAGGACCGAGCATGGTCCCGCAGGGACCTGCCCCACCCCCACGCCCCACGCCCAGCTCAGGCCTGACCGGTGCCCCCTGCCCCCAGCACCTGTGAGAACAGGAAGTGGCGGTGCACAGAGGAGCCCTGCCTGGCCACCTGCGCCGTGTACGGGGACGGCCACTACATCACCTTCGATGGCAGGCGCTTCAGCTTCAGCGGGGACTGTGGGTACACGCTGCTTCAGGTATGTGGTCCGGGGGCTCCCCAGCCCTCCCATAGCCCCGCGGTGCGGCTTGGGGCACGCCAGCCCCCAGCGGCAGGACGACCCCCCACCTCTCCCCAGGACCGCTGCCGTGGCAATGACACCACCGGGACCTTCCGCGTCGTCTCCGAGAACGTCCCCTGCGGGACCACGGGCGTCACGTGCTCCAAGGCCATCAAGCTGTTCCTGGGGGTGAGCGGGCGGCCGGGTTGGGCCGGGGCCCCTGGAGGGACGCCCGGGAAGCCGAGTGGGGACCGGCCTGAGCGACCCCTTCTGCGCAGAGCTACGAGCTGAAGCTGAGTGAGGGCCGCGTGGAGGTCCTGGAGCGGGGTGCGGGCCAGGAGCCCCCCTACACCATCCGCCAGATGGGCACCTACCTGGTGGTGGACACCGAGGCCGGCCTGGTGCTGCTGTGGGACAGGAAGACCAGCATCTTCCTCAAACTCAGCCCCGAGTTCAAGGTGGGCCCCCCCGCCCCTGGTCTGGGCCGCCCTCACCCCAGACCGTGCGGGGCGGGAGGACAGATGGAGAGAGGAGGGAGTCTGCTGGCAGGCCGTGTCTTGTGGCTCCCGGGACACCGTCACAAACTCGTGGCTCCTTCTTGTGTTCTGGACCCCTGAAGCCCCATCCAACTGGTCCGGGGCCCGCTCCCTCTGGGGGTTTTCGGGGAGGACCCCGCCTGCCTCCTCCAGCTCCTGGGGCCCCAGGGGACCGTCTAGCCTCGTGTAACTGTCCTCACTCATGTGTGTGCCCACATGTCCCCAGGGTCACAGGCCCTGCGTCGTCAGCACCCCCCACCCAAGACACCCTCATCTCAGCTGGACCCCGTCTGCAGGGGCCCTGTTTCCACATGAGGCCACGCTCCCGGGTCCCGAGCCGGCACCCGTGCTGGGCTTCGGGGAACACCACGTAGCCTGTGCTGCCTCTCCTGGTCCCCCTTTCCTCCGGGGGGCACCACCGCGACCCCGTGTGCTGAGTGGGGCCGTACATGCTGAAGGCGTACTTGGGGGCCCCTTCCTCCTGAGGGCGGACGTGGGCCCCAGGGGAGTGCGTGGGGGCCCAGCAGGCAGGGCAGGAGGCTCGGGCTCCTCCTGCATGTGCCTGAGCCCCCCGCGCCGCCGTCCCCGTCTGCAGGGCCGGGTCTGCGGGCTGTGCGGGAACTTCGACGACAACGCCGTCAACGACTTCACCACGCGGAGCCAGTCCGTGGTGGGCAGCGCCCTGGAGTTTGGCAACAGCTGGAAGTTCTCCCCGTCCTGCCCCGACGCCCCGGCCCCCAGGGACCCCTGCACCGCCAACCCGTACCGCAAGTCCTGGGCCCAGAAGCAGTGCAGCGTCATCAACAGCGCGACCTTCGCCGCCTGCCATGCCCACGTATGCGGCGCTTCCCCGGGGACAGCGGTTGGGGAGCGGCATCACCTTCCACCCTTTAGACCAGCCCGTAGTCACCTGCTGTCCCTGAGCTCTGGGGGAAGCCACCCCAGGTTGGGACACGCCGCGGGTGAGACCTCCAGGAGCCCCAGCCCCCGGATCCGAAGCCTCTTTCCCCCTCCCCCAGGTGGACCCCGCTAAGTACTACGAGGCCTGCGTGGGCGACGCGTGCGCCTGCGACTCGGGGGGCGACTGTGAGTGTTTCTGCACGGCCGTGGCCGCCTACGCACAGGCCTGCCACGACGTGGGCGTGTGCGTGTCCTGGCGCACCCCGGACACCTGCCGTGAGTTCCATGACATGTGGCTGGGAGGAGGGGCCGTGGGGAGGGGCAGAGGAGTGTGGGGTCAAGGCAGGTCAGCCACGGGCTGGGCGGGAGTCCGTGGAAAGGAAAGTGGGATGAGGGGTGGTGGAGGGTGTCGTCGGGGAGACGTGGTAGAATGTTCTGGAACCGAGAGGGCTTAGCAGAGCCCCCACCTCCCACGCTGCTGGGACCTGGCCGGACTGGGGTGTCGCTGGGGAGCCGCTCTGGCCAGAGCACCCACCCCAACGGATGGCACCCCTGAGAAACCACGGGACCCGCGGCTGCCTCTGACCATGGCATTCGAGGCCCCATCTGGGAGGCACAGTGGAGGGAATGGCTTGAAAACAGCCCATGAGACGTGGGGGAAGGTCGGGGTGCAGGGGGAGCTTGCCTGGCCCGTGTGGGTCCCCAAGGCTGTCTTCCCGAGGGCAGCACTCCGCGTGGGGCCGCTGGGTGGCTCGCTCCGGGCGGGAGCTGGCCCACTGAGCCTGCCCTCCGCCCGCAGCCATGTTCTGTGACTACTACAACCACGAGGGCCACTGCGAGTGGCACTACCAGCCGTGCGGGGCGCCCTGCATGCGGACCTGCCGGAACCCGGGCGGCCGCTGTCTGCACGACCTGCCGGGCCTGGAAGGTGAGGGGGGGTGCTGTCCGGGGGCTCCTGGCTGGGCTGGACGTCCCAGCCCCTCGGGGTGCCTTTGTGGGTGCAGCTCCACGTGCCCACTGTGCCGTGCGGGAGGCCTGGGGCCGGGGGCTGAGCCCAGGCCACGGTGGGGAGGCGTCAGGCAGGTGGCGCGGCTGGCACTCAGCCTCTCGGCACCGCAGGCTGCTACCCCAGATGCCCGCCGGCGGCCCCCATTTTCGACGAGGACCAGATGCAGTGTGTGGCCACGTGCCCGACCCCACCCCCGCCACTGCCCTGCCGCGTCCGGGGCAAGTCATACCAGCCTGGCACGGTGGTGCCCTCCGACCAGAACTGCCACTCCTGGTGAGTCGCATGGCCAGAGGGGCGAGGAGCCAGGGCACGTGCGGGCTCCACCGGCCACATTCCCACGGGGCCTCCTCCTTCAGACTGGAGGGGGTGGTGTCTCAGCCTTGAGGTCCTGAGGTCTGGCTGGGAGCCTCCCTGGTGCAGAATGGGGGTGGGCAGCCCGCGGGGTGGCGGGAGGTGACTTGAAGCAGGAGCTGAGTCATGATGTCACCGTGAGGCCTCCTTGGAACAGAGGCCCCGAGAGAAATGACTGTCAGAAAGTCACCGGGGTGTGTGGCGTGTCAGGCGCCTGCCTGTGTCACTCAGCGATCGGGAGGGGCTCCCGGGCCGGGTGTGACCTGGGGCTCCGTGTGCCCTGGCTGGGCTGTGGGATGGCCCCGGCACGGCTGGGGTGCCCTACGCCCCCGGCTCACTTCCTCCCTCCCGCCACTAGCATTTGCACCGAGAGCGGCGTGCGGTGTGCCTACGACTCTGAGGGTGAGCAGCGGGGCTCCTGGGTCTGGATTCTTGGGTGCCCGGCTCCCCGCAGCCCCTGATGTGCCTGAGCTTGTCCCCACAGCCTGTGTCTGCGTCTACGACGGACGGCACTTCCGACCGGGGGACGTCATCTACCACACGACGGATGGCACAGGCGGGTGCATCTCTGCCCGCTGCTCCGCCAACGGCACCATCGAGCGGGGGGTGTCCCCCTGCAGCGCCACCAGCCCCGCCCCACCGACCACCTTCTCCTTCTCCACGTCCCCACCCGGTAAGGCAGACGCGCGGGGGGCACCGCGCAGGACTGTCTCTCTCCCCGAGAAGGCAGGAGCCTGCCGTCCCTGACGCTGGGAAGGGCCCGCTCAGCCCATCTCCCTGGCAGGATTGCTGTCCTCAGGGGCACAGTCAGGACGAGGGCCCCTGGCAGAGGGCGGAGGCCGGCCTCTGGGAGGAGGTGCGCCGAGTGTCAGGCACCCTGATGCCTCTCCCTCCTCTGGGGCATCTTAGAGCCTCGTCTGAGCCTCCCGTAGGAGGGCTGGTTCCGCTCAGGGCCTGGGGTGCGGGCTTCCCCTACATGAGACCGGTTCATTCAACTGCTGTGGGCTCACGTGCACCCTGTGCCACGCGCGTCCCAGGGACTCGGCGCTCCCACCCTGCCAAGCTCCGCCGCGGGTGGAGACGGCCGCACAGATTGACGCGGTGAAGGCACAAAGCCGCGGGTGGATGGGGGCAGGGATGGCGGATGAAGGGAGGTCCCGGGGCCCCTCGAGACTTAGCCCTTCCGCCTTCTCTTCTGTCCTCAGTCGTGAGCTCAACACGTCCGCCCCGCACGTGCCACACCCGTGGCAAGAGCACAGTGCCCACAGGCACGACCCCCGGCACCACCACCCAGCCCCATCAGCCCTGTGGGGAGGAGTGCCAGTGGTCGCCGTGGCTGGACATCAGCCATCCGGGGCGGGGCACCGACAGCGGCGACTTTGACACCCTGGAGAACCTCCGTGCCCACGGGTACCAGGTTTGCGCGGCGCCGAAGAAGGTGGAGTGCCGAGCAGAGGGGGCTCCTGGGGTGCCGCTCCCAGTCCTGGGGCAGCACGTGGAGTGCAGCCCGACGGTGGGCCTGACCTGCTACAACCACAAGCAGACGTCAGGGCTCTGCCACAACTACCAGATCAGGGTCCTGTGCTGTGTCCCCCGGACCTGCTCCCCCTCTAGCACTCCGGCCCGCACCACCCCTCCTGCAGCTTCTGGGATTACAGAAACGGGGCACACTCGAGGGGTGAGCGGGGTCTCATCTGTGCCGACAGAGCACAAAATATCCCCAGCCACGGTCCCTGTGACTGGCACAAGCATTTTCTCCACAAGTAGTGAAACACCAGCCCCGGGTGCCGCCACGACCCCACCAGGTACCCCTACGCCTGCGCCGGAGAAAACCACTCTCCCAACACCAAGTGCGACGCCAACCTCCACTGCGGGCGAGCCTTGTCTGAAACGGGTGTGCACGTGGACCCACTGGATCGACAGCAGCTACCCCGGCCCGGGTATAAACGGTGGAGATTTTGACACTTTTCCTAATTTGAGAGCCAAAGGCTATAAATTCTGTGCAAAGCCCAACCATGTGGAGTGCAGGGCAGAGTTCTTCCCGAACACCCCACTACAGGAGTTGGGGCAGGACGTGATCTGTGACAAGAACGTGGGACTGCTTTGCCTGAACAAGAACCAGCTGCCCCCAGTCTGCTACAACTACGCGATCCGGATACAGTGCTGTGAGCAGGTGGACGTGTGCACGAGTACCCCACACGCCGGCTCCTCGGAGACCACACACCCAACCCCCGGGCACACTGAGACCCAAACACGGCTGACTCAAAACACCGGAATTCCCTCGTCGCCGATACAACACGGCACACCCAGCTCGGCACCTGTGCACACGGAAGCCAGCACCACACCTGGCACACACGGGGTGTCCTCACCTGTGACTGTCACCTGCCAGCCACAGTGCACGTGGACCAAGTGGTTTGACGTGGACTTCCCGTCCCCGGGACCCCACGGAGGAGACGTGGAAAGCTTCAGCAACATCATGAGAAGGGGAGAGAAAATCTGCCACCGGCCCGAATACATCTCGCGGCTGGAGTGCCGGGCCGAGAGCCACCCCGAGGTCAGCATCGAGAAGCTGGGCCAGGTGGTGCAGTGCGACCTCAGCAAGGGCCTGGTGTGCCGGAACCAGGACCAGGGCGGCAATGTCGGGATGTGCCTCAACTATGAGGTCCGGGTGTTGTGCTGTGAGCCCCCAGAGCACTGCTCGACGCACAAAACTGTCACAGTCCCTCACACCCCAAGTATGAGCACCACCAGCCTAACTGAGACCACCGTCCACCTGGAGACTTCCCACTCAACCATGGTGCGAACAACCAGCCCAGCCTCAGTACCAGAAACCAGCTCAATCTCGGTGCCAACAACCAGTCCAAACTCGGTGCCACCAACCAGCTCAACCTCTGTGCCAACAACCAGCTCAACCACGGTACCAACAACCAGCCCAAGACCTTTGTCTGAAACCAGCTCAACCTCGGTGCCAACAACAAGCCCAACCTCGGTGCCACCAACCAGCTCAACCTCGGTGCCACCAACCAGCTCAACCTCTGTGCCACCAACCAGCTCAACCACGGTGCCAACAACCAGCCCAAGACCTTTGTCTGAAACCAGCTCAACCTCGGTGCCAACAACAAGCCCAACCTCGGTGCCACCAACCAGCTCAACCTCTGTGCCAACAACCAGCTCAACCACGGTGCCAACAACCAGCCCAAGACCTTTGTCTGAAACCAGCTCAACCTCGGTGCCAACAACAAGCCCAAGATACGTGCCTGAAACCAGCTCAACCTCAGTGCCAACAACCAGCCCAACCTCAGTGCCAGAGACCAGCTCAACCTCTGTGCCAACAACCAGCTCAACCACGGTGCCAACAACCAGCCCAAGACCTGTGTCTGGAACGAGCTCAACCTCGGTGCCAACAACAAGCCCAACCTCGGTGCCAGGGACCAGCGCAACCTCTTTGCCAACAACCAGCCCAAGACCTGTGTCTGGAACCAGCTCAACCTCGGTGCCAACAACAAGCCCAACCTCGGTGCCAACAACAAGCCCAAACTCGGTGCCAAAAACCAGCTCAACCTCTGTGCCAACAACCAGCTCAACCGCTGTGCCAACAACCAGCCCAAGATATGTCCCTGAAACCAGCTCAACCTTGGTGCCAGCAACCAGCCCACCCTCGGTGCCAACAACAAGCTCAAACTCTGTGCCAACAGCCAGCCCAAGATTTGTGCCTGAAACCAGCTCAACCTCTGTGCCAACAACCAGCCCAAGATACGTGCCTGAAACCAGCTCAACCTCGGTGCCAACAACCAGCCCAACCTCAGTGCCAACAACCAGCTCAACCTCGGTGCCAACAACCAGCCCAAGACCTGTGTCTGGAACCAGCTCAACCTCGGTGCCAACAACAAGCCCAACCTCGGTGCCAACAACAAGCCCAACCTCGGTGCCAAAAACCAGCTCAACCTCTGTGCCAACAACCAGCTCAACCTCTGTGCCAACAACCAGCCCAAGATATGTCCCTGAAACCAGCTCAACCTTGGTGCCAGCAACCAGCCCACCCTCGGTGCCAACAACAAGCTCAAACTCTGTGCCAACAGCCAGCCCAAGATTTGTGCCTGAAACAAGCTCAACCTCGGTGCCAACAACCAGCCCAACCACTGTGTCACGGACCAGCCCAACCTCCGTGCCACCAAGCGGCACAACGTCGGCTCTTACGGCCAGCACCACCCCCGTCCTCACACCTGAAGCAACCCACTCCCCTCATGTGACTGTCACCTGCCAGCCACAGTGCACGTGGACCAAGTGGTTTGACGTGGACTTCCCGTCCCCGGGACCCCACGGAGGAGACGTGGAAAGCTTCAGCAACATCATGAGAAGGGGAGAGAAAATCTGCCGCCGGCCCGAATACATCTCGCGGCTGGAGTGCCGGGCCGAGAGCCACCCCGAGGTCAGCATCGAGAAGCTGGGCCAGGTGGTGCAGTGCGACCTCAGCAAGGGCCTGGTGTGCCGGAACCAGGACCAGGGCGGCAATGTCGGGATGTGCCTCAACTATGAGGTCCGGGTGTTGTGCTGTGAGCCCCCAGAGCACTGCTCGACGCACAAAACTGTCACAGTCCCTCACACCCCAAGTATGAGCACCACCAGCCTAACTGAGACCACCGTCCACCTGGAGACTTCCCACTCAACCATGGTGCGAACAACCAGCCCAGCCTCAGTACCAGAAACCAGCTCAATCTCGGTGCCAACAACAAGTCCAACCTCGGTGCCAACAACCAGCTCAACCTCTGTGCCAAAAACCAGCCCAAGATACGTGCCTGAAACCAGCTCAACCTCTGTGCCAACAACCAGCCCAAGACCTTTGTCTGAAACCAGCTCAACCTCGGTACCAACAACCAGCCCAACCTCGGTACCAACAACCAGCCCAACCTCAGTGCCAGAGACCAGCTCAACCTCTGTGCCAACAACCAGCTCAACCACAGTGCCAACAACCAGCCCAAGACCTGTGTCTGAAACCAGCTCAAACTTGGTGCCAACAACCAGCTCAACCTCTGTGCCAACAACCAGCTCAACCACGGTGCCGACAACCAGTCCAAGACCTGTGTCTGGAACCAGCTCAACCTCGGTGCCTACAACCAGCCCAACCTCGGTGCCAACAACCAGCCGAACATCAGTGCCAGAGACCAGCCCAAACTCCGTGCCACCAAGCGGCACAACGTCTGCTCCTACAGCCAGCACCACCCCTGTCCTCACACCTGAAGCAACTCACTCCCCTCATGTGACTGTCACCTGCCAGCCACAGTGCACGTGGACCAAGTGGTTTGACGTGGACTTCCCGTCCCCGGGACCCCACGGAGGAGACGTGGAAAGCTTCAGCAACATCATGAGAAGGGGAGAGAAAATCTGCCGCCAGCCCGAATACATCTCGTGGCTGGAGTGCCGGGCCGAGAGCCACCCCGAGGTCAGCATCGAGAAGCTGGGCCAGGTGGTGCAGTGCGACCTCAGCAAGGGCCTGGTGTGCCGGAACCGGGACCAGGGCGGCAATGTCGGGATGTGCCTCAACTATGAGGTCCGGGTGTTGTGCTGTGAGCCCCCAGAGCACTGCTCGACGCACAAAACTGTCACAGTCCCTCACACCCCAAGTATGAACCCCACCAGCCTAAGTGAGACCACTGTCCACCTGGAGACTTCCCACTCAACCACAGTGCGAACAACCAGCCCAGCCTCAGTACCAGAAACCAGCTCAATCTCGGTGCCAACAACAAGTCCAACCTCGGTGCCACCAACCAGCTCAACCTCTGTGCCAACAACCAGCCCAAGACCTGTGTCTGGAACGAGCTCAACCTTGGTGCAAACAACAAGCCCAACCTCGGTGCCAGAGACCAGCTCAACCTCTTTGCCAACAACCAGCCCAAGATATGTGCCTGAAACCAGCTCAACCTCGGTGCCAACAACCAGTCCAAACTCAGAGCCAGAGACCAGCTCAAACTCTGTGCCAACAACCAGCTCAACCACGGTGCCGACAACCAGCCCAAGACCTGTGTCTGGAACGAGCTCAACCTCAGTGCCAACAACCAGCCCAACCTCGGTGCCATCAACCAGCTCAACATCTGTGCCATCAACGAGCTCAACCACGGTGCCAACAAGCAGCCCAAGACCTGTGTCTGACACCAGCTCAACCTCTGTGCCAACAACCAGCCCAAGACCTGTGTCTGGAACCAGCTCAACCTCGGTGCCTACAACCAGCCCAACCTCGTTGCCAGCAACCAGCCCAACCTCTGTGCCAACAACCAGCTCAACCTCCGTGCCACCAAGCGGCACAACGTCTGCTCCTACGGCCAGCACCACCCCCGTCCTCACACCTGAAGCAACTCACTCCCCTCATGTGACTGTCACCTGCCAGCCACAGTGCACGTGGACCAAGTGGTTTGACGTGGACTTCCCGTCCCCGGGACCCCACGGAGGAGACGTGGAAAGCTTCAGCAACATCATGAGAAGGGGAGAGAAAATCTGCCGCCGGCCCGAATACATCTCGCGGCTGGAGTGCCGGGCCGAGAGCCACCCCGAGGTCAGCATCGAGAAGCTGGGCCAGGTGGTGCAGTGCGACCTCAGCAAGGGCCTGGTGTGCCGGAACCGGGACCAGGGTGGCAATGTCGGGATGTGCCTCAACTATGAGGTCCGGGTGTTGTGCTGTGAGCCCCCAGAGCACTGCTCGACGCACAAAACTGTCACAGTCCCTCACACCCCAAGTATGAGCCCCACCAGCCTAAGTGAGACTACCGTCCACCTGGAGACTTCCCACTCAACCACGGTGCGAACAACCAGCCCAGCCTCAGTACCAGAAACCAGTTCAACCTCAGTGCCAACAACAAGCCCAACCTCGGTGCCACCAACCAGCTCAACCTCTGTGCCAACAACCAGCCCAAGACCTGTGTCTGGAACGAGCTCAACCTTGGCACAAACATCAAGCCCAACCTCGGTGCCAGAGACCAGCTCAACCTCTTTGCCAACAACCAGCCCAAGATATGTGCCTGAAACCAGCTCAACCTCGGTGCCACCAACCAGATCAACCTCTGTGCCAACAACCAGCTCAACCTCGGTGCCAACAACAAGCCCAACCTCGGTGTCACCAACCAGCTCAACCTCTGTGCCAACAACCAGCCCAAGACCTTTGTCTAAAACCAGCTCAACCTCGGTGCCAACAACCAGCCCAACTTCAGTGCCAACAACCAGCCCAAGACCTGTGTCTGGAACGAGCTCAACCTTAGTGCCAGCAACAAGCCCAACCTCGGTGCCAGAGACCAGCTCAACCTCTGTGGCAACAACCAGCCCAAGATATGTGCCTGAAACCAGCTCAACCTCGGTGCCAACAACCAGCCCAACCTCAGTTCCAGAGACCAGCTCAACCTCTGTGAGAACAACAAGCTCAACCACGGTGCCAACAACCAGCCCAAGACCTGTGTCTGGAACCAGCTCAACCTCGGTGCCAACAACCAGCTCAACCACTGTGTCATGGACCAGCCCAACCTCCGTGCCACCAAGCGGCACAACGTCTGCTCCTATGGCCAGCACCACCCCCGTCCTCACACCTGAAGCAACTCACTCCCCTCATGTGACTGTCACCTGCCAGCCACAGTGCACATGGACCAAGTGGTTTGACGTGGACTTCCCGTCCCCGGGACCCCACGGAGGAGACGTGGAAAGCTTCAGCAACATCATGAGAAGGGGAGAGAAAATCTGCCGCCGGCCCGAATACATCTCGCGGCTGGAGTGCCGGGCCGAGAGCCACCCCGAGGTCAGCATCGAGAAGCTGGGCCAGGTGGTGCAGTGCGACCTCAGCAAGGGCCTGGTGTGCCGGAACCGGGACCAGGGTGGCAATGTCGGGATGTGCCTCAACTATGAGGTCCGGGTGTTGTGCTGTGAGCCCCCAGAGCACTGCTCGACGCACAAAACTGTCACAGTCCCTCACACCCCAAGTATGAGCACCACCAGCCTAACTGAGACCACCATCCACCTGGAGACTTCCCACTCAACCACGGTGCGAACAACCAGCCCAGCCTCAGTACCAGAAACCAGTTCAACCTCTGTGCCAACAACCAGCTCAACCACGGTACCAACAACCAGCCCAAGACCTTTGTCTGAAACCAGCTCAACCTCGGTGCCAACAACAAGCCCAACCTCGGTGCCACCAACCAGCTCAACCTCTGTGCCACCAACCAGCTCAACCACGGTGCCAACAACCAGCCCAAGACCTTTGTCTGGAACCAGCTCAACCTCGGTGCCAACAACAAGCCCAACCTCGGTGCCACCAACCAGCTCAACCTCTGTGCCAACAACCAGCTCAACCACGGTGCCAACAACCAGCCCAAGACCTTTGTCTGAAACCAGCTCAACCTCGGTGCCAACAACAAGCCCAAGATACGTGCCTGAAACCAGCTCAACCTCAGTGCCAACAACCAGCCCAACCTCAGTGCCAGAGACCAGCTCAACCTTTGTGCCAACAACCAGCTCAACCACGGTGCCAACAACCAGCCCAAGACCTGTGTCTGGAACGAGCTCAACCTTGGTGCCAACAACAAGCCCAACCTCAGTGCCACCAACCAGATCAACCTCTGTGCCAACAACCAGCTCAACCTCGGTGCCAACAACAAGTCCAACCTCGGTGCCACCAACCAGCTCAACCTCTGTGCCAACAACCAGCCCAAGACCTTTGTCTGAAACCAGCTCAACCTCGGTGCCAACAACCAGCCCAACTTCAGTGCCAACAACCAGCCCAAGACCTGTGTCTGGAACGAGCTCAACCTTAGTGCCAGCAACAAGCCCAACCTCGGTGCCAGAGACCAGCTCAACCTCTGTGGCAACAACCAGCCCAAGATATGTGCCTGAAACCAGCTCAACCTCGGTGCCAACAACCAGCCCAACCTCAGTTCCAGAGACCAGCTCAACCTCTGTGAGAACAACAAGCTCAACCACGGTGCCAACAACCAGCCCAAGACCTGTGTCTGGAACCAGCTCAACCTCGGTGCCAACAACCAGCTCAACCACTGTGTCATGGACCAGCCCAACCTCCATGCCACCAAGCGGCACAACGTCTGCTCCTATGGCCAGCACCACCCCCGTCCTCACACCTGAAGCAACTCACTCCCCTCATGTGACTGTCACCTGCCAGCCACAGTGCACGTGGACCAAGTGGTTTGACGTGGACTTCCCGTCCCCGGGACCCCACGGAGGAGACGTGGAAAGCTTCAGCAACATCATGAGAAGGGGAGAGAAAATCTGCCGCCGGCCCGAATACATCTCGCGGCTGGAGTGCCGGGCCGAGAGCCACCCCGAGGTCAGCATCGAGAAGCTGGGCCAGGTGGTGCAGTGCGACCTCAGCAAGGGCCTGGTGTGCCGGAACCGGGACCAGGGTGGCAATGTCGGGATGTGCCTCAACTATGAGGTCCGGGTGTTGTGCTGTGAGCCCCCAGAGCACTGTGGTCACACTTCGCTGATGCCGAGCTCAGTCCCTCCGGAGCCCACGTCCGTGGTGTCCAGTGTGCCATGGCCGAGCTCCACGCTTCCGGCCAGCACGACGTGCTTCTGCAGCGTGTCCGGCAAGCTGTATCCCGCAGGTATGTGACTCGTGCCTGTGGGTGGTGTCTGTGTTGCCTTGTCTGCTGCTGTCTGGGCTGTGAAGATGCCATGGTTATGGGAGAGGGGAGGGTCGCTTGTCACTGTGACTTGGCCACTGTCGTCTCTGGCTGCGATCTAGCCACCTTTGAGTATTTCTTCCATTTACTTCTGGATAGAAAGGCCTCGTACCTTGTCTGCCCCTGGAGTGAATGCCAAGCATGGAAGCGTGTCTCTGGGCTGTGGCTCTCCCCGCAGGACGGCTCCCCTCAGCCCTGCGTGACCCTTTCTCTCGCAGGATCCATCATTTACCAACAGACCGACCTTGCTGGCCACTGCTATTATGCCACGTGTAGTCTGGACTGCCATGTGGTCAGGCAGACAGAGCAGTCCTGTCCCAGCAGCGTGCCACCTCCTGCCCCGACCACCTCCCAGCCTGGTTCCTCCCCTTCGGCCCCTGTGCCCGTCACTACGCAGGGGTGCCCAAATGCGGTACCCCCAAGAATGGTAACTCCCCCGTCTGCCCTTCTCAGAGGCTGGTGCAGGGACCCCTGGCACCTTTCCAAATGGGCGTGGGTGGAAAGCTAGTTGCCGGTAAGCTGAAGCCGGCTGGCTGTTGGGAAGCAGCCAGTTGTGGTCCTGCAGGCTGCCCAAAGCGGGCGCTGCCCAGCGAGCTGAGTGTGAGCAAGCAGCCAGTGATGGGGGGCCCGGCCGGTGGCTCCGGATGGGGCTTGGCAGCGTGCGGTGGGATGCGGGTTGGGTCGAGCTCCATGGGGGGTGGGGCCCTGTGGGAGGCACAGGGGGCAGGGGTGGGGAGGGCGGGTCCCATCCTGACTTCCTGTGATTCCTGCTCCCCCTCCTCCGAGGCTGACACTGTCCTTCCTCCACAGAAAGGCGAGACCTGGCCCATGCCCAACTGCTCTCAGGCCACCTGTGAGGGCCACGGGGTCATCACCGTGCATCGGCGCCCCTGCCCACGGGCGCAGCCCCCGACCTGCGCCAACGGCTTCCCCCCCGTGCAGGTGGCGGACCAGGACGGCTGCTGCCCGCGCTACCAGTGCCAGTGTGAGCAGGGAGCCCGCCGGGCGGGGGGGTCGCCTTCGGAGTGGGGGCGGGATGGGCGGGGCTTCAGCGGTGGGGAGGGATGGGCGGGGCTTCGCGGAGTGGGTGGGGCGGACGTGGGTGAGACCCTAGGAAGGACTTCCTGACGGCGAGGCAGGGAACAGAAGGCCCCACCAGGGGCCTCCACCAGGGCACCGAGTGGAATCCTGCCTGAACCCCAGGGCCCCGTGGCCGTGTCAGGTGGGAGGAGGCCAAGGAGACCTGGTCCCGGTACTCGGGCTCATGGAGCCCCCAGCGGAGGGAGCCCCGCATAAGGCCGCTGTGCGCCCGCAGGTGTGTGCAGCGGCTGGGGCGACCCCCACTACATCACCTTCGACGGCACCTACTACACGTTCCTGGACAGCTGCACCTACGTGCTGGTGCAGCAGGTCGTGCCCGTGTACGGCCACTTCCGCGTGCTGGTCGACAACTACTTGTGCGGGGTGGAGAACGGGGTGTCCTGCCCGCAGTCCATCATCGTGGAGTACCGGGGGGACCGTGTCGTGCTGACCCGCAAGCCCGTCCTCGGGGTGATGACCAATGAGGTAGGGGACCCCGGGGCCGCGCCCTGCGGACCGGCCGGCCTGGGGACACGCCTCATTGTACCTCGTCCTCCACCCTGTCCAGATCATCTTCAATGACAGAGTGGTCAGGCCTGGCTTCCAGAAAGATGGCGTGAGCGTGTCCCAAATTGGCATCAAGATGTACGTGACCATCCCTGAACTTGGCGTCCAGGTCATGTTCTCCGGGCTCATCTTCTCGGTGGAAGTCCCTTTCAGCAAGTTTGCTAACAACACGGAGGGGCAGTGCGGTGAGTCCCGACCCCACTGGGCTCCGCGTGCGGCTGAGGGTGTCCGTGTGAGACGGGGTCGCACTGGGGGACACCCCTGGGGACCGCACACTCTCGGCCGGGATGGAGGCTGCCTGAGTGGCCCCGAGCCTGCAGCCATGTTTGCCTTCCAGCTGCACTGAGAGCGCACGGTCCACACGGTCCACACGGTCCACACGGTCCACACGGCAGAGGCGCCCAGCCACACACCTGGGGCTCACACCCGTCCACCCTGCGGGGGAACTGTCTGGCTTCTTGGGGGGAAGAGCGAAGCACTGAGGGTCCGGTCCCACCGCCACCCCACCGAGTGCTGTCCTGAGCATCAGGGCCCCACTCCCAGTTCAGTGACCACAGAGCTCACGGGTGGGCTGCGCTCAGCTGTCCCCTGATGACCCGACGCCCGTCCCCACAACCTAGGCACCTGCACCAATGACAAGAAGGATGAGTGTCGCCTGCCGGGGGGGGCAGTGGCGGCCTCCTGCTCTGATATGTCTGGCCACTGGAAGGTGAAGACACCGCACCAGCCGTCATGCCCCGGGCCCTCCCCGACGCCCACGACAGCCAGGCCTGCGCCCTCCCCCACCCCGTGCTCCTCGTCGTCAATCTGCCAGCTGATTCTGAGCAAGTGAGTTTTGGGGAGGGCCTGGGGAGGGTAGCCCCCCAGCCTCCCCCTCGGGGTGGGCAGGAAGCGTGGGCCTGTGGCGGCTCCCGCGGGAGCAGGGGGTGGGACCAGGAGGGAGGCGGAGAGCCACGGCTCACTGCTGGGACCCCGGGTGCCGGCGTGGCTGAGTGGGTCGTCTCCTTCTGGCTGGCTGTGGGTCTGGGCCCACGTGCTGGGGCGGGCAGTCCTGCTCGGGGCACGCAGGCCGTGGGCAGAGCCCAAGATGCCCCCCAACGCTGCGCCGCTGGTTGTAGGGTCTTCGAGCCGTGCCACGCGGTGATCCCCCCGCTGACGTTCTACCAAGGCTGCGTCTTCGACCACTGCCACGTGACCACCTCCGACGTGGTGTGCTCTGGCCTGGAGCTGTACGCATCCCTCTGTGCCTCCCGCGGCGTGTGCATCGACTGGAGAAGCCACACCAACCACACGTGCCGTGAGTGCCTACCTGGTCCCGGCGAGTGAGCGGCAGCAGCCGGCCTGCGGCCGGGGCACAGACACGCCAGGCGGGCCACCGGCTGCAGGGCTTCCTGGGGGGGAGGGAGGGGAGGGCAGGGGAGAGGCGGGGGAGGGAAGCGGAGGGGTGGATTGGCCGCAGGGCCCTGTGGGCTCAGCTCCAGGAGAGAAGGGAGGAGCACCCCGACTGGGTGCCTGGGGCCGGAGTGCGGGGCAGGGCGTGTGGCCCAGGGGCCAGCTTCCGGGCTGCAGAGCCCCCAGCCCGTGTGAGGCCCTCAGCAGGTGCCTGGGGATCAGGCCAGAGCAGGGCCTGGGAGTTCGCTCTGAGCAGGTGTCCTTGGCCTCAACTGTGGCCTCTTCCCACACACAGCGTTCGCCTGCCCTGCCGACAAGGTGTACCAGCCGTGTGGCCCGTCCAAGCTCTCCTACTGCTACGGGAGGGACAACGCCAGCCTCATGTACGCACCAGTCTCTCCCTGCTGGACCTACCCCGGGGCCCCCAGGCTGGCCTTCTCCTAGCCTGGAGGGCACAGGACAGGCCAGCCCTTCTGCTGTCCCCACAGGGCCCTACAGGCCGCCGGCCCCATCACGGAAGGCTGCTTCTGTCCAGAGGGCTTGATGCTCTTCAGCACGAGCGCCGAAGTCTGCGTGCCCACAGATTGCCGCAGTACGTTGCCGCGGGTGGGGCTGGGGGCCGGCGGGTGCTCCAGCTGCGGCTGCCCCTCGGATCTGGGCCTCCCGGCCAGACGCTGGGCTTTCTGCCGTGGCCTGGGACCGCCTGGACCCCCGCTATGAGTCCAGTCCCTGACAGGCTGGGGCTGCCGTGGCCTACCTGGGACCTCTCTCTTTCCCTCCAGGGTGCCTGGGGCCCCACGGGGAGCCTGTGGAGGTGAGTGTGGCCAGCTGGCGTGGGGGCAGGGCATCGTCTTCGGGCCAGAGCCGCGGGGGAGGAGCACGGGGGGCCCTGGCTGGACGTGGGGGTGTCGGTACGGGGGGTGCCCGCCCCGGGGTGGTCCTGCTCCGACCTCCACTGGGGGCCCTTCCTGCTCTTCTCAGACACAGGGAGATGGAGGTGGTCACCCACTGGCACCCGCCCCCCCCATCTCCCGCCCCTGAAGCCACTTCCCCCGGTTTCCCCGGTTCCCCCAGGGTCCCCCTCTGGCCCTCCGCGGTGGGCTCCCGCACGCCTGTGTTCCGGCTGCTGTTGTGCCGGACAGGCCAGGCGCCAGCCCCACCGCCCTGGGCTCACGCGTGCCTTGCCCTGCAGCCCGGCCGCACCGTCGACGTGGGATGCCGGCGGTGCACCTGCGAGAACGGCACACAGACCCTGAGCTGCCGGCCGCAGCCCTGCCCCCTGCCCCCAGCCTGCCCCGCGCCCGGCTTGGTACCGGTGCCCGCGGCCCCCCAGGCCGACCAGTGCTGTCCCCAGTACAACTGCGGTGAGCGAGGGCTGAGTGCCCGGGGGCACGGGGTGGGGGGGCACGACCGAGGGGGACCACACCCTTCCGCCCCCCACCAAGGGGGCGCCCACAGACGTGCTCCGGGGAGGGCGGTTATGCGGGGAGGACGGGGGCTCCCCTGGCCGGGCTGGCCTGGCACAGCCTGTGCCCCTTGGAGAGCCCACCCGCCGGCTGGTGGCCCGCCCTGGGCTGGGGTGGGTGCGTGCAGAGCGGGAGGCGGGCCCCTGAGTGCCGCCGTCCCGTCCGCCGCAGCCTGTGACACCAGCTACTGCCCCAAGCCCGTGGCCTGTCCCGAGGGCTCGCGCCCCGTCCTGACCTACGAGGAGGGAGCCTGCTGCCCCCAGCAGAACTGCAGTGAGCGTCCGCGACCTCCTGGCGGCCCGCGGTGGGGGGCGGGGGCGGGGCAGCCTCTCTGGGGCTTCTCTGTGGCTGGGGGGGGGGCGTCACCGCCTGGGGCCCCGGGGCCAGTCCGCCCTGGTGACGCACGCGGCCAGAACTGGGGGGCGGCAGGCGGGGCGGCAGGGGCGAGGGCGCGTCTGTGAGCCTGTGCGTTCCCCCGGCACAGGCTGGACGGTCTGCAGTGTCAACGGCACCTTGTACCAGGTGAGGGGCGTGGAGGTCAGGACCCCTGTGGCATTCGGGAAGCGGAGCCCTCCCTGGCCCCGGCCCTGCCAGCTTCTCCCCGAGGTGGGGCCTGCAGGCCGTGCCCGGTCCCCTGCCCACCCGGGGACACCTCCGGCACCGTGAGCCCTCCAGGGACCACGGCCCACAGCCCAGCGTAGCTGAGGCCCCGGGTCGGCCGCCGGCTTGGGCGCTCCTCTGCATCGGCAGGGTGGACAGGGCCGGCATCCCTCCCGGCTCTCCCGACGTGACGAGGGCCCCCAACGTCAGTGCCCCGGCTGGGCCCTCCCAAGCCTGTGACTTGCTGGGCACCCTGGTCTCAGAGGTGCGGGCTCCGGGGGTCCCCGCCCCCCCGCCAGGAGGCAGCACTTAGGGGCACCTGAAGGGTCGGGGCTGCCTAGCGGGGGCCAGGCCCAGAGGCGTACGTTCCAGAAGCTTACCGGCCCCGGCCGCCCGACTCTCCCCAGCCTGGCTCCGTGGTCTCCTCCAGCCTGTGTGAGACGTGCCGGTGCGAGGCGCCCAGCAGCCCGCATTCGGACACGGCGGTGATCAGCTGTGAGACTCAGATTTGCAACACCCGCTGTCCCGAGGTGAGTGGCTGCGGTGGCTGCCCCGCGTTGCCGCCCGGACCGCTGGGGGTTGGGGGGGCTCAGGCCGCACACCCGCCTGTCCCCGCAGGGCTTCGAGTACCGGGAGCAGAGCGGACGGTGCTGTGGCGGGTGCGTGCGGCAAGCCTGCGTCCTCAACGCCACTGACGGCTCCCCCCACCTCTTCTACGTGAGTGGCAGCTGCTGGGCCTGGCTGGGGGCCCGGCGGGGTTCCAGGGCCACGGAGTGAGTCCTGTGGGGGGGTGGAGCCACCCTGCCGTGCCCAGGAGCTCTGGGGAAGCCGGGGTGGGGCCAGGTCCCGCCCGTGCCTGGACGGAGGAGCTGGGAGGTACACAGTGGCCGCTGGGTGGGAGAGCAGAACCAGCCGCCCCTGGCACACGGGGGCCCCTGGGGCGCCATCATCGCAAGGCAGGTGCGCGGCAGAGACCGGGAGGACCCTGGAGGCCCACGGGCTGAGAGGCCAACACACAGGGCTCCCTGCCCTCTCACTTTGCCGGCCGGCTCCTCCTTGCAGCCGGGCCAGTCCTGGCCAGACCCCAGGAACCCCTGCGTAACCCACGAGTGTGAGAAGCACCAGGATGGGCTTGTGGTGGTGACCAGGAAGAAGGCGTGTCCCCCACTCAGCTGTCCTGCGGTGAGCTCCGGGAGCCCATGGCCCCGCCTGGCCCACCGTGTGTCACGGGAGGCCACGGCCAGGTTCCCCCGGGGGTGGGGGTGGGGAGCCACGGTTGGCCCGGTGCCGCGGCCGCAGGGGTACCACTCATCTCTGTGGGGCACCGTCCCCTCCGGTCCATGCCCCCAGTCCTGGGCCGGCGGCTGGCCTTCAAGGACGTCCTTTTGTCGGCACAGGACCAGGCCAGGCTGAGCGAGGACGGCTGCTGTCTGTCCTGTCCTCCACCCCAGACCCAGAACAGTGAGTGGGCGCGTCCACGGGGGGTGGCCCATCCCGCCTGCCTGGGGGGCCCGGGGGGCCCAGGGGTCGCGGCCAGGCCTGAGCCCCTGCCCGGCCTTTGGTGTCGCCTGCAGGGTCGGCCTGCGGCCTGTTCCACGAGCGCCTGGTCCTGCACCAGTGGGGCTGTTGGTCTCCCCGGCCCGTGCGCCTCGCCTTCTGCCGCGGCAGCTGCGGGGACAGTGTCTCTGTGTACGTGAGCCCCTCCCCGGCCCGCAGGGGTCACGGAGCCGTCGGGGGCACAGGGGATGGTGACGAAGGGGTGGGGGGAGGGAGAGCTGGGAGCAGCGATGGGCTCCGGGGCGGGCTGAGCGGCTGGTCCCGGTGGCTCGGAGGCCGCGGCCTGCGCCCTGGCGGGAAGCAGGCTGTTCCGAGACCACGGACGTGAGGGCCCCAGCGTGGCAGGGTCCGCCGTGGCGCGCGGGCGGTCTGTTAGCTGCGGGGCATTCCCGCCCGGCCACGCTGTCACATGCGGGCCAGAGCGCCTCGAGGGCGGGTGGCGACGAGGGGGCGCTTGGGGTCTGACGCGGCCGCTGCCCACAGCTACGCCCCCGAGGCCAACGCGCTGCGGCGCAGCTGCCGGTGCTGCCAGGAGCTGCGCGTCGCTCTGAGGAACGTGACCCTGCGCTGCGCCGACGGCTCCCACCGGGCCCTCAGCGTCCCCCAGGTGGAGGAGTGTGGCTGCGTGCAGCAGCGCTGCGGCTCCCACGGCCTGGGCCACGGGGCGGGCGCGGGGCCTGTGCAGAGCGACGAGGAGCAGAGCCAGGAGATGGGGGCACGGGCTGGAGGAGGAGCTCCAGGGCCACGGGCCCCCCCAGTGGACTGACCAGCGCCTGTCCTCGGGGCTCCCGGCCACCAGCCTCCGGGATACACCGATAAGGGCGTCCTGTCCCCTACGGCCTCGGCTCCGGGGACCCGAGCCCTGGCCCAGGGGACCCGAGGCCACGATGCCCTGCCCGCCCACCTTGTCCCTCTCTGGGGTCCAGCTGGCCCTCGGGTGTGCGGTGGCCCCGAACAGCCCTCAGGCCACTCTGGCCATGGGTCCCGCCTGCGTTCCCAGGACTTGTGCATCGCGTAGGGGTCTTATCAGGGACGGTCACTTGGACGTGTTGGGCCGGGCCGTCCACCGGGAGGCGCAGCCTTGCCCCTTCCTTGGCCCTGGGCCTCAGGAAATGACCGTCTGGGTTCGTAAATACACTTGGAGCATTTTGCAACTTGTGGACTCCGTGTGGTTTTTAAGCTTATCTGTAAAACCCAGGAATGGGGCGGGGAGAGGCTGGGTGCCAGGGGCTTGCGCCACACCCTCGGCCCGCCCCAGACTGGGCACACTGGGGAGGTCCACCCAGGGGCGCCTGCTGCCGCCAGCTGCTGGGGGACGACACCCATCCACTCACGGAACAGAGGGAGGGAGGACGTGCTGTGTGGCCCTGCCTATCCCCCAGCCGGCCACACTGGACACCAGTAGGCTTTGCATGGCGAAGGAGCCTTCTAGATGAGGGCTCCGTCTTTTCCCCACAAAGCGTCAGACCCTCATCACACGGATGCTGGGTTTGGTGTGTGCATGCGGGTGCGTGTGCGTGCGTGCACAGAGGCCACCGGCAGCCCAGTCCCTGCCTCTCCCACATCCTTCCTGTGACCCCAGCTCTGCCCTGAGAACCTCCAGGCTCCCCAACCCCTTCCTTGGCGGCCCCAGGATGGCTTCCAGACCACGCCCCTGGCAACATGCAGACCAAAGGCCTGACCCGGCCCCGCAGATGCCCCGGGAGTGTGGACAGGGCTCACCTTGGTCCAAAGACCTGGTCAGAGCAGCCCCGGGGGGGTTTGGGGACCACCCTTTACAGTTTCCAAGGGGACCCACCTGGACAGTGCCACTCTTGCCCCTCGTCCAGGCACATGGCAAGGGGGACCGACCTTGGAGCTTGACCCCTCCTGTCAGTGACCAGCTGAGGGCGGAGGGTTTCCCTCGGCCAGGACCCCGTGACCCCTCGGGCTCAGGAGACCACTCGAGTGTGAGGTGGATGGCCACGGCTCCACAGGGACAGGGAGCAGGCTGTTGACCCCCCGGATGCCTTCCTTGGGCACAGCACGTTCCCAGGCCTCTGGCTTGGGGATCCGCCGTTGCACGGAGCAGCTGGCCCCACGTCAGCGCCGCCGACCCCCCGAGCGGCTCGGGTGTCAGAGGGAACTGCCTCTTCCTCGGGGCGCGGGGACTAATCCCCCGCTCCCCGGGAGAGCACCGCCCCTGCCTGGATCTGGGGCCGGTGGCAGGAGGTAACCGGATAGCAGTCCCTGCCCGCCAGTCCAGCCACGGCAGCCCCTGGCCAGGTTATGCAAGCTCTTTCTGGAAAGAGCTACAAGCCAGGTGTGGCCCCAAGGCCACCAGGAGGGTCTTCCCACAGGCGAGGCTCCCCAGGCCACAGCCCACGGCTACCACCCCTCTCGGACCCCAGGCGGGTGTGGGGGATGAACTGTCCTTTCTGGGGTGGGGCTGAGTGACCAGCTGAGGTCCCTGTGGGCCTGGGCTGTCCCTGCAGCTGGAGACCCCACCTCCCGCGGCCTCGGTGGAGTCCGGCCCCGAGAGCCTCCGAGGCCGCGTGAGATGTCGTGGCTCTGCCTGGGACAGGGCGGGGGGTTCCCTACCCTCGTGCACGGGGGTCCAGATGGGGTGGGCAGCTTCTGCCCAGAGCGAGGGAGGCTGGCGGCTCCCAGAGAAGGACCCAGGATGCTGGGGAGCCTGTGACCACTTGTGCCCCCAAAGCCAGCACCCCAAGGCCCTGAGGCTGGCCTGGTCCAGGGTGCATGGGGGCCGCCGCTCCGTCTGCTGCGGCCACAGACCCGGGCCTGGTGCTGAATTGGCTTCGCAGAGAGCCTGGGGGGCCCAGGTTGGGCACACAGGGGCCTCTGGGTGGCCACTGAAGCTTTGGGAACAGAGACCAAAGAAGGATGATTCTGGGGACAGAATCTGGGCTCGGGGTGAGGCAGGAGGGCGGCGGGCGGGCGCAGCTCCTGCTGGACGTTGGACACATGGGTACTGCCCTGGTCCAGACCTGGGCCCCCATCAGCCCAGTGACACGCTCTGTGGGCAGGAAGGGGCAGACGAGCGTCCACCTGCAGGAGAAGCCCCAGCAAACGCAGCGCAAGCCCTAGCAGCAACGAAAGCCTGGCTTGGTGGCTGGACCCAGGCCCCTCGGCCCCTCTGGGAACATTCGCAGTGTCGGAGCCGCGCCGGGAACGACCGTCCCGGGGACGGGGGATGGCCGTGCCTTGCACAGGGCACGCGTGGGCAAGACCAGAAGAAGGAGGGGAAGGGAGTGTGCCTGAGGCAGCCGCCCCAGGAGCCCCGGCAGAGCCGCCCCGTGAGGTCTGGGGAGGAAGCTGGCAAGCGCATTGTGTCAGAGGCCTTCAAACGTCCGGCGCCGTGACAAAGCACAGGGAGTTCACAGCCGCGGGTGCCGCCCGCTGCCGGGGGGCGGGGGCGAGGGAGATCCTCCTGCTCCCGGGCCTGGCCGGGCTGGGCAGCGGCGGGCAGAGCACGCGGATTGTTTGGGAGAAGGTCACAGGGGAACAAGGCAGGAAAGGGCAGGAGGTTGAGGCTGGGGCGATGCTGGGGCCTGCGGGCAGGGGGCGGGTCCCTGCCTGGGCAGGGGCCAGTTGTGTCCGAGTGGGCCAGGAGAAAGGCGGCCAGCTGGCCGAGTGGGGTGCGAGGGTCAGGGAGGACCCGGCTGTAGTCCTGGGGGGCTTGAGTGAGGGAGCCCTGGGGGTCTGGGCAGAGCCGGCCCAGCCCTGCCTTGTCCTTCAGCCCCCACCGCTGGCGGAGGATGGGCAGAGGGGGTGACGCAAGGAGCGGGAGACCAGCCGGGAGGCTCAGGGCACGGGTCGCGGTACAGGTGACAGGCCAGCCCATGGACAGCGGGAAGGAGGTGCTGGGAGGCAGGAGCGCCACTGGCCGTGCCGCCGGGTCCACGCTGGAGGGGATGGCGGGGAGGGGAGGGTAGGAGAGGGCGGCCCTTCCGACTGTACTTCCGGACTCAGGACCCTGGAGGGGAAGGCGTGGACGTGGGGAGAGTCCCCTGCACGAGAGTGTACACACCAGATGTGCCCGGCAGCTCGGGAAAACACATCGATGACTTGGGGTTCCCAAGAGCCCTGTTTTGGGCCCAGGACTCCGGCCTGCCCAGTGCCTGCCCCAGGTCTCAGGGGCGGAGCAGGGGCTGCTGGAAGGGTTTCCAGGACAGGCTGGAGCCGATGCAGCCGAAGACCCACCCCTCCTGCAAGGCGAGCGGCTTGGGCGGCCCCCGGGGGCTCGGGGACACACGCCCCACGTCCACGCCATGGGTGCCCCCGCCAAGCTCACGGCCACTTGGTCCTCCTGTGAGCACCGCCGCCCATCCCCCGTGCAATGGCAGAACTGATCGGGTGCCCTCGGCGGGGGGGAGGGGCCCAGCCTGTGGGCACATGCAGCCCACTTGGCTCCGTCTGAGCAGGGGGACGCAGAAGCTCCCTGCCCGCCTTGGTCCCAGCCCTTCCTGCTCCCAGGAGAAGCAGTCCCAGGAGCACCCTAGCTGAGCACAGAGCCAGGAGCCCTAGGGCAGCCTGTCCCCAGGGGAGGGGTCCTTCTGGCGCTCCACCCCCACAGCCATTGCCCCAGGCCCAGGAGGCTGCCTAACCTGTTCTGTGCAAGAAGCCGGGGCCTGGGGCTCCTCGGTGGGGGGCTTGGGGAGGCGCCTCCCGAAATAGCCCCGGACAGTGTCCTGCTGTCCCATGCGGCCTTGCTCTGTCCTCAGCCGATGGCTCCTAAGTTTCCACGGGCCGGCAAGAGGGCCAGTCGGCGCTTTGTGGAAGCCAACAAGAAGCTGAGGCCTGTGGAGAGCAGCCCCGGGGTGGGGGGGGTGGCGCACCCCCGGTGGTTCCGGACCTGCCCCGGAGCCCGGTCGGATGCCCTGGACCTCATCCATCGTAGGGGGAGCTTGCCTGGCTCACGAAGCCGACTGAGCTCCCACTGGGACTCTGTCTCCCCGCCCATGGTCCCCACACACAGCTGTCCCCGGGCAGAGTCCATACCTCTAGCTCTGGGCATCGGGGACGCCGAGCCGCTCATCTGTGGGCATGTGGGTGTGGGCGTCACTGTCCGGCCGGATATGGGCACCGGTGAGGGCACCAGAGCCCCTCCTGCAGAGACGCCGTTGCCGGGCACAGGGGCCTGGCTCTGACCCTCACCGCCCCCATACACACGAGTCCGGCTCACCCTGTGGGCCTCCAGGGGCCCTTCCTGACCTCCCAGACCATGCTGGGCGCTACCCACCAGCCCCTGAGCGGGGTTAGCAGTTCTGAGTTAAGGTCACCGACCGCTGACCTGGGGCAGCTCCAGCTCCAGCCTGTGGCCTCATGACCCAAGTCCGGGATGTAATCTCGTGTCCCCCTGGCATCCCCCCAGGGGCACCGTGGACACTCCCACTCCCGGCGTGTCAGCTGCACGCACACCACACCTACTTACCGAGCGCATGGGCCACATCCCTGCCTTGGGACGTGGCAGGGCCCTGACAAGTGAGGAGATATCCAGGCACGGGGGTTCCCCTGACAGCCTCCCCAAGAAAACGCAAGAGGGCAAAGCCGGGGCAGCCGGAGAGCATGGCAGGCCCTGCGTCCACCGAGAGGAACGGGCCCCATGGAGGGACGGTGCTGTGCTGCGTGGCCTCCCCAGCTGTGGGGCCTGAGCCAGGACAAGGCGTGTCCCTCAGTCCCTTCTCCAGCTCACTGGTCACTACTGGGGCCCTGGGGCTGGCGGGGTGGGCCAGAGGGGGCCGTCGGCAGGCGGGCCTGGGTGTGGATGTCCCGGTGCCCCAGCCACCGGGACTGACGTCTCTCTCCGCACGTAGCGCGGGAAGTGGGCCCCTCGGCCAATCTTGTGGGCACTGAGTCAACACTGGGGTTCCTGGAGGGAAGGGAGGGTCTGTTTGCCGACTGACACTTGGTAATCTCTGCCTTCCACCAGGACGCTGCTGCCCTCCTGCTGTTTGCTCTCCCTCCGCCGTGGTAATCCTCAGCAAACCAGGCTCAGTGGTTTGCCTCTGAACTTCTCCTCTGTCACACTGGCCCTGCCCAAGCTGGGCCATGCCTGCCCCCCCCCGACCGGGCTCCGAGACTTCCCAAGACGAGACCCTGCGTGTGGGTGCTGCTTCTCCAGGCTTCACCAGGGCTGGGGGGAGGAGGGGGAGGCAGGGAGGAGGTGGCCCTGGTGCACTTGCTGTAGGACCTGCCGCAGGGCGGGGCCCCGAGACCCCGAGGACCCCCCAGGGTGCCCACCTGCTGCCTCCGTGGCTGGCTCTGTCCCCGAGGTGGACCGGCTCCCCTCCCCACTTCCGCCTCACTCCAGGGCTTGTCTTCTCCCCGCTGCTGCTCGATGTGGCCGGCCTCCCTCAAGTCCGTTCCCCAGATGGCAGCCAGAACGGAGCGTTCCAGAGAACCTTTTATTATGATGTACTTCAAGTTTATGGGTAAATCGCAGAGATGGCATGAAGAGCTCCTGTCTGCCCTTTATCCCGACACACGGGTGTCGGCTGCTCGCTGCCTTGGCTTCACGTGTGTGGGTGCACCTGCTCGCCTCCGTACCCACGTGGGTTTAAGAGGCCCCGCACCCCAGCGTAGGTGGGTGTGTGTCCCCTAGAAACGGGGCAGGGGTCACCCTCGGCGGAGTTGGCCGCGACACACAGCACCCGTAAACCATGGTCCTCGGTCGTCCTGACCGATCGTGACGGCCAGAGCTGCACATTCCCCAGCCCAGGTTCCAGGACCCCAGGACCTGCCATCCCTTTTCCCCTTTAGTCTGGGACCTGTCCTCAGCCTTTCGCTGTGTCCCTTGACCTTTCCAAGGGGTGCAGGCTGGTCAGGTGGTGCAGCACCCGAGTCCGGGTCTGTGTGCAGCTCCTCGGCTTAGCCTGGAGAGGTGCCACAGGGCACGCGTGTGTCTCTGTGCACTGCACCTGGAGCTGACGTCGACTGGACCCACTGCTGGGACCGCTGCCTGCCCGCGTCACTCTGGGTGTGTCGGCCAGATCTCCCCACCGGGAACCCACCGTCTCTGCTCGGAGCCAGGCAGGGGCTGTGGGAACCATCTGGGGGCCCCGCAGGGCCTCGCCCTCAGGCTGTCGCCGTGCCCCGTGCCCTGCGAGCCCCTTCCACTCTGCCGGTCGGCGGTCTCCTGCGGGAGGAGCTCATGCTTCTTTCCCATTTATTTATTTTTCACTTATTCATTGATAGCAGAACAGGCCCACGGACTTCTATTTTCAGTACAAATCTTCTTAAAAATATAAACCAATCAGGAAATTAGTGGCGTGGGAAGCTCCGAGTGCTTGCTCCCCACAGAAACTGAAAAAACAAGGACAAGTGGTCTGAGCCAACTTGCGGTCAGAGGTTTACAGAAACCAAGCTAGTGTCCACACGAGGAAAGGCCGTCTTCAGAATGGTCGGGAATTCCGCAGTAATCTGCTCTCGTCCTTGCTCCCACCTCCAAGCCCAGGGCAGTGGTGGCCGTGTCCTTGGATTGGCAGCCCAGTTCCCCTTCCTACCCCCAAACCAGAAGGAGCAGAGATGGTCAGGTCTGCAGACCGCTGTGCTCGTCTGCTCTAAGCTGCCTGGTGGGTCCCCAGAGGCTGACACAAGGAGCTCCCCAGGGTTCGGCTCACCTTGGCACTTGGGTGGCGGAAGAAGCAGGCTCTGCTCACGCAAGCTACTGGGGGACTTCAGAACCACAGACTCCTGGGGCAAGCGGTCACAGGTGGGGACACGCAATCATCCCGCTATGGCCTACACGGGTTGAGGTAGGGCCGTCGGGAGGAATTATGACATCTGAAAGCAGGTACGTGCACTCGGGGATTTGGAAAGCCAGGACCAAGCTCAGGCAGGACCCCAGGCTCAGAGCAAGCCTACCCGAGTGCTGAAGGACCATCCCAGAGGTCTCCTCCTGGCCACGCTGCAAGACTGGGGAGCTCCTGAGAGTCGAGGACACTCTGCTCAGCATTAGCAGGACATGAGCTAAAGGAACAGAGACGTCAGTGATCTCACCAGGCAAGGGAGAGTCGTAGTCAACATCATCTGGGAAAGTTTCAAAACAAAGGGGGCACTTCAGTCTTTGACAACAATGAAAGGAAGGAGGAAAAGAAAAGAAAGAAACAGGCAACACCAGAGAAGGGGGGAATCTAACGTCCAGAGCTACCGTTTATGACAGCCAAACCCCGTTTTCAACAGAAACCACAAGGCTCACAAAGAAACAAGAAACACGCGTATTAAAAGGAACAAAATAAGCTGACAGACGTCACCCCCGAGGAGGTCGAGGTGTCAGAGTTGGTCGACGAGGACGTTGCAGCCCCTGGGTTGGGAGCGTGCTGAGGGCCAGAGCAAAGCCCGGACGGCACCGAAGACAATGAGGACACTGACGCATGCACAGGACGGGAATGTCAGCAAACAGATGGAAACGAGCACGAGGAAAACCGGACGGGAATTCTAAGGCTGGAACGTGCCACAGCCGAAGTGGGGACTTTGCTCGAAGAAAGGAATGAGGTAGGGAGCAGGGGGGACGCCCCTGAGGGGCCGACACACGCATGACGCGGCCCCAGAAGAGACGAGAAAGGGGCGGAGGCGTTTGAAGGAATCGGAGCAGAAACTCCAAGAAGCCCAGGAAACTCCCAGGACAGTAAACGCAGAGATATCGACACCAACACGTCGTAGTCAGGCCGCGGCAGGCGCCCCGGGACCCGGGTCCTGAAGGCGCCTCAAGATGGGCGTCTGGTCACCTGCGAGTTCTCCCCAGTGACCCCGTCCGCTGACTTTGGGGCAGAGGTCTGCGAAGACAGATGGCCGTGGACGATGGAGTTCAACGTCCTGCAAGAAGCCACGTCAGTCGCGGATTGGCCACAAATGAGGGGGTGGTTAAGCGATTTCCTGATAAACGGAAGCGGGGGAGTGATTTATGACAAGCTGTCCTCTACGAGGGACTGAGAGGAGCCCCTCGGGCTGAAAGGAAGGACACCAGACTGCCAGCCAACGCCGCGCGCACAAGGGAAGGTCTCGGCAAAGCTGAGCATGTGGGCAGATGCAGAGGTCAGTATTACCGTGACCTCGGTTTGTCCTCCGCTCGCAGCTTCGCCCAGGACTTAAAACACAGACGCCCCCAAACAAGCACGCGTCTGTGCTGCTGGGCACTCCCCCCCGCAGCAGGTGCGATGTGTCACAACACAAGGAGGGCAGGGCTGCCCGGGGGCGTGGACAGCGGGAGTCAGCCGGCCCGGTTCGGAGCAGACCGTGGAAGTCTGGGGTGCTCGGTGACCCCGCGGCCAGCCCACGGAGAGGGCTGCACAACAGACACAAACGGGAATGAGAAGGGAGTAAAAATTCGTCACTACAGAAACGAACAAGCATGAAGGACGGCAGTGACGGAGGGAATGGAGAACACGAGCCAGAGGACGCGCAGGAGACAGACAGTCACTGGCAGGGCCAGTCCGTCCTTATCAGTCAGAGATGGTCAGGACTGATTCAAGAAACACCCTCGGAGTCTACACTGTCAGCAAGACACTCGCGCTGGAACTAGGGTTGCTCAGGTCTAAAGCTTAGGAAGAGGCGGCCCCCGCACAGTGACCAGGAGAGGCGAGGCGGCCGCGTCTGCCGTACGAGGTGGACCTCCAACGCCAGACGGTTAGGAGAGACAGAGGAGGGGCTACGTCCCGACAAAGACTCAGCTCCCCAGACCGGCAAACACATGCCCCAGCCGCACGGACACAGCCAGCACGTGCCCAGGACAGCGGAGGGGACAGGCTGCCGTCCCACGCGGCCAGCGATGGGCGGGACGCGCCAGCCGAAGGCTCACGAGGAAACAGGGTGTGCACACGCGTCCGCCTGTCCCGCCTGCAGGCCCACGAGCGCCCTCAACGATGACCGGAGCTCCTGAAGCACGTGCTATGTTCTCCGAGAAACTATGTGTTTGGCCCCGAAACAGGTTTGAAAACACTCACGAATACCAAAGTCATGGTGCAGCGGCGGGTCGGTCGCAGGAGGGAGAGTGTGGGGCGCGGGGGGCAAGTGGCTGTGCGTCCGGCTGCCGGTTCCGGCCGAGGCACATCTCCGGGTCCTGGTTCCGGGCTCAGCGGGGAAACTCTGAGATTCTCTTTCTCCCTCTGCGCTGCCCCTTGCTCCCGCTCTCACTCTCTGAAATACATACACATTTTAAAAAAAGAAGAAAAAGTGTGAAATTCACAGCTGTGTGAAAATGAAACAATACAGTATTTTTAAAGATTTTATTTGCGGGAGAGTGAGAGCTAGAGAGAGAGCCGCAGAGGGAGAGGGAGAAGCAGACCCCCCCCCGGCAGGGACCCCTAACACGGGGCTCAACCCCAGGACCCTGGGATCACGACCCGAGCCGAAGAGAGACACGTCACCCGCTAAGCCCCCCAGGCGCCCCGGAACAACACCGTCTTTTTTTTTTTTTTTTTAAGATTTTATGTATTTACTTGAGAGAGCGACAGTGAGAGAGAGCATGTGAGGGGAGAGGACCAGAGGGAGAAGCAGACTCCCCGGCAGAGTCCCCTGATGCGGGACTCGATCTCGGGACTCCGGGGTCATGCCAGGAGCTGAAGGCAGTTGCTTAACCAACCGAGCCCCCAGGCGCCCGGAACAGCACAGTCTCAACCAGCAGTGGGGGAAGAAGAGACTTAGGGACAGTAAAGTCAGTGAAAACAGCGGAACCACACACGCCCAGACCTAGGAGGCCCAGCGGGGCGGGTGGTGAGGGGCCGCGGCACAGCCAGGAGCACCGCCATGAGGGAGGGTCTCCAGTGAGAGCCACACCGAAGCCCCTAAGGCAGCAGCAAGGGACGCAGGAACTGAGCCCCGTGCTTGGGGCAGGAAGGCGCTGGCGACGGTCCGAGCAGGGAAAAGGCAGCAGACACAGGCAGCCCCCGAGAACCAGCACACCCCACAGCCCATCCCCAGAGGCAGCACCGGCGAGCGGCGTCCCCGGGCGAACGGTGCCGCGGTGGAAACAGAACCGATGGTGCGCCTGGTGGGACAGCGGCGCGCGGTGCTAAGGGGTCCCGCGGACCGTCTCACCAGGCTTGAGAGCTGGAAGAAACAGACAAATTCCTAGAAACAAAACCTGCTCACGGGGCTGAACGGCTTCTTCCCAAACTCCTCCGGAATACCGTGGAGGACAGACCCGCTCCCGCCTGGCTCCGTGAAGCCAGCGTGTCCCTGACACCGAAGCCACACACAGATCCGTGCCCGCCATGAACACGGGTGTGCAAGTGCTCAACAACGTGCCAGCAAACGAACTCAGAAGAGCGACATCACTCACCACGACCCAGCGGGCGCATCCCCGGAGCGCAGGAGCGGCCCCGCACGCACGGATCAGCCCCCCGTTCACAGAACCTGACCATCTCGGTGGATGCAGAAATGGAATTTGCCGGAACTCCTCGCCCTTTCATGATAAAAACACTCAACAAACCAGAACGAGAAGGAAACCGTCATCGTAAAGGGACGTATGACAAGGCCACCCCTGATGTCGCTCCCAGCGGTGACGGATGAGAGCGAGACGCCCATGCCCAGCACTGCCATTCCGCAGAGCACCGGAAACGTGGGCCACAGCTATCCGGCAGCAAAACGAAACCCAAGGTAGCGGGGCCTGGACTGGAAAGAGGCACAGACGACACAGTCTTAACGTGTAGAAAACTCTAGAAACTTCCCGAAGAAACCGTTCAAGCTTCCTGTGGTCTGAGTATGATCTCCCGAAATCCACACGTTGAAGTCCTCGCTCGCAGCGACGGTGTTGGCGGGTGGGGGCTCGGGGGGGGGGTGACCAGGTCATGAAGGTGGACTCTGCGTGGATGGGGACAGGGCCACTGGGAAGGGACCCCTGCGGAGCCCCTGGCCCTTGTCAGCTTTGCAGTAGGTCAGCAGTCTGCACCCAGGAGAGAGCCGTCCTCAGCCCAGCCCGGCCTTTGTTCACTCCCGGTGGGAGCACAAAATGCTGTCCGTGTTGTGGCAACCCCTTTGGCCGTCCCCTAGAAAGTGAAGCGCGGAATTACGACACGACTCAGCGAGTCCACTCCTGGGTCCGTCCCCGACGATGCTGGAAGCAGGGACCCAGGCGGATCCTTGCACGGTCACGTTCCTGTGCTTGCCGCGCTCCCAGCAGCCAACAGCTGGAAGCAGATGATACGGGAAACGGGATCTGGTGTGTTCGCACAGCGCCGTCCTCCTGAGCCCAAGAAATGGGGGCCTTCTGAGCCCTGCTGCCAGACCTCGGGGACACCGTGCTGAGCGGGTGAGCCAGACCCAAGGGGTAGGCACTCTGTGATGCCACTCTTGTGGTCCCCAGGGCCACCAGATCCGGACACGGAGAGGGATGGGCGGGCACCAGAGCCCGAGGAGTTTCGAGTGGACAGAGTCTTTCTGGACAGAGTGAAGGGGATCTGGACAGACGGCAGCGAGTGTTGGTCCCCCCTCCTGCCGCCCAGAACCATCACCCTTTGGTCCCTCCACAGCTCCTCTTGTGGCCACAAACGGCACGTCCTGAGCTCCACAGGGTGGGATCTTTGTTTTCTTTGTCCAAGTTGCATCCAGGGCCCAGGGCCGTCCCACCCTGGGGCTCAGAATTGGCTAGAAGGAAGGAAGGAAGGAAGCAGGGACAGAGGACGAGGGGGAAGAAAGGGACCTGGGTGAAGAGGTTGGGGGGCTCGTGGTCCCCCCCTGGGGCAGGGGTGTCCTGTGGGAGGCGCGCTACGTGCCTGCAGCCCGCCCGGAGGACAGCGGGGGAGGAAAGGCCCGTCTCACCGTGGGGATGGCTCCAGGGTCCAGCCCCCCTCCACAGCCTCACCCCACCCCAGGGTGACTTGTCCCCTCCAGTGGGAGGTCAAGGGCTCCTCTCCACAGCCCAAGCGTCCCACAGGGTGAAGGTGCTCAGGGACGTGGGTCAAAGGACAAACTGGGGGCCCCCGGGCCATGTGTGCTCGCTACCTGTTTCTCCTGGAGTAGGCGGGGTCCCCGAGTCCCGATGGAGACACCCTGAGCATGCTGGGGGGAGGAATGAGAACTCGCCGTCCCAAAGCCCAGGAGGGAGGGGCCCGTTACGCACGTGTCACCTGGGGTCCTTCCCTCCCCACTGGGGTCACCAGCCTGGACGGTCAGGCTAGTCCAGTAATCACTTAGCTCGGGGCAGCACAAGCCCCTGGGGTGTAGACCAGGGCTGCCAGGATCCCTGTGGTTGTGGCCACACCGCCGTCCGGGGGAGACAGGAGGCAGCAGGTGTGAAAGGCCCCATTCCAGGGCGGTCCAGGACGGGCTCTGAGCAGCCAAGCCTGTGCCCCCAGGGCCGCGCCCCAGTCCTCCCGCACCCTCCACGGCGCCCGAGGTGAAGCAGCTCGCCCAGCCACTCCCAGTAAGGGCCTGAACCTTGGTGCCTCGTCCTTGCTGCCAGGATGCAGGGATGCAGGGAGGGGTGAGCTCAGCACCTCCAAAAACCCTTGAGCGGGGGCAGTGCGCCTCTGGGCTCCGCGTGGCCCGGCTCTGTGGGCTGTGCGAGGATAGGGGCGGACCCAGGGCGCACGGGCTTCCTGGCACGGTCCCTGGCAGAGACTTCCCGAGCTCCAGGAGGCGGCCGCTTCCAGGCAGCCCGTTCCCTTCCCTCCCTTTATCTCTGTCCTCGGCTCCGTCAAGTGTGAAGGGGTAAACTCGCTGAGCAAACAGGGCCCGGGCCGCATCCGGGATGTCTCAAGAGCTGTGCCCGCGGCCCCCACCGGCCTCGGCCCGGAGCGCGGTGTGCAGGGATGGGCGGCCTGGAGCGCCTACTGTGTGCCGCGGTGGGCAGCCGGCAAGGCCCCTGCCGCGGGAAGCTCTTCTCCCCGGGGTGGGGCGGGGAGGGAGAGGCGGCAAACCCAAAGCCCCAAACAGCTCAGGTTCAGGTCCCGAGTCCGAGGCTCACACGGGCAGGGGTGGGGGGCTGGCGGGCCCTGGAGGCCGCGGGGTGCTTGCCGAGTCTGGGGGCCTGGGCGTGGCCAGGAGCGGGGCAGGGCATGGACCAAGAGCCGGAGCTCTCAGGGAAGCCCAGGGAAGCTGCGGGGGTCCGAGGTCTCGGCCTGAGGGAGGCCCAGAGATCTCTGGACGTGAGCGGGCAGCGCGCCAGGCCCGTCGGCGGGAGCTCTGAGGCGAGGAAGCGGGGCCGGCTCCCGGGGGGCTGGGCACTAAAGAGGCCAGCCGCCAGCAGACCCGGACCCCCAGACGCATGGCCATGGCCCAGACGCTGGCCGGAGGGGCCCTCTGCCAAGCAGAGGGGTGACCGCCAAGCAGGAGGCACGAAAGCTTTGAGGAAGTTTTGCGTGTGGCCCCAGCGGTTCCGCTGATGTGAATGAATCCCAGGAAAGACAAACGCGGGGGCCTGGCTGTGCGCGCCGTAGAGAAGCCACGGGGCTTCCCGCACCTCCCAGCCGGGCCCGCCCGTGGGCCGCTCTCAGACACACTCGGGCCTGTGGTGAGGGTGCCCAGCGTCGCTGCTGGAGCCAAAGAATGAGACACCTACAGGGTGGGTCAGAGGGGGACAGCGGGTGAGGCGGAGCCGGACACTGGGAGAAGGTTACCATGTGGCCCCACCGGGCCAGGCCGGCCAGGGAGCGGGGATTTCGTGGCTCCCACTCAGGGCAGCACTGGGGTTGAGAGACCCCCAGCCTGAGACCCCCCAGCCTGAGACCCCCAGCCTGAGACCCCTAGCCTGAGGTGACCTCGTCAGCCCTGCCGGGGGCCCCAGGAGCACATCACTGTGGCCACATCAGCCCCTGTGTGGCCTGCGTCCACCCAGGACCCTGGTGACTCATGGACCAGAGGGACAGGGCTTCCTCTGTGCAACCCGGCCTCGGGCCACCTAGCCAGCCTCAGAAGCAAGGGGATGGTCAAACACGCCATGCTGGGCGCTACTGGTCCTGCCTCGGCCAGGGCAGGCGTGGGACGAAGGCCAGCCTGGGTGTCTACTCCCAGGGCCTCAGTTTCCCCTTAAATCTGCACTTGGAGACAGAGGGGAGCCCCGAGATCTTCAGGGGCACTGGCCGGCATGGTTAGGGTCTCTGGGTGTGGAGCCCCCTCCCAGGAACCCCACCTGCACACATGGCTGACCACCCCCAGCTGAGCAGAAGCCTCAGGGCCCCGGGGTGAACATCCCCCGGCCAGCGCCCAAGGCTACCCGATGGCTGAGGCCTCGGCCAGGTTCTGGGGAGGAGCTCGAAGAACGGGCTCCGCGTGGGGTCGTTGACCACCTCCCTGCCGAGTGAGCGAGACACAACCCGCACGGCTCAGGCAGCTGCTTGCAGGGGCCTGGCCCCCCCAGGATGGGCCGCTAGCACCAGGCGGTCACCCCTGTCCCTCTGATCCTCAGACGCCACGGAGGGGCGGGGGAGCATGGGGGCAAGGGTCCTGTGAATCTGGGGCCCAGAGCCGCAAATCCTTCCTCCTCTAGGCGTCTTTCCTGCCTCAGCCCCTCCCCAAGAGCAAACACACGTGGCCGCCTTGAGGGAAAGGACGGAGCCCCGCGTGGCCCAGGAGCCGGGCGCCGGGCCAAGGCTTCTTGCTATATAAGCCCCGGGGCCCCCAGGGAGCGAGCACTGGGGCCCACTCCCTCCCGGCCACCAGCCCGCCACCGCGCCAGCCCCCAGGATGGGTGCCCCGAGCGGGTGCCTGGTGCTGGCCTGGGTGCTCATGGCCCTGCTCTTGGTGCAGGAGACAGGTGAGGCGGAGGACCCGGCTCTTTCTCCGCAGCAGGGGAGCCCCGCAGGCCACGCGCCGGGGGTCCTCCTCCTGAGAACGGGCAGGCAAGAGCCCGCTCCGTGTGTCCCCACTGGGCCCTCAGGCTCTCAGCCTCCAGCCAGGAGAAGCTGCGGCCCCCGGGAGCCGCCGAGAGGGCGTTGGGTGGGGGTGGGAGAGGAGGCCGAGGCTGGCTGTCCCTCTGGTCCCTGGAGCTCCCTGTGGCGGCTCCGAAAGTCCTCGGATTAGGGTTGGAACAGTCGACAGGGAGCCCCATCGAGCCCCCCGACTCCCAGGGGCTCCCAGTCGCCCCGTGGCACTTAGCATCTAGGGGACGCACCACTGGCCCTAGTACTTACTGTCAACATGAAGGACATGGCCTCAGGGGCTGCCTGGGTGACACCCAGCAGGGCTGGCCTGGAGCCCCGGCCACCGCAGGCCGCCCCGCCCAGAGTCAGCTCTGCTCCCGCGAGGGCTCCCCACGGTGTGTCGCCCGGGCTCGGGGGGTCGGGGCAGACGGATGCTGGGACATCCCTCCGTCAGTCGTTTCCTGGGCGTGGGGCAGGGCTGGGGCGTGGGAGAGCTCCCCAGAGCAACTCCCAGCGGGGTGCCGGGCCCCCAGCCCACTGGGCTGTTCAGGTGCCCTTCTGCTGGTTCGCACGGCCGGCCCCCACGCGGCCGGGCTCTTCCAGGCTCCTCTGGGCCGTGCTGGCCTCGCAGCACGTGCCTGAAGGGTGGCTTCTCCAGCGAGCCGCCTCACCCCTGCCCGCTCCTCTCCGGGGGGCGAACACCGCTGGGGTGGGCTAAGGCCGTCTGAGAGGAGGGCCCCACGCCGGGTGCGTATGGGCCGCACTGCGAAGGCTGTCGGTAGCCGGCGCTCCCCCGGCCCCGGTGATGGAGACCTGGTCTTGCTGGGCGAGCGACTCTGCCTGAGGAGGGCCCCGCGTTGAGTCAACTCCTGTGGAGACGGCGCCTGGATGGGGACGAAACCAGGCCTGGGTGGGGAGGCGACGTGCAGGCCACGCACCCCTGCGACTCTCTCTGGCTTTTGACCGTGGGGTGCGGCCTGTGGCTGGCCCTGGCCAGGCTCACGTGGGAGGAGCTGCTGGTCTGGGGTCCAGCGTGGAAAGGGGTAACGTCCGTGCCTGTAGGAAACGCAGTCAGCTGGGGCCCTTGAAAGGCGAGTTCAATGCCAGACCAGGCCCTGTGGTTTCTGTGTCCGAGGTCCCTGCTGGGAGAGTCAAACAGGAAGCAGAGGCCGTCCCCACGGCCTCCCTGTGCCCCTCGCCGAGCAGGTTGCACCGGGGATATGGGGACATCAGGGCCCCACCTCCCACTCCCCAGGAGGTTCCGTCTTGGGCTGAGCGTGGACACTCCTGGCGGACCAAAGGGATGAGGTCAGGGCCGTGTGACGGGGACGCTGCAGCCTGAGCTCAGCAGCGGCGCCTGGGGGGGCTCACCGCTGTCTGCCGCGGCAGCGAGGGGGTCTGGGGACCTGGCCACTGGGGCAGTTAGGCTGGTAGAGGAGGCCCTGTCTGGAGGTGGGGGGCACACAGGCCCCTGGGGATGGCCACCCTGGCTCCAGGGCCCTGGGGCCTCCTGCTGCCGTAATGGGCCGTCCTAACTTGAATCTGGCTCTGGCTCCGGTCTTGGGTTTCTGCTAAGTCACGCCTAGCAGCCTCCCCAACTGCGTGTGTCCTTCTCCCCAACAAAGCCGGTCTTTGTCCTTTTCCAAGGGACGCGCGGGATGGGGCCGAACCCTCTTCTGGGGTGGCCAGGGTCAGCGGGACCAACGCCTTTTCCTGATTCCATTCTCTTGCCTGGAGCCAGCAGGCCCAGCGGCCGTGTCCGGGTGGGATGAGGCACCACCTGCGTGTGCGGACGGGGGGGTGGGGGTCAGCACGAGCGCCCAGCGGAGGCCTCCCACCCCCATGGAGCCCCGCTTTCCACCCTGTCGCATGTCCATGGGGCCTGCCCAGGAAGGACGGGAATGTCCAGCGGCTCAGGGACCCCCACCCTCTTCCCCGCAGAGACCCAGAGCAGCGCGGAGCCCAGGCAGCCAAGCAGACAAGCCGCAGAGCCCAGCCGGAGGGTGGACGTCGGTATGCGGCCCAGGCTCGGAGGTTGGGGGGTGGCCCTCGGCAGGCAGAAGGGGCTGGGCTCCAAGTGGCCCGGCAACCTGGACGGGGGATGGGAACAGACCCCTTTCCACATCGGCTGCATGCCACAGAGATCCTTCTGGATCCCACCTGCCCACAAGAAGGGACGGCGGGGGCACGGGCCCCAGAAAGCTAAGGCGCAGAGCAGAGAGCCCGAAAGGCTCACACCTTGCCCATGCGTGTTCACACGCACACTCGGGGCAGTAGTGTGTCTTGGGCAGGTGGGGCGGGTCTGGGAGGGGCAGCCCCAGTCCTGGGGCTCGATGGGCTGGGTCAGGGAGGCCGGCGCGGAGGGTGGGGGTCTCCGGCCTGGCCGTGTTTCTAGTGTGACCTGGCCTCCCTCTACAGCTTGGAGCATGACCGTCATCCCGCCCATCACTGTCTGGCCCACCATGAGCTGTGAGTGGACGCTGCCCACTGCTGGTGGGGGGTGGGCGTACTCAGATCTGGGGGGGAGCAGCGCGGGCAGCTGAATGGCCCCGGTCCCAGCCGGGAGCCCTCCCTGCGGCCAGCTCTCCTGGGCGCTGACCCCAGATGCTGGATGCAGGGGGAAGGGCGCTCAGCGCGGCGAGACGGGCGAGCAGCCTCCCTCCTGGCTCCCCACCCCTCCAGACCCGGGGATGGCCACCTGCACGTGGCTGGCAGGGCGGGGGCGTCTGCTGGGACCCCACACGCTCTCTCCGCAGCCCGGAACCCCGCGCACAACGGGCGCGTCTGCAGCACCTGGGGCGACTTCCACTACAAGACCTTCGACGGCGACGTCTTCCGCTTCCCCGGCCGGTGCAACTACGTCCTGTCCGCGCACTGTGGTGCCGCGTACGAGGACTTCAACGTGCAGCTGCGCCGCGGCCTGGCCGGCTCCAGGCCCACCATCACTCATGTCGTCCTCAAGACCCAGGGGCTGGTGCTGGAGGCCTCCAACGGCTCCATCCTCATCAACGGGCGGCGGTGAGCCTGGGGCGGGCTGCGGCGGAGCCGGGACTCTGGGGCGGGCTCGGGATGTGCCGGGAGGGCCCTGGACCCTGCCGGACACCTGCCGTGGGACGACCAGAACTTTCCATCCCAGAGAGGAGCTGCCCTACAGCCGTGCGGGCCTGCTGGTGGAGCAGAGCAGCGTCTACGTCAAGGTCACTGTCCGGCTGCTGCTGACCTTCATGTGGAACAGAGAGGACAGTGCCCTGGTAAGGACGCCCTGCCCCCATGCCCTTCCTGGGGGCGGGGCAGGTGAGGGTGCGGCCGGGCTGAGGCTGGACCTGTCCTCCTCTGCCCCCAGCTGGAGCTGGACCCCAAGTACGCCAACCAGACATGTGGTCTGTGCGGGGACTTCAACGGGCTCCCGGCTGTCAACGAGTTCTACTCCCATAGTGAGTGCCCCCCTGGGCTCAGGGTGGGCTCAGGGAATGGCAGGAAGCTAAGCCTGTGGGTCCCTCGGGGGACTGGATGGCCCCAAGGAGGCCTGGAGGGGGCAGCCTGGGGTGGCCTCACTGAGACACCGGGCAGTACTCAAGCCAGTGGTGCCCCAGAGAGAAGTTCCCGGCACCCCAGGCACGGGTAGGGGGTCCCCCGGCAGCCACTGCCCGCATGGCCCCCAGGGGCCCTCAGCACGCCCCACACAGAGCACCTCCTGTCCACAGATGCTAGGCTGACCCCTCTGCAGTTCGGAAACCTACAGAAGCTGGACGGGCCCACAGAGCAGTGCCAGGATCCCCTGACTTCCCCGGCCAGCAACTGCACAGACGTGGTGAGCCCATGGCCCCTGCTTCCCCAAGGGCATGGGGACCGCCAGAGGCGCAGGCTCAGGCTTCCTGGGCTGGGGCCTGGGGTGTCCAGGTGAGAGAGGGTCTCCTAGCCTCCAGGCGGCCGAGGACATGGCCTCCAGTCTGGAGACACGCCCTGTCTCCGACTCACCTCCACTGACCACACACGTTCTGAGTGTGTGTGCCCTTCCGCGTGCACAAATACGTTCAGTACATATACAGTCCTGCCTGGGGAGGGGAGCGGGGAAGCCCCACTTTTCGGGTCTATCTGTGAGCTTTAAGTCAGGATGTGGAGGCTCAGTCCACCCCCAGCTGGTAGGGGGCGGGGGCTGCTGGGGACGGGGGAAGGGTTCCCCGGTGGGCTGGCTCTGGCTCTGTGGGGGCTGCCTGAGGGCCTCCCCCTTCTCCGACTGGCCTCCTGGGTGCTCACACGAGCAGGCGTGTCCTGGAGCCCTGGCGGGGGCTGGGTCCACAGTCATGGCTCCGTCCCCAGAGCCAAGCAGAGCTCTGCGCCGGGTGGAGGCAAGTCCCCGCGGTGGGGGAGGATGGGAGGGCCGCCAGCCGGGCGGACAGAGGCACGGGAGCATGGAAGGAGACAGACGGTGGGTGAACGTGTGGTAGACGGACAGACAGACAGACGGATGAAGGGAAAAAGGAACTTCAGGGGAGGAAGGGGGTCCCCTGGCCTGGAAATGTCTGCAGGGCCCGAGGGTGGACAGCGCCGAGCGTCTGTGCTCCCCAGGAGGGCGTCTGCCGCCGAACCCTGCTCGGCCCGGCCTTCTCGGAGTGCAACGAGCTGGTGGACCCCGCTGCGTACGTGGCCGCCTGCACCCAGGACCTGTGCCGCTGCCCCACGTGCCCCTGTGCCACCTTCGCGGAGTACTCTCGCCAGTGTGCCCATGCGGGGGGACAGCCCCGGGACTGGAGGGGCCCCGACCTCTGCCGTGAGTGGCTCCCAACAGGGCCGGCCCCCACACTCACAAGGGGTCCCTGGGGACGGGGACGACACCCCTGGGCAGGACGTCTGGCGTCTGGCTAGGGACCCAGGACAGGGGGAGTTGGTCGGGAGGGTGGGCAGGAGGAGAGCAGAAGGGGACACGCCTGGGGGGCCCAGGCTGGGTGCCACGAGCCGAGCTCACGCCGGAAGCCAGGCGGGCCCAAAGGGGCTATCCGGGAGGCCCTGTGGTCTGGGCTCCTCTGCCTGCCGCCTCACCCAGAGGAGAGCTGGGGTCCAGGACAGGAGGGGCCCGACCTCCCAAGATGAGGGGTTCCCCGGGCCCGGCTGTAGCACACGAACGGCCGGAAGTGGAGGGGCCTTTCTGCCCCGTGCGTGGGCAGCTTCCTGGGGCCTGACTGCTGCCTCCCCCCGCAGCCCAGACCTGCCCCCCCAGCATGCAGCACCGGGAGTGCGGCTCGCCCTGCGCCGACACCTGCTCCAACCCCCAGCGCTCCCAGCTCTGCGAGGACCACTGCGTGGACGGCTGCTTCTGCCCCCCAGGCAGGTCCTCCTGGCCCCCGGGGACCGGCCCCACCCCCCCGGCTGCCCCTGGTCACCGAGGTTCCAGCACCTGACCTGGCCCACTTACGCCCCCCATCTCCAGGCACGGTGCTGGATGACGTCACCCACCAGGGCTGCCTGCCCCTGGAGCGGTGCCCCTGCACGCACGGGGGCCACACCTACGCCCCGGGAGCCTCCTTCAACAGCAGCTGCAGCGCCTGGTGGGCCTCCCCTCTACCCGGGCCAGGGTGTGAACGCGTGGGACGGGCTCTGTCCCCCCCACTCACGCCCCTCCCCCTCCAGCACCTGCTCCGGGGGCCTGTGGCAGTGCGGGGACCTCCCGTGCCCCGGAACCTGCTCTGTCTGGGGCGGGTCCCACATCTCCACCTACGACCAGAGGCTCTACGACGTGCACGGGGACTGCAGCTACGTCCTGTCCAAGGTGCGGTGCCGGTGGGGTGGGCAGACCTGCTCAGGGCCTCCCGGGCCCCCGCTGGCCCATGCAGGGTCCCATGATGCCATCGGAAGGGTGAGGCCCCCCAGACCTCCTCCTGGGGTCCCATCCCCAAGGGAAGCCCCTGGGCTCACACTTACTGGGCCAGGGGCTCCCAGGCCCCGAGACGAGCTGCCTGGAGGTGGGCCACTGCCCATCTGCACCCCCACGGGCAGTGCTGGGAACAGGCCCCACACGCGTGCAGCAGCGTCCTGGTGGCTTTGCCCCTCAGACGTGTGCAGGAAACAGCTTCAGCGTGCTGGCCGAGCTGCGCAGGTGCGGCCTGACCGACAACGAGAACTGCCTCAAGTCCGTGGCGCTCAGCGTGAACAGCGGGGACACGGTGAGGCTCCCCCAGGGACACAGGGAAGCTGGCAGGACACGTGGGCCCAGAGGACACTGACTCCCGCTCCCTGCTTACGTGCCCAGCCCCGCTCCTGAGTCCCACGGAGCCGGTGTTTGGAGGCCAGAGCTCCCCGCCCGGCTCTGCGTCTGCCGGGCTGGCCCCCGGGGGTGCTCCCTGGACCCCCAAGCAGGCGGGCTCCTCCCTGCACTGACCCGGCCGCTTCCTCCCTGCACTGACCCGCCGCTTCCTCCCTGCACTGACCCCGCCGCTTCCTCCCTGCAGGTCATCCAGATTCAGGCCAACGGCGGGGTGTTCGTGAACTCCATCTACACGCAGCTGCCCGTGTCCGCAGGTACGTGGCCCAGGACGGCCGGCCAGGCTGCAGCCAGGTGAATTGCTCCCAGAGCCTGCACGCGGCCAGTTGGGTCCCTTGCTCGTTCTTCCCGGCCCGGGGCCGCTCTTCAATGTCCCGCCGCACGCGGCATGTGGTCTGACTCGCGGGGGCCTAGTGTGGAGCGCACTCGGTGCCCGGACTCCTGGGGCCAGGACGGGTCACTCCCAACACCGCCCACTCCCAGGGCCTGCCGTACACTTGTCTCCTCCCAGCCCATCCCCAGAGGACCCTCCCCGCCACCGGGGCTGTCCCCACGGCCAGGGCCTCCGCCTGACTCGGCGGCCGTCTCCGCCCCCGCAGCCAACATCACGATCTTCCGGCCCACGTCCTTCTTCGTGCTGGCGCACACGGGCTTCGGGCTGCAGCTGCTGGTCCAGCTGGTGCCGCTCATGCAGGTGCTCCTCAGGCTGGACCCCTCCTACCACGGACGGACGTGCGGTGAGGCCCGCCGGCGCGCTCCAGGGCGCTGGGCTCCGCAGCAGGCGGGATGGGCTAGAGCCTGGCAGGAAGTAGGGACTGGGAGGGGGCTGCTCCCGGCGGGCGTCCTGGCGCGGGACCTGGGGTGGGCGTGGGGAGTGAGTCGGGCTGTCCTTTCTGGGGCAGGCTGTGGCCCCGGGCTGACCCCCCATGGCGTGTCTGCCGATGGTGCTGGAACCAGATCTAGGGGCCGGGCTCTCTGGCTGGTCTCCTTGTCAGGGTTTCTGGAGGGAACGCAGGGCCAGCGCGGCCCGGCTGGATGCCCCATGAACGCCCCCTCCCTGGGCCTCGGCCCCCAGGCCTGTGCGGCAACTTCAACCAGAACCAGGCCGACGACTTCCGGACGCTCAGCGGCGTGGTGGAGGGCACGGCCGCCGCCTTTGCCAACAGCTGGAAGACGCAGGCCGCCTGCCCCAACGTCAAGAACAGCTTCGAGGACCCCTGCTCCCTCAGCGTGGAGAACGGTATGTGGGTCCCCCCCATTTTCCCGGGCTGGGTCTGGGAGCTGGAGCTTCCGTCTCACTGTCTCACCTGGCCCTGGGTGGGGGGGCTGGGGGACCCCCATCGGGGCGTGTGTGCTTGTGGGGCCAGGGCCTGGGGCCCATCGGCACCGTGGGTGGGCCCCCACGTCACGGCCCTCCCGGCGGTGGGTGCAGGAGCGGAGGCTGCGGGGCGGGAGGCGCGGGGGAGGAGCCGGGGGACGGCCGCCAGCCGGCTCGCCTTCCCTGCCCAGAGAACTACGCCCAGCACTGGTGTTCCCTGCTCACCGACCCGGCCGGAGCCTTCTCCCGCTGCCACTCTGTGCTCAACCCCGCGCCCTTCCACTCGGTGAGAAGCCGGCCCCACGTGGGGCTGTCTCCAGCCTCCTCTCGGGGCTCCCCCTCCAGCATGTGCGCAGGTCGCCGGTCCTCCCTGGGCACCGGGGCTGTGGTTCTGGGTGTCGCCAAAAGCTAGAGAAGGAGCTTCTGTCCCAGTCCGGAAGGCAAGGGGAAGGCCAGGCCACGCTCCCTCCTAAGGCTCTAGACCTTCCTCCTGCGTCTCCGCGCTCCTTGGGGCTCCAGCCAGCATCCAGGCTGTGGCCACATCACCCAACATTTGCCTCCGTGCCCCCCCCCCGCGTCGGTGTCCAAATTCAGAGCCCATCCTGATGACCGCATCTTAATTGCATCTGCAAAGACCCTGTTTCCGGTAGGGTCATTTTCTGAGGCCCCGGAGGTTAGGACTTCTGCGTGCCTTTTGGGGGGACCCAACCCAACCCACACAGCTGGCTCGAGGGCCACTTTCCCCGAAGCTCAAAGCCCACAGCACCCACGAACGCAGCCTCGGGAGGGCTTGTCTGCACGTGGAGGGCTGGTCGTTCCCTCTTCTCTGCACGCGTGCGGCGTCCCAGAAGCGGTGACGCCTGCGGAATGCGGCCGGATCCCCGGTCCCGTGGAGGCCCCTCCTGACCCTGACCTTAGCCTGGCCTCGTGCCTTCTTTCTGGCCCCTCCCCCACTTGGCCTGCGCGGTCCCTTCGGGGTCCCTCCTGGGGGTCCCTCCACAAGGACCCCGCCGCTCCCGTCCAGCGGTGCTGAGGGCCCTGCTTGTGGCGCAGTGCCCAGCCCGGGTGGGGGTCCCAAGGACGCACAGGGAGGGGGAGGAGGGTCCCTGATGGCCCCGCGGCCCCGTCCCCAGAACTGCATGTTCGACACCTGTAACTGCGAAAAGAGCGAGGACTGCCTGTGCGCCGCCCTGTCCTCCTACGTGCACGCCTGCGCGGCCAAGGGGGTGCTGCTCAGCGGCTGGAGGGACGGCGTGTGCAGTGAGTGTCCCCCAGGCCAGGGGTGGGGGCGAGGGCTCCGGGCACCGGGGGGGGCGGGCGGACGTTCCCACTCCCACGTTCCCAGCCGGAGCTTCGCGCCTCCTCGTCCGGGCCAACCGAGGACCTGGTGTCGGGGGGGCCTGTCTTGGGCTGTGTAAACCCCAGCCTGGGGGGACCCTCTGGCCCCTGACCGAGCGCTGCCCCCGCCCCAGCCAAGTATGTGAGCAGCTGCCCCCAGTCCCAGAACTACAGCTACGTGGTGGGCGGCTGCCAGCCCACCTGCCGCGCGCGGAGCCAGGTCGATGTCACCTGCGGCATCCCCTTCCTGCCTGTGGACGGCTGCGTCTGCCCCGCGGGCACCTTCCTGGATGACGCGGGCGCCTGCGTGTCCGCCGACGCCTGTCCCTGCTACTTCCGTGGCTCCATGCTGGCCCCGGGGGAGGTGGTGCACGACGATGGCATGGTGTGGTAAGCGGCCGGCTGGTCCCGTGCCCCCCGACACCCCGTCCTGAGCCCACAGCGCTCTGGCCCCCCATGTCGTACCCGACGGTCTCTGGGCCTCCCGGGACGGTTCTGAAACACAGCGGGGCTCCCCAGGAGGGATGCCCGCCCTCCGCCCCTCCGCTGTGCGGTACACAGGGACCCCGCCCCTGGCCAGGGGCAGCGTTCTGAGGGTCCGGTGCCCAGGCGGGGTGTGTGTGTGGGGCCCTGGGCAGAGCGCTGGGGGGTCTGCAGGGCTGGTGGGAGGGCAGTGGCCCAGCAGGCCGGCCTGTCTCTCGCAGCTCGTGTGTGGCGGGGCGGCTGAGCTGCCTGGGAGCGGCGGAGCAGCGGAGCGCAGGTAGGGCTTCCCGTCGCGCCCGGGTTCGGGGGCTTCTGTGGGCCTGGGCTGCGGCCCCTCCTAGCCCAGTGGTCTCCCCCTGCAGGGTGTGTGGCCCCCATGGTGTACCTGGACTGCAGCAACGCCTCGGCGGGCACACCCGGGGCCGAGTGTCTCAGGAGCTGCCACACGCTGGACGTGGACTGTGTGAGTGGCCGGGGAGAGCGGGCTGCGCCCCAGCATCCCTGGGCATGGGGGGGACGAGGGCTGACGCTGTGCCCGTCCACAGTTCAGCACCCACTGCGTGTCCGGCTGCGTCTGCCCCCTGGGGCTGGTGTCAGATGGCAGCGGGGGCTGCGTGGCCGAGGAGGACTGTCCCTGCCTGCACAACGAGGCTGTCTACAAGCCGGGGGACACCATCCGGGTGGACTGTAACACCTGGTGGGTCGGGGCCCCCCTGCGGGAGGGAGGGAGGTGGGGGAGGAGCCGAGGCCTGGCGCTGTCCCCACCCCTGGGAAAGCCGGGGACGGTCCCCTCTGTCCTTAGAAGGTGCCCCCGGGGCCCAGCCGGTCAGAACTGCCACCAGGACCCCCGTCCCTGCCTCACCAGGCGCTGAGGGCTTGGAAGCCAGAGAGAGGCGGGCAGCTGGCCGATGGCCTCGCTGCACCCTCTGCTTGCCGTCTGCAGAGGGCGGCTGGCTGGGCTGGTCCTGGGCGCGGGCTGAGCAGCGTCTGCCGTCCTCAGCACGTGCAGGAGCCGCCGCTGGGTGTGCAGCCACGAGCCCTGTCTGGGCACCTGCGTGGCCTACGGGGACGGTCACTTCATCACCTTTGACGGGGAGCGCTACGGCTTCGAAGGGACCTGCGAGTACACGCTGGTCCAGGTGCGCGGGGTCCCTCCATTCCGACCCGGCCCGCCTGCTCCCGCAGCCTGAGCTCACCCTGACCCCTGCCCACCCCAGGACTACTGCGGGGGCAACGGCACGACCAACGGGACCTTCCGTGTCGTCACCGAGAATGTCCCCTGCGGGACCACGGGCGTCACCTGCTCTAAGGCCATCAAGCTCTTCCTGGAGGTGAGGGGGCCACCAAGAGCCCTGTCCTTCCCTCTGTCCTCCGGCTGGACGAATGGCCACAGTCGGGGCACCTGAAGCCAGAGAAATGCATTCTCTCTCGGTTCTGAGCCGGGAGTACGGCAGCAGGGGTCCCAGGGCCGAGCCCCCTGCCAGCCTCCAGGGCTCCCTCCTGCCTCCCCCGCCCCTCCCCCACGGGCCCGCCCCTTCCCTCCTGTCCCAGGGACACCTGTGTTTGCACTGAGGTCCACCCTAATCCGGGTGAGCTCGTCCCTCCCGGACCCCCACAGACCCTTCTTCCAAACAAGGCCACGTTCCCAGGCTCCAGGGCTGGGATGGGGACACACGTTGTGGGGCCTGTGTTGAGCCCACGACATCGGGGCGCCCGGTTCCAGCCGAGGGAGGTCAGCGTTCACCAGGCGGAGAGCCACACTGCTGTCCCGGGGCATCGCCCCTGCGGACCCGTGGCCCCTCCCGGGCCCCCAGCTCTCCCCGCGCAGGTCCGGCCTTGTGTTCGCCGACAGCGTCGGGACCCGCTCCTCCTTGACCCCGGCCTCGAGCCTTGGGCCCCCGACCACCCGTGGGGCCCTTGCCTCGGGCCTCCGGTGGGCTCCAGCCCCTGAGTCCCTGCAGCCGCTGCCCCGTGCGTCCCCCGCAGAGCTACGAGCTGGTCCTGCAGGACGGCGGCTACAGGGTGGTGCAGCGGGGGCCCGGCGGAGAGCCGCCCTACAGGGTCCGGCACACGGGCAACTACCTCACCGTGGAGACGCGCAGCGGCCTCGTGCTGTCCTGGGACCGGAGGACAAGCGTGTTCGTGCGGCTGAAGCAGGACTACAAGGTGAGGCCGGCGGGCCGCGGGCCCCTCTGGGCACGGTCGGAGCCCCCACTCCTAGATCTGGCCCCGAGGGGCCCGCCGGCAGCTGACGAGCCACTGAGGGCCGGGCCGAGTCCGCTCTCCACGCTGGCTTCTGAAGTGCGTGTCGAGGCCAAACTGCCCAACAGGCTGAGTCCTGGTCAGAACGTCGCTCCTGCTCCGCGTGTCCACACGCCCACCAGGCCTGCCTGCCCCCTGCCCACCTGCCCGCCCACTGGCCATAGGGCCCACAGTGTGCCTGTCCTCCTGCAAGTTCACAGGGCACTGCCCCGGAGTCCCCCTGCCGGTCTGGGCTGGGTGCTGTGCCCTCAGGCTGCCCCCTGAGCCCCCCGCGCCGCCGTCCCCGTCTGCAGGGCCAGGTCTGCGGGCTGTGCGGGAACTTCGACGACAACGCCGTCAACGACTTCACCACGCGGAGCCAGTCCGTGGTGGGCAGCGCCCTGGAGTTTGGCAACAGCTGGAAATTCTCCCCGTCCTGCCCCGACGCCCCGGCCCCCAGGGACCCCTGCACCGCCAACCCGTACCGCAAGTCCTGGGCCCAGAAGCAGTGCAGCGTCATCAACAGCGCGACCTTCGCCGCCTGCCACCCTCAGGTGGGCTGAGGACCCGGACTGGGGGCTGGGGCCGCCCCCCACTTCTGGCAGAACTGGGTGTGGTCTGGGCTGGGCCTCTGAGCTTGGACTGGACGTGGTGCTGGCGCGTGGGAGGTCCAAGCGGTCACGAGGCCGGACACCCGGGGACCTGCCAGAGCATCCCCGTGGCTTCCGTTGACCATGCGGGCCCCTCCCCTGCAAGGGAGGCTGTGAGACACACGGACCCCCGGTGCCGCCTCCCCGTCCCACCCACGCTCTCCGGCAGCCGGGCCTCGTGAGCTCCGGGGACCGGTGGTTCTCCTCCGAGACTCTTCCCTAGGGTCCTTCCTGCGGCTTTCGAGAGGACGCGGGTGCCCGCACACAAGCATGGTCTCATGGCGCAGGCCTTGCCGCTGACGTGTGGGCGGCTTAGGAGGGACAGGCTGGTGGAAAACTTGTCTCGGGTCCCCTCTGGGCTCTGCTGCTTGAGGGAGGGGTGTGGTCAGGGGGCTGTCCCCTCATCCTGAGGAGACAGGCAGGGTCACGACGGGCCGTGGGGAGGGTCGTCTGCCACCACGGATACGATGTGACCATGGGTGACGGTGCCAGGAGGGCGGGAGTCACGGACCTCGGACTGCAGACGTGGGGTGCGTGTGCGGCCCGTTCCCGTGCTCGTGCAGGGCTGGAGGTCCCCCAGCTACTGCTGAGCGGCCCCTCCCCGCCCCCCAGGTGGACCCCGCCAAGTACTACGAGGCCTGTGTGGGCGATGCGTGCGCCTGTGACTCGGGGGGCGACTGTGAGTGTTTCTGCACGGCCGTGGCCGCCTACGCGCAGGCCTGCCACGACGTGGGCGTGTGCGTGTCCTGGCGCACCCCGGACACCTGCCGTGAGTGGGGCTCTGCTGCGGGGCTGAAGGGCGGGCAGGGGTGGGGCCCGGGTGCCCACCGGCAGGCCCGCGTCTGGGCGGGCCGCCGTGGGGCGGGACCGGTGTGCTGAGGGCGGGGCGGGAAGCAAGGGGTGCGCCCTCAGCCGCCCCCTCCGCCTGCAGCCCTGTTCTGCGACTACTACAACCACGAGGGCCACTGCGAGTGGCACTACCAGCCGTGCGGGGCGCCCTGCATGCGGACCTGCCGGAACCCGGGCGGCCGCTGTCTGCACGACCTGCCGGGCCTGGAAGGTGAGGGGCAGGGAAGGGGACAGGTGGCGGGCGGCTGCCCCGCGCGGTGCCCAGCTCCCGGCCACGAGGGTGAGTCTCCTCCACGCGCTGCGGCTGCCCAGGCTGCTACCCGAGGTGCCCGCCCAGCGAGCCGTTCTTCAGCGAGGACCAGATGAAGTGCGTGGCCCAGTGCGGCTGTTACGACGAGGACGGGAACTACCACGACGTGGGCACGAGGGTCCCCACGGCAGAGAACTGCCAGAGCTGGTAAGTGGGCGGAGGCTGGCAGGCAGGGAGCCGGGCAGGGGTGCTGGCGTGGCCTGGCGGGCCCTCAGCGCTCCCCTCTCCTCTTCCCCAGCGAGTGCACGGCCGGCGGCCTCCAGTGTACACACAGCCTCACAGGTAAGGCAGAGGGGCGGCCCCTGGGGCCGGGGCCGGGGCTGAGGGCTGCGAGTGAGCCCCACGCCGGCCCTGTCTCCCAGCCTGCACCTGCGTCTACGAGGGCAGGACCTACCATTACGAGGACGTCATCTACAACACGACCGACGGGCTCGGCGCCTGCTTGGTGGCCATCTGCGGACAGAATGGAACCATCCTCCGTCAGGCTGTGGAATGTCCTGGAACCCCGTCCACAACGCCCTTCACCTTCACCACCACCGGGGTCCCGCTCTCCACGACAGGTGAGCCTGGCGGACGCGCTGCTGGTCCCGCCCACTCCCGAAGCCTTCAGCCCAGACCCCCGGCGACAGTCCGGGCTGAGCAGGAGGTCAGAGCGGGCGTCCTCAGCACAACCAATGGCCCCGTCACCCTTGCTCCTGGGCATGGCTGGCGGGGCTGCGGAGGATGCTGACGAGGTCCTTGCCCCGCGCCCACAGGCTCAGTCCCCACCGTCACCACCGTGTGTGTGCGCGAGTTCTGCCTCTGGTCTGACTGGTATGACAGCGGCCCCCCGGAGCCCGGCCTGGCGGGTGGAGACTTCGAGATGTTTGTGAACCTCAGGCAGAGGGGCTACGAGGTGTGCCCGGCCCCGGTGAGCGTTGAGTGCCGGGCACGGCAACTCCCTGACACCCCGCTACTGCAGCTGGGCCAGAAGGTGGAGTGCGATGTGGCCCGGGGGCTGACCTGCTTCAACAGCGAGCAGAGCCCCCGGCTCTGCCATGACTACGAGCTGCGGGTGCTCTGCTGCAGCTACCTGCCCTGTGGCTCCACCCCCGGGGCCACGGCCACGGCCCTCGGCACCACCACCTCCCCCGGGGCCACCGCCACCTCCTCGGGGACCACGACCACGGCCTCCGGGGCCACCACCACGTCCTCGGGGACCACGACCACGGCCTCCGGGGCCACCGCCACCTCCTCGGGGACCACGACCGCCTTCCCTGGGGCCACCACTACCTCCTCGGGGACCACGACCACGGCCTCCGGGGCCACCACCACGTCCTCGGGGACCACGACCGCCTTTCCTGGGGCCACCACTACCTCCTCGGGGACCACGACCACGGCCTCTGGGGCCACCACCACGTCCTCGGGGACCACGACCACGGCCTCCGGGGCCACCACCACCTCCTCGGGGACCACGACCGCCTTTCCTGGGGCCACCACTACCTCCTCGGGGACCACAACCACGGCCTCTGGGGCCACCACCTCGTCCTCGGGGACCACGACCACGGCCTCCGGGGCCACCACCACCTCCTCGGGGACCACGACCGCCTTCCCTGGGGCCACCACTACTTCCTCGGGGACCACGACCACGGCCTCTGGGGCCACCACCACGTCCTCGGGGACCACGACCACGGCCTCCGGGGCCACCACCACCTCCTCGGGGACCACGACCACCTTCCCTGGGGCCACCACTACCTCCTCGGGGACCACGACCACGGTCTCCGGGGCCACCACCTATCCCCGAACCACCACCCAGGAGCCACCGGCCAGGTCCACCCCTGCCACGGAGACCCCGCCGACGGAGACCAGCGCGACAGGGACCTGGGCGTCGAGCAGCCCCCCCGCCTTGGCCACCACCTCCTGCCAGCCCCGGTGTCTGTGGACGGAGTGGTTCGATGAGGACTACCCCAAGTCTGAGGAGGCTGGGGGGGACGTCGAGTCGTACGACAAGATCAGGAGCGCAGGAGGGGCCGTGTGCGAGCAGCCTGTGGACATCGAGTGCCAGGCCGAGAACTTCCCGGGCAGGAGTGCCGAGGAGCTGGGCCAGCGCGTGCACTGCGACGCCAGTTTCGGGCTGGTGTGCAGGAACGAGGAGCAGGCCGGCCTGTTCAAGATGTGCTACAACTACCGGATCCGCGTGCTGTGCTGCCGCCAAGACCCCTGCGCGGAGCCCACCCCCGGGACGCAGACCCTGGCCACGGTGCGGACCACAGGCGGCCCCTCCAGGGGGACCCCACAAACACACACGACTCCCACCGTGACCGGAGTGGAGGCCACAACAGGCACTGTCCCCACCGGCCCCCCGCCCAGCCCACGCACAGAGACGCGCACGACCACAGCGAGGATGTCACCGGGAACCCTGGGAACGGCCACGACGGCGGCCCCCCCCAGCCAGGGCACGGCTGGCTGTCAGCCCCAGTGTGAGTGGACAGACTGGTTCGACGTGGACTTCCCAACCTCAGGAGTCGAGGGCGGGGACCTGGAAACCTTGGACAACATCAGGGCCGCCGGGGGCACGCTGTGCGAGGAGCCTCAGAAGATTGAGTGTCGTGCAGAGAACTACCCCGAGGTCAGCATCGACCAGATCGGACAGGTGCTCAGCTGTGACCTGCGCACGGGGCTGGTGTGCAAGAACCAGGACCAGAAGGGGCCTTTCAACATGTGCTTCAACTACAACGTCCGTGTCCTCTGCTGCCGCACGGACCCACACTGCCCCAGCACCCCCGCCCCTGGGGGCTCCACATCTCTGCAGCAAGAAGCCACAGCCACAGCGTCCACCCCGACCCATGCCTCCTCCCCTGGGACCAGCCAGGGGGCTCCTCTCTCCACCACCCAGACCCCTCCTTCCCCTGCCAGGACCACAGAGAGAGTCTCCAGCCCCGGTCCCTCTGCCTCCCCGGGGACCCCGACCACCACCACCACCAAGCTCCCCTCACCCCGTGCACCCACCACGGTTCCCGAGGTGACCTCCAGCCCGAGGACCTCCCCCGGGTCCCCGCCCAGCACGGCCACCTTCGGGACCACGCTGCTCTCCACGCCCCCGCCGCCCGGCTCCAGCACGCACACCCCGGCCACCTCGCCCTCCACCGGCTGCAGCCCGCGGTGCACGTGGACAGACTGGTTCGACGAGGACTACCCCACGCCGGGCCTGGACGGCGGGGACTTCGAGACCTTCTCGGTTCTCCGCTCCGCGGGCCACGACTTCTGCCAGCGTCCCCAGGACATCCAATGCCGCTCGGAGCGGGCGCCACACGCGCGTCTGGAGGACCTGGGGCAGGTGGTGCAGTGCGACGTGAGCTTCGGGCTGGTGTGCCGCAACCGGGAGCAGCCGGGCCCCCTGCGCTACTGCGACAATTACCACGTGCGCGTGCTCTGCTGTGAGGACATCAGCCACTGTGCCAGCCCCACCGCCCCCGAGCCTGCCACGCCGTCCCCGGGGACGCCCGCCACCAGGACCACCACTGCCTTCCACTCCGCGCCCGTCATCCGCATCTCCACGGCCTCCACACTCAGCCCACATGGCAGTGAGTCCCCACCTTGGCAGCCCGAGACCTCGCCTGGACTCCCAGGAGTCATGACCAGCACGGGGGCAGGCCCCAGAGCCTCCCTGTCGCCCCCCGTGCCCGAGACCACCAGCTCTACGCCCGGCACCACCTTGGGCCTCTCCACAGCCGCCTCCAGGGCCACAGTGCCCGTGGGCAAGACCGAGACGTCCCTACCTGTGACCTCCAGCCACACACAGACTCCCACGTCCCCCGTGGCCAGGTCCACGGCCTGCGAGCCCCGCTGTGCCTGGACAGACTGGCTGGACGAGAGCTACCCGGTGCCAGGGGCCTCCGGTGGGGACTTCGAGACCTACGCCAACCTCCGGGCCGCGGGCAAAGCCATCTGCCAGCAGCCGCGGGCACTGCAGTGCCGGGCGGAGGCGCAGCCAGAGACTCCACTGCAGGAGCTGGGCCAGGCGGTTTGGTGTGGCCTGGAGGACGGCCTGGTGTGCCGCAACCAGGACCAGGCCGGCCCGTTCCGCATGTGCCTCAACTACCAGGTGCGCGTGCTCTGCTGCGAGGACGATGGCCGCTGCGCCAGTGCCCCGGCCACCACCGCACTCAGCTCGCGGGGCACCAGCCCGGGTCCGACCCCCCCACTGCCCACGAGCACCGTGGTCCCCAGTCCTCCGGCCCCCAGCACCGGCCGGACCACGGCCACCGCAACGTGCCGGCCCACGTGCCGCTGGACCGACTGGCTGGACAGTGACCGGCCCCGGCCCGGCCGCTTTGGGGGTGACATCGAGACCTACTACCACATCCGGGATGCGGGCGGTCAGCTTTGTGCGGAGCCCGAGGCCATCGAGTGCCAGGCTGTGCTCTACCCAGACGTGCCATGGGGGCAGCTGGGGCAGGACGTGCGCTGTGACGTGAGCTACGGCCTCATCTGCAGGAACAACTGGCAGACACGGGGCCGCCGCTGCCTCAACTACCGCGTGCGGGTGCTGTGCTGCGAGGGCCACTGTGCCACGCAGCCCCCCACGGAGCCGGCCGCCGCCAGCACCACCAGCACACGACTGAGGTCATCGGGGGTCACTGGGCTGCGGACCACGGCCACCCACCCGTCTTCCCCCGAGACCACGCTGGGGGTCACTGGCCCCACCTCCCAGGCAGGCCCGTCTTCCCCTGCGACCACCCATGGGGTCCCTGTCTCTACCACCAGCACCAGCATAGGCCAAACGTCATCAGGAGTCGTTAGTCTACGGACCACGACCACCCACCCCACCTCCCCTGAGACCACACAGAGATACACTGTCTCCACCACCCAGATCTCTCCTTCCTCCCCCAGGACCACCCAGACAGGACCCTCTTCCCCAGGGACCACCCATGGGGTTCCTGTCTCGACCACCCAGATCTCTCGTTCCTCTCCCAGGACCACCCAGACAGGCCTGTCTTCCCCTGGGACCACCCATGGGGTCCCTGTTTCCACCACCCTGATCCTTCCTTCCTCCCCCAGAACCACCCAGACAGGACCCTCTTCCCCAGGGACCACCCATGGGGTCCCTGTCTCCACCACCTTAATCCTTCCTTCCTCCCCCAGAACCACCCAGACAGGCCCGTCTTCCCCTGGGACCACCCATGGGGTTCTTGTCTCAACCACCCAGATCTCTCCTTCCTCCCTCAGGACCACCCAGACAGGACCGTTTTCTCCTGGGACCTCCCATGGGGTTCCTGTCTCCACCACCCAGATCTCTCGTTCCTCCTCCACGACCACCCAGACAGGCCCGTCTTCCTCAGGGACCACCCATGGGGTTCCTGTCTCCACCACCCAGATCTCTCCTTCCTCCCTCAGGACCACCCAGACAGGACCGTTTTCCCCCTCGACTACCCAGAGAGTCACTGGCCCCTCCTCCCAGCCAGGCCCGTCTTCCCCTGCGACCACCCATGGGGTCCCTGTCTCTACCACCAGCACCAGCATAGGCCAAACGTCATCAGGAGTCGTTAGTCTACGGACCTCGACCACCCACCTCACCTCCCCTGAGACCACACAGAGATACACTGTCTCCACCACCCAGATCTCTCCTTCCTCCCCCACGACCACCCAGACAGGCCCGTCTTCTCCTGGGACCTCCCATGGGGTTCCTGTCTCTACCACCCAGATCTCTCGTTCCTCCCTCAAGACCACCCAGACAGGACCGTCTTCCCCTGGGACCACCCATGGGGTTCCTGTCTCCACCACCCAGATCTCTCCTTCCTCCCCGAGGACCACCCAGACAGGCCCGTCTTCCCCTGGGACCACCCATGGGGTCCCTGTCTCCACCACCTTAATCCTTCCTTCCTCCCCCAGAACCACCCAGACAGGCCCGTCTTCCCCTGGGACCACCCATGGGCTTCCTGTCTCGACCACCCAGATCTCTCCTTCCTCGCCCTCGACCACCCAGACAGGCCCATCTTCCCCTGAGACCACTCATGGGGTTCTTGTCTCGACCACCCAGATCTCTCCTTCCTCCCTCAGGACCACCCAGACAGGCCCGTCTTCCCCAGGGACCACCCATGGGGTTCCTGTCTCCACCACCCAGATCTCTCCTTCCTCCCTCAGGACCACCCAGACAGGACCGTTTTCCCCCTCGACTACCCAGAGAGTCACTGGCCCCTCCTCCCAGCCAGGCCCGTCTTCCCCTGCGACCACCCATGGGGTCCCTGTCTCTACCACCAGCACCAGTATAGGCCAAACGTCATCAGGAGTCGTTAGGCTACGGACCACGACCACCCACCCCACCTCCCCTGAGACCACACAGAGATACACTGTCTCCACCACCCAGATCTCTCCTTTCTCCCCCACGACCACCCAGACAGGCCTGTCCTCCCCTGGGACCACCCATGGGGTTCCTGTCTCCACCACCCAGATCTCTCCTTCCTCCTTCAGGACCACACAGACAGGACCCTCTTCCCCAGGGACCACCCATGGGGTTCCTGTCTCCACCACCCAGATCTCTCCTTCCTCCCCCAGGACCACCCAGACAGGCCTGTCTTCCCCTGGGACCACCCATGGGGTCCCTGTTTCCACCACCCTGATCCTTCCTTCCTCCCCCAGAACCACCCAGACAGGACCCTCTTCCCCAGGGACCACCCATGGGGTCCCTGTCTCCACCACCTTAATCCTTCCTTCCTCCCCCAGAACCACCCAGACAGGACCCTCTTCCCTTGGGACCACCCATGGGGTTCCTGTCTCCACCACCCAGATCTCTCCTTCCTCCCCCAGGACCACCCAGACAGGACCCTCTTACCCAGGGACCACCCATGGGGTTCCTGTCTCCACCACCCAGATCTCTGCTTCCTCCCCAAGGACCACCCAGACAGGACCCTCTTCCCCAGGGACCACCCATGGGGTCCCTGTCTCGACCACCCAGATCTCTCCTTCCTCGCCCTCGACCACCCAGACAGGCCCATCTTCCCCTGAGACCACTCATGGGGTTCTTGTCTCGACCACCCAGATCTCTCCTTCCTCCCTCAGGACCACCCAGACAGGCCCGTCTTCCCCAGGGACCACCCATGGGGCTCCTGTCTCCACCACCCAGATCTCTCCTTCCTCCCTCAGGACCACCCAGACAGGACCGTTTTCCCCCTCGACTACCCAGAGAGTCACTGGCCCCTCCTCCCAGCCAGGCCCGTCTTCCCCTGCGACCACCCATGGGGTCCCTGTCTCTACCACCAGCACCAGTATAGGCCAAATGTCATCAGGAGTCGTTAGTCTACGGACCTCGACCACCCACCCCACCTCCCCTGAGACCACAGAGAGATACACTGTCTCCACCACCCAGATCTCTCCTTTCTCCCCCACGACCACCCAGACAGGCCCGTCTTCCCCTGGGACCTCCCATGGGGTTCCTGTCTCCACCACCCAGATCTCTCCTTCTTCCCCCAGAACCACCCAGACAGGACCGTCTTCCCCCTCGACTACCCAGAGAGTCACTGGCCCCTCCTCCCAGCCAGGCCCGTCTTCCCCTGCGACCACCCATGGGGTTCCTGTCTCTACCACCAGCACCAGCATAGGTCAAACGTCATCAGGAGTCGTTAGTCTATGGACCTCGACCACCCACCCCACCTCCCCTGAGACCACACAGAGATACACTGTCTCCACCACCCAGATCTCTCCTTCCTCCCCCACGACCACCCAGACAGGCCCGTCTTCCCCTGGGACCACCCATGGGGTTCCTGTCTCGACCACCCAGATCTCTCGTTCCTCCCTCAAGACCACCCAGACAGGCCCGTCTTCCCCTGGGACCACCCATGGGGTTCCTGTCTCGACCACCCAGATCTCTCCTTCCTCCCCCACGACCACCCAGACAGGCCCGTCTTCCCCTGGGACCACCCATGGGGTTCCTGTCTCGACCACCCAGATCTCTCGTTCCTCCCTCAAGACCACCCAGACAGGACCGTCTTCCCCTGGGACCAGCCAGGAGGCTCCTCTCTCCACCACCCAGACCCTTTCTTCCCCTGCCAGGACCACAGAGAGAGTCTCCAGCCCCGGTCCCTCTGCCTCCCCGGGGACCCCGACCACCACCACCACCAAGCTCCCCTCACCCCGTGCACCCACCACGGTTCCCGAGGTGACCTCCAGCCCGAGGACCTCCCCCGGGTCCCCGCCCAGCACGGCCACCTTCGGGACCACGCTGCTCTCCACGCCCCCGCCGCCCGGCTCCAGCACGCACACCCCGGCCACCTCGCCCTCCACCGGCTGCAGCCCGCGGTGCACGTGGACAGACTGGTTCGACGAGGACTACCCCATCCCGGGGCTGGACGGCGGGGACTTCGAGACCTTCTCGGTTCTCCGCTCCGCGGGCCACGACTTCTGCCAGCGCCCCCAGGACATCCAATGCCGCTCGGAGCGGGCGCCACACGCGCGTCTGGAGGACCTGGGGCAGGTGGTGCAGTGCGACGTGAGCTTCGGGCTGGCGTGCCGCAACCGGGAGCAGCCGGGCCCCCTGCGCTACTGCGACAATTACCACGTGCGCGTGCTCTGCTGCGAGGACATCAGCCACTGCGCCAGCCCCACCGCCCCCGAGCCCGCCACGCCGTCCCCGGGGACGCCCGTGCCCGAGACCACCAGCTCTCCGCCCGGCACCACCTTGGGCTTGTCCACAGCCGCTTCCAGGGCCTCGGCACCCCACACCCTGCGGCCAGTGACAGCGAGCACCATGTCCACATCCACCCTCACCACCCCTGTGTCGCCCGTGTCTCCCAGCCGGACCCTCACCACCCGCTGCCTCTGCCGGGCACTGGGGGGGCTCTTCTCCCCCGGTGAGTGCAGGAGCCGCAGTCCCCTCCTCCCCCCCCGGGCACTCCGTTGCTGAGACTTGTGGGTCCACCCTGTGCCTCCTGAGCTATCCGGAGCTGACCCCGCTGTGTCGTCTTGGTGACTGTCTCCTCACAGGGGACGTCATCTACAACAAGACGGACAGTGCGGGCTGCTCCTTCTACGCCATCTGCAACCAGCACTGTGACATTGAGCGCTTCCAGGATGCCTGCCCTACATCCTCGCCCCTGGAGGCCTCCTCAACCCCAGCGGCCTCGCCCTCGCAGCCTCAGGGCTGCGACCTCATCATCCCTCCGCGGCAGGTGCGCCTCCTGCCTGTGGCCCGGCTGGCCCGGGTCCTTGCGGCCCCCTTGAGCCCTCTCCGGGTAGCTCTGGGTTGCGGCCGGGACGGCCCGAGGGCGGCCGGGATGCGGGGCCGCGCCCCGCGCAGGGAGGGCCCTGGGGCCGTGGCAGGGCTGTGGTCCCAGCCGGTGAGCACCGCACCCTTCTCCGCCAGGTGAACGAGTCCTGGACCCTACCAGACTGCACGGTGGCTCGGTGCGAGGGCCACAACCATGTGGTGCTGCTGGGGCGGAAGCCGGTGGCCAGCATCCGCTGCGTGAACGGACGCCCGCCGGTCAGAGTGTCGCAGGACCAGGAGCCGTGTGACTTCCACTTTGAGTGCGAGTGTGAGTCCGGGCACGGTGAGGGCGGTCGCTGCAGGCGGAGGGCACGGGGACTCGCCGGGGGCCGGAGACGGTGACACGCGCCACAGCCGGGGGACGGCGCAGGTTTGCGGAGCCCACGTGCACGGCAGCCTCTGTGGCTGGACGGGGACGCTGGGTCGGGGGGCTGTGACCCCCCGGATTCCTGAGCGTCCCTCCTGGAGCTTCCGCGGGGAGAACTTCTGGCCCAGTCCCCGGATGGTGTGGGGCTCGGGTTCCCCGAGGAAGCAAGGGTCACACCCGGGGGTCGAAACACCAGCAGGGACCGACTCTCCCTCCAGAGGCCGTAGGGCCGCCTTCCTGCCTCCCCAGCTTTGGCGCTCCAGGCGTCCCAGGGCTTGTGGCCGCTCTGCTCCTGCAGGGGCACCTGTCACTAGGTTAGGGCCGCCTGGGTCGCCCAAGATGGCGTCATCCCGACGTCCTTAACCTACTGACAGACGTGGAGGTCTTTTCCCGGACGACGGCACAGTCTCAGGGTCTGGGTGGGGCCGGGGACTGGCCTTTTTGGCCACCGTGCAACCCACTCCAGCCCCTTTTGTAAAAAAGGCAAACGGGGCCCAGGGCGGCTGGGGGGCTCCCCTGAGGTGGCTGTTGGGGTGGCGCCGGGTGCGGGACCGTCCACACCCCACAGGCTCCTGCAGCGGCTGGGGGGGCTCCCGCTACACCACCTTCGATGGCACGTCCTACTCCTTCGCGGACAACTGCTCCCACGTGCTCATGAAGGAGATCCGCCCGCGCTACGGGAACCTCAGCATCTCCATGAACAGCTACTACTGCGGGGCCGCCGCCGCCCCCACGCCCTGCCCCCGCGCCCTCAGCGTCCACTACAAGTCCATGGAGGTCATCCTCACCACCCGCACCGGCGCCCGCGGGCAGGAGCAGAGCCTGGTGAGCCGCCCTGTCCCGGCATCACCAGGGAGGGCCTGCGGGCGCCGAGGGAAGCTCCCAGAGGCCCCTCAGGCAGGGCCAAGGGCACGTGCGATGCCTCGGGGACCCCAACATGGCCGATTGGGACCCCAGGCTCCAAGGGAGCGTCTGCCCTTCGGGGGAGGGGTGCCAAGGATCCGGGGCCCCAGCCCCGCGTCACAGATCCCCCAACACGTCGCCAGATCCTGTTCGACCAAATGCAAGTGGACTCGGGCTTCAGCAAGGACGGCGTGCGGGTGTTGGTGATGGGCGCGACCACGATGAGCATCGACATCCCCGCGGCTGGTGTGAGCGTCACCTTCGACGGGCAGGTTTTCCACATCCAGCTGTCCTACGGCCGATTCAGCCACAACACGGAGGGCCAGTGCGGTGAGCCGGTGCTCGGACGCCTGGGCCACAGCTGCTCGGCGCGGGGCGGGGGGCGGGGGCAGGGGCGGAGGGTTGACCCCGCTGTCCCGCCACCCAGGCACCTGCACCAACAGCCAGACGGACGACTGCCGCCGGCCAGACGGCACCATGGCCCCCACCTGCCAAGACATGGCCCACCACTGGCTGGTCCCCGAGAGCGGCCGGGAGGGCTGCTCGGCGCCTACCCGCCCGCCCCCAACGGCCGGGACCTCGCCCTCCGCGCCCACCACGCCCGCCTCCTCCCCGTGCCCCCCTCCACCCCTCTGCGAGCTGCTGTGGAGCCCGTGAGTCGCCCCTGAGGGTCTGGCGTGTGGGGGGTGGCTGCCCGCCCCCGCCCCGGCCTCTGACCACGCCTTCCCGCAGGCTCTTTGCCGAGTGCCGCGCCTTCATCCCCCCGGACCCGTTCGTCAGCTCCTGCGTCAGTGACGGCTGCCGGGCCGACGGCCCCCGAGTGCCCTGCCAGAGCCTGGAGGCCTACGCGGCGCTCTGCCGTACCCGGGGCGTGTGCAGCGACTGGCGGAACGCCACCAATGGGCTGTGCGGTGAGTCGGGCCGGCCCCGGGGGCTTTGGCCTCCTTGGCCCACCTGACTCCTGTCTGTGTGTCCCCAGACTTCACCTGCCCGCCCGACAAGGTGTACCAGCCGTGTGGCCCCGCACAACCCGCGTCCTGCGACTCCAGGTAAGGCCTGCCTGAGGGTCTGGGGCAGGCCAGGAGGGCGTGCGACCCCCCAGCCTCAGGACCTTGGGGTTTTCTGCCCCACGCCCGCTCCTCCCCCACCCCCTGACTCCGGGCCCTGGGCAGCGGGTCAGCCCCAGTCCTCTGCCATGTCCTCTGCCCTTCCCCCTCGGACGGCCACTTCTACGGATCGAGGGTCCCAGGCACGCCCACCTTGCCTTGCAGGAGCCAGAGCGGAGGGGGCAAGGGGCTGGCGGAGGGCTGCTTCTGCCCCGACGGGCACACCCTCTTCAACACGCACACGGACATCTGCGTGCGCGCATGCGGTGAGCGCCAGCCGCGGAGGCCCCACTGGAGCCGCTGCAGAGCCGGGGCCGGGCGGCTGGGGTTGGGGAGGCCCGAGCCGGGAGCTGCCCCTCCCGGGTGCTCGCACTCCCGGCCCGGCGCCCAACCTGAGGGTGCTGTGTGGCCACGACATGGGGCCCTTGGCAGGAAGAAGGGCCCTGGCCGGGGGGCGGGGGGCGGCTGGCCTGCAAGGACAGGTCCCAGGGCGCGTGGTCTCTGCCCGCTGACCCCCTTTCTTCTTCCCTTCCAGCCTGTGTGGGACCCGACGGGCTTCCCAGATCCGTGAGTTCTCTGCCCCCTGGCCTGAGCAGAGGTGGGGGGGCTATCTCTGGGCAGCCTGCTCTGCCCGGGCAGCCCCTGTGGGGGACTGGGGTGGGGTACCCCGGTGTGAAACACGTTCCCGTCACAGGGGCTGCCCCAGCGACGGCAGCTTGAGTGGGAGGCCGAGAACTGACCAGGCCACGCTGAGGGCGGGAGCCTTCCCCGATGCTGGGGGTGGCCCCGGAGGCCAGGGCTGGGTCCAGGAGTCTCCAGGGACCCTCCCCCCCCTCTGTTGCAGCCTGGAGAGCGGTGGGTCAGCAACTGCCAGGCCTGCCTGTGCCACGAGGGCTCCATGTCGGTGCAGTGCGCCCCCATGCCGTGCGAGCCCCAGGAGCGGCCCCTGCAGTGCGGACGGGCTGGCTTTGTGACCGAGACCAGGCCGCTGGCCAACAACCCCTGCTGTCTGGAGACGCTGTGTGGTGAGCCCTGGGCTCCCCCACCCCCGGCCGGAGGGTGACCGGGGGAGGAGGATGGGCCTGCGGGGCCGAGGATGGGCTGTGGTACAGTGAGGGGACCCAGCGGGGACACAGAAGCCTCAAGCCCTGACGCACCCCGATCCCCCCGCAGTCTGCAACACAAGCACGTGTCCCCAGAGCCCACCCAGATGCAGGCCCGGAGAGGAGCTGACTCGCACCCAGAAGGAGGGGGACTGCTGCCCCAGCTTCACCTGCCGTGAGTGTGGCCGGGAGCTCGGGGCTGCGGGAGGGTCGGAGCCCTTCCTCCCCACCAGCCGGCCGGGTGCTCACCCCTCTTTCCTTCCAGGACCTCTGCTGTGTTACTACAACCAAACCGCCTTTGGGGTAAGGGCTCAGCAGCCAGGTGGCTCGAGTGGGACGGGTGGCCATTGGGGGGCAGGCGCAGCTCAGCCACAGGGACCTGCACCGTCATCTGCACAGGCCCGGCCCCACCTGCGCCCTCCTCCAGGACAGTGGAGAAGCGGGCGGGGGCTCCAGGCCTTTTCCAGCCACGTGGGGACACAGGCGAGGGGGACACGGGGACAGCTCTGTCTATCGAGCGCCTGGTGGACTGTTGGCTGCCCCTGAGAAGTTAGCTTCGGGTGTCCCAGGAGCTCCCTCGAGACCAGAGTGTTGGGGTGAGACCATGCCCTCCAGCCTCTCCAGCCGGCCCGGGGTCCTGCCCCTGCCCTGGTCTGTGCTCGGCTGGGGCACAAGCGTAATTCCATCTGCAGAAGAAAGAACCCGCTCTCTGTAGGCCTCCCCTTCCCCTAGCCCACCCAGCCGCAGGGAGGGCTCCTGGCCCTCGGGCCCCCCCACTGTCTCAGGGTCACCTCCACTGTCCCCGTCCACTGCAGATCGGGGCAACCTTCCCATCGCTCACTCCCTGCAACACGTGCACTTGCCTGTCTGGGGACACCCAGGGCCCTGTTGTGCAGTGTGAGGAGGACACCTGTAACACTACCTGCCCCCAGGTAAGCCCTCCTGGGCACACCCAGCCCTGGGCAGGGACACGGCTTCGCGGGGGTGGGGGGCTGCCAAGGAGGTCGCTGGGCTCCTAGGGTGTGGATGGGAGGGCAGGGGGCTGGGGGGCAGGGCCGCAGGTATGACGGAACCAACCCCGCCCTCAGGGCTCCGAGTACCGGAAGGTGGACGGACGGTGCTGTGGGGAGTGTGTGCAGACGGCCTGTCCCACGGAGGACGGCCAGCTGGTCCAGGTAAGAGGGGGTTCGCTCTCAGCCCCTCAGCCCGGTGCCCCTTCCCTTCGGCCCGTCTCTTTGAGACTCCGCCCCCCCCCCCCACTGTGTTGCAGCCCAACGAGACCTGGGTCAGCAGCCTGGTGGACAACTGCACCGAGTACCGCTGCGAGGTCAGGAATGGGCTCCACGTGCTCGTCGGGAGGGCCACGCCCTGCGCCAACGTGTCCAGCTGCCAGGTGCGTCCCGCCGCTCGGTGCCCCACAGCAGACCCCAGATTTGCGGCCGGAGACCCCACCGTCTCGGAGGCCGTGCCCACAGCCTCCCCTGGGAGGCCCCGTCCTCCCCAGACGCACCCCCGCAGGCACCCCACCGCCTCGGAGGCCGCGCCCACCCAGAGCCCCCGCCCGGCCCCCAGCCCGCTCTCTCTCTCCCCCGCCCCCTTCAGGGCATCCTCAGGAAAATGGGCTGCTGCTACTCCTGTGAAGAAGTGGGTAAGTTGAGGCTGGCCTGCCTGCTCTCCAAGCTCCAAGCTGCCCCTGGCCCCGGGGACCCCACCCTGAGCGCGGGGCTCGGCAGGGTGGCGCGGGGGGCGGCCCTGGCTCGGGGTCCTCAGAGGTGCCTTCCCGCACCGCCCCTGCCTTTCCTCTGTCCGCCCAGAAAAGTGCCAGGTCCGCATCAACAGGACCGTCCTGACACACCAGGGCTGTGCCACTCAGGCCCCGGTCAACGTCACGTTCTGCGGGGGCTCATGCCCCGGACTGTCCAAGTGAGCGAGCCCTGCGCCCCTTCTGGGACGCCCCTCCCCACCCCACACTGCCCTGGCTTCGGCCAGGTGTGAGCAGTGGGCGCGGAGAGCGGGGGGACCGTGGGGGGCTGGCTCAAGACCGGGGGGGAAGAGGGTCCTGCCCGGGTCAGCAAGTTCCACGAGTGGTTCCAAGATGAGACGGAGCTCGGAGGGGGAAGGTGGGAGCTCAGTGACCCCGAGCCCTGCCCCAGGCCAGGTCAGACACGCCCCTAGTGCTCCAAGGATGAGCTCAGGGTTGCCCGGAGCAGGAGGGGGCCGTCGGCCCTAGCCCCCCCCGGGAAGCCAGGAGCTTGGGGGCTGGGCCGGGCGGGTCCTGACGGCGGCCGTGCGCCTGCAGGTACTCCATGGAGGCCCGGGCTATGGAGCGCCAGTGCACCTGCTGCCGGGAGACGGGGGTTCACGAGGAGGTGGTGACCCTGCGGTGTCCTGACGGGACGGCCATCCGCCGCTCCTACACTCACGTGGACGGGTGCAGTTGTGCCCCGGCCTGCGTCCGCTCGCCCGAGGCGCCCGAGCACAGCACCCCTATCCTCCTGACCTAGGGGTCCCCCAAGGTCCGTTGCCATTCTGACCCCCTCCTGCCAGCCGCCCCCCCAATCTGGAGCCGGACACATACTGCCCAGCCACGGAGAGCTCGGCCAGCCTGCTGCGGGAGCCCAGGCACACCTGCCACCTCACAGGACCTGTGCCCCCGGAGGGTGACGGCACAGTGAGGACCTGCTTGACAAGGGCTCCGGGAGGGGCCCCTCCAGCACGTCTTGGCCACTGTCTGGCTGTCAGGACCTGCCCCTCACCCGAGACAAGTGTCTGCACCGCCTGGACTCACCCCTTCTTCGTGCCCGGAGGATGCCTGGAGCCCCGTGCCCCTGCTGCAGCAGGATCCTGCTGGCCACCTCCTGCGGCGGGACGTGGGCTGGGGCTTGTCCAGCGGCCGCCGGCTGCCTCCGGGGAGCAGCGTCAGGTCGGGGGGCTGGCTGTCCACGCCCACGTCTGAACCTGGGCCTGGGGTGACCATGGCTGCTGGGAGGCAGGCCAGGGAGGGGTCGGTGCTCCCCAGAACTCCCTCTGCCCAGCCTGTCCCTGTCCTGCAAATAAACACTGAGCATCGTGTACACTTCTTGGTCCTGGTGTCTTTTCTGCCCACGGAGTTCCCTGGGCTTCTCCTCCATCAGGCTGTGCGGCATCCCCAGGGCTGTGTGCCCCTTCCCCCGGGAGGGACAGGTGGGAGGAGGGGCCCGGAGGCCCTCAGGGTCCGTCTCGGGCTGTGGGGCACTGGCTGAGGCCGGTGATGAGCCCGGGGCTCGGAAACGACCCTCTCTGTGATTTCACACGCGGGGATTTCTAAGGAAGCGGGTTCACTGGTGTGGAAAGTTTGGGAACCCCATGGGAGGCACGGCCACGGCCCAGGTGTGTCCATGCAGGAAGCCGCTGCCTCACAGGCTGGGGGCGCACAGGAGGGCCCCAGGGAGGCTGCCCGCCACGGCCATGCCTGCTCTCCCCGCCGCAGCTCACGCTGAATTTTCTGCAGCGCACTCGTCCCCCCTCAGCTCGCTCTAGGGCTGGCCGCCTTGTCTCATCTCCCCAAGCGGGGATTTCTCGCCAGAGAGCTCTACGCACCCGTGCTGAGGGGCGGGAAGAAGTGGGGAGCAGGTGTGGGGTGTGGCCGACAGCACCCCCCACAGCCCCCGGATGCGGAAGGCTTCTTGGCTTCACGGTGGGAAGGATGGGACGTGGCCCCAGTGGGGAGGGGTGGCTTCGGGTGCGGCTGCAATGCCTTTGTTGGTGGAAGCTGCTGGGGCGGGGGGTGGGGGGCACGTGGGGGGGTCTCCCCCGCCCCGAGTCCCATGACCTGCCTCTGCTCTCAGTGTGGTTCCCATCATGGGGCTGCTGTAGGGGCTGGGCGCGGAGGGCCTGGGCTCTCTCCAGGCCACCGCCTGCCTTTCCTACCCACCCCACGAGGTCTGGGCAGGACAGGCCACCTGGGACCTGGCCGGGCTGGCGAGGCAGGCCTGCAAACGCGGCTGGCCGCCCCTCCCAGGGCTGCCTTCCGGAAGATGAGCCTGGGCCTCCCAGTCTGATTTCCTGGGGGCTGTGGCCGCGCCCCCACTGAGTCCTCGTGAAACCAGGTGCAGAACAACAGCCTTCCCCGAGCCTCCCTGCCATTTTCCGGCACAAGCCGCTCTGCACCCACAGGCAGCTCTCACCAGCTTAAGTACATCCCTATGGCCCTGGGAGCACGAGTGTCTCGGGCCACGGACCAGGGTGTGCACATACCACGTGCGGTCCGTGTCCCAGGGGAGCTCTCATCCGACCCCGACAGCACCCCAGGCAACGTGTGCCGTTATTTCTCCCACTTTACAGAGGGGAAACTGAGGCATGCCATGGTGAAAAGCCCTGCGTCAGCCGGGAGTGAAGCCAGGCCCCGTTGCCCTGGAGAAGGTAACTATAAAAACCAACGCGGGGCATAAAAACAAAACAGTCACTAAACTTCCAATATTTTTAAAAAGAGATTTCTGGTGTCCAGATGGAAAAGTGGGCACGTCCTCCCCCACAGGCACAGAATTCGCCACGATAAAGATAGAAAAAATTTGAAAATAGAAGAGCAAAAACAAGAAAGTGAACCCGAGAGACAAGCCGGAAGAAGGGGGTTTTGGGGGGCGCCAGTGGCGAGCAGGGCCTGTGGCCTCAGGGCGACACCTGGATCCACGCGTGACAACGAGCTCTCAGAGCTGAAGGCATGAGCCCCCGACCGAGAGTCCTCGGCGAGCACCCGGGCAGCTACAGGAGGTCATGCGTCTGGAGGTGAGATCCGAGGGCAGCGAGGCCGAGAAAAACTCGGAGCTGCCGGGGTGACGGGACTGTGCGCCTGCACCAGGGTGAGATGGGGACGGGTGCCCAGAGACTGCAGCGGGGCACCTCTGTGGTGCTGAGGGCACAGACCTTGAACGCTGAACTCCACACCCACGTAAACTATCACTTAAGAATGATAATGAAGGGGCGCCTGGGTGGTTCAGTGGGTTAAGCCTCTGCCTTCGGCTCGCGTCGTGATCCCGGGGTCCTGGGATCGAGCCCCGCATCGGGCTCTCTGCTCAGCGGGGAGCCTGCTTCCTCCTCTCTCTCTGCCTGCCTCTCTGCCTACTTGTGATCTCTGCCTGTCAAATACATAAATAAAATCTTAAAAAAAGAAGAAGAAGAAAAAAGGCATTTTCAACATGCGAGGACTCAGAACGTGGCTCACGTGGCCCTGTGCGAGAGACACCAGCAAGCCAGCGCCACCTGTCAGGCAACACCACGCGGCACGCATACGTTCGCAACTCCAGCGGGCCGGAGCCCTCGGTGTCTCCTTCACGGCTCACGCTCCCCGGCCCTATTTCACAAAACCTTGGGATCAGAAATACGGTCTCCTGGGTTATTTCCTAAAAGCTTGACAATTTTGCCTTCCACCTAACTTTTTTTTTTTATCGGTATAAAATATACATAACATAAAATTTACCATCTAAGCCATCTTTGAGTGCACAGATTAGTGGTATAAAATACATTCACACCATCGTCCGCTCATCCGTCCATCCACCCATCCATCCCCACGATCCCTTTAACTTTGCAAGATGGAGACTCTATACCCGGGAGGCAGTAACTCCTCATTGTCCCTCCCCATGGCTCCTGGAAACCACCCTCAACTCTCAGTCTCTAGGATTCTGGTGAGTCTAGGTAGCTCAAAGGAGTAGAATCCCACAGTATTTGTCGTACGGTGACTGGCTTATTCACCGGGCCACATGTCCGGGGGGTCCATCCGAGTCGTAGCAGGTTTCAGAGTCTCCCTCTGTCTACAGCTGGGTGTCATTCATTCCAGGGTATGTGTGGATCACGTTCCACTTACCCGTGGTCGCTGGGGTTGCTCCCACATTTTAGCTACTGTGAATAACGCTGCTGCCAACACACGTGTCTCATCAAGACCCTGATTTCAATTCTTTTAGGGTTATACTCAGAGGTCAAATGGCTGTATTGTATGGCAGTTCTAATTTTTTGAGGAGCTGCCGTACTGTTTTCCACAGCGACGGAATAAGTTGACATCCGTAACAGTGAACGGTGGTTCCAACGTTTCTACCTCACCTTGCTGGCTATCGTCACACTTTGTGTTACTACAGTCAGCCTAGTGGGTGTGAGGCGGTACCTCACTGTGGTTTCGACTTGCACTTTCCTGATAATCAGTGACGTTGAGCATCTTTACATGCTCCTGTTGGCCATCTTAGATCGTCTTCGGAAAAATGTCTGTTCAAGTCCTTTGGCCATTTTTGAATTGGATTGTTTGGGGATTTTTGTTGTGGAGTATTTTCTGGAAGTTCTCTTATCAGATATATGATTTACATATATTTTCACTCATTATGTGGCTTGATTTTTATTCTGATAGTGTCTTTTGATGCACAAAATTTTAAACCGTTTATGAAGTTCAATTTATTTATTTTTTTCTTTTGCTAACCCTAACCCTAACCTGTCACTTTGGTGTCCTGAGAATAAACTGCAAATCCAGGAGGAAGAGAGGCTCCTTGCAGGTAAATACTGCTTTACTACCCATCAGGACAAAGGAAATTTTCCTCCTGTAGAGACAGCAGCCCAGCCAATGAGAAGCCCCTCCCAGCTCTCCCCTTCCTCTATAAAAAAAGCCTCCTTCTCCTCTGTTCTCAGGACTCGCCAATGGTTGGTTTTCCTGTGGCTTGCTTGTCTCGGGTTACAGGTCTCTGCTACTCCCAAAGAAATCCATTTTTTGCTGGTAAAATAACTGGCAGTTTTATATTTTAAGGTTAGCAATGACTTTACTTAGGTTGGGGTAGTTTCCATCTATTCCTGGTTTGTTGAATGTCTTTATCATGAAAGCATGTTGACTTTTGCCAAATGTTTTTTCTACATCAGTTGAGATGATCATGTGTTTCCCCCCTTTATGCTGTTGCTGTGGAGTATCATCCCGATGAGCTACTTGCTGAACCATCCTTGCATTCCATGAATAAACTGCACTTGGTCGTGGTACATAATTTTTTGACATGCTCCGAACTGGTTTGCTAGTATTTTATTGAGGACTTCTGCACCAGTGCTCATAACAGATACTGGTCTGAGGTTCTTTTCTTCCAGTGTCTTTGTCTGGCTTTGTTGTCAGGGGAATGCTGGCCTCACAGAATGAGTTAGGAAGTGTTCCCTCTTCTTCAGTTTTTTGGAAAAATTTAAGAAGCACTGGGATTCTTCTCTATGGTTTCTCTTTGTTGGGAGAATTTTGATCACTGGTTCAATCTCCTTGCTAGTTATAAATCTATTAAGATTTCCCATTTCCGGGGCGCCTGGGTGGCTCAGTGGGTTAAGCCGCTGCCTTCGGCTCAGGTCATGATCTCAGGGTCCTGGGATAGAGCCCCGCATTGGGCTCTCTGCTCAGCAGGAAGCCTGCGTCCTCCTCTCTCTCTCTGCCTGCCTCTCTGCCTACTTTTGATCTCTCTCTGTGTGTCAAATAAAAAGAAAAAAAAAAAGATTTCCCATTTCCTCGTGATTTAGTCTTGGTAGGTTTGTTTCGTTCTTTAGTTTTTATTTAAATTCCAGTTAGTTAGCATGCAGTTAACTAACGGTATAGCAATCCAGTCTGGTAGATTCTGTGTTTCAGGAATTTGCCCATTTCACCTTAGTTACCCAATTTGTTGGCATATAATTGTTCACAGTACTCATCATTTTTGTTTTTGTAGAATGAGCAGTAATGTCCCTCTTTCATTATGATTTCAGTAGTTTGAATCTTTCCTCTTTTTCTTAGCCCATCAAGCTAAAGGTTTGTCAAACTTGTTGATCTTTTCAAAAAACCAACTTTTGGTTTTGATTTTTTTTCCTATTGTTTCTCCATTCTCTATTTTATTGATCTCAGCTCTAATCTGTATGATTTCCTTCCTTCTGCTACCTTAGGCTTTAGTTAGTTCTTCTTTTTCTAGTTCCTAAAGTTGTAAAGTTAGATTGCTGTTTTGAGATCTTCCTTGTTTTCTAATGTAAATGTGTATGGCTATAAATTTCCCCCTTAGCACTGTTTTCCCTGTGTTCCTCAAGTTTTGGTATATTATGTTTTCATTTCTGTCCATCTCTAAGTATTTTCTCATTTCTTTTGGATTCCTTCTTTGATCCATTTGTTGTTTAAAAACATGTTGCTCTATTTCCGTAATGTTGTGAATCTTCCAGTTTTCCTTCTCTTACTGATTTTCAACTTCATCCCACTGTGGTCAGAGAAGATACTTGTATGACTGCTAGTTTTAACATCTGTCAGGACTTAGTCTGCTGCCTCACACATGGCCCATCCTGGCAAATGTGTCACATGCACTTGAGAAGAATGTGTTGTCGGGTGGGTGTTCTGCGCATGTTGCTAGATCCAGTTGCTTTATTGTGTTACACGAGTCCTCCGTCTCTTTATCTCCTGTGAGGTTGTTCTGTCTACTGTTGTGAGTGGGGCACTCAGTTTCCAACTATTATTATAAAACTGTTTATGTCTCCCTTCAATTTTGTTAGTTTTTGCTTCATATAGTCTGTCACTTGGGACAAAACTGTTCACAATTGTTGTATGTTTTTGCTGTACTGAATCCTTTGTTAATACATAATGTCCTCCTCTGTCTTTTAAAGTTTTAAGATTTAAAGTCTACTTATGTCTGATGTTAGTAAAGTCATTCCTGTTTTCTTTGCATGGAAGGTGTTTTCCATCCTTTCCCTTGCCACCTGCTTATGTCTCTGTCTCTGAAGCAAGATTCTCAAGAAAAGAAAATAAAGTGAGTTTCTCATAGACAGCACATAGCTGGACAGTGTGTTTCTATCCATTCTGCCGATCTCTGTCTTCTGAAAAGCTTCAACCATGCACACGTGTTTTCCGGTAAAGTGCGCCTTCTGTCACTGTGATATCTCCTTCCTGTTTGCCCTATAGTCGGTCTTGTTTTGTTGTTGTTTTTGTCCCTTGTTTCCTGCACCGCTCTCTTCTGTGCTTAGTTGATTCTTTGCAGTGAAACATGTAAACTCCTCAGTTCCTTTCATGTATATTCTATAGTGATTTTCTTTGTGGCGACTCTGGGGAGGCATGTAACATGCTTCAGCTGTCACACTCTAATCTGCGTTTATACTAGCGCCACTTCAGTAACATACAAAACTCTTCTCCCTGGCAGCCCTACCCCCATCTCCTTCTGGTTGGGGACGTCACAAAGTTACATCTTCATACAAGACGTGCCCCCAGCCAAAAATAACTCTTAGAATGAATTACTTTCTTCAATGTTGTAGAAAGCAAGATTTGGAGTTACAAACTAAACTCAGATTTATGAGTTTATCAGATGCTAGATTTTATGATAATATTTTTTCTTTCAATGTATTAGCTAGCCTCTTAAATCATGCAGGAACAAAAATTGCAGTTACCAACCGTTGTCACAAAACTATCTTTTATGACTGGCCATGTGTTTACCTTTATTGAGATCTTTGTCTCTCCATATAAAGTGACTAACATCATTTTATTTCAGTTTCCAGAACTCACTTGAGTATTCCTTGTGGGGCGGGTCTAGTGGTCATGAACACCCTCTTCTGTTTATCTGGGAACGTCTTATTTTGTCCCTCACTCTTGAAGGACAGTATTCCTGAATATAGGATTCTTGGTTGACAGGCGTTTTCTTTTCGCATTTGAATGTATTGACCCACTGCCTTCTGGCCTCTAAAGTTTTTTCATGAAAAATCTGTCAATAATTTATTGAGGATCCCTTGTATGTGAGGATTCTCTTCTCTCTTGCTGCTTTCAAATTCTTTGTCTTTGGGCCTGGAAGTTTGATTACAATGTTTCTTGGTGTGGATCTTTAGGTTCATCTTCCTGGATGTTTGTTGAGATTCCTGAATGTTTATATTCATGTCTTTCCTCAAACTGGGGAAGTTTCCAGGCATTATTTCTTCAAGTCTTCTCTTTGCCCCTTTCTCTCCCTTTGCCTTCTGGGACTCCCACAATGCGTGTATTGGTCTTCCTGCTGATGTCCACAGGTCCCTTAGGATCTGTTCCATTTTCTTCCAGCTTTTCTCTTTGTCCTCCCTGGGCTTGATAATTTCCCATCCTATCTTCAAGTTCACTAATTTTTTCTTTTGTCTGCACAATTCTGTCTTAGAGCCCCTCTAGTGAATTTTTCATTTCAGTTACTGTACTTTTTAAGCTCCAGAGTTTCTTTTTGGTTTTTCAGTTTCCCATCCATTTATCATATCTTCATTTTGTTCAGACAGGGTTTTCTTGACTTTCTCCACAACTTCTTTTAGTTGTTTTCAGGTCTTTGTCTGGTGTATCTGAGATCAGGTCTTTTTCAAAGAGTTTCATTGACTTCTTTTTCCTTTTTATAAACCACACTTTCTGGTTTCTTTGTATGCCTTGTGATTTTTTCAGTTCATTTATTTGGGAGGGATGTAGGGAGAGAGTGAGAGGGAGAGTGATAAGGAGAGGCAGACTCCCCAGTGAGCAGAGAAATGGGACTTGATCCCAGGAACCCGAGATCATGACCTGAGCCGAAGGCAGAGAACTGAGTCACCCAGGTACCCCAGCCTTGTGATTTTCTTAATGGACACTGGACATCTGAGTTGAATAATGTGGTAACTCTGGAAATCCAATTCACCCCCTTCCCCAGGACTGGCTTTTTACATTGTTTTATTTCACTTTTGTTATTGCTCTGCACTATCTCTGTGCGAGGACCAACCTGACCTGCAAATGTAATGCTTGCTCAGGTCTTCTCTGAGCCTTTTCCCGGGCATCCAAGATTCTAACTTTCCCCTTATCTGTAGCTGTTTTTGAATATCCTAGTCTTTAATGTCTGGCTCCCAAAAAGGCAAAAAGAGAAAAATGAAGGGAAAGACGGGCACTCACCCTCTAAATCCTCTGGAAGTCACTTCCGCTTATGGGGGAGGGGCATGTGATGGGAGGGGTGGGGTGCAACACAGATACCTAGCTGTTTGCCCCTCTGTGATCAGAGTGCAGACCCCTGAAATTTGGAGGGCAGGGCCCCTCTTGCCCACCTGGCTCCCACAAGTAGTGTGCGGGCTGCTCCAGGAACATGTGCACGACTGCCTGCCTGGGGCCGGGGCTCTGGTGGGTGGCTGCTGCTGTGAAAGCTAACACTGGCCAAAACAGATGGCAACGTGCTCTCCGAGCACTCCCTCTGAAAGCTGCACGCCTGGGACCAACTCCAGCGTTCACAACAGGTCTATCAGAGTCTGCCCGTGCAGCTGCTGAGGTGGGGAACCAGCTTCTCTTCTGAGGACCTTCCTGCTCGGCCACCTTCTGGAATCTTCCTGCCTTTGCGTTTTGAGTCTGCCCAGAATTGATGTTTGGAAGTGGCGCGAAGCAGGGGCCTGATTCCACTTATTTCGTGTCTAGCCCTGGCTAACTGGCCTCACTGCTGCCCTGCACTCTGGCCCCTGCTCGGCTGCACTGCACTCTCCTTCCGTCATCTTCACCCGGACAACAGTGCTGAGTCTTGCTTTCTACCTGAGCAAGACTTCCACTCGTCTTCCTTTGACAAGGATCCTTGATTCTTCTTAGCCTTCTGGACGTCCCTGTGCTTAGAATCAACCTCCCTGGTCTCACGAACAACGAAACGCAGGACCCGTGGGGAAGGAGGTCACGGCGAGGGAAATCACCATGAGACAAACCAATGGCACATACCACTTCGATCCATGCACACCGTCCAGCCCTCTGTCCCACGGAGCTGCCCAAACAGCTCAGACTTGCTGGAAGCATCTCTCTGAGCGCTCCCTTTTCTTTGTCGTGTTTTCAAACATTTCAGAAAGAATTTTTAAACACACGTTATTAGCATTTTGGGGGCTGTTTTCAGTAGGGATGTTCCCAATAAACCCAACTTGCTGATTCCTGTTCTCTCTCAAGAAGGGCCACACTCTGTCCTCTTCCCAAAGGGGCCACCGTGCTGCGACTCATCTAAGAGCCGGCCCAGGAGTCTGTGCTGGGAGGGCAGCAGCACAGCCCCGCGCTGACCACTTCTAGCCTCACACCAAACCCACCTGAGGCTTTTCTGCCGTGAAGACAGAAACTAGCAGTTCAAAACAGGTTTGGGGTCATTCTCGAAAGTGAAGATCCATGACATCTCAGCTCCCTCAGCACCAGGAAGAGGCCGAGGCCCGAGGTCTGTGTGCCCCCAAATGCTGGGCACCCCGTGCACTTGCATTCCAGAGGCGGCTGGTGGGGCTTCCCAGTTATGCCAGGGTCACAGCAGGGACATGAGGCTGGGACCCGAGCGCTCCCTCCCTGTGTCCACAGGCAGACCGGGCACAGAGGAAATGAGCCACAGAGCCTGCTCTCCAGAGTCCCCGAGCAAGTCAGCATCTGCGCCAAGATGGTGAGAAGATCACGGACAATGTGTGTCAGTCCAGAGGGTCCAGGAGGTGTGGGAAGGAGCAGGGAGTTGCCGGGGTGGCCAGGGAAGCTGCCCAAAGAGGGGACATTTAGGAGAGGCTGGACGGAGCACAGCGTCTGTGCAAAGTCCCTGGGGCGGGGCTCACCACAGTGGCTGGGGCTGGGGGGGGACGTGGGTGGGCTCCAGCCTTGATCCAAGCAGGACGGGACCACGGGCCGTTCTGAGCACATGTAGGACGGATCTCGCCTGAGCAGACGTGAGGCAGACACAAGGGAGCTGCGGAGGGGAGAGCAGGCCTCCCCGGCCCCTGCACCCTCAGTCCCGCCTCGGCACATGCTCCCCACTCACACCCCCATCCTCCTCTCCTGGCTGTCCCTCCAGCTGCACCTTCTGCCCCCCGGAACCTGGGCCCTTAAGGCCGTGTCCAACACGGCGATGCTCTGGGGGCGGGGGCTGCAGTCACACGCTCCGTGTCCCCGTCCCAGCTCGCGTTCTGTGTCTGAGCTGCCCAGGCCCCTAGAGAGTCCTCCCACCCGCCCTGCCTCACCCTCTCCTCCTGCATCGCTGCCTCAGCCCCACGGTGTGCACCTGCAGGGCACCAGGACGAGGCGCGAGCGGCTCAGCAGGGGGCCCGGCCTCGCTCTGGCCTCCGGGCGGGAGGGTCTGTTCCGGACTTCTCTCTCACTTGTGTGGACGTGCGAGGGGCGCGGCACGGGAAGGAAGACAAAAGTCCTCTGCTTGGACTCAGTCCCCCAAGGTCATGTGTGGTGGTGTCTGGACACGTGGCCGTTGGCCAGGAAGTCCCCAGGAAGGGACAGGTGCCCTGCAGAGAGGCCCCGGGGCACCACCTTGCTCCTCCTGCCACATGAGGACACGGAGGGGATGGCCAGCCTCTGGAGCTGTGAGGCGGCGGCGCCCGAGGACATCAGCACAACCACGGGAAACCCAGAACCACCGACGCAAGAGCCCAAGCAGACAGTGGAGACGGCAGACGGTGGCCCGCGAGCCAGGGGCCTTCAGCAACCCTGACGACAAGCGGTGACAACAGCCAACGCCACGTGTCCAAACAGCTCTGAGGACGCGTTCTGGGCAACAGCACGGAGGCCGGGGCTGGAGCATGACCGCGTGTCACTGGCTTGGCTCTGGGAAGTCGGGGTCACGGCGAAGGACCCCTGTGGTGCTGGGGGAGGAACTGGAAGGTGAGCCCGTGTTCCCAGGACGGCGCACACGAGGGCATCCGCATCGGGAAGCTGGGAGTTGCCGGCACTGGGACAAAACCAGCGCCCAGAGAGCAGAGGCCGGAGTGACAGGAACCCACAGGGACGGCTTCAGGCGCCGCGGCTCCCGGCGTGCTCCCACAGAACAGCACACGGAGCGGCCTCCTTGACGGAAGGCCAGCAGCCTCCCCGGGTCCGGACCTGAGCTGCTGGCTGGAGGATGGCCCTGCCGTGCTGTGCCAACATGGGGAAATGACCCCGATCCTTCCCAGAGGTGCCCTGGGATGAGATGGGCCACCAGCGTCCCCTTCAAATCAGGGTTTAGGGGGAGCCTGGGGCGGCTCAGTCAGTTGAGTGTCTGACTCCTCATCCCGGCTCAGGTCGTGGCCTCAGGGTCCTGGGATGGGGCCCCGCATCAGGTCTGTGCTCAGTGGTGGTGGTGGGGCGGCGTCTGCTTGGGATTCTCCCTCTGGCTCCCCTCGCTCACACACGCATGCATGCACTCTCAAATCAATCAATCTTTAAACAATAAAAATTAAAAGAATCAGAGATGATGGGGCCAGGGACCTGATGGCAGTCACATCCCCAAGCCTGGGACGCATGACAAGGGTGGACAGGCCCACCCGGGCTCCCCTCACTGTTCAGTGGCTGCTAGTGCGGCAAAGGGGGAGCCAAACCACGGCCCCAGGGCATGGCAGAGCGCAGGCCCTGACCCCAGGCTGCGACCTGCACATCTCACGCCAGGACCACGGGACCACTGGGCTCGTGGGAACAGGAAGACTCACCCAGAGCGAGCCGGCGTCACGCACCCTCCCCATCACCACCGTCCCCAAACCAGAACCCGTGCGCCCTGCGTCACACTCGTGTTCCCATCGGTACAGGTGCGTGTCACGAGGGGGATGGACGTCTAGCGCCACACCCCGTGGGGCTCACTGGGACTGCTGAAGCGAGTCAAGCATCCCCCCCACCCCAGGCAGTGCCCGGTCTGACACCGATCTGTCTGTTCAGACGCCCACTCTGGGGGCCGCATCCTCATGGCCAGCAGCTGTCGGGCTCTGACCCGTCGTGCAGCCTCGCGGTCTCTGCTCGCACTGGAGGTTCTGTCGGGTTCTCACATTTTAAGTCCCCGCCCGCACGATACGTCCACTCCAAGTGCGCGCGGGGCCGCGGAGGCTGACCCAACACAGCGCTCTCCGACACGGGCTGCGCTTTTGCTTCCACCACCGACAGCTCTCCCCCTGCGGGGCTTCCTGGGCCCCAGCCTGTCACCTCCTTCTGCGGCGGGCGCTTTGCTTGGAGCTCATCCCCGCCAGCAGGACGCCGGCCCCTGGCCGGGAGCCACGCAAGACTGTGCGAACAGAACCAAGTCAGCTCGCGCCCGGACACCCAGGACCTTAGCCAACACGGCCTGGCACCTGCCGCCTGCACGTCTGCGGGTCTTACAGCACACGATGGACCGCCACGGCACCGCGCTGATGTCCCGCGCAGCCCCGCACCCGCCCGGGGAACTCAGAGCTTGGCTCTGCCCAGGCGCTCGCTCCCCCACCCCGGCATTCAGGGCCCTCGGTCCGGACCTGCAGAACGGGAGGGCCCCGTTTCCGCCCATCGAGCATGCGTGCTTTGTGCTGCTGCTCTGAGCGAAAGACGGTCCTGTCCAGGGCGCCCGGGCGGCTCAGTCAGTGACACGTCTGCTTTCCGCTCAGGTCGTGAGCCCAGAGTCCTGGGATGGAGTCCCGCATCGGGCTCCCTGCTCGGCGGGAAGCCACCTTCTCCCTCTCCCGCTCCCCCTGCTTGTGTTCCTTCTCTCGCTGCATCTCTCTGTGTCAATTAAATAAATACAGTTTTTTAAAAGTAGTAAAAAAACACCAAAACCCATTCGTGGTGACACAGCGAGCAGCAGCAAGTCGTGGGAAGGAAACACACTGCAGAACCCCACTTTGGGCCCGGGGGTGGTGGGGGCTCGCAGCCACCTCCCCTGCCGGCTCCGGGCCACGACACTCGTCCCCGCAGCCCTCGGGCCTGCATGCCAGGCGGACATGCGGACAGACTCACGCCAGCAGCCTGAGCCTCTCCTGTCCCACTTCACGGAAGATTTTATCTGAGAGAGAGACAGAGAGGCACGGAGCACACGGGAGCAGAAGCACAAGCAGGTCCCCGCGGAGCAGGAGTCCGACGCGGGGCTCGATCCCAGGACCCCGGGTCATGACCAGAGCCGAAGGCAGACGCGTAGCGACTGAGACACCCAGGCACCTGTCTCTGTCGTTTTAGTCGAAAAAATGAAACTCATGCTTAGTATAAACACTTCGGGTTCCGCCCCGAATCCAGCCGGGAGACAGCACCCTTCCTCGCACAACCACGCGCACCCTGCTAGCGAGTGAGTACGCCCTGAGCTGAGTTAAAAACCACTCAGGAACAAGAACGGTAAAGTTTTGTTGAAGAAGTTTAATTCTCTACTTTTATAGATACCACGTATTAAATTAGAAGGCCAAAAAGCAAAAATATACTTTACAATCCAAGATAAATCCGGACACCGGAGCCGAGAGAAGCATCGGAAACACAGAGCTCTGAGAATCGTTCCCACCAGCACGCAGGGCTGCGGCCAGAGGGCACCGGTATGGGGAGGGGCGCCTGCCGAAGGCTGACGGGGAGGCGGGAGGAGTCCTGGCACACACCGACGTTCCGTCCTGGCTGACGGCATGGCGGGGCTGCCTCTGGAGGGAAGGCCACCAGCCAGCTCACGAAGGCCCCAGGGTCTGCGCCTGGCGCGCGTGGCCACAAGGCCCGGGAGTCCGTGGTGGCCACGCTGCAGCCACATCATCGGCCTGTCCCAGGCCTGCTTCAGAGGAACTGCGACGGGTCCCCCGCCCGCACCCCAGAGCAGCAGGCAGCCACAGGCCACGACCCGTAGGCAGGACAGCAGGGTGCGAAGGAGGAAAAAAGGGCCTGACGCAACCAGGGAAGGCCTTGCAGAGTGTGGGCTCTCTGATGTCAGTGCCAGAGGAAGGGGAGCACAAGTGACAGGTGTCGGGTCTCTCCCGCCAACCGAGGCCCCACGAGGCCCACTGTGGCTGCTGGCTGGGTTCTGTGGGCGTCCCCACAAGGAGCATATCCCCGATGCGCCCAGACGGCCCGGCAACAGGGAGGCGGAAAGCGGCACCGGGGCCTCTCGGACACGGGTTCCCGTGCTGCGCGTCAGTGGAGGTCGTCCCCAGAGGAGCGCGCTGCAGGCCTGCCCAGTGCTCCTGGGTAGAAATGCGCCGTGTGGCCCCAAGCTGTCCAAGCCGGGAACTGGCACTCCGCGAGAAAGCAAGGCTCCCATGTCCGAGCCAGCGGGTGGTGCCCATCCCCCGGCAGCAGTCTTCACCGAGAAGCCTGGCCGCTGCGGTCATCGGGCAGCCGGCACGCACGCCTTCAGGCTTTTGCGTGCGGATCCCTGATTGTCCTGCGCCCGCCGGCAGCAGCAACATCCTCCAGCTGATAGGAAACACCCCTGTGCAGGGGAAGGCGGAACGGGGTTCACCCTCATGCTGAGCCCGCGCAGGTCCGCGCCATAGGAGCCCCTCACGCCCACGGCGGAGACTCCATCTTTGAAGGCAAGCGTGCGTGTGTGGGCTACGAGCAGCACCCGAGAAAACGGCTCACGCTGCTGATTTCCACGAGGAGCCCCTACCCATCCCAGCCCAGGGGCCACGGCTGCCACGCAGCCCATGGCGCGGCACACGCACCTCCTGCCTCCGGAGAGGACTCGGACATTCACTGGGCAGCCACTCCTTTCACCCAAAGGGAATTCACGGGACTGGTACAGCGATTACTTTAATCAACGTCAGTAGGAAGCCAAAGGTTCCTAAACACCCTTTAATAAACGAGCACAAAGGACCGGACCTACCACTTTTACCCCCAGATTGAAGGCTCTGTTCCAAGAGTCGGTCAGAGGGAAGCGGCAACCCCTCGGAGTCCCGGCCCACAGAGCTGGCGTGACGCACAGCAGGAAAAGGCATCACGGGGTCCCCAGGGCCCAAGACGGCCCTGCTCCAGAGCCTGCGCGCGGGGCCAGGCAGGCTGCGGGCTCGGCGCACCCCAGACCCAGCGTGTTCTGCATCCGTGCGGAGCCTGCCGCTGGACCGGCGAGACGGGAGTCAGCCCGCCCAGGACATGGGTGAGCAGCCCAGAACCACACACAAGAAACATCCATGGAAAGACGGGAATTATACAGTTGCAAGTTATGAAGATAACCCCAGATCAGCTGTTAATGTTCTACATGCCAGAAGGAACCGGTCTAGCCCGGCTAAGGAGACTAACTGCATGCCACGAGTCAGCCTGGAGGACGGCGACACTTTCTACAGCGCCGGCAGAGGCGGGAGCTCGCGGGGAGCCTGCTTGCGACAGCGTGTGAGCAGCAGCACGCCGCACACGAAGACACACGTCTCCAAGCGGCGGGAGGGCGAGCGTGCGTACAGAGGACAAGCCCCCCGTGCCCGCTCTGCTCCCAACGAAGCCAGGGGGAGAGCCCCCACGCCTGAGTGACGCTGGGCTCGGCTGCCGGGGACCAACCACCCACATGCATCCCACACGAGGAGGAGGACTGGGACTACAGGCGTCCGAGCGAAGGCTACGCGGGGCTCCGTCGCAGGAACGGGGGGAGGGGCTGGGCCGGCACGTCGGGGGGTGGGGGGAGGAGGCTCTAGGACTCCTCGCCCATCTGGAGCAGGGAGTTGATGGCCGCGTCCCTGTCCCCTCTCTGGGCTTCCAGCACGGAGCGGATCACCTCCCGGTCCATGTTGGGGAACATGTCCTGGATGGCTCTCAGGTCCTCCTCGCTGCAGCGGGCCTGGGCACTCACGGCTGCTGGGGGCAGGGCCACAGGCACCACGCCGGGGCTGCACACCGCGGGCACACCTGCAAGCACAAGACGTGGTTTAGGGAACCCACGGCGGCACCAGCGTCCACGCTGAGTGCCGGCCCAGGAAGCAGAGATGTGGGCCTTGCGCCGCGGCCGCAGGCACGGGTCCGGGCCTGCAGCGTCCTAGCCTACAGGTGCACCCGCCATGCTCCGCATTCAGAGCCTGGACAGCTGCTCGCGCCGTGGTCCCTTCAAACTCCGGATGACACCACAGAGGCCAATGTTCGCTGCCCGAAGGCCACAAAGCAGTTCTCCGTCAGAGAAGGACCAGCACGCGGGACAGAGGCCCTAACTGTCCCACACGGGCTGGTGACGGTGGGCCAGGTGGTGCCGCCAGTGGGTCCCTCCAACGCCAACCAGCACGTGATCTCCGAGAGCGAGGCGCACACCCAGAGCCTCTCTTCCGGGCCACGGCGGTGAGAGGCCAAGAGCCCAACTCTCCAACCCACGGTCTGCAGGGTGGGCGGAGCCGCGGGGCAGAAGGGCGGCACGGAGGCTTCCCAGCCACGGTCCGGTGGGCACAGCCGCCGCCACACACCGGCTCCGTGGCCTCCGTGCCGCCCACGCACAGCTCAGCGCACAGATCCTGCCGCACTTTGCAAGAGCTCTCCCCCTCAGCCCAGGGTTAGCTCCACTGTGGGACCTCCCCCTGCTGGGGGGCAGCACCTGCAAGCAGCCCCCCCCAGAGGAGCGGGGTCCACAGACGCACACGCACCACACGCATGAACATGCACGCACACCCCCATACTGCGCTCACACGCGCACGCACGCACCACTCAGCACGCGCACACATCGCAACAAGACTGGGGACGTGGGATGTAAGTTGTCCACAGCGGAAGTCACTCTGCAGTACAAGCTTCACAAAACACGGCAGCGAGCGCAAGCCCGTTTGTAGGAAACGCACCGGAGCCGGTGGGCGGCTTGGCGTTGGGGGCCAGGCAAAAAGCTCCTTCCTCTCCTTGGTCACCTCCTGTGAGGAGCTGAGCGTCCCACAGCTCACCAGTGCACTGAGGAGAACTTCCAAGTCCCTGTTTACGCAGAACTCTCCTTTTCCAGAATAAACGTTTTAGGACAAGCTCTAAAGGCGTTTACGGAGAGCGCTAAGGAACCAGAATAGTGCGTGTCCTGACAGAGTGGACTTCTGGTTACCCACACGGGTCCCAGAGCAAGGACACTGTGGCTACGGTGCCCCTAGAAAGACGTCTGGTGACACCTCACCTGGAAACTGGGGGAGAGCCAGGCCGTCTAGGGCCGGGTCCTGATGAAAGGGGCACCTGGGGCACAGGCACAGACCCCCAGGAGGGGCCCTCGTGACTGCGGGGGCCACGGGGCTGAGCCGTGCTGCAGAAAGGTCTGGAAGGGTCTGGCCCTCCCGCCTGCACCTCTAGGGCCTACTGCCCGTCCACACCCTGATTCTGGACTTTGGCCTCCAGAAGGGAGGGCAGACCTTCCTGCTGTTTTCAGATGCCCAGGGCATGCACCCCTCGGCCCATCGGGCGCCTGTTCCTCCTCAAACCTCCAGGGGCGGGCGGTGAAACCCCGATCTCACCCTGACCCTGCAACCCCCGCAGGAAGGGGCAGGGAGGGCCCCAGGGAGAGCCCACGGGAAGGTCCTCCGCTAACCTCGCAGAGCCCCCCGAGGCGGGGGAGGTGCCCAGCCACAGGCCGGCTCACGGACGGGCGAGCGCTCTCCCACTCAGGGAGCTTCCCAGGCCGACGACGTGCCCTTGGCTTCCTGAGCTGCCGCGTCCCCGCAGAGACTCCTGTCTCCGGCTCAGCACGATGTCCTTCCGTTCTGTGAACCTGTCCAGGCTGCTCCAGAACTGCTGGGCCACCAAGGCCACTTCCTACTGGCTGGTTCTGTCATGACCAGGGCTGACCCTTTCCCCCGTGTCTGTGGGACGGCCCCCTGTGGAGACCGGAGTGCACGGCTCTCCCTCCGCGTCCCGAACCCGTGCGGGCACCTTGGATGCAGAGGCAGCATCCCCGCCCACTTCCTCGTGGGGCACATCTAGGCTCCAGGTGAAGGTCAGCCCAAGGTGACACCCCGGTCCTGCACCGGCCACAAGTGCACAGTGACGAGGTCTCTCTCGCCTGGCTCAGTGGAAACGGCAGGGCACCCCGCGCCACCCCAGCCTGGCCCCTCCGGCACAGTGGGACCACCACACCGCCTCCGGCAGAGACTGCAGAGACCCCGGCTCCTCTGTCTCCCGGCCCTCGGCGCTCACGGTCCCGCAGAGCCTGTCTGCGGACGCCCGCACACAGCTCTGCCTCAGCCGTTCCGCCCGTTTCCTGGCTGCTCACGGCGGGAGCTGGTTGAGCCCAGTCACCATCCGGCCAGAGCAGAAGTAAACTGGCGCTAACATCTGGAGACTGGAAGACGCGAAAGCAGCCCCACTGCCGTCACAAGCTGCTACTCGGCAGAGACCGCTGAGCGCGGCAGCGGGGACGTCAGGGCACCGGCTCGCTTCACCGTTCGGGGCAGGGTCTCTCGTGATGGGAACTCTACGTGAACGCGTTCAGAGACCATGTTTCTAAACTTACACAGAAGTGCAGCTTGCCCGCAGTTTGGGGGTGACTAGAAACGTAAAAAATAACTCACGCCTAAAACCACACCCTCGCGTCTGGAAGGATCCTGTGACGCAGAACGGACTTAGCTCACGGAACCGTGAGCCCCCGAGGACAGCGCTGGCGAGGGGACGGGCACACACCTGTGATGGGCACGTAGCCGACGCCTTGCTGGTACACGGTGGGCATCAGGACCACGGGCTGGGGCGGCACCATCACGGTGGCTGGCAGCGACTGGAACACACGGAAGACGATCACGGGGTCACAGGAGAACACAGCACACGGGGAATTGGACACACCTGGTGGAAGGCCTTGGCTACGGGCTGTTCCGGAGTTGTGGCCGACGGACCCATCAGAAGGGAACGCGGTCCCCGGAAGCAAACAAGTACTTTCAGGCCCTATGGGGTAACGCCTCCCGACTGCCTCTAGCACGCCACCGCTCAGGGAACGCAGTCGGGGTTGTGAGTCCGCGTGAAAACACCGGTCGTGTCATGAGACGTCTGGGAGTAAGACGACACGAACGCTAGGGCCTGCTTTCAAACAGCCCCGGGGTAAAGAGGAGAACCAAGGTCTGCCGGGCTGGGACACCTGCAGGGATCTTCGTCCAAGCAGATATGCAACAGCAGGGACACCACCACCGCCTCGGGGACACAAAGGTCCCAGAATGCCACCCACCCCGAGAGCAGTGGGCTGCAGACCAGATCCGGCACGAGCCAGGGGACCCGAGGACCAGAGGGCCAGAAGCAGTTCCCTCAAACCCCGTGTGGTCCTGAGACCCTCCCCCCCGACCCCGGACCACACGGCAGGCCCTCTCTGGCCACGGGGGAGGCCATACCCCGAGGGACAGGCCACCATGCCATGCTGCTCCCCCCACCAGAAGGCACCACGGTCCCAGTCCCTCAGGAGCAAACAGCCACACTGAGCTGAGGCTGCCCCTCCGCCCGCCTTCCTGCCCCGCCCTCACCGTGTAGGACATGACCAGGTTGATCATGCCCTCCTTGTCGTCACCCTGCCGGCCGCTCAGGCTGTACCACTCGTCCTCCACCTTGCCGTGCTTCAGGGACTCGGGAATGGTGACGTGCGTCCAGGCAATGCGGTCGTCCATGGAGAAGGCCCGCTGAGGGACATGGGGCACACGTGCTGCCGCCCCGAGGCCCCGCCCCTGCCGCCCCCTCTCCAGGCGCTCTCACAGCCCCGGAGCCCCGCCACAGCCCCACCCCTCACCCTGCCCTGGGGGCCCACCTCCTCCAAAAGTCACCCCCCAACCCCACCCCAACGCCTGGTCCCCCCCACCACGACACACACAGGATCCCCAGCCTCAGCCCCACGAAGCCAGGAGGGCCTCTGCCCGCCCCCTCGGGGTCCCCTGCAGGTCCAAAGCCTAGTGGGCACGGACAGAGGGAAGAAGTCCCTCTCCCTGCTAATAAGCAGGCCCCCCCTCCTATCCCCCGTGCTGAGCAAAAGGAGAGAAGAAGTAGGAGAGAGGAACCTAGAAGGCAAAAGAGAGGGCAGAGGGCACCATACTAGGTGGGGGCCCACCTCAGGCCCTGCTGCCCAACCCCCAGCCTCCGACCTCTCCCCCTGCCAACCAAGCCCCTGGGGCTCCCTGGCCAGCCAGAGCGGGCTGGGCGGCCCCTTGCACATGCCCAGAGGACCAGGCTCAGGACGAGCCCCATGGCATCCCTCTGACCCTCCCAGGGACACCTGGGGGGCTGGCAATTTGCCCAAGAACCCCATTCCACCCAGCGTGGGGTCTAAGCCACTTTATACCCAACCTGATCGCAAGAGCTGGCCTCCGCGGGCCTTTGGCCTGGGGATGTGTCCTGGGGCTCACAGAAGGGGCTGTGACCAACACTGTCTCCCCAGAGTGCCGGGTCCCCGGCCCCGGGACGCCGTTTCTGCACGTAACTGGTCAACAGACCCGTGTGGGGCCGTGTCCTGTGCGCTGCTAGGGACACCAGGACGCCCATCACAAGGCAATAACGGCCTGTGTCTGGGCAGGCCTGCAGCTCCCGGGCGGCCTCCGTGGAGGAAGGCCACAGGCGGCCCACATCCCCGGACCAGCGACGGGCGGCCCGCTCACCTCGTCGAAGATCTCCAGGTAGAAGGAGTCCACGCCCGGGGGCACCGTGCACTGGATAACCTTATTCCAGCGGGGGTTCTTGGCGCCGTTGTGGGCGGTGGGTGTCTCGTACACGGCGTAGCCCAGGCGCAGGCGGCAGTAGGGGTCCATGCGGGTCATGCCGTAATTCTTCGCCAGCTTGGCCTGAAACACACCAGCGTGACCGAAGGGCGGCCGGTGTCGGAGTGGAGGACACGTGCTCACCACGCTGTCCACCCACTCCGAGTCACCAACCCTGGCGTTCCCCAGGGACGAAGATACGGCCACCACTGTGTTCCTGTGCTCTGGGTGCCCGGTCCCTGCTCAGGTCAAGGGAGCCATGGTGCCACACGGGGTAGCTCCTTCTCCAACGTCCCCTCAGAAGAGGCTGCAGGGCAGGGTGATGGGTGGGCTGTCCTGGGCCAGAGCCGAGAGCCAGCCTGGAGCAGTGGGGCCGCAACTTCAGGCCACGGGCCAGCTGTCGCCAGGCTCCCCGTTCTGGTCTGTGTCCCCTGCTGCGGGCATGGACCCTGAGGAGCCTGACCGTCACCCGGACAGGCCTCCTTGGCACTAAGAAAGCGCAGGAACTGACGAAAAGCGAAGGCTTTGGCTGCCCGGGTCTCTGTCTGCAAACAGCCTTCCCAGTGGATCTCACCACTCCAGCGCCCCCGCAGCCTGGGAGAGGAGCGCGGTGCCTGCCACCCACCGACCCCGACCCTTCAGGCCCGGACGTGTCTGCCGAGAGGGGCACGAGCAGACACACGTGGGACGGAGCGCCATGCGCAGGACAGAGGAGCCTCTCAAACCTCAGTGACGAGAACACAGCCCAGTGGAATGTGGGCGAAGACCCGTGGGGGACGTGCTGGCTCCGGGCCGCCGGCCGTCATGGGGACATAAGCTCAAACCCCAGCGAGCCCAGCCAGACCGACCCTGTGCTGAGCCGCACAGCACCCACGCCTCGCGCGCGGGTGGCCGAGGACACACCTGCTGGGCACCCATGGAGGCCCCGTAGGACGTGCCGTGGACGCTTCCAGCTGCAGCCGGGCGGAGGCCGGGCGCGGGGACAGGAAGGGGAGAGGCGGGGCGCTCCATGGACAGGAACCACCAGGAAAGCAGGCGGTGGGGTGGCCCAGAAGCACAGTGGGGCCCCGCAGACGGGGGAAAGGCTTATCATGGAGGAAGTGGGAAGCCACGGGCCATGCCGAGCAGCCCAGCTGCTGCACAGGGCTGGGGGGACAGTGAGCAGGGCGCAGACCCGCTGCTCATGTAGGCGCACGAGAGGGCGAACTTTCGGAAACACCTGAGGATCTGCGGTGACCCCGTCACCCCGAGAGTGTGGCCAGGTGTCTGGGACGCAGTTCCCGTAAGACCCACGGTATTCGTGAGGCCGGACTGTGACTCTGCCTGCGTCCCAGGGACTCCCCTTTCTCCCTGGTTTCACAGAAAGCCACGGACACCCAAACCACTTTAGGCCCTGACCGTGCCTCTGGCTCTCCTGGGGGTCCGTGCCCCCACCTCGCCAGCAGCCGTGGGGTCGGGAAAGGCGTGAGCGGCAGGAGCAGGGCCGCACATGGCACGCGCGCCCGCACCCCTCCCCGGTGATCCTGCCGCTTCTGGCAGAAGCCGCGGAATCACCTGCATCTTTTACCAGATGCGCTTCCGGAACAAAGCAGAGGCGCCCCGCCTCCACGGAAAGTGCGGTCCGGCCCCCCGCCCTGGGAGCCCCGCGCGCACCTGCACCACGGTGATGCTGAGGCGGCCCACCGCGCCCACCGCGCCTCCGAACTGCAGCTGCTGCGCCGCCTGCGCGTCCAGCTGTAGCTGCTGCTGCGCGGCCGTGGGCGTGATGCGGAGGAAGTCCTGCGGCAGCTCGCCGACGTACACCTTCGGGGAGAGCACACCGTTAGTGGGGCAGGAGCCCAGCCACGTCATCGCCAGAGCAGTGGACGGAGCTGCACACCGGGCTTCTGCGGGGGCCGTGGTCGGGGGCCACACACCCTAACCCACGTGTCCGCCGTCGGCTTCCCCTGCAGCCACCGGGATGAGCCACGCCTGTGAGCTGCGAGGCCCCAGTTGAAAGCAAGCAGTGAGACAAAATCGGAAGCTTGGATTTCTACTTGTGTGCAAACCCACAGCTCAAACCAGCAATGGCCCAAAAGACCCCACAAAGCCCCAAACACCTCCCCTTTTGGCCTCTTGCTGATCCCTTTGTCCACGAGGCTGCCTTGCCTCGGAGAGACGGGGCCGGGGATGCGCCAGACGGTGGACTGCACAGAGGCCCCAAGGGTTCCCAGGAGCCTGTCTTCCAGGAAGAGGCAGCGGCCACCGCGGATGGGGCTTCCCCTGCGGAGACAGCAGAGCGAGGCCCCGCGGGGTATTCGATGGGGGGCGGCCTGCACGTCGCTCTTCCCAGCCAGGGCGGGCTCAGAGTCTGGAGGCTCCGGGCGGAAGGACGGACGGACGGCCCGGGGAAACACGGTGGACGCAGCTGCTGGCCACAGAGCCCCGCGGGAGGGGGCAGCAGACCACAGTGCAGGGGGCCCGGGTCCTCCTCAAGCCTGGGGACGTCACCAGGGATTCAGGAGAGCCTCGAAGGAGCGTTATTTTCAGGAAACGCCCCCGCGCCTCAGCGAGTTGTGGCGAACTGCATTACTGACGGTGGCCACTAGGGACCGCACGTGCACACTAAGGCCTGTGTTGCGGAGGTCCCAGAAGACTGGGTCCCGCAGGATTCCAGACTGAGGTCACAAGCACCAATGGGAAAGCATTTCTCTGCTGTTTCACTTCAAACGTCCTCAGAAAGCTCTAGGTCCCTGTCCTTCGAGGCCCCGTCTCGGGCCTGGTGTTGAAACTGAACGAAAGCCACTCCCAGACGCCTGTCTCCGGTTTCCCACGGCCCCCAGCTCGGCACCCAGCAGCCTGGTGCTCCAAATGCTTCTCTCTGCAAAGCAAGCGCCCCTTCTGCTGGCTGCACCCCACGCCGGGCCGTCTCAGGCACCCGGGGAGGAGGGCCCCTCGCACCTCTGTGTCTGCAATGGGCAGCCCGGGGGGCTCATGTACTCGTTACAGACACAAGGGAAAAGCAGTGGGGCCTGGGAGGCCCAGGGTTGCCAGGTGAGGACAGCCCTGGCTCCCAAAGGGCCTTGCAGGTGCCCTTCCCCCAGCGTGCCGCTCGGCTCACCCCAGGGCTCGCCCTGGAAAGGAGGCCGCATGCCCTCCCGCACGGCGGAGATGCTGCGGCTGGCCTGGCGGCTATCCGACCGACGCCCATGGTCACGACGGGTACACGTGCGCACATGCGAACCACACTCCCAGCCAGAGCTCTTCCCCAGTCCATGGGGCCGGATGCTGCCTTGCCAACCGGCCACTGGCCTCCCAGCCTCCGCCTGCAGCGGCCGTGGTGAGCTCTGCCCGCTCCCGTGAGGGCGACCTGGCGCGCACAGGGACTCAGGCTAACCAAACGCGAAACATCAGTGCACACAGATCAGATTCTCAGTTATCCTGACAAATAACCACTCCCTCCGCACCACACAATGCAGCTCTGAGGGGACACACCAGGGACAGCCACGCAGGTGTCGGCAGCGACAGCGGTGACGGGGTGTGCTCTACCGCTGCTTCCCGTCATCCCATCCCCAGACCGGGACTTGCAGAACGATGCTCCCTCTCTGCTGTGCTCATCGGGGTGTTCTTCAGGGAGAATACGCCCCTTTAGAAGGTGCGGATAAAACTGTACTACAGGTAAGAGATTGGGCGCCCGGGGTGCAGCTGGCTCAGCCTCTGACTCCTGATTTCGTCTCAGGTCCTGATCTCAGGGTCCTGGGACTGAGCCCCACAATGGGCTCCTTGCTCGTGCGCAATCTGCTTGGGATTCTCCCTCCCTCCCCTGCCCGGCCCGCTGTGCTCGTGTCTGCTCGCTTGCTTTCAAATAAGTAAACCTTAAAAAAAAAAAAAAAAAAAAAAAGATCAAATATCTAATGTTCCTTCTCAACCACTTTTCAACTGTGAAACCATAGCCATGAAACTAGGGTTTTTACAACATAAATTAACAGTGCAAACAAAACATGGGAAGGGATAGACGTTGAGCCCCCCGCCAACACCAGCACTGACAGGAGGGGGGACACCAGCTTCCGGAAAAGCCACGAGGAGGACCCCACGCCCTGAGGCTTCTTCCTGCCTGAGGGACAGGCTACAACGTCCCTGACCGCAGTCCTCAGACAGTCCAAATCCCCAGAACAAGGCAAGTCTGAGATGGGCCCAGACAGCAGGCCACTAAGGGTCCATGGCATCCAAATAAAGCCCAGAGCAAGCGGTCACGCAGCAAAGCCAGTCTCTGGTGACAACAGTCGTGCCCTGCTGGCGTCAGACGTGGGGACCTCACACAAGACGCAGAGACGTGAGAGCTCTCGCACTCTCACAGCCGCTCTGTACATGGAACGTGCGAGGCCAGGAGAAAACGTCAACCTCACCAGAAAGGAAGGAAATGGCGCTTGGCTTCTTACGAAACACCGCGCCCGCTGCCCCGGGAGCCGCCACACAGGCCCGTCCACGCAGCACACACCGTGGACGAGCCTGGGCGCCAACACAGGCCCGACCGCTTCAGAGACCAGCGGGGAAGGTCGTCGGGAGCACCTGCCTTACGCCCGCACGGAAGTTCAGGGCTAACCCCCAAACTGACCTCTGCCGACGACGACGGAAGAAACGCTGAGCGGTCACGCCCAAACACGCGCGTCATCCTGCCTCGGAGACTAGAGAACGATGAGTCCTGGTCAGAGACACGTAAGGGACACTGTCAACCGTCACCTGGCTCATGCTTACAAGGGGGGCACACTGACTCCAAAACAATGTCAGCCACGCACCGGCTGGGGCAGGTGGCCCTCTGGGCCCGTCTGTCATCGCTGTGCCTGCAGCGAGCAGCTCATTTCTCCTCCCACCCGCCCAGTCTGCAGACAGCGCCCGTCAGCCCACGCGCCGGACAGCAACTCGGGCTCGGCGTGCAAACAGCCGTGCGAACAGTCAACACGCGGCCACGGCAAGGTTCTCAGGGGCGCCTGGGGGGGCTCAGTAGCTGAAGCCTCTGCCTTCGGCTCCGGTCATGATCTCAGGGTCCTGGGATCGAGCCCCACATGGGGCTCTCTGCTTGGCGGGGAGCCTGCTTCCCCCCTCTCTCTGCCTGCCTCTGCCTACTTGTGATCTCTGTCAAATAAATAAATAAAATCTTCTTAAAAAACTGAAAAACTGCTAATGTTTTGTATATATTTGTTGAGCAACCTTGAATGTATTTATTCTTGTAAATTGTAATGTGTCAAATTACACACACAAATCAGCAATTTATATAAATACTGTACCAACAAAATCACGAATTCAAAAATTCATTCAATTGTTGCTTTTCCAGTAAAACATCTAGAAAGTTTTCTTAGAAAGTATTTTTTTTTAAAGATTTTTTAATTATTTATTTGACAGAGAGAGAGATCACAAGTAGGCAGAGAGGCAGGCAGAGAGAGAGGAGGAAGCAGGCTCCCCACCAAGGAGAGAGCCCGATGCGGGGCTCGATCCCAGGACCCTGAGATCATGACCTGAGCCGAAGGCAGAGGCTTTAACCCACTGAGCCACCCAGGCGACCCCTTAGAAAGTATTTTTAATGAACTTTTAATTTTTGCCTGATACGCGAAAATACTTTTTAGTATCCTGGTGGATGTTCTTTTTGGCCCCCCGACAAGGTGACGGGGTGGAGAACTCCTGTGGCACGGAGACAAACATGGGAACAGTGGCACGAGGCAGAGCTCCCGTGTCTGTGTCCCCCACCAAGTTGATGGCCACCTGACGCCCAAGGAAACAGGCGTGATGATGCCACGAGGAGGAGGAGCCCCAGCACAGGCCGCTAGTCTCTGTGAGGCCGTCCCCTGGCTCTGCTCTTTGGAGAACCTGCTCCGCCCTCTGGGGCCAGCACCACCCCCGAGGACACTGGCACTCAGGGCTCCAGAAGCCCCACCATGGTCCGAAGAGGTAACCCAACACAAATGCCTGCCCGGTCCACATCACTCCCGCTGGAACCACCGCTGAAACGGACAGAGAAGGCTGACACCAGAGACACAGACAAGCCCTTGGGGCCCTGAGCTGTGGAGGGGCCGAGGGCCAGGCAGCGAAGTCACAGCTCACAAGACGAGGCGCCCCAACCGCAGAATGGTGTCTGGTGGGCCAGGAGTCCCAAACCTCCCCGGCGTTGCAGGGGCCAGTCGTGCTGAAGGCCCTGGAAGGGGACACGTGTCACCAGACTGACCAAGGCCACCGGTCAGCAGGGTCCTATCTCCCAAGCGACTGCACGAAGGGGTGGCTCCGACCCCCAGCCTGGCTGGGACAGAATCCTTGCTGCACCCCGCAGGAGGGGGCCCAGGCGGCGGAAGAGCCGGGCCCCTGCCTGCAGGGTGTGATAGCAGATGGGCCGTGGGGACAGCAGAGGCGTGTGGGCGAGGCAAGGGCTGAGAACCTCACTCTGCTCAGAAGGCGGGGCTCCCTGAGGGCTCATCCTGACCCTGGGGGAGACTGCAGTGGGGTCCACAGGAAGGAGGGCCCCGCTCTGTCTGCGATGCCTGGAGCCTCTCCAGGGCAAGGAGCAGCTGAGCGCGGGACCTGCTCCTCAGGAAGGAGGCTGGGAGGAGACAGGGAGTCACCGTCATGCTGGAGACCCGGAGCCAGGGTCTCAGGGCGGAAGGACACAGAGAAAGAGCAGGAGGAGCTGGTGGAAGGAGATCCAAGTGCAGACAGTGGCCTCGGCGCAAGGAGAGGCTACGGTCACCTGGCTCACAGGGGATGACCATTTCCAGAGGGCCCGGGAGATGGGACGCGAGGTACGGCAGCGCCGACCCCGGGCACACCTGCACCGGCTCCGCGAGGCCAGAGGGAGGGGCTTGGCGCTGCGGTGACGAGGAGGGCGGGCTGCCAGCAGGGCAAGCGGGGGGCCACGGCAGCCAGGGCGCGTGCGGGAGCCCACGGGCTCATGGTGCTCGACAAAGGAGACGTCGCCACGCGCAGGCCTGAAGGGAAACCGAGTCCTGCCTCTGCCGCCTGGAAATGGACGGGCAGGAGCCGAGCACGTCCTGATCTCCCCGCACGACGTCTCAGGACAAGCGGACCGGGCGGGGGCGGCTCTGCAGACCGCTCTGGTCCATCAGCGCAAACAGCCACGAGACACCCGCCGCGCCCTGCGCCGGCCCGCAGTCGCCCACCCGGCAATCAGCACCGACATCGGGAAGTTATTACCCACGTCCACCGCTTTTTTGAACTCATACACACGCTTATGTTTACAGGCCGGTAAGGACGTCGTTACCGCGTCACCTACCGAAAACAATCGCCGTCAGCGAGGCCGACGAGGGCCTGGAGTCTCAGGTCAGCCGAGGGCCGCCCCGCAGGCCGGCTCGGGAGGGAAAAGGCATCACGAGGAAGAAGGCCTGCGCTCGGCCTGAACCTGCTCACGGACCAGCGCCTCCGGAGGAGATCGGGTGGTCGTGCTCAGCCTGGACTCCGGGGGGCCGCCCTGCGCGTCTGTGAGGGAGGCTGGAAAGGCGCTCGCTGCCTGGGACGGAGCCTCGGTCACCATCCCCGCGAGCTGGCGGGCCCAGCGTGTGCCGCAAACTGCCCGAGCTCCCCGGGGGAAGGCCGGGTCTGACCGGCGCTTCTGACAGGCTGTGGGCTGGGAGGGAAAACAGAGGTCGTCGCGAGAACACTGGCCATGGGAAAAGCGAGGCCAACAGCACAGGCCTGGGGCACAGCTTGGCGGCGATGCAGGGAAGGAACCGGCCCCAACGGACAGACGCCTAAGCAGCACCCGAGCCCCACCAAGGGGCACAGCTGGCACCGCCCACCGCAGCCCACCTCACCCAGCCCCTCAGGCTTCCCGGCTCAGGGACGCAGGAAACACCCCGTCCCCTACCAGGCAGACTCTCCCTCCTCCTTCACTCCCCCAAGGACGCTGCCTGTCACTCCCTGTGGCGAGTGGGACCCGAAGGATGCCCCCCCGTGCACCTGAGTCCAGGTGCACCCTGGGCACCCTGAAGCCCCGTGGAGCCCTGTGCGCCACACGCGGAGATGCGGGCCCTCCATCGCCAGCCACACGGGCTCAAGAGGGCGCCCAGCCCCCACCCAGCCCCTGAGCGCTGCCGGGTGCTCCCTCACTACCACCTGCGGGTGCTTTCACCTGGAAAAGCACCTGGCCAGGCCTGCTGCTCGCACTGGCACAGCCCCCCCCGGCCACGGCCCCCAGCCCCTCCCCACGGGCGGGCCGGGCTCCTCCAAGTGTCAGGTTAGCTGCCAGGTCCCCCAAGAACCTTACCCACCTCAACCACGGCCCTGACAGGCCCCCCACACCTAAGTCCGGAGACGAGACCCACAGCTCTGGGCATCTGGGTGGCTCCGTCGGTGGAGCGTCTGACTTTGGTTCCAGCGCAGGTCACGACCCCGGTCGGATCGAGCCCCACATCGGACTCCACGCTCAGCAGAGTCTGCTTGTCCCTCGCCCGCGCTGCTCACGCGCGCTTCTCTCTCTAGTAAATAAGATCTTTAAAAAACAAAAAACAAAACAAAGAGCCACAGCTCTGCGCCCGCAGCTCCCCAGCTCCCGGCTGTCTCCCGCGCTGCACGGTAAGACCCTGACTGCGGGCACCACACCCGGGTGCTCCGTGTCACGCTGCCCCAAACACCGGGACCGGTGACACCGGCTGAGGAACACGTCAGGTGCCCTGCGCTGGCACTCAAGACCCCAGCCCCAGAGGCCGCCTTCCCGAGCCCCCAGCAGCTCCGGCCCAGCCCTGACCTTACTGCGCGTCTGCAGGTCAGGGACTGCAGGTCAGGGACGGCACCCACAGTGCACACCAGCGCGGACACCTGACGCCACGCAGGGGCACAAGCGGCGCAGGTGACAGGCAGCGGCGACCGCACGCGCAGACACTGGCTCCCGAGCCCGGGGCTCTGCGCTGTCGCAGAGCGAAGTGTCCCCCGGACCCAGGACGAGCGGAGCCCGTGCAGCCTCCCCTCCCAGCAGACCCTGCCCGGCTCCGCGCACGTCTACGCTCGGGACCCGCCTCCCGCGAAGGCCCGCGGCTCCCCCGCGCGCTGTGGGAGGACCAAGGAACGAGCGCCGGGCGGGCTCCCTCGCTCCGGGGTCAGCCCGCCGCGGACACCGCCCGTGACTCGCCGCAAGCCGCGGACGGGTCCAGAGCTCTCCGCACGCGCTGCGGGGCCCTTCCACACCCACGGGCCGCGGGGCCAGCTCCCCTTCCGGCTCCCGGACCGCCCCAGCCCGGGGGCTTCCCCTCAGCCTCAGCGAGGCCGCCCCTCGGCGAGCACCGGACGGCGCGCCCCGCTCCGGGAAGAGCCCCGCGACCTCTGCCCTGCGGCGCGTCCCGAGCGGCTGCTACCGCGAACCTCCGGTCTCCGACGCCCCGGCTGCGGTCCGGGCTGCGCGAGTCCCCCGCCCCGAGCCACCCGAGCCGCTGCCCGCCCGCGCCCCGGCCACGGCCCAGCGCGGGGACCACGCCGGAGCCGCCGGGTGCTCGGTTCCGCGCTCTCGCCGGAGAACGAAGAGGCTGACGGCGGACGAGGGGCCCGGCGGGGCCGCGAGCCCTACTCCGGCTGGGGAGGACGGCGGCCGCCGAGGCTCGGGTCCTCTACGGACGCACGCTGCGGCCGCCCCACGTGAGGCCCGCCGGGGCCCGCGGGACCCTCCCCGGTGCGGGGACCCACGCAGGGTGCCGGGCCTCCTCGGCCGCCACAGGCCCCGCCGCCCCGCCCGGAGCCCGTCGCCGGGCCCTCCCCGGACGCTCCGGAGACCCGCCCGCCCCGCGCGCCCCCGCCCGCAAGCTCACCGGCCCGCGCTGCGTGCTGACGGTGGTCGCCATGGTGCTAGCGGCTCCCGCCTCGCCCACCGGGAGCGGACGCGTCCGCGACCCTCGGCGCCGGAGCCTGCGACACCAACCGCCGGTCCTAGCGAAGCGGCCGCCGCCTCGGTCAGCTGACGCCTGGCCCCGCCCCCGCGCCGCTCACTGCGCAGGCGCCAAGTCCGCCCCGCCCCGCCCCTTCCGGCGCCGCACGCACGCGCGCCCCCGCAGGCGCATGAGCCTCTCCCCGGGTCGCGGCCCCGCGAAATGCCTCCCGAGCTGACCGTGTGCGCATGCCCGCAGTGGCGAGCACGCGCCGGTCACGTGGCCGGGTGGGGCCCGCCCCCCCACCGCCTCGAGGTGCTGCAGCCGCGGAGCAGGGCGGGCGACCGCAGGGTTCCGCCCCTCGGAGGCAAAGCGGCGGCGTAGCCCTGCAGCTGCCCCAGGTCCTGGGAGAGCGGGAGCCCTTGCGCGCGGAGGTGTGAGCGCTGCAGTGCGGCCGTCGGGGCGGCGGCAGCGCGGACCGACTCAGCACGAGCGCCTCCGCCGCCAGGACGGGCGGCCCCCGCGTCCCTCGACCTCCCGCGTCCCCCCCCCCCCGGGGTCCCCCCAGCCTCCCACCTGGACGGGCGGCGCCCCCACCCATACCCCGGGTCTCCCTCCCCGGCCATGACGGGCGGGCCCCCACCCTCCCGGGCCCTCCGCTCTCCGCTCCCGCCCGGAGGCCCCGAGGCCCGGAGGCCCCGAGGCCCGGAGGCCCCGAGGCCCGGAGGCCCCGAGGCCCGGAGGCCCCGAGGCCCGGAGGCCCGAGCGCGAGTCCGCTGCGGGGCTCAGAGGCTGCAGCTCCGGCCTCCCCCGGCCTCCGGGTCTCAGAACCGCGCGCGCCCCGCAGCCGCCGGGCAGAGCAGAAGCGCGGGGCTCGGCGGCCGATCCCGCCCGGCGTCCTGCCTGCCGAGGCTGGGGGCGCGCGCGCCGCCCCTCGCCCGCCCTCGGGGCCCGCCCGCCGCGTGTCTGCGGCCCCGTGTTTGCCGGCGCGCCCGGGAGTCCCCGCCGCCCGTCCGTTTGCCCTCCGCTCGCCTGCGGGCCCGGGCACCCGGTGCGGGACACCGAGCGCTGAGTTCCCCGGCCAGGGTTGTGTCCTCCGGCCCGCCTTCTGGGGCCGCCTCTGCTGGCGGTGGCCGCGCGGCCCGGGTCCGGCAGGAAGCAGGCGGCACGGACACAGCGGGGCTGGGAAATGGACGGTGCGCGCGGACCGGTGGGGAGGGGCGAGGCCGCAGGGGTCGAGGGAAGAGGCTCCCTCGGCGGAAGGCGCGGCCTGTCCGCGGGACCGACCCGAGCCCCGGGCCCGGGGAAGGAAACACCCCCACCCACCCCCGCACGCTCGTCGCCAGGGGCTCCGTGGACCCGGCCGGCCCCGGTTTGCGGAGGTCTCCTTCCTGGGGCACCGGCACCGCCGGAGGACGGGGACGGTGCGCCTGCAGCGGGCGCAGACCCGCGTCCCCACCCGAGCACGCTCACCGCGGGCGCAGTTCTGCACAACGGAAAGTCGGGAAGTGAAACCTTCTAGGGGTCGTTAGGGGAAAATTATGAAACTTTATTGACAGACACTAAAGAGTCCTAGAGGCCATAGAGAACTGCATACCATGTTCATGGATAGGAGCACTCAGCCTCAGAAGCACGACAATTGTTCCCCCAAATTGCCCCACAAAAGAAATTCTCATTAAAACCTCAGAAGGGGGGACACCTGGAGGGCTCAGTCAGGTGAACCTGTGCCTTCAGCTCGGGTCATGATCTCAGGGTCCTGGGACTGAGCCCCTCGTCTGGCTTCCCTGCTCAGCCGGGAGCCTGCTTCTCCCTCTCCCTCTGCCCTTGCTTGTGTTCCCTCTCTTGATGTCTCTCTTTGTCAAGTAAATAAATAATCTTAAAAAAAAAAAAAAGATTTAAAACCCCAGACAGGCTTTTTAAAAGAAACTCAACAAACTGATTCTAAATGTGTATGGAAGAACCAAGGCTGAGAAACAGCTGGAACATTCTGGAAGAAGGAAGAGAAGGAGGCAGGGAGGGAGAGGAACGGTCCTGGGAGATGGGAAGACACTGTAAAACCAGCGATGGAGGTTCCTGGCGGATGGGGGTAGACATTCACCAGTGGGGAGGAGTCTAGGAATCATTAACAAGGTGCTGGCGTGGCTGAGCAGTCAGGAAAGGAAAACATTGTTTACTAAGTGTGCTGACCTGGTTGGCTGTACGTGGGGAGAAATTTAAACTGGACCCCTGTTTCGTGCCAGACGAGGGAGCCCTTCCTGACTGGGATGGAATTGATCCAATAGCAACTTGGTGGCTCCCACGTCTCTGTGACGTTTGGAAAGAATAACGAGGGGAGGAGCGGTCACTCTGATCCTTCTGGAAAGACGTGAGCAGGAGTCGGGAGGTGGGCGGGGAGCTCGTAGCAAACCCCATGTGACAGCAAGGTGTTCAGCAGGCCAAGCAGGCTGAACCGGGGCAGGGACCAGATGTCCCAGAGAAGGAAGGGCGCAGGGATCCGGCAGGTGAAAAAAAGGAGAGGGAGGCGGGTTTTCAAACCCTGAGTGGGGTGTTAGATGGAACAATGAGCCGTCATCACGGGCCCTCCATGAGCAGAGCGGGGAGGCCACAGAGTGGGGCCGAGAACACGCCTTTTGCCGGATTAGAGGCCAACAGTATTTCCATGGAGAGCACGGGCTGTGAGGGGACCACAAGCACTGGTTCCCCCGACTGACAGCTCGCACGGTCTCACAGACCCAATGCCGACATTCGGAGCCTCGGCCCCGTGTGTCCCCTGAGTGGTGTCACTGCCCATGGGGTCACTGCTCCCAGGCCATTTCCACGTTGTCACGGGAGTCCCACCCTCCCTGGCCTTTCTGTGTCCGGGTTTCAATGGCATACATGGGTCTCAATATTTGTAGGGTCCCCTAATGTGTCCAGGAGCCCCAGGCGGGCTTTCTGGGGGTGTTGGGTGGGATTCTTGAGAAATAATAACGTTAAAATAACATTGGGAGTGCTCAGTCTGTGTCAGGCATCGACTGCACACTTGAGGCACGTCGTCTCATGAGTTGGCCCGTCTGTCCCACGGACAGCGCACTTTCCTCCCCCTGTGTCACAGATGAGGTTACGACTGAAGGATGCACATGTTTGCGCTGTCCACCTCCAACACGTGACTAGTGCCGAATCGTACAAACACGTCCCACGAGTCACGAAACCCCCGTAACGCGAGAAGGGAGACCAGGCAGGTAAAGGAATGGATGTTGCGAGCTGGCAATTGAAAGCCTTGACAGGTGTACGGAGATGCGCCCAAGCTCACTAATAATAAGGGAGATAATACGACCGTGAGACACCACTTGACATTCACCAGAAGAGTCAAAATTCGGGAGGAAGGGCCAGAGGCCTCGCAGAGGACTGTGCTGGGAAGCTCCGAGGCGCGGGTGGTAAGAGAGACGGCAGGATGCCCTCTGGAAAAGCGGCGCCGCCACACGGGGTGAGCTGTGCTGCTGAGCTGTCCCCGGGGACCCGTTCTGGAAGCACGCACATGGATGCACAAGAGAACACGTTCAGGCTGTTTGCTGCAGGTTCCTTGTGTGGTGGAAGTGGGTGGCCTCATCGCCCACCTCCAGAAGCGTGCAAAAACCAGACGGGACGGGTATACACCGAGAATGCCGGGCGACAGGCGGGAGCAACAGAGTGGGTGTCCACAGAACGATCACACGCATGTTTAAGTCCGAACGAGTATTTTAGGCAGCAGCTTTTAGGACCCTCCTGTCAGGCGGCCCAGGCCGCATTCCCATGAGACAGGAGACCAGAGCTAAGCCGGAGGACTGCCCCTGCTTGCCACCTGCAGAGGGTTTCAGGGCCGCTGGGGAGGGAGGGTTGACCAAGGCGAGGACCAGTGGTCTCCCTGAGCCAGGAGACTCGGCCCTGGCAGCGTGGGGTACAGGGAGGGGAACCGTCCAGAGAAAGAGCGATGGCGTCTGCAACGTGTCCCCTGCGGTCTCCTGCTGAGGACACATCAGCAAACACGTGGGGTAAACTGCCCACGGCTGCGGAAGAACGGCTTGTAGGAATTACAGTGATGCCGGCAGCCCACCCAGGGTCTGGACCAGTTCCTCTTCCCACCAGTCAGAGCAGAAATTCACAGGACCGACGGGACCCTGAGTGGACCACCGGTCAGGGTCTGCCTTAACACCACCAAGGATAATGCTGGTCACTTTAAAATGCTGAAGGGATAAAGAAATCAAGGGGACGTGAAAGTTCTACAAGTTTACATGCCCGTTATAACCCCCCCCTCAATGTGCGGCAGGACAGACAGGAACAGACGGGGACACAGTAAGGGCACACACAACCAGAGCAACAACTAATCTGATCAACACGGAGAACTCGCGTAACAGTTAAATATGCATTCTTCAGCGCACACTGAACATTTACCAATACAGACCGTATCGGGGGCCAGAAAATAGTCTAAAAGATTTAAACCGTACAAATTACATTCTCTGGCCAAAACAGAATTACGTTAGGCATCAATAAAGATATATACAGAAAATCCCCCTAATTTTTGGAAACCAAATAACTATCCCCTGTGTCGAAGAAGAAATTAAGAGGAAAATTGGTGTTTTGATCTGGGCGAAGGTTAAAAACTTGGCCCAGGGTGTTCTGCAGGGGCAGCTAACACGGCATGTAGGGGAAATTCGTGTCTACATGAGAAAGGAAGGAAGGTCTGAAGTCACTGACCTCAGCATTTACCTTGAGACACAAGAGAAAGAAGAGCAAAGTAGGTACCTCCTAAGTGAGCAGAAAACAGAGAAAGTAGCGTCATTGAATAAATCGATGACAGAAAATAGACCACAGAGAAAATCAGTAAGAACAAAAGTTCTTTTTTTTTTTTTTTTGGAAGACAATAGAATTGATCAGCCTCTGGTCCGGCTGATCAGGAAAAAGAGAGAGAAAACACACATTGCCAATACCAGGAACGAGAAAGTTGGAGTCGCTTCAAATTCTGCAGATGGTAAGGGAGTGATAAGGGGCCAGTGCAGTCTTGAGAAGGAGCAAAGTCCAGCAGAAATCTGTAGTCCTCACCGCACCGTGGTGCCGGCACAAAGCCAGACGCAGAGGCCAACAGTGCAGAACAGAGGGCCCAGGAATAAACCCGCTCGTACAGCGTCCGTTTGTCTGCAACCGGAAGGCAAGCACACCCGATGGGGAGAGGACAGTCTCTTCCACGGACGGTGCTGGGGACACTGGCAGCGCCGTGCGGAAGAATGAGACCGGACCCCTTCCTCACACCACACACACAGAAATCCACAATGGAGGAAGTAAACGCGAGGACCTCAGTCCTAGCAATGCACGTCTGGACACGTCTCCTCCGGCGAGGCTACCCGAAGCCAGGGAAGCCATCGGCAGAACGAGAGGGCAGCCCACGGGACGGCAGAGGCTGTTTGCGAATGACGTCTCTGACAAGGGTCACTGTTTAAAATGTTGAAAGAATTCGTACAACTCAACACCAAAGCAAACAACCCAATGGAAAAACGGGCAGAGGACCCGAGCGGACACTTTCCAAAGAGGACGTGCTGACAGACACATGGAGAGACGCCCCGCGCCACGCGTCATCAGGGAAATCCGGATCGACACGGTGAGACGCCGCCGCACTCTGGTTGGAACCACTGAAATCAAAAAGGCAAGAGATCCCAAGTGAGAGCGGCGATGAGGGGACCTTCGTGCATGGTTGGGGGGATGCGGACTGGTGTCGCTGCTCTGGAAAGCGGTACGGAGGGTCCTCAAAACATAAGAACCAGGGAAAGCGTGTGACCCAGCAATGCCACGGCTGGGTTCTTATGCGAGAAATGAAACACTAACTCAAGGAGATCCCGCCCCCCGTGCTCACTGCAGCCTTGCTGACCGTAGCCGAGGTACGGAAGCATCTCACGCGTCTGCCAGGAGATGCGTGCGTGAAGATGCGGTCCACACGCGATGGAGTCTTTTCTGCCACAGGAAACGAGTGAGATCCCGCCATTCGCGACGACTTGGGTGGACCTAGACGCTATAGGGCTGAGCGAAGTCAGTGGGAGAGACAAATATCGTACGATCTCCCTCACGCGGAATTTAAGGGACAAAACAAAGAACAAACAGAACAAAACAGAAACGGGCTCCCTGACGCAGGGGACAATCTGGTGGGCGCCGGGGTGGGGGACGTAACGCACGGCACAGGAAACAGTGACATGCCAACTCGTGAGCTGACGGGTGGCAGCGGGACCTCCTGTGGTGACCACATGGTATGTCTGCAAATGCCAGGTCACCGTGTCGTACGCCGGGGACAACACGACCTCGTCTGTCAATTACGCGGCAACTTCGAGGAAGGACAGTGAGCGGGCGCTGAAGGTGACCGCCCTGAATTTCAGTGGAAGAGATTGTAGTAGGAAAAATCCCTAGAAGACAAAATTCACCAGAGTTCCCTCGAAAAGAAATAGAACCCAAACTGTTCCTTGAAAAAAAATATATATTTTATTGATTTATTTGGGAGAGAGAGTGTGAGAGGGAGAGAGCATCTCCAGCAGACTCCAAGCCGAGTGCAGAGCCCAACGCGGGGCTCGATCCCACGACCACGAGGCCGCGCGCTGAGCGGAAATCGTGAGTCAGGCGCTCGACGGACCCCGCCACCCAGGTGCCCCCAAGTAGTTCTTTATTAAAGAAGTTAAAAGCCTTTCCACGAGGAAAACTACAGACTCCGGTGGCTTCGCTGGTGAATTCTACAAGCACGTGAGAAGGAAGCAACCTCATTTCTACCCAGACCCTCTGGAGAAGAGACCAGGAGGCCCTCCCCAGCTCAGTCTGTGAGGCCAGCACCACAGTCGCCGCAAAGCCAGATGCAGACATTGCGGGAAAACTCCAAACCCACATTCCTCCTGGCCAAGACCGTTACACGGTTTCTAACCAGCCGAGCTCGTCCGCATGCAAAGGGACCATACGCCGTGTCAACACGGCAGCCTTCTCCGGACGCAAGGACGAGTGAGCGCCTGGAAATCGTCCTATCATGTGACTTCCCACAGCAACAGGGAAGAGCCGGATGGTCACCTGGAGTCGGGACGGACAGCCCCCCCATCCATCCCGGACAACCCCCCATCCATCCGGACAGCCCCCCCATCCATCCGGACAGCCCCCCCAACCATCCCGGACAGCCCCCCATCCACCCCGGACAGCCCCCCATCCACCCCGGACAGCCCCCCCAACCATCCCGGACAGCCCCCCATCCACCCCGGACAGCCCCCCCATCCACCCCGGACAACCCCCCATCCATCCGGACAGCCCCCCCATCCATCCGGACAGCCCCCCATCCACCCTGGACAGCCCCCCCAACCATCCCGGACAGCCCCCCATCCATCCGGACAGCCCCCCATCCACCCTGGACAGCCCCCCCAACCATCCCGGACAGCCCCCCATCCATCCGGACAGCCCCCCATCCATCCCGGACAGCTCCCCCATCCACCCCGGACAGCCCCCCCATCCATCCCGGACAGCCCCCCATCCACCCCGGACAGCCCCCCCAACCATCTGGACAGCCACCCATCCACCCCGGACAGCCCCCCATCCATCCCGGACAGCCCCCCATCCATCCCGGACAGCCCCCCATCCACCCCGGACAGCCCCCCCAACCATCTGGACAGCCACCCATCCACCCCGGACAGCCCCCCATCCATCCCGGACAGCCCCCCATCCATCCCGGACAGCCCCCCATCCACCCCGGACAGCCCCCCCATCCACCCCGGACAGCCCCCCATCCACCCCGGACAGCCCCCCCATCCACCCCGGACAACCCCCCATCCATCCGGACAGCCCCCCCATCCATCCCGGACAGCCCTCCATCCATCCTGGATGTTGACTTTTGGCAAGGCACGAGTAGAAGGGGCACGCCCACAGTGAAGGGCGTCTGTAAGGTGCGCACGGTGGGCATCGGGCCGGCCCGGGAGCCAGGAGGGTGCCTGCTCTCACCGCGTCTATCCAACCTCGTGCGGGGCTGAGTCCAGGCCAGTCGGTCAAGGAAAAGAAACAAGGGGCATCCCCCAGTGAAAGAACCGGTATTTGCTCATAGACAAAATGGTGTCCCCCTTGACCTACGAGTCGATCGTCCCTCAGTCCCTGGCCATTCTGCCGGGTTCCGTTCTGTCTCTGCGAAGGCAGCCTGTCTGCTGTGCTGTTGGGGGGTTTTCTCTTCGGGGGTCCCCCAGCTCCAAGACGCCTCCATCGGTCACGTCCGATCTGCGGATGACCCCACCGAAGACGGTCTCGTTTCCATCCCAGTGTCGCCGCTCTCTGGGGTCTCCTTCCCGTTTTCTTCGGACTGCCTTCTGTCCGCTCGCCGTGCCTCCGCTCTTGCACATGGGCAGCCTGGTGCGCTGGAGCCCAAGCATGTTCGTCCTGGTGGTTTCCAGCCCGGGGCTGAGAGCCGGGGATCACCGCTGCGTCTGGTTCTGCGGCTGCCCCGTGTTTTCCAGGAGCGCCTGTGCCTGGGCAGGGCATGAGATGGAAGCTGCGGTGGCCGGGGTCAGGGCGGGGGGTCCCTGTTCTTCGGACAGCGAGGGGAGGTCAGTCTCCAGTGAGCCGGCCCCCTGGGCCCCGGCAGTCACAGGAGGCTGGACACACGCCGGCCACATCACGGATCAGCAAAGGCCGCACGGTGAGGAGCGACAAACGTGACCTCTATCTAAAGCGAGCAGTTACGATTTTCTGTGGTGAAACCTGCCAGGCCCGGAAGTACGTCTGAGCTGGAGTGGGCCTGGAGGGCCCTCCTGGCTCTGGGGTCCCGGAGCGCGGCAGGGGGTGGCCCGCCGTCTCTGGGTTGGTTCAGCCCGGCAGGGGAGGCAGAAGGAAGCGGCCGCACACCCCGTACTCTCCGGGCGGCTGGGTCGTGCTGCTTGTGTCCTCGCGTCAGTGCAGCCGGGGGGCAGGCGAGGCTTGGCAGCTGGCCCCCCGCCCATGAAGCCAGCGAGGTCCACCCAGCCTAGTGCTCCAGGACCGCCAGCACCAGGCCGCACGCCCCGCTGCGCCACCGCCTTCCCGGCCTCCGTGCCTGTGGCCTGCTCTGCGTCTGCCCCAGAGAGGAGACTGGGCTGCTTTCCGAGGATGCAGGACGTGACCCACGCGTGGTGCGGAACTTGGTGGATGGGAAACGTGGTCCTAGCCAGTGGGCTGTGGGTCTGGTGTTGGAAGGAGACAAGGACGGATTCTGGGGGTCCCCTCGTTGCAGTCCCCTCCGTTCCGAGTCCTCCACGTCCACCACCCCCACCTGCCTGGTCCTGCTCTGGGTCATCCCAGGCCTGCTTGCCCCCCACCCGCCACACACAGCCTGGGCTGCTTCCCTGCCCCTCCCCCTCCCCCTCCCCCGCCCCGGGTCGCACACGGTACAAGCCAGCCTTTCACCCCGTGCAGCTCAGTGGCGGTCAGGGCGTCAGAACTGTGCACCCATCACCCTTCCAACTTTGGAACGGTCCTAACCCCCCCAAAAGCCCTGTGCCCCCTTTGCCCTCACCAACCCCCCGCCCAGCCCCCCAACCACAAGTCCTTTCTGTCTCTGTAGATTTGCCTCATTCAGACATTTTCTCCTCGGTAATATCACAACCTGCAGGGCCGTCCCCGCTGCGGCCAGAGTCAGCGTGTCCCCCCTTGTTCAGGCTGAGGGATCGTCCCCTGTGCAGACAGACCACGTGGTCCACGACCACGGCCACGGCCACCAGGCTGTGTCTACCTTCTCCCTGCCGTGAGCGGGGATGAGCCGGGGGCTCCGAGCTCCTGCTTTCATCCCCACCTCGTTTCTCTCCACGGGCCGAACAGCTTCCCACGGCTGGAGACGGCATCTCGCTCGCCCGTAGTTCCCAGGTGCTGTCTCTATGGATGACGTCACCGTGGGCATGGCAAATGTCTCCACTTTCGCGTGGACGTGTCTCCATGCTTCTCGGTTCTCCCCACGGCCCCACACACTTCCCGGGCACCAGCGGGGTGTCCTACAGGGTTAACTGGACTCTGACCGGAGTCTCTGGAGACAGCGTCGGGCCCCACGGCTACGGCCGGGTCCCCCAAGATGGCCCCACTGCAGACGCTGGTCTAGGCTGTCTCTGTGCTGACCCGCTGGCTGCAAATCGGAGGTTCCCACAACTCCCCTGGACTCAGCTAACCTGCTGGAGCGGCTCAGGAAACCAGGCAGCGCACTGGGTGACGGCGTTATTACGAAGGACATTAGCCGGTACGGGAGGTCCGCGGGTGAGGCCCTCCATGCTGAGGGCGCCACGCGGCGGGTTCTCCCGTGTTTGTCCACCTGCTTCTCCGCCTACAAGTCTCTCTCCACCACCCACTGCGGGGAAAACTCCTCTTCCGCCGTCAAGACCCGCGCCGCCTCCCCTCCTGGGTGAGGGCTCCGCTCGCACTCCCGGGCAGCTTTAACTGCTCCCGGGGACCTGGGCTCACGCAAACGGGGGAACCGAGCTCAGGGGAGCCGAGCCCCTTGCCCAGGAGCACACACAAAGCGCGAGGGGGTGAGTGGGTGAGTCTGTGCAGGGGGGCGTCCGCAAGACAAGGCTCCACGGCAGGTGTGCCCAGGCGGGTGCAGGAAGTCGACTGCCCAGGAGGGAGACGGCGTTGGCGGGTCAGGAATGGCCTTTCCGGAGAACCTGCCGAATCCCGGGTCCCTCCAAGGAGCTGCTCTCCCAGAGCCCTGGGTATTGGTTTCCGAAGCGTTAACCAAGTCAGAGGTGTTTGGAGGCGTGAGTTTGAATGCACACGGCCTCAGGGGACAGAACTGCGAGGGGCTGCGGGCACAAAGCCCAGGTCTTCGTTGTTTGGGGTTTTATTCACTGTCTAAGCGATCTCCACCCGCGACGTCCACGTGGGCCCAGCGGAGGCCCTGAGATGAGGAGTCACGTGCCCTTGGACTGAGCCAGCCGGGCTCCCGTTGTTCCTGAGTCACGTCCTCACGCGCGGCCCGGGGGAGCTGACCCTCTGGCCGCTTTGTCCATCTGCGCGGCCGCCTGGCTGGCTCGAGCTCCCACAGGCTTGCGGAGCGGACAGCTGACTGCCCGGGGCCGAGTCGGTCCCGGGAAGCAGCCCTGCCGGGAAGGAGCGTCCCTAAGCTTCCAGTGAAACGCGGTAGACCAGAGACAAAGGCAGCGACGAGGGCTGCCTGCGTGCGTGGGGATGACCCGGATGCCGCCGGAGCCCCCCCACCCCCGTGGGCCGCGAGGGCCGCAGGAAGAGCGAGAGAAGGGTTAGAGACAGGGATTAAAACGCGGAGCAGAGGCTCTTCCGGAAAGCGCCACCCTCCAGCCTGGCCGAGGGGCGTCCACGGGAGCAGGCAAGGCGGGGGCAAGGGGCCTGCTGCAGGCCGGGCCCAGCGGCATGGAGCCCACTAGGACCTCCAGCTCCTTCTCTGCGGCCCCAGGGACTCCACCACCCGCGGCTCCCGGGAGGCTGGGCTCGGCACCCCAGGCTCTGTGGCTCTCGCCTGTCCCCGCCCCCCCGCAGCGGCTTCTCTCTACCCCAGCCTCGGGGGCCTGCAGTGAGGGGACGACTCCCCATCCCACCACTTGCGCCAGCACCCACCCCACCACCCCGTCCCTGGAGGTCAGCGGCGCCCTCTGGTGGCGACCGGGGGCACATGCGTTGTCCCCGCGGTGCGACGGGTGACGGGTGACCTGCGGGGACACGCGGCTCTGGTGCAGACAGGCCGTCCACAGGGAAGTGCGGGGACCTGCGGCATCCGTGCGGGGCGGCGCCGTGGGCAGGACTCTGCAGCCGCAGCGCCCACATCGCCGTTGGTCCGTTCATCGGGTGAACAAGCCGTCCCTGGATTCCATGACCTCATCCGCAGACTCCACTGTCCCCTGCGGACCCCACGGTCCAGCTCCAGGGCGTCCGCTGGGGCGGCCTGTGCCTGTCCCTGACTGTCTCGCTGTCTCTCAGTGTCTCAGTCTCTCCGTCCGTCTCTGCGTCCCACGCCCCCCCCCCCCAGGCTTCTCTTTCCTGCGCAGGTGCTCGTTCCCCACCTGCTGTGTCTCTGACCTTCCTCCGGATCTGCCTTCTGAGCCAGGGGTCCTGCACTCCTGAGCCCACCCACGGCAGAGCCTCCCGCCTTCCCTGCACCTGTCCTTGTCCTCCATCTGTCCCTGTCCCCTGCGGCCCCATTGTCAGAGTGCGCCCGGGGCTGACTGCTGGCCCGCCACCAGCTGTCTGGCCACCAATGGGAAGCCACGTCCTGCCTGCGTGGCTGAGCGTCTGGAGACTCCCAGCTCCTGCAAGGGCCACACCAAGCCCGTGTGTGCTCCAGCGCGGTCCGTGCCTCTCGGCCCGCCGTTCCCGGGTGTACCGGCAGGCCCGCTCCTGGCATCCCAGCCCCGCACCGTGGGGCCCACATGACAGTGCACAGATGTGTGCGTGTGCATCGGGATGCCTGGGCGTGTCTGCATATGCGTGTGGGGGGGTTTGACGTGAGCCTTTCAAACCCAGCGTAAGAGGGCTTCTCTGTTTCTGGGGACAGCGGAGAGCCCCCGCACCGTGAGGGTAAAGGCCGCGGCCCAGGGGCACGGGGCTCCAAACCCCGTGCCGATCAGCAGGGCAGATGTCCCCGCGGCCCTTGGCATGCTCTGACCCTGCTCAGCGGTGACCACGGCACGGCGGTGCTCCCCTGCCCAAGGCTCCTCTGGACGACCCAGCGGGAACTCAGAATTCAGGCAGGACGCAAACCACCCAGCGGCCTCGGGGACCAGGCAAAGCCAGGGAATGCGGTGAGAGACATGAGAGAAAACGCACAGCCCTCGGCGGTCTGGGAGAAGCATGCTGGGCCTCACTCCCCGGGGGGCCTCCAGCTCTGCGGTGGCCACGCAGGCGACAGACAGCATCGGGACCTGCGCGGAGAGCGGGCTCCTGGCAGAAGGGAGAGGACGGACCACGGCCCCACGCGGGCGATACAGACAGTATCTGCAGCAGAGAGGGCCATGTCCGGGGCTTGGGACGGAAGAGGAGGGACGTCCATCTCCACCGAAGGGGAGCCCTGCCAGAGGACCCGGCTCTCGGAGCCCACCGCTCTGCGCTCCCCCCGCGGCACAGAGAGCAGACCGGGGTGTGGACCAGAGGCGCTGTCCCAGCGAACCCTCCGGGACTCTCCGGAAGTGAGGAAGGAGGAGGGAAGCGGAGAGCAGGTGCCCGGGGCCAGCTTCCCTCGCTGCCAAGTTCGACCGTGTGCGTGACCGCGAGAAGGGGAGAAGCAGGCAGAACCCCGTCTCCTCAGGCACAGGGGAAGCCGGTGGCCCTGAGTCCTGACAGGCCGGTCCTCCTAGGCCTTCCCGCCCACGGCATCAGGGCGCCTGCAGTCCCGTCACTGCCGTTCCCTGGGGAGGACAGTGACACAACGGGCCGTACCACCCGCACGTGGGACAACCTCGGGACCCGGCTGGCAAGTGAATCGGCTCTGCACCTGCCCCACAGAAAGCCACCGAAGGACCCTCTGGAAAGAGGACGAGGCCGGACTGTGGTCTGAGGACCGGTTTCGCGTCTTGCAGGAGATTTTCAGTGCTGGCATCCCAAGTTGCACAATTGGCGTCGACCCTTAGAAGGCCCCGGGGGACCCGAGCGGGAACGCCGCCGCGAAGCCGGGCCCGGGAGCCCGCGCCTCCCAGGAGGACCAGGGCTCGCACACGGGGGAGGTGCCCGGCCTTGCACAGAGCTCCCGCTTCCTAAACGAGCCCATAGGCTCGGAGGGTCCCCCGCAAAGACCCCCAGACGCCGCTCCCTGCCGTCTGACGAGCTGGCAACAAAGTTCTCGCAGAAGAGAAACACGGAGCAGGGACGGGAGCAGCCGTCGCGGGGACGTCCTGACGGCCTCCCAAGCCCCCCGTGAGCAGCGCAGCTGGCACGGCTCGGCGGCCGGTGCAGACCCGGGGGCGCTGGTCACCGTGGGAGGCCCACCTGGGACAACGGCGGCCTCGGGGACCATGGGGTTCTCAGTAAGCAACGCGAGGGGACCCCAGTGGCCCTGCGGACGGAGACGACCTTGGCTCCGCTCCAAGCAGATTAGACAGGGAACCAGACAGGAAGCCACAGGAACCGAGGAAACACGATGGGGCCTCTTCACCCGCCACGTGGGGATGGAGGTTCCAGCCTGAGGCAGGACCAGAGGCCGCAAGGGAAGACGACACAGAAGTCATCAGCGAACGCTCTCACCGCTGGCAAACCCACCCACAAAGCGGCCGCCGCTTCTCCACTGCGGCAGGGTTCCCGCTGGCCGAGCTCCCGGACGTGGGCCAGCGTCCCACGCGTGAAACGTCCCTTCTGAGTTGAGGGAAACGAGCTCAAACACGGCAAGACCAGGCGGGGGGCGGGGAGGACGCGGGCAGCTCACGCACGCGGTGTCAAAGCGGCCCCGGCCAGTCGCAGAAAGAACCCCGAGTCTCCGGTGCTGGGAGAAGTGTGGACCGAAGCAGGCCAGAGCCCCCTCCTCCCCCGACAGGCTGGCAGCCGCTGGGTGGGGGGTGGCAGCCGTGGGAAGCCTCGGGCTCACGGCGGGGTCTCCTGGCCGCAGCTGGGGGGCAGGCGGCACCGTGTCTGCCCCAGGGCGCCAGGCGGTGCCCCCAGGTCCGCGGCGAGGGAAGAACTGCCCAGTTGGGGGCCGGCTGGTGGGCCAGCGGGCTGGCGGGCGCAGGGGAGTCGGCCGTCTCGCCCAGCCCCTCCCTCAGCAGAATCAGCCCCGAGGAGAGGCGGCAGCACAAGCCGAGAATCGGTCCAGGGAACCGCGGTCCGTACCCTCGCGGCCAGCAGGGACCAGTCCGACGCTCCCACAGACAGGCCCTCGCTCCCCTGCAGGGGCTCCCGGGCGAGCCCTTGTGCCGAACTCTGGAAACCAGCTTTCTGAGATTTTGTTTACTGATTTGAGGGAGCGAGAGCGGGCGCACACACGGGTTGGGGGGGCGGGGGCGGCCGACTCCCTGCTGAGCGCAGACCCTGACTAGACTCGGGGTTCGATCCCAGGACCCCGAGATCGTGACCTGAGCCGAGGGCAGATGCTTCACCGACTGAGCGCCCCAGGCGACCCTGAAAAAAAACTGTTTTTTTAAAAAGCAATTCTTCACCGAGGTGGACTGAAGGGACCGCAGGACACTGACCCCTCCCCAAACACAGACTGGCCCACGGGTCTTGTCCCCGTTCGCCCCACCCCACCTTGGGAGGCTGCTCCAGGCTGCTCCAGGACGGAGCTCCGGCTGGTTGGAGGTCCGCTGACGAGCCCTGTCGGGGGTCATGGGCACAGGGGCGTGGGTGGGGCCCTTGGAGCCTCTGATGCAGGGGTGCTGCGAGAGAGCCTGCTGTCCTCCTCTCCCTGTGCCCCTGCCCCGGGGCTGCCACTGCGTACTTTCCTGCCTCCCCTCGTCTGTCCACGTCAGTCCTTCCGGGACACCCAGCTGCCGCCAGGACGCCCGTCTGGGAGGTACGACTCGAGGCTGCCCGTGGCCCCTGGTGGCTGACGGACAGCCAGGTGTGAAAGGCAGAGATGCGTGGGGACAGCCCGGCCCGGGGGTCCGCACACCTTTCCTCACACGTCTGCCGGAAGACGCACTTCCCTAGCTTGGGGTTTTCTGAGAGGTCTGAACACAGGCTGTCATCAAACGGGTTGGTTCCAATTACTCTGATTTGGACAGTGAGGCTCCCCTGCTCGGGGCTCCAGTGAGCCCCAGACGCTGGTCAGGGACAGGCTGGCGGCGGGTGAGGCAGCTCCCAGGAGACCGGCCTCTGCCGGTGTCCTCACGACTGTGTGTGCCAGAGGCCCCGGAGAGCACGGCCCTGGCAAACCACACTGTGCCCACTGCGGAGGGGGACGTCGCCCCCTCGGGCAAGACCCCGGGGGCAGCTCCCCCATGGCATAATAACCAGGCACTTCCTCCCGGACCCGCGGCATGACTGGGCACCGAGTCTGTGCAACGAAGACACGTGTGCCGTCGGGCGAGACTCTCCCACCAGATGGGATCGGGGAGAACAAGGAGCCTTTCTAGGTGGGCGTGTTGCCCGGTGAGACGGTGTGTGAGCGAACGGTCAAAGGTCATGCTCCGACGTCGGTCGGCTCCAGCCCGTCCCCAGAGCTTATCTGTCCGAGTCGACCAAGCCGTTGTGTCGGGACCAGGGGGGCTCACCTCACCTGCCTTCTGGGGCCCTTGATCTCTGAGTTTCTATCCCTTGATCTCCAGGACATGGACGGGAATAGTTCCTCCATCGTAGAATCACTGCCGGGATCGATGGCGAATGCGTTTAAACACGGAGAAGAAAACCTCGTGGCCATGTCCCACAGGTTGGCCTCTACGGCTTTCAGACGGTGGCTCGTGTCGTCAGGACCTCCAGAGCTGGTGTCTGAGCCCCGCCTTCTCCCCGGGGCCCCGCTCCCCTCCACGCCATCCCTGTAAGGGGAAGGGCCACCAGCAGCCGCGCAGGCAGAAGGACAGCGGACAGTCTCCGCGACTTTCCCACCACCTCACCCCCATATCCAGTCCATGGCGGGGTCCGGCACAAGGGCCTCCCGGTCTGCCTGGTGATCGGTCCGACATTCCCTCGGAATGAAGTGCCAAGTTCTGGCTGTGCCCGCTGGAACCCGCTCGGCAACCCCTTCTGTCTCTGTCCGTGCCGCCTTCCCCAGCGTGTGGCAGCCTCCGGGCCCCTCCCGGCTCGTCGCACGTGCTGTGGGCTTCGCTGGCGGCCCCTCCACTGCCCCCGTCCAGACCAAATGAACGCACAGGCACGAGGCTGAGCTGGACGGCCGGGTGGCTGGCCCTGGGCAACGGTGCCTGTGGTGTGTGTGCCCGGTGTGGCACCGGGGGGTGAGCTGTGTCCTAGCACCAGGGGAACGGGCGTTTGAAACTCCGGCAGACGAGACACCAGCCGGACTGACAGCTTCTCCGAAAATCCAGCCGCTCATGGGACACACGTCTGTCCACGCCAGAGCGCTCCGCCTGGGCCCCACCGCCAGCGTCGGGGGAAGAGCGGCTCTGCAAGCCGACCGGGCAGCTTCCGTTCTTCCTGCGGCAGGCGGCGTGATTCTGGGGTCCCTGGGAACGCCACCAAGAGCACGCGTCCTGAGTTTTCCAGAGGAAAGCCCCCCACTTCTGTGTGCCTCGCTGCGTGGGGCCGTGCGACTGCCGCGTGGACAGCTCTCGGCGGACGGTCAGCGGAGCAGACGGGAAGGCAGCCCCAGGGAAGCCCCCCGCCTCCCAGCCCCTTCCCCATTAGAATTTAAATGAGGGTCCTTCCGTTTGATGGATGGCTTGTGGCTGTCACCGGACCAAGAGCACAAAGGCCCTGAGTCCCCCGGGGCCCAGCTGCTCCATCTGGCCTGACTCTGGGGGAGGCAAGGCTGGCCGTGCGGGGACAGGCCCGGCTCTTCAGCTGCTGTCTTTGTTGCCTTTGTCCTCCTCCAAGACCCAGGCTGTGAGCTCTCGCCCCACGGGCCTGCCGGTGACTGTGGGGCTGGCCAGGTGCTCGGCTGGATGGCTTTTCAGGTAGAGGAACACCTGTCCAGAGTGCCCATGGCCTGCTGTCGAGAAACCAGAGTCCCTTGGGTGTGGGGTTTGAGGCTGTGGGCGGCCCAGGCTCAGATCCAAACACAGCCTGCTGTCCCTGGAGCAAGTCTGCACGTGTCCTGCTGGCCTTCTGGAACCTTCCGGTGGCCTCACTTCCTGCCATCTTGGTGCTTCACCCTGGGCTGTCTGGGCGGACTCCCCTGCCTGTCCCGACACCCAGCCCCCTCCTACCCGTAACAAGCCATCTGCAGCTCCCGTCGCATCAGACCCGCTTCCTGCCCCGGGGCTGCGCCTGACTCCAGGGCTCCATGGTCCTACCCAAGGCAGTTGGAGCAAGGGTCACCTCATCACTGTCCCCAGGTGTCCCCCTCAGCCCGCCCTCGCTGCACAGGCTGCCCCTGCTGTCCCGCCAGCCAGCCCTTGCTTGTATGCCCCCACTTCCTGGGTCCCCCTCTTCTCTCCCCAGGAATGTCTGCCCTGCTCTATTTGAGGTTCAGCTGGAGGCTGGCCTTCTGCAGAAGCACCTCTGGCTGCCTGCTCCCAAGTCGGCAAACATTCGCTGCAGAACGTAATCGCTCTGAGTGCTTGTCTAAGGGCCTGTCGTACGCTGGGGCAGAACGGTGACCAGAGCCAGAAGGTCCTGCGCTCTAGGGAGGGAGCGGGCCAAGGAGGCGCACCTCCGGCGGAACGGGTCCTGGTCGTCAGCCTCCGTCCTTCCTGTCCTGCCATGGCCGGTGCCGGCTGCTCCTGTCACAGCTCCCCCCGGGCGGCGCTGTCTTCCATGCTGGGCAGAAACCACTTCCCACCCTTCCTCACGTACTCTCGGTCCCCGGCCTGGCGCTGTGGCCGTGCGAGGGCTTCTGCAACCTGCTCCGGCTGGACACGCAGAGATGCTTCCAGCCCTTCCCGCGGGTTCCCGCGTCTCTCGGGCTGTTCACCACTCGCTGTACCATCGGTAGCAACAATCGAAAGCCGCGACGGCAGGCAGAGCAATTGGAAAGAATTAAAGAGGAAAGGGTCGCAATAGAATATGAGGCAATAATCAAGTCCGGGAAAACCAGTCAGCTGCACAAGGAAGGAACCCTACGTCATCTGCTCCCTAGGATGGGTGGTACGTGGCCACGGGGGCGTAGATACCGACTGTCCGTTCAGATAAGAGTTTTCTTTATATTGAGGGTGTGGGAAGGGACGTGGGCATTGTGGCGGAGCTAATCCTCCTCTGGCGTAATGGAAGTTAGCGGGTAACGTCCAAAGTGACCAGTTAAGCGTCAGTTCAGGATAACAGATAATTTCCCGGCATACGAGAATGTGCTAAATGCCACCAAATTGCACACTTGAGAATGATTAAAATGGTACTTTTTGTGCTATGTATATTTTACCAGAATTTACAAATTTTGAAGAAATAAATAGCAAATAAAATTGTGTGCATCTGGGAAGTATTGCCGAGGTCTCTGTCACAAGGCAGGTGAGACCCCAGCCTTGAGGAGACGACGTGGAGATGCAGAAATAGGTGTCAGGATGCACATTATCCCGCGGGGACGGACAGTGCAGGGAGAGTAAGGGAGGGAGGGGCAGTACTGGTGTGTGTAGGGAGAGCGCTGCCGTAAACAGGGAGGAGGGTGAAGCCTCCCCTGCCCCAGGAGGCCCTGAGACCTGGTACAGGGACACTCGTGTGCATATTCAAGAGAGGAGGATTGCAGGGAGTGAGAACAGCATGTGCAATGGTCCTGGGGCACAGTAGGCCCACCATGCACGTGCAGCCTGCAAGTAGGCCAATGGGGCCAGGCTTAGGGGTGGCCCAGAGGGAGGTAGAGGTCAGGTCAGGAAGGTGGCAGGGGCTCAGTTGACAGGGGTCATTTGCTCACTGGAGGGTCTGAACAGAAGGTGATGGTATTGGGGTGCTTCGGCTCTGGCTGCTGGAACATCTACCCAGAGTTGGGTCAGAGCAGACGAGTGAGTGAGGAGAAGGCTCATTGGCCAGCCAGGGGAGGAGAGCTGATGTCAGGACGTGTGCGGAGGCCGGAGCTGGTGGCTTGGGTCTGAGCGCCTGGGGGTGCAGTTTCCACCCGCGGAACGGGGTGGGGAAATTGTGCAGGAGGCCGCCTTGGGCAGGGACGGACCGGGACTATGGTCCTGGACACGGCGGCTTTGACGTGCCTCCTGGATGCGGAGGGAGACAGGTCACGGTGCCAGCTGGTGGAGGGCCTGGACTTCGGGGCCCGTCGGGAAGGCAGAGGTGACTACGAGTGAGAGACGTGGGTGAGGCAGGAAGGCGGAACGGGCAGAAGCTGCCCAGGACCCGGCATGGAGGGGCAGACCCCAGGCAAGGGAGGCGAGGAGGAAGCAGGGCAGGGCCATACAGGGTTGTCTGGTGCCCACAGAGAAGGAAGATGGCCGGTCATGACCTTGGGTTTGACCACGGGAGCCAGCATGGAGGGTGTCCTGCGGAGGGGGGTCTGGGTGAATGGGGATCTGTGCAGAGGATCGGAGAGCTGGGAGGTGGGGGGAGGGGCCGGCTTGGCGCTCTTGTCCTGCCCAAGGCGTGTGGACGGAGGGTTGCAGGTACGCGTCTGCACCCAGGCGGAGGGTCGGGGCGGGGGCTGAGAGGCAGGGGTCCTGCCCTCACGCTGCTTGGACAGCTGGGACGTGGCTTTAAAAGACTGCGGGCCCCTCCTGTGCAGTCCCCTCTCCGCTCCCCAGACAGAGACACACGGAGTACAGGAGGTCCTGTGCGCACCCCCACGCCAGCTCCTCCTCCGGGGTCCAGGCCGGAGAAGGCACGTTGTGCCCAGACGACCCCGAAGGCTCCAGGCCCAGGTCCACCCCAGAGCAGGGGCCGACGATGTCAACCTGTCCCCCTGGTGACTGGCCTGTCCCTCTGGGGAAGGGTCTATTCTGGGGCTCAGCTTCGGCTCTGGTGTTGGTGAGTCGAGCCCTCCGTGCTGGTGACCACACAGGCTCGTGGAGGGAAATCCACGTCTGAGGCCACGGTAGCCTCCTGCCCGCCGCGGGGACGCCCTGCGCACGAGCATGTGATATCCCCCAGGCACGTCCCGTCACCCTCCTGGTTGTTGAGGGCCAGCTCCCACCGCCCTGCCCGCTGGAGGTGCCCTCCCCTGTGTTCCGTCCCGGCCCCCGCGTCGCCAGCCCTCCCCCCGGAGCAGCCGCTTCCAGGCCTGGCGCCGGCAGAACAAACCGCTAGTCACCCCCAAGGAGCCGGGCTGCCTCGGCCACTTCCTTTCCGGGCTCTGCCCATTGGGAGGCGTGTCCACTGGGGCACGTGGCGGCTTCGAGGCCCCCCTGTCGCTCTCGGGACGCAGAACGGTCTGAGTTGACTCCTCCGTCCCCTGGACACGGGGTGCACACAGAGGGGAGACGGGTCTTAGTTTGGGCGGCTGCCTCAGAAGGGCACGGGGGCCCTTCAACACCCCGCATTGTCTCGGGCAGCTCTGGAGGCTGGACGGCCGAGAGCCAGGCGCCCGCACGTGGGGCACCTGGGAGGACCTGCGTTCCGTTTGCAGACGGCGGCCTCGGCTGCGTCTTCACGTCACGGAGATCGGGGACAGAGAGAAGCCAAGACACTTGGCTTGGGCCAAGGGCACGAATCCCACGCCTCAGGGCTGCGCCCTCATCCCTCCCCACCTGCTAACGTGCTCACGCTGGGGGCAGGGCTCGACCGGAGAATGGTGGGACACGGACATTGCGTCTGTGCAGACGGCCGTGCCGCTGGAGCCGCCCGAGCCGCCGTCCGGCGTGTGTTCCCGGGAAACAGACCTTCCTGGGGAAGGTCATCAGAAAGACATGACCTCCAGTGGACCCGTGACCTAGGTCACAGCGAGCATCCGATGTCACAGGTCCCCCTTCTGAGATCGGCAGGGGGCTGTGGGGACAGCAGGCCTCAGGGGCGCTGAGTCTCGCGTCCCTCGAGATGAGCAGGTCACAGGGTCACTCGACGTCCCGGCCTGGCGTTCGCTCCCCACCCCGGCCCCGTGGACAGGCAGGGACTGAGTGTCCCCGGAGAGTGGGTGTCACGCTGCGGCTTTTCTGCCGGGCTTGCCGGGGCCTCCGACGGCACCCCCATCCGACGCGGACCCTTCGGACACCTTCCGGAGCCCATTCGCAGCGGCGCACCCTAAACACAGCACGTCCTCCCCCCTCTCCAACAAGGCCCCGCGAACGTCGGCCACCTTCCTCATGGTGTGGGTGCAAACAGCGGGGCAGGGCGGGCGCCCCCGGGACATGCGTGTGTACACGCTGCCCTCGGGGCCCAGGCCTTGACTTCGGGGCTGACCTCCCGCTGCAGGCATCATCGCGCCCCCGGGGGGTGAGGGCCTCCATCAACGCCCGCCGCCGCTCCAGCTGCCACGACACCGTGGGCAGAGTTAAGTGGCCTTTGGTCCTCTGGGGTGTGGGTCCTAAGTCTGCGTGTTGAGCAGCACAGGAACTAACAGATCCCCAGGCTGCGGCACTGCTCTCCCTGCCGGGTGGGGGCGGCCGGCCCCCTGCAGTCCGCTCCCGGGCACGGACGAGGAGAGCGTTTGTCAGACTAGAGGTTCCTGGGTTGGGGGCGCCTGGGGGACTCAATCATTAAGCCTCTGCCTTCCGCTCAGTTATGATCTCGGGGTCCTGGATCGAGTCCCGCATCGGGCTCCCTGCTCAGCGGGGGGCCTGCCTCCCCCACTGCCTGCTGCTCCCCCTCATGCTCAAGGTCTCCCAAACAAACAAACAAACAAACAGTCTTAAAGAAAGGGCTGCCCGACACGGGCCACGTCGGGAGACCGGCCGACTACCACCTGTGGTCGTGCTCCCCAGTCCGCCGGGTCCTTCCCGGGCCAAGAAGACCAGGAGGCCGGGAACGCGGCGCTGGCGGGCGTCCCTCCTGAAATGCTCCTCCACGCGTCCCCAGAGCAGCCTGCGACTCCGGTCCCGGGGGGACATGTGACGCCCGCTCTGTCCTCACAGCCCGGCAGCGGGCCATGAGGACCTCTTTCCTCCCTGGGCTCCACGTGTCGGCGCAGCTTGGTTTGGGGACCCGGGGCTGGGCCATGAGTCCACCTCCCTGACCCGAGTCCCTTCTCTGATCGCCAGACCTGCAGGTGTCACGTGTATACGGGGTCTGTGACAACTCGGGCAGGCTGTCGATTCCAGTCCTGGGGACACCGTGAGCCACCGGCCACTGCCCGCGGTCCTGCAGGGAAGCTGTGCTGCTCTGCTCTGGCCGTTCCTCGTTGAGGCGACGACAGCCACTTCGTGGGGGGGTGCCCCCGGCTTCTGACCCTCGGGCTCCCATCATGGCGTTCGAGCGGGGAGTGAGCCGAGCTGGCAGCCTGTCCCTCCATCGCCCTCGTTCCTGGTCCTCCCCCGTCAACCTATGTCCCGACGCCTGCTTCCTGCAAAGAGACACCAGCCGGGGACGAACAGGTGTGTGGATCTGGAGATGGGGACGGGCGGTGGCGGAGGCTTGAGGTGGGGCCCCTCCTCCCCCGTTTGTCGCTGGCGAGGTCCTCCCAGGGTCCTCGGGCTCAGACACGCGTCCTCGGGTGGGCGAAAACGGCTGCTTCTGCCGCGGCGAGGGCGGTTCGCTGGGCCCAGCAGGATCCGCTCCAGTTCTCGAGCCCGCGCTCGGCCCGGACGGACGCCCTTTGGCTGACGGGCGGCGGGAGCACCCGCCTCAGACGTCAGTCTGAGGTCCGCTTCGTACGCGTGGGTTTTTCTTACACTCGCTGAGGTTTGAGAAGTACGTTCTTGTATTTAAATTCTCGCTCGTAGGCGTACAGCGCGGTGCCGGGTTCCGGCGTGGACTCGGGGACTCCCCACGGACAACGGCCAGCGCTCACCGCGGCAGCTGCCCTCCTGAACGCCCACCGCAGAGTCTCTGACGCTGGGCCTCCTCGTGTCTTTCCCCTGCCCTAAGCTCGTCTGTTTCGTGTCTCGCGCTCCACACGGGGGAGACCACACGAGCACGGTCTTTCTCCGACGACGTCCGTTCACTTCGCACGCCCCCTGCTTCCATCGAGCCCCGGTTCGGGTTCCGTGTTCAGCTCGGAGTCTGCTCGTCCCTCTCCCTCTGCTCCTGCCCCCGTGCAGGGGCATGTGCCTCCAGTCTCAGATCAATCAGTCAATCAATAAACAAGTAGAATCTTTATTAAAAAACCCTCTCAGGTTCCACGCATGTCACCGCGAACGGCGAGCAGTCGTTCTTTCCGACGGCCGAGGGACGCCCCGGACATACGGACATACCCCGTCTTCTTGATCCATTTGAGGTCCTCTTTTCAAAAAATTGCCCTGAAACCTACAAGAGGTCATTTTTTTTTCAAAGGAGCCATAGAAGCCCGCTGGTTCTCTGGCCGTGCCTTGAGCTGAGAATGAGGCTTGTCTCTTCCTTGCTGTCTGCCCCCAGCGCACACAGCCGTCCGTGTCTCACCGACTTCCACCGTCCCGCCCTGCTGCGAGAGCCCCTTCAGAACACACAATTAGAGGTGTTAATTTTGTTAGCAACTATATCCAGGGACTGTCTGTATCCTGATTTTTAAAAAAAGATTTGTTTATGTATTTGAGGGGAAGGAGCAGAGGCGGAGGGAGAGGGAGAATCTCAGGCAGGATCCCTACCGAGCTTTGACCCTGAGATCAGGACCTGAGTCAAAACCAAGAGTCGGACGCCTAACCTTCTAAGCCATCCAGGCGCCCCCGTATCCTGCTTTATACTGGCCGTAAGTTCATTACTGACAGCAAACTTAACCTGATCTGATAACTAATCCCAGATTCCTATTTTTTTTAAGATTTTATTTATTTACTTGGGAGAGAGGGAGTGAGAGAGAGAGAGGGCATGAGAGGGGAGAGGGTCAGAGGGAGAAGCAGACTCCCCACTGAGCAGGGAGCCTGATGCGGGACACGAACCTGGGACTCCAGGATCATGACCTGAACCAAAGTCAGTGGCTTAACCAACTGAGCCCCCCAGGTGCTCCTCAAATTCCTATTTTTAATGTTCTATACTACCAGAAGCACTGCTCGTACGTGGGAAGGTCAGAAGAGGGTCATTGGTCAGAAAAACTGAAGTCACGATAGGTATTTTGGGTAGAAAGAGATTTATTGCAGGAAATTCCAGGCTTACACAAACACTGGGAAATTTGGAAATTGCAGGAGAGGAAGGTCAGTTTCAGAAAGAGCAGGGGGGCTGTATCTGGGACCTCAGGTGACTGGCAGCCCTGGAGAAGCTGGAGGCTGCCCAGTGACCTCAGCCACCTGCAGCACTCAGGGAGGGTCTCACACTGACCCTGGAAGCCGAGGGAAGCCACCGCCACCAACTGCAATGGCCCCTGTAGATGCCAGGGCAAGGAATGGCCGTTCCTTCCCTCTGCCTTCCAAATCCTGCTCAAGCGTCCCTCACTGTCAGAACGTCCACTCAAGGGACTCTGGGAGCCCTGCTACTAGCTTTCTCTACTGGGACACAGAAGAGAAGCAGAGGGAAGAAGGACGATGCTCAATTGACGACAGTCTGGTACCGTTTCTAAATACAGGAGTGTTTTTCTGCTTATCTTTCCTCTGTTGGATTCTAGTATAATTCCACTGTGGTCTGAGAACAGGCCCTACACACTTTCATTCCTTTCCAATTTTTTAAAGACTTGTTTTATGGGCCGGGATAGGATTGGTTTTTATAATGATCCACGCACTTAAAGGAAAAAAAAAAAGGAGCGATGCCGTCGTTAGGGTTAGTGCGCTCTATACACCCATCAGGTCAGGATCACTGTTTGCCTTGTTCGTGTAATCTAAGTGCTTGTTGGTATCTTCTCTAACGTTGAATCAAGTATTGCCAGTTTTATGTTAAAAGTCCCACTGCGATTGGGGATTTTCTCCTCTCTTAGAAGTACTGTGGATTTTTGTGTTACGTATTTTGAGGTCATTATTAGTTGCATAAAATTTACAACTCATACCTCCCCAGTGAAATAGTCCTGTTTTCATTATGAAGTGACGTCCTGATCTCTAGTAATGCTTTTTCCCCGTGGAATTTACCTCTTCCTGGTATTGATGTTGTGGTCCCTTCTTTCTTTCTGTTAACATTTACATGCTATTTGCTTTTCCAGCTTTTATTTTCAGCCTTCTCCCTCTTATGATTTAGACATGTTTCCTGTACACATCATGGAGTTGAGTTTTGTTTATTTTTATCCAATCTGACCTTCTTTGTCTTTCAGGAAGAACATTTAGTCCACTTACGTCTAGTGTAGTCACAGACATACTGAGGGCTAAATCACCACCTGTTACATGACTTCCACTGATCCTGACTGCCCCATGTTTCTTTTTCTACCCAATATTGATTTCTTTTGAACTGATTGAATCTTTCCTGTTATTTCACGGTTTTTCTTCTGTTAGTCTGTAACGTACATAGAATGTTGCAATGGCCCATCAAGGAACCAGTCCGTGTCCCAGACTGGAGGGAAACACTGCGCAAGGTTGGGAGCTCTCCCGGAGTGTCACTGCCCAGCACCGGTACACGGTGCTGCTCCTGGCGCTGGCAGCTTCCTAGCTGGAGAGCCAGAAGCCCCGTTGGTAGCCAGGACTCTTCTGGGTTTGGGGGTTGTTTCTAGAACAATGATTCCTGAGGAATTTTTGTGCATTTTTTTGACAAGTGCTTCTCTGTTTCAGTTACCAAGGGTGGGTTTTGTTGTTTGTAATTAAGAACCCTGATCAACACAGACCTCAATCCTTCATTTACATTTTTGAGTGTTCTAAGTGCCCTTTGTCAGACTACTCTACAAAGTTAATTTTATATGATCACATAACTGATAAATAATTAATATGCTGAACACATAAATAGCTCTTACAATTCAACAACAAACCAACCATACTACATTTAGATGGGCAGAGGACTCGAGTAGACATTTCTCCAAAGATACATGAACGGTTAATAAGCACGGGGAGAGATGCCCAACTTCACTAGTGACCAGGGAAATGCAAATGAGACATCACCTCACACCAGTTACGACACCCATCTGATGACTGCTGCCAGAAAAACCCACACGCTAACAAGTGACGGTGAGTTTGTGGAAACATTGGGATGCCATGCACCGTCGGCGGGCATGTAAGCTGGTGCAGCTGCCCTGGAAGACAGGGGCAGTTTCAGAACCACTGTATGATCTGACTCCCAGCCCTGGGTGTGTGGACGCTCGCACACCCGTGTTCACAGCCGCTGACACACGAAGCTGTCCCCACGCCCATTGACGGACGCTCAGATACACGTGGCCCATCCACACACCAGCCTGTCCCTCGGTCCCACGGAGGGACACGCTGACACCTGCCACAGCTGGATGGAGCTGGGGGACGTGATGCGGAGTGAAACAGGCCAGACACAGAGGGACAAATACTGCAGGATCCCACCCAGATGGGGTCCCTGGAGTCTCCAGATTCACAGGGACAGAGAATGGATGGTGGGTGCCAGGGGTTAGGGGAGGGATGGGGGTCAGTGTCTCAGGGGGTCAGAGAGTGGAGGGTGGGCCCCGGGGCCGGGGGAGGGATGGGGATCGGGGTCTCAGGGGGACGGAGAGTGGATGCTGGGTTCAGGACTTGGGGAGTTGGTAGGGGTCACTGTTTAATAGGGACAGAGTCTCAATTAAAGATGGAAAGTTCCGGAGACAGATGGTGGGGACGGCCACACAGCATGAATGTGCTTAGTGCCCCTGAGCCATGGGCTTACGGGTGGTGACGACATTAAATTTTATACTGTGTGTATTTTACCACAATTCTAAAATATCAGTTTCTCTGGAGCGCATCTCTCACTGGCTGTTTCCATCACTGGTATTTCTGTTGTGTCTCCATCGAGCTGTGAAATCCTTTTAAAAATAAGGAAATTTAAAGCACGATTATGCGTGAAAGCAGCCAGGCACAAAAGAATGTGTCCAGTTTGATTTCATTTATGTGAAATTCCAGAACGGGCGCGGCGTGCGAGCGGCGCTGGAAGGCGGAGCCGGGCTCGCCGCAGTGAGCGTGGGTCCCCGCGAGGGGCCTGCGGGAGTGTCCAGGGCTGGCCGCAGCACGCCCGCCCACCCCCCAGGGACAGTCTTGGCCACACACGCGTGTGTCCGTACCCAAACTCATGAAATCGAGCTCGCTGAACATCTTCCCATTTCTCTCAATTCAAGAAAAACGGGCGATCTAAATGGACAAGTGGACGAATCCGTGTTCGTTATGGGCAATCTTTGGCCATTCCCTTGGTAAATAATAAAACAAGGGGAAAACCAGTCACTTTACGGGAGGTTTGAATCCCATGATAAACACGCTAGTCCCCCGAGACCACGCTGTGGGGACATCCCTCTTTCCAGGTGTGAATTCCATGTCCAGAGAAACACACCATGTGTGGATCCACGCAGCGTGTGCCCGAGACGTCACCAGGGAACGCTGCGTCTCTGGGAATCGGGAGATGTGCTCAGCACGGGGACGTTCTGAGGGGCCAGCAGCCCCCACTCCGCCTTGCCGTAGGGGCCGCGGGGTCCCTGCTCACCCGCCTGACAGACTCCGGATTCTGACCCGTCTCCTCCTCCCGCGGTCCCGGTGCACCCAGGCCTCCCGCGCCGGCCCTCTGGTCTAACCGCAGGGCACTGCCCACCCAGGGACCTCCTTCCTTCCTGGCAGGGGGTCTCGGCGTCCCCCAGGTCTCCCTGCAGCGCTCCCCTCCTTGGGTGTCTCCTGGAGCGGCGGCGGGCTCCCTCTCCTTGGGGACGCGTCTGTCCCCCGCGCAGCCGCTCGGAGATAGAGAGGACAGGGGCAAGTGTGTTTTATGAGACTCAGAGCTCAGCTCACGTACAAGTCATTGGTCTCAGGCTGTTAAAGGGCACAGGAAGGAGGTGATGTGTCCCCAGTGTCTCGGGGCTTGCACCCGAGTCAGGAGAGCAGCAGGGACCGACCCAAAATAAATCCCACAGAGGCGTGGGGGGTGCTTCCGGTGAGCAAGAACGTGTGGGCTGAGGAATGGCCGTGGCCGAGGAGGCTTACACAACCCGCTCGCCTTCCCGCACCCACAGCCCCTGGTCCCACCGGTGGGGACCCTCACGCCCACTCAGGCTCAGCAGTGCCCCGGTCCCAGGGCTGGTCCCCCTGGGGGCAGGTGGGGCCTGGCAGCTAGTGGTCCCAGACACAATGTCCTGGCCTCGCGTCACGTTACCTGCTCATCTCAGGACCCCGCTGGGTACACACAAGGCCCCAGGAAGCCCCTGGGGGGACCCGTGGCCCAGCGGGAGTGTGTGGGAGGGCTCCCAGGAGGAGCTGACATCTCCTTTCCAGCCCGGTGACAAGTCTCCATGAGTGACTTCCTGGCCCGCGGCGTGAGCAGCCCTGCGTGGACGGTGAGCCGTGGGCACAGCGACGGGCCACGGCAGCGGGAGGCGTGGAGGCCCGTCAGGCGCTGCTCCCTCTGGACCTCGAGGGAAGGGGGCGGTGAGGCTGGGCCAAGGCTTCGGGGCTGCGTGCCTGGGGCCCGTGAGCAGTCTGGCGGGGGAAGCCGGTCATGTCAGGGGCTGGCGGCAGGGGCAGCCGCGAGGGGACGGGGCAGCCGATCAAGGCTGGGGGAGACCGAGACTGGCTGCTCTTCCTGGAGCTGCCCCACGTGCTCCCCTGAGTCTGCAGCATCGCGGGGTTGGGGGGGGCTGCCTGCCTGCCCTTAGGTCTGCATGGACTTCTGAGTGACCTCTGAGGCCAGGACATTCCTCGATCTGGGAAGCCAGACACCGAGTGCTGAGGACAGTCAGAGCGTGGAGAAGCCGGTGACAGCTGAGGGCCCCCGAGACGCTCCAAGCTGGAAACAGGCAGAGTGAGCACCAGTCGGAAGGGGGATGAGGAGATTTGGAAGGTTCTGGATGATTCCAGAACCTAGCCCTAGCTCTGCAGTCTCCAGCCGAGGCCCCGGGCATCAGGCATGACCACCGGCCACGCCTGCCATGCCGTGGCTCCTGACTCGCAGGCCCGTGAGCCACCCTCCCTCATGCATAAGGGAGGCCAGGACAGGGGAGGGGCCCCGCTGTTGCTGGTTGGGGGAAAGATTAAAGCCTGGGGGTAAGGAACCCTGACCTGGGACGTCTAACCACTGGACCGTCCTGCCTAGACTGGCACCCGGAGCCTCCTGTCCTCGGTAAAGCCAGGGAGCTGCGGGTGCGCCCGGGGGCGTCCAGAATCCCTCAGAGCTCAGAGCCTCAGCCCAAGAGGAGCCCCCGCCGGCCGGCAGCCACCCGCCGTGGCCGGACTTCATGCCACGAGCCCCCGGTCCTGCCTGGGCTGTCCTCTCGCACGCACCCTCTCGGAAGACTTGGGAGCTCGATCTGCTAACCCCCAGCCGCTTCCTCTCCTCCTCGCCCGCGACTGTGTCCACCGCATCTAAAACCAAGTGAGCACACAGGCTTGGTTCTCCCCTCTCCTCAGGTGGCTGCCCCGGCCAGCTTCTGCCCTTCCCCTGCTGCAGGGCCCTGGGTGCCATTCCGACTCGGGTCTGGACGGATGCCAGTGCTCATCTGGGCCACGCAGAGGCCAGTGCCCGTATCCCACCCCGGGATGTGTCTTCACAGTGTAACCGTCCCTCCTGAGCACGCCGTGGACCTGTGGCCCCACTCCCTTTCCTCCCGCTGGACAGGTCATCCCTGTGTCCTCCTGCGGCCCAGGCGGAGAGAACAGACGGCCTTCTGGAAACAAGCAGAAAGCTCCAACCAGACTTCAAAAGAAGGGACCGGCTCCTCTGTGGGCAGAAGGCCTCTCTGGGCAGCTGTGGTGAGGGCCGTGGTGGCGGCGGCGAGAGTGGGGGCGAGGCGGGGTCCCGCGCTGGCCCACACGCCTGCAGCCCGGCCCCCCGCATAGGCTCGCTCACGACACCAGCTCCCAGCAGCTCCGGCTGGCGGTGGCCCGTGCGCTGCAGAGGCCCATCCGGCCTGGGCTCACCCAGCGGCCGCGGAGAGCAAACAGACTGGCCATCCCTTCCCTCCCGGAGATCTCCCCTGGGCCACAGGTCTCACGTTCCGGACGGGGGTCACCAGCCTCCCCCTGCCCCACCAGCAGCTCAGTCATCTGTAGGACTGCCTGGGCAGGGCGCTCGGTCCGCGGAGTGACCTCAGTGGCGCAGCGTTTGAGCACCCCCGTGGGAATGCTCTCGGGTCCTTGTCGTGGGTCGGGCCCTCTTGGATCCTCGTAGGCGCTTGGGCCTGGATCCTAGTGGAGCCTGGTGCTGTGACCGACACAGGCAACAAGGATGGGAAGCCCAGCGCCGGGTCAAGAGGTACATGCAGGGGAGTGAGCTCCCCGGCCCCCACGGGGTGCGCAGAGCGGTGGGCGCCTGCATCCCTGTCCAGCCGGCCCTTGCTGTGACGTGTCGTGTAACAAAGAACCCAGATCCTGGTCTGCAAAATGAACGTGTGTGGCCCAGCCGAGCCACGCCGGGCTCTCTGGGGCTAGTGGCTATGGCCACGGGCTGCGGCCTGGTGTCAGCCTGCTCCCTGGGTCTCTGGTGAGGCCCCCAGAGACGGGAGGGGACCCACATGTCCCCATTTGTGCTCACACCCCACTGGCAAAAGTGAGTCATGTGACCATGTGGCACGGCACCTGTGCCGTCAGAAGGCACCTGTCCAGGGAGAGGGCGTCCTGCTCTGTGACAGGGCGGAGGGACGGCCTGGGGTCAGGAACTGTATGATGGACGGGCCAGGGCCTGTCCCGGGAGGGTGCTCTCTGACCCACCTAACCTCAGCAGACTCAGAGCAGGGGCTGTGTGAGACGGGGCAATGCGGAAACAGTAAAACACCACGGCCCAGGGGCTTATGCAACAGACCCTCACTGTCCCCCGTGGCCCATGCCCGGGATGCAGGAGCGAGCAGGGCGGGGTCCCCCCTGAGGCCTCTCTCCTCATACGCAGACAGCCGTGCTCTCCCTGGGTCCTCACAGAGGGTCGTCCCTCTGTGCATGTCTGTCCTGATCCCCTCTTCCTGTAAGGACTCCGGTCACACGGGATCAGGGCCACCCCGGATCAGGGCCACCCCGGCGACCCCGTATCCCCTCCAGCAACTCTGGAGAGGCCCCGGCTCCGGATGCAGCCACATCCTGGGGCGCTGGGGTTTGCCTTCAACATATAAATGTGGGGCACATGATCCAGGCCATACCAAGGAGGGGGTCAGCGATACAACAGGGCCCTGTCACCCCCAGGCATGACCATCTCATGACCTGGGCGTGACCAGACCAAGGGACCACCCTGAAGCCAGGGATCTCAGCAAAGGCAGCAGCCCCGTCTGGGGTGGGCGCCTGGCCCCACTCGGGCCAGTCCTCCCGGGGGAGAAGGCTAGCCTCCAGACCACTCTGCTCCCTTGGACCGCGAGTATTTCCCTCTGTCTGTCTAACCCATTCATTCATGCATTCATTCAGAGAGGGGCAGGCAGGGAGAGAGAAGCCTGCGTTGTCTCTAGGACCAGTGGCTGGAGGAGACTGATGAGTAGGGGGGACATGGACACCACGTGCTGATGGGGCTGTTGGGGGGGTGGGGTGTCTGGGACGGGGTCCGGCTGGCTCTTCCCTGAGAGGAGCTGTGGAATGACGACCGGCACAGGAGACGCCAGGAGACTGGAAGACAGTGACCCAGCACCTGCACGCGAGGGCAAATGGCAGAAGGGGAGCCCGGAGCAGGAGGGCACAGAGCCCCAGGAGCCTCTGGGGTGGGTCTAGGGAGCCATGGGAGCCACAGAAGCCCCAAGCACAGAGAGTGTTGGATAGGATCCAGCCTGCTCAGAGGGGCAGCAGGTGCAGGGGGAGTGCAGAAGGAGCCGATGCCCTTGGCAAAGAGCAGCTCCGTGAATCGCCGTCAAGGTCAGGCTGGAGGGCCGAAGGCTCCTGCAGGCCCGTCTTGTGCTGCTGAGGCTGCCGCAGGCACACCAGAGCCGAGGGGCAGGGCGTCCTTGGGAAGAGAGCAGGTCCGGCCAGGCTGTCTTCCCCGACCAGGGCAGCTCCAGCGCTCACCTCCCCTCTGGGATGGGTCCTCCCGGGGTGAGCCGCTGACCACTGTCCGCTGCCTTGACCAGTGGTACCATAGTCACCGAACTCCTGGCACGTGGCACTGAGCCACTGACCCCAGGACGTGGTCTCTGGGACTTTACAGGGGCCTCCAACAGACACACCCAACCACAAAGGGTCCCCTTTAGGTGACCACAAAGAACTCCAAATTCTAACCCGCACTCTGGGGAACGGGGGTGGGACTCGTACTCCCAGGAGCTGCTTCCCCAGAGCACCTGCCTTGCCGGGGCTCCCCCAGCTCCCGCCCGGAGCTTAAGCCCCCCGCCCCCCCCCCCCCGGGCCCTGGGCAGTGCACCCGAGGACCCAGCGGGTGGCAGGGGTCTGGGGACCTGGAGATCAGGGCTCTACGGGACGGTGGGGCAGGACGGTGAGCACATGCAGCTGTGAGTGTGAGCTCGTGGGCGTGCGTGAGCCCCTGTGAATGTGCGTGGATGGGAGTGAGCGAGCGTCAGAGCGCATGACGGCGGGAACACCGCTCGCATCGGATACGCAAACACCCAGTGCACGGCCTCACACCCACTCGCACGTGACTGGGGAAACGGGTCAGCTTGAGGGACTCAGCGCCCTGTGGGTCGGGAGAAACGCAGACACAAATCCCTTCTTAAACCTGAGTTTTGGCGGAAACACTGATGCGCGCCGGATGCCGGATGGAGCGGACACCTTCCAGGAACAGACTCTCCACTGACTTACAGGAAGTTTAATTATTAACATTCATCGTAATTACGAGATATTTTTCTTCCGCTCCCATCCGAGGAAAGCTGCCTGCCCGCCCTTTGGAGACGTGTGACCCGCTTCTGGGGCCAGAGAATGTCTGGTGGACTTCTAATTCTGAAAAACGAATAATAGTAATGATAATCATAAGAAAAACAAATTGAAAACATAAATAACCGGCCTGGTCAGCAGGCGCAGAGCCGCGGCTCCCGGGGTGCGGTGGGGGGTGCCGGGGCCTCTCCGGGGCCTGGAGCTGGTTTAGCCGTTCCTCGGTGCACGGAGGACGACGAGCCGCAGTCCCGCGGCGCTCAGCCTCAGCCGTCCCCATCTCCGGAGAGGCCGCCAGCCGTCAGCAGGGACCCCCACCCCAGTCGTGCTCCTGCGCTCCGGCGCGGTGCCTCTCTGGGCCGGCTCGCGGGGCGCAGGGCAGATGAAACACGCACTCCCCCCCCCCCCCCCGCAGGTGCTTCCCGCTCCGAGCCCTTCACCCCGCCAGTGCACTCACAAGCTGGGCCTGCTTCCTCCTTCCTCCTCCTCCCGTGGGGCTGGGCTGTCCCCCGAGGAACCGGATTAATGCTCCAAAAATATCCGGCCAGCTCAGGGCAAGCCGCTGGGAAACAATGCCCTCCTTCCAGCCCTGCCCCCAGTGCCAGCCGGCTGTCTGCGGGCGCTCTCACCCCCGCTCCCCATCCCTGGCCGAGGGGGATGAGGGGGACCGAACGAAAATCCCTCGCTTTTAAAGAATACGACCCCCATCTTCTTCCCAGCCTATTTTTTAAACGTGTAATTGTGGCTAAAAGTATAGGTAAGATTTACCGTCTCGAGCATTGTTAAGAGCCGCTGGGTAGTGAGTGCTCAGTGCCTTCCCGCTGTCCCGCCGCGGATCTCCAGCAGCCTGGGCCTTCCCAGCTGCCCATTTCTTATTCAGACACGTGTGGGGGTGTGCATCATGCAGGTGCCTTCCCTTCCCGCCCATGACCCCTAGGGGGCCCTTGACCTTGACCTTGCAGGTCAGGGGGCTCCTCCACGGCCCTGCTGACGGGCAGACTCTCCACCACGCTGGGCGGGAGCTCACAGCCTCCTGGGGCCCCAGGGCAGCCCATCCCACCCTTGATTTACTGGGCGAGGCCGGATCCTCGGCTCTGGACCCTGTGCCTCTGGTCTCGAGCTCAGCTGTCATTCCCCAGGACAGCCCTCGCCCATCGGAGGCAGGCACAGACTCCTGAACTCTCCTTGCTTTCCTGTCTCCCTCTCCAGCTCTTTCTCTTGCGCCCAAAGATGGGGAAGGAGGCACAGCCTCAGCGTCTGTGGCAGGAGGCTGGAACGGGGCCCCCAGAGGAGCTGCCGTCCTCGGCTGCAGGGGCTCCGTCTCTCCCCCATCAGACAGAAGTAACGGAGGCATCGCCACTGGGACCCTCAGGCCAACCAGCTCCAAGAGCCAGCCAAGCTCTCTGCAGAGCCACAGGGAGGGCACCTGGGGCTGGCTCCGAGGGCCCGGGCAGTGAGCTGTGTCGCAGCGCCCGCTCCAGGCCCCTGCTTTTGTCACCATTCCCTCCCCCATTCTGAGCTGAGTGGGGGAGGTGGAGACCCCGAGTGGGGACCCGCCCAGCGGCCCGGGAAGCACTCTTAGGTTTGCTCCAGGGCAAGGTGGGAGTGCAGGGACACAGGTGGGCGGGGCTTGGTAGCTCCCCAAGGGTTTTATGTCCATGTTGACAATGACCAGTCAGGCTGCCAGACACCCCTCCCCCCAGCCCTTGCGTCTCTGGATGAGCTTGGTCAAGGATCTCTCATGGTAAGTGACCTACATAACGAAGCCAAGAATAAGTGGACAATGACCTCACGGACACAGGACAGGGGGCTCCTGGGCCAGAGGGAAGGCCTAAGGTGCTGTCTCTCTCCCTGTCCTTGTCCGCATCCCCTCAAGCCACTCCCAGCCCCGCCTTCTCCTCCTCCCTCTCTTTTTTTAAACTTTTATTTTATTTTTTAAGTAGGCTCCACACCCAACATGGAGCTTGAATTCACACGACCCTGAGATCAACAGTCATGTGCTCTACCGACTAAGCCAGCCAGGTGTCCCTCCCTCTCCTTTGTCATCTGACTTTGCTGGCCTCTCAGGCCTCCTGGGGGCCGCCCCACCCTCACAGCTCCCAGCCTTCTGTGTCCTCAGGTCGAGTGTGGGAACTAAACCCCTACGAGAGGTGTTCTTACAAGAAGAGGAGATGTGGACACCGACATGCATGAGAGAGGGCGCCTGGGGACACAGGACCCATGGAAGGTACGCACGGACAAGGAATGAGATTGTACCTGCATTCTCAGAGGGTCCCTGTGCACTGTAGTTACCCCATAAGAGTAGAGGGTAAAAGCCAAAGACCACCAGGGACTCTGAAATATGAATGTGCCCGTACACCGACACATCAGATAACCTGGGCGGGGGGGGTGAAGACCTAGAGAGACACAAAGCACCAAAGCTGACTCGAGAAGAAACAGAAAGCCTGCATAGACCTGTAATAAGTACAGTGACTGAGTCAGTGGTTTACAATCTTCCCACAAGGAGAAACCCTTGCCCACATGGGTTCTCTGATGAATTCTACCCAAGCTAATGAAGAATTCACACCACTCCTTCACAAACTGCTCCGAGAAGAAGAGGGAACCCTTCCCCACATGTTCTGTGTGGCTAGAACAACCCTGATTCTAAACCAGACAAAGACATTACAAGAAAACTACAGACTGGCATAGCCTATGAATATAGACAAAAAAATCCTCAACGAAGTATTAGCAGATGGAATCCAGCAAGGCTTATAGTCCTATAAAAAAGGATCGTAGACCATGACCAAGCAGGGTGCAGCCCAGCAATGTGAGGCTGGTTTAGTGTTTGAAAATCAGCTAACATTGGGGTGCCCAAGTGGCACAGTTAGACATCTGACTCTTCTTTTTTAAAAGATTTTATTTATTTATTTGACAGCGATCACAAGTAGACAGAGAAGCAGGCAGAGAGAGAGAGAGAAGAGAAAGCAGGCTCCCCACTGGGCAGATAGCCTGATGTGGGGCTGGATCTCAGGACCCTGGGATCAAGACCTGAGCCAAAGGCAGGGGCTTTAACCCACTGAGCCACCCAGGCACCCCACATCTGACTCTTGATTTCAGCTTGGGTCATGATCCCAGGGGACTGGGATGGAGCCCAGCATTGGCCTCCCTGCTCAGTGGGGAGTCTGCTTCTCCCTCTCCCTCTGCCCTCCCCCACTCATGCATGCGCATGGGCTCTCTCTCTCAAATAAATAAATATTTAAAAAAATTAAAATCAGCTAATGTAGGACACCATACCAATAGCTTAAAAAAAAAAGCATCATAGTGTCATCTCAATAGATGTGGAAAAAGCATTTGACAAAATCCAACACCCTTTCATGACTTAAAAAAATGTAATAAACTAGGAATAGAAGTGAACTCCTTCAACCTGATAAAGGGCATTTATAAACAATCCTGCAGCTAACACCATCGTCAATAATGGAGATCGGATGCATTCTTTGTGAACAAGAACACTCTTTGGAAACAAGGAAAGGATGTGTATCCTTGCTGGCTTTACCCAGTACTGGAGGTTCTGGGCAGGATGATAAGGCAAGAAAAGGAAATAAAGACATGCAGATTGGGGGAAAAAGAGGTAAAACTACGTTTGCCGATGGCATGAGCTTGATTATGGAAGACAGAACGAGTAAGTCTGGCCAACATCATTTTTGTTTCTCTATGCCAGCAAGAAAAACCTGAAGATGAAATTAAGGAAGTAATTATATGTATTACGGCATCAAGGAGAATAAATACTTAGGAATAAATTTAGCAAAAGAAGTGTCCGGTCTGTATTTAGGAAGCTGGAAAATACTGCAGACCATGTCATGTGGAGACAGACCATGTTCATGGATAGGAGACTCGAGGGTGCCGTAGAGAAAAGCTGCTCTGCTCCTCTGTCCTGACGGCTCTCAGGAAGGAGGCCCTACACCGTCACACTTAGCAGAGGCCAGTCGGAAGGGAAGACCCGGCAGTCACCCGTGCTCACAGCTAACCACACCACCACGGTGGTCTTCTCTGCGTGGTTTGACCAAAAGTGACTTTTTTTTGCTTCTATTTGTTTATATTTTTCAAAATGTCCTTGGTAATTAAGAGATGCGTAAGTGTCCTTTTCTCAACAGACTTCTCAGACCCACGGGTCCAGCCTCCTTCTAACCCTTGGCTGTTGGCTTTGCCTGCAGCCCCCCATCCTGGGTCCTCTGTCTCCTTCGCAGGCCTTACCGCGTCATCCCTCCCAGCCCCCAGCCCCGCCCGTGGCCGGTCTTGCTCTTGCGCACGCGCCACCCTTGGGGGCCCGTCACCCCAGGCACCATTTCCCTCCCTGCGGGTGGCTTAAGGACACAAAGAGCCAGGCACCCGGCAGGGCCTGGCCCTGAGGCTGGGGAGATGCTGCTCTGTGACACAGGACTAGGGGCCTTGCTCCCTCGCACACCCTGGGCACGATCCCGGGGGTGAAAGGCATCCGTGCGGCCACGTGGGAGGAGCTCGTGGCCTGTCATGTGGCAGCTCATCGGTGCTGGTCTTTCTGAGTATCTGAGGCCCGACATGCCCTTCCGGGGCTTCTCCACCATATCCCTGCCCAGGGCGCTGGCGCCTCCCACGCCAGAGCCCCGTGGGGACTCACAGCTCCCTTCCTGCTCTGGCCCCTGCCCCCTCACTGGCACACCAAACATTCACCAGGAAAGGATCCTCCAGGATTCCCAGCTGCCCCTTTCCTGGCTCCCCGCAGCCTGGGCCTCGCTCCACCCACAGACCGGCCCTCAGTCACCTGCTCCCAGCTCTGCCCCAGCCCGTCCTCTACCTGCAGCCACGTCACAGCCCTGCTGCGGCCCTGCTCTGGTGTCTTGCCACAGCTCCCACTGCCCTAAGAACCGTGGTCCAGAACCGGGGTCCGATGTCGGGCTCCCCACCGCTCCCCCAGAACCAGCGTCCCGACGCCGGCGCCCTCTCTCTGCACCCCAGGCCCAGTGTCCCGACGTTGGGCTCCCCACGGCTCCCTTTCTGCACAAGGTGAGCTCCAGAGGCCTCGCTCTGCCCTGTCCCTCCCATAACTCATACTCACTGCTTTTCTGCCCCCCGGGAAATGTCACCCTCATTCTGCACACGAGGAAGCCAGGCTCCTCCTACAGGTGCCTTCCTGGGGTCTGTGGCAGCCGGGGCCCAGCTGGGCTCTTGTCCAGAGCCTGCCTCCGGGTGCTGGCTTACCTCCTACCACACGTACCTTCCCGTCTCCTTTTCTTATCATTATTGTCACCCATTTGCCACAGACAAAGAGTTTCGAGCCACCGGCGTGAGCAGGAAGCACCTAGCAGGTAGGGCTGCGCCCCGTGCTCCCCTCCCAGAGGTCCAGCCTCCCGGAGCGACCCAGCAGAGCTTCAGGGGACCAGGCTTGGGGGCACCAGGCGGGGGGAGCACTGGACAGGGTCACTCCTCGAGGGGGAGAGGGCACATGGGGTAGCAGTGGTGTAGCCCGCTGGTGAAGACGGGTGGGTCCTGGGGTCGGGGATGTGGGCACCGAGGGTCACCGAGGGTCACCCAGGAAGGGGGCTCTTGGTGGGCCCGTTAGGAAGTCATCAAGCAGGGTACAGGCAAGGGGTCGGGCATAGGGAGGTCCTGGCCACAGTCCCCTTCCGGGCAGAGCTCAGGGATGGACAGCCCTGCCCAGTTCCAAATGACTGGGGTGGGGGGGCCGGAGTGGCCCTCAGGGCCAGGATGGTACGAGAGACCCCCCAGCCACACAGTAATCAGCCCCTGATGGACAACAAAGGGCGTGTATTGGATTCCCCGCAGGTGGGCAGAGGCCGTCATGTCTAGGACGGCTCCGCTCCATTCCAGAGTGGGTCGGGGGTGGCCATCATCTAAGCTAAGTGACTGTGGGCTGGTGTGGGGGCAGGAAGAGGAAGGGAGGACAGTGGATGGACCCAGGGGGGTGGCAGGAGGACCCAGGGTCACCCTCCTCTGAGATGCAAGGACAGAGGTGAGGGGCAGAGGAAGGTGGGAGGCCAGGGCTCCCTCCCGGAGACTCCCGAGACCCAGAGGCAGAGCAGGGTCAGGCTAGGGGAGTGGCAACAGAGACCCTGACCAGAGCCACCCTGGTTCAGCTCTCAGGTCACAGCTGAACCCAGGTGAGGTCGAGGGACAGGTGGGGCCCTGGCCAGATGAAGGTCAGGTGGCTTAGTGTACCCCTGAGGGAACCAGGGGTCTGTGCACAGCGTGGGGGGACACAGGGAAGCCCGGGACAGCCGGGGTGGTGCGGGAGCAGGGAAGGAAGCCTGGAGGCAGGATGGACAAGTGCCCAAGGCGGCTGGGGTCCGAGAGGGTCCCTGAGTCTTTACAGGATGCTGGGAAGCAAGAAGGTTGTCGTCCTTCCCTTCTGGGCACGTTGCTCTTGCAAAGGCGTGTGGGAAGCCTGTTCCCTGTGAGTGAAGGGGTGGGGGGAGGTCTAGGAGGCCCCTTGGTTCTCTCCTGGCCCAGGAAGGCCAATACCAGCCAGGGCCTGCCCACCTGTCCGATCAGCTGCCCACAGGTACATTCTCTCAGGAGTGGGCTCCAGGCGCCCCAGCCTCCTTGGCCGTGAGCAGTAACCCAGCTCTCTTACACCCGCTGCGACTTGTCACCTGCTGTGTGGCTGAGGTCAGCAGCGGGGGTGGTGGTGTCCTACAGTCTTTAATGCCGGGTGTCCATGAACCTCAGGCGGCGGCGTGAATCCAGGGCCTCAGGAAACCAGTGTGGACCCAGGAGCTCTCATCCGAGGGGCTGGGGAGGTGTGCTGCGGGTCGGACAGGCAGAGAGGAGGCTGTTGACGCACCCCCGCATCCGGGGTGACCACAGCCAGCCTGACGCCGGCCGGACCCGACAGGGGGTATGGGACGCACCGAGGCACACCCCGAGCCCCTCCAGCCTGAGCCGCAGCTGTCTGTGCCCCCACGCCAGCCTCGGGCTATGGCTGCTCTGTGGCCTCGTGTCTCTCACGGAGGCCACGTGCAGACCTGCTCTTTCTGGCCCGTCCTCCTGCTGGCCTGCGCTCGGGGTGGTGGACACCAGGACGCACGGCTCTGGCCCCACCCGTGGGAACCCTTAGGCTGCAGGGGAGATACCGTGTCCCCCCGAAGTCCGAGCGGGGGCGTGGCCCACTCCACTCTGCGTCCACATCCTCCTGCAGCCCGAGCCCGCGTCCTCCAGGAAGCCTTCTCCCGCTCACCTGCCCACAGCCATCGGATGTAGGAGACCCGCAGGGCTGCTTTCTCTCCCCACCTGCTCCCTCGCTCCTCGGCGCGGACGGAGCTCGCTCTCTCCCGCCGGCTTCACGGAGGTGACCCTTGGGCAGCAGCACCGAGCCGTCCTGCAGGCACAGTTGGGGACGGTGGCAACTGCGCCGCTGCTGGACCGCCACCGTCAGGCTGGGGAGCATCGCCGGCACCCCAAAAGGACCCTCGCTGCCCTGCTGCCAGCGGCTTCCTCCCTGACCCTGCGGCCACAATCTGCTTGCTGTGACGACAGTCTTGCTTTTGCTGGGCTGTCATGTACGTGGATCCCCAGCGTGCGTTACCCGAGTCTCCCCCCGCCCCCCGCAATGTGTCTCCGAGCTCCGTCCGTGCAGGGCGCCCCTCGTCTCATAGGATCCCCCCGTGCGACCGGACCACAGCCGATCCAGCCGGTCGCCCGCTGAAGGACATCTGGGTCACTTCCACCTTCTGGCCGTTACAAATAAAGCTGCTATGCACGTTGGCACCCAGGTCTGGTGCGCACCGAGGTTTTGGCTTTCTCTCGGGCAAACGCCTCCGGGTGGGATCGCTGAATGGAGTGCGAAGTGTGTGTGGCATGTGATGAGAACTTGTCAAGCCGGTTTCCAGAGGGGCCAGACCCTTTTGCCTTCCCCTCGGCACATGGAAGCCTTCCAGAGTTCTCGCCGGTGTTCCGAGGTTCAGCCGACGCCCCGGGCATACAGCGGGTCTCGCTGTGGGGTCGCCTTTCCCGTATCAGAGGGCGAAGCACGTTTTCACCGGCTGTGGGCCGTCCACGCCCCTCTGTGGATGAAGCGTTGGTCCGATCTTCCCAGTGCCGTCTCCTCTCATCGAGTAGTAAGAGCCCTGTACGTATTCTAGATGTCACCTGTCACCAGGGATAAGCTTTGAAAGCATTTCCTCCAATCGGCGGCTTTGCATTTTCTTCACGGTGCCCTCTGAAGCACAAACGTTTTTAGTTTTATTGAGGCCCGATTATTATTTTTTTAAAATTCCTGCTTTGTACTTTTGGAATCTTATCTAAGAGATCTTTGCTTAACCCAAGGACGCAGCAGTTTTCTCCCGGAACTTTTACAGGCATAGCTCTTCCGTTTCGCCGCGGGACTGTTCCTCGTGAATACTTGCGAACGTCGAGGGTTAATCTGGTCGATTGGGGCAGGTAGTGCCACGCGAGCTTCCAGGCTCCAGATCTGCGTACGGACGTGCGGGCCAACACCTTCCGTTGAAATGAGTACATTTCTCCAGGGGGTTACCTGGCTCCTTCGCGGAAAACCCACGGCCACAAACGTAATTCTTGGTTTCTGGGCTCGGCTGTCCTATGTGGTTTCTAAGTCTATCTTTAAGCCAACAGCGTTCTGTCCTGACTGACGTGACTTCGCAGTGAGTGAGACTCGAAGTCAGGGAGGACGAGTGCCTGACGTGACCGCTCCTCAGCACGGCAAGGGGTTCCTTGGTCCCTTGTACTTCTTTTTGAATTTTAGGATCGGCTTGTTAATTTCCTTTAAAAAAAAAAAAAGCGGCTACCTGTGCTTTTGCCGAAAATTGCATTGAAAAGGCAGATCGGTTTGGGGAGAATCGATATCTTACCATTACTGAGTGTTGCAATCCGTGAACGGGGTACAGCTCCATTTACTTAGGTCTTTTTTTTGGGTCTCTCAGTGGTATCTGGTAGTTCTCTGTGAACAGATTTCACACATACTTTCTTAAATTTACCTGCAAGTATCTCAAGGGTTTTGATTCTGTTTGTACACGGTATTGTTCTTATGACTTCAGGTTCTCCTGGTCCATTGTTAGGATACAGAAGCAGTACTGTTTTTTTTTTAAAGATTTTATTTGTTTGAGAGAGAGAGCGCCCGCAAGCGGGGGGGGGGGGGCGGCCGGCAGAGAGGGAGGGAAGCAGGCTCCCCACTGAGCAGGGAGCCCGATGCGGGGCTCGATCCTGGGACTCCAGGATCATGACCTGAGCCGAAGGCAGAGGCTTTAACCCACTGAGCCACCCAGGCGGCCCAGAAGCAGGATTTTTATACCCTGGCCTTGTAGCCCGTGTGACTTTGCCAAACACTTGACAGTTCTGTTCGCGTTTTATAGCTCAGGGTTTTCTATAGAAAACCTGTGAATTGAGATGGTCTTCATTGTTCCTTTCCAAGCATGTCAAAGTATAAGCAGAAGGGTTTGGGGGTTTGCTCACCCTGCCTTATTACATGGTAAAGTGATGCTGGGGCACGGTCTCGCCTCACCCCGACCCGGTCCCTCACTGGGTGACTCGTGTTTCCCTTTCTTCATCAGATTGGAGGACCCTGGTCCTGGTTTCCCCAGATTTGTTGTTTGTTGACTCGTGAACGGGTGCTAAATAACATGGCGAGCTCTATCCATCAGCCTAAGACGTTAGACCAACCTTACGTTCCGGGAATAAGCCCCGCCTGGCCGTGCGCTTCACTCTTTGCACGTGCTGAGCTCGGTTTGTAAGACTCTGAAGGAGTCCTGTGTCTGCGCTGCGGAGCCATACTGGACTTGGATCCGCGTTTCCTGCCTTCTCCGCGTCTGGATCTGGTACTGGGATGGTCTCACAAGAGGGGTCGGAAGCGGCCCCCTCCTCTGTGCTCTGAAGGTGCTCTGCAGTGTCCGTGCTATTTCTTCTTCAAGTGTTGGGGCGATCCTCCCCCCAGACCCCCCACCTGCCCCAAGACCAGCACTGGACTGGGCAAACGGAAGCCTGGCCACGAGGGGTCGTGTTCTTGACCCCCACAAAGATGGGAAGATGAGGGGTTCTGCTGGGAACGTGTTGACTTTGAGAATTCGTGCAACAGCCACAAGCAGAGGTGCAGAAGGGAGGTGGCCCCAGGGCCATGGAGCGGGGGCGGGACTGGCGATGGGTTGAGGCGGTGGCCTGGAGGACACAGAGTGGCCCGTGCAGGGGTCCCACACAGAGCCCTGTGAGACCTTGGTGGGAGGGTGGAGTGGGGCTCCACAGAGAAGCCTGAGAAACGGCTGAGAGGGCAGACCCCAGGAGCCAGGGGCAGGGTGGGGTGGGGAAGGGAAGTGGGAGTCTTGACAGCCGGGAGTGTCAGATGAGAGCCTAACAGGGCCCAAGTGCTGCAGAGGCGACAAGGTTGAGTCCTGACAAGGTCCGCATGTTGGGGGCCCACGAGACTGTGGCGACTCTGTTCCGCAACAGGCAGGTGCCCCTTGGGGACACTCCTGGGCTAGCCCCCCACCTCTGCCTACAGAGGACCCTCTGCCCCCAGCAGGGAGAGCTGGCCCCGGGGCCATTTTAGTCCAAGGTCCCAAACGCTCCTTAAATCCAGTTGTCACACAGCTCCGCGCCCGGAGCTGAGCCTGAGCCCCCTCCCCCCGGGCAGGAGCCCCGTCCCCGCAGGGTCCCGACTAGGGCTGCACACCTCTCGAGGCCCCGGCACTTGGTACAGGACCTGGTTCGCGCGCGGCCTAGCGGGGCAGAGCGCGGAGTGCGGTGCCCCCTGACGAGCTGAGAAAGGGCAGGGAGCGTGGGGACAGCCGGGGCGGGGTCGCTGGAAAGGTCCGGGAATCCCCAGCGTCCTCAGAGCCTCCCCGCAGGGTGGGCAGGAGCGGGGGCTCGTCCCGGCGGACTGGGGGCCGCTGGCGGTGCCGGCGGGGAGCGCGCGGCCCACGGGGTGCGACCCCGGCGCCCACAGGGTCCCGGGCTCCCCGGCCCCGGCTCCCCCGCCCCACCCTCTGCCGCGCCAGCGTCTTTGCGGGAGAACCGGGGCCCCACGTCCGGCGCCTCTGCGGACGCCCCTGCGGAGCCGTCGGGCCACTGCGCCCCGGCCCAGCCGTCCAGCCGCGCGAGGCCGTCGGCGCAGAGGCCCGGAAGCCGCCGGGGGCGGGGGCGCCGCTGTGACTCTGCGTGAGGTCGACCGCGCTGTGCCGGTCGCCGCGGACACCCGGCGAAGGGAGCGGGGCCAGCGTCCCGGGCGCGGCCGCGGGCGGGGCCGGGGGGACGGGGGCACCGGGGGCCCCGCCGCAGCACCGACCCGGGAGGAGCCTCCGGCACCGCCGGCTCCGCGGCGGGAGCGCGGCAGGCGGGGCGGGGTCCGGGCGCGGACCGGGCGCGGACGGGGCGCGGGCCTGGGGGAGGACGGCGGAGCTGGAGACGCCCAGGCCCGGCCCCGCCTCGCCCTCGCCCCGCCCCGGCCCCTCCCGGCCTCGCCTCGCAGAGTCCCGCTCTTCCGAGAGCTTCTAGCGGCGGGGCGGGCCGGAAGGCGGAGCGACGAGCCGGAGCGCCGCTGACTGGCTGATGCTGCTGATTGGCGGGCGCAGGAGCCACTCGCCGCCACCGCCTCAGGCGGCTGCGCTCGTTCGGGCTCGGCTCGGCTCGGCCGCTAAGCTCGGCTCGGCTCGGCTCCGCCTGGCCGCTCGGCTCGGCTCGGCTCAGCTCGGCTCGGCTCGGCTCGGCTCGGCCGCTCGGCTCGGCTCGGCTCAGCTCGGCGGCTCGGCTCGGCTCGGCGGCTCGGCTCGGCCCGGCGGCTCGGCTCTGCTGGGCTGCGCGGCCGCGGACTGACGGACCGGCGTGCGCGGGGGGCGCGGGGCGCGGGGCGCGGGCCTCGGCGGCGGCGGCGGCGGAAGCCTGGTGCCCCCGCCCGCCCGGTCCTCTCTGAGAGCGGAGGCAGCGCCGCGGGCCGGGCCGCAGCGGAGCCGGGCGCGGGGGGCGGCGGCGCGGGGAGGCGCGCGGGGCGCGGAGCGAGCGCGGCCCGCCGGGGCGCCGCGGACCCGGCCCAGCGCACGGACGCGCGGACGGACGGACGGACGGACGCGGACGGACGCGGCCCCTCCCTGCCGCCGCCGCCCGCCCGCCCGGGGCTCCCACCTCGCCGGCGCCGGGCCCGGGAGCGATGACATCGACGGGGAAGGACGGCGGCGGGGCGCAGCACGCGCAGTATGTGGGGCCCTACCGGCTGGAGAAGACGCTGGGCAAGGGGCAGACAGGTGCGTGCGGGGCCGGGGCGCCGAGGGGCCGTGCCCGCGGCTTTCGGGGAGACCCGGGGCCCGGGGGGAGCGCGAGCAGCGAGGGGGACCCGGGACCCGGCGTAGGGAGCCAGGGGACCGGGGCCCCGGGGGGGCGCAGGGGACCGCGGACACCGATGGAGAACGGGGGCCGGAGGGACCGGGGCGCCCGGGGACGGGGGCTTCGGGGAGACCAGGGGTCTGTGGGGACCGGGGACACCGAGGGGGCCCGGGGACACGTGGGGGGGCAGGGGACCGGGGACATCGAAGGGGACCTGGGGGCATGGATGGGGACCGGGCGCCGGGAAGGGCCGGGGGGGCGCCGGGGAGCAGGGGCGCACAGGCCCGCGACCGGGGAGGCCGTGCTGACTGCGCGCCTTGGGGGGGGGCCCGGAAGGAGGTCGTCCCGAGCGGGGAGCTGTAGGCCCGGCCCGCGGCTCCGGCCGGCGGCCGCGAACAATGGGCGGCTGGGCGCCGGGTCCCGCCGCGGATCCCGCAGGCCGCGCGGCTGCGGTCGGCCGGGCGCGGCCCAAGGACACGCGGCGCGGACGGGGGCGCACGGGCCGGGCCGGACCGGGCCAGCGCCCCTCGGCTCGGCTGCAGGTGCGCGGCGCCGGCCGCATTGTGCGCCGGAGCGACCCGGCCCATTGTGCCGCGGGAGGAGGGGACCGAGCGGGCGCCCATCTGCCGTCTGCCGCGGCCGCGCTAATAGGCGTGCTGCCCGAGCAGCTGCGCCCCGGGCCGCGCGCCCCCGGCCGCGACCCCCAACTCCCCGCGGCGGCGGCGGTAGTGGTGGCGGCGGCGGGTAAGGAAGCGGGCAGGCGGGCAGGGAGGCGGCCTTATGCGTCTTGCGGGCCAACCAGGCCCCCTTGGCCAGGGTCGTACCTTCCTCCACGGTGGGAGTGGGAGAGCACCCAGGTGCCTGGGAGGGCTGGACAGCGCCTTGCACGCCTCTAGCCGTTGTTTGGAACGTCTGCGACACTGCACTCCCCCAGGGGAGGGACAGGGAGGCTGGTACAGGGCCCTGTTCGGGATCCGGGGCCATACATCTCCAAATCCCAGCCTGCAGGAGGAGGCAGGGCCCTGACTGGTCCCGGTTGTCTTTCTGGTGATCAGGCTCCCAGCTAGGCTAGCTCCCAGCCTAGCCGCCATCCCCTCATCCAGCCGTCCGGGCGCTCACAGAGCGGCTTTGTGGGAGGCTGGGCTCAGCCATTTTCTTTCTTCTCCCAGGATGGGCCTCTCCTGGCAGCCCCGAGGTCCGATTGGCACCGACTGCTTCTCCCTGTCTCTCTGGAAGTTCCTTAGACCCAGGGCTGGCAGAGGAGAGGAGGGAGGGAGTCGGAGGGGGCCGCCGTGCTGGTCCCACCCTGCGGTGCAGGGCGGGGGCCCAGGAGGGAGCTGCTCTGGCCAGGAGGCTGCAGGCCCTTCCCAAGGCCCTTGGGTGACACGGAGCTGCAGTCAGGAGGTGGTGTGAGGGAGGAAAGTGGGCCAGGCCCTGGGCTCTCCAGGGAGAGCAGCGGCTGAGGTGGAACGAAGGCAAAGTGCCTAGGAAGGGACCTGGCAGGGGCAGTGAGAGCTGCCCGTCTCCCACTCTGGGGGGACAGCCTCTGCGCCGACCGCTGAGACCCCAAGGGGCCTCCGGCAGTGGGGCAGCACCGTCGGGAGAGGGGATGGTGTGGCCCGGGGTTCAAGGAGGAGGTGTTTGTCTGAGTTCAAAGCACGCACGTTTCCTGCAAGGGACAACTGTGGTTGGTGAAGTCCTCAGTGGGGGAGGGACCTGGGGCAGCAGAATGTGGGAAGCAGTGAAATAATCTAATTATCGTACCAATAAAATGTGATTATAAGGAAGCGTCGTCGTTTGAGTGCTGACAGCAGCGAGTTCTCCGTGGGCCGTGCTCGCCCGTCTCCATGGCGGGGGCTGGTCTCGTCCTCTCCGTCGAGTTATCTGTTGTACAGGTAATCACGGGAGATTTCCACTGTAATTAACGGTAACGAATACAAAGTGTGCCGCCCGCGTGTGTCAACAACACGTTGCCCTGTGATGTTCAGAAGCAGCTCCCAGGGGCGCACAAACTGAGCGGCCTTCCTCCTCGGGTCCCTTCGAGGGGAGTCGCTGCTGGCCTCGTGGAACCCCCTCCCCCGGGGGCTGTCCCCCCGCGTTCCTTCTGGCTTCGTCGAGTGCCGGCAGCCCAGGAGGGCTGGGGGAGGCTGTCCTCTTGGTGCTGTCTCACTGTCCTTCTGTGGAGGGGTCATCTGGAGTTTGGTGGACGAGAGTCCTTGGGGTGTGGGTGCTCTGGGCTTGGCCCCGGGGCTTGCTTGCTGGTCTTCAGCATCAAATGCCAAGGGAGTTGCAGTTTCCGAGGCCTGTCCTTTTGCTCCGGAGATAAACGTGTGACCTTATCTGGGGTTAGGCTTTCTGCCAGGAGACCTCGGCGGAAGAATGAAGGACTGTAGTTCCAAGTGCCGCCCACCCCCCACCCCCCAGCCCGCCCCGGACGACAGCGTGCCCGGGTCCCCCCCGCCTGCCCCGGACGACAGCGTGCCCGGTTCCTCCCTGCTCCTCACATGCACTTCGCCCAAGTCCTGCAGAGGGGAGGCTGCGGTCAGGGAGGGAGTCAGCCGGTGGCTGCTTGGAAGGGGTGCCTGCCGCTCTGCCCCAAGCTGCGGCCTTCGGGACTCAGGTGGGGTGGGGAGCTGCTGCCCAGGGCGGAGCTCGTGGCAAGCCTGGTCTACCCTTTTTACTGCAGCTTTCCCGCGGCCCGTAGCTCTTGGTTGGTGCTGGGCTCTGCAGGCGGGCTCTGTCCTTCGCGTGGGTGTGAGGCCGCCTCTCCGGGCTGCTGTGGCTGTGGTTTCCAGCGCACCTTCCTTCTGCCTGGGCATCTCCGCACATCTGTCCTTAGCGTTCTGGGGGCGCCTGTGTCAGCAGCCCTAGGAGGCCTCTGTCCCAGCCAGTGTTGTGTTTTCCGGTGGGGGTTGGGCTTTCAGGACCTGCGGGGGGGCAGGTGTCACTGCCAAGGCTGTCCATACGGTCCCTGATCCAGGAAAGGCTTCTTTGCCTGGGGGGCAGGGGCAGCTGCGGAGGGTGCTGGCGGGTCCCCAGCGGGTCCGGGTAGGCGTGTAGAGCTCGTGGGTGTCGTGCACTGTATTGCTCTGGACCCGTCAGGCCGGGGAGCAGAGCAGGGCCTGCCCAGACCCGAGCCTGACAAACGTGGCCGAGGCTCAGCAACCAGAAGGCCGGGGGACCCCGCTGGAGGAGGCGGAGGACAGCGGGCTCTGGGTGTTGTTTCCGGAGCTGCGGCGCGCAGTACGACGCAGGGCTCTGGGAAACCCTCTGTCTGCGGGTGGGGACCGAGGCGGCGGCTGGGGCCTGGGGTTCAGATGAAGGGTCAGTCCAGCTCACAAGAGACGCGGGGCGGGGGGCACTCTGCAGCTCACCTGGCTGCGCGGGGAGACTAGTGAGGGGGGCGAGAGGGAGGAGACGGGACGGCCACACTGAGGGGGCTGGGACGGCCCCGGAGGCCCTCGAGGGACCTTTCGGAGAATTCCCACGGGGTGCCGGTGGACGTAGGCCGCAGAGGGGTTCTGGGGCGGGGGAAGTTGGCAACGACGGGACGGTGGCGGCGGGGAGGCAGGTAGACCCGCAGCTGCCCCGTGGCCCAGAGCTGGAGCAGGAGGCGAGGTGCCTGGGGCACGGAGGACGGGTTTGGTTTTAGAAAGTTGAGCAGAAGACCGCTCGAGAGCCGGCAAGAGGCTGCAAGGGTGGGCCCTGGAGATGGGGGATGGGGGCGGGCCGGCTGGAGTCGGCCCCACGGTGCTGTTGGGAGCTGAGGCCCAGAGAAGGGGTGCAGCCAGAGCAGAAGGAAGGTAGACGGGGTGCAGAGTGGACTGGGCCTCTGCTGCCCCCGTGGGGACGACCTCCTGTGTCTGGGGGTCTCTCCCCCTGCCCCGTGAGCCTGCGCCCTCGGTGCAGCCCGCGGGCCTCTGTCTAACCCATCTACGAGCCAGGACGCAGGCTCCCAACTGAGTGCTCGGCTCAAGGCCGGCAGCTCCCTGGGGGTGGAGGGAAAGCCCCACCTGCTCATGGCACAGGCTCGGTATCAACGTCCAAGTCTCAGGACCCTGTTCTCCAGGAGTTGTGGTCCGAGCCCTCCATGCCTGTCTCCCCCAGGCCCCTGGAGCTGCTGGAAAGGCCTGCGTCCTGCCAGCGACTGAGCGGCACAGACGCTCCCCAGCCCCCCTCCCACGGTGCATGCTGTCCCCCAGAAGCCCCCGGCCGAGACTGAGAGCTGTCCCTGGGTGGGGGGGGGGCTGTTCCTGCCAATGGAGGGGAGCTCAGCTTGGAGGTTTCTGGGGTCCCGCCTTAAAGGACGGGTTGTTTTCCGAAGGTAAAGACGGGAGGGTCCAGGGGGTGGCCTTAGGCCTAGGACCCTGGTCTCGAAGTGTCCCCTGCCCACTATGCTCGGCCACCGCTCGGAGTACCCCCGAGTTTTCGCAGGTCCCACCTGCCGGGGAGTTGTGTGCAGCCGGAAGGACGTGCCAGGCAGAGGGCACAGGGAAGCCAGGTGCGGCTGGGCTCGGCTCTGAGCGCTGAGGCCGGCCCCCCCGCCCCCAGCCAGGGCTCCAGCGCGAGGTAGGAAGAGAGTGTCCCGCGCCCAGGGGCTGGTTGTCTCCAGGCTGCCCGAGTGTGGCCAGGGCCATCCTGACCCTTTCTGGGGGCTGAGAGGCTTGGGCACACCTGGTGAAGTGTGTGCGATGGGGGCCTCCAGGGCTGGCTCCTTGGGCTCCCCGGCCCCCCCACCCCCACCGCGGCTTCCAGAAGGACCTTGCAGGGCCGGCACAGGGGTCGGCGAGGAGTACCAGCCTGCCTTGGGCCCCACCCAGGGGCACGGGTCTCTGGCTGATCGAGTCCTGGTTTTCACAGGTGCTTGTGGGGCGACCTCAGGGCCTGAACGCGCGCCGTCTGCGTCCGTCGTGCCTGATACCTGGCCTGCGCTGCATCTGGCCCCTTCAGTGTGCCCGGAGCAGACAGTCCTCCCGGGGCGGAGGCTGGACGCGGAGCAGGGCGCCCTGGCCACGCCGCCTGTGCACGCGGATGGGAGGGGAGGGTCCGGGACTGCTGCGTGCCAGGGGCGGTGAGGGCCCCTTCGTGGTGGCCTGCTGCTCTGGTTTGGAGAACACCCGTGCCCTCAAGGCCATGGGACCCCGACTGGCTTTTTCAGGGGTTGTGGGTGGGGGAGGCCACTCTGCTGCCTACACCCTGGCCAGGGGCTGTGCTGGGGGAGGACGCGGCTGACCACTGGGGTCACCTTGCCTTTGCCCACCGGGGTGAGGCTGCGCCTGGGGCTCCCTGGGCCCCAGAGCCCCCCTCTGCTTTGCCTGCCTCTAGTGGACGGTGTCCCTGGGGCCTGGGAGGGCTCGTACTCTCTGGGGGTCCCTTGCCCGACGGCGAGTACGGGAGCCACGCGCCTCCCAGGGTTCTCACGGCGTCCGAGGGGCCTTGCCGCCGGCCTCGGGCCCCACGTGTTCCCCACGTCGGCTCTTCCCTCCGGGTGCGCAGGGCGGGTCCACAGGACTTTGTGGCCACCTCGGAGCTTAACGGGGTGAGTCTGTGCTAGAGGCCTAGGCCAGGGGCTGGCGGGCCTCGGCTGCTCAGCCCCCTGCCCCTGAGCTGGGTTCCGGCAGCGTCTGTGGGCTCACGCTGGGAGAGACGGCGGTGGGAGGGGACATCTGCCGTGGGCAGCGTCTGGCGGGAGGACAGTGGGTCCGAGGCTGTCAGGTCCCATCCGGGCTCTCAGAGGACGGGAGGGACCCCTGGGCTCTGCGGGGCCCTGCAGGAAGTCCTCTCTGGTGGGGGGAGGGCCGGTGTCTCCTGACAGCCCCTCCGGTGGGGTGCGGGGCCCCGTCAGCCCCAGGCCTGGGGTGAGCCTCCCTGAGCCTGGCTACGGGTGGCCACGCTGGCCGAGGCCTTGCCCCCGGGGTGCCGGCTGGCTGAGCAGCGCTGCCCCCGGCCAGCTGCCTCGGACGCTGGACAAGATGGAGGCTGGGCTGGGCCTGAGGCCCCAGGGACAAAGCCCGGATTGTGTCGGGCCCCACCCCTAGAGGTGGCCCAGGCCTCGCTCTGCAGCCTCTGAGGGGCCAGTGTTCTGGACTCAGGCAGCAACCCCACCCCCCAGCGCAGTGCTCCAGAGGCCCCGTGGCTTCCAAGAGCAGCGCTTTTCTTCCAGGCGGTCCCCTCGCCGTGCCCTGGGGCAGTGGCGTCCCTCCGGGTGCGTTCCGAGGGGACACGGAGGTAGAGAACACCACATGAGATCCTGGGGACACACACCCTGGCTGGGGGCGAGCTTGTGAGGACACAGCCACTCCCCCCAGTGCCTGCCACATCCTTGTCCACGCGGGGGCCTGGGACTGACCCCGCTTGAGCCTGACCGCAGGGCACAGAAGATTCCCGGGGCCTCATGGTTCTGGCTTGGAGACTGGGGGAGGGGCTGAGGGCCCCCGGGACTAGGGGCTCAACAGCCTGCCGGGGTGACGGAGGCACCCTCCACCCACTGCCGCCCACTCTGGGCTCAGGCAGGGCCGACTGTGTGCCCTGGAGGGCAGGGCTGGCCGCAGGGCGGAGGTGGGAGGCAGCCTAAACAGCGATGGTGCGGCTGAGTGGCGGGCACCGGGGATACGTCAGGCCTCGAGGCCGTGGGCCGTCTGCGGGGGCGGCGGGAGGCTGCCTGGCCAGGAATGTGGCATCTGCGAGGGGTGGTTTGGCCCGGGTACCTCCTGGGGAGCTGCTGGCTTGGGCCAAGGGTCAGGGTGGGAGGGGGCTGGGGAGGCAGCGCCTGGGGCCTCTGTGCTGGGGGTGGCCGCCTGGGCACCTGGCCGGTCCCTCCCTGTGGCCGGCGAGAGGAGGCGACCAGCTGGGGAGCCCCTGCCTGGCCTGGCCTGGCTGCGAGCTCACCTGAGCCCTAGCCGGCTCCCTCCCTGACTGGGGGCTCCCAAGGGGGGCCAAGCCATGGACAGAGGCGGCCACGGAGTGAGGCAGGGCTGGGGTGGGGAGGCAGCCCTGAGGCAGGGTAGCTTAACGCCCCTCATTCTCTCTGAGACACGGGGGCCACCAGCAGACTGCGCCCCTGTGTCCAGCTTCCCCGGAGGTACTGTTGCTCTCAAGCTGGAGGCCAGGGCACAGGGGGGCAGGGGTTGTCGGGAGCCCAGGTGTGAGAGGCCAGGTGAAGCCCCCTCACCGGGGTGGGGAGCCCAGGGCCTGGGTGTAGCCTGGGCAGTTTTCCTACTGGGTATGGACAGCAGCAAGGCCTGAGCCCTTGATGCTTATGGTGAGGGACACGGTGGAACTTTCCAGGCTCTTTGCTCTTCAGGGCGGCAGTTTCCGTGTGTGGGGGGGAGCCCCAGGTCCCCTGGGACCATTGAGATGTGTGCGCTCGGCTGGCCTGTAGGCGTGACCCTGAGGCCTCTGCCTTGTCCCTACCTTCTGCGTCCTCTCTTGGCATGTGGCGTGGGGGAGCCTGGAAGGGGCTGGGCCGGCCGCCCCCCGCAGGAGTCGGCCGGAAGGTGTGGGGTGTTGTGACGGTCTGGGGTCTGCAGGGTCAGCCTGTGCACAGAGCCCCCAGAGGCAGGACCCCCACCGGGCCATCAGCGGAGAGCTCCGATTGTGGGTGGTCTCTGCGACCCCTTGGAGAGTATCCCGTCCCTACGCTTCTTCTCAGATCTCCTCATGTGTGGCGCTGGGGAGGGTCACGGCTACCTTAGGGCTCGGCGGGGGCCCGGTGCGGCTGCTGTACCCAGTGTCCCCCTCGGGCCATGTGCCGGCCATGGTGCCTGAGGGAGCCCCCAGCCTGGGCAGGGGACCACGTGGAGAAACGAGGACAGACGCGTCGTCGCATTTACTCATGTCCCTGGTGGGTGTGATGCCCTGAGGTCTCATCTGGGGCAGAGCGGGTGGGCTCTGTCGCAAGGCCGGCTGCGCCGGCTGTGCGGGGCTGCAGGTCGGGGAGCAGGGGGCACAGTCGTGGGGCCTCAGGGCGGTGGCCGCCTCACGCCGAAGGCTCTGGGCCCGTGAGGAGCTTGTCCTGTCCCTCCCCCCTGCCGCGCAGTGCCATGCTGCCCTGGGACTCCCCTGCTCTGTGTTTCGCTGCTGGCCGGCCGGCGGCTTCCTCTGTCCCGCCCCGCCCCCCCGGATGGAGCCGGGACTGGCTTCTGGGACCGCAGCTGGGGGCTCCATGGGAACCGGCTCCCCCCTTCTCCGCACAGGGGCATTGTCACACACAGAAGAGCACCCAGACGCCGAGAGCCCAGCCCAGCCTCCGCGACAGACCGGTCTCGCCCCACCCCACCCCCAGCCCGCGTTATTTGGAGGCGAGTCCCGGCCGTAGTCTGAATATTTTGGCGTGGGTGTCTGACAGAGACTCTAGGAAAGCACCGTGCCAGGTCACCCCGTGCAGTCGGCACCGGGTCCCCAAACCGGCAGGAGTCAGCCAGATGCTAGATCGTTCACCGGCACGGGCCGTTCGCTGGAGGTGAGTCTCCACCACCGGCTGGGTCTCTGCCCGGAGTGCCTGGGGGCCAGATGCTGCTGCCGGGGCTCCTCAAGCTGGGCGTCCCCCAAGGCCTCGGACCTGAGGGTCTGAGTTTCTGAGCTCCCCCGGGATGCAGCTGCTGGTGGGGGGGGAGCGCGGTGTGCGGCCATGTCCCGTCCCGGTGCAGCGAGGACGGTGTAGCGGCCTGCGGTCTGCGCCGTCTAGACCACGGACCCTCTGGGGTAGGAGCCAGGTGGGACGCGGGCTCAGTGCTACCTGGGGGCCACGGCCCCGCCCCGTCCCGAAGCTCCGGTGACCGCTGTGTGCACAGAGGTGCAGGCCAGGCGGGGCTGCTGCGCGTGGAGGAGTGGGGGTCGTGCAGGGTCATGCAGGTGGGGCCTCCGGTTCTCCCCTGGTCCCGCCTCTCAAGCCGCCCAGGAGCATAGCAGCGTGGCAGAGGGAGGCCCCATCCACGTGGGACCCCACTGCCCCTCCTTGCATCCTGCTGGCCCTTGGCTCCACGCCAGCCTCAGGCCCTGGCGACGGTGGTCGTCTCCCTGAGAGCCGGCGGCAGTGCGCACCGCGGCCTTGGGCACGCTGGACAGGCAGGCGGGCAGCAGCGTGCGTGGTGGCCAGAGCTTGGGCCGGGGGGCCGCAGCCCTGCCCACCCCGGGCCCACGGGCCGGCTCCGTCCTCGCTGAGCGGCTCAGCCAGCACACCCGCCTGTGACCTCAAGCAGAGCCAGCGGATCCCTACACTGTCTGTGTTCTTGGGCTTCCTGCCTGGGGCTGGGCCTGCTTGAGGAAGCCGTGCCCGCTCCCGCCCCGTGGTCGGGCTCAGGCTGCCCGAGCAAGTGCGTTCCCCAGATGGGCGTGTGCGTCTTGCTGAGCCGTCTGACCAGGATCACGGTCACCTGAAAGAGTCTCCCTCTTTACACCTACGTTCTCTGTCCCCTCTGTAAAGGCAGGGGTCCCCCGGGAGCCTTGTGCTCCGCTGCCAGCTCCCTGTGAGCCCTGTCCCCGGAGCATGGCCTGCCAGCCAGCAGGGCCATCAGGACCTGCCACGGGGTTGGGGGTGCGTGGGGCTGGACAGACAACCTGGGACCCCTGCACTCTGCCCAGGAGTGCCTCACTGGTTCCTGCCAGCAGCCTGCAGCCCCCCTTCCCCTGGCGCCCTGCTTCCTGAGTCTCCAGGGGGCGCAGCCACAAGGCCTCACGTCATACTCCCATTTCTCCTGCACCCTCCTGGGTGGGGGGCCTTGCTGGCTGCACCCTGACTCTGGGGTCTTCAGGGCTGAGAGAGAACTGCCCTGGGCGGGGTCCTGGTTGTGGACGGGGCCAAGGGGCTGCTCTCTGTCCCGGTGCCGGCTGCGGGTGGGGAGCTGTCCAGCAGCGCCGTGCTGAAGTCTGCAGCTTCCGCTCCCGGGGAGGGAGGCTGCGGCTGGTGAGTCCTCAGACCTCTGCCGCTGCGGGAAGGTGTCTGGCCAGTGCCTGCGTCCTAGCCCGGCTGTGGGGCCACTTCTGTGCTGACAAGGGGCAGGAGGAGGAAGGTGCCGGGGGGCTAGAGGTGCTTAGTGGCAGCTCCCAGGGGAGACCCCAGCCCCCTGTCACCGCTCTCCCTGCAGAAGGAGCTGGGGCAGATCCCCTGGGGCTGCCGCTGACTCCGGGGGCAAGGGGCGGCTGAGGCCTCAGAGTCTCGACTGTCATTGCTGCCTGTCCTCCAAGGCTGGGGCCACGACGGAGCCTTCCCTGGCTCTGGGGTTGATTCGAGGTGACTTCCCTGGGCAGTCCCTGGTCCCCCTCTGACATTTGCCTTGTATCTCCAGGGGCAGGAAACTTCCCCTCGGGTCCCCTTGGAGATGGAGGGGGGGGTGGCGAGGGCACAGAGCAACCTGGGGGACTTGACCGGTTGCCTGGCCCGGTGCCCTGGAGGCTGCAGTTGGCCGACATGGTCGGGACTCCTTGGGGAGGAAGGCTGGTCCCCACTGGCCACCCTTTGGGACTCCTTGCTTCAGGGGTCTTGTGGCCTGAGCGTGGTTGACGTGCAGGGGTTTAAGCAGGACGTTGCGCCCTCGGTGGACGGCCTTGGGGTGGCCGAAGGGGCTGGGCTGTGGGGTCAGAGGTGTGTCTGCTTGAGCCCTCACCCTGAGGGGACAGAGATGTGGGGGGTGGAGGCGTCAGGTATCACCCTGTGCCCCTGTCTCCCCGGCCCATGGTGCTCCCTGCGCAGTCTGCTCTTGCCGCCTTCTTGCTGGGGCTGGGCACTGGGGCGGGGATAGAATTCAGGAAGCCGGGCTCTCAGCCCCAAGACCACCATCCTGGGCTGGCTGGAGCTGGGCATGGGTATCTCCCTCCGAGAGCTGAGAATGAGACAGAGGAGGGCGCGTTTCCTGTTGCTGGAGGGATGCTGGGCTTGGTGGATTGCGAGGGGCTGATGCTGGCTTATCTCTAAAGAGGCGGAGGGCTTGTCTCAGATTGGAGGTTTGCTGACTCTAAACCCCAAATCCCAGGGGATTTATAACTAATCATAACGTGGCACAGATAGAACAGCCTCCAGCAGATGCCACGGGCGTCTGCACGCGTGGGCTGTGTGGTCCCGGCTGGCACAGCAGACGCGTGGGGGCTTGGCGGGGGCTGGAGGGGAACCCCAGGTGGCACCTGGTGGCCTGGGGTCTTCAGGGGAGCACCTGTCGGAGTCTGGCTAGGGGAGGGGCTGTGGTGTGCATTGTCCTCTGCGTCCCCAGAGAGCTGCTGTCCTGGGCGCTACCCAGGGAGGAGGGACAGGCCACATCCATGCCCCACCCGGTTCCTCTGCCTGTGGGGTGCTCAGACCCTGTTCCACAGCTTGCCTTTGGTTAGCTGACCCTGGGGCCTCTGACCTTGGGGCTCTGTGTCCTACCCGCCCCTCTGCACCGCACTGCCCTCGCGTCTGCTGGAGTGGGGTGGGGAGCCCGGTTGGGTCATGTGGGGGGTCCGTCATGGTTATCCCCGTGTTCAGAGACCCAGAAGGGTGGCCACTTCTCACCCAGGCCATGCCATCCTTGGTCCATGGATCCGTGTGGGGTTTACCTCCTCGTCGGGCTGCTGCCGCCCCCTTTGAGAGCCAGGCTGGGGGGTGCAGATGACCAGCGGGGGATTGGACAGAAAGCCATGTCCAGGGGAGGGCTGGGGGACCAAGCCTGAGCCCGTTAGCCCTGCGGTCTCCTTCACTGCTCCTTCTGTCCCGGCATCTGCCGCATCCTGATTCCACCTGGTTGGGGGACCCCTAGGTGACAGTCCCAGGGGACAGTCCCGCCACAGCCCCGGCGGCCCCTGGCAGCTTCAGCAGGGTCCCCCCATCTGCCTCTGCAGCAGGACTTCAAGAGGGGGCAGTAGGTCACTCTACCGAGGGACACCCTTAACCTGAGCGTCCGCGTGGCTAGCCCTTCCGGAGTTCTGGAAGAGTCCCCTGGGGAAGCCAGGCCCCCCGAGAGGCGCTGGCAGCTGTGGGCAGGCAACCCAGGCAGGCCCCGTCTGGCCGGCTCTACCCTTCCATGCTGGTCGCAGGCGCTCGCTGCTGTGGGGCATCCCGCTGCCCCGGGGGCCTGCAGACCAGCACCCCCCCCGCCCACTCGCAGGGGCACTTCTTTTATTTTTTTAAAATTTATTTTATTTAATTTTATTATTTTTTTAATAGCACTTCTTTTAGATGACAAGTGGCCTCTGCCTTGGGAGCCCTGTAGCCCCCAGAAACAGGATGGGCAGGTGGCGGCGGGGCGTCAGCTCTAGGCAGGCTCAGGCCAGGTGCTGCCTGGGTGTCTGGGGAGCAAAGGGGCCCTGCGCCTCTCCTCGGCTTGTCGGGGCCACCCACCGGTCAGCAGAGACAGAGCCTGGGAGCCCCAGGCCAGCAGGGAGATGGCGGGTCTGGTGTGTACGGTCTTAGGACTGGAGACCTCCACTTGGGTACAGGCCTTCCTAACCCCGGCCGTGTCCACGGGGCCTGCTCGGAGAGTGGTTTGCAGGTTCCCGAGGGCAGAGGGCACATGTGTGAGTGCCCAGGCCCCGGGCAGTGGGTGCTCCTGGGGGTGGGGGAGGCTGGTGGGACAGGGCCCGGCTCCGGGTTCAGGGCACTGGGAGTCAGCAGGTCAGGGAGTGGTCCGGGGCCGCCAAGCAAGGGCCTTGGGCCCGGGAGCAGCAGGCCTGAGGTTGGGTGCCGGCAGGCAGGGGGCCCGTCAGAGGAGGGGCCGCTCTTTTCCTGGGGCCTCGTACCCATCGCCGTCCCCCGCGGGCCAGTGCTGAGGGGACGGGAGGCCACAGAGGCGGTGTCCCACCCCGGCCCAGTGACCGCGGACAGCTCTAGGCAGGTGGGCCTCAGGGGCCTGGGCAGGGGCTTGGGGGGATGACAGGGAGACCTGCGGGCAGGCGGGTTTGCCTCTCCCCACTCTCTCTGTCCGTCCGAGCAAGCTGCCCCCGCCGGGTAAGCAGATTCCATTATTACCCCGCACCGGAGATGACGTCCTCCTGGCGCCCGTCCTGGCGCCCTTCTGGGGATGGGCCGGCGCTCCTGGCTCCCGACCCCAGCGGGGCGGTGGGGGGGCGCGGGGCCGTGGAGCTGTTCTCCCCCTGCTGCTGGGGTCGGGCGCAGGGTGTGTGGCCCGCCGTCTGTGTGTCTGGGGAGCACGCCTCCCCAAGGGACCCAAGCAGGTCTGGCTTCGCCCCCATGGAGGTCATTCCCTGGCAGAGGGCTGAGAAGTACCCGGACCGCTGCGCCTCGCCCAAGCCCAGTACCAGGCTGCCTGGGCAGCCGTTGCCAGACCAGGAATGACCCACGTGTTGTCCCCCGCCTCCAGCCCCGGTGCCTTCGCATCTGGGTCATGTGGGACCCAGGCACCCTGCCCCGGCCCCTGCCTCAGCCCCCAACTCCCCCGGCTTAGGTGGTACCTACCACAGTCGGGGTGTCTTTGCCTTTGTTTGGACTGGGGCCTTGGCCTGCCCTGCCCACACCCAGCGGGCTCTGGGCACTGGGCTCCCTACCCTGGCCTCCTTTTCTAGGAAGAGCTCCCCTGTCCTGCCGGGCCTCAGAGCCAGCTCTGCTCTCCCCGGGAGGAGTCTCGGTGGAGGGCCTAACTCAGCAACCCCCGCCCCCCAGCAGGGAGAGGGCTCAAGCTTGCTGGCCCCTGGGAGGGCGGACACAAAACCATCCCAGTGATTGGGGAAACCAAGTCAGAGTATTTTAAGTGCAGACCAGGTTGGTTGTTCAGTCGGTTTGTTTGTTTTCAGCGCTGAACCCCAAACCGACGGCGTTCCGAGTGGCCCCGTGTTGTCTGCTCCCCCGCAGAGATGGTCTTGGTTTCCTGCGAAAGCCCCACGGACTTGTCCTACCTGGGGGATGGCAGGCCTTGCTGCCCCACAGGGTCCGTCTGCCCTGCCCGCCCGGGCATGCTGGGCTAAGGGGAAACTGGGGGTGCCTGGTGGCCCCAGACAGGGGACTACGCCTTCGTCTGCCTGACCCCAGGCTGGTTGGCAGATGCAGGGGCCTTCGGTGGCATGTGGCTTCCCTGTGTCCCGTGTCAGCGGGCTGGCAGCTCGGCCACGGTGCTCCTGCGTGCGGGGAAGCAGGCAGGGATGGAGGGTGGCCGGCCTCTGGCGTCTGCTCTCTCGCAGCTCCCGCCCCATTGAGAAGGCCCCGCCGCTTCTTGGAAGTGTTTGCACCCTGCCTTGGCTTCTGGGTGGGCCTGGGCCTGGCTCTGTGCCGGAGGGTCCCTCACACCTAGCAGATGTGTGTGGAGTTGGACAGGGTTGGGCCTGGCCCCCAGAGGCCGTGGGTGTCTGTCTGTGTGCGCGGAGGCAGGTGGTGGCTCCCTCGGGCTTCCTGGGCAAACCGGTTGCTGTGCCGGGGGCCTGGCGGGACGGGCGCTGGCAGGTGTGGAGACGGGAGGGAGGGAAGGCCTTTGTGCTCTGCTGGGCAGGGAGGCTGAGGTCTGTGTGTGCTGCTGGGACCCTCGGGACCCGGATTGCTGGCTGCTCCTCTCTCCGGGCAACCCCCGCTCTTTCCCCTGCCCGGCACTTGGGCACAGACTCGGGCGCTCTGCCGGCTGCCCCTCCACACCTCCCCGCGGCACCGGACAGCTGCTGGCCACACCGTGGCGTCCACTCTGCGCGTGTGACCCTGGCCCCCGGGGTCTCGCCTGCTGCATGCGGGGCTCCCCAGCCCTCTTCCCTGCACGGCAGCCCCCAGGCCCTCGCCCTCTGCCAGATGCTCCCCGCAATCCTACCCCCTTCCCGAGGCTCCTCAGCACCCCCGCCTTCCTCCCTCCAGCTTGTGGGCACTGGCAGGTGACCCCGTCACTTGCCCCAGTCCTGAGGCTTCTAAACTAGGACACCAGCTTAAAAAAAAAACAACAAAAAACAGAACTTGCCAAGGTTGAATTTCTGAATAGTTACTGGGCTTAATCAGAATCTTTCTCCGGCTAATTTTACAGTATTGAATTGAAAAACCAGTTAGCGAAAGTCTCTTGCCCTCAGCTGCCCCCGTGGGAACCGGATTCGCGGTGCAGAGTGGGCGGAGCCTCTGGGTGGGGCGCAGGGGAGATGTGCAGGGGTGGGGCCCGCCGTCTGCCCTGCGGTTCCCCAGGCTGGCTCCAGGACTGGTGGCCTTGTACCTTCCGTGCCCCAGGCAAGGCTGCGGGGTCCCCTCGGGCATCCTGCCCCAGCCTGCATGTGGCGAGCTGAGCCCCCTGGCCCACAGGGCTGTGGCCAGAGGGGCGTTGGGACCCAGGTGGGGGGCACCTCCTCACCGTCCCCTGACTCCCCCAGCGGAGGGGCCCCTGTGGTTCTCAGGTTGGGTCTTCAGGTTCCCAAGCTCCTGGGGCTCAAGCCCATAGGGCGCAGAGCTGGGCACACCGTCGGTGGCCATCCCTCGGGGATGCTAGCGGGGCGGGTGGGCCAAGCTGGGTCTGCGGGAGCCCCTGCTCTGGATGTCGGCCAGGGGCACGCGGCTGAGGGAGGAACGGCTGCCCCCCTGCCTGGCTCCAGGTGAGGCCATCTGGGGCTCCTCGTCCTGGAGGAATGGTCAAAGGGGTGGGGGGGAGGCGGCGCCCCATTGCATCACGAGGCCCGTGAATCTTGATGCCTCTGTGGTTGCCGTGGCAACCACCCAGCGCCTAGCTGATGACTCTGGAGGAGAGGAAATCCCCTCCCTCCCCCCAGCCAGCAGTCCTCGAGGGGCTCCTGCCCTTCCCGCCAGCCTGGGGATCTGTGGCAGCCCCCAGCCTCCCCCCCCCAGGGTGCGTCCTCTGGTTTCCTCCACAGCCAGGCTCCGCAGACCTGGGAGAAGGGACAGGCCCCCTGGCCCACCTTGACCCAGCTCCTTCTGTGGCTCTGAGCACGTCCCACTTGCGGTGGGACCGAGTCCAGACAGACCTGGGGGACGGGCCCCTGGGCAGCGGCCCTCGGAGGGCGGATGCAGTATCATGGGGGGGGCGCTCTCGATGTCTGCCCTGTCCACCACCAGGGAGGTGGCTGGTGCGGGGGTCACTGGCAGAAAGGGCCAGACCGACCTGGGATGGCTGGCATCCTCTTGCTCCCGTGGTCCCCGAAACAGCCTGGAGCCCGCCTGCCTCCCCCACTCCTGGGCCCTGTGCCTGAGCGTGGAGAGCTGTGGCCAGGCCGGGAGCGGGTCCTCCAGGATGGCCTCTGGTGCTCTGCAGGCCGACCCACAGCCGCTGTCCCGGTGGGTGTGTGACGAGCCTCACATCGCACCCTCGGCTTTCTTGAATGACGTGGCATCGGCTTCTGAAGGAGCCGGCCGGGGGCCGCTTCCCCAGCTCAGCGGGCCTGTCCTCCGTGGTCGGGGGAGCCGGGACGCCCGTGCCCGCGGTGCTCCCCTGCACACACCAGGTGGGGTCGGCCCCCGGCCGCCGCAGAGGCTGAGGGCTCTCACGGGGATGTGTGGACCCTGGCGGGTCCCCGTGGCTGTCTGACCGTGCGGACGGGTCTCAGTGTGCGCCGAGAGAGAGGCTGCGTGGTTTCCAGCCCTGGAGCCGCGGCTGAGGGCAGCCGGCCGGAGAGGCGGACTTCGGGCTATAACCCGGCTTCAAGGGACAGCGGAGAGGAGCCTGAGCGCAGCCTCCGCCCTGCACTCCCGGCGCTCGCCCGAGTCTGCTGCTTGCGGGCCTTCGGGCGGGTCGTGGAACCTGAGCCGGGCCTTGTGGAGAAGGCGCCCTCGCCCTGTCCACCTCCCAGAGCTGTGAGAAGGCACCGGGGCGCCCGCGGGCCTGCCGCTGCTCCAGGCCGCCTCTACCCTGCACCTGCCCCGCGCCCTCGGGCCCCTGTAGCCTTGGACAGCGGAGCGTGGGGTCCCCCGTGCTTCTGGGCCGTGTCCTTGGCCCGCCCGGGTTCGGCTGCGGCTGGGTCATCTGCGGGGCACACCCACACGCTCGCCAGGACCCTCCTGAGCCTCCCCAGCAGAGTCTCCGCATCCCTCAGGGTAGGCCATGGTGGGGGGCTGGCCTCCCATGGATGCTTCTGGACTTGAGCACTGGGGGGCAGGTAGGGCCGGGACCAGACAGGCCACCAGTCGCTCCCCAGTGCAAGACGGGCCCTGCGGGGGGGCAGGCTGTTCGGGGCGTGGGCTGGGGGGCCAGAGTGGGTGCTGGAGCGGGTGTACGCGGGCTGAGGCCAGGCCCGCTTGCTGGGGGCGGGGAGGCCGGGTGTCCGCTGGGTGCTGCCCAGCCGGAGGAGCCCAGAGAGCAGGGGGCGGGGCGGGGGGAGCGCTTAGTGCTGCCTGCCTCTTCTGCTCTCGTTGCCGTGGCAACAGATGGCGGTTTGGCAGGAGAGAGGAGGGGGAGGGCTTTGTACGAGGCCGGGTTCGGAGACCAGCGGGGGTCCTTCAGGGCTGCGGTGGGAGCCAGGCTGAGCAGGCGCCCCAACCTGGTCTCCAGAGTGGCCCGAGTGCCGCGGGGGCGAAGGTCACCCCACTGGAGCTCCAGCCTCACCCCTGCTCACCGTGGGGTCCTCTTGCCTGCCTCTCCCGCTTTCGTCCTTGCTCCTGGGTCGGGGCCCCCACCTGGACATCCCAGAGCCTGAGTCAGTGGCCAGAGTCGAGGCGGGGAAGGAGGCCTGCAGCTGCCCCGTGGGCTCTGCCCCCGGCCCTGGACTGGCTTCTGACCCCAGGACCCCAGCCAGCGCCGGGGACGCACCCCTTCCCCTGCCTGTGTCCTCTGCTGCTGAGAGGCGGGGCCCGGGCCCCCCGGGGAGACACCTGGGCACCCTGGAGCCCGCACCCCCAGCTCCTCTAAGCCAGGCTGACCCTGACCCCAGAGGCAACTTCCACCCGTGGGCTCAGCCCAGACACGAGGGTGAGTCCGTGCGCGCGCTTGCGTCTGAGTGGGACAGAACGGCCCACGGGAAGGGGCTCCACGTGGGGCCCAGCTGTCAGGCTCCCAGGTGGGAACGCGCGCACCTGCGCCCAGTCCTTGGCCCGGCCACCGCCCACCCCGCGGCTGAGGAGGCCGCCGGCCGCCCGCCGAGGCTGGGGTCCCCTGGCCGGGCCACTTCAGGGGCGGCTCCCCTGCCCGGTTTGGTGTCTGAGGCCCTGTCCTGCGCCCCCCACCCCACTAGCTCCTCCCCGAAACAAGCTGGGGGTGGGGCCTGCGGGCAGGAGCTGCCTCTTCCCTGGGGTTGCCCCTTGGCCCCTCCCTTGCCCCCACCCAGGGGTCCCCCCCCCGCCCCCTGCGGCTCTTGGGCTGATGGGAGGAGCTTCTGTGCCTTTTGCCCTGTGGGCCTTGTTGGGAAGGACGTGGGGGGGGCACGTTGCAGACCTCAGGGCTGGGAGAGAAGCCAGGGTCAGTGGGCGCCGGGGACACCCAGGACCTGTCCTGGAGCTGCTGTGCGGAGCGCGGCACCCCAGGAGCCCCCCAGGGGCATCGGGCCCATCAGTGGCGCCCGGCAAGGCCCTCCCACCCCCACCACAGCCTCCAGCCTGACGCCTCCGCAGGCTCCCTCGGGACCTCCACGGACGGACCCTTGCCCCTGGGTCTGTGCCGCAGCCAGACCGCCCTCTCGCCAGCCCAGGGGACCCCGCCTCTGCCCCACCTTCCGTTACCTCCCCCGCAGGCCCTGCCCCCAGGGCCCACTGCAGACCCTTGGGGGTGCTCCAGGGATGCTTTCCCAGGACTGGATTTCTCCATCAGGGGCCCTGAGCAGGGGCTGTGGGAGGCCTGGGGCCCGGGGAGTCCCTTGGTGGCAGAGGGTCCAGAGGGCCCAGGCTGCGGGCTGGCTTCTCGATCCTTCCTTAGGAAGGAGGCGTGTGGTGATGGGAAGCACGTCACACGTGGGCCGCTGAGTGCGTGCGTGTGCGTGTGGGTGCGAGCATGCTTCTCCGGCCCCTCCCGCGCTCCCTGCCCAGCACTAACCAGAGGGAGGGCAGTGGGCGGTGGGCTTGCCCCCCCCCCCCCGCCCAGCCCCTGCAGCTGCCCTCCCCTTTGGGGTGATGAGGGTCCCTCTGGGGACATGGCCTCAGAGCAGACAAGCTGACCTATTCCCTGGGGCTGGGAGGGTCCCCGGAAAGCCGCTGGTGGGGGCCTTCCGGCTGCTGGCTCTGGGGGAGCTCCCCTGTTCCCCTGCCCCATGACCCCGTGGGGTGTCCGTCTGCCCCCAAGGCTGAGGTCCTGGCCCCGGGCGGCTGTAGCCTCCATCCCCTCCAGCGGAGGGCCTGGGGTGGGAGCTCACAGGCCTCTGAGAGCAGGTGGGAAGCAGGAAGAAGGCCTCGGGTCATCGCTGGGAGCAGCTTCCTGTACCTTTTCTGAGGGGTCCTTGTCAGAGCTGGGGTCAGACCTGCCGTGCTCGCTCCCCTGGAGAAGCGTTTGGCAGCAAAGGGGTGTCCGCTGCTCCTGGCGCTGGACAAGCAGACAGATTTCAGAGCCGGTTTGGTAAAATGCTCGCTTTTTTTGGTTGGACTTAATTTGACTGTTTCCAGTCCAAGAAAAGTATTCCTGGGAGGTGGGGGAGGGGCAGCCCCATCAGCCAAAGCTGGGAGGAGCCCACTGAGGGAGGAGACGTGGGCGCCGGCCAGGCTGGGCTGGGGCCCAGGGGCCCTTGCGGGGCTGTGGGTTCGGCCGCACCCTGCACTCGGGGTCCCCGAATCCCCCCCGGGGCAGGAGGGGAGTGGACCTGCAGCGCCTGGGCTCGTGGAGCTGAGGCTGAGCCCTGACCTGGGGACTTCGGACGTGGTTGCATCGGTGCTGTCCCCTGACCCCATGTATCCCAGAGCTTATGGGAGCCTGGAGAAGGGGTCCTGAGCTCAGCCCCACAGTTGGAGGGACGAGCGGCCACCCACCCTCACTGTACCAGCGACGCGCGCCGTCCTTAGTGACAGTGGTGGTCAGGGCCAGTGGACTCGGCGGTGGCTTTGACCCTCCTGGGAAAGGGCAGGGATGCTCTGCCGGGCATGCTGGCTGCCGGCGCCGGCTGGGCTGCCCGCGGTGCGAAGGATGTGGCCCTTGGAGTGGCAAGGACCAAGGCCAACGGCAGCCCCAGTCAGCGGTGCAGGGCATGGGACTGGGGCCACCCCTGGGGTCTAGGCTCATCCGCAAAGCCTGGCACAGGAGTGGGGTTGCCCACCACGGCTGTGTCTGGATGCCTGTGGGGACGCGCGGGGAGCCGGCCCCAACCCCGCTGCACCCCCTTGGAGAACGGGCCCCTCCCCAGGACCGGCACCTTTATCAAACCCTGATGCCCAGAGTGGGCCGCCTGGGCGGTCCTTTACACAGCAGATTGGTGACTACCGAGCGCTAATCAGTGACGACTGCTTTCTCTTGATCTGGGCTTTAGTTCTTTTTTTTTTTTTTTAAACAATTTTTTTTTTAAAGATTTTATTTGACAGAGGGAGAGAGATCACAAGTAGGCAGAGAGGCAGGCAGAGGGGAAGGGGGAAGCAGGCTCCCCACTGAGCAGAGAGCTGGTTGCCGGGCTCCATCCCAGGACCCTGAGATCATGACCTGAGCCGAAGGCAGAGGCTCAACCCACTGAGCCCCCCAGGTGCCCCCTGGGCTTTAGTTTTAAAACAACTAACGATCATCAATTTAAAAAGAATTTACTTCCATTTTCACACAGTAAAATACATCACGTAGGAACTAAGATTCGTACTTACCGAGAAAGTCATGCCCGCAGTTCACCGGGTGTCATTGGTTCAAGTTTCAAAGGGGAGCACAGCTCCGGGGCTGGGGGGCCACGTGGGTAACCTGCTCACCCGCCCTGCCGCCCCTCCCTGTTGCACCGGAATCCTGGCCCGGGGGCCGCCGCTGCTCTCAGGACTTCTGTGACTTCCCTTTGACAGACCTGTGCAAGTCAGGAGTTCTGAAGTCCGCGGCCGGCCGGCATCAGAACAAGACGGACAGAGTTCATTACCGGCCCCTGTGGCAACCCCGGGGCCCTGTCTAGCACATGGGGTCCCTCCACACGGCAGGGGGGGCAGGGTGCAGGGGGCTGGGGAGAGGGAGCCGCTGGGAGGCCGGACGACAGGTGCGGGGAGTCCTCCTGGGAGGACCACTTCCTGCCTGGGGTGGCCCAGAACTGTGTCCCGCACAGTGTGGGACCATCCCCTGTGTCTGCCGGGCTTTCTGCGGGGGCCTGAGAGCTCGCCGCTGGTCTCGCCAGCCCCATGCACCCTGAGCGCTGGCTCGTCTTTACTTTGCACCAAGGTGCTGCCTGAGTGGCCGGTCACACGAGGTCCGCTCGGCCTCTGCGGCCTCTCCGCGGAGCGCCGACTTGGTGTGATTCTCAGCCCCGGTGGGAGTGTGATGCGCCGGAGGGAAGTGGGCGTGGTGGGGGGAGGATCTCCGAAGTCTGCGCACACGCTGCACACCTTACCGGCTCCTCCCGACCCTTGTCCTCTCCTGGGGGTCACGAGCACGTGCCGGGGCCAGTCGCGGGCTGCGGGCTCCGCTCTGAGTGGTCCAGCTGTGCGACACCCCAAGTTCAGCCCCCACGGCCACTTCCCTGAGCCGTTCCCAGTCTTGGCGCTCCCGGAGGGGGGCTCACCCTGCATCCTGACTGGCACTCGAGGCCAAGCCCAGCAGTCCCCGCACCCCCGTGTGGCCCATGCTCCGCAGTGGGGCTCGTCCCCGGCGCCCCGGCTGGGTTTGGGTTTGTGACCGACATGTCCGCCCGGTTCCGTGCGGCAGCGGCATCTCTCCCCTCCCGTCCCCTGCGCCCCGGATGACAGTCCTGCTGTGCTTTAGCCCCTCCGTGCTGTCTGGGGGCCGTAGCTTGACTCTCAGAACTGACGTCGCAAGGAGGGTCCGTAATTGTCAACGTGGGAATGTCATTCAGTACTGGGCTGGGTCGCGGGCCGGGTTATCTCCCTCGTCGGGCTGGAGTGGGGGGAGCCCCTAGAAGGAGGCCGCGTCCGTGCGCCGGCCTGACGGGTCCGCTGGGAGACCCGGCTGCTACGGATTTGGGAAAACCAGAGTTTCCCAAGTCCTTTGAGTGGATTCTCTTCTCTGATGTCCCACGAATGTTTACATTTGTGACGCATTCCTTGTGCGTCACAACTTTCTTGGAGTCCTTTGATTTTTCTGCAGTTCCCAGTTGCCTTTTTTTTAAAAATTGCACTATTTACCATAAGCTCATTTAAGCATGTGTGTGTGTGTGTGTGTGTGTGTAGAAGGAGAGCGAAAGAAAACAGGAGGATGGGGGATGGGGCAGGGAAGGACTCACAGACCATTCATTTTATCCAGTTCTCTGTCTGCCTGGTGGCCTCCTGCGAGTCCCCTGACCTCCTTCAAACCACCCCGTGTGTCTCTGAAACAGCCGCCTTCAGGGCCGCGTGGGCGGCTCAGTTAGTTCTGTCCAACTCTCGGTTCCGGCTCAGGTCGTGAGCTCAGCCTTGTGAGACTGGGCCTGCGTCAGGCTTGGCTCTGGGTGTGGAGTCTGCTTAGGGTTCTCTCTCTCTCTCTCTCTCTCTCAAAAATCCACCTTCGGGGACTTTCCCAGGAACCCCTCTGGGTGGGATCCATCACTTCCCCGTAATCTGCCACCTCACTTTGTAAGGTGACTTCCTAGGAGGAGGTACGTGGGAGAGCAGGGTTCTGTCGCCAGCTGAGAGGACCCCCTCCGTGCGCTCGGGCCCCCATGGGCAGTCCTTTGCCCCTAGCGCTTTGAGCGACGTTGGCTCCATGAACTCCTGACCTCAGGAGGACGGAGGAAAGAAGCCCGTCTGGCTCACCTGCCTTCTTCATCGCCCCCATTTACACTAAAGCTCCTGAAAAGTGTTATCCTTATTGAACCCACATCTTTGTATCTCTTGACCCTGCACCCTCCTGAAGTGACCTGCCCAGTACCAGACCAGTGGTCCCTTCTCAGCCCTTACTCAACGAGCACGTGGTGCAGTCGAACGTTCTGTGCTCCTCTCTCCGCCTCACTGGTGACGTTCCACACTTTTCCTCTCCCCACCCCACGTGCCCCCAGTCTGCCTGGCGGCTCCTCCTCATCCAGGAGCACCCGCAGTCCGCTCGGCCGTTCTCCGTCCACAGTCGTCCTGGGCGATCCCATCCTTTCCCATGTGCTGAGGGTTGGCAAGGCCCAACTTCATCACCCTTTTGCTTACAACCTATGTGTGTCCTTTGATTTAAAGTGTGTGTCTTGTAAACAACATGGGGTCAGCTCTCCGGCTTCCTCCCCCACCCCCCGCAACAGTCTGTTATTACTGTAGTGTTGGATCATTTACATTTTGTGTAGATGTTTTATGTACCTACGGATATGGTTTGATTTGAGTCTGCCCTCTTTCTGTTTGTCCCATCTTGGTACACGTGTTTCTCTTTCCCTGTCTTATTTTATGTCAAACGTGTATCTTTTAAAGTTACTTTACTCTCTTTTTTTCATTAATATTTTTGCTATACGTCTTTCTGCTTAGAATCTCATGAGGGGTTACTGTAGGGATGTGGTTCTCAGAATCTCGGGCCAGAGACCCCATGGGGAGATCCTTACAAATGTCTTTATATCACCTTATTTTTGAGGCTATTTTTGCTGGATCTGGACTTCGGGCTTTCCTTTCAGCACTGAGGTAGTGACCAAGCCACTGCCTCTTGGCCGTGAGAAGACCAGATGGCTGGCACTCCCCGGGTGTGCTGTGCATCCTTTTCTCTGGCCAGTTTTCAGATTTTTCTCTCTCTCTTTCCATTGTATCGCGGTAGCAGGGGTGCGCCTTGGCGTGGCTCTCCATGTTTCTGTTCCTCTTGCACTTTGGTGAGCCTCCTGGATCTGTGGGCTGACCTATGTAATACACTTAGGGGAAAATCATGGCTGTTCTCTCTTAAAATATGTCTTCTGCTCTGCTTTCTTTCTCTCCTCTTTCCCTGGGACTCCTGTTACAATGAGACTTTTTGGAGTTGTCCCACAGGCTCTGGTGTGCTGCTATGCTTGGTTTTTCCTTCTTTGGCTTTCTGTGTTTCAGTCTGGGCACTTTCTGTTGCCTTGTCTTAGAGTTCATGAATCCTTTCTTTTGTGTCTGGTCTGCTTACAAGCCCATCTGGTGAATTCTTTTTGTCTGTCCTTTACTGTGATTAAAAAATACATTTATGGGGGAAGAGGAGGGAGAGAGAGGAGAAAAAAAAATATGTGTATGTATAATATTTTCTTAAAATCCTTTTCTGAAAACTCTAATATTTGGGTTAGCTGTAGCCTGCTTCTAATGGCTGTTTTTTCTCTTGAGAATAGGTCACACTTTTCTGCTTCTTTATGGGTGGCATCCTTTTTATTGTATGCTGGACACTGTCTATTTAAGAAGACAGTTCAACTGCAGTAGGGAGGGTTTTGGGCTTTTCCAGAATGGGCTCAACTTTCCCTCTCAGGCATTTAGGGCAGGGCTGGTCAGTGATCTGGGCAGGACTCTGGCTGGGTTAGGACTGAGTGGTCACTTCAGGGAGTTTCTGGTCAGCTCTAGCTAAGTATCCGGAGGGTGTGAACCCCACAGTGTGGACGTTGCTCCCTCTTATTCCCTGCTGTTTTGAATGCCTGTCACTCGTAGAAGCCTGTGAATCCTCGCCGAGTCAGTGCGGGACTGAGGCAGCGCAACAAGCTCCTGCGGTCTCACTCTCAAGGCTGGGCCCACATACGGCTCTGCTTGCGCTCCGTGGCCGGGCAGGACAGTGCGGCCTTTCCCTGGGACGGTCTGTGCCCACTGGGCTGGGGTCTTGGGGACACTTGCTGTCCACTCTCAGCTTCTTCCTTTGACCAGCTGCCAACGTCCTGGGTTATCAGCCCCTCCTGGTCCACCGTTCCTTCTCGTCTCTGTGCTCAGACTCGTTGGCATTTTTCCACGGCGTGGTCCTTCTTTCAGCTGCTGCTTTTCCCAGCAATTACTGTCATTGCTTTCCTAGAGCTCCTTCTTGTTTTCTAATCCTTCTTGTAGATTTCTCGTTTTACAGGTGTAGCAACTTATTAAATCTGAGTCAACGCAGTAATCCGTAAAAGCCTTTCTAACTGCCGCTTTCTCCCAGGTCAGTTCTGTTTCTCCATCTTGGACTCCCTCTGGTAACATCTAGTTGGCTGTTCACCTACGTGAGGGGGCCTGGGTGGGCGGGGAGGCTCCTTGCGCGAGGAGTACGGATGTTTTCTCGCCCGGCTCTGTCTGGGAGGGGACTCCTGCTCACCGAGTGTGGTCAGGCTGCTGGGGGTGCGCCCGCGGGGCGAGGACTGGGCAGTGAGACTGCCGGGAGAAGGAGGACTTGCTCAGGGCAGCCTCGTGGCCCCTACAGTACAGGATTTTGTCCCAGTTTGTCCCAGTCTGTGTCCCGTTCTGGGCATGGAGAAGGGGGTGCCAACCTGGGTTGTCCCCACAGCTGCACCCTCAGTTAGTGGCGCATCTGTCTCCGCAGCCCTGCCCTGCGGTCCCTGGCTAACCCTGACACCTGGCACTTCTCTTGGGTCCCCTGGCGACCGGCAGGCCCCATCCTTGTCCTGTCCCGCGTCGCCTGCCCCCGCCTTCTGTTTTTGGAGTGTTTTGAGATCTCCTTTCCACCACCATTTCTTAACCCAGAAAGGGGCGCGCCAGCAGACAAACACAACGGACGTAGGTTTCTCGCACCGCAGGGCTCTGGCAGCCCGGACCTCTTCCCAAGGCGCCCCCCGCCCCGGCGGCTGCGCTGCTCCCTCCTTCCCCCAGAACTGCACGAGCTCCTCCTCCTCCTCCAGCACCTGGGCCAGCAAAGCCCTCGGGGCCCATCCTCCTCCCTCCAGTTTCCTTCTCTCATTTGTCACCTGTCCCCAGTGGAAGCACCTTCTGAATGGCACCTTGTTGTGGCTTGCTGAGGAAGTGCCTCTGGTGCTTCCTGAACACACGTCTGCCTCTGGGCGGCGTGGGGACTGCCTTTGTCACTGAGCCCGGGTCTGGGGGCTTGACGTGTCTGTGCTGTCCGGCAGCAGCCCAGCGTCTCCGCCCTTCTCGGCTCTGAACTTGGGAGGTCATAGGGGGCCAGAGGGTCTCTGGTCCCAGGAGGGCGGTGATCCCACCTCAACCCTCCAGCTGGGTCCTGGCAAACAAGGTCTTAACCCTGGGGTCCCAGTGGGGGGTCCCTGGCCACACCCTCCAGGTGGCCGAAGAACCAAGGCGGAGCTTTTCTGGAGGAGGGGCACGTGCAGTTGTCTTCGGATCTTCAGCTGGCTCCTGCCCGAAACGTGCCGAGCCTCTGAAGGCCGACTTTGGGTTTTGGCGAGAGCGTGCCTGGCTCCACAGACTGGTCTCCCGCACAGAGAACCCCTGGCTGCTGGCATAACTGGGCCGTCCCCGGGGCCAGGCCCAGGCCGCCTCTGGGAGGGGCAGGGATCACGGACAGGACGCTTAGGGCCGCAGCCACCTGGGGGTTCTCATGCCATCTTTAGCACAGGCGGGAGAGGGTGTTAAGACACCCTCAAGGCTGAAGGGGCCACGGAAGCACCCACCCCGCGAGGGGCGCCAGACCCGGTTTCAAGCCCGTGCCCTGGCTCTGCGGCCCTTGCCCGCGGCCCGGCCCCTCCCTCCTGCTCCACCTGCCAGGGCTTTTGGGCAGAAGAGCCCCGCTGTCGGGAAGGGACTGGAAGTGGGGAGGCGGGAAGGCGGAGAGCCGTGGGCGGAGGGCTGGCCTCTGGGCGCGGCCTCTCGCCCCTGGGTCAAGGGCAGCAGGGGGAGGGGCTCCGGTCCACGGAGCCGAGGGGTGGCAGGCCCCCGCGTCGTGTTTGGGTGCTGTGGGTGGGAGGGCGGGGAGCTCGGCGGAGGCAGCCCAGCGGCTTCGGCGGGTGTGAAGTATTCCAGGCCCTAATTAATTTAATTTGAGAGGTTCCTTTTCAGAGCGCGAACAGTTGTCTCCCGAGAGACGCGCGCCGCCCCCCGCGCCTGTGGGCGAAGGACACGGCGGAGTCTATATTGAGAGGAGCCGGCTGGGGCCCGCGCTCCCTCCCCGCCCCCTCCGGGTGCCCCATCCAGGCCTCCTTTCCAACCTGGGAGAGCGTGCGTGGTGCGGCCCGGGACCGGCCGCGTGGTGGCGGGGTGCGGGGTGCGGGGTGTCGCGGGGAGCCGCGGCCGGCCCAGAAGCGGGGCGCGGACGGATGCGGGCGGATGCGGGCGGACGCATGCGGGCGGGCGGACGCATTGGGGCGGAAGGACGGATGCGGGCGGACGGGCGGACGGGCGGATGGATGCGGGCGGACGGATGCGGGCGGACGGATGGATGCGGGTGGACGGATGCGGGCGGATGGATGGATGCGGGTGGACGGATGAATGCGGGTGGACGGATGCGGGCGGACGGATGCGGGCGGATGGATGGATGCGGGCGGACGGATGGATGCGGGCGGACGGATGGATGCGGGTGGACGGACGCGGGCGGACGGATGCGGGCGGATGGATACGGGCGGATGGATGGATGAGGGCGGACGGATGGATGCGGGCGGACGGATGGATGCGGGCGGACGGATGGATGCGGGCGGACGGACGCGGGCGGACGGACGTGGGCGGACAGACGGATGGATGGATGCGGGCGGACGGACGTGGGCGGACAGACGGATGGATGGATGCGGGCGGACGGACGTGGGCGGACAGACGGATGGATGGATGCGGGCGGACGGATGCGACCGGCCGGGCGCCGCGCAGGTTGGGGGCGGGACATGCGATCCGGGCCTCCCCGCCGCCCCAAACAGAGGAGGGGGTTTGGGGAGCTCTGAGCCCCCGGAGGAGGCTGAGAGAGCCAAGACCAGCCCCACACCCCCCACTCCCTAGAGCTGGGGCGGGGAGCCCGCAGGCGGGAGAAGAGGTCGGGTGGGCGCCCGGGAAGAACGCACGCCCCGACGACGCTGCTGCGGGGCGGCGGGCGACGAGAGCGCTCTGATGTCTGGACAGCTTCAAAGGGGCCGCTGTCCCGGTCTGCGAGTCCGTGGAGCCCCTGGCGGTGCAGGGCTGGGGAGGGCGGGCTCGCGGCCCAACGTCTGGCAAGGAGGTGCGTTTGAAGCGAGACCCCTGGGTCCAGGCGCCCCGGGCTGGGGACCTGAGGCAACTGGGCGGGCAGAGGGTCTCCTGGAACCTGGGAACCAAACCGGCCCCGCAGGCGCCGCTTCCGCCCTCTGCCTGCCGGGAGCGGCCCTCGAAGCCAGACGTGAGCGTGGGCGGCCCTGGACCAGCCCCTGGAGAGCAGACAGGGGGGTGCTGAGGGCTTGGGGGGGGTGGCCCCCAACCCTCTTCCTGGGCTCAGTCTGGCGTCTGGATGTCCTTTCAGGGTGCGGGGGCGGGGGGTGCTGCCAGCAGGAGGGTGGGGGTGTGGCCCTTTATCTGAGGGAGTAAACACAGGGGGAGGGATCAAGACTGGATCTTCTGTCCCTGACCTTCCCCAACCTGACCACAAGCCCCTCACTCAGGGAGGAGGGGGAGGCGCGTGGGAATGGCGGTCAAGCAGCAGGTGAGGGCGGGTCCCCTGTCCTGTGGCGGGAGGCAGCTGGGGCGGAGGGGCTCAGCGCCCGCCCGCCGGCATCTTTCACACGCGCCCGTGTGAACTCTCTCCCAGCAGCTTCTCTGGGAGCACGAGTAACCCCTCCCCCTGCCTGCTAGGAAGAGGGGTCAGCCCAGACCTGGTGGGGCTTCCAGGCCGGGGCACTAATCGTGGGGCCTGCGCAGGGATGTCATCCCGCTGGGGGCCGAGGGACCTTGCGTTCTCCCCGAGCGTGGGGCTCGGAGCCTCTGGAGACTGGAGAGCAGGCAGCCGCCACGCCCCAGGCTCCATCCCCATCCCACCCCACTCCTGGGGGATTTCGTGAGCCTACGTGTGCCCACGCCGGGTCCTGGCCTCCTCAACTCTCCCCAGCTGCGGGTTGCCACAAGCCGGGTGCTCTTCCCAGAGGCACGGGAGCTTGCCCCTCCCCACCCTTTGGAAGGAGGCGGTGTCGCTGCCGAGGCCTTACCCGCACCCTGCGCCCGGTGCCCGAGCCCTGCGGCGGGAGCTCCTGAGATCGCTGCTGGCGTTCCGAGAGCTGTGTGTTCCCTGGTATCCTGGGTTTAGAGGTGACCACAGGGCTGCGACCCCCGGCATGCGGTGCAGGCCTCGGTTCCAGGCTCAGAAAAGAGCAGGGCTGTGGCTGGACGAGCTGCCCAGGGAGTGCAGACACCCCAGGGCACCCTGGCTCTGTGTTGCGTGTCCCTCACCCCCTCTGCCACGGAGCCCAGAGCAGTCCGCTTCTTGGATCCCGCGCCGGAGGCTTGCTCCGACCCCCGTCCATGGTGCTGAAAGGACGGGGCGGCGGCAGGGGGAGGGACCCTGGGAACCTGGGCTCATTCCCATTAGGTTCATGCCACGTCTTCGCCCAGCACCGCCCACTAACTAAGCCTGTTGGGAGGCGACGCCGGGGGTGGGGCTTGTGGCTGCACCAGCTGGGGAGGCGCTGTCCCCAGTCCTCGGTGTGGGTAGGCTTCACCCAGACCCCTTGGGCAGTGGCAGGAGATGGGCCCTGGGGTCAGGCAGGCCCAGCCTGTTTCCTCCTCTGAGAACGGAAGTGGACCATTGTAAGGATCAAGGCTCAAGAGGAGGATCCTTGGAAGTCTCCTTTCTGGGCGGTGGTCTGGCTGGAGCCAGCGGCCACATCCAGGCCTGACCATCCCCCAGAGCACACCTTACCCCAGGGCCTTAGCACGGCCCTAGGCGACTGAGTGCAGCTCATAGGGTGCCTCCCTGCAGGGCTGTGCCTAGTGCAGGCAGGGCAGTGGCGAGAGCCGCTTATGGAGGAAGCAGAATCCGACCGGCAAATCCTGTCCTTAAATCCCCGGAGTCCTGCTGGGTTGAGAGGCTTGAGGGGGGCATGCAGCAGGGCAGTTTGCCGAGTGTGTGTGCGCGGGGGGAGGAGCTCCCGTCACCGTGAGGATCTGGAGACTGTGCTGAGCTGGGGTTGTGCAGCAGGTGCAGAAAGCCCTTCCGAGGTGCATCGCGTTTGAGAGGAAAGAAAACCCAAGGTAAACAGTGCCGTGCGTGCCGCAGGCCCGTGCCGGGCTCCTGGGGCCACTGTGAAGAGCAGCCCCATACCTTGTCCCCAGAACGACGATGTCTCTTTCTCTTGGTCGTAGGGGCCACGTTCCAGGCTCCCGGGTGTTCTGGCCACCCTGGAGAGCCCCGTCCCACGTTTGCCTTCGTGTCCACGCGGCACTGCTCTGTGCCTCTCGTAAGAGCCCTGTCACTGGATTTAGGGGCTGCCCGAAAGCCTGAGAATTCTCGCATTGAGATCTACAAATTTACTTCTGCAAAGGCTTCCCCCCCAAAATAAGGTCACATTCATGGGGTCCAGGCATGAGGATATGGATGTGTCTCCTTGAGGCCACCATCCATCCCTACACAATCCATGTGTGGTTAGGACCCCAGGGGTTCCCCACGTTGTCCCCGTTTGCACCGCAGCTTCCTGCCCTCAGGCTCAGGAGTGGTTCAGCTGGTGCCTGGAGCCCTCGGTGGTCACCTGGAACGTCCCCTGTGATGTTCTTCTTGAAAGTCTCACTGTGGCATCCCCAGGCGCCCCCCATAGCCTCCGCGGGTGCCCTCAGCCCTGAATGAGGCTGACTGTGGGGGTGAAGAGGGCAGTCAGGAGGGCGTGAGGGGCACCCGCACCTTGCCCCTGTCGGCGGCCTTCTGCCCAGCCTCGGGACTCCCTGCCTGCCCAGGCACACCGTGGAGGGGCTCTGGGTCGGGGTAAGAGATAGGGAAATGGGACAGGGTGTGAGGAGTTCCCTTTCCTCGGTGGCCGCCCAGTGGCAGGAACTTCCCCAGCGCTGAAGGGAGAGGGGACAGACACCCCCAGGGACCAGGCGGCACTGTGTCCCAGCAGGAGCAGGATGGCCAGGTACCACCTGCTTCTCCCCACCAGCATCCATGCACCTGGTTGCCCCCACCCACCTGCGCACCACTTCCTGCCCGGGGCCCGGGGGCATTTGTTCTCAGACCCAGGGTGGGGAGCTGCCCAGCAGGCTGGGGGTTGAGACAGGCTAGCAGGGGGCCTCTCGCCCTGGGAGGCCACCAGCAGGTCTCTGGGGCTGCCCACAGCAGACAGGGATGCGGAGAAAGAGAACAGACCTGCCCCCCTGTGCCCCCTCACCCTCCCCAGTCCCAGAGTCCGAGGGAGAGCTCCAGCGTGTCCAGAAGGGCCTGGGGGGACAGGCTGTTTCCCCACTTGCACAGGCGAGGTGAGGACACTGAGCCCGAGGTGCACCGGACTGCCCGGCCGTCCCTGCCTCCGGGAGGCCGCCCCCGAGTTTGTTCAGCTCCTAGCAAGTGCCGGGCCCGGGCATCCACCTGGATCCAGGGGGTGGGAGGGCAGCGTCTTCATCACCTACGACCTAACAACGTCTCCCCAGAACCTGGTGGCCCGAGGCCGCGGACATTGTCTCCTGGCTCCCGAGGGTGAGGATCCATGGGCGGCCGAGCTGGGCGGCCATGCCTGGGCTCCTCCCAGGCTCCCAGGGCAGGTCAGGCTGCACTGGCTGCAGGCCCTGGTTCTTGGCCACAGGACGAGGCCGCTGGCTCCTCAGAGCAGGGATCTCAGGGAACGGACCCCAAAAGCAAGCTGTGGCTACCACCCAGCCTGAAGGATGGTTGGTTTTTCCGCCGCATTTCATGGGCCACACAGGCCAGCGTGGTGCCGTGTGGGAGGGGCCCCGTGGCTGGGAGGCTTCCAGGAAGTGGGTCCCTAGGGGTCCCCTGGGAGGCTGTTGCAGTCCGGAAAAGCCGGGTGACAGTGTGGCTGGAAGAGGCCGCAGGGAGCCCTGCAGACGGTCACCGTCCTGCACGTGCGCCTGTGCTCACCGCCTCTGCTCGCGGGCTGCTCCCCGGAGCTGGGGGCGGGGCCTCTGCAGCCCCCCCCCCCCCCCGCCCTCCGCTGAGTCTCTCCTCTGGGCTCAGCTCGACGTTCCGTTTCTCTGGGAAGTCCCCTGGGCCCGCTGGCCCACGGTCTCTGGCTGCCCACGCCAGGCTTGTCCGGCAGACAAGGCCTTCAGCCTGTGGGGAACGCTGTGCCCGGGCCTTGCCGTTCCGGTTCCGCCTCCAGACCCGAGCATGTGGGTCCTGGCCTTGGCGTGGGGCGCTGGTCCATGTGGGGCCAGTGGCCAGGGCAGGACCACCCGCGATGTCTGGGGCGTACCCCAGTGCGGCTGCCGGGCTGGCCCTTGGGAGCAGAGCCTGGGAAGCTCAGATCCCAGAGCTGGTCCAGGGCAGAGGCGGGGTGGGGGGTGCACGGAGCACGGGTCCAGGCGGCTCCCGGGAGGAGTCTGTGTGCTAGTGTGGGGAGGGTGTTCCGGGTCCCTTTCCCACCTGCAGTCCCATGTCCCTCCCCTGCCTGCTCTCTCCGCCCTCTCCCGCTGCCCTGCTGTGGGCAGCCCAGCCCTGGGGAGGTGGTGTGGGCCCTGTGGGTCACCAGACCTGCTGACTCATTTTCCCAACAACCGGTGTGGTGCACCTCCCTCCCTCCTAACGGGAGCGCCCAGACAGGAGGGGTGACAGGCCCGTCCCCCCCCCAGCTAGACCGGCATGCCGGGCCCTGGAGCCGGCCCCCTTATGTGCCCACAAGTGGGCTCCACAGTGAGGCTGGCCATGGAGGCAGAAAATGGGTCCCCTTTGGCTATGCTTGTGGTCTTGGGAGCCGGCCGCAGGGTGCCAGAGGTGCGGCAGCTCGTGACGGAGGAGGGACGATCTCCCAGCCCGGGTGTTAGTGACTCTCGGCATGGCCCTGTGAGGACCAGCGGCTGGACACGGTTTTCTCCCGAGATGTGGACGGAGCCTCGCACTGCCCTGCCCCTCCGTCCTGGCTCAGCAGAAGCGTCTCCCTCCCCAGAACCTGCAGTGGGAGCTCTCCCCAGTCCCCTAAGTCCAAGGACCCGCTGACACAGCGTGGGGGCGGCCATGTGAGCACACAGGCGGGGCCCTGCGAGGGCGCCCAGGCTCGGTCAGCACCGCGGACAGTGGCCGTCCTTTTCCTGACCAGGCTCCTCCCCCGGGGACTCTGCTGCGGGAAGCACAGCTCAACACCCGCCGGCCTGCTGTGTCCCCATCCGCTCCCCTCGCGGGCCCTGCGGGGGACACCGACTCCCACCCCCTCCCTGAACTCCCACCCTCTTCTGGGCGGGGGCGGGAGGGACTGCGGCCGCTGGGGGTGCGGGGAGCAGCAGGTGGGCCTGCTGGCAGAAACTCCGCCTCCCCGGGGGCGGGACCGTGCCGGGCCCGAGGGGGCAGGGGCGCGTCTGGAGAGTAACCGAGTCCGAGGGCAGCGGCCTTCCCAGGTCTCCACCTATGCAGGCGTTCGGTGATTTGGGTGAGAAACGGCAAAAACAGTCACTTCTTCCCTTGCTCCCCCTCCCCCTGCCCCGGGCAGGAGCTGCAGGTGCCCTGATGCGTCCCTTCGCAGGACTCTCGGGCGGGGGGGTTCCCAGGTGCCTGCAGAGGCCGTGGCATTCGTGTGGCCCCAGTGCACGGCCCGCTGGAGTGCGGTGGGGCCAGGCGCGGTGGGCCTTGCACCCCGCAGGCTTCGGGCTCCTCTCTGCGGAGGGCCATTGACACCCGGCATGCGGTGGACACTCAGACCGGGGCTCTCCCTGATGCGACACCATCCCCTGCGCCCAGACCCCTGCCCAGACCAAAGGGCTCCCAGGACGCAGGGCGCTCCAGCAGGGTTTTTTTCTGAAGGGCCACGGCCAAGGAGAGGGGGGCAGGTCAAGGACGAACCCCAGGAGGCCTCCACTCAGGACTGGCCCCGCACCTCTCAGAGCCACGCGGGGCTCCGCAGAGCCGGGCCTCCTCCCGGCTTCCAGGCCATGCGGCGGGTATGAGGGCTGGTCGGAGCCGCAGGGCAGGTAGGGTGGGGACTGCCTGCAGGGAGCTCCCAAGCCCTCCCTGGAGAGCAGCGGCCCGCAGCACCCTGCCCACCGGCTCTGGCCCCCGGGCCCCGTGGGCAGTAATATCTGAGTGCGGGGGCCCCGTGGGGTGGCCGCTTTGGCTGCTTGTCTCCCTGGCACCCCCTGTCCCGTCAGCCTTGTCCCGGGGACCTTTCAGGCACGAGTTTTGCTTCTAACTCTGGCTGGTGCCTGTGGTCTGGGGGGCCGGGCTGGGGGCAGGGAGTCCTGGGCCTCCAGCCCTGAATTACAGACAGATGCCAACAGCGCCCTCCTGCTGGGCGCTCTGTGCTCTTCCCGCTGCCCTGGAATCACAGGGCTCGGGGCCAGATCAAAGACAGCTGGCACGAGGCCCTGCGGTCTGCAGGCCTCCCTGGAGTGGGACCCGGGGGTGGGGGGCTCAGTGGGCACACCCTGCCGGAGCCCAGGAGCCCGTCTGTCCTTCCTGAGTGTGCACACGACCCCTGGGCATCGCCCATGAGGGCCCACGTGCCCCGCCTGCCCTCTGGGCGAGCCCTGCGTCCTCTCTCGGCCAAGCTCCCCATGCACGCGGAGAGGCTGGCCTGCAGCCCCCCCCCACCCCAACACGGGGCAGGGGCAAGAAGCCACGCTGGGAAGGACAGCTGTGCCCATGCTCCATGGAAGGACACAGAGGCCACGTAAAATTACGGACGTGTGGTCTGTTAAAGGAAGGTGTTTTCTGCACACGTGACGAGGAATTCGTTTCCCATAAAAATCGAGGGGCTCTTGCAGATGGGTAAGAACCCCCCGACCCCGGAGAAACCCAGCAGCTGGTGAGCAGGACAAGGAGGTCAAGGCCACGGTTAAAGCAGCAACAGCTGGGGGCCGGGTCACCCCAGAACCAGGGGGCGGGCGTGCGGGCAGGGTTCTGACTTCGATGGAGCCTGGCTGACACAGCGCGGTGCCCCTCAGTGTCCACAGGGAGGGCGTCCCAGGGTTGGGGTGCCATGCCAAGGGGAGTGGGGTCCCCTGGCTCCCCTTGGGCCCCCAGGTGCTGGAGGTGGTCCAGCCATCCTGAGAGCCTTCACGTGCCTGCCTAGGAATGAGAGTCACCGTGGGGGATGTCGGGGTTGGGGCCCCAGGCTCAGGGATGGAGACGTGGCGGGTTCCTAGGCCCCAGGCCACAGAGCAGTGCACCCCGAGGTCTGGAGGGTGCTGGGCTGCAGTGGGGGTGGGGCTGCTGGTGGCCCCAGAGGCCTTTCCTGGCCGGCGAGGGGAGGCTTGGGACTGGGTCGGAACCGCAACAGGTGTTGGGCTCAGGCCCTGGAAGTGGGGCCACGAGAAAGAGTGAATTTGTGTTCTGCCCCACGGGGGGCGGCCAGGGGTGGGGGCCGTGGGCGTGGAAGGCTGGGGTGCTGCTGTCTGGGGAGCAGCCTTGGGCCCTTCCTGCTGTCCTGGAGACGGCAGCGAGCCAGACACGGGGAGCCTCTGTCCAGAGACGTGCAGGCTGAAAGGAGGTTGGGGGCTCGGGCGGCCGAGGCCGAGCATCCTGGGGGGACGGGGCCCTAAGGGGGCCGGGGGTGCCCTGAGCCCGAAGACGCCCTGCCTCCCCCACTGGGACAGCTGGGCAGTGCCTGAAGGCCTGGAGTGGGGCGACTCTGGGTGTCATGACCTCCAGAGCAAGGGGGACTCAAGGAGGTCAGAGGGCTGGTCCCAGAGGTGGGGGCTGTGCTGTGGGGCAGGGACACTGCAGGACGGCGTTGTCCTGGGCAGGGATCAAGGAGCGTGAGCCGGGGACGGGGCTGGGGGAGTCCAGCAGGAGGCGCTCTGGGCGGATGGGGGTCGGGGCAGGGCTCAGAGCCCAAGTGAGAGGCCGGGTGGGGGGTGTGGGGGGGCGGAGAGCAGCGAGGGCGCTGCTGCTTGGGGCCCTGGCTGGCGTCTCAGGGGCTTCTCTACCCCGCAGGCCTGGTGAAGCTGGGGATTCACTGTGTCACGTGCCAGAAGGTGGCTATTAAAATCGTCAACCGGGAGAAGCTCAGCGAGTCTGTGCTGATGAAGGTGAGAAGCCGGGCCAGGCGGGTGCCGCCCGCTGGGTGCTGCGGGGCGCGATCGGGCGCTGTGCCCACCCGCTGGGACAGCCTCCGGGGCCTCGGTTTCCACAGCTTGACTCAGGAAGGGGCCCCTGCCTCTGGGCAGGGGGAGAGAACGGGAGTTCCGGGACGGTGCAGCCGGTCCCGCTTCCCATCCTCCTCCCTCCCCGGTCCCGGGAGCCCCTCACGTGGTGGAGTCTGGGCCCCTTTGGCTCTGGATGCTCAGCGGGAAGGGCCTGGGGCTCCCCCAGCTGCCTGCTTGCCTGCGGGAGGAGCCGTCAGACCTGGCCGGCAGGGGGCGTGCTGGGGGGTTTCCCTGTGTCCACTCCTGCCCCTGCCTTGTGGACTGTGCCTCATGCGCTCCCCCAGACATCTCCCAAGGGGACGGGTGGGGCCGGTGTGCCAGGAGGGCAGTGATGGGCTGCCTGGGGGGTGGAGGCTGACCTCGTCGGAGGGCAGGGAGGGGCTCGTGTGGGCCCCACTGGGGAACCCTGGCAGCCACGCGTGGGGCAGTTTCAAGGGGAGGTGATGCTTGCTTGGATGGGAGCAGGTCGACCCTGACCTTGCCTTGGACAGCACTGGGGCCTCACGTGTTCAGCTGGGGACAGTGTTCTAGATGCCCGTAAGCACTCCAAGCCAGAGAGATGAGAGCTCGATGGCCAGGGCCTGGGGATCTAACTGGGTCCCACTCTGCTGGAGGCCTGGCGGGGCCTGGGTGGAGGGCCTGGGAGGCAGCCCCCTCGTGGGATGCCCTGGGTTGGGATGGTCCAGTCCACAGGGGTGCGGACCCTGTCGCTAGGCCGGCCCTCCTCCAAGCCTCCTGCTGCTCCCATGACCCCGTCAAGGCATCCAGGGGGCGTGGTCCGCTCGAGCCCTCTGTCTCCCCACCAGCCAGAGACCGTGGAGGGCAGGGCAGCGTGGTGCTGGTGTCCCCCACAGCCTGGCCCCGGGGCCGTGGGTAGGAGGGGATGTGGTGGTGGGTGCGGGGAGCTGGGCACCGAGCCTGCCCCCAGCTGACCTCTTCCCCTGCAGGTGGAGCGGGAGATCGCCATCCTGAAGCTCATCGAACACCCCCACGTCCTAAAGCTACACGACGTTTATGAAAACAAAAAATATTTGTAGGTATTGCCGGGTCTGGAGAGCCGGGGTGGGGCCTCGGGGAGGGCACAGGCAGCGCCCTGGGGAGGGGCCCCGGTGAGCAGGGAGTTCTCGGGAGGCTTCCACGCTCGGTGCTCCTGGCCCAGACCGCGGCAGCGCCATCAACGTGAACCACCCAGGGGGTAGGGCTTCTTGGAGGCGGAGGCTGGCAGCCAGGGTCAAGTAGCAGGAGGCCCTTGACCCCAGTGAGCTAACCCCGCAAGCCCCGAGACTCTGCCAGGGCTCCTGGGGACTCTCCCCATTCCCACTGAGCTCCCCGTCTGCTCCTTCACGGGCCTGAGACCCCAGGCCGGCCGATGGCCCACCAGGCCCCTCGCCTGACCCGCTGCCCCACGCTCTCCGGGCTGTCCGGCTCCCATGCTGCTGAGAGCGGCTGACCTCAGAGGCCAGCAGAAATCTCACGTCCCAGGCACGCCTGGTGGGAAAGGGGAGCCCCCCGCCCCAGATCACCAGCTGTGTGGCCTCCCTGAGCTCGCCTGGGCGTGGGTGGCGGGTCAGAACCCAGGGTCACAAGGGGGCACGCAGCCCCGTCCATGCGGCTCGTGTGACTGCGGGAGGACCAGCCTGTGATGGCCAGGCCCTAGGGCGCTGGGTGAGGAAACTCGAGCGGGGAGGGGACCCTTGAGGGCTCAGCTCCAAGCCCCAGCCCTGGGGAGGCCTGGGAGCCCGCCGTCCCAGGTGGCCGTCCGCAGCCCGCCTGTGCCGTCCTGGGCAGGGGGGTTGGGGCACAAAACTGGCCACAGAGGGCAGCCCCGGGGCAGCAGGGAGGCTCGGGCACACGGATCAAGGACGGGCCCTCGGTCCAAACCGCGGGCGCTCCGACAAGTGACTCTCTCTCTGGTCCCCACCGTGCCAGCTGGGACCCCAGTGTCTGAGGGTAGGGTGACAAGAGCCGGCCGGTCAGTACAATTGTGAGGTGCTGGGTGGCAGGTCCCAGTCCTGGGGTCCCTGATGCTTGGGCAGGAGGAACCCTGTCCCCTGAGACACTCTCCTGCGTGACCCCCCCACCGTGGACCTGACGGGTCCACCTTGCAGTGTCCAGTGGGTCCATGAATTTGGGGGCAGGCGTTGTTGGCCAGCTCCACACACGACACGCACGTCTCATTACTGTGGAGATCCTCGCGAGGGCTGACCTGGGGCGGGGGGAAGACAGGCAGAGTCTTTGGCCCCAAGGAGGCCACCTTGGCGGGGGGGGGGGCGGTCAGGAAGCGAGGGAGGGTACAGCAGCCCGTGGGGGGAGGGGAGGCGCAGCCCAGGCAAAGGCCTGGTGACAGGGACACCACGCCCAGCACGAGGGGATCGGGTGGCCCGGCTGGGTGCCGGGGGGCCCTGCATGCTCCCTAGGACCCCCCAGGCCCAAGGCCACCTGGGGAGCCTGCAGCTGGAGGGCAGTCGGGGCCCCCACGATGGCCCCTTCTGCCTGAATCCTACCTGGTGCCCCCCCGGCCTTCCCAGCCCCCGGCACTCAGGCCCCCTGACTCCCACCCCCACCGACCCGTCCCTTCCTGCAAGACCCGCTCTGGAGACGCCCCCTTCCCAGCGCCTCCTCGGGGTCCTGCAGGTGTCCGCATCCACACGTCTCGGGGCCGTGCTGTGCCCCCTGCCTCGGCGTCCCTCCCTCCCTGTAGCCGCCGTCACCCTGCAGCTCCCGTCAGCGGGCCGGACACGGAATGCCCTGTCCCCTCCCCTGCCAGTGACACGATGCAGCAGAGGGGACGGCACAAAGGGGTGGCAGAGGGGAGTGCCGGGCCTCAAGGCCACTGGCCCACCGTACCCCTGTCACAGCCCTTCCGGTGGCCCAGCCCCCAGCTCCCGCACCAGTCCAGGCCACTAGGCTCTCGGGAGCCCAGATGGGGGTAGTCCCCCCCACCCCCCGCCAGCTGGGCCACGCCCACCTTTCCCGTCTGTTTTCCGAGGCCCGAGGCCCAGTGTGAGGGCCACCCCTGGGGACCCCCGGCCCTGGCCTGTTCCAGCCCCTTGCTCACCCCATTTAGAGGTCCGGACTACCGGCCAGGCCTCCCTGAGGGCCCGAGTGTCTGAATCAGGCCCCCACTCTGGGAGCCCAAGCTGGGTCAGCCTGGGAGGGCCTGGGACGGTCACGGCCAGGGGTCAGCCGCCGCAGGGCCCCTCAGCCAGGGGGCCGGGCGTGGCCCTGAGCCTGGGTTTCCCCACAGCAGAGGGCTCCCCCCACGGCTTGGCCCGAAGCAGGCCTGCCAGGAGGTGGGGGGCGGCGCTGGGGCGGGGCCTGCGGCCTCTGGCCGGTGCCGCCGTGGCTGGGCGGCCCAGGGCGGGCGGGTCGGACCGTGTGCAGCACCCGACGGCCGCCTGTGCCCCGCAGGTACCTGGTGCTAGAACACGTGTCTGGTGGGGAGCTATTCGACTACCTTGTCAGGAAGGGGAGGCTGACCCCCAAAGAGGCGCGCAAGTTCTTCCGGCAGATCATCTCCGCGCTGGACTTCTGCCACAGCCACTCCATATGGTGCGCGCCCGGCCCCGCCCGGCGTCCCAGCCCCGGCTAGGTCACCTCCGCTCCCTGCGAGGGACACCCTCGTCCCCCACCAGGTCCCTCCACCCCCAGCCCCCCCCATCAGACAACCCCCCACCAGGTACCTCTGCCCCACCCCGCGCTCCTCCTCTGCCCCTGGAGCAGACGGCACGCGTTCTGTTGACCGTCCCCTCCAGGAGCGCCTGGAAGCTTCTGCTAGGTGTCTGCCCCAGGCTCCAGGAGCCCCTCCTCAGGTTTCTTGGGGGTCTTGGGGCCAGGTCACTCTGGATTGGGGGTCCCGGGTTGGCCTTGGCGCAGAGCACTTATGGTGGGGAGGCCCCAGGGAGTAAAGCAAAGCCTGCCCTGGGGCGGGAGCATGTGCTGTGACCCCAGAGGGTCCCTGTTCCTCTGTTCCCGAGACCACAGCCGCCAGGAGGGCGACTTCCCATTGGCTGCCTGTGACATCACCAGGCTGGGCTGCCATTGGCCCCACGCTGTGCAGATGGGCTTCTGGGGAGGGGCTGCCGCGAGGGGACTGCTGGGCTCAACCCGGCCGCCTTCCAGCCACAGGGATCTGAAGCCGGAAAACCTCCTGCTGGACGAGAAGAACAACATCCGGATCGCCGACTTCGGCATGGCGTCGCTGCAGGTTGGCGACAGTCTGCTGGAGACCAGCTGCGGGTGAGCGTCCCATGCGAGGCCCCGCCCGCCCTGTCCACGCTGCCCGCGCTCGCGGCTGCCCGGCCGGGACGGCCTGGAGCTCCAGGGCCTCTGGCTCTACTCCCAGATTTCGCTGCCAAGTGCGATGCCGTGGAGGGACCCCACCTGGTGACCCTTCGGGCCGGCACCCGTCTGCTCTCCAGCCCTGGGAGGCGGGTCCCATCCCAGCGGCTGCCCGTGTGCTCCGTGTGCGCTCAGCCGGGCGGTGCTTCCCGGGGGGCTCCTCTCCTGCGACCAGGGCCGAAGGCAGACCGCCCGGAGTGTGGCGGAGCCCACGGTCCCCAGTGCCTCAGTCTCCCCCAGAAGCACACAGTGGGATTAGGTTGTGAGGGGCTTGGCCGTACCTTGAGCCTCCTGCCCGGCATCTCCTGCAGGCAGAGTGCGCCTCCTGGGGGGCGGCCCGAGTGAGGGCGGGCTGGGGGGACCAGGGAGCACAGCGGTCCCGATCCCCGGGCCTGACGGCTGCTTTCGCCCGCAGATCCCCCCACTACGCCTGCCCGGAGGTGATCCGGGTGAGTAGCCGCCGTGTCCCCCCCTCCCCCCCGTCCCCCGCGTCGTCACCGTCTGTCCAGGGGGCTTCAGCGCCGGAGCCTCGCAGCCCCCCGCGCCCCGCGCTGACCGCGCCCCCCGCTGCCGCCCGCAGGGGGAGAAGTACGACGGCCGCAAGGCAGACGTGTGGAGCTGCGGCGTCATCCTCTTCGCCCTCCTGGTGGTGAGCCCCGCCGCGCCCCCGCCCGCCCCGCCGCGCCCCCGCCCGCCCCGCCGCGCCTCCCGCGGTGACCGCCGTGCCCTGCCCGCAGGGGGCTCTGCCCTTCGACGACGACAACCTGCGGCAGCTGCTGGAGAAGGTGAAGCGTGGCGTGTTCCACATGCCGCACTTCATCCCGCCCGACTGCCAGAGTCTGCTGCGCGGCATGATCGAGGTGGACGCCGCCCGGCGCCTCACGGTGCGAGCGCGGCCCGCGCCCCCGCCGCCGCCCCCACCCCCTGCGCGGGGCCCCGTCCCCTCCCGGCGTCCGGCGTCTCCCCCCGGGGCCAGGCCTGGCGCCCGCGGGGACCACCGCCCCCGTGCCTGAGCGTGCTGCGCGCGTGCACTGGGTCCGCGAGCACGGTGTGCGCGTGCACGGGCGTGTACCTGCGCGTGCCTGGGTGTGGACAGGGCTGCTGTGCCTGGCAGGGGCGCGCCTGCTGCTGCCCCGTGTCCTGGGCTCTCCGGGGCCTGGTCCGTGTGAAGGGCTCCTCAGGCCACTGCTCCTGGGCCGGTGGGCTGGGAGGGTCCAGGGAAGCTGGTTCTCAAAGAAGCCCCCAGCTGGCCACCTCCTGCCTCCCTGGGGCTCAGCTACTGCCCGGAGGGCCGGTCCCCAGAGCAGGGCGGCAGGACTCCTCTGGCTGTTCTCTCAAGGACAAGGGCGGCCCAGGGCCCAAGAGGCCACCCTCGCCCACCCTCCCCAACCAAGCTGTCTCCAGGGGAGTCGGGGAGAGAGCAGGGCTGGCCCCCAAGCCTCCTGCTCACACCTGCACCCAGCCCCTTCCTGTGCACAGGAGGGCCGCCCTGGCCGCTTCCCCTGCCCTCCTGCCCTCCTCCCTTGACCTCCCTCCCAGAGCCCTGAGACCCCAGTGGCCACACTGCTTTCGTGCTCACTCCCTCTGCCGCCCAGGCGCCCCAGCCTTGCCTGCAGCCCCCCGGCCCTGCCCACCTTCCTTCTCTCTCTGCGTCCGCATTTTCTCTTCCATCTGGGGTAGGCAGGGTCAGGGGTGCTGGCCTCCAGCTGGTTCCTCCTCCAGGAACACAGCCCCTCCCTGCCCTCCACCCACATTGTCCCCCATGCCTGTCCCCATCCGCCAGTCCCTTCCTCCCCCCTCCTGTCCTCTCTCTGCGCACTGCTGTGCTCCTCACTCCCTGTGCTCCGTGCTCCCCACCCCCCTAACGTGGGCTCCTCTGTCCCCCGTACTAACTCCCTGTTTCTCTTTCCTTGTAGCTAGAGCACATTCAGAAACACATATGGTATATGTAAGTAGCTTTTCCTCCCACACCACCTGCTTTGCCTGTCACCCGTCCCCGTGGCCTGGAGGGCCTGCTAGGGAAGGCGGGGGGTGACCCAGCCCAGCACAGGCCTGGCCCTAGCCTCAGCCGCTCCTGGCTCTCCAGGGCCCCGGGCCGGCCTGCGCTGGGCTCGGGCAGGACGCAGGAGGCGTGCAGGGGCTGGGCACAGGGAGAGCAGAAAGACTCTGGCCCAGGAAGGGGTGGGCCCCGCCCTCCCGGCGCCTCGGGGTGGGGGCGGAGGCGCGGCCCAGGCTGTGGAAGGGGTGAGTGTGACCCCGGGGTGCCTGTCATCCGCAGAGGGGGCAAGAACGAGCCGGAGCCAGAGCAGCCCATCCCCCGCAAGGTGCAGATCCGCTCGCTGCCCAGCCTGGAGGACATCGACCCCGACGTGCTGGACAGCATGCACTCGCTGGGCTGCTTCCGGGACCGCAACAAGCTTCTGCAGGACCTGCTGTCCGAGGAGTACGTCGGGGGGGCTGCAGCCCGGCCTGGGGCGGGGCAGCGCGGCCGCGGGGCGGGGGACCCTCCCCCCCGGGAACGGACTTGCCGATCCCTCTCGCTGCCTTCCCCCACTGCAGGGAGAACCAGGAGAAGATGATTTATTTCCTTCTCCTGGACCGGAAAGAAAGGTACCCGAGCCACGAGGACGAGGACCTGCCCCCCAGAAATGAAATAGGTACATGGTGGCAGGGTGGTCTGGCCCCACGCTGCCCCTCCCAGGCCCAGGCCGGGCCCTGACCCCTGTCTGCACACAGACCCTCCCCGGAAGCGTGTGGACTCCCCGATGCTGAACCGGCACGGCAAGCGGCGGCCTGAGCGCAAGTCCATGGAGGTGCTCAGTGTGACGGACGGCGGCTCCCCGGTGCCCGCGCGGAGGGCCATCGAGATGGCCCAGCATGGCCAGAGGTGCGTGCCTTCCAGGAGCTTCCCGTGCTCTGCCTCCTGGTGGCCTGGCCTGGCACATCTCTGCCCCCCGGCCCTGGGGCTGGGCTAAGGCCACCAGGTGGGGCCTGACGACGCTGTGCCGGGCTGCTCGGGCAGGCCTGGACTGAGCCGGACTGGGGCTGGACTAACCTGGTCTGGGGTGAGCTGAGCCGGACCGGGCTGGATTGGACTGAGCTGGACCAGGGTGGGCTGGACTGAGCTGAGCTGGGCTGGACTGGGCTGGGCTGGGCTTTGCTCTGTTGGCCTGGGTTGTACGGGGCTGGTTGGGCTGGACTGGAGTAGACTGGACTTGGCTATAGTGGGGTCAGGCCATGTTCAGAGGCACCCGGAAGGCCTGTCCCCACGTGATGCCGGCCCCATGTTTGGGTCCCTGTGGTAGTGTGGGGGTCAAGGACAAGGAAGGAGCCTGGACAGCAGCGGGTCTGGGCTGTGCCAGCAGCGTCCCCTGGAGGAAGGAGGTGTGTCCTGGTCCTGCAGAGCCTCGGCTCATTCTGGCTGGCCAGCCGGGGCCCTTGGCCAGTTCTCATCCTGGCCCTGGGCAGGGTCTGCGCGGGGAGGGGCCCAGTGTTCCTGTCTAGGTGGGGGTTTTCGCCACAGCCCTGGGACACAGAGACCCAGCTGTGGGGGTCCCCACTCTGAGGCTGCCCCTGGTCAGCTCGGGGCTGAGTGCTGGGGACAGACAGGCCTCGTAAGGTATTTGCCAGGAAACGGCCACCATCGGGATAAAACTGGGCTGGTGGTTCTCAGCTCCCTCGGTGGTCCCAAGCCTCCCCTGGGGAAAGAGGCTGACTCCAGACCGCTGCGGCCCCTGCCCACGGGATCTGGCACTGGGAGGCGCTGGTGAGGGTGGTGGGGAAAAAGGTCTCTGCTAGCTGAGCCGCTGCCCTGACTGTGCCTCGTGTCCTGCCTGCAGGCCCCCAGGGTGTCCCCAGCAGGCCCCCAGGGTGAGAGGCTGCCTCTCCCCAGCCCACCTTTCCTGAGCCTCGCCCCCGCTCTCCCGGTCGACCTCCCAGTGCGGCTGAGTGCCAGCGTGGGGCCCACCGCATCCCGGCCACCCCATGCCCCTCCCTCCTTGCCCGCCTAGAGCAGGGGCAGGGCACGGGAGGCCACCAAGCCCAGTGTCCTGCTCTGCCTTCCAGGCCTGGCTGCCTTGGGGTAGGAGGAGCTGGGACAGGGTCAGCCGTGGACCATCCTGGCCGCTCCTGGCGAGTCCCTTCCTCCCAGCTCCTCCCGCCCACCCCTGCCGCTCCAGGCCCTGCTGCTTTTTCTGGCTTGGTCACTTGGCCCTGGGCCACAGCGGGCCGCTGGCTGGGGCTGGAGGGGTCCTCGGGCTGGTGGTGGGTGCTGGGCACCTCCAAGGCCTGGCCAGGGCCCCCGCCAGCAGGTCACCAGGGTGGGGTGCGCCGTGGCCCCAGCACTCTCCTGCCCGACCTCCCCTCGTGCCCGCGTGCCTGGCCTCGGGCCAGGTAGGCCATGCCCAGCTCGTGTGGGGCCGCGCGGAGGTCCAGCCTCCCAGGCCGCCGCGTGGGGCTGTGTCAGTAACTCTGTTTTCTCGCTTTGTTCCTGCTGTAGTAAAGCAGTGTTCAGTAAAAGCCTGGATATCGCTGAAGCCCACCCCCAATTCAGCAAAGAAGACAGGTATACACCCTGCCCGCCCATCCCCCACCCCCCAGCCCCAAGGACGACGCTGGGCCTGGTGGCAGGGCCGGGCCTGAGGCCCTGAGGAGGCGTGGGCTGCTGGGGCGAGGCCAGTGGCCAGCCTGACCGGGTGGGGAGACCCACTGCGCTCTCCCCGCCCGGGGACCCCCGAGTGTCTGCGGGCCGCGAGGCCTCGTCCGCGTGGCCCTGCTTACCCTCCCCTCCCCCATGCTGTGCTGCCCACAGGGGTCAGAGCGGACGCGGCAGACCAGGGCCGTGGCAGGCTCCCCAGGAGGTGGCCGGAGGCATGAGTCTCTTGGGTCTCTGCATGGGGCCCGGCGTTCCTGAGCCCCCCAGCCCCGTCCCTGCAGGGCCTGCTGCCCGTGGGCGACGGTGGTCAGGCCTCACCTGCTCTCCCCCGCCTTCTCCCGTACCTCTCCGTGCCCCCGCCTGCTCCCTGCTGGCCTCTCGCCGCCCACCTGCCCTGGCTGCTCTGCGCGCCGGCCCCTCCTCTCTGTCGCAGGCAGGTGCCGCCGGGTCAGACCGGACGGTGTGCAGGCGGCTCCCCACCCCCTCCTTCCTCTGCTGCTTTTCTGGTTCCCTTGTGCCAAGTGACGAGTGCATGGCTGACTCAGTAGCAGGCAGGCCCCAGGCGCTGGGCCTTGCTCTTGGCGGCTGCCTGGCTGGCCTGTGGCTGCTGGGGTGGGCAACCGCCGGCCCCCACTCCCTTCCGGCATCTGGAAGCTTTGGACCCACGCCCGGCTCTGGGCACCGTCTGGCTGTGGGCAGGCTGGGCTGGGGGCTGGGAACGAGGTCAGCGCCGCACCCTGGCTCCGTGGCTGTGTGAGGTGGTGCACTTGGAGGGTCCCTGCGTGGGGCCCCGGCCCGCAGATGCCGGGGCCTGGTCGGAGTGGGCTCAGCGCCTCCCTGAAGCCCAGGGACTGGGCCGGGGTGTGAGTGGGTGGGCGAGGGCCCTCTTGGGGCTGGGCTGCCTGGTGCGGGCCTTCACTCTTTTCCTCTTCTCTCCTGTGGCTGCCCTGCCGCCCCCCGCCCCCCCGGCTCCCGCCCCGTTTCCTTCCTCGAAGGGTGGCAGGCGCCAGCTCCCAGGGCTGAGTGAGCACGGTGTGCCTTTCCTGAGGCCGTGTGGTACGGTGGAGTGAGGCTCCTGCCTCGCAGGGTGCCTGGTTCCTGCCCCGCCAGGACTGCGGGCCCAGTGGGGCCAGCGGTGGGCCAGGCTTCTGGTCCTAGCCAGTGCTCACCCAGGCAGTGCTCACCCAGCCCGGCCTCGCCCCAGCCGTCGGGGTGCCCGTGAGGAGAGGGCTATGGGCTGGCGTGCTGTGGGCAGCTCTGCGCCGGGCAGGTGGGCTGTGGGCATGGAGGACTGGGCCGGTGCCCTCTTGGTGGCCCCCACGCTAGGACGGGAGACTCAGTCGAGCACAGGACTGGGGGCCTAGGACAATTCAGCTTTGGGGGTTCTGGCCAGGCTCAGAGCACCAGGGGCTGGAGAGTGGACCTGACGCGGGCCGGACGCCGCTCCCCAGAAGCCCCCGTCTCTCCTCGTCCCTCTGTCCGTCCAAGCCCCTGACACACCCTTGCGGAGGGCTCCCTGGTGCCATCCTGGGCCTGGGCCTCCTGCCCGGAGGAGAGGAGCCTGAGATGGGCATCCCGCCACCCCACCGGGCACTGTCGGGGCCCTCCCTGGTCCTGGGAGAGGCGGGGTGGGGACAGCAGGACGGCCCCGCGTGTGGCCAGGGCGGCCTCGAGGCTCTTGGCCGGGGCTCCCGGCCTCTTGGAGGGTCGGCCCGGGGGAGAGAAGCCGGGAGCTGCCGACCCGCCGGCTGACCTGCCCGCACCGGTGTCCGCAGGTCCAGGTCCATCAGCGGCGCATCCTCAGGCCTGTCCACCAGCCCGCTGAGCAGCCCCCGGGTGAGCCCCCGCCCCGCGCCCCAGCTCCCAGAGGCCCAGCGTGCACCGGCGGGGGGTGGGGCAGGGAGGCTCCCAGAGCCCGGCTGGACCCGTGTCCCCCCACCTGCCGCCGGGCCCCGCGTGGCTGCTGCTGTGGCTAACTGCACGTTCTTCTGTTTTGTTTCTTTGTTTTCTCGTCTGTTATTTGTTTTCTTTTACGGCAAATGCTCCCACCCCCCCACGCCCGCCTGTCCCCGCTGGTCCTGCCTTGGGGTCCTGCTTGAACGTTTCTTTCGCGTCTCCTGGTGCTGTGTGTGTGCATGCGGTGGGGGCGGTGGCGGGCGCTCGCATGGCGGACCCTCGGGGACCCTCGCGCTCTGCCCCTGCCCTCTGCACCCGCCCCGTAGCCTGTTAGAAAGTTTGCCCTGCCCCCCCCGGCCCCCGAGAGCCCCTTCGTGGCCTGCCCCCTGGCCACCTCCGCGGAGCCGGAAGCTTGCCGGAGCGCCTCTCGGCCCGGACACGTCCTCCCTCCACAGGCTGCCTCGCGGCCCAACCCCAAGACCCAGACCTTGCCGAGCAAGGCCAAGCTGACCGACAAGCCGCTGCAGGGCACCAAGTCCAACCCACTCCCGGCCGGCACCCAGGCCCGACCCCCTGTCCCGGGGGGCCTAGGCCCCCAGCTCACCCTGCCCCCAGGCCCGCCGACCGTGCCGGCCTCTACCCGGCTCCCGGCCGCCGGGACTGAACCAAACACCAAATCTGTCCCCACCATACAGGTGACCCCTCACCCCTCTCCAAGGGGTAGTCCCCTCCCCACCCCTAAGGGGACGCCCGTGCATACGCCCAAGGAGAGCCCGGCAGGCACGCCGAACCCCACGCCTCCGTCCAGCCCCAGCGTCGGAGGTGTGCCCTGGAGGACGCGGCTCAACTCCATCAAGAACAGCTTCCTGGGGTCTCCCCGCTTCCACCGCCGGAAACTGCAGGGTCAGTGGAGGGACGAGGGGTTGCCGCTCTGTGCTGGGCCCCGGGCAGCAGTCTGTGTCCTCTAGGCCAGCACAGGCCCAGGTGGGGCCCTCCAGATGGCTGCTCCCTCCCAGGCTCGCCCGCTGCGCATCAGGGGCCTGGCGGCTGTGGCCTTGGGGCCCCTCCAAGTTCCTGGGCATCTCTTCAGCCCAGTGGTCACTTGAGGCTGGGCTCCTTGAGCCCTGGGAGGACAGCCAGATGACAGGCGGGTGGGGGCAAGGGCCGTCCGCAAGCCTGTGGGACGGGGTTGCAGGGGGCAGCCCGTTGCCGAGTGCCGGGTGCTGAGGCTCAGTGGGCACTGCCAGGCCGTCCGAGCCTGCAGCGCGGCCAATGGGTGCGCGTGGGGGACCGGTGCCGTCTGTCGGGGGCCAGCAGGGCCAGCTGGAGGCCAGAGCAGGCCTGGCCTGATTATAGCACCAGAGGCTGGACAGCCTCATGGCCTTAGGCTCTGGCAGGGGCAGGAGCCGGGGGGCTGGCTTGTGGGACCCCAGTCACAGGGTGGGGGGGCGACAAGGGCAGGGCAGGGTGGTCATGTTTTTTGTCCTTCCCATGTGCACAGTTCCGACACCCGAGGAGATGTCCAACCTGACCCCGGAGTCGTCTCCAGAGTAAGTGGCTGCTGCCCAAGGTGGAGGGGGAGCCCCTGGCCTCCATCCCGGTGCCGACACTGAGGTCGGGGGGGCTGTGCTGGAGTCTCCCACGTGGCAGGCCAGGGGCCCCTGCAGGCCCTCTCCCCTCTCTCCCTGTGCCCTGGGCTTGCCCAGGTCCCCCCTCTACCTCTTGGCTGGGTGGGCCTCCTCTCCAGCACCCACAGCGCTGTCTCAGACGCCCGGAATGCCAGGTTAGGGAGCAGGACCCACAGTGCACAGGGAGCTGGCTGGCCCCTCCTGGCCCTGCTCAGAAGCCACAGCCTGGGGCTGGCAGGAGGCAAGGGACGGCACAGCCGTGCCTCGGCAGGGCCGGGACTTGCCCGCCAAAGGCTCCGGCCTGCACGCTGGGGGAGGCGTGGGGACCAGAACCCGAGCCTCATGGCGGAGGTGCTCACCCTGCTCTGGACACGGGCTCAGCCCCAGTACGGGGAGCCCAAGGAGGACCAGCCTGTGGGGTTTGCAGCCGGGCAGCCTCCAAGGGGGCCTGTGCTGGGCAGAACGGAGGTGCAACGTGGCCAGAAACTTGGGGGCTCACGGGGACGGAGCGTCTCAAGATGAAAACTTGGCGCCGGCCGAACAGGACGAGGAAGAGCCGTGACCCGGCCTGGTGGGAGCCTGCGTCCAGGGGAGGGTGGTGCCGTTCAAGGCCAAGAGCAGACCCGGCCCTCCGCGGACTTTCGCCAAGAGTAAGGAGCCGCCCATGGGAGGCGGTGGGCAAGCAGAGCCACAGCTCAGCCCACAGCTGGTCTGGACCCGGTGGACTCCCTGGAGCAGCCCTGCCCGCTCTCCCCGCCCCAGCGGCGGCCTTGGTCCTGCAGCCCCGGCAAGACGACGCACACAGGGGCCGCGCTGCGGATGCGGGGCTGGGCCGGCGAGGGGCACAGGCAGCCGCCTCAGAGGCCACAGTCTCGTCGCCAAGCAGGAGTACCACCACGTGGCTTGCTCTGCGTGCGGCCTGGGGACGCGGGCTGGCTCCGGGGCCGCAGCGTGTGGGGGTTAGGGTTCCCATCCCACCGTTAGTGCGCCTCGGCCGAAACGTCCTGCTGTTGTCACGGCGCTCGCAGACCCCGTTGTAACGGGATTGTTGGCCGTTCAGGCTGGTCAGACCCTACAGCACCTGACGCTGGGTAGGCCGCCCACAGCCTCCCTCCTTCCCATCCTCCAGTCCCTCTGGAGGCCTCGCCGCCCCCACCCCCAGGGGTCCTGGCCAGTGCCCGCCGCCCGGCAGGAGTGGCCGATGGGATGGAGCAGGGGGCAGTGGCCCCAGAGGCCGGGGCAGCTAATGCCTCGGCACCGTCTCCCATGGAGGACGCGCTCGCCGGCAGCGTGTCGGGGTCCGCAGGGAAGCTCCCAGGGCAGCGCGTGTGCATGAGCGTGGAGGTCTGGGGGCTGGCAGGTCTGAGACCACAGATTCAGCAGGCGCAGGTTCCGGTTTGGGTGCCGTCACAGCCCGGAGTGTGGCGTGTGCAGGTGGGGAATTCACGCTGTGGCATTGAGCAGAACTGCTTGGGAAGCTGCAGCCTTTGCTCCGAAGGCCTTCACCTGCTTGGACGAGGCCCACCACCCAGGAAGAGTGGTCTGCTTTACTCGGAGATGCCTAGCGGCTGCCTGGACAGCCCAGCCCGCAGTCAAGTCGGTTCGCACTGCCTCTCTGGCTCCTTCAGGCTTCTTCCTGGCATGGGACTGCCTGTTATGCCAGGTGCCAAACTGCCAGCTCCCACACGGCAAACAAGTCGTGTTTTTGGTGCTGTTCTTCATCAAGGGAGGAGAAGCAGAAACCCCGTATGCGGGTCCCAGAACTGCTCCTCTGCGTACTTGCTGGGCTGCAGGTGCTGGGGCACGGCGGGAGCAGCTGGACCCAGAGCGGACAGTGGGCAGGATGGCAGGATGTGGGGAAGGAGGCAGAAGTGGCCGGTGCCCAGGAGGTCCGGCAGGACATGCCTGCCCGTCGTTCCCTCTGCGCTGTTGTTGGGCCAGGATCCCTGGGCCGAGCAGAGGCCAGCCACGGAACCCGGCACGGAAAGGGAAATCACGTGCTTGGGAAAGCCACCGAGAGGTGCGGGAGAATCTGCCCTTACGGCTCCCCCTGCCAGCGCTGCTGCCCGTGCTGGGGCAAGATGCTGGGCCGCGGCCCTGCCTGTGCCTCAAAGGCCGAACGGGTGTGCTCCATTGGCGGAGCCGCGAGACGGCAGTCAGGACACGGCACCGCCACCTGGCCAACGGCCCCGAGCTCAGCAGCTCTGACACCACACGTTCCACGTCTCAAGCTCTGTGGGTCAGGCCGCGGGCTGGCCCAGCGGGACCTTCTGCCTTACGGAGTCCGTGGGCTGTGGCCACCTCCAGGCTCCACGGGGTCAGGACCTGCGGCCGAGCTCCTGTAGTTGTCGGCGGGATTCGGGGCCCGTTGGCTTCTGGACCAAGGGCCTTTTCTTCACCGTGCCGTGACCTGCTAGCCAGCAGGAGACGTGGCCTTGAGTGCCGTGTTCTGGGAGGTGACACCTGTCACTCATTCTGTTTAGAACAAAGTCCTGGCCCGTCCCCGCCTCGGGGAGGGGTGTGCAGGGTCACGGGGCCGGCTAAGGGTGGGGGGGCTGCAGACAGCGCAGGTCAGGTGCCGATGCTGGACAGAGTACCGAGGCCGGACGGAAGACAGGGCAGGAAGGGAAGCCCCGAGCACCAGTGAGGGAGGGGCCGCGTGCAGGAGGGTATAGGGCTGACCTGCGCTGGGCAGCAGGCAGCTGAGCAGCCCCTGGTCCTCAAGGACAGGGTGGCCCGGGGGAGCCGAGGCTGTCCCACCAGATGGGAGGGGCACGGAGCATCCCACGCCCTCCGGCCCCACTGTCCATGCGGGGTCTCTCCTGTCCACTTGTCCTTATGGGTGCAGAGCTCCCCCGCCAGCCCCGCCCCCATACCCTAGCCTCCCGCATTGCCCCCGCCCCCCACCTTCTGCGTTGCACCTTCCTCCAGGTGGCCGCAGGGCTGGGTGTCGGGGTGTGCTCTGCTGTCCTTTCTGGTGGGTTCTGGTGGGCACTGCCCAGGCCCAGGCAGGCCTGGGGGGACGGGGCCAGGTCGAGACTGTGGGATTAGTGTCCCGGCTGCAGGGTCAGGGCGGGAGGAGTCGGGGGCCAGGGCAGGCTTGGCTGATAGCAGACCCTGAAGAGAGCCGCCCTCTGCCCCTCCCCCTCCCCCAGGCTTGCCAAGAAGTCCTGGTTCGGGAACTTCATCAACCTGGAGAAGGAGGAGCAGATTTTCGTGGTCATCAAGGACAAAGCCCTGAGCTCCATCAAAGCAGACATCGTTCACGCCTTCCTGTCGGTGAGCCTCCTGCCCGGCTGGGGACACGCGTCCCACATGGACACTGGCTGGAGCCAGACGGTCACTGCACGGCCCCGGGCTGGGGAGGGAGGCCGGCTGTCATCGTGAGCAGCCCTGGCCGTGGGAGCACCGGGGACGGGGACAAGCACGGGGGCGGGGGGGCAGCTCGCTGAGATGGGGGGTAACGCACAGGCTGCTCACGGGGGCGGGGACCCGGGGCCTGGACACAGAGGGGCCTCTGCCGAGTCTGTCCCAGGGGCCTGGCTCCCCCACCCCCCACCGGCTGCCGCCTCCTAGAGCCCCTCTGGCTCCACTGAGGCCTGGCGGCTCCCTGAGGCTGGGCTATGCTCCATTCTGTCTGTGAGATCCTGAGTGCGAGGAATAGAAAGCCCTGAAGGTCTGCTTCCGGCGTCCTGTCCGGGGGCCTGGCCCGGGGTGGGGTCCCCCGGGATCACAATGTGCCCCCTACCGCCCGCCCCGTCAGGGCTGGGACCTGCCACGGGTTTCTTTAGCCTGGTGTGGCCTCAGCCCAGGTTCCCCAAGGGCCGGGGGCCCACCCGCCGTGGCGGCCTGCTCGCCTACATAGGGCCCCTGGTCTGGGCCTCCCTCTCTGTCCGCTCCTGCGAGACCCTCCCTGGTTCAGCCTCCTGGCACGGACTGGGCCTTCTAACCATGAGGCCAGCACGGCACTCCTGGGGTGACCCCTCCAGGGCCAGACGGCCTCCTGACTTGGTTTCAAGGGCATTTCCCCTGGCTGCTCGTAGGCCAGGTGCTCAGGGGCCTGTCTGCGGAGCGGCCCCTCTCCCGAGCCCACGGAGCAGTGGGTGCCATCCTTGGCAATGGCCATGGGGCCCCCGCCTTGAAGGTTGTCACCGTGGGGCCTCCGCAGCTCTGTCCCCCCAGCCCTCTCCTCTTCCACTCTGCTCCCACGTCCCCAACCCGCACGCAAGCTGAGAGGCAGAGGCTCCCGGCCCGGTCTGCAGGGATGCGGGGGGTGTGGCGGGCTCACCGCACAGCCATGCTGCCCTCCCGCCCCCAGATCCCCAGCCTCAGCCACAGCGTCATCTCCCAGACGAGCTTCCGGGCGGAGTACAAGGCAACGGGGGGCCCGGCGGTGTTCCAGAAGCCGGTCAAATTCCAAGTGGACATCACCTACACCGAGGGCGGGGCGGCGCACAAGGAGAACGGCATCTACTCCGTCACGTTCACGCTCCTGTCAGGTGAGCCGCGGGCCGGGGCGCGGGCTCCGGGCACCAGCCCTGTCCTGGCCGTGACCCCCTGTTTCCCCCAGGCCCCAGCCGCCGCTTCAAGAGGGTCGTGGAGACCATTCAGACCCAGTTACTGAGCACACACGACCAGCCCTCTGCCCAGCACTTGTCAGGTGAGCGGGGGCTCAGCTCGGGCCGCCCTGCGGGCTGGTGAGCAGGGGTGTGGCCCCTCTGATGTGGCCCCCCGGGGGCAGGGCCCTCCCCGGCGCAGTGGGCCGGCCCGTCTCTGCACAGCCAGGGAGGTAGGGCCCAGCACACCACACTGAAAGGCGCCTCTTGTCCACTGTAGAACCCCCCCCGCCAGCGCCAGGACTAAGCTGGGGTGCTGGGCTTAAGGGCCAGAAGGTGGCCACCAGCTACGAGAGTAGCCTCTGACGCTGGCAGGTAAGGTGTCTGGCCCCGCCACAGGGGCAGGGAGGGGGCTGCGGGCACGTCCTCTGGCAAGAGCCAGACTAGCCCCCAGAAGGGCACCCCGTGCCCGCACACACACCCAGCGGCCACTCCCGGGCCTGGACAGGCCGCGTAGGGCCCAGCACCTAGGCTGAGCGGCCAGACACAAGCAGCCTGGCCCCGGGCCGGCGAGAGCAGGCTCCAGGAGAGCGTGGCCAAGGTGCGGCCTGGGAGCCTGCCACCCTCGGGGCTCCCCCAGTGACGCCCTGCGAGCCTGCGGGCCCAGCGCCCATGCTGGCCGAAACACGGTGGGGCTGCCTGCTGCCTGCCTTCCCGGCGACGGGCCTGCGGTTGTCTGGCCATGAGTTCCCAAAGGAGGGGCTCCCCAGCTGGGCCTACAGGGGGTCACATAGGGAAAGGGGCGGCCTAGGCCTGGACGTGCTGGGGGTCCGTGGGTCTGAGGGCCCACACCGCTCAGCATCTGGTGGGGAGTGGGCTACGTGCCCACTGTGGGTGGGGGTGGGTGAGCCCGTGCCTGGGCAGGACGGGCACGTGCACGGGTCACTGTCCACTAGCAAGGCTGTGGTTGCCGTAAGGATGTTGGGAAGGCACGGCTTGCCAGGAGGCCCGTGTCAGGGGCAGGGTCAGGGTCAGGGGCCCGGAGCACCCCATCCAGCCCGAGCCCTGTTTCTCTGAGCGTCCCCGTCCTCTGGCTGGAGCCGCAGTGGGCCCCTCCTCCAGCCTGGCCCCCCCGTCCCCCCACCCCGCCATCCTCATTTCATTGTGTGTGTTACCCTTTTCTCTCCCAACATGTGCCTCGTCACCTGGTGGGCAGGTCAGGGCAGGGGTGGCCCAGCAGCCTGGCCCCGGCATTGGAGGCAGGCTGTGGGGCAGGCGTGGCTCCCTGAGCTTTGAAGGCCCCCATCCCAGAGCAGAGCAGGGGTGACAGAGGGAAACTGAGGCCAGGGAAGGACAGAGCTTGTCCGGTGAGGTGAGCAAAGGCCAGGGCCTGTTGCGCTGCCCAGCGGATGCCCGGGCCTGCAGCCACTGTCTGGGGGCCACAGTCTCTCTGCCCCTGGCTGGGCCATGGACGGTAACCCAAGAGGGGTCACTCTGCCCATTAGCAGGCGTCCCTCATGCCAAGTCCCAGGCGCAGCAGTGAGCGAGGTGGACACCACCCTTCCCCTGGGCTCCGCCCCAGTCCTAACCCCATGCCAAAGCAGGGGCCTCTGTTAGCCCTGTCCCTGCAAACTCCTGGGTACCCCATCTGGGCCCCAGGTCCATCTCCCCTGCCCTCCTTCAGGGGCCTTAGACCTGGGAAGCCTAAGCCAGGACTCCAGCCCATGCCCTGGTCCCGTCTCCTTGGACTCTGGCCTTTCCTGGCACCCTCACCCTCACCCCCCCAGCTCTGGGTGCTCTCGTCTGGCGAGCTCAGTCCTAGAGCCGCTGTGAGCAGGGGGCAGAAGTGGGGGCCGCTCAGCTACCGGAGGACACCTGGTGGCTGCTCCAACAGGGACAGGAGGCCGAGAGGTCACCTCCCACCCAGCGGGGGCCCCTGAGAGGGCCTTGAGGGAGAAGCCCCCAGCCTAGTCCCCGCCAGCACTCACACTTCCAGACCCAGCAGAAAGGGAGAGGGTCAGAGAGGGGCGAGGCGACAGGAGCACAGGGCAGGGGGAGCCGCGCAGCTGCCTGAGCAGTGCAGTGGCAGAGGGAGGACACAGATGGCCAGAGCAGACTGCAGCCTGAGCCCGGGCTTCTCGGCATCAGAATCTATGTCTGGGGCCCAGGGGAGGACAGAGGGAATGGAGGACCAGGCAGGCCCAGGGCACCCGGGGGCAGGGCAAGGCCTGTGTTCTGGCTCTGGTGGCAGGACTTTTCTCTGCCCCAGAGGAGGCCCCCACTCAGTGCCCACATTCTGGGCGGGCGGCACCCCAGGCTCCACCCCCCCGCCCCCAGCCCCTGCCCCACTCTTTGTGCCCCGCCCCCGCCCTGCTCTGGGCTCCACCCCTCCCGGTGTTGCCCCTCCCTCTGGTGGGCCGGCCCCAGCAACCCCCCTACTCGGCTATGGCCCCGCCCCACGCCGGGCCCCGCCCCTCCCTGGGGGCCTGGCCAGAGGCAGAGGGCAGCGCCTGGCCAGGAGTCCAAGCGGGAAGACTTTTTCACACGTCTCCCTCCCTCCTCTCTCCATTCTGTGCTTCAGACACCACTAACTGTATGGAAATGATGACGGGGAGGCTTTCCAAATGTGGTAAGAACCCCCACGCCCACCTGGGACCCCCAGCCTGTCCCCCCACCTGCAGCCTGCTCCTGGCAGGGTGCCGCCCCCGCCACCCTCAGGGCCATCCTGGGGTCCCTGTGTATACGCGGGGTCCAGATGTGCGCACTCGTGCCCACCCAGCCCCCCACCTCTGCCAGGAGCAGCCTCGGTCACGCACCGCCCCAGGGCAGCCACAGGCCCGGCCCTAGGATCCAGGCAGGCCAGGAAGGGACCCCAAGGCTCAGAGCAGTAAAGGGTCCTCGTGCCCCAGAGCTGGCAAGGGTCCTGCGTGTGGGCTCTGGCCTGGGGTCTGGGTGGACTGCAGCTCTTGAGCGGGAGGCTGGTGTGAAGCTCTCCGCGCCCTGGAGGGGGTGACGGCGTGCGGTGCGAGTGCACCGCCGCTGGAGCCGCGGGCGCAGGTCTGACAGAGCAGAGCAGAGGCCGCAGGACAGTGAGAACAGGCCCACCCAGGTGGGGGTGGTCAGACCACGTCTGCCCTCTTCCTCTTGCGCTCAGGACAGTCCCTCTGGGGTCGGGGCTCCCACTCTGGCTGCCTGCCCCCGGCCCTCCCACCCCCGAGCCCTCCACGCCTGTCCACCCATCCGTCCATCTGTCTGTCTGCTGCTGACCTCTGTGTCCGTGCGGTGCTGCCCAGGCTGGCCAGGGGCCGGGGGAGTGCGGCGGGCGCGCTGGCTGCAGCCTCCCCGGCCCAGGGACGGCTCCCCGGCCGCACGCAACGGAGCCGGCCCGGGGGGGGGGGGGGGGGCCCAGGCTCCCGCTCAGCCCTGCGGCGTGTGGGCGCGGCGGTTCCTCCGCCGTGGGGTCCGCCGAGGGACGGGCGGCCCGGCCTGCCCGGGGTGGGGGCGGGGAGGGCGAGGAGGGGCCCGGCCCGGGGAGGGAGGAGGGGGTCCCCGCGCGCGCCGCCCCGCCCCGCCCCGCCCCGCCCGCCGCCCGCCCGCCCGGCCGCGCCTCGCCCTGGGCCCGGCCCCGGGGCGACGTTGGGTTCACGCGAGTGTTCTCTCTCCCTCCCCCTCTTCTGTTTCTCTCCTTCTGTTCTGTGCACCCAGGCAGCCCATTGAGTAGCTTCTTTGACGTAATTAAACAACTTTTTTCAGACGAGAAGAACGGGCCGGCGGCCCCGGCCCCCAGCGCGGCCGCCCAGCCCAGTGCCCACGGCCCCCTCGGTGACGCCGCGGCCGCCGGCCCGGGCCCTGGAGGCGACGCCGCGTGCCCGCCGGCCCCGGACCCGGCCCGGACGGCGCCGCCCGCCGCCCGCCGCGAGCAGCCTTAGCCCCGGAGCCGCCGCCCCCGCCGGCCGCCCGGGGCGGAGAGGAAAGGGGGCTCGGGGGCCACCGCCCGCGCCGCCGCGCCCGCGCTTTCCCTCCCCCGCGGTGTCTGTCCCTGCCCGTCTCTGACGCGGCCACTGTTTCCGCTCTGATACCAGGAACTGTCCCGAAAACCTAACATGTCACCTCCACGAGGCCGTCCTCGGGGCGCCGCGCCGGACACCGGCTGACCGAAGGCAGCGCCGCGGACCCGCCCTCCCTCGTCTCCTGCCGCCGCCGCCGCCCCGCCCCGCGCGGCCCCGCCCCCGCCGCGAGGCCCCGCCCCCGCCGCGCGCCGCCAGGGCTCGGCTCCGATCCCGCGGGGACGCTCCCCCCCCACCGCCGCGCCGCAGGGTCAGGCCGGCGTCCGGGCAGGGCCGCGGCGGGCCCAGTCGGCCAGCCCGCCCCCGCCCCGCCCCGCCCGCCCGCCCCCTCCCGCCGCTCGCTCGCGTCCGCCGCCCCCGCCCCCCGCTCGCCTGGGGCTGCCGCGTGCGCTCGCGCTTGGCGACCCTTCCCGGCCCGGGTGGACACGGACCCCGGAGGCGCCGGAGCCGCCTGCCTGCGCCAGCGCCGGCCGAGACCAGTATTATCTCTGCGCTGCGCCAACTTCCCGAGTCCCTTGCTGCTCCGTTCAGGGAAGGGGCGGCGGCCGCCGGTCTGTCTGCGCGTCTGGGGCGGGTGGGGGCCGCGGCGCCCCGAGGCGGGAGCCGCCGAGCGCCGGGGGGGCGGCGGGGGCAGGCCGGCGGGGGCAGCGCCCGCGAGCTACTGTAAACTTTAAAGAATTCCTGCAAGATATTTTTATAAACTTTTCTTTCTTGGTTGTTTTTGGAAAAGGGTGTGGGGGTGGGGGGAGCCGCTGGGGCAGGGCCAGGTTTTGTGTTCGGTTCTTTCTATATACATGCACACATATATATTTAGGAACGGCGCGGTGCGCCCTGTCCCCCGCTCTGTCGCGTCCCTGCGCAGAAACGACTCCAGCCCCACGGGCCTGGGGCGCCGTCGGGGAGGGGGATGGCACCGCCCAGCGGCGCGCGCCGGCACAGGCTGGGGACCATCTGGGTTTTGTGGCTGAGAGCGCGGGGAGCAGGAAGGCCCTGAGCTGCTCCACACACAGGACAGAAGAGGCACCGCAGGGTTTTTTTTACTAAAATGACAAAAAGTTTAAAAAAAAAAAAAAGGAAAAAGTAAAAGAAAGTTAGCGGCGCTCCGCGCAGTGTGTGTTCTCTGTACACAGCGAGGTGGTGGGATGCGGCCGCCTCGCTTCGTCCCGTCCCCAGCTTCTGCTGCTTTGTGCCGGTGGGCCCGCTCCCTCCAGGCCGGCGCCCACCCCGCGTGTGGCACGCGCCCCGGCGCCCGGCTGCCCTCGGGAGGCGCGGGCGGACAGCGGGCCGGCCGGCAGGTTCCGATTGCATGCCTTTGCGGTAACGAGTCCACTTCGCTTTTGGTGTCTCCTCCGCCTCCCTCCCCACCCTGCCTCCCCCTTGTGGATCGCTTCTAGTGCGTCTGTTACGCCGACCCCCACCACAGGCTGGGACCTCAGTGCACAGACAGTCACACACCCACAGCAGCATAAACCACGCGTGCGAGCGGGAGGGGCTTCTCCAGAGACAGAAGACACCGAAAGCAATACCTCTTGTCAGCCTTCCTCTTTTGTACTCGGGACACACGCAGACGTCACGGAAACGAACAAGCCCCACCCAGTGTATCCCTGTCAAATAACTGTGAGCACCCTTAGTTCAAGAACAATAAATTCCTTCAGTAAAAACACCCGACGCCAGTCTCCGTCCAGGCGGGTGGGGCCGGGATGTGGGACGAACGGGACCAGCTCTTGTCCCCAACACACACTCCTCTGGGCTCTGAGGGGTGTGGATGACGCTTGATGCCACCTTCTGCCCCAGATGAAGAGGACAGACCCCCGTGCAGAGTCAGGGGTCTGCCCCCAGACTGAGTAGGGATCGTGGGCCGGGCTGGAGGCAGGGAAGGCCCCCGGGGAGGGTTAGGGTCTGCTGCTGTCCCTCAGACCTCATGGGGTCAGCTGGCACCTAGAGAATGAACCTTCCCCCTGCCCTTGCTTGGTAAGAGGCGGATGGGGTGCTGTGACGCAGCCCTGGAGGAGATGCCAGAGAATTGGGGCCGGCCTTTTCCACAGAGGGGAAAGGTCGAGCCGTGCCCACCAACCATGTAGGCAGCACGACCGTGCACTGACCAGCCACTCCTCTGCTGCCGCAGCACGAAGGACAAGCCCAGACCCCCAGGAGCCCCAGGGCCACCCAGCCCATGTCACACAGGAGCGCCTGGGAGTCCGCCTACCGCACAGCCGTGAGGACGGGCGAGCAGCAGCAAACCACGCCACCCGCCTCCCTCACGGGCCCAATCTCCCCACGTGTGAAGGCGACCAGGCCCAGCGTGGCCACTGGGCTTGGCAGTAGGGCCTGACTGCACCCAGCTATCTGTCCAGAGCAGGGGCCCCCCCGCCACCACAGCCCTAACGGGTGGGGCTGAATGGCTCTCTGGGGCAGGGGCCGACCTGCGCCCTCTGGGCATCAGCAGCATCTCTGTGCACCGCCCAGCTGGAGGCCCGTGGCGCCCCCAGCCCTATGTGACAACTATTCCTGATGTTGCCCTGTGTCCCCTGGTGGACGGAACCGTCCCTGGAGTCCACACTCGGACCTCCTGTGCCATCTTGCTGGAGGACAGTGCTGCCCGGACTCATGCTAAGCTTGGCAGCGCAGTGGCAACGGCAGCAGCCTCCAGCTCTGCTCCAGGCCCAGGACGGGAGGAACAGTCTGGGGACGTGGAACCGGGTGGGCTCTCCCAGGGCCGGCCGTAGAGCAGTCCTCTGCTTCTGAGGGGGTGGGCGCCCAGTAGATACTGCAGAGGGCAGAGAGGATGGAATCCACTGCAGTCCCTGAACCGTGTGGCGCCCTGTGAGCTGGAGGAGGGGACCTGGGGGCCTGGTCACAGCACCGCTGGGGTCCTGGCTGCTGGCCGCGGGAGAGGTCTCCCTGACAGTGGCTGTGCGTCTGCGTCCGACACTGACCTCACCTTCTGCCGCTCGGCCTTCTACAAACGCTGGCAACGTGTCAGCCTTGACGGGCCGCGGGGCAGGAATCCTCAAAGAGCACTCGGTGCACCCCACAGACCTGCCAGCCTTCTCCTGTCGCCGTCGCAGCGCTTGGGCAGGAAGGCCCCGCCCTGCAATCCCACTTCCGACACCAAGCTCTCTCTGGGTTGTGAGAAACAGAGACCAAGGCAAGTGAAGCCGAAAACTGTTGGTATTAATAACACCCACTAATGTATATTATGTATAAAATAACAACCTGAGAACTCCGTAACAGCCACTGTCCTGAGCACTTCACCTTGAGCCAGTCCTCATGGCATGTCCGTGAGGCAGAAACGGAAACGGGTACTTCACCCAAAACGGCAGGCTGGTAGGTCCAGCACCCGGTGAGGGGAGGGCCTCTAGGACTGACGCGTTCTCAGGCCCTGACATGTTTGGGTGCCGACCACTGCTGGCCTGGGGTACTGGTGAACGAGCCAGTGGTGGTGTGTCCACCGGTGTCACGGCGGAAAGGCGGTGGAGGAAGGTGACGGCCAGCCTGGGGGGCCGAGGGCCGCAGGCGGCAGAGGCAGGGTGGAGACACACACGAGGGGCACGTGCCCGAGTTCTCAGCCGGCAGTGGGGCAGAGGGCCCCGCCAGCTCTGAGCCGAGGGGCAGCGACCGCCGGTGTCGCGAGGCTGGCTTCGGGCAGGGCTGCCGCAGCACCCGCCGCTCACACGTCCCACGCCAGGGAGCTCAGCGCCAGAAGCAGCCTGGCCCTCGCTGGGTGGTGGTTCTGCCTCCCCATCCTACCCTCCCCCTCTCCCTGTGGCTCAGGGCCCAGTCCCCTCTGCCCTCACCCCAGGCCACCAGGGGTGGAATCACCAAGTCCAGTGCCCCTGTCCCCTGGCTTTTCCTCCCCATTCATTCCTCCCCCACTTCGCCCAGTCCAGCCCACTCCCCACCACCGGCCCAAACCTCTTCCCATGGAACCTCTTCCCATGGAACCTCTTCCCATGGAACCTCTTCCCCTGCGATTCATCAAGGCCGGAGGTGAGCAGGGAGCACCGAGGGGAGGGCAGCGAGGAGAGAGCAGCTGGGATGGAGGCACGCGAGGGAGGGAGCAGCTCCGGCCCTGGGAGCGGCTGGCCTCGGGTTCAGAGTCTGTGCTGCTGGTCACAGGTCATGACCTGTGCCCCCAGAATCGCCCCACGAGAGCTCTGTGGCTTGTCCTCAAGACGCGTTAGTTTCCGGTTGCTGCTCTAACGAAGCAGCGCAGACGTAACACACACACTGTTCTCAAGTTCTGGGGGCCAAGGACTGGGTCCCATGGGGCTGAAGTCACCGTGTTGGCAGGGCTGGTTCCTTCTGGGGGAGACCCATGTCCTGGCCCTTCCCAGTCTCCGGAGGCACCCACGTTCCTTGGCGTGGGGCCTTCCTCCGACCTCACAGCCCAGGACGTCGGGCCAAGTCCTGTCGTCTCTGGTTCTCTGGCTCCCCTCCCGCCCCTCCTCCAGCTTTAAGGAATCTGGTGAGGACACCAGCCCTGATCACCTCGGCACTTCGAGTTAAGCCAATGAGCAACCTGATCTCTGCGTGTCAGGCACTATGCGGGGGACTAGGGTGCGGGCACTTGGAGGGCGGCATTGTTCTGGCCCGCGCGGAACACACACTGACACCGAGCCAGGTCCCCCACACAGCAGCATCAGGTCAAGCCCCAGAGGTCACCTGTCACCTCAGTCGGGCATGGGTGAGACTTCGAGTCTGATCCCTCCCAGTGCAAAGTCCTTTCCTTGGACAGCAGAAGCGCCACGGGCTTCCAGGATGCGACGGTTACAGACACTCCCATCCCCAAAGGGAGACACGCGAAGGAGGTGGGCAGCACCGGTCCCGGGCAACCTCCCAGTCCAGCCTGGCAAGTGCCACGAGGGCCGCCAAGGCCTGGGAAGAACTGTGCGGCTGCAGGCTCTCCCCTCCAGGCCACGCTTTCTTCTAAGGAAGTTCACCAAGGGGCCGGGGTGACCCAGCAGGGAGGGTCTCTGATGGCGTGAGACCCCCAAGGACGGTGTGGGTCTCCTGTGTGTGTCGTGGGGATTTGCTCCGTAAGACCAGACGTGCCTCCAGATCCTTACAGGAAAATCGTCTTTTTTTCGGCTTTTGCAAAAATGCAGGGGTGTCTCCTAGTCACACACGCGGTCCCCTCGGGGCGTCTGCGCGACTGAGCGCACCAAGCTTGTGCGGCTGCCTGACCGGCGTCGGCCTCCACCTCTTCTCCAGAGCACATTTTTTCTGACAGTGAACCTCCACTTTAGCGTTTTCTGCACTTGGCTTGGCCACGAAGCTCCCATGTCGCTCAGGGTCAGGTCCCTTTCGTTCCCCAGCTGTCTTCTGGTGGGCTGCCGGTCCCACGCTGCTCGGAGCGGCAAGAAACCAGGCTGCCCCTCCCGCACTGTGCTCGGTGAGCTCCTCGCCTGGGCACCCGGGCGGATGCTCCCGAGTCCTGCCCTCCGAGAACGGGGGCCGAGCTCAGCGGGGCTTTCCGCCACGTGACGCTGCACGTCAAGGGACCCCTTTCCTCTGCGCCCATGGACACGGTCGTCACTCCCCTGGGCCTCGCCCACAGGGCCCGTCCCATTCCTGCTTCTGCAGACAGGTGCTGGTGACGGTTTCGGGCGTCCCTCAGGGGGCCTCTGCCAGGTCCCCTCCGCGCCACCCCGTGTCTAGGAGTCTTTGCTCGCGGTGTCACCAACACCCCGAACTTCCTCCTACTGGTCAGCCGCTTCAGGAGACCTGTGCTCTCCCCACCGTGGCCCTCGCGACTCCTCCAGCCTCCGCCCTGCCTCACGCCCAAGGCCACGTCTCTGTTCACAGATGCTGGCTGTGGTGGCGCCCCACCCCCCACCCCCTCCCGGGACCACAGTCTGCATTCGTTTCCTGTCACCGCGTGGTGCAGCATGCCACAAAGGCAGCGGCTTAGCCCCCAGCTCCGGAAGTGGTCCCACTGGGCTCCGACCCACGTGTCAGCCGGGCTGGCTCCTCTTGAGGCTCAGGCGTGGGGAAAAGTCCCTCCTCCTAGCTTCTCGAGGCGCGGCACCCCGGCTCACGGCCCTTCTCCCGGCTGTGGCAGCCGGGTCTTTCTCCCGCCAGCCTCCTCTGCTGACCCCTGTGCTGTGTCTTGGCTGCCGGGACGGAGCTGACAACTTGTGTGGGGGGTGCGGGTCATCTGGCCGGAGCGGAGACGCCCGAGGGTCCTGAGTCTCAGCCCTGAGCCCAGCTGCCGGTGGGACCCAGGAGCGCCACACGCAGCCACGGCACTGTGTGCGCCCAGAAGGCCTCCCCACGGCGCAAGCGGCCGGGATGCCCGGGCTCTTGCAGCAAAGAGGCAGCTGGCTGGCGGGGAGCACAGGGCATCGCCCTCCCCTCGGCGGCCTGCAGGCTGCTGCTCACCCTGGCTGCCTGGCCCTTCCCGGGAGACTCTCTGAGGCCCGGTGACCGGCGCTGCACCCACGACCCCCATGTGCCTGGGGATCCCACAGCTCCTTCCTGGTCAGAGAAACACGAGCACGTGCATCCGGGGCAGCCTCCCGCAGACGCAGACGCATGCACGCTGCACCCAGACCCCAGCAAGCAGCTCGAGCCAGAAATGCCCGCGTCCTCCGGCACCAGCATTCCCCCCGCCTCCCCGGCCAGCCACAGAGCCCGACCGCTCTCAGGCCTACACGCGGCGGCCAGACCCCACTCCTAGAGACACGCCGGACACAGGGGCTGCCCGGCCTGCTCCCCACCCCTAGCCTGGGACTCTGGCCAGAAAGCCCAGTGGAGCCAGGCCCTGGCCTTCTGCCTTCCCCCGGGAGGTGCTCCCCAGCGCCTCAGGTCAAGGAGGACCCCTACCTTTGACTCCGACACCCCGCCTTGCGGTCATGTTCCCGAGGCCTCTGCTTTGGGCGTGCATGCCTAGAGAAGCAGAAAGACCTGCGGGGGAGGCACGGGGAGGGGCCGGGGCCCACACAGCCCAGCAGGCTGTGGTTGCAGTGAGGCCCGGACAGCACAGGGGAAGAGAGCATGACAGGGACGGGGTGACCTGAAGGTGGCGTTGGGCCCAGGCCTTGCTCAGGGAGGGGCTATGACCTCCCTGCCGGCCTCGCAGCCAGCTGCAGCGTCTGGGGAAGCAGCGGGGCAGGGGGGCCACGCGTGCGGGAGTTAACGCTTGCTGGCCTCGGTGGAGACGTCTCCCACCCCTGCTCACAGACGCGGCGTAGATGCTGCGGACGTGTCCAGAGACTGGGGGACAGAGGGTGTAGGATTCCCCACGACCCGGAGCTCCTGATCAGATAAGCCCAGAGGCATGAGCTCCAGTGAGACGGCGGCAGGCCCCAAGGGGTGCAGTAGGGCCCGGGAGCCTTCTTACGGGGCTCAGAGCACGAGTGAGTTCAGACGATGTGGGTGGAACCTTCTAGAACGGTGCACGTTAAAGTCACAGTGAAGCAACTCTGATGTCTGCCCTCCAGTCCAGGGACTGAGTCAGTGGGGTGGAGACCGGCTGAAGCACCAGGGGATTTTAAAGTCACCCCCAGCACACCACTGTGCAGCCAGCGGGGGAGGTACTCTGGGGCAGGGAGGCTGGGGGAGATGGTGCGGGCCCCTGGGGGACAGGTGGGGGCCAGGACATGGAGACAAGGCACTCCAGGGCGCCTGCACTTTGTGGCTGGCTGCAGGACTGCAGATGGGGGCGGTTCTCAGGGCAGGAGGAGGAGGAACCGTCACCAGGAGTGCAGAGAAGGCAGGCGGGCCCAGTGGCCACCGCAGGCCGGGAAGACCCCCATCGTGGGAAGCATAGGTGGGGGGTGGGCTCTGGTCTCCGGCTGCGGCTGGGGCTGGTGGTGGCCCGGGAAGTGGAGGAAGGCCACAAGCACGTTTGGCAGTAGCCGAGCTTAAGGGCCCGATGAGCAGCAGGAGGATAGAAACAGGAGCTGCCCAGTGGGGTGAAGGGTGGGAGGGTTTAGGAGCCACAGTGAGTCAGGAGACGCCGATCCGGGCCCCCCACCATTTAAGGCTACGTGGGAGCTGGGGGGGTGGTGAGCAGGACAGCCACGGGCTGTCCCCAGGCAAGATGTCAGGGTAGGAGGGCGGGACCCCCTGCTGGAGCCTCCTCTTGTCTCTCCTCCACCGGCATGGAGCCGAGACAAGCTCCAGGCTTCGGTTTAGTGCCGCCCCACCCGGCCTCTGCACTCACCCCGCTCCCGAGCTTTCCCCTCTGCTCATCCCTCAGAGCCCCCCGGGCCAGGCTGGCCAAGACCCCCCAGCCCGCTCCAGCACACACTTCAGGGTCCCTGCCACCTGCACGGGAGGGCAGAGCACAAGCAGAGTGGCCAAGGCTCCCTGGAACACGGGAAACAGGACAGGTGTCCCCTACCCTCAGCTTCCCGAGCCCCACGGGCCAAGTGAGGACACAGCAGGGCAGCCTGCGGCTGACCCTGGCAGGAAGAGCCCAGCCTGGGGTGGCCAGGAGGCAGGCCACCCTCAGTCTCGCACCAGCCCTGGCGCCCTCAGCACGGGCCACCGAGACGCTGAGCATACACACAGGCGCTAACCTGAGAGAATTCTTTTTATTACGACCGGACAGGTGCGCCCAGCAGGGCTACCCAGCCTCCCACCAACAGCTGCGTCTCCACACAGGCCGCCTGCCCAGGCACCTGGGTCCTAGGCCCAGCTCGTCCAGGGGCCCTCGTGAGCAGCGCGACAGGAGAGAGGGGAACGCAGCCACAGGGTCAGGGCCCCTAGGGGCACCCCTGGCCACCCCCTCCCCCGGCTCAGAGCCGCCGACAGCCAAGATCCAAGCAAGGCCAGGAGAGGGAGGTCTGAGGAGGACGGGGAGGAATCTCTGAAACAGCCCCACCCTGGAAACAAACCAAACGGAGGCCAAGTCCCTCCTGGGAAGGGGCCCCAGCTCTCACTGGCGCATTTCTCTCAAAACAGCAGAGTCCCTGGGGCGGGGGTGGGGGGCGCGCGGGGGGGCGGGGGTGGGGGGCGCGCGGGGAGGCGGGGCGGGGGCCACATGGAAGACCAAGGAAAGGAAAGCCCCACAGGAGAAGGAAACTCAGACCAGCAGTCCCATAAATGTTTGTGGAGCGAATGAATGAAATCCAAAGGTCCTTCTTGACAAGCGGCACTCGTCCATCCCACAGGAGAACCCTGGCGGGGAGCCAGTCCGACGTGCGGCCTGCCAGTGTCTGGGGAGCCCGCTCTCGGCGCGCCCAGGCCGGGTGGGGGGGGGCAGCGACGACCTCTCAGGCCTCCCGCCGAGCGTGCCCAGTGCGTGCGCATACACGCAGGCACACGCGCCACCGTCTCTCTGCACACGTGCGCGCCTGTCCGGCCGGGGGCTCACCTCTCCTTCCCGTGGTTCTGTGCCCCCGCGCCCCCGCCGCTGGCCCCGGCCCCCCCACCCCCGCCGCGGCCCCCGCCGCTGCACAGCACCTCCGTGAGGTCGTCCATGACGGCGGTGTCTTTGGGGTCGAGCAGGTTGAACTCCCTGGCAAAGAGGATGAAGTGGGCGTAGAGCGTGTTCAAGTGTCCGTGCAGCTCGAGGGCCAGCGTCTCCTTGAAGTGGGACCAGTAGATGTGCGCCAGCACGTGGAACAGGTACTTGCAGATCTTCTTCACCAGCGCCTCGAACGAGCTGGGGAACTCCCTGCCTGCAGAGAGACCCGCCGCGTCAGCCCGGCCCGAGAGCTGGGTGTCTGCTGATCTGGACGGGCTGCCTCTGCGTCAAGGGGCCCGTGACCCTGCCGTGGGCCATCCGAAGCCTGGCCCCGGCCCCAGGGTCACACATGCTTCCCTGACAGACGCTCTCGGGCCTCTCCATGGCCTGGCCACAGACCAGCATGGAACCAAGATGCACGGGTGCCTCCTGCTGGCCACGCAACGTCCGTTGGCTCCGTACTGGCCTGGAGCCCCGGCGGGACCTGCCCAGGTCGGGACGCGAGGCAGCTACTGCTTGCTGCCTGTCAGACCCCCGGTGAGGTGGACTGCCGTGGCCCCGCTGTACGGGGGCGGACTGGAGGCAGAGGCCACAGGCCCCAGAGCCTGGTGGGGGTGGGGTGTGGACCCAGCCTGGGCTAATCCCTGCCAGAGCCCACCTGCCTGGCTTCGGAGCCAAGGTCACGCAGTCGGCCCCGTCCCGTAGGTCCGGCCCTGCCGCGTCGGCAGCCACAGCCGCCCAGCACGGAGAAGTGCAGCCGGGCAGAGACGTACCGTACTTCGTGGGGAACACATCCTCGTCCGTCACCAGCTTCTGCACGGAGCTCATGACAAAGTCGACGTACTGGGGGGCCGTGCACTTGACCTTCTTCCCCCGCTCATCGTACCAGTAGTACTGTCTGTGGGACAGAGGGGATCGGTCACGCTGTCCCTGCAGACACCCAGGCCCCGCCCTCCCCCGGCCACCGGCAGTGGAAGTGTAGCAGGTGCCCAGGCCCCCCCCCCCGAGCCCCCGGGGGCAGACACACTGCTCCCCACCACCGGAGACCCCCAGATGCAACCCACAAGGGGCTCCTGCGCCGACTCAGAGCAGCGTCCAGGACACAGGCTGCCGTACGGACACCAACAGCAGGCGTGTCCCCTCTCCCTCCCGCGTGGCTGCACGCTTCCTTCTTTCAGAGGGACGCGCGTTTGTAGGCTGTGGAGAGGCACGGACGGCGCACTCTTCCCTGCTGTCCCTCCTCCTCTGGGGGTACCGCTCTGAGCTGTCAGCTGGGCCTCAACCCTTGGGAACCCCATGGCCTCCAACGGCCAGTCTTCAGGGAGGAAATCTGGGGCACTTGTGGGCAGAGACACCCGGGAGCTCTCACTGTGTGAGCGCCGAAGGCCCTCCTAGCCCAGTGCTGCTCTCTGCAGCAGAGCAAACCCGAGCGTCTGGTGGGCACCCGCCTGGCCACCCCTGCCGTCCCGCCCTCTGCTCCTGCAGGCTGGCTCCCCACGGGCTGGACCCAGAGCCACAGGAGGGCGCAGAGCCGGGGTGGGGAGGGAGGCCCAGGCATGTGGTGCACGTGGGCGTGGGCTGCGCCTGGGAGTGACTGAGGCCGAGACCCCGGCCTCTCAGTCCCTGCACCAGCCAGCCGACAGGCAGTCTTAGGGCACCCGGCTCCACACGGATGTCTCGCTCTGTCCGGCAGCCCCCACAGCCCCCTCCCTCACCTGGCTTTACTTGGCCTCAGAGTCACCTTGGACCCACATCCCCCCCCGCTCAGGGACCCCGCGCTGGCTCAGAGTACCCTGGCCTGATTCCTTGAGGGCGCCGAGTACCGCTGCCTGGGACGAGGGCTGGTCCACGCCCACCACTCTGTCAGGCCTGTCCTCAGGACAGCGGGTTCCCATTTCCCACGGTCAGCCCGACCCTGGCCAAGGCCCTCAGGACAGTCCACCACCGCCGCCTCTGCCCCGGCAAGCCCACGTCCGTCTAGCAGGAGCAGGCGCTCTGCCTGGCTCGGGGCGGGGTGTGGGGCCGGCTGGCAGCACCAGGAAAGCAGAGCCTCCACACTGACGGACAGGCTCCGGGAGGAGGCCGGCCCTTCGTGGATAAGGGGATAAGCGGCCCACGGCCACTCGCAGCGGCAGGTCTGGGGTGTGACTTTGCAGAAGGCAGACCTTCCTGCTCTACCTGCTCTCGGGCTGCTTCTGGGCAGTGCGGCGCACCTGCAGGGAGGCCGGGCTGCCAAGAGCCCGGAGCCAGGTGCCCCACAAGGCCCGGGAATGCAAGCGGGGAACGGAGCTGTCAAGACAAAGCCCTAAGAAGCCCGACTCCCTGCCTGCCCCCAGCACGTCAAAATCCAGCCGCGCGCCCCCTCGGTCGGGACACCGGCCCCAGCACGCCCCAACCCCCCACCACGAGGAGGCTCCGCTGGACCGTCCTCCTGCCCGCCCAGACACCAGCACAGGCCGGGTCAGATCACCTGAGAACACGAAGACAAAGCCCCTTTCTGTGTCTCTCTGGACAGCCCGAGAGGTCCCCGTGCCAGAGCGGAGCCCGGTGTTCGGGGGCCGGGCCGAGGCCCACATGTGCCGTGAGGTCCACGTCTGCGGAGGGCGCCGGACACCTGCTCCACCGATCCCCGGCACCGAGGGCGGGTACCACAGGGCCAGAGGGCCAGACAACACAACCGCGGCTAGAAACCGGGACACGTGTCTCTACCACGCGCGGCCCAGGGAGACGAGCTCCTGAGGGACGACGAGGACTGCCCCATCTGTCTGAAAGACGAGACACTCTGCGGCCAACGTTCCTCTTGTTGTCGTTTCTCTGCGCTGGCGCAGCGCACGGGGCTCCGGCAGGCAGTCCTCCCGCTTCACCCACCCAGGCCCAGGTACTCCCCCCAACACAGCAGGGAGGGCCCCTGGGGAAGGCCATGGGACGTCCTGAGCCGGGCTCTGGCTCCAGCCACGTCTCAGTGCGCCCCGCGGCCCTTCCTCCTCCAGCGCGGTGGGGCCGGTGCGCCCAGCTGTCCACCTGGTAGAAGACGCCGGACTCACCGCCCGTCCGGGGCAACCCCGGCTCAGGCGACTCTAAGTGCTCCCGGGCAGGGCTCTGTGTGAGCACAAGCTCTGGCCTGTCTCAGGCGAACACTCCGGATCGGCACTGCCGGGCCCCACAGAGGCCGCCAGCCGCCGTCGGCCAGGCTCGCGCATCGCTCCGCCAGCACGGGGCACGCCGTCCTCCCTGGTCCTCTCTGCTGACCCGTGTGTCCAGCCCGGGCCCGCCGGCGACCACGGCTGCTGCGCGGGCTCCTCATCCGCTCCGGGCGCCGGTGCCCTCCTGGGTGTGTGACTGGCCCGCGGTTTGTCATCCTCCTCCGAACGCGTCGTCCTCAGAGCCGAAGTTCCGCGGACCGCGCCCGGCCTCCTGCTTCCTCGTCGACGGCGGGCCTGGCGTCACGGCCGAGAGCGCCTCACCCAGCCGTGGGTCGTGAAGATTCTCCTCCTTGTCCTCCAAAGTGTTCTGGTTTCACAATTTAGGATCCATTTGAAGCTAATTTTGGCGCAAAGTGTGCGGTTTGGGTCAAGACTCACTTCTTTCCCTGGCGAGCAGAGGCCCGGGCTTCCACCGCGTTAGTCTGACAGACCAGCCTTCCCGCGCCGGGTCTCTTTGGCATCTGCGTCAAAACCAGACGGCCGCCTTCGTGCGGGGCTGTCTCCGGAGCCTGCACGGCGCCCGTTCCCCACGCGCCCCCGATGGCCGCGGCTTGCCCGGGACTGGAGCCGCGGGGCGGGAGGCCTGCAGCCTCACGGTTCTCCTCAGCACTGCTGCGGCCACACCAGCAGCCACACCAGCGGCCGCGCCCGTCCACGCACTGTCCGAGTCAACCGGTCCCCGCCTGCCAACACTCTGCCGGGACGCGGACCGAGGAGGCAGGAGATGAGCAGATGGATCCCAGGGAGCTCACGCTCGGCGCCCACAAGGGCCACGCGACCCCCGGCTGTGCGGGCCTCCCCGCGGCGGCTCCCCAGCCCCTCGCCCTTGGCGGCGTGCGGCATGTGCGTGCCGGCCCGGGTTTATCCCTGAGTGTTTGGTCCTCTGTGGGGCTGTTGTAAATGGCGCAGTTCTCTCAGTTTGGGGCTCCAGGTGCGCATGCGTGGGGTCCTCGACACAGACAACCGTGCCGTATACAGTAACGGGGCACTTCTGGTTCTCCCCTGCGGACGCCTTCTACTCCTGGTTTCCTGCTGGACAGCACTGCCCGCTTGAGTGAATTTTGCTGTTTTCTTCTTACCAAGGAATCGGTCCATTTAAACTGCCCAACTTACGTATGCAGGGATTTTTGGTACGTTTCCTTAGTATCTGCTTATTATCTGCTGAGTCTACAGTGACGGCCCCTTCATTCTCATCCCGACACCCTGCTCCCTCGCTCCCCATCCATCTTGCGAAAGACCGATCAACTTCCCTGAACTTTTCAAGAAATCGGCCACTGGTTTCACGGATTTCCCTGTTTTCAGAAATCAATTTCAGTGATTCCTACTCCATTATTCCTTTCTTCCTCTCAGTTTAGGTTTATTGTTCTTTTTCTAGTTTCTTACCATGGAAGCTGAGTTTCCTGATTTGAGATCTTCTTCTCCTGTAGCGAACACGTAACCCTACAGATTCCCCTCAAAGCTCTGCCGTGCCCCCCAAAGTCGGGTGTGCTGCGTCGTTTGTGCTCAGTTGAAAATGTTTCTGATTCCCTCCGAGACCTCCTCTCCGACCCGTGCGTCGTTCCCACGTATTCGGAGATCTTCCTGTTACATTTCTGTGACTGATTCTAGTCTGACCTCACAACGGTCAGGTAAGGAACGCAGCAGCACCCCGACCCTTTCAAGCTTGCACAGGGCTGTTCTGTGAGCCGGGATGCGACCTCCTTTGCTGACTCCTCACACCACGTGCGCTTGAGAAGAACATGGCCTTGGCGGTCGACGGTGAAACGCGCCCAGCCCAGCCGGCCGAGGGTGCGACTCCGTCCTGCATCCTTGCTGACTTGTGAGCGCTGTAGCGGCTCTGGGCAGAAGTTCGCTCCTACAGAGTGGGGCCCCTCGGTCTGCGGTTTCACTTTCTCGGGTCCCAGTTCCTGGCGACAGGCACCGTCCAGAAGCAGACTGGCCCCGCCTCCGGGCGCAGCGGCGGGGGCTGAGCGTGATGTGCGGGCATGCCACGCGGCCGCACCACCCCTGCCCGCATTTCACAGTGGCACGCAGTCAGCAGGAGAAAGCGGGTACAGCGCAGCAGGAGACCTTGAGAGAGACCGCACTCGCGTGACTGACGATGGCCCCTTGCTGTAACGGTCCCGTTCCGTCACCGGTTGCGAGTGTTAACCTCTGTACCTGATTTATCGATGAAACTTTACTGCAGGCCGCAGGGTTTGGTGTGGTCCACGGAATCCCGCTCCCAGCATGGGCCCTGGGAGCCCAGGCCCCGCGACCGGCAGCCAACTCGGCGGTCTCTGCCTTGCACTCAGCACCCCTGTACCGCTGACGCTTACGGGAATTTCTGGTGTGCTTGAATTTTTTACCATCTTTTGTTTACCGTTTGTCCCCTTTGCTTCTCGTCCCTTGTAACTCCTCTTTCCGGCCTTCTTCTGGGTTATGTTTTCGTCCTCCCTCTCAGTTCAGCGACTGCGACTGCGACAACACCTTCTACACCACCCGCCAGAGGCCGCTCGCTGGAGTCGGGGTGGCGCGCCACTGCTTTCCCGCCACTGCAGCCCAGCCTGCCGCCATCCCCTCTGCGGTGACCCATCAGATGGGTGTGGCTCGAAGCACTCGAAAGGGACAGTCCCTTCTTCCATCCCTGCTGCTCGTCCTACATGGACGGTCCCGGTCCCCTCGCTTGGGGACCCCTTGCAGGAGGTCTGCCACTGTGGATGCTCGAAGTCTTGCGCCCTCGGAGAAATGTCCGTATTTCAGCAAAGCCCCTGAAGGACAGGTCTGCTGGAAGGAGGACTAGGGCTGACTGCTCTTCACTTCAACACGTCAGAAACGTGGCAGAGCTTCCTTGGGGCCCAAGGGTTCTGACGAGCACAGCAGTCACTCACGCGTGTCCTCGAGGGCTGGCTCTGCTCCGGGAAGGCCTTCTCTTTGCCCAGTTTTGTTGTGACCTGCCTGTGCATGGACTCAACAGTCTGTCCTACTTGGAGTTCATTCAGCTTCTTGAGCTGCGTGTTGGTGTCTGCCAAGCTTGGACAGCTTCCAACGTTATTTCTTCAAACACATTCTCCATGTGGCCCTTTCTCGACACCTTCTGGGCCTCCAACACCATGCTCTGGTTTCCAAGTCCAGGCCCAGCAGGGTGGACACAGGTCTCAGCCCCGCTCCAGGCCCCAGGCTCACCTGTTGGTCCTGGGGCAGCTCGGGGACCTCTGGCAAACCTGCCTTTTTCTCGTCACCTAATTTGACCTCAAACAGCTGCTAGGAAGAGCGTGCCAGGCCCCGTAAGCCTCGAGGACCCTGCGACGGCAGTTGCGGCCAAGAAGAACGAGGAGTGGGCTCAAGCTCCCGAGACCCCATCTCACACCACGCCCCACGCACTTTCAAGGAGTCTCTTCTCAAGCCCGGAGACACTGAAGGACACCTGGGAGTGGAGGAGACCAGCTTCCCCACTGCCTGCCCTACAGGCCACCTCGGACTCCGCTGGGTCAGACACAGCCAGCAAGCGTCCTTCTGAGTGTGCCACACACAGGGCAGCTCGAGGACACTGGCCTCGCTGGCCTCCAGCGTCTGCAGCAGGGCGCTCTGCTCTGCTGAGGGCACATCCCTCCCGGAGCTCACCTGCCCCACCCTCCCGGGGGCAGCCCTGGCTGCGGCCAGTGGGGACACACGTAATGTCTGGGCTCCCATCAGTGGCCCTTTCCGGGTGACAGAGCGGAGAGCCAACCACTGTCTGCATTTGCTCCCACGGGACCTGGCCCTGAGCTGTGACCCGCTGGGGCTCAGTGGGGCTGAGACCTCCGCTGGCCTGCGCCAGAGCTGGGTCTGTGCCTGGGAGCCGGGCCGGTGGCGTCTGTGTTTGCGGCGGGGGCTGGCGGCTGCTGCGTGCTAGCGTCAGCCCTGACAATAAAAGGAGGCGTGAGACAGGGGCTCCCACGCCGTCGCCTCAGTCCCGACGGCCCCAGGCTGAGCCCCAGCACCTGCCTTCTGTCTGCAGCCGCCGTCCACGCCTTCTGCTATCAGAGGCCGGTGGCCAACCCGTGCCGTGCAGTGACTCTCCCACCCGCGCCGGAGTGGCAGGTGCCGCCAATCCACCAGGGCACCTCGAAGCCCCTGGGGTTCCTGGCTACAGAGGACACAAGTGGGCACAAGCTTCCAGAAGAAAACGAACGCACTGGAGCCCATGGAAAACCCACTGAGAAGGCACCCGAGCCCCACACAACCAGCCAACGGAGAAAGCAATGAGTGGCCTCTCCACCTGGTCCCTCGCTGTCCCACTCTTCACTCCTTCGACACAGAGCAGGAGCTCCCAGGAAAAGCCACCCTGCAGCCGGGCGGCTAGCTGAAGCGGGAAAGTGCCTGTAGCTTCCTGACGTGCCGCGGTCTTAGGAAACCCACCGAGGCATGTACTGTGGAAATACCCCGGCCCCAAGGAGCTCAGCCACCGGCCTCTGGCCGGCTGGCACCCCACACCCCAGCAGACCCTATACCACCGAGTGCCCCCCCGGCTGGGCTCTGTCCCCACAGGGACAGGAGGGGCCGCTGCAGCCAGGACCCTGCTGAGGAGACCCTGCGGGGGAGCCGTGAGCGACTCACGTGTTGCACACGGCCATCGTCTGGCACGCCTCTCCTGTGCAGAACTCCGAGATGGTGCTGTACTGCAGGTTGACGTGGTGGAAAAACGTGGTGGCTGCAAGGGAAGAGAAGGCCCGGGCGTGAGAAACCACCGCTGCAGCACCGTTCTGCGTCCCAGTGCCCTGCAGGCCCATGCGAAGCCAGCACGCACCGCAGAGCAGAGACGCATGTCCCGGTGCAGAGCAGTGGCCCTGGACGCCGGCCATCGGCCGCTGTCGTGCACGCCGGGCATGTGTCTACACGGCACCAAGCCGGGCGGAGAGCCAGCGGGCATCCGGATGGAGTCCCATCCGTGAGGGCTGCGGCAGGCAGCTGTGCCGTGAGCCCCGAGCCCCAGGCCTGCCCAGTGGCTGGAGTTGAGGTCCACCCTCCGCTCCCACAGGCCGCAGCCTTCCCACGAACTCGGCCAGCCCCGCAGCCACACCCCCGCTCCAGACACTCCCTGGTACCGGTGGCCCGTCCCTGGCCTGGCCGGGACCTGCAACGGCTCCCGGCGCTGGGGAGACCCTAAGCGCGCTGCAGGGCCGGCCACCGGCTCCAGGGAGTCCTCGGTCGGGTGACGGCCCTGGGCCGCTGCGGCGCCCTCCCCGGCCCCGCGGCGCACGCACTGTTGCTGGCCAGCCACTCGTTGAGGTCGATCTCGCGGGGCAGCACCACCAGCTCCCTGAAGCCGACGTCGGTGATCCTGGACTTGGCGTACTCCGGCTCCAGGTACATCTTCTTCTCCTCCGCAGCGGGCTTCTTTCCGTTGGGCTTTGCTTTAGACTTCCTGCCAGAGACAAGGCAGTGGGCGTCACTGTGCGACAAAGGCAGGCGTGGAGGCCACGAGCTGGGTCTCAGGACGTGAGCTGGGCTGTCCCCGCCAGTGGGACAACCAGGGGCTCCTTCTGAGACAGCCCAGGAGACTCTGCTCCCAGTGGGCACCAGGGATGGAAGGAAGCTGCTCTGCCCTCCCCTGCCACTGGCAGGGGCCCATGGCCTGACCGGCCGAGCCCCCGCCACCACGAGGGGAAAGTGGGATGCAGACACACGTGCCAGAGGCCTGATGCCATAGGGCCACACGTGGAAGCCATGACAGGCAGGTGGCTCGGGGCCCACTGAAGGGGTGGGCCGGCAGCCCCCCACACGTCACTGCAGACACCTTGGCCTCCAGCCGCCACACGTCACTGCAGACACCTTGGCCTCCAGCCCCCCACACGTCACTGCAGACACCTTGGCCCGCAGGGCTGCCAGGTGGGACACAGGGACGAGCTCCCCTGGCCCAGGCCCCCCCATTCTTCTGTGCAGCCGATCCCCCCGCCCGGCCTCACAGAGCCCTCGCTGTGTGCCGATGCGCCTGGGGCTCCCCTGCATAGCCCCGTCCTGCTCACCTGGGCTCCGTCCCAAGCACACAGTGCAGGATCAGGGCAGGGGCAGGGAATGGGCATGAACCAGGCATGACAGAGATCTCAAATGACCTCTTTGCACCAAAAGTTTTTTCTGCTTACAAAAATAGTTATTTTCCATGAAAGTACACTGCCATACAGAAACAGAATGGGCTTGTTACAGCTATTTTTACAGGAGTAAATACATATTTTTGAAATGTCTGTTTTCCTTCAAATCCTGCAAGCATCAGTACGTAGGCCCCATAAACCAGAGTTCTTGGGGCTGAAGGGCCTCCCCGGCAGGGAGCCTCGGGCCCCAGACCAGCCTCGTGCCAGCTGCCAGAGGCCGGAGCCAGGGCCATGGTGTATACAGCCTAGGTACCCAAACAAGGTAGAACGTGTCCTAAGAGGGAAAAGGGGCCACGACAGTGGCCCAGAGCCCACGCTGGGAACACGGCCCAGGCTTGGTCATAAGTCACTGAACGTCACAATGGAGCCCACCCTGGGCAGATGGGCCTGGAACACCGGATCCCGCGGAGGGCCGTGTGCGGACATGGCCCTTCCCAGCGTGGAGGAGCAGGGGGGCCTCCTGCCATCTGGGGAGCAGCTCGAGCTGCAATCCTCCCGCACTTGCAGGGACCTCCCTACCGCCGAAGGTTTACAGTTCGGCTCCTGGAGGAAGTTGGAGAAACTGAAGGAAAACGCCTAGCAGCACGAGTCTCTTGGTTCTCCGTGGGATGACTCCGTTTTCAACAGTACAAGGGGACCCGGCGTGACTCGCAGAAACGAACCGCAAGTCACTACTGTCCGGACGTCCTACTGACCAGAAAAGGCCGCCTTTGGCTATAAATTCTCAAGGAGGTGTCATCCCGCCCCAGGAGCAGAAGCTCGTGGGAAGCGTGTCCATCTTCCCCGGGGACAGGATGAGACAGCTGGAGGCCTCGGAGCTCCAGCAGACACGTCCTTCAGAGCCCCGTGGTGCTCCGCGGCGCTGAGGGGCAGGAGTGAGCACGCCCACGCCCAGCCAAGCCGAGCACACTACTGTCGGGACGGCCGGGAGCCCACAGCACCGGAGGCCGCCCACACACCTGGGCGGGCTGTGGTCGGGGTGCTGGCTGGGCTGGGGGGGGTTGGGGGCAGGCAGGCTGAGGACCTGGCCTCGGGGCTGCCACACTTGGCCAGGCCCCACACGCTCACACCCTCGAGGTCTGCAGCGCCCGCGCAAGGAGAAGCAAACTGGCTCACCGCGGCCTCCGTCTCCCACCCGGCTGCCCAAATGTGCATGCTCCGCGGGGCTCAGCTGGGGCGCAGCCCACTGGTGGCCGAGCCGGACACGGCCGTCCTAAGGACTCAGGGCACCCAGCTCCTTGTGCGCCCCTCCCCCGCCCTCGCTCCAGTGGGGCTAAAGGTCTCTGCGGCTCCCTGACCCTGTCCTTTTCGTCTGTTTGGAAAAGTTCCTAGTGGTTTATTTAAGAGAAACAGGAAGGGAAAACACTCCCCGAATGCCAGGGAAATGTTTTCCATCAGCTTCTCAGCAAATCTTCTCCTTAAAAGGCGACGTGTTCTCAGCCTCCTGGTGCACCACCGGGAGTGGCCAATGCCATGCAGGGCCACAGTGTCCTGGGGACAGGGAGGGACCGCATGCCACCTGGGCGGCCGGAGCAAGGGCATGAATGTCTCTCCCTCTCTCTGTTACACACACCCCTGCAGTGAGTACATCAGGGGTCCCTCTGGCTGGGGCGGGAGGCCGTTCACTGCGGACAAGTGTGGACACATGCTTCTCAGGGCCCTGTGCTCCCTCGGACCAAGACAGCAAGGCTCCCCCCTTCCCCAGAGAATGCAGAGGAAGACTGGGCCCTGGGAGGGCTCAAGGAGCCTGGGGGCTCTGCCCTGCCCGCAGATACTCCACCAGGAGGCTGGGACGGCCACTTCGCTGCCTGCCCCTGCCCTTCTCCTGACCCTGGTCTCTGCTACTGAGTCACATGCCACCCTGTCAGAAAGCCTGAAGTGGCCTGGAAAGACGATCTGTGCCCACGGCCCCAGGCACGAGGGACCAGCCCACGGGATGCACCTTCAGCCTGCGCCGGCTCTGCCCTGCTCGCCCCCCGCTGCATCCAGGCCCAATCTGACCCCCGCCTCCCCACCTGGGCTCTAGGCACACCCTGCCTGTGCCTCGCCTCGACTCGCACCTGGCTAGGACCAGCCCCGAGCTCGCCGCACATGCTGGGCCTCAACTTCGGGTCTAGAGGACTCTACAATCACACGTGTGGGGATGCGGCACGTGGGGGCCCGGGCTGGAGATGGCTGCCTGCCCTCCTCTTCGTCCCGCTGTCCAGGAGCCGGGTCACCCAGTGACGAGAGGACCACGCAGCAGAACCAGCCTATGGGCAGCTGGTGCTGGAGCGGCAGCAGGAACCGGCACAGGGCAGGAGGCCGCTGAGGCCACACAGAGGTCCACTTGGGGGCGCTGCCCTCGGAAGGGTGTGGTGCCCTTGTGCCGGCAAGTCCATTTCCAGGGGACACTAGGAGCCCTGGAAGGACGTGGGCTGCGACGTCTGCGGTCAGAAGGCCTCAGCCTCCCCACCCTTCTCCCGGGCTGCTGTCCACACCTGTTCTGCAACAACCGGGGCAGGAAGGCAGGTGCACACCAGGCCCGCCAAGCTGGGCTTCTCCAAGCTGCTTCCCCAAGCTCCCCTGTCCCCATCACCCAGGGAGGGCCTGGGAGCCCTGGACCTCCGTGCAACCTGGAGCGAGCCCTCTGCCGGGCCAGCCCGTGCACATTTCCGCGCAGCCTGGACACGGGGTCTTCCTTCCTCCAGTCCCACAGGCAGGCGGTGACGATGGGCACTGACGCAAAGGTACAGGCCAGGGCCCCGTGTGGGAGCGCTCCTGCCAACCCTGCCACACGGGCCCGTCCCGCCCCAAGTTCTGTCCACGGCAAACCGTCTGGCCCCTCTGAGTGCCAGAAGCGGCCCTGGCCCGGCCCCGTCCGTCGGCCACCGGCAGCAACGGGCCATGGGACGCCTGTCCCTACGGCCACACGGAGGGAGAACACACGATCCCGTGCCCCCACCCCAGTGGCACTGAGCTCTGGAGCAGGCTCTGTCCAGCCAGGGCCCAGACGGCTGTCTCGGGGCCGCATGGCGGGGCTCCTCCTCTCTCACTCTCCCCCCACAGTGCTCACTGGGACCCCCAGGGTAGCAGCGCAGGGACCGGATGGTGGACACAAGGCTGTGGCCTGCCACAGGGCCTGCTGGCACCCTGGGGGACGGGGGGCGCGGGGAATACGGCCGTGGGCACACACAGAGACCTGCCAACAGAACCCTGTGCGTTGCTCCCGGTCTGAGGCCGGCCCAGCCACCTGGGAGGGGCCCGGGCTCCGCGGAGAACCTCCTCCGACCGTGTCTGCACCCCTCACCCTCCCCTGCTCCTGACGCCTTCGCCACCTCCGCAGCAGTCCCCATACCCCCCCCCCGTGCCTGGCCCGACGCACACCACCGGTCCCACCGGGAAGGCCCCTCAGGCTGCTCCGTGTGAGCCGGCACCGCCACAGAACCCACCCGTGCTGAGGAAGGGGACACGAGGGCGCAGGAGTGACGCTGCCCGACAGCCACAGCAGGGGTCTCCCCTAGGGACACAGACACAGCATGAGAGACGCACCTGCCCAGGAGCACCGGGGAACACTCGAGGGCCCCGTGCTGACGCTCCCCACCGAGAGCCGCCCCCACAGGCAGATGTGGGGTGCCCCGGACACACCCTCCAGGAGCAATCGGTAACTGCCAGGTCTGGAACATGGGACGCCTCCTCGAGGTCTCGGCCGTGCTGGGGCAAGGGGCTGGTGGTCCCCAGGCACAGAGCAGGGCCAATTGCGCCCAGTGGGGGGTGGGCCACACTGAATCAGGAGAAGAGAAACCTCCATCACCGCCTTTCCTCGGAGTCCTGCTCAGCCTCTGTCTCTCACTTTGGCCCCTGCGGTGCTCCCCAGGCGCTGGCGTCCCAGGACAGCCGGGGTTCTGGCTGTGAAGGAGGCAGGGCAGATGTGGAAGGTCAAGGGAAGCACGGAGACGGTGCGCGGGAGGAGGCAGGCAGTGAGGCGCGCATCCCTGCAGCCCCGTTTGGAGGCGGCCCCAAGGGACAGAGATCAACCATCCGGGGTGGGGGAGCAGGACTACGAGGGACCCACGGACACAGGAACGGTGGCCCACAGCGCGCACAAGCCCCACAGAAAGTGCTCCATGGCAACAGAGCCCGAGCCGGCGGTAGCCTGGGAAAGGAGGGGCCCACAGAGCGGGCGTCTGAGGACTGAGAGTACAAGCAGGGCGCCCACCCTCCTGGCCGCAGCCCGCCGCTCCCCACATCAGACTAACACAGGAGGGAGTGCCTGGGCCCGGGCCTGGCCGGCGCAGCCGTCTGGGGTGGTGGGCTGGGTGGGGCAGGAGCTCCCCCTGGACCTGTGCACAGGCCCATCTGCTCCCCACGGGGCAGCCGGGCCCGAAGTCCGGGCTCGGCAGGGATGTCCGACAGCCCTGTCACCCAGTCAGGGCACACCCGGGGCCCCCGCCAGGACCAGACATCACCCTCAGCCCCGGGCTGAGTGAAAAACACCAGGGCTGGGCACCGCTCCCGATCTGCAGGTTTCCGACGCAGTGGGCCTGGGGCGGGGCCTGAAAGCCACTTCGGACGTGTGGAGGTGGCCGCTGCGTCGCGCTCTCGCCACTCCGAGTGCCCTGGTGTCACGATGCTCCCTCCTGTCACACGGCCTCTGAAACCAAAAGCTGGGAAGACGCCCCCCACGGGACCCCAATCAAATCCCCACAGGCCACGGCCAGCCGGGTGCTGTGCAGAGGGACACGCAGGTCATTTCTTGTCTTGGGTTAACTGCCTGGCGGTCAGCACCCGCAAACAACGCAAGTGTTCATAAGCCGTTGTGTCCCTACACAACGAGCCCCATCGAGACGGGAGACGGCAGACTGAGAAAGGCACGTGGACACCGTGGACACAATGTGCACACGCGTCAGGTGCTGCCGCACCCCGTCTGACATCCGGCTAGAGCCGCAGTGTGGCCACTGGGCTCAGAGCTCCTTTTCTTTCACTTCTCCATTGGCGAAGGGCATCTCTTCCTCTGGCGCCGGGCTGAAGCGTCACCCGCCCTGAGAAGTCCTCTCGGCACCCCAGTGAGAGTGGCCTGGGCCTTTCGTCTCCCGCAGCGGCACGCCGACGCTCGGCCGGGTCAGTCTTGCCTCTGTCCTCTGCAGAGCCCGCTTCAGCATCTGCTCTCTCCCAGCGTGCACACGCGCCCACACCAGACCCGCGGTTCCAAAGCTTGCACGCTACCATTATGGAAGGATAGCTCTGGCCAGCTAACAGGTGGGATCTCTGGTTTCTACTCGGAAGTCACTGTGAGTCCTCCCATGTGGCACGCAGGTGACTGGCTGTGGGGACGGATCCCGTGGAAGAGAAGAGTGAAAACCAGAGGTGCCCACAGTCAGTCGGGGCACAGACACACACGGGCTCTAGAATGCCTCGGTCACTCCATGCTGACCACCAGCTGGGCTTGGCTTCCCCACTCAGACAGTCACCAAGAGCTCTGCTTAGCTTGGTTACAGTTAAAGACAGAACTCGAAAAGCAAGAGACATTCACTTTCCATTTTAAAAATGATGACCCGCTGTTCTCAGGCCAACGCGAGAGGTTCAAACTGCAGGAAGCTGGGTCTGAGTCTACACCGTGACCCATTCCGGCACGGGCTCTGGCTGTGCTCCGGACTCCAGCAAGCGCGGGTGTCGGCGGCCCCTCCAGCCTCCCAGCACAGCACAGGACTGCCCCTCTTCGAGGGTCAGGCCGGCCCACTGCTGCCCACCACCCCCACACCCTCCCGCCAGCAGGCCACGCTCGCTCCGCCGGTGCCCAAAGCAGCTTCTACCCAGACACAGAACGGCACTGAAGTGAGTGTCTCCGGGCCCCCCAGGTCAGAAAGGCAATTTAAAACGCTGTCAGAACAGCCCCTAGAGCAGAGCTAATGTGTCCCACTGTCAGGTCTCTGGACAAGGCTACTCAGGGAGAGCTTCCGGTCATCCCACTTGGGGACAACCGGACAGACACCATGCTGGCCCGGCAGGCTTGGGAGAGGGCAAGGCAGGACTGCCGTGGTCACAAACACGGTTAACCACAGGAGGGAGACAGGTCACCGGAGGGCCCCTCATTCTCCCCCAGACCCTCCAGGGCCGCACCCCCTCCAGGAGCACACGCTCCGGCCACGAGCGAGAGGGCATGCAGGCATTAGGGAAAACCTGGCTCCAAACAAAGTTCCTGCCCAAATCCCAGGGCTCCCCCACCCCGCCCCGCGGCTACACGGCGCCAGCAATTACAGCCACTGCTCCCCAGGCCGAGCCCGGGCCGGGACTAGGGACGCCCGACTGCCCCCGCCCCGTTCACCTGAGCACTTTGCCAACAGCCTGAAGCACCATTTTGCAGCTGAGTCCAGCTTTGGGGGGCTGGCTGAGCAGGGCTCGGTCTGCGGGGACACCGCTGGGCTCTCCAAGCATGCCGGGGCAGTGCAGGGACCGGCAGGCAAAGTGGGAGCCAGGGCAGCGGACAGCCGTCCCTCCTCCTCTCCTCCCCCCTCCTTCCCTCCAGGAGCCCAGCCAATGAGGACACGGGGCGGGGGGGGGGGCAAACAGCTGCTCCTTCTACAGGCGAGGGCTGGCCAAGTCCGCTTAAATGAGGGAGTGTCTCAATGGCCTTTTCAAAGTGGCGCCTTGCGGGCACTGTGTGGGATGAAGGCCACTGCCGAGGAGATGGCTCGGGAAGGACCCATCAGCGAGGCCCAGGGTGGCACCACGTGGCCCTTCTGACTGGGCAGGCAGCAGTTCTGCCCCAGGAGCTCGTGCAGCCGACACACACCCCTTGCCGGACCCCAGCCGAGCTGAGACAAGAAACCGGCGGGGCCGGGACGTCGGGCTGCAGACAGGCTGGCTGCATGCCTACGGAGCACGGCCACGGGCCCGCCGCACACCGACACTCACGCGGCCCTGGAAAGACAAGGCTGGCTGGCTCCCAGGGCGTCCGGAGCAGGCAGTGAGTGGGCGCTGAGCAGAGGCTACTCCTGGAGGGCAGGTCCCCACCGAATGCCCAGAGCGCCTTCCTGTGGGGCTGCCAGAAGCCCAGTGCCCAAGGCCTTCTTCGCAGCTATTCTCGACACAGGAGACCACAGAGGACTGGAGACTCAAACGTCTGAAAGAGGATGGCGCTCTGCTCCGCCTGGTTTCAGTTCTGACCACAGACGGTGACAGCCTGACCCCACGGGGTCCTCTGAGAAGCCGCACCCAGCACAGAGCACAGCCGGAGTCTGCCGGGCCCCGGCGCCCGTGTGCCCAGGCTTGGCTCTGCCCTCCCCCCACCCCAAAAGGCCACATCCCACAAAGGGCCCTGCTGACCTTCTCATCTGTCCAACTTCAACCCAATTCTGCAGGGGCCCCCAAAGCCACGGAAAGGACAGATCAACGTGTGACAGCAAAAGGCAGCCTCTGCCCGGCACCGCTGAGGACACCAGCAACAGAGCTCCAGTCACCAGGGAGGCAGGACAAAAAAGGCTCCTTCCGTCCCGGCAGGACACTGTCCCCGGGGCCAGCCTGGGAGTCTGCATGACAGCTGGCTGCCCGGCGGTCCTCTCCTTGGTCCCTGGCGGTTCCCGACTCGCTCCGGCCGCTCTGACAGGCGTCACGTGGCGTCTCGTCGTGGTTTCGATGCGTTTCCGATGCTGAGTGAGGCCGAGCACCTTCTCCGACTCCGGGCCGTCTGGGTGTCTTCTTGGAAAAGTGTCCGTTCGTGTCTCCTGCCCAGTGCTTAAGGGCATTGTTTGTTGCTTGAGGGTTGAGTCTGGTGCGTTCTTTACAGGTTTTAGACACCGGCCCTTGATCAGGTGCGTCACCGGCAGACACCGGCTCCCGCTCCGGAGACCGCCTGGGGTCCTGTCCTCTCTCCTCCGCTGCGCAGAAGCTTTTCATCCTGACGTCCCGCGAGCTCGTTTTGCTTCTGTTTCCCTGGCCTCTGGGGACTCGTCCAGCGAGAAGCTGCTCGCGACGAAGAGGTCACAGAGGGAGGGTGCTGTGGTGTTCCCGCTAGGATCGCGATGGTCTCCTGTCCACGTTTACGTCTTTTCATCTTTCATTTCATCTTTCATTTTGTATTTAAAAGATCAACTTTTCTAAACAATCTTTTTTATTATGGCAAAAATACACATAAACGTGCCACCTTCACCATCTCTAAGAGCACAGATCAGATGCATTAAGCATGTTGTGAAGCCGTCGTTACCAAGGGTCTCCAGAACTTTCCATCTTCCCAAACAGAAACTTTGTCCTCATGAAATACCGACCCCCAGCCCTTCTCTAGCCCCCACCATCCACTCTCTGTCCACCTGAGACACCGACCCCCAGCCCTCCCCCGGTCCTGGGGCCCACCATCCATTCTCTGTCCCCGTGAATCTGGAGACTCCAGGGACCCCATCTGGGTGGGATCCTGCAGTATTTGTCCCTCTGTGTCTGGCCTGTTTCACTCCGCATCATGTCCCCCAGCTCCATCCAGCTGTGGCAGGTGTCAGCGTGTCCCTCCGTGGGACCGAGGGACAGGCTGGTGTGTGGATGGACCACGTGTATCTGAGTGTCCGTCGGACGCGGGGGCTGCTCCCGTGTGTCAGCGGCTGTGAACACGGGTGTGCGAGCGTCCACACACATCCCTGCTTTCGATTCTCTGGGTACATGACTAGAAGAAGAATCGCCCGATCACACGGTCACTCCACTCTCAATTTCTGGAGGAACCGCCAGCCGTTTTCCACAGCGGCTGCCCGGCTTCCATTCCCGCCGACCGTGCGGGGTGCGGGATCCAGCCTGCACGTCCTCCCACACGCGGGGCGCCCGTTCCCTGTGCTCCTCTTGTGGGCATGGTTGGCGTGGAACGGGCATCGGGGGTGGGGATGGCTGAGAAGGAGCTCTGTGGCGTGCGGATGCAGACGACGGGGAGGTCCTGACCGGGGATGGGGAATACCGGAAGAACTCATGGGTTCTCTCCACTCACACCTTTTCTACCTCTGTCCACTGAGAAAGCCAAGGAAAACGGCCAGCGCAGAAGTGGAGAGCCTGACGTGCAGCCTGTGGCCTCCGCACATCGCGGCCCAGCCGGAGCCCGGCGGGTTTCGCAGTTCGGCTTCCAGGTGTGCAGCGGGCTCTCTGGGGAAAGGACGGCAACGCCGCGTGAGGCCGGGAAGGTTACCATCACGACGCAGAACTAGCCTGAAGGCATTCCCCGGCCAAAGGCGGGGCCATTTAAGGCTATAGGGAAGGACAACAACCCCATGGCTCGAAACAGCGGTGTCCGGTGTCCGATGTCCGAGTCTGGATGCAATGGTCCTTCCCACAAAGCCCTGGCCGCAGAATCAAGCCCGCATCGGTATTCTGAAGGCCGGCCAATGAAAGCACAGAGGCAGCACGTGTCCTGCTCCTCCAGGGGCCCGGTTAGTTGGAAAGGGGCAGGTTTTCGTTCTGCGACTACTCTGTCGACCATGGGGGACAGGCAGCTGCCGCGTGGCCTTTGTAACGCCTAACAAAGGAGTGATTCTGGGCAGTGGTCGAGCGTCCCCAGGCAGGGCACAGACCGCCCGAGAGCACAAGCCTCCCACTGGAGGGACGCCGCCCCCGGAGGGGACTCTTGCTCCCTGGATTAGAACTCCATCCAGCTCGTGTCTCGACACACAGGGGAACGTGCTACACTGTGCCGCCGGCATGGCAGGGAACAGCACGGAAGCTGCCGGCTCTCCTCAGTGGGACCACAGCGGGACAAGAGAAGGCGCAGGGCTTGCAGACCGAGCGACTTGCTGGCTCAAGTCTGCAACCTAGTGAACGGTGCTGTGCCAACGCCACCCTCTGACAAGGCAGGTGCCGACAGTGTCCCCACTCAAGGGCTGGCCGAATGGGGCACCAGCTTCTCTGGGCTGTTTTTGCACTTTCTTGTGAGTTTATAAGCATTTCAAAATACAAACCTACAGAAGAGAATTACAAAGCCCGTCAGCGAACTGCAACACGCGGACTCCCCTTGACTCCAAACAGCGAAAGGAGTCGAAAGGCACTAGAGAACACGGACGCTGACCGGCTGTGTGATGTCGTGGCAAGGACAGCTGCTTTGACCTGCCAGCCGCTCTCCGTTCAGGCAGAAGCGGCCCTGTCCTGTCAGGGCACCTGGAGTCGGCTTCCGAGTGGCTCAGATGGTGGGGGAAGGGAAGAGAACAGGCAGATTAGGGTCGCACTGGGTGTGAGCGCACAAAGAGAGCCCAGGGCCCCTGGGTCCACTGAAACCTCGCCCTTAGCGACCCAGTCCACGTCCGGACGCGGATTCTGCCTGCGGCCCAGACCCAGGCTCACCTGCGGACACGGGGGCTTGCAGCGTCCTTGGCAGCGTCCTTCCTCGTGGCACGGGGCTGCCCCGGAGCGGCTAACGCGGCAAAACGCGTGACTACACGTGCGAGGCCACGCATGGCGTCACAGAGCCCGTGCGCATGTGACCTGTGCGCAGCGGAGTCGGGCCCACAGGACACCCCTGGCTGCCCGACGGAGGCCGTGCTCAGCCGGGTCAGGAGCTGCACTCTTGTCCCCAGTGCGGAAACCACGTCCTCCTCCGTGCGTCTCCGAGGACGGCAAGGGCTTCTGGCTCTGTGCACAGGCCTTCCAGGGGGACCTGGGGCACACAGGCGCGCCCCTGGGTGAGGGTGCCCCGGGCTCCTCCAGGCACGGTCTGCACTTGGCCAGCAGCACCACGGGCTTTCACAACGAACGGAAGGAGGTGCTTGGCGGGGCCCACCTGTACTTCTAGAGAGAAGTCGACGAACTCGTACGTGTGTTGGGACTTCTCTGGAACTACCAGGCGGCAGGGAGTGCTCTGCTGCTGAGACCGTGTCCTGTCTCCTCACACCAAGTCCCGCTTCTGTCTGGCCTGGACGGGGACTTCCACTCCTCCAGAGGAGGCACGAGGGAGACAAGCGCCCTCGGGAGCCGTCCCTCTCACCCGGGTGTGTCGCAGCTCTTCTCTTCGCGCGTGCCCCACTGGTGGCCCCGCGCCGTGGCAGGGTGTGAGCCCCACCATCCCACCAGGCCTGGCACCGCGTCAGCGGCCGGGGGGGGCGGTGGATGGAAGCTCTGTGGGGCTCTGGGAGCAGGCAGTGCGCACCCCACCCCTACACACGCCACACCAAAGGAGCGAGCAGAAACAGGGCTTGCCCGATGTTGGGCTGCTCTTCTCTGCCAACAAACAGGCCACCGCGTTCGCGCACCGCAGAAAGAGAGCCGGGGGACATCAGAGCAATTTCCAACCTCGCCTGGCTTTGCTAAGTGTCAGAGAAGTGTGCACAGAAGAAGTTCAAAACAGAACTTCCAACCAGGGCTCTCACCCTGGTCAAGGTGGAGCAACAGGGACCGGATTTTACCTCCGGCTGGAAACACGACGTTAAATAACACGTGGGGCAGCTTTTAGGACCCGAGACGCCAGACAGCAAAGCACAGTGAGCCTGGGCCGGGAGCACACAAGGTAAGTCTGTACCACAGGGAGAAGCCCAGCGGGACCCTGAACTGACCAGTGTCCGCCAGGAAGCCGGGGAGGCCAGAGCAGCCAGCGGCGGAGGCGCAGGGCACCCTAAGAAGAGAGCTGCACGGGTGTGCTGCGGGCCCCAGGGGGTCCTTGGCCACGCACTGGCCGGGATATGCGTGTGGGACGACCACCTGGAAGGGGCAGAGGGACAGTCCTCGAGGCGCCTGTGGCGCGGGCAGGACTCCCTCTGCCGCCAGCCGGAGTGGAAAACCAAGGACCAAGGTGTCACGTGTAACACTCGAGAAGGTCTGCATCGCATGAGAAGGACCAGCTCCACGCGGAACAGCGCCGTGGCCCCGGGAAACCAACAACACGGACGAGAGCCGAAGGGGAACAGCCACTTGCACAGCGAGTCCGAGAAACACGCCGAGAACAGCCATGAGCGTCCCAAACCGCGCAGCACCAGAAACGGCCGAGCTCCCGCGCCGTGGCGTCCAGCCGGAACGCCGCGCCTTCCCAGGGGGAGAACACGAGCCGGTGCTGAGAGTTAAGCGACGCGGGCAGACGACAGAATGGAAGACGACAGGAGAAGGTCCTGTCCCCCACCTGCTCCAGACCCCGCAGGGGACACTGAGCACGTGAGGGAGGCACAGGGAAGACTTGCTTTCAGACGCACGTTGACTTTCCGGACGCACAATCTATAGCGCTTGCGACGAAAAGCGCTCGGGCTGGGGTAACTGCCCGCCGAAGGCGGCGGGAGCCAGGATGAAGGAACCCGAAGACGCGGCACGCAGGGCATCCCCAAATGGAACCAGGGGGACTCTGAAGCGAGCAGCAGCCCCCACCCCCGTGAGCCCACGCCACCCGGCCGGCTGCTGCTCGTGGGACACCCTCCTAAAGCGCGTCTGACCCGGGACTTGCATCTAGAAGGTGTGGTGCCCCCGTGACTGCACGAGACCAAATCCCGGAGGAAACAGGAAACGGCCCGAGCAGACCCTCCCCACCGCAGAGCAGTCCGCGCAAAAAAGGCGCTGGTGACTGCTAAGCCCCGAGGAAAGGCGGCGTGAGACCCCACGAACCACGGCCTCGTTCCCTTAGAAGGGCAACCGCAGAGGCCGCGTGCCCGGGCCGACGAGGGGCGGACTCCTGGCTCTCGCTCGCGGCCGGCACCGGTACCGGCGGGCACGTCGCCGCACGACACGACCGGCACACTTAGACACACACGTCGTCCAGCCCAGGCGCTGCGCTGAGGAGAAGGCGCGCGTCTGTGCACCCCTGCACACGTACGCTCCGCGGCTTTGACCGCAGCAGCCAACGTGCGGAAGTGGCCCTCATGGCTCCTGGCCGGGGGACAGACAGGCCAGCGGAGGCCTGCCCGGGGCGCGGAGTCCCACCCGAGGACACGCGGGAACGACCTCCGACACACACGAGCACGCCGCAACCGCGCTGAGGGGATTCCGCTGGCATGAGTGCCTGGAAAATGTCACTAATGCGTATCGAGAGGAGCGGCCGGGGTCACCTGGAAGGAGTGATGGGGACAATCACTTCCTGGACTGAGGAGAGGGCTCCGTGGCTGTGGGGCACACACGTGTACACGTACAGGACCGGCCCCTTCCCGTGCGCAGCCAGTGTGCGTCACGCGCGGCAGACGCTGGCGACTCCCGTCACACCTCCTTGCTCCACCCGTCCGAACGGGCCCCTCAAACCCAGCCTGGTCCTCCGGAGACACGCGCTCCGCTCTCTCTCCCCGCTCCCACCCACATCCGCCCCCCAGAAGGTCCTCGATGCTATCTACAGAGCGCGCGGCAGGGCCGCCCTGGCTGAAGCTGCCCTTGCTCTCTCACTGCAGGACCGCAGCGGCCGACCGGCCTCCCTCCTCCCCCTGCGCCCTCCAGTCTGTTCCCTCTGTCCCACGATGCTGCCCGGTGCTCACTCGCCCACACAAGGGCTGGATGACAACACTAAACCCATGGACATGCCTGGAAGGGGGCCACATCCCCTGAAACACCATGCTGCCCCAGGGGAGGACTGATGGCGGCAGGGCAGCCGTGGGCTGTGGCGCCTGCCCGGGGCCAGGGTCCTCAGGGGACAGCTAAAGCAAGCGGACTCCAGCCGAAAGCAGCAGCGGGCCCAGGGCCGGGGGGTGTCAGTGCCTGCGGTTCCTGCTCTGGCTCAGGCACCGTGACGCGGACCCAGTCCCGCCCAGCCCTGCATCCTACCCTCACAGCTGCGCGCTATCCTGTCCAGCAGGTGTCAGCCCGGAGCCCGCTCCTCTCCCGGCTCCTGCCAGTCGCCTCCGCCTGCAGCGTCTCACCAGGACCCGGGGCAACAGGGCCCAGGTGCCCCAAGTGCACCGCCACGCCGAGCCTGCAGCATGCAGATGTCCCCCGGCGCGGCAGCCGGACCCCAGCCGGTGCCCGGGCACGCTCGCGGCTCCTCCGTGGCGGGGCACACGGGGTGGCCACGACAGAACAGGATGGTCTGCAGATGCGGGGGACGCCAGGGGGCGGGAGGGGGCTGGGTGGGCATTGTGCACGGAGCGCCAATCTGTGCCAGGCTGGGCTGGGCTGCGCCGCAGGGCGTGGCTGGCTCTCCCTGCTCCCAGGAGATGCCAGCTCGGGAAGCTGGGACGCACGCCGCTTCCTCGGCACTCTGTCCGAGCCTGCGGAGTGCGTCTGGCACAGCGGGGGCACAAACAGGGTGTGTGTTGAGAGAGGCGGGACAATCAGCCCGTCGTTAAATAAGGAAGCGAGGACAGAAATAGGTCTTTGTGACGCGGTCATCCTGGAGAAGACCCGCACCCCGTCCGGGCTCTGCTGCCTGCCCCCGAAACCCCAATCCCCCACTGCACACAGACACACGCATGTGCGTTCTGCTCGCCAGCAGGCCGAGGCCCCGCAGGCCACCGTGAAAGCTGTCCCTCGCTGGACTGCCACAGCCGGGAGCCCTGGGTGACCGCCACAGGGAGGAGGGCCTGACATTCAGCCCCGGGGGGTCCAGGAGCAAGCGGCGGCCTCCTAGGGGTCCGTCCGCACACCCCTGAGACTGCACAGTGACGTGGCCAGGAAGGCCCGTGTGCTGCTTGCCAGTGAGGGGCAGACGGCTCCTGCCCCTCCCCCAACATGACCTGCACGCTCCTGGGGACATCTGACCTTGAGGTGTGAACACTCCTGACGCTCTCTCCGTGAGCCAACACCTACCACAGGCAGCGGAAGCCGAGCAGCGTGACCGCATGGAGGCCCGGGCTTGCCGGGGTCCCGCTCCCGCACACCCGCCACGCTGCCTCAGGCCAGAGTACTGCTCCCCGGGAAGCGGGCCCACCTGCGCCGGGAGCCTGTCCGAGGAGCGTGCACGGCTTCCAGGTGGTACGTGTGTTGGGGGGGCAGGGCCACGCGCACAGGCTCCCTGCGTCCGGGCCCCGCACTCACTCAGCCAAGCGGCACGAGCGCCTGGTGGGGCTCTGGACACACGGGTCTCGAGGCCAGCATGCCGGGGGGAGGGTCGGGATGGGTGGGGGCTGACGGAGGAGGAGTCGGAGGGCCAGGAAAAGAAGGATCTGTGCCGGGAACAGCCCGTGCAGACCCTGGAAAGGCGTGTGCAGAGGAGAGATCGTACCCCCAGGAGAGCCATGTGGAGAGAACGCAAGGGACGGGGGCAGCGAGGCTGAAGTCTAGACTGTGCCTGAGGCATGCGGGAACCCCTAAAGGGGTGGAGAGCCGTGAGCAGAGGACTGACTCGTGCGGGCTGGCAGGCAGCCGGGTCATGGCGACAGGATGAGAGGCAGGGGACGGGGCTGTTCCGGACAGGAGCGGAGGCACGTGCAGGGCTCAGCTAATGGGGCTGCCCAGATGCCCTGGGTGACCACCGATGCTTGCACTGTCACCTCAGGTGACATCTGTCACCGTGCGGAGGCACCGAACCCTTGGCTTGGCCCAACGGCCCCGACAAGAGCCCCGTCCCACCCTGAAGATGGGGGGCGGCAGCCCCCACCCCAGCCCCATCCAGGCACTGACCAGCTGAGCGATGTCCCCAGAGCACGAGGACGTGCTTGGCCAGCAGCGCCTCGACACGCCCAGCAGTGCGTGGTTCCAAAGGCGGCCGAGCCCCTCCACGGGTGGCCTGACCCCCTAGTGCAGAGCCCGTGCCCCACGTACCTCCTTACGCTCAGACAGCTCAGGCCACCCCGGCCAGGGGCCCCGAGCCACCAGAGCTGCCTCCCTGCTGTCCCGCTGCGCTCTGCTCCCGAGTGAGTGCCGCACCCGAGAGCCTGGCTGGCGAGGACCTGGCCAGCGCATCGCAGCCATTCCTCACACGCCTCGTGCCTGGAGGGAGCACTCTCAGGAAGAAATCCAGAACGGGCTGCCGCCCACCTGGGCTCCACAAGGAGGAAGCGCCGGCCGAGCAGACCCTTGGGACAGGCGGCTCTCCCTCCTGGTCCTCGGAGAGCCTATAGGGAAGCTGGCACCTCCCAGGCAGAGAGCAGAGCTGAGAACTTCAGAAAACAAACGTCCTGCCTTGGACCTCGGTTCTAAGGACCGCAGAGGCCTTCGAAACAGGCGGATCCCACCGTCGGCAGCCGGAGGCAGACACCACCGCACAGAGGGGTGCCCGCGAGCAGGTCAGCAGCGGGGGCTCCTCCCCAGCGTCCCCCAGAGCACAGACCGGGCCGGCAGGAGGGAGCAGGGTTCTGAGAAGAGCCGGCCCGAGAGCAGCTCCTCGGACATCGTCTCCGGCTGCTGCAGACCTGGGACCCTGCTGCCTTCTCAGTAAACAAGGCAGACGCGCTCTTCAGTTCGGGCGCGCCGGCACCGCAGCTGAGAGAACCTTTCCGGCACGAGCAGGCCAGCTGGAGCCGCCGAACCTCCCCAGAGGCCCGGAAGGCCAGAGACAGGATGATGGTTGTTTTAAATCCAGATCAGTGGGCCTAATGCTGGCTCCCAGACGGAGCCCCGGCAAAGCAGCGGAACGCCCCCACGCCAGCACTCTCCGGACGGTGCCCCACGTGCGCGATCTCAGCAGGCCCCTCACCCAGCCAGGTGACCAGAGCGGACACTCTCATACCCCTCTCACGTCCAGAAAACCGGCGACAAAGATCCACACAAACCCCTCAAAGACACACAGGGCAGACGCCAGGTGCACCAACACAAAAATGTTTCCGCAGACCCCCAGGCGAGCGGACCGAGAAAGCTGTCCAGCCGCCAGTCCACCCATGCCCACTGCTTTTCCCTGCCTGAGCCGAGCGTCTGGACCGTCCGGCCCACACACGGCCTCCTCCAGGGGCCACACGTTGCAAAGCCGAGTGTGTGTATACGTTTGCGTCTGCGTGCACAGGTGTGTGCACCTGCGACCGTGCGTGTGCGTGTGTGTGGACATGAGTGTGTGCAGCCGGTGTGCACGAGTCGTGAGTGTGCGCCTGCGTAAGCTGCGTGTGCACGTGGAGATGAGCACACGTGTGTGCGCGCGTGTGCGCGCATGGGACCACCCGGCAACCGTGCTCCTTTCTTGCTAAGGCTCATGCCCTCACCCCCACAGCGCGTGACCCTGCACTGCTGGGCCCCGCCAGCCCCGACCACTGTGAGAGCAGGAGCTCACGGCCACCTCAGGGCTGGCGCCCACCTGCCCTCCCTCGACTTTCTCCTGACCTTTTGGGTTCCCACTCGTCAGCCCTGAGAGACGCCGCCCCACCGGCACACTCAGCCCCCACTGCTCTCGCACACAGCCTGGCACCTGGCATACTGGTCACGGGCCCCACGGCCACACCAGGACCCACGTCGGGAAAGCAGGGTGTCGGGATTTGTGAGAGGCCGTGTCCCAGCACCCAGAGCGCGGTGAGGCCCTTCCTCACTTCTCCTGTGAACTGTTTCAGTGGCTGTGACTCATCTTGTCATCCTCCCAGGGAGCTCTTTGCACACCCTGCAGACAGTCCGACGGCGGACACAGCTGTGGCCCCAGACGTGCTCCTCACGGCCTGCGGGCTGCGGGGAGGGTCACTGCGTGCTAACCTCACCCTCGGTCGCCGCGCCTGGCGTTTCTGTCCAGCGGGCAAGCAGCACACCAGACACTGGAGACTCTGACGTCTGCGCAAAGCTCAGGGCCCGGCAACCAGGCTCCTGGTTGGCTCAAGGGTTTCCACTGGGGACGGATCCACGTCCAAAAAGGGTGCAAAGAACAGTTTCAGGGAACGGATCCATAAAGCCCAAAAGCACATGCAGGAAACGGCTGGTGTCAGAACTCTCCCCGCCCCCCAGCTTCACCACATGCACAGCTGCCAGCTCGAGAAGGACACAGAGGCAGACGGGCGCTCGCACCCACCCTGGATCACTGCCTGCCTGACCCCGGCCCCCCAGGAGCTCACGGGACATACAGCAAGGCGCGTTCGCCAGCCTGGAAAGTCTGGAAAACAGCAGGAGCAAGACTTCAGGGTCCCACGGAGAAAGGCCAGTCCACGGAAAGGGCAGTCCACGGAAGACAGTGACCACTGAGGTGACGTCCCCAAAGGAGGCTGAGCGCTGCCAGCAGAGCGGACGGGGCGGGCACTTCCGGACCAACACGGTCCTCCCAGCTCACGCATGCACCTCCCGTGCGCCCCAGAAGGTCTACTGCCTCTGCAGGACAGACGAAGACAGGTCCGGGACGGCTCACGGCGGAAGTGCGGAAGCAACCCGAGCGCCCAGCGGCAGGTGGCTAAGCAGACCGTCTCGTCTGCGGAAGGGGCGCCAGCTCAGCCAGGACAAGGAACCGAGTACAGAACACACAACCTGGACGGAGCCCAGAGCACCCGTGCTGTGACAGGGCAGCGCCCACGTGACAGTCTGTGCTCCCGGGGACATGAATCCCAGCAAGCACAAAACCACCGTGCTGGGGAGAAGGGCAGTGGGGGCCAAGGGTGTGGGAACTCGGGGACATCGATGTTCTGGACCGTCACTCGGGGGTCTGACAGCTGCACGCGTCTGCCAGAACCCACCAACGCGCCCACTGCAGACCGGCGAGTCTTCAGTGTAAACACGGACCCATCACACCAATCGCAGACGCGCAGAGAGCATCCCGTGCCACCAAGGAAGCAGGAACTCCCGCCTGGGACACCAACCCTGAGCCCCACAGACACAGGGGAGACTGCAGGAAGCCACGCCCCGAAGGGGGGGTGGCACTGTGGGGTCACGGACAGCCGGAGCACAGCCTAGAGTCAGGAGGGGCAGACGGGAGGGGCTGCGAGGGCCTCTGCGTGCGGCCCCTTTCCGGGCCCAGGACGTTGTGGCGGCCATGTGTCTGCTCATCGGAAAGCCACAGGCAGGCACACGCACAACCACACTCGCCCACGCGCTCTGCTGTGACCAACTGTTCACACGGAGGGTCTGCGACACCCTGTCTGCACACGGGGCGGCGGCTCCATCTTCTCAGCCCCGTTCTGTGCGACCCCGCACAAGCACCAGAGCGTGCCCGTGGAGGGGAAGGTCGCCCTCGCCCAGCTGCCAGTGAGGCCTGCAGAGATGCCGCCAGCCAGCCGGACCCCCGCGAGATCCCTCCCCGGGGCCGCACCCAGGGGCCCAGCAGCCCCCGTGGGCACACACAGCCAGGCAGGGCCCACCCACTGCGTCAGGCTCCTCCCCTGGAACGTACGCGAACCGTCCGTGGCAGGGAGGCTGCCGCCCGCACTCGTGGAAGCAGCTAGGGAGGGTCCTGAAGAATCCTCCTTCTGTTCTTGCGGACAGCGGGTGTCGTGCGGTCCCAGAGCGAGAGTCGCCGCACAACTAAAACCGGGCTGGCACAAGCAGAGAGCACTCGGGGACCCCGTCAGCAGCGGGAGTGCAGGACTGACGCCGGAGAGGAAGGGCTTTGGGTTGGGAGGTGGTGACTGGCGCGGGGCAGGTTTTCTGTGGCCAGAGCTACGGGAGCAGGGGCTGACACAGTGCCCTGCGGCCAGGGGTCCCCACCCCACACTGTCCGGGACACGGAGGACGGAGGTGCCATCCCGCCCACAGCGGGCCAGGTCCACTTAGGCAGGTGGCCCTGCACACAAGTGGCCAGGGCCTGTGACGTGGCTCAGCGTGCACCAGGCCCCGCGGTCCGAACTCTTCCTGGGCCAGTGGCCCTGTGCACACAAGAGGCGAAGGACAGAAAAGAACAAGTCACTGGAGTCCTGAGACTCGGCCCCCCCCCATTCCCACTGCCTCTGCCACAAGGGGGGTGGCGCTGTGGCTGGGAGCGTGGCTGGGAGCGTGGCTGGGAGCGACGCCTGCTGCAAGCCCCCGTCCCAGCACACTGCACTCGCCGTCCGGCTGTCCGGACGTCCCGGGGCAGAGACCTGACACGGGGTCTGCCCAGAGCCTTTGCTTTGAACGCACCCCCCCCCCCGACCCCGCCAAGAGCGGATGGGCACGTCTGGAAAGGGAAGCTTATTTCCCTGCTGGCCCAGAGCTCAGCTGTCCCGAGCAGACAGCAGGCCCTGGACGGTCTTGCCACGGCAGCCTTGCTTCCGTCCAGCCCCAGCAGCAGAGGGAGGAACCCGAGACGGGGGAAAGCCCCAAACCCACCACGGCTGCACACCAAAGGGGGCAACGCCCAACACACGATACCCGTCCCCTTCGCACTCTGGCCACGGAGCACAGGAGCAGCGATAGCCTTGCCCCCTCCTGAGGACCACCCTGGTACTGGCGTCTGAGTGGGGGCCAAAGCCGCTACGACAAGGCAGAAACGAAGACACGGGGGTGGGTGAGAGCTAGGGCCAGGCCTGCGCCCGTGGCCAAGCGGGGCTCAGCCTGCATTCCTCCCGCGCTCGCCCAACACCCTGTAGACCAGGCTGAGGTGGCCAGGGAAGGACCTCCGGGTGGCACATGAGGAAAACACGCAGCGGTCAGGCTGGAGGTCAAGGGCCCTGATGGAGCCCAGCACCAGGGCAGCCACAGACCACCAGGTCACCGGGAAGCAGGTCTGAGGTCAGGCCGCAAGAGACGCCTGGACGGGCAGAGGAGGTAGGCTGTGGCCCACACGGGGCTGGGCGCCAGGGTATTAGCACACGTCCAGAAAGCAGAGAGCCGCTCCACCACACCCCCAAAATCGCTCTGTTCCAAGTTCAAGTCAAGCCAAACTCCAAACAATGAAAGTGGCTGTTGAAGCCTGCCGAGTCATCCCACCTGGCCCCTGGCCACCGCTGACCACAGAAGGCAGGGGCGACCGGACCGCGTGGCAGCCGCCTCTAGCAAGTCTTCCCTCCTGACCCCGACACTGGCATCTGCCAAGACAAGCACCCGCTGGCCGGGGCGTAAGCAAGGTGGCCTGCTCGCGGCAGGCTGCTGGGACCCCTGACTCGACAGCACCCCTCTGTTTAGTGCAGCGAAGCCCGTGCGCCCCAGCCCTCCCCTGCCCACCTCGGGGCCCAGGTGAGGGCCAGAGCGCTGTTCACAAAAAAGGGGCGGGCGCGGCAGCACGGCTCCCCCGGGACAGAGCCTGGGATGAGGAAGACCAGCGGCGCAACGCAGGTGGCCGCCTCTCTTCACCCCGAGCCTCCCCAAGCCCAGCAGGCACGCAGCCCAGGCTGCCTAAGAACAGGGCGCTGTGGGTCCCACATCGCCGCGCCCTCCCTGCTGGTATGAAAGCCTGGGCTGCGAGATTTAGCCCAGGCTCAGCCCAGGAAGGAGGCGCAGAAGCCGCGAGGGAGGGGAGCAGAGCCCAGTGAGATGCCGCCTGTGCCCCGCCCCCGCCAGGGCCCTCACTCCGTGCGTGCCCTCCCTCCGCCCTCACTCCGGCGCCCCCCCCCCCGGGACTGCAGCACAAGTGCCGCCAAGCTGGCCCCACCCCCAAACCCTGAAACAGAAGCAACAGCCTCTCCTTAGAAGCATGCCAGAGAGAAAGAGGAGGGCCCCTGCACATCACGGAAGGATGGGGAGAAGCTTCCGGAGATGGACGCACCCTGAGACAGGCACGGGACAAGGAGCCCAAGGGGGTGGGGACAAGCTCTCCCCGACGGCATCCCAGGCCCGTGGTCGCCCCAGTTAGTGAGCCGAGGGTCAGCCTGCCCCTCACAGCCCTGCACACCGCAGCCCGAGAGCACCGCATGCCACCGGTCTGGGGAGGATGCAGGGCGCCCGGAGGTACCAAGCCGGCCGACAGCTTCACGGGGCAAAGCCAGCGGCACCTGGCTTACCCTGTTAACAGGAGCGTGAGGTCAGAAAGCCCCAGAACTGCCCCCACGAGGGCACAGCCAGCAGGCACCTTGTGGCCGAGTACCAGCCACGTCCTGCTGTGGACATGGGGCCTGACCCGGGCCCAGCCCTGATGCTGCAGAAAGGAAGACTGAGGTTGCGCTGGGCAAAGGGACCGGGGTCCCCTCCCCCTCCTCCTGCGCCCCCACAGCACATTACCCTCTAATTGCAAGCGCTGCTTTCTTCTCTGAGATTGAGGAGGACGGCGTCAGGTGCGGGAGCTCCAGGAAGCGAGAGGAAAGCCAGAGTCAGACGTGCCGAGGCGCAGGCTTCAGAGTCCTCAGGGGGAGGCTCAGAGAAGCCGTGGAGGAGACTCAGCACAGCGAGCCGGCTTGGGGACGCAGAGTCCGGCCAGCAGCCTGGCCTCCTGCCCTGGTGCCTCCCCGGCCTTGCAGCCCCCCACAGCCCCCCCCGCTGGCCCCGCCCCAGTCCTCAGAGGGCTTGCCTGTGTGTCTCCCTTCTTCACTTGAAGCCCTCCAGGACCCCAAGTGCTGGGAAGGCTCATGGACTCTCAACGGTCTTCGAGGCCCCACAGGAAGCGTGTCCCTGCCCAGTGCCCAGCAGGCCCGCCTGGCCCCGGGGACACACAGATGGCCACCTCATAAACCTTGTCTCGCTCTGTCCTCAGCAACAAAAGCCTCGGGAAAGAGTCCTTGCTCCTAGCCCAAAGGTCACCTGAGACCCTCAACCCTCCAAAACTCACACCGCACCCCGCAGTCCTCGCTACGTCCACGTGAGCCCGACGACAGCGGGAAATGGGCCTGTCATCTTCCGCACCCACCGCGGCGGACAGCACTTGGTTCATCACCAGGAGCGGTGCTAACGCCTGCTCCGGCACGACCCGATTCCTGATATGCAAATCAGAACCGCAATCATCAAGAAAAGCATGGCCACCCTCCCCCGAGCAGGGCAAGGAAAAAGCCATCCACAAGCGGAAAAAAAAACTATCAATGGTCGATAATCATAAGAAGATAAGATCAATTTCTCTAACTCGGAAGCAAACCCCCAGAAGACAAGATGATTTCCTTCTGCTTCTGATCAAGGACAGGGACAGCCAGTGCTGGGGTGGCTCACCTGCACCCCCGCCCAGAGGCTGCCTGACAAGATGTTCCAGAACGCACAGCGCAAAGACCCTGGGCCTGGAAAGTCTACTTCTAGGAACTCATCACCGATGCACAAAAACTCAGAACGGCTTACACATAAAGAAACAGAGAGAAGCACCGCTTGAACTAAGACGCTGGAAACCGCCTCCACCTGCGCCCGCGGGGGCCCGGCTGGTAACGCACGGGGGCCATGGCGCACCTGTGTGGGGCGCGCGCATTGGCAGAGGGGCCCCGACACAGGGCAACTGGGAGGGGTCAGAGGGGCCACCCGGAACAGCTCCTTCGGGGCAAAGTGTGATGTGGATTTCCCTTCTTTATAAATTTATGAATTATTAGAATTTCCCATATAATCAGAAGGAGAAAAAAGCTACTGTAATTTTGAAGAAAGTCATACATGAAACTATCAACAAAAAAGTGATTTTTCCCATGTCTCCAAACATTCAGTTATCTTGCTTTAACGATGAAAAAAGTCACTACGTACGTCCTAACAAAGAATTTAAAAAATGAGACGCAGCTGAACATCGGGCAGTGTCCCATAACGTGAAATCCACACAGGACAATGCCCTTCCTAACTAACCCCAAGGGGCAGAAGTGACGGCCACAGGAGGACCTTGACAGCACTCAAAGGAGCTCTGGCCACAGTGGGAAGGTGACCCCCGGGGCCGCCAGCCGGACAACGCGCCACCTGTCGAGCCTGCCACACCTTAGCCTGCGCGGAACTCGAGAGGAACCCCTAACCCTAAGCCATCCCTCACCACGCAGTCACTGCCACACGCACCGCAGGGGACCTTGAGGCCCAAGGAGACACGGCGGGCAGCACCCAGGACAGGCTCTGTGGGCGCTACACAATAGGGCGGCTGTGGAGGGCGTGAGGAGGTGGTAGCCAAAGGGACAGAAATGCTGGCACGAAGCCCCGCCTTTGCCAGCTCTCATCCCACTGCCCCGGGGCTGAGGAGTGGGCGGGTACGGCTGCTGCGGCCCCGCGGCGCCACCACCACACCACAGGACTCGTGCACGCGTAGCAGGGCCTCCGGGGGCCGACCCGACCCGCTGACCCGAGGGCGGAGCACACGGCAGCCCCCAGCGCCGGAGGCGTCCGTTATAAGCACCCTGCAGGGACCTCTGGGGCTATGGGTGAGCCTCCCTCTGCTGTTCCTGCCTCTCCCCGAAAGCACGTCTTGGGAAGCTACACGGCGCGCAGCGTAGAAGAGGGACAGGATGGAGGGAGCGACAGGAGCGCCACACCGCTCTCCCGGATCTAGGTTTAGTACCACTTTCCGAAAACCTGGGGCCAAGAATTACTAACGAGGGAAGCGAGGGATAGGAGGATGCGGCCCACCGAGACGCGGGACTGCATCAGGACCCCCTAAAGGAGCCCAAACTGCCCTACGTTCCCCGTGGTTTCCCGCTGGCCACCCTGGCGGTGAAGTCATGGCCCTGTCCTTCAGCAGCGGGCAGGTGTCCCGCCCCGGACCACGCCTGCTCCCCGGCTGTCCACAGGGTCTGCTCCTCCTCTCCCCCAGTACCAGGTCTTCTCAGAAACTTCCTAAAAGGGGGGCGCCTGGAAGTAGTCCTTTGCTTCAGAACCTGCGTGAGAAGGTTTGAGAAGACTCTTACCCGAACCCCGCAGATGACGGATGGTTCGTCTGATGCGAAGCCCACGCTGGACATCCTTTCTGGTGGTTTCTTGAAGACTATCTTCTCATTTCTGGCTTGGAATTTGTGTTTGGATTCCTGGTGTTTTGTTCTGTCTCATTCTCTCTGCCAAGTTCTCTGAATCCTTTCTTTATCCCGGTGTTCTGAAATGTTGTGGGAATGGGGGACACTCCCTGTGTGGGGCACCGGGCCAGCCTGTTCGATGTCGACTCACCGCCTGCAGCTCTGGAAACAGGCTGCGCTGCTTTGGAGACACCCTCCTGCTTCCGCTCCTTCTGGAAGGCCTCTGTGGCCACATGCCCCCTGCGCGGGCGCAGACATCCTTACCTCTGCACTCCTGGGGTTCAGCCCTGGCTTTCTGCTCTACTTGCTGGGAAATGCGCCCAATCTTACCTCTTATCCCACGGCCTCTTTGTTGGCTCCTGCATTTCTAATTTCCAAACATTCTTTTCAGTTCTTTGGGTGTCCCTTTTCTGCGCCGTCTACTCTTTTTGGGGCATGCGGTCTTTAGCCCGAGACAGTGATGCCTGCCTTGTGTGCCCGCTCGGAGCATGAGCCTTCTCCTTCCTTCCCTCTCTTGTTCACGCCCTCCTCAGCATGTCTCCGGACCCCCAGCTGTCCGCTCCCATTTCAAAGGAGGCACGGAAGAGCACAAGGATGGTCCCAAGAGCTTCACCGGGGCCACCTGACTCCCTGCTGGGAGCACGAGGGGACGCCCCCACGTCAGGGTCTGCAGGTGTTTTGTCTGTGGCTGCTCAGACTCCCCCTTCTTCTGCCTGGAGGGCAGGGTCCTGGAGACAGACCAAGAGTGGGGAGGGGATCTTGACAACATGGCTGTAGGATGTCCTCAAGGCTTTCCGTGCCTAGTGGTGCCCCAGGACAGGTCCTGTGACTCGTGCCCTGAGCAGGGGTGCAGGTGTCCAGCTACTTCTGAAACACCCCTCCAGACCTCCAACTACCTCTTGGGAGGTGCCTAGACTCCACCAATCAGGAACCATTCCGAGCTTCCTCAGGACGGCTGGCTCCCCGGCGGCCAGCTCTCCGCTCTGCTGAGTCTGCACCCAACCTGCCCGCCGTCGTCCCAGCTTCCAAACCCAGATGGTTCCAGAACCATCTACTGCCACCCCCCCATCTTTGTTTCTGAGGGCTTCTGCCTTTCCAGTTTCCTTGGCTCTCCCTTCAGTGAGGCTGGCGAGGGAACAGGGTCCAGGCAGAAGTCCAGCGCATTGTATCTGCACATCAGGGTCAAGTGCAACCCCGGACGCAGGCAAGTGGCTCCCGGCTCCTTCCCTTGAGAATCCACTATGCCTTCCCCTCCCTGAAGACACACCCACTTCTCTCTGCGTGTGGGATGGCACCGGTGAGGCTGAGCCCGGCCTGGAGGCAGCCTGGCCGCTACCGGCCCCATGACCGTCCCTGAGTCCGTGCGGGGCCCGGGGTCTCTAGCACACACAGGAGCCCGGTGGCATGTCAGTCCCGCTCATCTGTTAGCAGGACTTCCCGCCTGGCTCGGGGAGATTCACAGAGGCAGCCCCTGCCCTACCTGGATGCAACTGTACTCCGCGGTCGGGCCACCGGCCTCAGAAGCAATGCGCCCTGACGGCTTCTCCCAGGCAGCCCAGCCCTGGCCCGACTTCCCAGCCAGCCCTCAGGATAACCCCTCCCTCCCGTCTCGTGTCCCCAGACAGTCAGAAAGCCATGAGCTCGACCCTACCTTGAGGGTCCGTGAGTTGTTCCCTGCCCAAGGCTATGGGCTATACGCCCCAGTCCCAGCCCAAGAGTCCCAGACACTACTTCTCCACGCAAGTGCGACCTGAGGCCAAGGGCAAAGCCCAAGTCCGTCAAACCTGTGGGGACTCAACCCGGAGCCTGGCTGAGGTTGCTAACTCGGTCTCCCCGAGGGGGTACAGGCAGGGGAAGGGGCACACACGCCTGCACAGAGAAGGGGGCTGGCTGCCCCGCCGCTGCTCACATCCTGTACCTGCATGGAGCTCCGACACCACCGGGAGAATGCTTGGGTGACGCAGAGGGGACCCGCCCCTCCTCCCCACTGCAGCTGCAGGCAGAGCTCCTGGTCTTGGCAGTGACCTGGTCCTTGGCCCCAGGCCCTCAGGGGAGAGTGGGCCCAAGTGGACAGTGAGCTCTGAACAGGGCTACCATCTTCAGGAGGAACCCGAAAAGCAAATGCGTAACTCAAGGTCAACCGTGTGGCACGGCCTACGAAAGGGACTCAAGTCCCGGCTCCATCGGGGCCGCGCACGGCTAGTCCCAACCACGCACCCGCTGTGCAGAGCTCAGAGCCCAACAGGGAGCCCAACGCAGGCACAAAATGACATGTTCCCCTGAAGACCACCGGCCTGACGGGCGCTACGAGGCAGGAGGTGGGCACCGGCTGCCTAGAGTCTCCAGGACAAACTTGGGGGAGGAGGGGCTAAAATCAACGGGGTCAAAAGTGCACCAGTGAGAACAACAAAGGATCTCTTTCAACTAACAGAGCCCGAGGCCGAACCACGGGTGCCCTCGACGCTGGACGCTGGGAGTCCGAGGCCGTCCCGTGGGACAGCCGTACGCCAGCCGTGCACGGAGTCCTGCTGGCCGCAGCACGCCCTGAGGCCTCCGGAGGCAGGCTGGCTGCTCGCACTGCCCTCCCCACCAGGCGTCTGGTCGGTGCCAGGCTCAGGGGGCAGGACCCTCCGGCTCCCGGCAGCCCACAGCAGGCATGTGGGGCAGCAGGGCACAGCCCAGTAACACACGCACACAGCGGCTCTCGCCAGCACTGTGACCCCACTCGTCTTCCTGGGGACCCTCTGGCCACGGACCCACCTGCGCGGTCACCTGCGCCCTCTGGTGGACACCGGCTCCTTCCGCTCTCAGCGGCTCCTTCAAATCCCTCGTCCTGCTCCAGCTCCCAGTAAGTCCCCGCCAAGTCCCACTGGGGGCCGCAGGGTCTGGACCCGCCTTCTCCACCGCACATGCCCCCTCAGCTCAGAAACACGGCAGGTGTGCAGCTCAAGCCTGTGTCCGTAGGTCTGGAGGGCAGGTGGGGGGGGCAGGGGTCAGCCTGCCAGAGGCCTTGGCGAGTGGGCACATGGGTCCCCAGCAGCGATTCCCCTCTCTGGGCCTCTTGCAGTGTGTCCCAAGGGAGCGCACGCGGCACTCCTGTGGGGGTGGCCACAGCTCCCGGATGTCCCCGGGCCCAAGAAGGCTGACTGCTGGCGGGGGGGCTGGGGGGAGGCTCTGATCACGCCATGTGAGGGACGGTCTCTAAAACTATCAGAACTGAGTGACAGGGAAGAGGAAACTGGAGTCCTCCTGCCGCGCGGTGGCCCGGGCAAGGCCAACAGACGGCACCGAGCACAAGCTGCTCCCACGGTCTCGCCGCCTCTGCACGCTCCCTTCAGCCGCCCGGAGGGGAGTCCTCTGTGCGGTGACCGAGACTAAAGGAATAAATAAGAAAAACCTCTTTCTTGGCAGTGACCACACGGATCAACACAGCACTCGGAGACCGGAAGGAGCAGCTCAGCGGAAAATGACAAAGACTTCTGTCAGAGGGAGACCTGAAACGAGGCTCGGCCCCACTAACAGAGACACAGGACGGCGGTGGAATTACGCTCCAGCAGACGGGCCAACCCCAGCCGGAGCGGGCCTCGGCCGCCACGCAGGACGGGCTAACAGCATGGGAGAGAACGTGTCACCACGGGAGCGGACAGCAGCGACTCCCCTGATAAAAAACCAGCAGCAAAGATAACAGGCCGAGGCGGCCCGCGACACGGCTCACGACGACCCCTAACCACGACCCGCAGCAGCAGCAACCCGACCTGAGCTCGTCACGTCACACTCACACGCGGAGGAGGCTCGTGGCACCAGAAACCGTGTCCAGAACACAGTCGCCCCATTTTTGTTTCAAACGCACAAGACCAGGAGAGAACACTGCACGTGTCCGGACGCAGGGAAGCGGGCGCGAGGAGGAGGAGGGAGGGGACGTGGTCGTCCTCCGCGCCGCTGGAAGGCGATGCGCGTGTGACGTGACCCGGAGTCTCCTTCTCTAAGAACAGGTCCCGCGAAGCCGAGCTCTCGCAGCGCACCCGGACGGCGCCTCGCCTCTCACGGCCTGTTCTCTCCTGCGCTGCTCCACGACACGAGAAAAAAACGCCAAGACATGCAAGGAAGACAAAGAAGACGGACAAGTGCCCGGCAGGGAAGCCGACCCGACAAGCCCCACCGCCTCCTGCCCGGCACAGCCACGTTCTGGAAAGCCCCGTCTTCACTCCTCGGCTCCACCTGCTGACCTTCCCCGAGGTTCACACACTCACTCGCCCATCCCTGCCCCCCGACACACACCAACACGGCTCTTGCGAAGGTCACGCTCAGCCCCGTACCCTTCAGTCCGGCCCAGTGAGTCCGGCTCCCACGCACCAAGGGCTCCCCGCAGCTCCTCCCGGCCGAGCGCCTGGCTCCTCGGAGCCCAGCCCCGCACCTGCTCTCCTCCCTCCGTCCCCCTTCCTCTCCCCTGCCAGGTTTCCCAGGCCCACCTCGCTCCTCTGCCCCAGCACACGGACACACCAGGGCCTTTCCACCTCACCACGCCCTGAAGAACGACGAGGACAGGCCTGCCTGCGTCTCCGCAACAAGGCCACACCCTTGTCCCTGCGGAGCCTGGGCCCCATCTCCCCCCGCCCCAACCTGACACCACGGTCACTTCCCTCACTTAGTTCCCCAACCCGACCGGGGGACCTTGGCACAGGCTGAGGCACGGCCGTGCCAGGCTGGACTCCAGCACCCAGGCTTCCCGGTCCCTCAGGCAGCTTCCTACCCCTCCGTGCCTGCTCCTGTCCCCTGTAAAACGGGGTCACTACGAGAACCCCTGAAGGCACGCGCTGAGGGCAGGAACAAGGGCGCCTGCCACACTGTCATCTCCGTCCCCCCCTCAGTCCCCCCGGCGGGTCCTGCCACCTGCTGGGACCCTGAGAGGAACCCGAACTGGCCTCCTCCGTGAGGTCCCAGCAACACAATCCTCTCCCTGCGACACCTGGAGGGGTCGTGGGAAGACACAACGGGGCCACACTAAGCCCCTCCGAAGGCTTTCTGATGTGCTTAAAACGTGCCTCGCCTCTGAGAGGCCACCCTGAAACCTGTCGCTCTGGACTCACACCGCCTGTGTCCTCCAGAACCCCCCCCCCCCAGTGCCGAAACCTCACTGGTGTAACACACTTCCTCAGGACCACCCCCGCCCAAAGGACCCTCTGGCAGCCCGGGCCTCAGCGGGACCCCCGCCACGGGGAGGCCCCGTCCAGCACGGTAAGCACAGCCCCTCCGCTGCCTGCACCTCTGCCTCGAGACGGAGGGACGCCGTCACCCCCACCCACAGCGGGCTCTCGACCGGTACCAGCCAGGGCTGGGATGGAGCCTTGGCCCCTCTCGCGGTCCACTCCCTGCCTTGGGGAGTGCCGAGGATGGCTCGGCCGGCAAGACTCGCCACAGAGGCCTGGGCCAGGCCCGCAGCAAGAAGGCCCACCGGGCGCCTGGGACAGGGAAACGAGCTCGCTTTCAGACACGTGGAGTCTGAGCCAAAGACTGGCCACCCGGATGGGGACAGGGGTGGCAACACAGGGGCCGCAGGCATCGGACAGAAACTTGGGACACGTGGGAGGGAGCGAGCCTGGTCCAGCCAGGGCACAGGCACAGCCCAAGAGGCCAAGGCTCACAGTGGCGGGACGAGAAGGCGCCTACAGACGTCCACCGAAGTACTCTGAAGAGCCCCAGCGACACTTCGAGCAACAGCCCCGAACACCTTGCCACTGAATGCCCAGCAGAAGCAGGGGGGAGCTCTGGCTCCTCTGTCCCCCGACAGCGACCCTTCCCTGGGAAGGTCCTGCCCAAGGCGGCGGTGGGGATCGTTCCCAGCCAGTGCGTCCTGTCCTGCTGCTCTCGTCTCCCTTCTTCACACTGGCCCTGAGCAGAGGCCTGAGGCTGTGCCCCGCTCCCCAGAGGCCTTCCCAGCAAGGCCTCTGCATCCTCAGCACGCCCGAAAGGACGAAGAGCTGCCCCCGCCGCAGAACAAGACGTGGCTTGGCACCGGGGCCACCTGCTGCGGCCTGTGGGGACTTCCCTGCCTGAGGCATCGAGGGCCCCCCACCCCCGCTTCCGGGCAGGCACCGCATACATTCAGGGGGAAGGCCTGGCCCGAGGAGGGTGCCAGGCAAGACTGTCCCGCTTGGGAAAAGCCTTCGCTCCTTCAGTGAAAGCTGATGTTCATGGAGAGACGCACGCGCACAAACAACGTGAGGGCCTCATCTTCTCAAAGAAGTCCTGACTCTGATTCCTAACCACGGCCTCGTCACTCAGTCCCCGCAAGCAGAGGAAATGCAAGGCAGAAGCTGCTGGGCCCGAGGCTCCAGGGTGAGCTGGGGACGGGGGTGGAGGGAGCTGCCCGGGAAGGGGTACAGAGAGCAGGGCACACGGGAACCCACACCCTGCCCTCTGCAGTCCAGCAGCAACCAGGGACTGAGGTGAAAAGCCCAGGTCCCGGTACTTCAAGAGCCAGGGACCCCCCCCCAGGAGTGAGGCTGTGCTTGGTGCATACCCTGCCCTACAGCACCGGCTTCGGGACCCCCTCCCCCACAGTCCCGGCCCGCCCAACCAGCCCCGTGGCACAGATCTCTGACTCGGCAGCCCTCCCAAGAGGAGGAGCGCACCATGCACGGCAGGGGCACAGCCCAATGCCACGCACGTGCACGCGGTGCACACTCTCCGTGGCGCGACACGTGGTCGGCGCATGAACTCCAGCGAGCGCTCGGCGCAGTCCGCTCACAGGGCTGTCCCTGTCATTCTCCTTCTCCTTCGTTTAAAGTACAACGTGCCCTTTTGTTAGGAAACAATTCTGAGTTAGTGCGCCTGCATTTTCTCACATTTTAAACGGATGTCCTTACGTGTGTGATTTTTCTTCCACTCTCTTATTGAAAATGGACTCCGGGACTGTTTCTCACACTACGAGCTGAACCCACTACCGTGGCTCGTGAAATTGCCCTGGCGGGTGAATCTTTAAGAAAAACTAAAAGGAACGCAGAACAGAAATGGTCACTGGCACGTGCACCAGACTGGTCTGTCTCGCACAGAGGCCACACGCACACGTGCAGACCCACGCTGATGTGCACGACAGCGTACTCTAAGCCAGTGTATGAAGTGAATGCCACGATCTCGAAGTTTCGAAGTTTGATCTGGAACAAAAGGTCACTGTGTCTGGCCTCTCACGTGGGACGGTCTGCGTGGGACACCGGGCCTCGGCAAGCCCGCCTGCCAGGACTGATCTGCCTGGTCCACCGATCCTGGGAGCCGCAAGACACCCTCCGCTGGGAGGCTGGTCCAGGGGAAGCAGCCGCCAGCACGTGCGTCTCTGCCACAGTCCCGAGGGGAAGGCACCGCCGCGCCACTGAACACAAAGTCACACGTACAAACAGAACCGACGGAAAAGGCTCTCTGAACGCAATGCAGTCAAGTGTGTCCTCTGAACCAGGGTCTTCACCAGCTGGCCCTAAACTTCAGCGAAGCGCTGCTACTTTCAGAGCCGCTTCTCAGATTCTCAGACAGTTACTGGAAACTTCACTTACAAGGTTCTTCCAGAATGTGTCTTACAGAATGCAACGCCCAACATGCCCGAACTCCCAGCCTGCTCCGCAGTCCCGGTGCCCGGGTTTCCTGCCTGCTTCTGTGGCGGCCCCCGGTATCATGCCGACTGCATCCCCAGCCCTGGAGCCCTGCCGACCGAACAGGCTCCGGCAGTTGAGAGAGAAGCTGCGTCCGGAACCACGCTCGGGGAAGGAATGCTACTCAAGGCCCAGGCCCCTTCCTCCCGTGTCCTCGTCCCCGCCAAGCGGTTATCAGGAAGCACAACACTCTGCCTTTCATTCGGGTGGCCGCAGCTCAGTACGAGTCTGGGATCTGCCACTCTGAGCTTTGGCACCTGGACGTGGGCACCTGGGACAGCTGCTCTTTCCGCCCTAAGCCCAGCACCCGGCTCCTGGCCTCCTTGGATCAAGTCCCTTCCGATAACCAAATCTGGCCGCTAACCCACGTGATCCTGCTGGGGTCTTTCCCCGACACAGACGATCAGAAATCCTGGTGCTGCAAAGCCAGGGCCGCTTCATCAGGTGAGGGAGCGGTGCCGCTACGGACACCCCGAGCAGGGCAAGAGAGGGAGGCTAGACCACTGTTCACACGCACAGAAAGGAGGAAGCTGAGACAGGAGGGGCGAGCCAAAACCCAAGAGCAGTGCAGCAAGGGGACAGTCACCCAGGGCTCCACAGCCACCAGGACTCCTCCCCTGTCCTGCAATGCCCCACAGGCCAGAGGAAGACGCTGCCTTGTCCGCTGTGCTCAGGGCACTTACGCAGAAACCTACGGGGACTATCACCGTGGGCAGACACTCAACAGTCTGTACTTCACCTCTCACTGTCGAGTTTAATAAATAACCGGCCAAGGATGTTCTGACCACGGTTACGCCGCCACACCCAGCAGAGAGCCACTCAGAGTCCACGCCTCACTCCCGGGCCCAGAAGCCAGCCCGGGCCCCGGGGGGCGGTGCTGAGGCCCCACAGTGCCCTGGATTGGAGTGGAGGGCAGAGCCGTCCACTCGACCTTGCTGAGGAGCTACAGTGGGCACTGCTGGCCTGCTGCGAGCAGGCCGCTGCCGGGGACCGTCTCGGGGCCGGCGTCTGGACTACAGTCACAGAACGGAGCAGCACCGCGCCACGGGGGGAGAAGGGGGAGACCAAGGCTTCCGAGTGCCAGGGAGTCAGCCACTGCCGACAGCAGGTGCCCCCGGAACGCAAGGCGAGTCAAACCGGGAAAGGAGCAGAACCTGGGAGGCAGACGGCAGCCCCCAGGCCCTGGGGCACAGACAAACCCCCATGCAGCAAGGTCGGACCGAGCAGAGCCGTCTCACAAACGCTAACCACAGCTCCTTTCCCAGTCGGAGCCCGGATAGAGAACAGAAGCCCCGGCTCAGACGGAGGCAGCGAGGAGGCCAGTCCAGACAGCAGAGGAGGGGACCTCTAGCGCACAAAATTAAAAAAAACGACATTTAGGTGCCGCCCCCACACCACGAGAACAAAGTTTAAAAAGCTTTACTTCGTGGAAAGAGGTCAACAGGGAAGGGCGGTGGGGGAACGACCTGGTCACCGAGGGGCGGAAGGAACGACCAGACGGAAGGGACCCTCTGCACCACAAGAGCCCGCCCCCGAGACGAAACGTAACCCGCAATTTCGGAACTACTGTACTCATCCGGAAACTCCAAGAAGCCGCGAGGGATCCGTGCTGACGCGTGAGGACCAGAGAGACTCCACGCCCGGCGGAGGATACACGGCAGAGCCGGCCCTCACCGCTCCCTCCCGAGGTGCACGAACAGCGGGAGCGCCCGGACCCCACCACCTAGACTGCCTCCAGCCAGAAACTCGTCCTGAAGCACGCGGAACTGTAGACCCTCCAGGCCACTCCGAGCAGGTGCGAGAGAATCAACCCCGAATCCGGAGGGCGGGTAAACTGACAGAGAAATCAGCGTTCACCCGGAACTTCCTAGGCTGGTTTGAGAGCTCCTGGGGTAACCACGCCACCGACGGGCGGTCTGTGTTCAGAGCGCTGCACCCCAGGCCGCCCGGACACCGGCATGTGACTTTTGGCAACGTGTCTACGCCACCTGCTCTCTCCCTCTCACCCAGTAAGGAGAAACAAGACACCAAGTAAACAACAGTCTGTGCCCAACTCCAACCTCAGGGGTGCGTGGAGACTGTGCGAAGGCCGAGCTCCGCAGAGGGAGGTCCTCCGGCCGGCGCGCAGACTCGTGATGCCGGAGGTGCTGTGAATCACACTCCCTCCCTGCCCGCAGCCACTCTTATGAACAGAGACCAGACCCCATGAGGGGACGGCCTAGAAGGACATCGCTCCGCTGGGCGCAGCACCCTCCTGGACTCTGCGGCCAGACAGGGCATCATCCATGCATCCGTCCACCCGCTCTGGCGGGGTTCAGGGTCTGTTTCCGTCTCCCCAGCATCATGACCTCGGGGCGGTGTCCGCAGCCACCTGGGGTGGGTGGGCAGGCTGGAGGCAGCAAACCACAGCTGTCACTGAGTGGCTGCTTTGAGGCCCCAGAGCCCAGGCTCTCAGACACCTCCGCAGGGGACGGGTGAGTCCCCTCCACACGGGGTGCAGGCGGAGAAAGCAAACAGCCTCAGGGCTCTTCTCATGGATGCCCCACCCCGAGCCCATGCCCTTGGGCGCTCCAAGACAGATGTGGTCAGGCAGGCTGCGCTCCTTGGGCTCCCTGGCGAGAGGCTGGGTGCGGGCAGCAGAGGAGGCTGAGGCAGCCCTGCGCGGGACACCCACGGGACGCGCGCCGCCGGGCACCTGCCCTGGCCAGCCCTAGGGACCCCGGGACACGGCACCGCAGCACTCACTGCCCTGCGTCCAAGGGGACGGCCAGCAAGTGGAGCCCGCAGAGGGAACAGAGCCTGGACAGAGCCCAGCACCCCGTGGAACCCGAGAAAGAGACTGAGGCTGGGACCTCTCTGTCCTGGGCAGCCTGGCCACCTTGTGGGGGAAACGGGGGGGCCGCCGGGTGCCGCCAAGTTTCGGAATCTGTTGGGGGAACACCACAGGGCTTCACACGGGAGGGACATCAGAGCCCAGGTTCACCTAAGGTCACGGCGGGAAGGAAGCTCACTGGAGCAAAGACAATTTCTAGAAAGTCCCAACGGACGCCTTCCACAGTCCCGCATGCGGCACACTTGGGCGCCTCCAACCTCACCGCTGCGGGGCGGCAGGCGGGCAGCGGAGACCCCGCGCGCCTTCTCGGCAGCTGGAAACAGCCTTGCGGGCGGCGCAGGCTCGAAAAGCAGGGGCCTTACTGGTCCTAATGAATAAAGGCAGCTTTACACCTCTCCGAGAGGAGACCCGGGCTGTGACAGTCACGCAGCGCATGTGTGTATTTGGGAATACCCTGCTTTGTAGGTGACGCTGCCTGTGAGCCCAGAACCAGCCACCGAACTTCTCCGAGTCCCATCCGTTCTCTTTTCCTTGCCTCCCAGGAAGGGTCTGGTCTCTGTGGCCTCGGAGCTGGAGGGTGGACACGCACGCCAGTGGGGCTTTCAGAGGGCAGGCCGGCCGGGCGACCCCCAGAGACCGGCTCTCCGGCCCCGCCCCCGCCCCAGCCAGGCTCTGCTCCGGGCCTCAGGGGCTTGGAGAGCACGAGTGAGAGCAGAGGCAGGAGGTGCAGCGGAGGGAGAGGAGAAGCAGGCGTCCCGCTGAGCGGGGACCCTGATGCGGGGCTCGATCCCTGGACCCTGGGATCATGAGCTGGGCCAAGGCAGATGCTTAACCGACGGAGCCCCCCAGGCTCAGCCCCCCTGGGCCGTTTCTTACCCCGATACCACATCGCCCTCACCTCTGCCTTCTCCCTTCCCTTGGACTCTTAGCAGTGACTTAGGTCCTGTCTCTCAGCTCCACTGAGTGGGCAGAGGGACGGAGTCTTGGTGCAGCGCAGCCAAGCGCCTTCATGAGAAAATACATTCTGTCTCATCTTGGGTTAAAGGGGCAAGTCACTCTCAAACTGTTAAGGAAAGAAAATACCTGTATATACACATACGTGCACGCGCTTGTGTCGGGGGCGGAGACGCGGGGTGCCGGGAGGGAACCGGCAAGCAAACCTGTGCAACGCTCGGGAGTCTGGGCGAGCACACAGGGAGCACTGAGACAACCTCTGCCACTCCGGACCCTGAAATTACGGCAGACAGAAGGGAAACGGCAGCAGCAGGGGTGGGAGCGGACGGCTTCCGGAGGAGCGAGAGTCTCCCGGACAGCCGGGGTCCCGAAGCCACGCCAGAACCAGAAGCCAGTGGACGGATGTCGGAAACGGGCTGGAAGAAAGCCACGCGAAACCGCGCCGTGCAGTGAAAACGTATGTCGACAACGAAGGCAGACGGAGGCCGTTTCAGGCCGACGGGGATGGGAAGCCCCTCACCCGCAGCCCAACACCGAAGGAAGAAAATGGAAAGGATGTCCTTCAGGAGGGAGAAGACCAGATGCACAGAAACCCACAGAAATCTGGTAGCAAGAAAATACACACACCTAGATAAACCGAGCGTGCGGACCAGAGCTAACGCGTGCACGGGCACAACGCACCGCGCGAGCGGGCACGGCCGCCAGCGCACGCAAGTCCCGAGACTGCACAGCGGTCCGAGGTCCGGAAGCCACGGTGGGGGGTGTGGGGGGGGACAAAGGGACTCATTAGCATCGGACACTGAGTTCAGGGTCTGCGCCGCCGTAAGTAACCTCTAAGAGAAAGGAACGTTGCCTGCACAGCTTCCAGAGTGGGGGGGTCAAGACGTAGGACTCACAAGAAGAGGCGCCCGGGTGGCGTAGCTGGTTAAGTGTCCTACTCCTGATTTCGGCTCAGCTCACAATCTCAGGGTCGTGGGATGAGGCCCACGTCAGACCCCGTGCTGGGCGTGGAGCCTGCCTGGGATTCTCTCCTTCTGCCCCTCCCCCCCAAAATTAAAAATTAAAGAATAACAACACACATTTCAAACAAAAGGCAGACAAGCAGCGCTGCAGGCGGCCAGCAAAGGGGAAGGTCTGGCTTCCGCCACACACGCTCGGGGAATGGGCTGAAAGGAAGGCCGATCCGTGGGCCCCCCACTCAGGTGACCCACTCGGGTGACCATTACAGACCTACGAGGTCTGGCACGTGCAGTGCAGAACCTGGGGGCGCCCCCCCAGAGGCTCCCGCCTGTTTCCTGCTCTTCCAAGGTCTGGCTGCACCCCCTTTAGTCCCTGCCCCATGCCACATGCCTCATATTTCCCCAGGGCGCTGGCCTCTTTGCTCTTCCGGGCCTATCTTTTGATGAACAGAGCTTCTCCGTCTTAATGCAACCAAATTCTCTTTTCCTTTATGATCAGCACTTCCTGGCGCTATTTAGGAAAACCGTTCTTAACCCAAAGGCCAAGAACAGTGTCCTCTGCGCTGTTTTCCAGAACAGTGCTGTCCAAGAGACTTACACCACAAGCCCCAAATGCCAGCCACGTCCATCATCTCACATTTTCTAGCAGCCGCAGTAAAGAGTAAAAAGGGGCGAAATTAATTTTAATAATTCTGCTCGGCCCACATTATCACCCTTTGAAAACGTGACAGAGGACATAAAAACATCTCACGCTATTTTTTTCGAAGTCGCGGTGTCGTACACTTCCTCGCGTCCGAAGCGCTCGATGAGCCCGATGAGCGCGGCTCTAGCACTCTGACACGGGCTCACTCTGGCCCTGACGACTCCGCGGAAGATCCCGTTGCCGGCGGGCAGTGGCTGCTCCCATGCTCGCGCCCTCCCGTCCCTCCACGTCCTCTGGCTAAGACCGCCCCGCAGGTGACACCTTCCTTTCTGATCTGTGCATCCAAGGCTCTGTCCTGCTCTCTGGTCTACATGCAGCCCACAAGTCTCAACAGGTAGTATTTTGGTTATCTTTCAGCTAAAAGTATTTCCCACGTTCCATTACGAATCATTCTTTGTGCCCCCCATTCCTTCGAAGCGTGTAGCCCCCTCATGTCTAAACATGGGGAGGCGGCCTCCTTGTTGCTGATTTCTGGTTGGGTTCCACTCGGACCAAGAACACGCTGGGGACGGCCGCAGTGCGCGGAAACCCGCTGAGGTTTCCATCAGTCCGTGCTCTCCTCTGAGCACTTCAAGAGGACGCACAGCCTGCGCTGCTGGGCTCCCACTCGACGGGCTTGAATGTGGGAATCGTGGCTCCCGCGGATCTCGGCCGGCTCGTGTGTGGCTGGGGTGCGGCTAAGCTGGGCCGCCGTGACAAGAACCCGCCCCCCCAACGCATTAGTGCAGGCGGGGGGGACTCAGCCTCCCAACACCTTCCTAAGGCCCCGGCTAGCAGGGCAGTGCCACATCCTCCCCAGGGGCTGTCCGGGGACCCGGAAGGTAGGAACAGGAGGGGAGGCGAAGCCAGGACGAGCAGTGTTTTTCTCCTAAAATTTTGTGTCCTTTTACCAAACTCTCCTTATTTTCCCCAGCCCCTGGCATTTCTCTATCACTCTGTTCCTGAGCTTGACTTTTTCTTTTTTTAGATTCCACACGTAAGCGATGCCATGCGCTGTCTGTCTGTCTCCGTCTGGCCTATTTCACTTAGCACAACGCCCCCCAGGGTCACGCACATAGTCGCAAATGACGGATTTCCGTCTCTGTAAAGGCTGAATGGCATTCCGTTGTGAAGAGACACCACATTTTCCTGTCGACCCACACAGGCTGCTTCCAGACCTTGCCTGTTGAGAATAACACGGGGAACGATGACGGGAACACAGACGTGTCTTCAAGATCGATTGTTTGGATAAAGACCCAGAAGAGAAAACGCTCGATCATATGGTAACTCTGGTTTTAACTTCTTGAGGAAACTCCACACCGCCTTCCCCAGGGGCTGCACCAACTGACATCTCCACGGGCAGGGGCACTGTTCCCCACCCTCACCAACGCTGGCTGTCGCCTGGCTTTTTCACGGCCGCCATTCCGACGGGTGTGAGGTACAGCATGGTGTGGCCGGGACGTCCGTTTCCCTGATGATGAGTGACGAGAAGCATCTTTGCAGGCGCCTGCTGGCCACCTGGAGGCCTTCTTGGGAGGACGTGCAGATGGGAGGCCCTGCAGGCCACGAACACCGCGTGAGCGCAGGTCAGGGACCTCACCTGGAAAGGGCACCCAGAGGGCTGACCGGGCTGCAGGTCACCCCGGGGTGGGAATGGGGGTGGTGCTGGAGGGAGATGGAGAATTTGGACAAAGGGCCTTTTAAGCAGGAGTATGATATGATCAGCTCTCTGCTGGCCTGCGGAAGACCAGCGTCAAAGATAAGAACAGGAGGTCCCCAAGCCCACATCTGGGAGAGCCCAGAGCCCCAGGGCCTGCCTGGAGGGAGTGCAGCGAAGTCACGGCCCAGCCAGGTTATGAAGTCTAGACCGGCCCCTGGCCAGGCCCGCAGCCGGAGCCGTGAGGTGTGTGAGCAGCCAGGAAGCGGCCTGCACGGGCACGGGCTCTTGGTCCAGGCACCCAGGCCAAAGAGCGCAGGGTTCGCCCTAGACCCCTGCAAATGTCATTTCAGGGGACACCTGATTATTTGTATTAGAAATCAAAGAACTCAGGCTTCTGGGAAAGAAACGACATGGAAAACAGCAGTGCTCCTACGGACGGCTCCTGGCGGGGACACCTGGCTCTGGGGGGCAGAGTGGCCCCGTGACGACGATGCTCCCAGCTGCCGTGTTACCAGGCGCACCGAGACCGGGGACAAGCCAGCCCGAGCCCGGCCCCTTTGTCACCTACGGCACCGCAGCGACCAACTGCTGGAGGCCGAGAGAAGCACCTGGCCCGAGTGCACGGGGCCGGCCGCTGAGGAGACCCCGGGCCGAGTCCCACACAGCAGCACCTGCTCCTACCGCGCGATCCCCAGCGGGTGTGGTACGAACAGGTCCACGGGGAGCCAGACGCGGGAACCTCGCCCAGCTGGCAAGGCACCGCGGTCCTCACACACGGGTGTGGCTGCACCACAGGCCCACAGGCACGCTGCTGGCAGCAGGAAGGGCAGCCCCCAGTCCACGGGACGGCCGCGACAGCGCATCTGACCACACTGAGCCTGCCGCCAGCCCAAGCCCCTGGTCGGCCCTGACCCACGCGTCCCTGCTGCGCTGACGGGAACAGGCAGCTCCGTCCAACGGGAGGCAGACACGGACAGCAGGACCCCTGAGGCCCCTCGGCCTGTGTGCTGCCCCAACAACAGAGCCCCCAGGGCCCGGCCCGATGCCAGGTACAAGGACCGCGCGCACACAGCTGAGGTGCTCCGTCCCGGGAAGGCACAGCAGCTGCCCAGGTCTCCATCTGAGAACTCCCTGAACTGCCCAGGGCGCTGGTGCAGAGCAGGGGGCGGACCTGTTGGGCAGGAGGCGGTCTGGGCCCCGGTGCCGGCTGGAGGCCCCCCTGCACCCCCTCGTCCATCTCAGGCCCCAGTGGCCCAGGGCGGAAGTCTGAGTCAGGGCTGGGCGGGCCCTGGCGCCCCCTGAGAGCGATGTGAGCCCCACCCACGAAGGCCCCCTCAGGCGCGAGGAGCAGGGCAGTGGGCCGTGCCCTCCCGCAGAGCCTCAGGAGAGAGGACACCCTTTGGGGAAACCAAGGCCCCCCGCCACCATCCTGGTGACAGCTCAGACCTCAGGGGCCGGAAAACCACAAACACTACTCCTTAAAACTGTGAGTTCCGTGAGGAGGCCAGGGGGGAGGGAAACCCATACAGAGCGCAAGGCCTGTTCCCAGGCCCCCACCCCTGCGCCCAGCAAGCAGTGGAGCCCACAGGCCACTGCCCTGCTCCTCACAGAGCCCCTGAAGACAGAGGGGAACAGCTCGGGGCTGACCGTCTGCATCACTGAGCGGCAGCTGCTCTCCGTCGGCCTTGGAGGAAGCACACCAAAGCCAGTGAGGTCACAACAAGACAACACGTTTATTTTCGCGTGAATTATAAATGCCAGGAACTCTCGACACAACTCCGCTGAGCCCAGCACTTCTTCAGCCAAAAAGGTAGGAGGCCTTCCCAGCAGGAACAATAGAATGTACTTGAAAACCAGGACTTCAATCACAAAGCGTTTCAAAACCCTAGCAGGCGGACAAGGGACATGGGTCTCCACCCTGACAGCCATCAGCAACCCCGAGACCAAAGCACAGGACAGAAATGAGCGCCCTCTGCCCACCACCAACACAGAGCTCAGGCCAGGGGGCCGCTCCTGGGAGGCAGAGTGGCAGCAGGGACAACCCGTGTGCAGACAGAGTGACCCATGAGACAAGACCGTGTGCCCTTGGCAAAGCACGTCGGTCTCTCTGAAACCAGAAAACTGGATTACAACAAGTCCCGTGCCCGCCACACATCAGGCAACCGCGACAAACTGTCCCAGCCACGACCATCCCGCAATGAAGGGGCTGGGACCCGGAGGGCTGAGGCACAGGGGGCAGTCGTGATGCCCGAGACCACGCGGCCTGCAGACAGCACACCGAACCAGCGCCCTCGCCTCCTCGCCCGCACCCCCTCCCGAGAGCGGTGCCCACAGGACACACGCGGGCTGCCGACACTCACCTGGCCAGCTGCCCACCGGCAGGCGCAGGGCTTCCCGGGGCGGCCTTCTCCCTGACCACACCAAGGACGACAGAGGCTCCAGGGGTCTGCGGCAGAAGATGAAGCCCGCGCTGAAGGGCAGCAACTCGTGACGGACTTTATGCTGGGGGCGGGAAAGCCGGTGCGGCACAAACCCGCTCTTCCGGATGGGAGGGCCGTGGTCCGGGCAAGCAGGTACCGGCCCCGATCCTCTGCTGGAACCACAGTGCTCGGCGGCACAGCCCGTGTCACGCACGCTCAGGAAAGCTCGGGCCACCTCAGGCCCCGCACGCTCTCTGCCCTGGGCCCCCCCAGCTCGCCCAGAGCAAGAAGTAAACGGCACCAGCCCCCGGGGAGGACTCCTCTCTGCCGCCCATCATCAGCCGGAGGGCAGGGCCGGTGGGGGGAGGGCGGCATCGGTGGCCTAGATTCCTTCCCAGCCCTTCTTTGTTCACTCACCCCAACAGCCGAGAGGACACGGTGCCAGGGGGGTCTCGGCCACTGTGTGAGCCATTCACCGTGATCCTCCTGGGGACTGCTCCGAGCCAGAACTGCTGTCCACCGAGCTTCCGAGCGGACCCCCAACTCACCCAGCACCTCAGAGCATGAGAAGTCCTTGAGGGGCACTTTGAGAAACCTTGCTCTGGGGTCCCCACGTCGCCCCCGTGCCGCGCTGCCTTCTCGGTACTCTCTGCGGCCTCAGCGACCAAACACAGCCCAAGCAGGCCCTGGGCAAGCAAGGCGCTCCTGACCGGGAAGATCACCCCCCACGCCAGCCGGGAGGAAAAGGGCAGGGCGCAGGCCCAAGCTCTGCTCTGCGCCCACAGCCAGCCCCAGGCCACGTCCCGGAGCTGCCAAGCCGAGGGCCTGGGGCTCGCCCGCTCGGCCCAAACACGCCCACACCCTGCGGCATCGCTGGTCCCCGGCCAGCGCTGCTCTGGTCTCCCAGCACAGCCGGGACTACCTGGGGCTCTCTGGCCGGCTACGCAGGGCCGCACGCGCACTCCGCCCAGCCCAGCTCCCGAACGCACGCCCCCGGGAAACACAGCAAGAAGCAGGGGCATGGGGGTAGCCCCACCTGGGCCAGTTCGAGTGTCTCCCCACTCTTGTTCCTTTAAGAACAAACTCGAAAGCTCAGTACTTGGGATCACTACCCCTGGAGTACACGGGACTCAGCCGGTCATAAGAAAGCTGGGCTGCTCGGCGCACCACGAGCAGACGGGTGGTTCACCAAGGACACAGCGCACCACGCTGAGAACGCCAGCCCCAGCCCTCTGCAAGGGAACGTGCACTGACCAAACAGCCCTCCTTGCTAACCGAAGTGGCAAAGATCTTTGTCACAGGAGAGTAGCGCCGGCAGCTGGTCACAAAGCGGGGGCGAGCGCACGCCAGCGCCTGAGGACCGTGAGGGCTGGGACGTCTCCAGGAAGAGCCCCCCAGGCCCTCTCCGGGAGCCCACCAGTCCCCTCCCAGAACTCCTCCTGAGGAAACACCAATGCTGGGCAGTGAATGACGTGTAAGGATGTTCAGAACCGCCGTCCGCCGGGAGGAGACCCCGAACACCCCGCCACGGAGGGCGAGGGGGTCACACACAGCCACGGGCGGCCGCAGACGCTGACTGCTGGGGAAAGTGCTCCCTGCGTGACACCAGCTCTCAGCGTTGAGTCACGGTCTCTGGGTGCTGGGATCACTCACTTTTCGGTGTCTGCACGTCCTGTGTGCTCCAGTTTCTACGACACACCTGGGAAGCCAAGTTCCACGGGCACAGGGACCCTTGAGTGCTCCCTCGCGCCACGCCAGCAGGGCCACGAAGGCAGGCCCGCCAGTGCTCAAAGGCGGCGCCGGAGGACACAAGTGTGAGCACAGCTGTACTCGGGCGTGATTCAGGTTCCGGGATTCCTTGGACTCCCTGGATCCAAGTGGCCCGCCACCCTCTCGTGCACTTGGGTGGTTCAGCGCCCCCTGCAGCTGCCCCCCCCCCCCTGTGGGCCTCGAAGAGCACTCAGCGTAGAGGGAACAGTACGGACTCCAAAAGGTGCAGTCCCTGCAATGACAAGTGCACGGGCGTCCACTCTGGCGGCCCCGGGGAAGGCCCACCGAGACGGCCCGCACAGCACAAGGAAGCCTCCTACCCATCCCACGTCTCCCCGGCACAGTGAGCGGCGGAAATGCACCCACGCTGCCGGGACAGGCCCCCTCCGCCTGGTTCTGCAGGTCTCTGCCTGCTGAGCCACACACACGGGACCGGCAATCAGCAGCGCCTGCGGACAGCAGTCATGGCCTACAGCCGTGTGGTCTCGGCCTGGCCCAGGCCGGCTCCCTGGCACAAGGCTGACTCCCGGGGCTGGGTCGTTCCCACCGCGGGGTCATCCTGGCACTACTCCCTGGCCTCCACCCAACCCTGCAATGTCTCCAACCAGAACCTCCACAGCAGGTGAGATCAGTGCGGGCTGAGACCCGCCAGCTGGCAGCCTGCTCCGTGGAAAGCTGCTGAGGGCAGCGGGAGCGTCCGTCACTTCATGCAGGGACCGGGTCCCGGGTGTGCCAATGCGCCAGGCCCTGGGGAACCAGGAGCAGGTGCGAGTCCGTCCCCACCCTTCAGAGGTACAGCCTGGGGAGCCACCACACGGGGTGTGTCTGAGAAGACACACTGCAAGCCCCAGAGACCCCCAGCACACGCCCACCCTTCCGAGCAGCCAGAAGGGACGGAAGAGGCCCCAGGAGCTCCCCCTGCAGAGCTCCCCACCCTCTCCTCCTAATCAACCAATGACCCGCCCTCCCTCACCCTCCCCGGCCACCCCGGTGCCAGGCACCTCCATGTGGGCGACCCCAACCATCTAGAACCACGGCCGCCGCGTAGTAAGGGAAGGAAAACAGCTCAGTCCCACTGCCTCGGCAACGAACGAGGCCCAGGAGGATAAGGGGCTTAGGAAGGCCAGCAGGAAGGCCTTAGGAAGGGTCAGCACCAGGACCACCCCTGTGGCCCACACCTTCACGTCCAGCCCCCAGCAGCAGTTAGGAAGGCACCAGCCAGATCAAGCCACGGTGACAGGAGCACCCAGCGGTCTCCCACTGGCCTGCAGCGCCCACGCTGCTGGACCCACTGCTGGACCCGGGGGGCCACTCGGGAAACCTCACCTCCAGGGCACCCCCCCACCGCCCCTGCTGGGAACGCTCTGGCCCCCAGTTCTTTGAATGGGAGACAGTCGTCGTGACCAACCAAGGTGGTCTGCATCGGTGAGCCAGGGTTAAGCAGAGACAGGATGGCTGAAGGGGTGAACTGCCCGGAAGGGGAGGCCTGCCCCAGGGGCTGCTGGCGGGGGCTTCTAACCCACTGCGCAACTATTGGGGGGAAGGCTGTGCGCTCCGACGCCCGCTGCCAAGTGGGGTTTTGTAGTCTGTACTGAAGTCCCGGTTACTCGGCCGTCCGTGTAAGGCTGGCTTCGGCGGGGCGCGATCCAGGGACCACGGCACACCGCCACGCACTGCCCTGTGCGCATCGCACAAGCACTCCCTAAGCCCTTCACCGGCTCCCCTCCCCGCCCAAGGGCAGTATGTCCCCTGTGGAGCTGCTTCCCTTCCTCTTACTCGCAGGCCTGGGCAGGCCTGGCTGCAGGCGGGGAGGCCCAGGCATTTCTGTGCTGAATGGCTGAATGGGCTGGGAGCGACCCCTTCCCAAAGGCATCCTGGGCCGAAGCGGCCAATGCTCTGGCAGGCAGGTGCTACTCACGTTCCAGAGTCCAGCTCCGCCTCCAGAGGGACACCGGGCCGTGTGCCCTCAAGGACACGTGGCCATGGGCAGCCACCCGCACCACAGGAAGCAGCTCCCAGCCAGCATCCCTCCTCCGTGCCCCCAGTCGGCAACAAGGGGGAGACAGCCCAGCAGGTAGGGCACAGCCCTGAAACGGAAACAGCCACAGCCTGGCAGCACATTTGTTCCGGAAGCGCCTGCTTAACGAGCCGCTGGGGCCGCCCAGCGCTCCCTCCAGGGAACCTACGGGATGGGCCAGAGGGGCTGCGGCTGTGTGCAGAAGCCAGAGCCCACCAGGGAGGCTGGACCGAGCCAACAGGCCCTGAGCGCGGGACCTGGGGGCCTACAAGACTGGAACCTGCTGTTGGCTCCGTGTCCTGTGCTGACGGGCCACCCACGCGGGATCCACAAGGGAGCACAGTCTCCACCCCGTGGAGTGTCGCTGGCCTGGCCCCGGTTCTCACCAAATCACCTGCTTGACGGCAACTACAGCACCAAGTTGAGGCCCGGTCCCCACGGCCCGCTCCAGGCCTGCCCGGGGGTGGGGGGGGCGACGAGACAGAGGGGGCAGCCCTCTCCGGAACAGGTGCCGTGGAAGCCCCAGGCTGCCCGGGACGCGTGGCTACGCCCGTGCTGTACGCTCTCGCAGGGCTGGGCCCACTTCTTCACTCCGCGGGCGGCGAGGTGCCCAAGGGAAACGGCCGCCCAGGTTCAGAGGCAAGTTGACCCGCAAGCTGTCCGGACCCTCGCCGCCGCCTCCACAAGCTGCTGAGAGAAACGGGCCGGGGAAAGGTGATGCTGTGCACCCGGACACAGGCGCCGGGCAATGGCTCCCCCCCGCAGAGGGCTGAGCCGACGGAGGACGGGCACGGGGCCCTGCTCGCTCAGGATCGACACCTCCACGGGGGCATGCGGCTCCTGCTAAGCGGGCGGCTCCTTTTCGGGGCCACCCGCGGGGCACTGGGCACAGCCTCTGCTCCTGACTTCCCTGCCTCGCGCCCTGGCTCTGCCCCTGCAGGCCCAGAGACAGGAGAAGAAAGGTTGGAAGGGAAGGACAGCGGGAGGAGGGCGGAGGGCGGTGGGGTATCGGCACTGGGATCTTGGCGCCGGGACGGCCCAGGAGGAGGTGGGGTGGGGAGTGGGAGCTGGCACAGGCCAGGCGCCTGGGTCATGAGGGGCAGCGTGGTAAGAAAGAGGGTCTGCGCGTGGCTGCCCCTAGCAGGGCGGCAATAGGAGCAGAAAACCAGAAGCTCTGCCATGGGAAGGGCACGCCGGCTGTGCGGGAGGCCTGGGCGCGGTGAACACGGTGCAGCGGGCCGGAGCAAGGACACGCCTCTCACACACTCTGGGAGAAAGTAAGGGGCGCTGAGCAAGGGCCAGTCTCGGTGAGGCCAGGCCAGGGTCGACCGCACCTCCCAGCCGGCACCCTCTCCGCCTCCCGCCTCCGGTACCAGGAACACACTGGCTGCTGGGAAGGCGCAGACCCCCGGGAACCAGCAGCGACGCCCCCACGCCTCCAACGCAAAGGCCGCCGCGCCTTCCTCGCCCTGAGTCCCCCCACGGCGTCAGAACAGGCCTGGGGCAGGGAAGCCAAGGGACGGCCCAGCAAGCCCTACAGCACCAGGTGCAGGTGGGAGAGCAAGCGGGCTTCCCCAGCGCCTCTCCGTCCGCAGTGGGGTTGTCCCGGCTGAGGTGCCGGCATCCGGCAGGGGAAGGCAAGCCTGGAACGAAGACATTCTCCCAGCTCGGGGAGCCGGCCGGCCACGGATGGAAGGTGCTGTCCGCTTGGGGATGGCGTCAGGCAGCCTCCAGAGACAGCCAAGCCCCAAGACCCCCGCCCTCTGCCCACAGGCACCCTGAAAGTCAGAGCCGCCACAAAAGCCCTGGGCTATGCTCCAGGAGCCAACCTTGCGCTCCGGGAGCAGCTGTGCCCACAGGACGGTGTGGCCGTCAGACGGGACTCTCCTTAGGGACCAGGACACCAGGGCTATCTGCACACGACAGCAGCTGTCCGCGAGCAAGCAGACGTGACGGTGACCAAGGGACGTGCTGGGCGACAGCCGCACTCTAAGGGCTGCGGTGCCGTGAGTTCTCAGTGAGGACGTGCTGAGAGGGACGGCAGTGGGATGGTGACAGGGCCGCACCTTGCACACACCAGGCCCTGTGCAGAGGTGGCCACGGGCGCTGAGCCGCCGCGGGTGCTGCGCACACAAGCCCCGGGTGGGGGAGCAGGGGAGCGAGGACCCCCACCCCATGGCCACCCCGGGCCCGCACGAAGGGATTAGAGGCCAGGCTGGTGCCCTGGCGGCTGGGGCAGGCGCAACCCGCCACAGCCAGCCCGAGCCGCCCCCGCGCGGTACGTAGGCACCTCACGGAGTCCCCCAACCACGGCTAGGAAGGGGCCCCCAGGGGCCGCGCGGCAGACGAGCCAACTGGGGCTCAGGGAGCGCTAACGGAGCTGCAGAGTCAGGATCCGACCCTGAGGCACGGGGTCCCCGAGCCATAGGGCCCTAAACCCCTCTGTACGGAAAAGCCGGCCTGCTCTCCGGACAGTCGTCCCCGCCGCCCGAGAGGCTCGGCGCCGTTTCAGACCGGACGCCCGGTGAGAACGGAGCCAGCGTTCCTGGCCACGCCGCGCTCCGCAGATGGGGCTGCCGGCCACCGCCCCTTCCCCACACGGGAGACCCCTCCTCCAAGGGGGAGAGTCTGTCCCCTCCCACCGTATCAGGGTGGCTCCGTGACTGGTCTGACCGACGCAGCACAGCAGATGACCCTCGTCTTCCCACAGCTTCCGCCGCGGCTCCGCTCTGGAGCGAGGCCACGCAAAGAGCCCTCGCCACGGCGCCGGACGTGTGGCTCTTCTACCCACGTGAAGACAGCCCTCACCTCTCCCGTTCTCGCACCCGCGCACGGCAGAGCTTTCTAGAAGCGGTGAGACGTGGTAAGATCATAACAAAACGAACCCAGAAGCAGACACAAGGGTCAAGCTCATGAGACTTACAGAAAAGTCAGGCGATTCTTACCAAGTGTTTTATGCTGCAAAATATGGTTATTTATAAAAAAAAAAAGTGTTTAGGGACATCAGAGTGGCTCAGTGGGTTAGGCGACTGCCTTCAGCTCAGGTCAGATCCCAGGGTCCTGGGATGGAGCCCCGCATCGGGCTCCTGCTCGGCGGGGAGCCTGCTTCTCCCCCTCCCACACCCCTTACTCTGCCTGCTTGTGCTCTCTGTCAAATAAATAAATAAAAATTAAAAACAAATTCATGCTAACACACGCTGGGTTTATTGTTCTTTTTAAATGAATTAAAGAATATTTCTCAAATCTCTTGACTTCCACTTCTATCAGTAAACACTGATAGCTATAACCCATACAAGCTCAATGATTTTTAAAAACGTGGGGGGGTTGAGATCAAAAAGGTTGAGAACTCTGCCCCAGAGTCCACACGCCAAGGGGCTATATGGGGAAACTGAGGCCCCAGCCATCAACCCGCAAAGTTGGGAGAGGCGGCAGTCCTCGTTTGGAGCCACAAAGTTCTGGGGTTCATTTCACAGCAACAGACACGATTCAAAGCCCCAGCTGAGGAACTGCTCAGACGGGCCCCAGAAGAGAGCCACGTTTATCTGGCACAGTGGGGCCAAGTACGGAGGACCCCAGGACTGGATGTGGGGCACACCCCTACCGCCTGCCGGAGCCCCCCACACAATTCTCGCACGTTAAACTGGCAAGCTATGCGGGGGCTCCAGCGGCTGCCCTTGGAGGACACGGCCAATGACCCAGGGGCTGAGCGCTCCACCGGGTGTGGGCAGGGCAGATCCCGCCCCGACAGCGAGCCCAGGGCCGCCTGGCGGAAAGGCCGGAGAGGAGAAGGGAAGGACGGTACACCCCTGCTCTCCGATGTCAGCCTGCCCTCTGGGGCAGAAGCTGCATGCCCGTGGGGGCTCTGTGCCGTCACCCTGCACGGAAATGCTCAATTAACACTGAAAATTGCCACCACGCCTCGACATACCGGCGACGTTCCAGACCAACAGAAAGGTGCGATGCTGGTGGCTGGAAGGTGGCGACTACACGCAGCACTACCCCCGGGACACGCCGGGACGCCACAGGAAGGAAAGAATGAGTGTCCCGCCCCAGCAACTGTGCGTTATCAGCTCTTTCAAGCCAGCACAGGAAGTCCCTTCAAAGACAAAGGAGCCAGAAGGTGACAAGGTGAATGTGGCCACAGCCACATGGTTCCACAGAGCAGCCCCCAGCTCCCGCGGGGCCTGGACACCCCACCCCCCTCCACCTCCTCCTCCAAGCTTCCAGGTTCACGCCTTGCCCGGACCGCTCCTCCTTCCACGCTGCTCCTGGCCGGCTTCTGGGGAGCAGCACTCAGCGCGGACCGGACGGGTGTGCCCCAGCCAGGAGGGATCCTGCACCGAAAGGAAAACAAACACGGGGAGACAAAGAGCGGGAGGCGCTCCCTCGTCAGACAGGAACGCGCGCACCTCCTCCTCTCCGGACCGGCCGACACCAGCAGGGGCAAAGGCACACACGAGTCACCAGCGGGGACCAAGAGCAGCTCCCTGACTAGCTCCCGGGGTCCAGGTGCCCAAAAGAAGCGCAGAGAGCGCCTCACCGAGCACCTCTCTTGCCACACCAGCACGTTCACCACAAAACCAAGAGTGTGGGGTCTGGCCGTGTCTGAGTTTCCAGGACCACCGCAAGGGCGATGCAGGAAGTGCCGGGACGGCGGGAACACCAGCACAGGCATCCCCACCGAGACCTCCGACGCCCGCCTTCCCAACACACACGGCCACAGCGGAGGCCACGGCTCCCTCCTACGGGAGACCTTAGAGCTGACGATGCCCCCGCAGTACCCGGGGAACCCCTCCCGAGCCGTGGCTAGCTGCTGACCGGGTCTGGCCGCCAGCGTCCCAGGGCCGTGTGGCTTTTCCAGGGCTCTGGGCGGTGGCACGAGGTGGTAAGAACAGCAGAACGAAGGCCAGAGGCAGGACTCCGATGAGGGTGGCCCCAGGCCCTCCCAGGCTGCAGACATCTCAGACGCACTTGCGATGAAGACAGGCTGCCCTGCCCAAGGCCGGCAACACTTCCCGCCCAAGCCCTGCTTCCCGGCAAGCATTTCTGCAGCACCTCCAGTGACTTCCCATCCGGAGGCACGACTTTGAGGACACTCTGCACAAGGCTCCCAGGGGACACTCCAAGCACAGGGACAAATGAGAGGCGAGGGGCTCCTGGGGCACAGAGCTCGGCCCACGAAGGGGTTCATGTGACCGCCGCTCTCTTCAAACGGAATCTGGATGCAAATCAGGCCCAGGTCCTAAGGCCTGCCTGAGTGGGGCCACCGGCACAGCTGCGGCCCCGGACGTGTTCCACCATCACAGCTTCCAAGGGGGTCGACAGCTGGAGGACGCTTTTGCCACTCGGCCTCCACGCCTTTGCGCAGTTGGGCCAGAACCTTTCCTACTTCCTACCTGGAAAATTCCTACACATCTTCCCACAGGAGCCAACTGAGCACCCCCGCTCGGAGCCACCCTGCCAGCCCGGCCTCCCCCCCCTCCAGCTCCACCTCATTCACTCCTCCACACTCCGTCCCCGTGTCCGTGGCCCTCCCGTGCCAGCTCGGAAAGCAGACGCTATGCGTCCTTGATCTTGGAGGTGCGGGGTGGGCCCACCACAGAGGGGGTTTGCAGTCAGGACCCGAGGTCTCCCCAGCCGGAGAAGTGGTCCAGCTCACTGTGGGACACTCACGATGGGCAGAAAGTGGGAACAATGGCGCTATCGACAGAGCAGCGTGCAGAGCTCCAGACCCCGGACCGTCACGTGGCAATGAAAAGGACTGACGGCGGATACGTGCGCAACACGAACCAACTGTTAAAACGGTCACTAAGTGAAGCGGCTACAGAAGACGCATGTGACCCCATCTGTGGGAAATGCCCAGAATTGGCAAATCGAGAAACACAGAGAGAGAGAGAGAGAGAGAGAGAAGGTCCATCAGTGACTACCCAGAGGTGGGACAGGGAGTGACTGCTGACGGACGCAAGGCTCCTTTGGGCCGATGGCAGCGTCTGAAGTACACTGTGCTCACAGCTCCCCAACCCTAAGGGTTCACTAAAAGTCACCTGATTGTTAGACTGAAAACAGTAACCTTTATGGTATGGAAATTATCCCTCGACGAGACAGCTGAAGAAAAGTCCAGAGACTCAAGCAGGTTCAGTCGGGATGTCCTTACGGTGGGGTCAGTCAGTCCCGGGCAACATCGCCCGAAGGCAAAGTGCAAAGAAAAGGCCGGCACCCCGCGGCGCGCCACACAAGCGCACGCGGGGTCTACCTCCTTCCGCCCAGCACGAGACTCCTGACGGCAAAGCCAGGCCGGTCAGAAAGCCCTGCGGCCGTCCCAACATGCCTGCCTGTGCACCAAGACAACCTGCCTCGTGCTCCGCGGTCAACGGCCGAGCCCGAGGCAGGCCCAGCAGAGCCGGGGGCTCTCGGCCACGCAGCGCACCCACCTCCTCACGGCTCCAGGGCAGCAAGGCAGCAGCAGCCCCAAGAAGGGGGCCCTGTGTGCCTGCCCCCGCCCCGACTGCGGGCCCAGGGTGGGCATGTCCCAGCAAACTGCACCCCGCCGGTCCCGCCCGGGACCCGCAGGCGGGCCGCTCTGCTCCCCCTGACTCTGCAGTGGGAGGACGTGCATTTCCTCTTCTACATTCCCAGATGCTTAGAAGCTTCTGGACTGTGCTTTCTGCTGGGTCAAAGTTAAGCTGCACTGCTACCGTCCACTCACGAACGCCTGTCCCTGCTGGTAAGAACCGGACGCAAGTCCCCGCACGCCACCACACCCTGTACCCTGCGGCGCGCACGGCCTCCGGCCATGTGGAATCTGGTGCGGCTCACGCAGCGTCCCTTCTGGGGCTCACTTCCTTCCCGCGGCTAGGGCAGCATCCTGTCCTCAGCTGTCCAGAAGGGAGACAGCCAAGGACCAAAGACACGGCCACACCACAAGGGGTGACCCCTTTTCAAGTGAGAAACTACTCTTTGTAAAAAGAAAGAAAAATTACTGCAGGCCAGGTCCAAGCCGAGCAGAGGGACGTCAGGAAGCACGTGCAAGCCACGCGTCATGACGCTTCCTCCAAGTCGGTCCCGGCAAACTCCAACAGCAAGTCGCAACACGCCGCGCTCCTCTCGGCCTCCCCGGGCAGCTTTCCTGCAGGACTCCCTTTCCTCAGACAAGGCCGCCCCGTGTTACTCAGCAAAGCGCTCTCCGTGACGGGGAAGAGCGTCTGTTCGCGGCTCTGCTGCCGCAGTGGTCGGCAGAGAGGGCGGAGCGGTGTCCGCTACGACCGCGGAGTCCGGCCGTCACCTGAGGAACCAACGCAGGGAAACTCTCCCGCCAAAAAAAAAAAAGAAAAAAGAACAAAACGGTTTAAAGCATAAGACGAGAACCGTATTCCACACTACCTGGCTGATAACGAGCTGTGAATTAACAGAAATAATCAAGAAATAGAAAGAACACACTTCCTCATTCTTCCGGCTGAAAACCAGTTAAAGGGTTGATGGCCGACTGAAGCCCCCGCTGGTCACACAAAAGGTGCCTGGGGGGGGGGGGTGAGCTCCCGCACCTGCCGGACAAAGCTGGGCCTCCCTGGCACCCGTGAGGGCAGGCGAGACAGAGGGCTCAGGGCTCCCAGCCCCCGTCCTGTGCTAACACCCTGAAAACAGGCTCTGGAGGACCATCACTACTTGACCAGGGAAATCCTGTCACTTTTGTTTAAAGAGGGTGGGGGACTCACAAGTAAGGAACTGGGAAAGAATTCATAGTCCACAATGTGCCCTGTGCCGCCCACGACAGTGGAAACACAGAGAACCGCACTCCATCCTGACCCCTCCTCCGGGACCTCCGGTGTCCTCTGGAATGATTCCAGAGCCCAACGGCAGCAGGAGACGCTCCCCCCTGCAGCGCCCATGAGCAGCAGCCCCAGGCCCGTGTCCCTTCCCAGCGGTCTTCCTCCAGCACCTGGACCGCCTCCTCAGCTCCGGACGCGAGGGGAGTCCTCCGCTGACCTCACCCACATGACCGCCTGCTTTCCAAGTCTTGACGAGGGCCTCGGGAGCCAGTGCCTGGAAGCCCAACCGTGGGGGGAACTTCGGACACTCACAGTGATGACACGGAGCCCACAAAGCCCAGAACCCAGCCAGTTTAGAAGACCGAGTGCTGGTCAGTTTCCAGCGCCGAACACCTGCTCCTTGGGCAGGGACCTCGAGAAGCTCGCGGTGGGGATAACCACCAGCGTCTCCCCACGCCCGCCGGCTTGGGACGCAAAGCGCGGCGAGTTCAACCCACCCACCCGAGTCCACCCCCGCAACACACCCCTCCGACGCAGCCCCTCCGGGGAAAGGCAGCGCCCGCCGGGACTTGGCGCTGGGCCTCGACGCTCCGTGCCTGCGGTTACAAAGGCCTCCAGGAAGCCCAGCTCCCTGCTAACCCAGGCCAGGACTCACCAGAGCCGGGCAGCGTGCGAAGTGCTTTCCTCCACCACCTCGGTTTCCCCTTCCGAGCCCTCCCACACCGTCCACCCCGGACCGCTCTGACCGCGCGGGTCTGGAGAGGTGCGGCGGTCACCGCAGGGCCCGGGGCTACCCGCGGCGGGGCTGGGACAGCAGCGCGCCTCTCCCGAAGCCGGCAGAGCGGCGGCCCCCGGCGGCCCCGGCCACGCTGGGCACGTCTCTGTGGGCTCTCGACGCACCCACCCCCGCGGGCTCCGCGCCCCAGGCTTCCCTTCCGCTGGCCTCCAGCCGACGCGCAGGCCGGGATGGGTCCGACCCGCCTCCGCGGTCACGCCGAGGCCCCCGCCCCGCACCCGGAAACCAGACGTCCACCCGACCTGGCGCCGCCCCGCGGGGACCGGGGCGTCCGACGAGCACGTCCCAGGCCAACCGCAGCAGCCCCGCACTCGCGGCCCCGGCCCCCGACGGCCGCCCCGCCCCGCCCCGCCCTGCCCCGGCGGTGGGGGAGGAACGCGGGCGCCGAGCGGGGACGGAGGAGGACCCGCCGCCGCGCCCGCCCTCGCCGCGGCGCAGACGCCGCAAAGTTCTGACAGCGGGTCCCGGAGCAACTTCCCGAGGGCGGCGAGCGTCCCGCCGTGGCTGCCGGTCCCACGAGCCGCACCGCGCTCCGGGGGACCCCGCCGCGCCGGCCGCCCGCGCTCCGGCCCGCCGCGCCCCGCCTGCCGCGCCCCGCCTGCCCCGCAGCCGCGCCCCGAGCCCCGCGGCCGGGCGGGCGAACCGGGGCCGCCGGCTCCTCGGCTCGCGGCTCAGGACGGTGCCGACCGGCGCGAAAGTTCCTCCTTCCGGAGCCAGCTCCCCGCGGCGCCCGGCCACAGCGGCGGCCCCGGCCCCGGCCCCGTCCTGCCCAGGCCGGCGTCCGCCCCGCTCCGAGCGGCTCCCGTCCGCGACCCCGTCCCCGAGGAGACGCCCCTCGCCCGTCCAGCCCGCTCCGCCCCGGCCCCACGCCCTCGACCGGCGCCGCCCGCAGCGCGCCCCGCGGCCCCCACCGCGGCCCCGGCCCGCCCGCCCGGCCGCCCACCCGCCCGGCCGCCCCACTCACCCCATGAGCCAGTCCATGGCTGCCCGGGGCCCGCCGCCCGACACGCTCGGCCCTCAGCCCGCGGCGGCGGCGGCGGCCGGAAGTAAACACTCGCTCGCACACTCCCACACGCGCGCCGCGAGCGCCGCCGGAAGTGACGCGCCGCGCGCCGCCTGCCGGGAAACGTAGTCCCGGCGGCCCCTGCGCCCCCTCCCCCTTCCCCTTCCCCTTCTCCCCCCTCCCCGCCCTGCCTGGATCTTGAGCTGGAGCCTCCTCCCCTCCTCCATTCCCGCTTCCACCGCCACCCGCGCCCCTGCCCCCGGCCCGCGCCCGGACGTTCTCTCACACCCCGGCCGACGCCCCACACTCGGGATGTCCCCTCACGCCCCGGATGTCCCCTCATGTCCGGATGTCCCCTCGTGCCCCAAATGTCCCCTCGTGCCCCAAACGTCCCCTCGTGCCCAGATGTCCCCTCACACCCCGGATGTCCCCTCACGCCCGGCTGGCCCCTGGCCCTGGGCTGGTTTCCTGGCCTGCCCCCTCGCGCCCCTGTGTCCGCGGCCCCCCCCTTCCCGCCCCCGCCTCGCCTTCTCTGCAGACCTGGGGCAGGGGTGGGGCGGGAGGCTAAGGCGGGGAGGGCTCTCGAGGGCAGCAGCCCCCCAGGCCTCTAGGCACCCCCCTGCCCCGCCCCCGGCCCCGCCGCCCCGCAGCAGAGAGCAGCTGGCGCACCTGCCGGGCCGCTGCCCTGGGAGCCTGGGCGTGGGGGGGGGGCGTCGTGCCCGCGGCGGGGAGCGAGCCCCGGGGTGGCGGTCCGGCGGCGAAGAGGGAGCTGCTGGCCCAGCGCGGGCCGTGTCCTCGGGGGTCCTCTGGGCCGCGGGCCGCGGGGGCTGCGTGGGATCCGCTGCCAGGTGCCGGGACCCCCAGCCCGGCGCGGGCCCTGGAGAGGCTGGGCGCCCCCCCAGGAAGGGGCTCGGGGGCTGCAGATGGCAGGGGGGCACCCTGCTTGCCATGACCCCAGCACCACTGTCCCCCGACGCCTCGGAAAGTGGGGGAGTCCCACGCGCTCAGACCCCTGCCCTGTGTCCTCGCAGCTGGGCTCGCGCCTCCGACCTCCCTCGTCCCCCTTTAGTGCCCGCGGGGTCGTGAAGCTGGGGGGCCATGACCTTCACCACCGGCAGCCACCTGCACCCCGGCCCAGGCCCAGGACCAGCCGAAGAGGAGAACTCGGGCACCTGTGGCCACTCCGGGAGCTGCAGCGCATGTGTGGCTGGGCCTGTGTCCCCAGGCGGCCAGTGCCCTCGCTTGCCCAGCCCCTCCTCCACCTGGGACAGGGACCCTGGAGGACAGAGCTCTGGCGGGGGCGGGGGCGGGTCGGGTCCCACCCACATCCGTGTGCTGAGACTGCCGGTGGGCCTTGCGATGCTAGGAAGTGCGACCGGCTCGGGGCCTCCCTCCTGCCCCCATGGCGGACCAGCGACCCACGTCCTCTCCAGGGTGTGCGGCTTGGATCTCGGCTCTTCTGGCCACTGGCGGGGTGACTTGGGACACGTCGTTTAGTGACCCTATGACTCAGTGTCTGTGGAGGTGGGAAGAACAATATTGCGGAACGTGTGGTCATGAGGACCTTGGTGAGGTCACAGGTGTGAGCTGAGGGTGAGGGGACAGGGAGGGTGACCTCCCTGCTCACGGCCGCTGACCTGGGCTCAAGGTCGGTGCCCTTTCCCCTGACAACGGTGAATGGCTAGGCACACCCCATCTGATGGCTCCGTGTCGCCCCATCCCTAGTGGGCGGTTGGGGTCCTATGGCCTGTGACATCTCTGCCCTGGCGCCCGGTGGCAGCCGAAAGGTGCATCTCAGAGAATCGTGACTGATGTTCACAGAGGATACGGCTTTCCTCCCAAGCCCCGGGGCCCTCCCATCTGTCCCTGCGTGACAGCTCGCCGCCGTCCGCGGGCTCCCCGGAAGAGCCCGTCTGCTCTGGGCTCGTCGGATGAGAAGAGCACACAGGGAGCGTCCGTCAGAGACAGGAAGGAACCGCCTGGCGTCCAGACCCTTCCCCTCCGCCGTCGCCGTTTTCTTCTCTCTTCCTCACCCTCTGCACTTCCTCTTCCTCCGGGGGCGGGCAGGCAGAGTAGAAGTTGTATGGTGGCTTCCGGGAAGTCCTTCCCCTCCACCTCCAGCCCCCGTCCAGTCTCCTGGTTCCTGCTGAGAACAAGCTGGCAATGGCCGAAGATCTCGCAGCCACGTTGGGCTGTGAGGCCTGCTGCCCAGCCGAAAGCCGGGACTCACGTTCCTGCCACTGCTCTGGAAGCCCCTCGGCCGTCCTGAACTTCTTGCCTCTGGACTTTTAATTGAAAGAAAATCTCAGGATTCCTGGGGGGCTCAATCTGTTGAGCGTCTGCCTTCGGCTCAGGTCACGGTCTCAGGGTCCCAGGATCCAGCCCCACGTCGGGCTCCTGCTCGGCGGGGAGCCTGCTTCCCCCTCCGTCCGCCGCTCTGCTGCTTGTGTTCCCTCTCTCTGTCTCTGTCTCTGTCGAATAAATAAATAAAATCTTTGAAAAAGAAAAAGGAAGAAATCTCGATTAAGTCACGGTTCTTCCCCGTTTCTGTTACCTGAAACGAAAGGCAATGGCCCCATCGCTACGCTCACGAAAACGTACGTCTTCTTCCCGCTGTGAAGGTGGTGACGGTCGAAGACTTGTCCTGCACTTTGCGGGGAATGTCGTGACATCCCCAGACCACTGAACTCTGGAAGCTTCTCTTGGGTGGGTCCAAGTCCCCGAACTGGCAGGGGAGACATCCCTCCGGCAAGCAGGTGTGTATTATTAATGTCTAGAGCATCGGTAAGTCCGGGGCTCCATGGCCCACGGGCAGGACGTCTTCCACACGATGGGGTGGAGCGAAACCCCGAGGCGTGCCGGACGATCGAAGCCTGTGTGGACTGAAGCGTGGTGGAAACCATCAGCGGTGACCTGACCCGTGGCACATGGGGGCAGGCGTGCCCCGGCCTCGCCAAAGGACCGGACCGCGTGCTGCTCCCAGTGTCGGGGTTTCTGGCACGGGGCGGGGCCGGGTCTGCAGTACCTAAGGCTGAGCAGTCGGTGCGTGATTCGCTCCGGGAAGGGCATCACGCCCGGAGGAACAGTGGCTCGCGGAGTCGTCCTGTCTTTAAGCTCGAGGTCACAGATGGTCCGCCAGCGACGTGCCTCCATCCCCGGCACAGGCTGGTCCCGGAGTGACAGGAGCCCCGTCCTTGGTGCGCTCAGGTCTGGGGCGGTGGTGCTCCCCTCGGTGACTTCTCCGGAGATGAGATGCTGCTCGGAGGGGGCGGGGAGGTGGAAAGGGGCGCGGTCAACCCTTCCTTCTTGCTGTACCATCGCTCGCTCACTCGGCAGGAAGGACCCAGCGCCGACTACGAGCCAGACACCCGTCCGGTGCAGAGCGTACGGTGAGGAGAGGGAGACAAGACTCTACCCCACGGAGCTTACAGGCTGCTGTAACCTTACATCGCTCACAGACCAGCGAGGGAGAAACAGGAAGAAAGACACGAAACACGTCAGACACAGGAACACGGATGACAGGGACAGGGACTGCTGGCTGCCTCCTCTCCCCACGACCTCAGAAGGGGACCTGACCTGTGAGGAGGGGAACTGCAGATTAAATCAGGCAGGTTGAGGACCCCGAGATTAGGGTGGGCACCTCACCCAGGACGACTGGCATCCTTACGACAGGGGGGGAATCGAGAGCCCGGCGGCAAGGCAGGGAGAGGAGACACGGGGAGAAGACAGCCACCTCGGGGCCAGGGGGAGGCCTGGGCCCTTCCTCACCCACAGCCTCAGGAGGAACGGGTCCTGCCAAGATTCGGGGTTCTGATTTCCGGAACTGTGAGACAACACATTTCTGTCGTTTCCCGTCACCAGGTTTGTGGTACTTTGTCACCAACGGTGGCCTCCTCCTCACCCACCTCCTCCACCGGGCACCTGCCTCCTGCCCAGACTCCGAGGGGCTCACCAGCCGGGAGTCCCCACCCTGGGAAATGGGGCTTGCTTTCCGGGGGACCTGCAGGAATCCCCCAAGGAAACTGTCCTCTGTTGTGGGGGGGAGGATGACACTTGGGCACAAGGGTGACTGCGTGGCCGGGACGCAGGGGAAAGCTGAGTGTCTGTGCCAGGCCTGACCGCCCCGCTGGGTCCTCCGCCCTCCCTCACTGCCAGCTCTGTCTGGACTGACCCTGTCTCCCCGCCGCTCCCCACTGGCTCCCCGCCCTCCAGCGGGGCCCGCCCCCCACAGTGTGGGTCCGGCCAGAGCATCCGCTCCCTGGGCTGGCTGCCCTGCCAGGAGGCCTTGTGACACACGCTGTCCTACACGTTGGAGCTGGAGAACAATGGCTCCCTCTCGCCTCCTGTGCTGGCCCCTTGGTACGATCCCGAGTAAGGCTGAGGCTGTGGGCCGGCCGCACCGGGGCAGCAGGGACGGCCAGCTGAGGGTGAGCAGCTGATTGTCTGAGAAGCGTGGGGGTCTGCTCTGGGAAGGGCAGTGAGGGACACCAATCCCCTGAGAGCTTTGGTGGTTGATGGCCCCCTTGTCTCTCCTGAGGCATCAGCAAACACCCAGACCCCGTGGCGTCCCCCCGCAGATCTGTACAGTCCCCCGGCAGACCCGGGATGTCCTTCCCCGTAGCCCCGCAGTGGCCCTGCTGCCGTGTCCGCGCTAACTACGTGGCACCCCACTTGGGCAGTGATTTGAGGCTCTCAGAGAGGCGGGGACTGCCCGAAGTCCTTCCGCAAGCTGGGGGTTGGGGGTGGGATTCCAGAATCACCCGCTCTCAAGCCCACCAGCTTCACGCTAAGTCCTGCTTCCCAGGGGCGCTCTCCGTCCCAGGGCCTGTGAAACAGCAGAAGTTGACCCCTCAGGGGAATAGCTGGCCCAGGGGTCCCCTTGGGGGCAGCGTCACCGCGACTGCCTCCAGAGGCCCCAGGCTCCAGCTCCTTCCCCCAGTGAGGGCAGCAGTGCACTTTGGGGGTGCCGGGGGGGGACCCGTGCCCATGGGGCAACTGGGGCTCAGGGCCAAGACTTCCGGAGGGCCACCCCTAACCCATATCCCCTGGGGTCACTTCCAGGCACCGACCAGCTCCGGGCACCAGGCTCCTCCAGGTGGGGGCCCTCAGCTCCCCGTCTTAGGGGAACGGAGGGTCCGTCCACCTTGCACCCCAGGGGCCGCGGAGGCCAGCTGCTCCTGCTCCTGGGTTTCTCACCTTCCCACCGCACACCTGATGTTCCAGGTGCTCCCTCCTCCTCCTCCTCCTCCTCCTCCAAGCCTCCCTCCCCAGAGCTCGCAGATGACTGAAAACAGCCAAGGTCAGAGCTCGGGCCAGCCAGGACCCCCCGAGGACTGGGGACCGTGCTGCAGAACTCCTCCTTGCTGAAGCCGGGGGCAGCTGCCACCTGCGTAAGAGGAGGACCTCCTCCGCTCACGACGCCTGCTGTTCCCTCCGTGTCCCCAGGCTCATCCTTGTGCCTCCGTTCAGAGGCTGAGCCAGCGTCTGCCCTGCCCCGTCTCCCGGACGTAAACTGGGGCTCCGGGGACCCGTGTGTGTGCAGACTTAACCCTTCTGAACACCAGCGCGGGATCTGAGCACAAAGCACGTGGCTTAAAACAACAGCCGTGTATCCCTGCAGGTCCCGGAGGCCCCAAGTCCCAGGCGGGGTGTCGGCAGGTCTCGGGGAGGACCTTACTCACTGGCTTGTAGGGGCCTCACGCGCTCCGGTCTCTGCCCCCTCTTCACACCGCCTTCTCCCACGGGGGTCTGGGTCCGCCTCCAAACTGCCCTCGTTCTATTCGGACGCCAGTCGCTGGATGGGGGCCCGTCCTGATGACCTCAGCTCACCTCGATGACCTCTGCAGAGACCTCATTTCCAGAGAAGGTCACATTCACAGGTACCAGGGATTAGGACTTCCACGTGTCTTTTTGGGGCACACGATTCGACCCATAACAGGGGTGGTTCCTTAGTTCCACGACCCACAGCACATACGACACGCTTTCCCTGGGGTTCAGACGGGACTTAGTAAGTCCCCAGAGATCCACAGGTCTGCCAAGTGTCATGGATCTACGTGGGACCTGTCACGAACAACACACCGGGTTCTGGGTGGTCTTCAAGCTTCTTCCTTAGGAATGAATGGCTGAGGCAGAACTTGGAGCTGTCCTACGCGGTTCCCAGCCTCTTGGCTTTGCCCTCTCTTGAAACTCCAGGTGGGATCTCCAATGGCACTGGGCATCGCCTCCGTTCTCTCTCGGCCTTTGCTGCGGGAGAGGAGCTCCCTCTTCCCAAGCCTCCGCAGCAGAAGAGATCGCACCATGGGGAGCCTGTCCAAGCTCCACGCCCTGACTGTCCGGCTGGCTTCTCTCCCACAAGAAGGGACGGTTCCATTTTAACTGCTCGCCCTCCAGTCCAGGTCGGCAAGAAGTGACTTCATGAACGTAAGTGTCTGCATCTAAGTTTCCACGTGTCCTGTTAGCAAAGGGCCCCCGAGACCAAGATGCTCCCTCCGGTTAGTGCTGTTGGGGACCCCAGGCCCGGTGCCGCCAGGTCTCCAAACATTTCCAAAGATGAACATACGAGCGTTGGGAAGGTGTCCAGCTTGCCGCGCGCTGGTCTTCTGCCTTCTGCCAGCATTGGCGACCCCGCGTCAATGACCACTGGGAGTTAAAGGACACCCTGACCCCCTGCGTGGGGCTGGAACCCGGGGCATCCACAGAGGAGTCTCAGGCAGGTACAAAGACAAGGAGGTCCTCGTCTCGGGTCGTGGGGCTGCCCGGGTGCCTGTCTTGCCTCACCCCAGCCTCAGCCCTGGCCCTGGGACCCGCACTCCCGAGTTCAGAGATGGAAAGGGGGAAGGTGGGAAGGCGCTGGCCTGCAGACGACACCAGCGGGCCAGCCTCCCACCTCCCTGGAATCCCACCTCTGTCCTGCTTCCGTGGTGGGGGGGGGTCCTGGCTGGCCTTGCCTTCCCGGGGTTGGGGGGGAGTCCCACCCCACCTCTCCTCCCCCAGGGATCCCTCCTGCCCCCACCCCACCTCCTGGGGGGTCCCACTCTGTCCTCCAGGGGAATCCTGCCTCCCAGGGGGCCTGCCCCACCTCGTTTCCTGGGGGAATTTTGCCTCCCCGGGGGTCTCACCCACCCCGGAGTGTTCTGACCTCTGTCCAGGGCCCGGATGCCGGATACTGCTGGGAGGAAGCCCCATGTTCTCCACTTCCCAGCAAGGGGCGGCGTTGTCCAGGGGATGGGGGTGCCCTGACCCCAGCAGGATCCTCCCCCAACAGCCAGAGATGGCTTGGGAGGCAGTGGGGTTCTAGGACAGGGCCCAGGGGAGCCCTGGCAAGAGGAAAAAGCAAGAGCGGTGGGATTTCCCACTGTCCCCAGGCCTAGTAGGAAGTGCCAGCGGCCTTCTCCACTGTGTCTGTCTTGCCTCTCCCGAGGACCCTCAGAACGGTCCTTCTTGATGCCGATGAGACCCCCCCCAGCCCCCGCCCCCACCGCAGGCGGAGAGAGTACCTGGAAGGCAGCAGGTGGAGACCACTTACTTAGCTTGTGTCTTAAGGACCCAACCGCACGGGGTCACCTGCCGGCCACAACTCGGGGAAGGGAAGTCACTTTCCTCCTGCGTTAGGAATTGGCCCTCTGTCCGGGCTCACCGCCCGTCCCGCTGCCTCCGCCCTTCGGGGGAACCCCCACTCCTCCCCGGCTCGGTGCCGCCAGCCCCTCGCAGCCCTTTCTGAGGTGCTGGCCCAGGCTGCTCTTCACCTTTGGGATGGAGCCCAAGCCTCAGCGGCTGACCCGGCCGCAGCCAGCCTTCTCCCCACACCAGCCCCACTGTGCGCCCTGGAGCGCACCCGGCCCAGGGCAGACGTCTGCTCAATAAATGGCTTGTGTTGCCTGAACTGGTCGGCTCCCTCACATCACAGGAATTTGCACGTGCTGTTCCTCCCTCCTGCAATGCCCTTCCTTCCAGAGAGCTCCTGCTCATCCCTCAAAGCCTCTGTTAAATGCCCCTTCCTCCAGGCACTACTTCCTTCACCTAGTGGCATTCCTTGCCCGGTCACAGGAACCGCTGCTGTCACCGTGGCGGCATGCCAAACGGCCCCGGCCGCTCATCTTCCTTTGTGCTGGGGGCTGCGGGCACTTTGGGGTGAAGGGTCTATCTTGTGCAGATGCTCGGCACCAGGATGGGCCGTAATACGTGTTCGTAAGTTGAAAAAAAATCACAAAAGGCGGGAGCAGGAAAGTAAGGCAGTGATGTTCTCTCCCTGCCGCCTCCCACAGACCCATGCCGAGGCCCTGGGAGGGGGGCGCATGCCCGGGGGCTGGTGCAGAGCTGGCAGGCCTGCTGTGCTCTTCAGGAGGCCTGGGGGAGCTGATGCTGAGCCCAGAGCTGGGAGCCAGACTGGCCAGATGATGTGTGGCAGGGGCTACCTTGGTGGGAGCCTTGGGCCCCGGGAAGGGTGGTGTAGAGATGGGCTGAGGGTGACCTGGGGGTGTGGGGGGCCTGGAGGGTTTGGAACAGCAGGGCCGGGCTCCATCCCCAAGTCCAGCCCCGGTTTGGCCATGGGGGGAGACAGCCTCCTGTGCAGACACCTCAGTGGGGCCTTGAAAGGCACCCTTGGCCCCTCTCCCCTGGGTAGAGTCCTCAGAAATGTCCGAGGGGGCAGCAGAGGGTAGGCACGGTGTTAGGGACCACAGAAGTCTCACACCCTTCTGCCTACCCCTTCCAGGGGTTCTCATGGGACCCCTCCCCAAAACCTCCCTTCCTGGGTGACTTTGGGTTCCAACCAGCCAGCAGAGCCTGAAGGTGTCTGGGCTCAGGGATAGCGGCCACTGCGTCGCCAACACTCCCCCCATCCCCCATTCCATACAGCCCTCCCAGCTCCAGTCCAAGGGTTGTCTGAAGCAGGGCCCTGGGCAAGTGGTCATGGAAGGAGCAGGCCCTGGAGGGAGTCAGATACCCCAAGCCAACTCGGGCCCTTGTCCCCTCCATCCCATGGGTGGGAGCCACGAGATTGGGGTCCCACATTCCAGATCTCCCCATCCGCTGGCACGGCAGACTCTCTGGAGGGATTCCTGGGCCGTGTCCCTCCTTAGAGTTGGACTTTGTAGGCCTGGGGGTGGGGGGCTCAGGATCCCCTCATAAAGATGCTCCCAGGTGATCTGGAAAGGGGACCAGGTGAGAAGCCCTGGGCCAGATGGCCCCTAACGGCTTTCCCTGACCGACCTCTGATCTGCAAAGTCCCCAGTCAGCCCTGGAGGGGCTCTGCAGACCCAGAGCCACAAAGCCTGTGCCCAAGGCAGGCGGCTGAGCAGGCCCGTGACAGAGGGCTGAGGGGCCTCCCTGACAGTCGTGAAGTGTGCATGGGTCCCTTCCTCCCTTCCTCCACTGACCCTTGTCACAAGCTGAAGGGTGTCCGTCCCACAAACGCTATGTGTGAGTCTGAGCCCTAGAACCTCAGCATGTGAGCTCACCTGGAATTAAAGAGGCGACATCTGGACCCAGCCACATGCCGGAGAATCCCTGTGGGGATGGAGGCAGAGAAGGGGACTCCCCGTTTTAGGCCCTGCCCCACAGCAGGGGACAGAGGCAGACCCCCAACAGAGGGGGACAAGCGTGCACGTCGCCTCAGCGATGAGGGGACTCAGGCGAGCCCTGCACCTAGCGCTGGGGAGGCCAGTGAGGGAATGGGGCGCGCCGGCAGACCAGGGGAGGGGCACTTGCAGGAGGAGAGAAGGTGCTTTGGAGACAAGTCCTGGGAGGACGGGTGCGTGAGGGTAGGGGCAGACAGAGCCATGCGGTGACAGGTGCAGGTGGGGGGCAGGAGGGAGCTCGGAGAAGCGCTGCGGGGCGGGGGCGAAGGTGTGCGGCAGAGAGCGCAGCCCGCGGTGCCGGAGCCCGACTGCGGACGGCGACAGCAGCTCGGCGTTTCCGGCCTGAAGGTCGGGGAGGAAACCCGAGGGCGCGCACAGCCGGCCGAGGGCGCAGGGGCCCCCTGAAGCCCGGGAGGGGCTCACCCGCCGGCGGGGCGTGAAGACCACAGCACGTCTCGGGCAACTGAGGCCGCGGGTGGGCCGAGGAGGGGCAGGCGGGGGCCGCGGGCGCCCAAGACCGCGGGAGACCTGAACCCGCGGCAGGCGGGCCGTGCGGGGCTGGGGGCTCGGCCCGCGACCCGGCCCCCCCACGATCGCGGGCGCGGGCAGCAGGGGGCGCTGCCGGGCCGCGTCTGCGCTCCAGGCTCGGGGCGCGGCGGGTCGGCCGGGCCAGCCCCGCGCGCGCGGCGGAGGACGCTCACCGCGCCCCGGGCTGGTCTGGACGGCAGTTCGGGGGTCGGGGGGACGCTCGGCCCGCCCTGCCCAGCAGACGTCCGGCCGCCTGGGGCCAGGCCGGGGCCTGGGGGGGGGCGCGATGGCCTCGGGCTCCAGGCGGGGCAGGTGCTCGCCGCGCGCCCTCCGCTCCGGGCCGGCCCGCGAGGGCGCCCGAGGGAGCCCGGGGAGCGCGCGGGCGCGGCGCTGGGAGGGTGAGGGGCGCCGCGGCGGGCCGGGCGGGCTCCTGGCGAGCGGCGCACCCCGCGCACCCAACGTCCCGACCCTCGGAGCCCGGGCTGGCCCGGCGCTGCGGGCGCGGGGGCGCGATCCGGCCTGCGGGGAGGACGCGCGGGGGTCAGAGCGCGGCGGGGGGCGGGGCTCGGGGCGCGCGCACCTGGGCTGACGTCACCGCCCGGCCCGCGGCCCCGCCCGCCCCCGCGCGCCGCGCCGGTTCCCCTGCCTCTGCCGAGCGGCTGCCTCCCTGTCCAGCCGGTCCCGGGCTTCGGGGAGGGCGGGGCCTGCCACCTGCAGGGGGAGGCGAGAGCCCAACGTCCCCTCCCTCACCCTGCCCTAACGCCTGCCCACTCTGCCCCCAAGGCCTGACCCCCCAACAGGGAGCAACAACAGAGAGGGGCGCGCCCCTGGGGGGAGTGTCCCCGGGTAGGAACCCGGGCAGAAATCCTGGGGACCGTGGGGGTGCAGGGAGGAGGCCCTGGGTTTCTCCTTCCACCTCTGGGCCGCACTGTGGGGCCCTCGAACTAAGTCTCCCAACTCCCAGATAAACAGGTGGAGGAGAGAAGGGATATCCCTCCCCGCGCCCCAGGGCCTGCCCATCAGCTGCAGCGTGTCCTTGCACCCGTGGGATGGTGCCAGTGAGCGGAGCGGATGCTCCGGCCGCACCTTGCAGCTGCTGGGCTGCCTAGCGAGACCCCTTCCTGCGCAGCCTGGGCCGCTAGTTTCAGTCCCTGGGAGGTGTGTGGGGTCTGCTGGAGGACCAAGAATCCCATCCCTGCTGGGCATCCAAGGAGGGGCCATCCCACTACCTGAGACTGGGGGGGGGGGCACTGTGGGGGGGCACGTGTCACCACCCCTCTTAGTCAAGGGCCAGCCCTCCAGCCCTCAGTCACTGCCCCTGCACTGGGCCAGCGGGGTTCTTGACTACACCCTTCCCGCAGCTGCTTCTGTGAGCAAACACTATATTGGACAGGCTTCGTTGGGGTTGGGCACTCCCGCAAGGGCTTTGTTTTCCGTGCTCTGGCCTCCCCTCCTCTCCACGGGCTCCAGGAGTCCAGCCCTCTTCCCCTCCTCTTCACCCACTTCTATTTCAAGCTCTCCTTGGCTATTTATAGCAACGTCCGCCAATTGCGTCAGGCTGAGTCTGGCTTAGACCGGCCCCATGCCAAGGGTGCCACCACCGCTCTGAGCCGGCATCTAGCTGGCCTCTTGGGTCCCTGGTGCCAGGTGTGTGTGTGTGTGTGCATGCACACACGCACGCACACACGCGCATATGCACGCATACTGGGTCAGGCAGATCGCTCACTGGCTGGGGCTCAGAAGCCGGAGAGGAGCCCAGGGAGCCCGGGAGCTGGGTTAGGGGAGGTAGCCCCCTAATTCAAGACCGGGGTCAGGGAGGGGAAGCATCTTTCCTTTCTGTTCCCAGAACAACCCGCTGGCTTGCCCTGAAGAAGGGCCTTTGCCACTCTGGTCTCATCTTTGGTATTTGCAGAGAGCCAGGGAGAAGGCTTCCACAGGGCTGCCCAGGGCTGCCCACCGTGGTCTCCACCTCTTGCCTCTGGAATGAAGGTCCCTTGTGGAACCCAATCTGCTCTGGTCCTATCCGGCTTCAGGGAGCCCCTCTCCGTCCACCCCTTTCCTTCCTGAGATCACCCCATTCCCGGCCCCCATCCTGGCATTCCCCGGGAACAGGGCGGGGGTCGTTGGAAGATCTGCTTTGAGGTGCCGGAGCGGCTTCCCAGCGAAGCCCCACCCCTGAGCTCAGTTTGCCCTGTGGCCCGGGTGTGTTTGGGTGAGGGAGCAGGTTTGTCTTTCCCCCAGCCCACCAAGACCTTCTTAGGGCTCTGGGCACAGCGACCCCATCTCAGCCTGGTGCCCTCTCCCTGACCAAGCCCAGCTCTGGTTCTGTCCTTGGGTTGGTGTCCTCTGTCCTTCCCCCACCTCCCCGAAGCTGCCAGCACGATCGCCAGGGCCTGGTCTCTCCTTCAGAGATGACCTTGTGTCTGGAGACCCCCAGCCCCAGGGCCGGGAATAGATCCTGGGACTGCCTCGCTAGCCTAGACCACAGCCCCCCAACAAAAGGATGGGATCACTCTGGGGGGTTAGCTGGAGGAGCCCTGTCCCCGGGGAGGGGGACCTTGGCTCCCACCCGCCGCCCTGGGAGGCGCTGCCGGCCGTGCTCCTGTTTGTGCTGCACCCACCAGCCGCTCCGCCCCTTTTTGTAGAACGGGACACTCAACTGCCAGTCAGACACTTGGAGGCTCCATGACTTTGCAGGAAGGACTGGTTTTCAGCAGGACAGAGGGCCCCTTTCAGCCCCCTGTCATCCAGAGCCAGGCACCCCCCTCCCACTGGACCTCACCTTGGCCAGAGGTGGTCAGCTTCCGCCTGAACCCCATCGTGTGCGGCCCACCTCCACATTTCTCTGTACTCGGGCTGCTGTGTCCCCTTGCTACCCACGTCCCAGACCCCCAGATCCAACCTGGCCTTCAGAAGCCAGCCCGAGCCTTCCCGGGAGCCAGAGGCTTCGCGCTTCCCCGGCTCTATGCCCCCTCATGTCTGAGCCTCGAGTCTCCGTCTGAGCTGGAAGGGGCCTGGGGGGCCCCTGAGGCTGGTCCTTTCCAGGACGCCTCCAGGGACTGCTCAGCTAGGGTGGGCAGAGCCCAGAGATCAGAAACTGAGCCTGCCCCAACTCTGCCCCGCTTTGAGGGAGCTTGCAAAGTCAGTTCCCCTTGTTTAAAAAAAAAAAAACAACAAAACCTGAATCCATTTGAAGACCCATTGGCTTTACTCCAAGACTCATCAGTTGGGCAGCACCTCACCTAGCAGGTAGGAGGGGGCTCCGGGGAGTCGTGCAGAGTGGAAGGGTTTACAGGCAGAGCGGTGGAGAGGACAAGCAAGCCGGAAGACAGGACTGTTTCAGGAAGGTCACCTTCCCTTGGGGAAAGCTGGGATCTTATCCTGCAGGTGACCTCACGGGTGCTGACCAGGAAATTCCGAACGGAGTCCACTCCTGGGAGTGGCTGAATCTGTGGTTAGGGGAGGTGTGAAGTCTTGCTTTGCTGGGGTGGGGGGGCGGGGGCTTAGCCCAGGTGACTCCATCCTGGGCCCGTTGTCTCCCTGGGCCTCGGAGAGGGTTAACTGGGTCTCTGCAGTGGCGCCAGCTCTGAGCCTGCGGTTTATGGAGTGAACACGTGCTGACCACTTTCTCTCAGCAGGACTGGGTGCCCCACACGGTCCGGTGCTGGGACGGAGGTAAGCCAAGCCTGTCATGTCAGGTCGAGGAGCAGAAGCGCACTACAGACCATGCGAGTACTTACCCACCTTCCTCCCCTCCCTCCGTGCCTTCTCCCCATTTACCCATCCAGGAGCGTCCCTCTGCCCACCCACCTACCCACCGACCACTAACCCATCCGCCCAGCGGCCTCCCAGTTACTCGTCTATCCACACGTCTACGCTCTCAACAATCTGTCCACCCAGCCAGCCATCTCGTCCCCCATCCATGCACCGCGATCCGCCTATCCGCTCCCTAATCACCCATGGGCTCAACCACGAAACCCAGCCCCCCTCCCCCCACCCCCGCCAGCCCTGAAGCCTAAGTGCTTGGCAGATTAGCGTTTCTGATTGCTAATGGAAATGCCTGGCATTAAGCTTCTGATTGCTGAGGCAGCCCTTCAAAGACAGCCGTCTCCAAACACACTGCCTGCTACCCAGCTAGACGGAGAGAGCCCCGCTGCCCCACCGAGCACTTCCGCCCCAGAAGGTCCTGGCAACCACTCTGGAAACCTCAGCCCCCACCCCCAAACCCAAAGAGTTAGAGACCGAGGTCCGTGCTGCCTCCCTCTCCTCTCTCCCTGCGACCTTGACCTGTGGCCCCCGATGTGCGTACGCCCTCCAGGGCCTGTGAGTCAGGAAGCGTCCGCAGAGCCCCCTGACGGCTCTTGCTTAGGAGTGTCCTGTGTCCTGTCATCGTGAGAAGGACCACCGGGGCCCATCCAGCCACGACACTGCCCCGTGGGGAAAGGCGCCCGGTGGCCTCCACCCGTAGTGCGGGCGCAGGGGACGGCCCAGGCATCCCCAACATCACTACCCACAGACAGACCGACCAGAACAACCCTTTACTGACCACATACTCGCCCATTCGAGACCCACGGAGAGCCTAAAGCTCTTGACCAAGGGGTTCCGGAGAGCGAGAGGCAGAAGCAGGCAGGATGCCCAGTGCTCATGGAAGAGCCCCTGGGACGGTGCCTGGCTACGTGGTCGAGAGCAGGTGGAGGTCAGCCGGAGGGTGTGCGGGCCTGGCCTCACCACCTTCTTCCTTCCGCCCTTGGGCCAGGTGACCTTCCGGAGCCTGGGCAACTTGGGAAAAGGCTTCCCCCCACCTCACGTGCATCCTTCCACCTCTCCCAGGGTCCTTTGGCCTTCTGCCCCCTGCGGTCGTCCTGGGAGAGTGACCACCAGCCTGCCTCCTACAGGGGCAGGGGCTCCCGGGCCTGGGGGACCAGGAGGCACCACGGCGGGGCTGGAGACAGCCATCGGCTTTCTTCCGCCCCCCCACCCCCCCCTCCCCACCGGCTTTAGGGACTCCACCGGGCTGCCAGAGCTATAAATAGATGTTCTTGAGCTAAAATTAGACCCGCTTTAGCGACAGCCCAGTGCTTCTAGTGTTCGGCCTCTTGAGGGCTCCCAGGGATGCTGGATTCGAGGACCCTGCCTCCTGCCGCAGCCCCGGAGAGGGGCCCGCTGAGCCTGTCTCCTGCTTCCGCTCCTCTCTCAGGCTCCTGGAACGTGCACAGCCTGCACGCGTGTGTGGGCACTCCCGTGCATGCGAGCTCCCGCACACGCGCATGCAGAGGTCTGGCCCTGTCCCCCGTTTGGCCCACCTGCCACGTGGACCTAGGGAAGTGTCCCCAGGAAGAAGCAGGCCAGGGCCCCAAGGAGGGTCCGAGGCATTGGCTAGAGGGCCATGGGGCTGAGCCGCATCCGGCAGCCCCCCTGGAGCCGGAGAGAGCCGTCCCGGGGAATGCCCGGGTGCCGGGGTCGGGCCTGGTACGCCATGAGCTCAGCGGGCAGGAGCCATCGCTATAGTAACAGCCAGCGTCGGAGTGACCCGGAGGAGTCCGGTCTGAAAGTCTGTCCCAGGAGAGCAGCGCTGACTGCTCCGAGCTGTGGCTGTCACCACACCAGTGGGGGGGACACTAAACCCGGCCCCGCCCTCAGGGTGCTGCGCCCTGCAGGCTGCCCGCTCTGGCAGGAGTCCGTGCCGGTGCCGGTGCCGGTGCGCGGCCCCCACGGGAAGGTCGGCGGGCAGGGCAGGGTGACTCCAGGGCGAGGAACCCAGGGGCGGGGACAACAGTGGCCGAGCCCCCGGTATTTCACCAGATGCCCTTCTGAGCCTAGATCCTTGTAGCCACGTGTAGCCCCCGTGTTCTTGCAGCAGATGGCTGGAAGAAATGAGAAAGCCGGTCGCAAACACGAGAGCAGAAGTCGGCCGGCGTGTTCGGCGCACGTGGAGGTGTGCGGGGATGCGCCTGTCCGTGCTTACGCTGGGGAGGTGGCTGGGGCAAAGGCGCGTTTTTATTGGACAGAGTTGTAACTTCGTAAATTTTCACCAGCATGTGACAACGAACAAGGGTGTTCCACGTTGGAGGATGCGGCCGGGGCCCCTTCCCCACGCAGGCCTCCCCCACCCTGCCTCACCTGCCCTCGGTCCCGGGCCCTGAGTCCTGCGGAAGTTGGCTCGGTCGTGTGGGCCCGCCGGCCCAGCCTCCTGGCCTCAGGAAGCCTGCAGGGCCGCTGCCCCACGCTCTCCACCCCACCCACCCACCAGCCTGAAGAAAGAGGCAGCCAGAGGCACGGAGAAAACGTCCATGTCAGGATTTATTACAACACGTTGTTTCCAAATACAAAAGAAGGGGACAGGACAGGGAGCAGAGTGTGGCCGCACTGGGGAGGGGTTCTGGGGCCGGAGCGGCCGCCCAGTCCGGAGAGACCGGGAGCTGTGCCGGGGTGGGGGGACCCTGCCACCTCCCCTCCGCTGGACCTTCCAGCAAGTGGTAGGAGGGGGCGGGGTCCATTCTGGGGTGACCCCCAATGCCAGGGCCAGGGGCAGGGCGAGAGGGTGGTAGGGCTGGGGCCCGGCCCCGCCCTGCCTCAGGCAGTGTGTGGAAGTGACTGGGGAGTGGCTCGTGCCAGGGCCCTGTCCCCCCCCCAGGACAGGAGAGGGGGTGGCCAGGACAGGACCTCCCCCCACATTGCAGCTGCTCACTTTGGGGTGACCAGTGTCTCAAGAGCAAGAGCCCCCCACACTCCACGACCGAAGTCACAAGAGATGCTGGCGGCCCGAGAGAAAGGGCAGAGGGCAGAGAGAGGAAAGGACAGGGGCTGTGGGACCTGCCTCCAGAGTTTGGGGCCCAACCAGTGGCCCCAGACCACTGTCTCCTGGACAGCACAGGGGTGGGGCGCGGAGGTGGGGACCAGTGCATCCTCCACACCCAGGGTCACCTCAGAAACCCAACGCGATAGACAGACAGAAGGCAAGTTTACATAATCAATCATAATAATAATAATTAACCAATAATAAATACTTAAACCTCTAATCCATAGATTGCAAACACAACGATGATAGCTTATTTTCGTGGGGAACGGGGTGGGGACAAGGGGAACAGGAAGAGGACTTTTGCTTAAAGGAGGGTGATGGGCACAGGGCCGCAGGTCAACAGAACAAACAGAAGAAACAACTGCACGGGCAGCTGCCCCCAGGACTCGGTCCCACCCAGCTGCCCTCCTGCCAAGCCCCTGGCCTCTTCCCAAGGCGACCGCCCCCCCCCCCCGACCCGGGACTTTAGGACATCTGAAGGATGTCCTAGCATATCTACTCCTGCTCCAAAAGCCACGGGTCCCAAAGACCCAAGAGGGTGTGGGGTAGGGGGCAGCGGGGGCATTTTCCCTGCCTTTACAACCAGGAGGTAAAGGACCAGGAGGGCCCCCCCGGGGTCAAAAAGCCATCTGGCCTTCACCGTGAAGATACCAGGGAGGCTGCAGAGGCGAGAGCTCCCCAGGAAAGGGGAGTGTGGGAGGGTCTTCTCCAAGGACTCTATGGGGCCGGGGGCAGGCATGGGGGACACCTGCCATCGGGCCACATCAGGGGTCTTGATCTGCCTGGAGACAGCTCTCCCAGAGCTAAGGACCCCACCCCGGGAAGCGTAAGGGCCTGCCAGGTGATTGACCACCCCCCCCCCCCCGCAAGGCAGCCAGCTCCTCACGGACGCCCCCCACCTGCGGGAACATACCCGAATTTGGGTCTGGCTTGGGGCCTGGGGCCTGGGTGGGGAAGAGCCCAGAACTCTAAACCCATCCGCCCTGTGACCAGGGGAGCCAGCGCTGGCTAGCCCAGCTCTCCCGGCCTGACGCCCCGGGGGCCGAGCTTCTCCTGTTGTCCCCCACCTGGCGGGTGGTGTCTTGCAGCCCCACCAAGTGGAGGACAGGAGAGCAGCCTGCGCGGGACAGTCTTGCCGCACCCGTGGAAGGACGTGGGCTCAGGCAGGAGTGGGGGCCATTCCATCCCATCCCTGCCCGGCACCCACGCAATCTGACACCCACCGAGCCCCTAACCTGTTCTAGCCCCAGCCCCTCCGAACACCCTCACCTCTCTAGGCCGCATGCCAGCCACCCCCGGCCAGGCGAGGGGCAGGGTGGGTAGTGGGGCGGGCAGGTGGTGGGGGGCCTCCAGGGGGCAGAGCCGCCTCGGCCACACCCCAGCTCCTGGGACACTTCCCCCCCTAGACTTTGGTGCAGAGCCCGAGAAAGGAGCAGAGGAGGAGGAGTGGGGGGGGCAGGGAGAGACAGGGAGGTTTTGCGGCTCAGTTTGTGGTAAAGTTTTTTTTTCTCCTTTTTCCCCTTTTTCTTATGTAAAAAGTGCACGAAAGCTCGGCAGCCTCTTTGCAAGGTCAGCAGTGTTTCCTGGGGGAGGGGGGCGGGGAGGGGACCCCAGGCCTGGCACCCCAGCTTGGGACTGAAGGTGGCCTCATATTGCTTAGAAACGTGTGTTTCAGTTTAAATACCAGACAGTAAAAATAGAGGGCCGAGGGCCGCCCGCACTGTTGCCAAATCGTTGCCAGAATGAACAGCTTAAATAAATAAAAAATTGAAATATTTACTTCTCGATAAAAATCGCAGTAAAACCATTTACCTTTCTTTGCATTATATATAATATATATTTATAGTGGGCCCGGCTGCCGGCGGCCCGGGCCAGGGAGCCGAGGGCAGCGGAGCGCCGGGCGCTGGGTCCCCAGCCACCGTCAGGACACCTCGATGACCTCCACGCTGCCCGAGAAGCTGGCCTGCTTGCCCAGGGCGGCCAGCTCCTCGCCGCGCGCGCGCCCCTCCACCATGCCCTCCTCGAACTCCATCTGACAGCTTCGGCGCTTGAACTGCGTCTCCGGGGCCGGCTCCTCCGGCCAGCCGGTCCGCGCGTCCCGGGCCTCGGCCCTGGCCGCCTCCCGCCGCCGCAGGTCGCCGCCCCCTGAGCCCTGCGCGCCCGCCAGGCCGAAGGGACCGAACCGCGGGCCGCCCGCGCCCTGCGCGCCCTCGGGGCTGAAGCACCAGGGCCCGTCGGGCGACGGCGTGCCGGGGGAGTCGAGCGGCGGCGCCCAGCTCCCGGGGCTCACCGGCTGGCCGGGGCCCGGCAGCCCCGGGGCCGACAGCGCCGAGAGGCCGAGCCGCGGAGTCTGCCGCGAGGCGTCGCCGAAGTTCAGGCCCAGGCCGTGCGCCGGGGAGCGGGCCGGGGAGCCGGCGGGAGGCCGGGGCCGCCGGCGGAGGCGCGGGCGCGACTCGGACGCCGCGTCTGGGCTGTCGGGGCCCGGGGAGGGCAGGCCCACCGCGCCCCCCGATGGGCTGTCCAGCTTGCACACCTTGGGGGCCTCCCCAGGGTTGGGGGGCCCGGGGTCGTCGGGCCGCCGGCTGGGGGCGTAGGCCGACTTGATGTCCAGCGAGAAGGAGCGCTTCAGGCGGTTGGTGTCCTGCAGGCGGTCGGAGGAGAGGTGCAGGCCGCGCAGGCCCTGCTGCAGCGCGCTGGTGGCCGGGGCGGCGGCGGCGGGCGCGGGCAGCTCCCCACCGGCGCCCGGCGCGCCCTCCCTGGCCGCACCGGCCGCGGCGCTCCCGGCGGCGGCGCTCTCTGAGGTAGGTGGTGGCAGCGGCCGCAGGGGGGCCGCGGGGCCCGGGAGGGGCGCGGGCGTCCCGGGGTGGGGCGCCCCGTCTCCCTGCAGGGCGGCCAGCAGCTTCAGGCTGCGCTCGTACTCCAGCAGCTGGCCCAGGAAGTTGAAGTTGGGCGAGATGGAGGGGCGCCGGTCCTTCACGAACCTGGGCGGAGGGGGCTGCTTTGAGACGCGGCTCCCTGCCCCTCCCCTGCCCCCCATGTCCCCTCCCCGTCCCTCCCCCCGCCCCCACCCCTTCTGCTCCCCCTGCTCTCCCTGGGGCCCCGTCCCCTGTCCCTCCCCCACCCCTGCTCCCCCCCTCCTCCAGCTCTCCCCCTGCTCTCCCTGCCCCCAGCCCCTCCTCCTACTTCCTCTCCTCCCCTCCTTCTGCCTCTCCTGCTCCCCCGCCCCCCCTCCCCACACCCCCTGCCCACACTTGGGCACACAGCGGATGTGCAGATCCACCCAGGAGCGCTGGAGCCCCGGTTCTTCACGAACCTGGGGAGAAGGGGGCTGCTTTGAAGCGAGGCTCCCTGCCCATCTCCCCCGGCCCACGCTTGGGCACGCAGCTGATGTGCAGACCCATGGGGGGCTGGGGCCGGGCTCCCGCCTCATGCGGCTGCTAGTGGGTGGAGAGGGGCATGGGAAGGGCCATCTCCAGCCTTAAACTTCTGGGCCCAGGAAGAAAGGAGAGGCTACCTGTAGGCATCGTCCGAGGACATGCCCATGGTCTTCATGATGTAAGCGATGGCGATGGTGGCGGAACGGGAGATGCCGGCCAGACAGTGCACGATGACCTGGCAGCTGGACAGCTTAGCTTTATCTGGCGGCAGGGCCGGTGGGGGGGCAGGTGGCGGGTCAGGGTTCAGGGCCCTTCTCTAACCCCAGCAGGGGACCTTACCGGCCCCACCGCCCACAACCCCAGCCCCACATCTCTGGCCCAGGCCCCCCACAGTCACTGAGCCTCTCCCCTGCCTCCTGCCCCCACCCCTCCGGGAGACACCTGGTGCTGCCCCCTTCCCCGGAGCCCCCACATCCCCAACCACCCCCCACCGCCCCTCCCTCGCCCACTCACCGATGAACTCGATGGACTTGTCCAGCCAGGGCAGCAGCTTCTCGCAGTAGCTGTCGTTGACCGGGACGCGCATGAACCGGCTCTCGCAGATGAAGTCCGGCTTGGGGCAGGAGTTGCTGGCATTGAGGACGTAGCTTATTCCGTTCTGGGTCATCAGGTCCTGGAGGGGCGGGAGGACGGGCTGGAGGGGGGGGTGGCCTGGAGGTGGGAGCCCCTCCCCCCTTCCACCTGGAGTTTGAGCCTCCGGCGGTGGGGGGGGTTGGGGAGCCGGGAGGCTGGTCCCCGCAAGCGCCACCCGCCGCCTGAGGTAGGCTCCCAGGAATGTTACGGCTGCCTGGGCGGTGCCTTTCCCTCTTCCCTCATCGCAGCTTTACAACACGGGATTCTTTCAGGGCTGCCGGGGGGCCAGTGACATCAGCTGTTTGGCATGTGGGCTCCACCGCCTAAGGGGCCGGGAGCTGCTTATCCACCCGCAAGGCTCTGGTCCGGCCCCAGGCCCCTTGCGTCCCATCCCAGGCTTCCCCCACCCCAAGCTCATCCACCCCTCGCTGGCTTTCAGCTCCCTTCTCGCCCCCCTCCCCAAACAGCGCCCTGGAACCGCATCTGAGCTCTGGCCTCTCCCCCCTTCCAGACAGCCAGAGCCCGGCTGTGTGCGCACCTTGTTCAGGACATCTTTCTGCGAGCCCAGGTAGAGGTGGGGTAGGATGCGGGTGAGGCCCACGCTGGGCACAGGCAGGCAGGGCTGGGAGAGGCTCATGGGCAGCAGGGCGGCTGGTTTGCCCTCACAGAGGCCAGGGAAGCAGGAGGAGAAGGTGGCGAAGCCCCCTGCAGGAGGAGGGGAGATGTGAGTCAGGCGGCCGGCTGGCTGGGGCATGAGAGGGAGCCCTGGGCACCCGACCATCCCTCCGTCTTGGCCGCAGCCTGGACCCCCTGCCCCACGCGGTGCCAGGTGGTGAGACTCTGGCCGGAGCACCTGGAGTCAGCGCTGGGTGCCGGAGGGCTGCGCTCACAGAGTCGGGGCGCGTGCTGGGCGCATATACAGCCCATCCGTACGCCGCCCGCATTCCTCCCAGGACTAATTAGGAGCTGCGCCCACCAGGACGCCGCTGTGATGCCCATAAACGCGGCTCGAGGCTGCGGGCTGGCCCAGCACATGCAGGACTGGGGAGGGGGCGGCGCCGACGCCTTGGAAGCCCGGTGGAGGGCGTGGCTCTCTGTGCCTGTGGTGGCCAGGGGCCAGCCTGGGCCTTCCTGCCTCTCCCCTGGGGCTGACGCAATCCCTCCCTGACGCTAGTTGGCTGGGAGCCCCTGGCCAAGCCTAGGTGCCGGGACCAGGAGGCAAGGGCTTTGGAGGGGGCCCTCCTGCCCCTGGGCATGACGTCACCTCCTGGAAGTTGCACAGCCTGCAGGGCACCTGGGCTCGGGTGGGGCTCCCTTCTGCCCAGAGCACGGCACCAGAGGACGGGGAGCAAGCAGGCCCAGCAGTGGGCACGCAGGCTACACGCGGCTGGTAGGTGCCCACTGCCTTCCCTGCACCTCCACGTCCTGGGCCACAGGTCAGAGGAAGGAGCCCATCTGCCAGCCTCAGAGACTCCAGTGGGAATCCCTAGTGTATCTGACTCCGTGAGTGACCGTGGGCGGGACTCACTACACCTCTGGCCAGTTTCCACAGCCAGCCTGCCACATAGCACAGTTGTGAGTCTCGACAGAGGTGGTTGCCGTGAAGACACGCGGAGAACTAAGCGGCCCGCACCCAGGCAGCTGGGTGGCCGCCAGCTCCTGTCCGGTGAGATGACACTCCCTGGCGGCCACTCGGGGGCAAACCACACTTTGGGGGACACGAGGCCTGTGGACATTCCCTGCCCTCCGTGGACTGATCCACTACAGAGTTCAAGTGGACAGATGCCCACCCTAGTGCACTGGGACGAGGCAGGGGAGTGAGGCGGGGGCCCAGGCCACGTGAGCCCCAGTGCTCTCTCCCGGTCCGCAGACACAGCAGGTGCCTGACACCTGGCTGATTTCCCAGGACAGAGATGCAGGCCCTCAGCCTTCACCCCTGGCCCAGCTCCACGGCCCGTTTGTGCAAACCCCCAACCAGAGTGCATGCCACGAGCGTTCCTTGTGTCCCCAATGACGGCTTGCCTTTGGTGGGGGGCAGGGTGAGGGGGGGCCTGCAGGCTGAGGTTGTGGAGGCAGCTGCCTTGGAGGAGAAGCTCTCCCTACCTTGGCAACCTGCTGGCTGGACAGGGAGAAGTGGCTGACCGTGAGCACCGCTGGCACGCGGCACACAGCTGAAAGCTGCCCTGGTGCGGGGGCTGGGCTCCCCTGGGTGTTCCTGCTGGAGGACAACGCCCCCCACCCTAGAAGATGGGAGGTCTGCAGGGTCTCTACCATATGCCTCCTGCGCTCTCTGGGGGGCATCGCCCAAGCCGAGGGCTGGGCTTATGTCACCAGCAACTTCCCCTACAAAGGGGCATCTCTAGACAGGTGCACACCCGCCAGTTTTGACTGCAACCCCTCAGGTAAAGCCCCACAGGTCTGCCTCCCCTTCCGGGAGAGCCAAGCAGCTTGTGGTGACCCCAACAAGCCCCCACCCGGGCCAAGGGCAGCAGAGCCTGTGGCCCGCCCCTCCAGGGATGTCAGGACACCCCCGCCGGGCTCCGGGTCGCTGCAGAGGTCCACCCTGTATCGGTGGCAGCAGGCCGGGACCCTCCGGTGCTGGCACTCCTCGCCCGGGGGGAGTCGCCCCCATCCCCCAGGCATCCCCAAGGGCACCTTGCTTCAGGAGGGACACCCACCCCCTCTGCCTCGCAGCTTCCCAGCTCGCGCCGCCGCACAATGGAGCCCCGGACCCGCACGGGAGCTCGCGCCCAGGACGCACGGACCGCGCCGACTGCTCGGCCCCGGGCCGGCCCTGCCCCCGGCCGCGCTCCCTCCAGGCGCTCTCCTGCCCACACGCCGGCGGCGCGCCCCGCAGCCCCCGCCCCGCCGCCGCGGTCCCCGCGCCCCGGGAGGGCCCGCATCTGCCCGCCCCGCGCACCCTCCGCGCACCCTCCGCGCAGGGGCCGCTCCCGCCGCGGTCTCCGGCCAGGGTCCGAGGGCGGCGCGCGCGGGGTCGGGCCGCGGGGGCGCACCGAGCCGGCGCCGCGGCCGCAGCAGCCCGCATTCCGCCGCAGCGCGCACCCCGCCGCCCGCCGCTTAAAGGGCCAGGCTCGCCTTCCGCCCCCGCCCCGCCGGACGTCACCGCCGCGCGGCCGGGCGGGGGGAGGGGGCGGCGGTCCCGGCCGGTTCCGGACCCCGCGCCCTGCCCCACCTCCCTCCTCCGCGGCCGCCAGCCTCCCCGGTCCCCGAGGGGCCTCCCTCTGCCCCCGGCCGCGACGTCCTCCCGGCGCGCCCCGGCCCGGCCCACCGCGGGTGGGGTGCGCCCCGTCTGGCCTCCGCGGAGCCCCGTCCCCCTGCGCTACGGACCCGGGACCGTCACTCGCCCTTTCTGGCGGGGCAGCATCCCCGGGTCCCACTCAGCCTTGTCTTCCCGTTCTCACCGGCGGCGGCCCTGCGCTGGCCTCGGGGGTGGGAGCTGCGGGCCAGGCTCCCAGGCTGTCCCCGAGTCCGCGTCCTGACTCGGTGCCGCCGTGAGCCCTTCTCATGCCGCGGTGGGTCGGGAATTCTGTCTGGCTTGGCCCTCAGGGAAATGGGGTCAAACACTCTACCCTCGCAGGGAGGGGCCGGCAGGGAACAAAGGGCAGGCGGCAGCCCGGAGAGTTGAGCGAACCAAGTGTCAGGTGAGCCCTCCTGGCACATGGGAGACCTGCCCTATGGCCGCCGGGTGACGAGCCACAGCCTCCAGAGGAGACAGCACTAGAGGTTCCGGGTTTTCCTGGGCAGCCTGGGGGTCAGGGAGGGCGCTACTCTGGGTCCTGTTTCTCAGACTCTCAGAGGCCTGGTGGCTCCCACTCCTGACCAGAGGGCACTGGCGCACACACACACACACACACACAAACTGGGGGTCCCGGCTGGGCTCCTGTTCTGCTCAGGACACCCGGTGAGAAAGCCCAGAGCCTCTGTCTTCCCTCCCTCTTCTCCCTACCTGCTCAGCCCTCACATGGAGCCCAGGGTTCAGTGGTAGAATCAGAGAGTCTGCAATTCTGTGGCCTCTGGTCCGAGAGTTCCCACGCACGCACACAAACCCCATGTCCCATCGCACATGTCCCATCGCACAAGCAGGCACAGATCACCAGCCTCCCAGAGCCACGCATAGCTGCAGACGCCCTCTGACTGCATAGACCCAGACACCTGCGCACGACACGGGCCCACCCGTAAGCCTCCCATGGGCTGTGGTGAAGGTCCATGCTCCCGCCGGGCACCCTGCCAAAGGGCCAGCCCTATGCCCACGGACCACCCCACAACATGCCCACACATAAGGGGCTGCTCAGGGCAGACGTGGTGACTGTACAGAGGTGTCCGGCGGCAGGGAGGTTGCTGACCCCCTCTTCAGCCCTCTCCATCCTCCACCCACCGGTCACGGCCCCTGGCTGCAGAGGCCAGGGGCAGGAGCGCCCCCGAAGGCCCCAGACCCCGGCAGGGAGGGTGCACCACCCAAGACAGGCCAGCTCAGCCCATGCCTGGAAACTGGGTCGTGTCTGGGAGGTGGGTTCTACAGAAGTGCCCTGGGCCCTGCCAACAGGAGGAAGGAATCATCAAGAACCAGGGTGGGGCCTGTGTGTGTGTGTGTGTGTGTGTGTGTGTGTGTGTGTACACGGGGGCCTTCCCAGCCTCTGGGGTGCCTGGGCTGCTTCTGGGGACCAGGAAGACCCACAGGGACCTCTACTGGTCCCCAGCAGGGGCCAGGCATCCTGGGCTGGCTGCAGCCTTCAGAGGCACTCCCTGTCTGGGACCAGTTCTGGTCAGACTGGGGTTTGCAGAGGACGGGGCCTATGCCCCCCTCTGGGACAGCTGGAGGGGCAGAGACTCATCTCGGCCTAGATCCCTTCCCTCCTCTCGATGGCATCTCGGGTTTCCTCCCGCCTACCTCTTCACCTGCTAGTGGCCGGGTAGGCTCATGCTGGAGGGGAAGCTAAAGTGTGTGGGTCCGGGGGCGGGGGGGTGGCCATGGAGCCTGGGAGAACTCTAGTTACTGAGACAGCCCTCCACCCCCCGCCGACACGGCCCCCAGTACCTGCTGGTTTCTGGGCTCGGAGAAGAGAGCAGAGGTGGATGCAGAGACTGACTCCCCGATGCCCCCCGCCAAAGCTAAGCTCCCAGTGAGGAGAGGCCGTGAGGAGAAGGCGCCCAGAGCCCCCCGGCTGGGGGCTATCTGGAGCTCACCCGTGAGGATGGCCACGCTGTCGAAGCAGCCATCCAGCTTGCTGAGCAGGATGGAGAGGAAGCTGTCCGCGGCCAGCACGCTGGCGTCCCGCGTGCTCTGGTCATAGACGACCACGTCCTGGGGCTCCGTGGCCTCCACCTGGAGGCCGGAAGGGCAGAGGTCAGGGCACTGCTGGGCACCTGCCTGATGCCCCCACCCCCCGCTGCCACCTGCTGCTACCGGTCAGGCTGTGGCAGGGAGGGGCTTCTGCCTCCTTGCCGCCTGGAGGGGAGGGCGGGCTCTCAGCCACCCACCCATCTCACAGCTCACACCTGGACAGGTGCGAGTGCCCACAGCCACACAGGCAGGCCCTCAGAGCCAGCAGGAACAGGGGCACGCTCCTCCCCCTGCCCGCCCTCTCACACAGGCACCTCCGCTAAGGACGGAGTGGGCCAGCCGCCTAGGATAAGATGCAGTGAGTGTAACCGGGTCCTCGGCACACGTGGGTGGCCACGGTGACAGGAAGGTACACACGCCGTTCGGGTGGCTGAGGCCAAGTGAAAACCATCCCCAGGGTCACTGGGGCCATTTCAGCGCTTCCGAGGGTGGCGTGCCTTTGGATGTGGGCAATTCCCCAGCCGGCGATGGGAAACGTGGGGGCTGCTGTAAGAGCCCCCCTTCACCCAGGAGGCAGCTAGGCGTTGGGGCTCCCCTGCCCTCTTCCCATCCTGAATGCCCAGCCTGGGGACCAGCTACTGAGTCGCCTTTACTCCGAGAGGCTACTGCCCTGCCCCCCAAGCACACTCAGCCCCTAAGCCAGCTGAGCCGCCAACCCTGGGTCGATGATGTCACCAGCAGCCAATGGGATTGCGCTCTGCCTGGGAGTCCTCACTGGGTGGGGGGAGTAGTCACCGGATTCCCCTCATTGAGGCTGCAGGGAGCTCGCTCTGGCCTTGGCGGGGGTGGGGTGGGGGGGGTGGGGGGAACTCCCCGTAAGCGGCTGTGCCACCTGGGTCCCCTCACATCCAGCTCTGCTGGCGCAGGGCCTGTGACCGAGACCCTTCCCCAGCTCCCGGCTGCTAGCCACGTCGCTCCCCCACTGGAGGTGCCCCCGCCTTCCCAGGTCGGGGGCCAGCGGTCCTTCCCGGTGCTGGACCCAATGCTCCTGGCTAATGGAGACACGACTGTCCCCTGCACGTGACCTGGGACATTCATGGGGGAGGGGCACGGAGAGAGCATTTTGGGTCACTCAGATCTCCAGGGGAAAGAACTGGGGGGCTGGGCACACAACTGCTCAGCATAAGCCTCTTGCCCCCCCCCCATCTTCCTCTGGGTTCTCAGCGCTGCGCCTGACCAGCTGCCATCTGGGTCCACTGCCCCTCTGAGCCCTGGCCTGGGCCCCAGGGACACCGTCCAGTCTTACATGGGGAGACCTCTGCTCCGGGGCTGAGTGAGGACCTAGATAGGGTCAGCAGGCTCTGGTGGTAGGGACTCGTCTCTGGGGAGATGGGCTCCCCGGGGAGGGGCATTTGTGCCTCAAGAGGAAGTTGGGGGGGGCTGCCTGCCAGGCCCAAGCCCGGCATTCTGACCCTGGGAGCCCAACGTGGGTTTGAGGGCGGGGGTGCGGCCAGCGGAGGGCCCCTGTGTGCCCAGCTGAGGAGCTCCGCCCCACCCTGGAGGTGATGGGAGCCTGGGTGGGGGCGGCGTGGGGTGGGGCAGGGCGTGGGGCGCGAGGGCTGGTACCTGGCCGCGCGCGGCCGGCTGGATGAGCTCGGCGATGGTCACCTTGCCCTGCTGCAGCCGCCGCTTCACCAGCTTGGAGCAGCAGATGTTCACCGAGCTGAGCACGTGACAGCTGTTGTACTCCACGAACGAGCGGCTGTCGATGACCAGCGGTCCCCCAGGTCCGCCCCGCAGGAGGCTGGCCAGCTTCTTGGCGTCCATCACCTTCCGAGGGAGTCGGTCCCCTGCCATGGTGGGGCAGGGGGCGGTGGGGAAGGGGTGAGCCCTGAAGTGCCCAGGGGCTGCTCCGCAGGCCGGGGTTGTGGCCTAGAGTGCAGAGGGCCCTGGCATGGTGCCAGACCTGCAGGGAGAGGCAGATGGTGAGCGGGGCTGCGGGCCCCCACGGTGGGCACCCGGCCAGCACCCCAGGCAGGGCTGACCTCAGGAGGGCCTGTGCTGGCACCCAAGGGCACCGGAACAGCCGAGCCGGCAGGCACCCGGGGGCCCTTCCTCGCCTGGGGTGAGTCAGCAGCCCCTCTGGCCCCATGAAAGGCGAGGCCCCAGACGCGGGAGGTGGGCCATGGGACCGGAGATCGGGCCCCAAGGGTCCCATCCCACACTGCACTGTGCCGGCCACGGCGACAGCTTCCCAGTGGGGCGCAGCAAGGCAGATGGGGACCCCAGAGGGAAGCACCGGTCTGGACAGGGAGGAGCGGCCTGAGGACCCCTCCCCGGGCCCTTGGGTTCACGGACACTCACTTGATGCGGAACCGTTCATTCTGCCCTCAAGTCTTCTGTCATCCCACTGCTGGGATGCCCACACCCCCCACCCCCGCCCACTTGTCTTCTCCAGAGGTCTGGGCCGGGCAGGTTCCAAAACCCGCTCCCTGTCCCAGCACACCGGCCCCCTCCAGCTGCGTGCAGCGCCTCACTCCCTGAGCCGACCACCTGGACCCCAAGGAAGGGGGGTCCAGGCTGCTTCCGCACACGCTGCTGGGCTCCTGGGGCGGGTGCCCGGACAGGCCTGGGAGGTCTTGGGCAGCGGGGCTCCTCCAGGCCTGCCGCTGTCCAAGTCCCTCAGCCTGAGCCCTAGCGCCTGCCGCAAAAAGGGTCTGGGGCCAGTGTGTCTCCCTGCAGGAGCGTGTCACACGCCCACAGAATGGAGCGGGCAGCATGGCCGGCTGTGTCAGGCACACTGAAGGCCTGAGGTTTAGGGGGACCCTTCTAGGGGCTGGTAGGTCCCAGGATGGGGTGGTATGGATGAAAGGCAGAGTAGGTGACCCAGATGTAGGACCCTTGGGGTGCGGGGACTCTTGGCATGGCCTGCAATGGCTCTCGGGCTGGGCTGTGTGGAGGAAGGAGGGACCCCCGATCCTGGGGCTGAGACCCCTCTTGTGGGTTTGGTACTCTGGCCTCTGCGCACACCTCCCACCCCCACCCCACGCCCCACTGCCCTGCTGCCTGCCAGGACCGGCCTTCCCAGGCCCAGCTCGCCCCCCAGCCCACCAGGACGCACAGCGCGAGGGTGCTGACTTGACTGTAAAGATGGGCAGGTGGAGACTTGGGGAAGGGGAGGGGTTAGCCTCAGCTCACCCCACCGGGACTGGTCAGGACCCACAGCCTCTACCACTGCCGTTCATGCGGGGTCTTCCCTCCGCCGCACCCCTGCCCAGCTCTGGCACTGCAGAGGCTGGGGGGCAGATGTCAGAGGACGGCCCTCTCAGTAAGCCCCCAGCCTCCAGCTGCGGCGGGTGAGGCCCCCAAAGACACTTGTCCCTCTTCAGGTGAGCCCCCTGGGTGGGGACGGCGGACTTCACAGAGAACTAGGTGTCAGGCAGGTATAGACTGTGCCTGCTGGCCATGAACAGCCTTAGGCTGGGCCACCGGAGCTGGCCCAAAGGGAAGTGTCCGGGATGGCCCTGGCCAGAAGGCAGGGCTCCAGGATCCCGTTCACAGACGCCCGGTTCTTTGGGCAGGTGCCCGGGCTCCTCTACAGTGGGGGTGAGGCCCGGGGCGCAGCTGGGGCCGCTGTCCCTCCCAAGGGCCAAACCAAGCAAGGCGAACAAGCAAAAGGGGTACCCCACACGCCGAGGGGCTCTTCACCGGCTGGGGGTTCCTGTCTGTGGAGTCTGCACCTGCCTGCGGGACCTCCCCTGCTGAGGGGGCCCTGCCTGCTGTGGGGGGTCGCGGCCTGTGTGGCGAGGGTCCCCGATTCTATTCCTGTACGAGGTGTTTTGAGAAGCTACTGAGTTGCTGTCTGCAGCTCCTCAAGACCAGCCGCACCTTCCAGGCCCCCTGCATGAGCCTCTGCCCCGGATGCCTGACCAGGAGCCCAGTGCGGAGGCCCGGTCCCTGAGGCAGATGCGTGGGGGCAGAGGGCACGCAGGTTTCCCATCAGCCAGGTGAGCGCAGACTGGCTCCCACCTAAAGTGAGAGGCCGAACAGCGCTGCGGGGCAGGGACAAGGGAAGGGGCTGGAGGGAGGTCCTTTGCCCTCCCTGCAGTCACGGGGCACAAACACTGCCCTCGGATCCCTAACTGGCTGGGGCAGGGGCTGGGGTGCGGAGGGGCGCCCGCTCCCTCTGCAGGACAGGAGAGAGGCCGGCTCAGGAGGAGTGTGGGGAAGAGCCCAGCAGGGCTGTGGGGTTGCAGGACGGTGGGGGGAGGGGTGGGGCGGTGGTAGGGGGCAGGGAGCGGGCTGCGGGGTGGGCCGACAGGCTCCGCCCGCCCCTTACCTGGTCTCAGCCCCACCTCCCCCAAGGAGCTCTCCAGCGGGGCCCCATTAACCGCTGTAGTATTGTTATTTGCAGCCGAGGGGGACTCATTAGCAAGTTAGCGCCTCCGTCGTTGCCATGGCGACCGCAGAGGCGCCCGGCAACCGCTGCTCCTGCGGCACCAGCTCGGGGCGGCGGGCGATGCAGACCGCGGCCCACTCCTGGCTGCCTGCAGGTGCCCAGTAGCTGGGGCCTGGCGTCACCAGGAGACCCAAAGCCCAGGCGTGACACTCCTCCGGCACCCCCCCGCCCCACTCTGCCCTCCTGACCTGCCGAGAGCACCCAGGAACACAGGCTCCCGGCCTCCCGCCTTTGGGGACGCCTTCTCCAAGTGGCCAAGGTCTGGCCCCAGTGCACCTCCTGCAGGGGCCGTCACGGACCTGGCCTCCTGGGAGTGGATCCAAAGCTCCTGGGGGCGGACCCTCACTTGCTGTGCCCGGATCCGGGGCCCAGAGCTCCAGCGGGGCTGGGGGGAGCTTAGCACAGTCTCAGGCCGAAGCGTGGGGGCAGAGGACACTGACCCTGCAGGGTCTTGGGCCTCTCTGATTTCAAGGACCCACTCCAGGCTCAGCCCAGACCCCATTCTTGGGAACTGAGGGGACACAGCACCTACGTCCTGCGATTCCAGAGCCTGGGCGCCGGTGGGACGGAGGTGGGATGGAGGCCCAAGCCCAGGGACCCCCCATCACAGGGCTCGTCGCTGAGGAGACTGGGCAGTTCCTGGTTGCAAGGCCAGAGGCCCCTCCGCACCTGCCTGGGCCCTGCCCGGAAGGCAGCAGGCAGCCACCCCTTGTCCGGGAAGGCCACATTCACGGCACAGAAGCCAGGCTGTGACCCTCCGCACACTGTCCACGCGCTGCTGGCTCACCTCTTCCCCATTCTCCACGCCGGCCCCTCGTGCGACCACCCGCACGCAGACGTGTGTGCTCACGCGAGGTCACTGGGCGCAGTCACTCCCACCCTCCGCATGCTGAACTCCCCCAAGCCCCGGGACACCCGAACCCCAGGGGCAGCTCCAAGATCTCATCACACCGAGGGCTCCCCGGGCCTCCACGGGGCATGTTCTTGTCCCTGAACAAGGGACGTGCGTGGCCAGAAAAGTCCCTGCTGACGGCGCCTTCACCAATGCCTCTTGCTCCGCACCGTGGCGGGGAACTCACTACCTCTGGACACGACCGTCAGGACTGCCGGCCATGGGGGACAGTGGCTCTCCCTCACAGACGTGGCTCCAGCCCGAATGGTGGATACACAGGCAGGCTCCTGGGAGGACCTGGCTGTGGGGGCTCCCGGAATGCTGAGGTGTCCACTCGCTGTGACCCGGGGCACTGCTGGGTGCAGAAACTGCTGCATGAGAGGCCAGGAGAGAGACTGATCGGTGGCTCACGCCAAGTCAGCTCATTTCCCCTCATCAGCTCTCATCAGGGACCCCCAAATGCTCTCCCTTCTGGCCCCCTCATCTCTCCGGGCTGAATGGAAGTGGGTCCAAGCTGACCTTTACTCCATCCCCTTTGTGATGTGGCAAGGCCAAGCAGAGCCAACTTGGTCTGGGGAGGCCACGGGCCTGGGAGACAGTAGGGTGGGCGCTCTGCCCCCTCGGTTCACGGGGTCTGGGCAGAGCCTGCGGGAGGAGGTGTCCACATGTGATCCCTTCAGAGGGCACGCTCAGGACCCTACACTTCTAGGTCTCCCCTGCTCCTGACTGGGTGTTTCTAGCCCTAGCAATCTGCAGGACTTCTGGTCGTGGTCCGCCTATGACCTGGGCCATCCTGGGACATCGAGCAGTCACAGCCTGGAGCGGGCCAGGCAGAGGTGGACACAGCCCATGCAGGCCGGGTGGTCAGAGTCTGACCCATGTCCCTCTGTCTGTGGCTTTGCCTCCTTCCTCTCCCCTCCCTCTAAGCTGCACCCTCTGGAGATGCAGCCAGGATGCCCTCTGGCTTCCACACCCCTGTGGGCCCTCTGTCCACTTGAAACATCCGGGCCCCAAGGTCAGCCTCAGCTGGAGAGGAGAGGATGCCGGGTAGGGTTCTGGAGCGGTGGGTGACTTCCGGCATCTTTCTGCCCCCGTGTGCATGGAGGCCAGCGTTCCTGGAGGCAGCCTCTGGGGCACAGGAGCCTTCCGGAGGGAGGACCGAGGGCAGCAGGGGACTAGCACTGCCCAGCAACTGTCCTAGAGCCCTTGGCCTACTGCCGCGGGATTCAGTCAGACTTCAGGATGAACCCCCAGCTCCGGGCCACACGAGCTGCTCTACCAGGCAAGGGCTCATTAAACATCTGAGCGGTGAATTCCTGGGACATCTGTCCTCCCTGAGCGGGGTGGGGGCGCGGGATGCTAGGCTCATTCCCGAGCTGCCCTTGGAGCAAGGTCTGAGGGAGGCAGTGCGGAGTGCACGGACCCTGGGACCCCACTCAGACCCCCAGGGGCAGGGGGCTCAGCAGGACATCACTGCCCCCCCCAGCCTGCACACCCCCACATCCGCTCCACGCTGCACAACAACACTAGACCCTACCACCTCCCTCCTCCACAGCACGGGCTCCCCCGGCACCCCGCAATCCCCGCAGCACCCAGGCCCCCAACCCCCACCCTGCAGAAGCCGGTACATTTCTGCAGCAGGAAGTCAGGAAGGGTGACCTGAGGGGGGCTGGGCCCACGGCAGCCCCATCCAGGCCGGACTGTAAGGTACCCCTCCCCGCCAAGGTGGGCGGACAGGCTGAGGGAGCCCGCTTGCGCTCAGCCTGGCAGTGCCAGCCCCTCCCCCAGCCCCCGCCGCTGCCTCTGCAGCGGGCGGCCGTATGGTCTTTATTCTGCAGAGGCCCGCGGAGCACCCTGAGGCCCGGCCACACAGGGGACATGGATCTGCAGTCCCTCCCCACCGAACGCGGAACGGGCCCTTTCCTGAGCCGCCCGCAGGCTAAAACCCTCCGCTCCTTTGCTCAAGGCCTGCATCCCCAACCCGGGGGCAGGGACCACCTTCTCCAGTCTGGGGCCAACATGGCGGGGTGGGGGCATCCTTGGGTCTGGGGCTCTCGCAGGGCTCCATGGAGATCCACGCTGGATCGCAAAGGGCCGAGGCCGTGGGTCTTCACTGCATGCCCCTCCCCCGCGAAATAAGGAATTTCGAGGAGAAAGGCGACGAGGCGCGGTGCGGGGCGCGCGGCCCGGGCCGGGGTCCACCGGGCTCTGCGGGAGGCGCGCGAAGGGCTTCCCCGGCCGGTCCGCGGCGCCCCCCGCAGCCGGGTCGCTCACCTCGCGGCCGCCTCCTCCTCCCGGGCGCCCGCCTCCTCCTCCCGGGCGCCCGCCTCCTCCTCCCGGGCGCCCGCCTCCTCCTCCCGGGCGCCCGCCTCCTCCTCCCGGGCGCCCGCCGGGTGCAGCCGCCCCAGCGCTCCCGACGCAGCGCCCCCCGGGCCGAGCCCCCGCCCGCGCCCCGCGCGTCCCCGCTCGGCGCCCCGCTCACCTCGCCGTCGCTCGCGTCCGGGGCGCACGGGGACCCGCGCCCGCTCAGCGCGCCCGCTCGGCCGCGCCGCCCATGGGCCCGGCGGGGGCCCGCGCAGCCGGGGCAGGGGCCGGGGGAGCGCGCGGGCCGCGTCGCCGTCGCCGCCGTCGCCGCCGCCGCCGCGGGGAGCGCTCGCTCGGGCCGGGGCGCGCGCACTGCGGGCGGGCACGCGCACTCGCGGCGCGCATCCCACCCCGGGCTCGGCGGGCGCGGCCGGTGCGGCTCCGGCGCGGCTCGGGCTCCGGCGTCCGGGCGGGGGGCGCGGAGCCGGCTCGGCCGCCGCGCTCGGCCGCGAGTGACAGGCCCGGGGCGGAGGGCGGGGCGGCCGGCGGGGATGAGGTCATGCCGAGCGAAAAAGGCCCTGACGTCACCTGCAGCCAATCAGCGCGCGCGGCTCGAGGGCAGGTGACGTCAGCCGGAGCGGGGCCGCGGGTGCAGATCAGAGGCGGCGGCCGCGGGGGGGCGGGGGCGCGGGGGGCCGGGCGGGCCGCCGCCCTCCGCCCTCTGCCCTCCGCCCCTCGCCCTGCACCGGCTCTTAAAGGGACCGCACGGCGTCCGTCCCGTGCCGCCGGGGGCCCCCGCCTCCGGGAAGCCTTCCCGGGCCCGCGCCCGGCCCCGCCGCCCGGGGACGCCGGGCCTCGCTGCGCTGACGCCCGAGGAGGGGCGGGCGGCACGGGTCCCGGCGCGAGGGCTTTCCCTCCGCGGCGGCCGGGTCCGAGCTGGCGCCGCCTCCCGCGCCCCCACCTTTGTTCGCGCGGGGCCTGCAGGCCGGGGAGCGCCCGCCAGCCTCGGGGGCCCGCGGGGCGCCAGGCCCGGCCGGCACTTCCCCTGCAGCACCCACGCCGACCCTTTCCACGACCCCGGGGGTGGGAAGCTGGGTTTCCGCGTCGCTAGGCAGGAAACTGGAAGCCCAGAGGCGAGGTGGTTTGCGTCCGGTCACACATCTGTCCTCCGGTGACGGAGTCCCCAGTGCGGCGCTGTCCCCGAGCCCCACCGGAGCCCCTCCAGCCCCTGGCGCTTGCAGGGAAAAGCCGCCCCTAGCCAGCGCTCATGGGGTCCACTCTGACCGTGTGTGCTCTCCCCAGCCCCAGTGAGGGGCTGCCCCCAGGCGACCTCGGTGCGCTGGGGACCGCGCGCTGGGAGTCCGGAGCGGGCACAACATAGGTAATTAGACCTTGAGCAGGGCTGGGCCGGAAACAAACAGGGGCCAGACGCAAGGGGGTGGGCGGTCTGGAGGCCACCCCAGAAGGTGACATGCGGGCAGTGAGAGGAGGCTGTGGAGGCACCCGAGGTGCAGAAGGGACCCCCCCCTTCCTCCCACCCCCAGGCAGGAAAGACTTGGAGGAGGCCCGGGAGCAGGAGCCAGCAGAGCCAGGAAAGGAGATGCCCTCCCGCACTACTGATCCACCAGGTACTTACTCCGAGCACCTTCTGGGCCAGCCCTGTGCCGGGCGCTGGGGGTTAGCTCTGAGAGAGAGAACAAAGACCCCGGCCCATGAGCTGATGGGAGCCTTTGAAGGTAATTACGGGGCGGGGGGGGGGGAGGTGTGACGAGACCACTCTGATGTTTCTCACCCCCCTCCTCCAAGGCTCCCTGATGGTGAGCGAGGGCGATCTCTCCTCCAGCCTGGAGCCCCCAGGGCAGAGACCCCCTTGACAGGTCTCCCAGGGCCTCCTTGGCTGAGAAGGGCTTCGGGCCCCCAGGGAGTGCAGTCCCTTCCCTTGGAAGGAGGGAGCTGGGAGGCAACTCTTAGCTATCCCTGGTTGAATGAGGAGTCGCAGAAAACCCCAGAGCTCTGTGTGGGCCTGCGGGAGGGCACTGGGCTGCAGGTGGGCACTGGCCGGGGCTCTGGGGGCCCCTTTGTGGTCCTCAGTTCTGGAGAGCAGGCACTGTCACCTGTGGCCTCCAAGCTTCGCAGAGCAGGTGTGTAGGAAGTGCCTGGGGCCTCCTTCCTTGCTGGCAGGAAGAATGTCAGGATCTTTGTATATGGGGTGCGTGTGGGGGGGTGTTCCTGGCACAGAGCCAACACCACGGACAAACAGGCCTGTCCTGGAAGGAAGCACTGGGAACCCAGGGGCTCTTTGGAGGTTGGGGCTGGGGCTGGGTTCAGGTCCTTCCGCTGTCTCTGTCCCTAGCTGGAACCTGGAGGAAGAGGGCCTTGCGGGGGAGAGATCCTGGCCCGGGCAGACCCTGAGCTGGAGAGATGCGTGTCCAGGTTGGTGCTGGGTGGGGGAGGGGTGCAGTGGGGCCTCGCTGCCTTTGGCCCACTCCAACTCTGAAAAGTTGTGCGCCCTCGGAAGGGGCAGGAGGATTCAGGCTGCGCCTCAGATGGGACCAGGTGGCTGCAGGGAACGCACACGGCCTTCGGGGAGCTGAGACAGAGCCAGAGGGCCTGGGACTGACAGGAGTTGGGACCTTGTCTGTCTTTAGATGAAGGAGCTGCTCTTGCTCCCTGGCCAGGCCCAGGATGAGCCCAGGAAAGGGGGAAGGTGGACGGTGTCCAAGTGGGTTCCTGTTCTGCCCAGCTCAGAGATGGCCAGGACCCACAGGTGGCCTGGGAGTGCCCGTCGCCACAAAGAACGCTGGCGGGGCCCTGGGCAGCTCCTCTCTGAGCCTGAGCAGATGGCAGTAAATGGAGGGGCAGGCGATGGTGTCCTCTTTTCCTTCCGGAAGCCACAGTAGGTGAATGGGTGGGGGTGGCCTGCAGCTCTCTGGGGCTCTGCCTGGCCCGGGAACCATGTTTGGGCCATAATTATTTTATGATCCTGTCACTTCTCCTGCAAACCAGCACTGAAAACCTGGAGTTTTGCAGCGGTGAGGCCAGGGTTAGGGAGGTACTGTGATTTTCCAAGGCCACTAGCTCGGTCCCAGGTTCTTCCCAACCCCGGGGCTAAATTCCATCCCCTAGCTCGCCTCCAGGGCGCCGAGACTCCTGCTCCAAGGGGCGCAACGTGGAGGGGCGGGGGCGGCTTGGGGAGGGCTGCTGTCGGAGCCCCCGGTGGTGCATGGAAGGGAACCCCTCAAGCCAGTGGCCCCCGTGTCATGCGGGGCCAGGTCCAAGTACGGCTGCTCGCTGGGTGATCGCGGCTCCGGGGGTCCGCGCCCCCAGCTGTGGAGCAGGACTCGGAGATGGGCGGGTCGCGTCTGCCCCAGAGGCGGCTGCGGGAGTCCGGCAGGTGCGGGCGCAGCCGGACGGTCCGTGCGCGCCCTCTGCCGCCCGGCCGCGCCGGACTAGCCTCGGGGAGGGTGCGCAGGGCGGGCTTTCCTTACCACATTCTCTCCGCGCAAAAAGACGAGTGGGGTCCGCTTTTTCATGCTGATTTGCAACTCAGCGTTTCCACCGAAGACTCCCACTAAGCGTATCCATGGCCTTGCTTTTCCCACGACCCGACTTTTTTTTTTTTTTAAAGTCGTCATTGTTAGCAGTAAAATGCCCATCGCCCTTGTCCAAGGAGGTGGGCTTGGACAACTGTGTGCACCCGTGTTACCACCCCCCTCATGAGGGCTACAACATTCCGGTCAACCCGGGAAGTTCCCTAACCCCCTCCCAGCCAGCTGTCCCCTCACCTTCTGACCGAGCAGTCGGCGCTGCCTGTCCCCGAACTTCGAACTCCGCAGACAGGGCCGCCCGCTCCTGCAGCCGCAGAATATGCTTTTCCGGTTGATCCAGGGACCTGCTTTCCCACCACCAGGTGACAGTGTCCGTGTGCTGTTGCATTTTAGGCACGTCCATTGATAGTTGAAGGAATTTTCTGGAGTCAGATGGCAGATTATCTCCATACTGTGGCCATTAAATGACCAGCGCAACGAGCAACGCCCTTCTATGTTTCTCATAACACCTTAAAGATGATTTTCTTTCCTGGGTTTTAATCATGATCTACAAAAACCCTAAACACCCTGAGAAACACGGAGAATGCTGTAACAAACATCTATCTCCTACACCCGACCATGTCCGCAGCTTTCTGGTTTTGATTCAGGTTAGAAAAACAGCAGTCCGCATCCTGGGCGCTCCCCAGGGCTCTCCTGGCCCTGGTCCAGAGGCAGCCCGCGTTCAGAGTGCTGGCTGTGTTCTGGCCTGTCTTTGTCAGGGAACGGTCTTGCACACAGCACGCGATCGGGTCTTGTGTGCTTTTCAATATTTATGGATAAGTATCAGGGCACAACATCAGTCCTTCAATTCCGCCCACGTTCCAGCCTGTTTATCCTGGTCGGTGCGGGCGAGGCCACCCCATCCGTGCGAGCGGCCGGCCCGGTGTGCGCTGAGTGCACAGACCCTCACTTAGCCATTCCTCTACCGATGGACACGTAGCTTGCCCGCAAGTTTTTCTACACACAGCAGTGTTGCAGCGGACATTCTGGTCAGTGGCCCCCAGCGCTGTGTAAGTCACGGTCCTCCCCAGCAGCTTGTGTCCGCAGCACCGGCGACTGCCTTAGGAGCCCAGACGCCCAGCCCCCACCCAAGCCTGCCAAGCCAGGCTCCGCGTTTTAACACGTTCAGAGCATTTGTACGCACATTCAGCTTCTGGTTTTTCCTTTTTTGCCTCTAAATGATCGTGTAGTAACCTTGACTCACTGACTTTTTTATTGTGATAAGATATGCGTAACAGGAAACTTGCATTTTGGCCATTTTTAAGTGTGCGGTTCGGTGGCGAGCTCACTTACACGTTGTGGAACCATCCCCAGTGGCCCTTTCCAGAACTTCTTCCTCTTGCTGAACTGAAGCTCTGTCCCCGTTAAATGCTAAACCCCGTTGTCCCTGCCCTAGCCCCTGCCCCCGCATTCTACTTTCTATGTCTATGAATTCGACTCCTCCAGGATTTGCGCGTGGACGCCTGCAGGGTTTGTCCTTCGTGTCTGGTTTCGTTCACTGAGCGTCATGTCCTCCAGGTTTGTCCGTGCTGTAGCAGGTGTCAGGAAAAAAAGAAATCTCCTTCCTCTTTAAAGCGGAATAGCACCCCAGATTTTGCGTATCCATTCCTCTGCCCACGGACGCTTCTTGGGTTGTGTCCGCCTTTATCTACTGTGAATACTGCCGCCGTGAAAATCTGTGTACTGGTATTTTTTTTTTTAGAGATTTTGTTTATTTACTTGAGAGAGAGGGAGAGCAGGAGCGGGGGCGGGGCAGAGGGGCAGAGGCAGAGGGAGAAGCAGACTCTTGGCTGAGCAGGGAGCCTGATGCGGGGCTCGGTCCTAGAACCCTGAGATCGTGACCTGAGCCGAAGGCAGAGGCTTAACAATTGAGCCCCCCAGGCGCCCCAGTGTACCAATATCTGTATGAGGCTCTGCTTTCCAGTCTTTGGGGGGATATACCCAGATGTCCAATGACCAGATCCTGTGACGTACACGTACAACATCTCAGAAACCATCCAACCGTCTCCCACAGCAGCTGCTCTGTTTTAAATTTCCACCAACAAGGCCCAAGGGTTCCAGTTTCTCACCATCTCAGCCGACTTGACTCTTTTGGGTTTTGACACCTACGTAGATTCAAGCCCATTCTCATGATCAGGGTACAGGACCTCTCTGTCACCCGAAGACTATCCCTCATGCTGTTCCTTTATGGGGACACCCTCCTCCCCGTCCTGCCCCTCGGCATCCCCTGGTCTGTCCCCATCGATATAGTCCCGTCCTTCTGAGACGCGTCAGAGGGATGGAGCCACGCTGCATCTAGACTTCGGGGACCCCGAGGCTTCAGTCTCATCCAGGTTGTTGGGTGTGTCCGTAGCTTGGTCCTTTTTACTGCGGGGAAGTAAATGGTGGTGAATTTAGAAACAGAGCATACCCAGGACTTGCTGAAGGGCATTGGGGTTGTTTTCAGTGTTTGGAGGTTATGAATAAGCTGTTAGAAACTTACTCTCCAGAGTAAGTACGCAGGCGTGTGGCCGCTGGGTCACCCGGAGGGTGCAGCTTTGACTCCCAAGAAACTGCCGTTCGTAGATCCGTCTCTGAGAGATTCTGTCCCACGGCTCTTGGGCCGGATCTCTCTGAGGTGTGTGCCCGGAAGTGTGGTCATTGGGTTACGGGCTACGCCTGCCTTTAGCTTTCCGGACGTTGCTGAATCGCTCTCAAAGCGGGAATACAAGAATGGCCCACCAGCGGGCTGGGAAAGCTCCGTTTTTATGACCTCGTCAACCTTTGGTGTCGTGACCGCAGCTGCCTTGAGCTTAACTCGGAGAACACTATGGCTGCTCTCATCCGCGCACAGGTTTGGCTTTTAAATGTCCTTCTACCTTGCTTCATAATTTCCTCCGGGGTCTTTCCCATGCCTGTGAGATGTACCCCTACTTGCCTTGCGATTTCTGTTGCTGTCGGTAAGGGCTCTCGGTAAAAATCCCAGTTTCTGATGCCTTGTCACTCGCTTGAGGGCCTGCTCTGGTTCAGCCTTTCTGAATTCCCTCCCTTAGTTCCACCAGGTTCCCTGTCAACTCACGTGGACTTTCCAAGGAGACCGTCACACATCTGTGGGTCACCACACTTGTTTCTTTCCGAGGCTGACGTCACCCATTTCTTTTCCTTGTCATGTTGCATTGGCTAGTGTCCCTCCGTCATAATGTCCAATGTGCCTGGTGACGGTGAGAGTCTCAGCCGGAGTTGCCTGCAAAGCAGCCAGAGGCAAAGCTTAGTGCCGGTGTGCTGTCGCAGGAGGCCAGAGTGCGGTGAGCGTTTGTCTACGGCGGGTTGCTTGTCTACGCAGGCCATCTCCAGGGAGGCCTCGTGGAGACACCGCATCTCAGGACAGCCTTCATGGAGGAAGAAGGGAGAACACTTTATCCTCCTCTTTTCTGTTCTCATGGATCAGAGCTCACTTCATGGGGAACTGACTTCCCTGAACTTGCACTGTGTGTTAAATCAGCTCGTTTAGGAGGCCACTGGAGGGCCCAGGGCTTTGTGGGTCCAGGAAACTTGGAGCAGCGTGTAGAGTCTCCTGGGGTTCCTGTTGCTGACGGTCAGAACTTGGGCTGGCCCTGTCTGGAAGCGAGGCCAGGGACCAGGGCTGGCGAGGGGCCAGTGGACATGGGGGGGGTGTTAACAAGCTGAGTCCTGTAACCATTCTGTTAACCAACTTTAAGGAGAATATTCTGTAGTTTTCCAATCTGAATGAGCTGTTCTCCGTGCCTGGCCGCAAAGCTATCCTCCGGGAGTGTCCTTCCACCACCACTGGGTGACTCAGCTGGCCATCATATTTGACACAGACACGAAGATCTGCAGCGTCTGGCCCACCGTACACTTGCCGGGCCACGAGGCCTTCATCCTCCCTGTGGCAGAGAGACCTCAGCCCCATGCCCCTCCTCTTCCCCTGCAGGCCGTCGAACGAGGACACAGGGCTATGAGTCTGGGAGTAGGGGTGCCCACAAAGGGATCTGTTCTCAGGCAAACACTGGTTCCCGGTTCCTCGGGCAGAGGGCACCTGACCTCCGTGAGGATCTTGCTTTGAGGCAGCCCTTTTGGTTTGAAAGGTGCCTGATGCCCCCTTGGGGCCTCCCATGGCTCCGCATGTGGCCCACAGTTCTGGGTGCCTCATGCATTTGCTCTCTGGGGACCTGCTCTTTGAATCACCGCCTCTATCGTGTGGTACGGCCGTGGCTAGGTCCCTTGGGGGAGCATTCATACTCCTGTCCACAGTTTGCATAACACTAAGGAGACTGCCTGGTTTGGGGCAGGGGACACCTATCTTTATCCAGGACATTTTAGGCTCTAAATCTTCACAGCCTCCCAGGAGCTCAGGTCCTCTGGGGCTGACAAGGTGGAATGCTCCTTAATGGTTCAGCTCGCCCTCAGGATGCCCATCTGTGGCTGACATGGCCCGTCGGGAGCGGCCTCAGCCCTCAGGCTTGGGACGGCTCCCCCCCCCCCCCCCCCCCCCGTGGCATCTGTGGGATTTTATCAGTCTTGGGGCTATCTCTCTGGGTTGGCCCTACTGTGATCATTAAACAGAAATGCAAATCGCAAGTCTGCAGAGTGGATTGTGGGTGATGCCTGCTTGTGGCAACACCTGGGAGAGCATGACCTTTGCCAGCCCCTGGGCATCCAGACCATCTCTGTTCCCTGGCCTGTGACCCGGAGGGCTGGCTGGCTCCTCTCCTCTCCTGCTCTCTGTAGGTCTGTGTCTCAGGACTTCGTGGGGAGTCATTGCCCTCAGGGATGGTTGTGGCTGACAGGAAAGGGTGCGCTATGCTCTCTCCGTGGAGACTGGGCCCTCTCCCGGACCCCGTGCTGTAGGAGCGCCAGCGACACTCATGGCCCCGCTTGGGTGTCCCTCAGCCTCTGACCATGGACTCTGCTCGTGTTTGTTAGCAGCTGGTTAAGTTTCCATCTCTTCCACTTCTTCTTTGTTCCTTTCTTCCTTCTTTCTTGCTTTCTTTTGGACTCAACTATTTTTTAATTCATTTTCTCTATTAGCCGTCCTTTGAGTTCTATATTCCTGTACTAGTCTTTAGTGGTTATCCTAGAGATGACATCTTGTGTCCTTGACTTATTTTTTTTTAAAGATTTTATTTATTTATTTGACAGACGGAGGTCACAAGTAGGCAGAGAGGCAGGCGGAGGGGTGGGAGAAGCAGGCTTCATGCTGAGCAGAGAGCCCGATGCGGGGCTCGATCCCAGGACCCTGGGATCATGCCCTGAGCCGAAGGCAGAAGCTTTAACCCACTGAGCCACCCAGGTGGCTCCGTGCCCTTGACTTATTATAATAAACTACCAATTCGTAGTCTTATGATTTCTGAACAAGGCAAGAACTGTGTATCTGTTTAATTCCATTTATCCCCTATATTTTACTTCCAAAAATGTTAAATATCTTACAGGACATTAATATAGTGTTTTAAGCAGTTAATTTTCTTTTGTACTTACCCACATATTTGCAGTTTCCAATGCTCTCTGCTCATTCCTGAAGTCCCATGCTTCACTATGGGGTTCTTTTCCTCCAGCCTGAAGAAATTTCTCTTATTTCTTGTGGTATAGATCTTTTGGTGTTAATGTCTCTCATCTGAAAACAACTCTATTTCAATTGCATTTTGAAGATTATTTTCATTAGACGTAAAATTCTAGGTTGGCGGGTGTTTTTTTCTTTCTGCCATTCCATGTCTTCTGGCTTCTATCACTTCTATTTAAAAATCAGCCATCACACTTACGGTTGTTCCTCCAAAGATAACCTGTTCTTTTTCTCCTGTTGCTCTAACAGTTTTCTCTTGATCTTTGGTGCTTGGGAGATTTCCCATGGTGTGCCTCTGTGTGGTTTTCTATTTATTCATTCTGCCGTGAGTTTGCCGAACTTCATAGATCTGTAGATTCATGGTTTTCAACAATTCTGGAAAAATATTGGATCAAGTTCTCTTTGTACGGCCTTCACTCTATTATTTCTTGCTCTCTTTCTGGGAGTCCAAAGAAGGTTTTAAGCTGTTTCCTATGTCTCATGATTTGTACTCTTTTTATTTTCTGTGTTTATTCTTTCTGTGCTTCAATTAGGATATTTCCCACTGGTATATCTTTGTGTTCTCTAAACATGTTTTCTGTTGTCCAACCCATCCAATGAGTCATTAGTTTTAGGTAGTTCAGATACTGCATTTTTTCAGTATGAGGATGTTCTTCCATTTAACATTTTAAAATGTATTCTAATTCTTTGCTGGAAGAGATCATCTTTTCATCTATTTTGCTTACCTTTTCCTTTATTTCGTTTGACATATTTATCATAGCTATTTTAAATTTATGTTTGCTTACTCCAATACATGGTTTATCTGTGGGCCCGCATCTGTTGTTCATTTTCCTCTCCATTATCGGTCACATTTCCCTGCCACTTCCTCTATCCAGGACTTTTTGAGTGTGTGGCAGATATTTGTATAAAAGAGCTGGGGAGGATCTAGTTGATACCTTCTAATGAGGCACTTGGCCTTTCCTCTCTTATCCTGGTAAGGCAAGAAGCTGAACACTCCAATCCAGTAGAGACTGGGCTGGGTTTGGGCTCACTGTGCTTGTGAGCCTTCTAGGTGTGGCTCTTCTGGTGTCTGGTTAAGAGCCTGGGTCCTCTCTATCTCCTCAGGGCTGCAAGGCTGTGGTGACCTCTTTTCTTTTCCTCAAATATTTTCAACTTAGTTCTTTAATTTTCTGCTTAGTCAGCTTCAATATTTGGAAAATGTCTTACAGGACATGTGTCTTGTGTCTGAGGCAGAAATGTTTTTCTCTAGAAGGACATTGTGTGCTAAGTACAATGAGGTTACAGGACATTTCACTTCACCTGTAGAAGCCTCAGGTCAAGTTTTGTGGCTCTCATAGCCCTGGAAGTTAGCAATTGTTCCAATTTTCTACACCAGCCCTGGTGGCGATGGCAAGTTCTGTGGGGTTTCTTTCTCCCTGTAGAGCCCCTCCTTCTGGATCACATCTGATGATCAGCCCATGCCCGGAAGTGGCTAATTCCCCAATGGAAGAACACATGGTGGTTGATCCTCAGTTCATCTCAGAGAGCTTTCCCTTGTGAGACTTATTTTTTTTTCCTGGTCCTCCCTGATTCTACAGTGCCCTGATATTATATATGTATTCCACTTTTTACAAATTGTGATAAAATACACACAACATACAATTTGCTAGTGTCTTTTACTCTATGGGTTTTGAAACTAGTTTGGCCTTTCCTAGTTGCTACAATGGGATTGTCAACCTTCCATAAATACTACATTCCTTTTGGAAGTGGAAACCTTTTATGCATCATCATAAACCTTCATAGTTGAGGGGTTAGGAGGATGGGCTTGGAAACGGACTGCATGCTTTTCAGTCCTGGCTCTGTACCTCTATACATTTGGACTATGGACAAGGTGTTACTATCTTGTGGTTGCACCATGGGGAGAAGGATCCATTCTCTGCCCCAAAGTGGTGCAGATGTGAGACCGATGACACTACGCATATGCCAAGAGGGTAGGAAAGGGTTTATTACTTATGGAGACTCTGGGTGAGCAGGGCAGACACCCACGCTAGTTTGGAATGACTCGAGTGAAGAGAGGAATGTGCTTTTGTTTTTCTCATGGTTAGGGGTGGGTCTAGGCTTAGGGTTCCTGTACAGGCTAGAGTTTGAATGGTTTGAACATTCCTGCCAGTGGCAATGGGCTTTCTCATGGGCTGCCTGGCTGTGGGGAGCCCCTGAAAACTGTCAGTGGTCCAACGTCAAAGATGGCGTTGGGCTCCTTATTGCACGTAGCCTCTTTGTGCTTCATTTGACGTCTGTAGGACGGGGCTGCTGTGAGCATGTGGTGCATAGCACAGTGCCAGATCCACACAGGAGACAGTTGGAGGCTATTTCATTCTGGCAAGATTGCTTTAGGAAAGACAACAGGGCCATGCCTATGTCCTCAGCATGGAGTCTGGAGGAGGCCGGCTGTCCATCAGGATGAGTCCGTCTCAGATGGCTGCTTTACCACGCCTTAACTATGAGGAAGGCGCTAGTCAGTAACCTATTTTACAGGTGTGGACATAGGTTCTGGGAAGAAGAATGATTGACTCAAGGCTCCTCAGCTAGTCGGCTGTAGGAAACACCCCAAGTGTTTGCAGACGGGGAGCAGATCAGCATTTGCCAAGGGCCCTCTGGGAGCCTAGGACAGGGGGCCTGTGAGCAGGTCCAGGAACCGAGCATGGGCACACATGTTATTCTAGTTCACGTCCCCCTCCCACCAGAGAGATGGAAACATACACACATCGACACAGCGATGGGGTTTGGGGACATGGCTTTATTAGATGCTTCAAAGACAGATAGCTGAGAAATTGGTGCCTGCAGACTGAGCAGAGCTGAGGAACCCTCGTGCTGCCCCCACTTGGATGTTCTTGCTGCAGAAGGTGCCGGGCAGGCAGGGCTTGGGGTGGGCCATGTCTGCAGGTGCCTGGGGAAGAGCTCCAGGTGCTGGGAAAGGGGGAGTCTTGGAAGTCATTCTTGGATACAAGTGTCCACTATATTTCCTTGGAGGAAATCAAAGAGAAATGCTCACAGTGGGCAAGGGAGGAGGGTGGATGACAGGGTGCTGGGATGGAGGAGAGTCTGAATCAGGGGTTCAGGGAAAAGGCAGATATGGCTGTGCTGGAATCCATGACTCTGATCAGGGATGGCCCTGGCTTTGGTAAGAGTCCCTGTGAAAATGGAAAATCAGATCTTGCACTGGCAGCAAACAGGGACACAGCAGCTGGACTGGGAGCAGCAGGATGACCCACAGCCTGAAGAGCAGCAGCAGGGCTTACAGCAGCTGGACTGGGAGCAGCAGGGTTTGCAGCAGCTGGACTGGGAGCAGCAGGGTTTGCAGCAGCTGGACTGGGAGCAGCAGGGGACAGAGCAGCAGGGGACAGAGCAGCAGGATGACCCACAGCCTGAAGAGCAGCAGCAGGGTTTGCAGCAGCTGGACTGGGAGCAGCCACAGGAGCCACAACCCCCCTTGGAGCCCCCACACGAGCCACAGCTGGAGCAGGAACAGGCTGGCACACAGCAGCACGCGGGCTTGCAGCAGCAGACGGGCACACAGCAGCCAGAGCCACAGCCCCCACAGCCGGAGCCACAACCCCCACAGCTGGAACCACAGCCCCCCTTGGAGCCCCCACAGGAGCCACAGCCCCCCTTGGAGCCCCCACAGGAGCCACAGCTGGAGCAGGAACAGGCTGGCACACAGCAGCACGCGGGCTTGCAGCAGCAGACGGGCACACAGCAGCCAGAGCCACAGCCCCCACAGCTGGAGCCACAGCCCCCACAGCCGGAACCGCAGCCCCCGGAACAGCCACAGCAGCTCATGATTCTGGTGGGTTGAGGGTGGAGCAGGTCAGAGGAGCAGGTGCAGAGGACAGGTGCTCAGGTGTGGGGCCTCCTGGGCCAGGAGACCTTTATATACCTGCCCCGGTGTGAGGTGCCCCGGTGTGAGGTGTGATGCTGGCCACATGGTTACTTCCTGGTTCTTGTTTGTGCTATGTTTAGGATCTTCCTGTTTTCCTCTAGACATCAGCCGCTCGTGTAAAGTCTATGTGCCATTAGCTGCTATTGGCTTCTCATCGGGACCTAGCCCCTCACAGAATCCATGTCTAGACTTGAGGGAGTTCCCCATCCCTTGCAAGGGTTCAGCGCATTCCCTTTAACTACAGAGTCTCACTTGATTAACAATGGTTTATTTTAGCTGTACAAAGGGTATACACAATAATACATCAAAAAACATGTAAAAATGCCCAAGTTATGAAAATATTAGGAAAACAGGTGAATCCCTCTCCATGCATCTTCCCATATTGTTTCCCTCCCACCCTAGACAAATTCCTGAATTTGAATGTATTAGTCCCATGTGGTCTTTACATTCTTAATAAACATATTATGTGTGTTCTTTAAACATTATTTTGCATGCTTTAAACTTAGCATAGTAACTGGTAATGCACTACTTTTTCTCCCGAAAACTGCTTTTGCAAAATGCAATGGTTGTATTAAAGAGATTTCTGTAGGTGGTTTGTATGGCTCTAGTTAACCCATTTTCTTCCTGAAGCTACAACCATTGATTCATCCCTTTACCCATTGTTGGACATTTTGTTTCCTTTCTTTTGCAATTTGATAGCATATGCAACTTTCTTGCCTAAAACTCCTCCTGCACTCCGGAGTGGAGGGCCTTGGGCTGGGCTGCTCCTCACCCTGAGCATGGGTGGGAGTCCTAGTTCCCCACCCACACTCGCCATTGTCCACTTCAGTGCGTGCCAGAGGAAACAGTGTGTTATTGTGAATTAATCTCGTATTCTTATTCACCACAAATAATGAGAAACTCTAGTGGGAAATAAGTTACTTAAAATGTGAACAAAATGTTACATATCTAAGAACTAATTGATAAAGAATGCTTGAGACTTCTATGGGGAAAATGTAAAAATCTTTTTCTTTCTTCCTTCCTTCCCACCCCTCTTTCCGTCTCTTTCTTTCTCTCTTTCTTCTTTCTTTCTTTCCTTCTTTCTTCCTTCTGAGCCAAAAAAGGATTGGATAAATGGAGAAGTATACCATGTTCATGGATGGACAGACAGCATTATACAACATTAGTTTCCCCCGTGTTAGTCCATGTGTTCCACACAATTTTAGTTGGAATCCCACAGGATTTAATTTTGGAATTTCTCCCACAGATCTAAAATTTATGTGCAAAGTCCATGAATAACTGGGACAATTGTGAATAATAAGCAAAATATCTGCCAGATATCATTTAAATATAAAATAAACATAGAATAAATTCTTATCTATTAAAAGTTTGCTGCTAGCACAGGAACAGATAAATAGATGAAGGTACAGAACAGGAACCCATAAAAGGCCCATGTATTTGGGAACTTTACTTTTGAATGGGAAAATTGAATGGGGAAGGTGGCTCACTCTATACAGAAAGTTAAAATTAGGGGTGCCTGGGTGGCTCAGTGGGTTAAGCCTTTGCCTTCAGCTCAGGCCATGATCCCAGAGTCCTGGGATCAAGCCCCGTGTCAGGCTCCCTGCTCAGCGGGAAGCCTGTTTCCTCCACTCTCTCTCTCTGCCTGCCTCTCTGCCTACTTGTGATCTCTGTCTGTCAAATAAATAAGTAAAATCGTAAAAAAAAGAAAATTAAAATTAGATGGTAATGCCACACCCCCCAAAATACAGATGGATTTAAGGTCTTAAAGTACATGTAAAAGCAAAGGGGAAAAGACAAAGTGTAGGAGATAGTATCTGTTGGAGGTTATGGTTATTATGCTCAGGGTAGGAAAGGAATTCTTAAATATGATCCCAGAGCATAAATAATAGTTAGGAAAATTATGGATTTAGGTGCATCAGAATTACGTACATTTGTGTTCAGTGGTGGTCACTGTGGAACAACATAAAAAGATGGTTGGACTTTCAGAGGAAGACACTTGCTGTTTATAACCACTAAGAGGTTAATGTCTAGACTGTACTAGGAACTGCAAACCACCAGGGAATGGACAGAGACTGGGAAGTGAGTGTTCACACGTGGCCAGTGAGAACACAAAGAGATGGTCACCCTGATTGTCATCAGAGGAAAGCAAGTTGTTGTTATTGTTGTTGTTGGTGGTGGTGGTGTTGTTTTGGGTTTTACTTATTTATTTGACACAGAGAGAGAGAGAGAGCCAGAGAGCAGAAGTGGGGGGAATGGCAGAGGGAGAGGGAGAAGCAGATGCCCTGTTGAGCAGGGAGACCAGCACAAACTCCATCCTAGGACTATGGGCTCATGACCTGAGCTGAAAACAGACACTTAACTGATGGAGCCACCCAGGTGCCCCCAGAGGAAACCAAATTAAAACAAAACACCACTGTATTGTTAAAGAGAGGGAAAACTCTGTCAGCATTTTTGATATGGGGTATTATCTCTTCCTTATGACAAGTAGATTGTCCCCCTATATGTACCCCAGAAGAATGCTCATACAGCCTGGTGGGATTTAGTGAGTGGAGTATTTGCGTACCTTTCACATGCAGATGCTACCCAGAGAAACACTCATACAGATGCTAAGGAGAAAGGATATTAATCCCAGTGTATTGTCTCAGCAAAAAGCTCCCAAAAGGGCACTGAACTCCCACAACATGGTGTGTGTATACAGTGGAATACCCTTTAGTGGCCAGAAATAATTTACTGTATTTTTATGTAGCAAAACAAATCAATCTCAGATTTGCTTAAAAAAGTACTGAGAAATAGAGCAAGCTTTAAAACCCCCATGAATAAAAATAAACACACATTCTGGGAAAATACTACATACTTGTCATGACTTTTTTGCCCACGTGTGGAAACACATTTCTAGAAGGTGATAGAGAAGGATGTGGGGACAGGTGTCTGTGGGTGTGGAGGGTGGTGGGGTTGGGCTGGGGACGGAGGAGAAAATGTAAGTAATAAAGAGAGAGGACCCATTAGCTGGTGACTGTGACTTATAAAATTCCCTGTGCATGCTGGAGCTTCATGGCAAGGCTTCGTTAATTTTTGTGACTGCTCTACGTGCACTGAGAAGAGTGGAATTGCATAGTTGGTGGCACAACACTTGCCATGAGTCCTATTGGGTCAGTTTGTTAACTTGGGGGCTCAGATCCCCTACATCTGCCCCATGTTTCTTGACACTTGTGTATAAAATATGGAGAAGGAACTTTATAGTCTTCCACTCTCATTATGGTTTGGTCCACTTCATGCCGTAGTTTGTCCCATTCTGCTTTGCTTTCTTTTTTTTAGGCTGTTACATTCTGTACACACAAATTTTAAGTGGTGAGAACTCTTAGTTTATGGAAGTGATACTCATTTTCTCCAGTAAATCTTTGGGGCTTTTGTTTCTGTTTGGCCTGCTATTGACAGAGCTTTGTTTGCATGCATATCTTTCCCCATTCTTTTATTTTTAACCTTTCTCTATACTTTGATTAAATGTGGCTTTTGAATTGGTATGAAATTAGATTAAAAACAAATCTAGTAGTGAAAAGAAGGGCCATCTGTACCCCAATGTTTATTGCAGCAATGGCTACGGTCGCCAAACTGTGGAAAGAACCAAGATGCCCTTCAACGGATGAATGGATAAGGAAGATGTGGTCCATATACACAATGGAGTATTATGCCTCCATCAGAAAGGACGAATACCCAACTTTTGTAGCAACATGGACGGGACTGGAAGAGATTATGCTGAGCGAAATAAGTCAAGCAGAGAGAGTCAAGTATCATATGGTCTCACTTATTTGTGGAGCATAACAAATAACATGGAGGACATGGGGAGATGGAGAGGAGAGGGAGTTGAGGGAAACTGGAAGGGGAGATGAACCATGAGAGACTATGGACTCTGAAAAACAACCAGAGGGTTATGAAGGGGCGGCAGGAGGGGGTGGGGTGGGAGGTTGAGGAACCAGGTGGTGGGTAATAGGGAGGGCACGTACTGCATGGAGCACTGGGTGTGATGCCAAAACAATGAACACTGTTATGCTGTAAATAAGCAAATAAAAATAAATAAATTAATTAAAAAAAAAAACAAAAAAAAACAAATCTAGTCCAGCCTTCTCCCCAAGGACTTAACACTTAACACTTGGGATCTTCTTTGCCTGTGTTCAATATTCATCACTTTCTCTCAAATCCTTTTTATCTCATTCATTTTGACCTTATAATAGTTTTTCTCGTTTGCTGTGTTTCCTTCATTTTAGTCTTGATTTCTGGAGTGATTTTCCTTCTATCTCTCATTTTCCCATGAGGGGTTCCCCCTCATCCAAACTTTGTGTTCTGTCTTACGTTGTTCCTTTGTCTTATTTATGTTCCTCTGGTTGTTTATTAGCTTGTTTTGAAATGGCAGGCTACTTGTTGGTCTGTCAGGTAGTGTTTCTTTCTGTTGCCCATCTCTTGCCCTAAGGACTCACCAAAGGCCCCTAAAGCCACTCCCCTCCACAGTGGGGAAAGCCCTCCAAGTTCAGATGCTAAACTCAAGGCACACACCATGCTTTCTGACATATACCTGTGGTTCTTCTGAAGCTGTCCTGCCTTTAGCTCAGTCACATGTCCCTTTGCTTCCTTTTGCCTTCTCCTGCAGAGATGCTGATACCACAGAGAACTTGTGGCTCTTGAGAATTTGTACCTTGGAGTTCACCTGATCTTGTTATGAATTTCAGCCACAGAGTTTTGGTTTTCCTGTCTAGTTGCCTGTTCTCTCTTTATGTGGGGATGTAGGAATATACAGATGAGCCCCCGGGGCGTCCACCTTTCTAAAATTCCCCTACTGAGATTTTGACCCAAATTCCTTAAGCCATATTTTCTTTTGACATCACAAAACAAACAATAACCCCATTCCCTGGTGAGATGAGATGTCTGGCACAGCTTTCTGTCCTCTCCTTGCCTCCCAAATATGCTTGGAAAAAGTATGATATTTTATTTCTGGATTAATTTGTCTTTTTCCCTCTTACATCTTATCTCTTTTATCTCAAGGATCCTTTCTTCAGGGGCATGCTGGATTTCTTCACCCCATCACCTGCAGCCATTTAGGTTTTCCTGTACATTGTATTGGGATTCACTGCTCACAGTGTCTCTGGCATCTGTGTTTTCATGCAGTGTTTATTTGGCTGAGGAACATCGTCGTGTAACTTTTGTCCCCTCCTCCCTAGAAATGGTATAGTTTCTAAAACCGTGCCTGTGTTCCCTGTTCTGAGGATAGTCTCAACACACATGTCAGTGTGAAACAACCTTGCGTTCCCCCAAGTATGCCAAGCTGATCTTGCCTCTCTTGGGGGAGACTGCTGTCTCACGGCACTGTGAGCAGGGCCGTAGCTTTCTGCTAACTCCAGTTTGAAGTCTAAAATCCCAGTTTTGTATCTGAATCAAAGGTGGACTGTAACTCACATGGAAGGTACATCCTGATGCTTAGGTTTCCTCTCCCTGAACGTGGCCTGTTCTGGGGTCTTCCCAAGGACCAGCGTTCTATATAGGACCTGGGCGGTGAGGGGAGAGGGAAGGTCATCCATCTCTTACTCACATGGATGCACATGCGTAGTCCCTGCTCAGATGGCTGCCCATCTCCACCTCCCATGGCCGACTCCATCGCCCACTTTGCTGGGGCTGAGCCCTCTTATCCTGGGAGCGGAGAGGGTGAAGATGTTTGGTGTCCATTGGGACCCTAGGAGTTCACGGACGGTTCTTTGTGAATGTGCCAACAGAGTTGGTGGGTCCAAAAGCCCATTTACAAGGACGTTGCTAATTTGTCATCATATAGGGAAAAGGTTGAAAAGAAAAAAAATCTCACCAAGTATACGGTTGGCTTAGAGAGACCAGACAAATTTTATTAAAGGGAAATACAATTGTTACTGTTTTAAACAGGTGGAGTTAGAGGCAACAGGACGGAAGGAAATTCCTGTAGGGAGAGGAGAGTTACGGGCGAGCAGAAAGTGGCCCAGTAGGATCCAGCATCCTGACGGCTAAGAAGTCAGATTAAAGCCGCCTCAATTTTCACTCCGAAACCTGGACCGGACCTTGCACCTCAGCCAGCTCCCACCCAAGTCGGAAGGGCTGATTGTAGCATCAGCCAGCACCTGCTTCTAAGCTGAGGCATCTACAGAAAATATTTCTGAGGAATGAGGTTAAAGACAGATCTCAGAGGTAGAGATGAGCCAAGAAAGGAGGTATGTGGGGTATGAATGAAAAGTAGGAGAAGGTTTGGATACATCAGGAGAGGACATGTGAAAGGAGCTGATTTAGGGAAACCACAAGAATATAGGTTTCACCAAAAATTGAGAAAGAAACCCAAGGTTTGGGTTCAGAGCTTTAGATCTTGCACTGACAGCAAATGGGGACACAGCAGCAGGACTGGGAGCAGCAGGGTTTGCAGCAGCTGGACTGGGAGCAGCAGGGTTTGCAGCAGCTGGACTGGGAGCAGCAGGGTTTGCAGCAGCAGGACTGGGAGCAGCAAACCGGGACACAGCAGCAGGACTGGCAGCAGGATGACCCACAGCCTGAAGAGCAGCAGCAGGGTTTGCAGCAGCTGGACTGCGAGCAGCAGGGGACACAGCAGCAGGACTGGGAGCAGCAGGGTTTGCAGCAGCAAGACTGGGGGCAGCAGGGTTTGCAGCAGCTGGACTGAGAGCAGCCACAGGAGCCACAGCCCCCCTTGGAGCCCCCACAGGAGCCACAGCCCCCCTTGGAGCCCCCACAGGAGCCACAGCCCCCCTTGGAGCCCCCACAGGAGCCACAGCCCCCCTTGGACCCCCCACAGGAGCCACAGCTACAGCAGGAACAGGCTGGCACACAGCAGCACACGGGCTTGCAGCAGCAGACGGGCACACAGCAGCCAGATCCGCAGCCCCCACAGCTGGAGCCACAGCCCCCACAGCCGGAGCCACAGCCCCCACAGCCGGAGCCACAGCCCCCGGAACAGCCACAGCAGCTCATGGTTCTGGTGGGTTGAGGTTGGAGCAGGTCAGAGGAGCAGGTGCAGAGGACAGGTGCTCAGGTGTGGAGCCTTCTGAGCCGGGGCCCTTTATATACCTGTCTAGTGACTTCACAGGCCACGAGGTCACTTCCTTGTGACTGTTTATACTGTTTTCAAGCCCTATTTTCCCTCTTCACCAGTGCCTTCCTGCTGGCTCAGGTGAGCATCCACTTTCTGTTTTCTAAATTTGTCTTCTTCCACTTTTGTTTTGAGCCCTATAATTAGAACCTCAGCTCCAGGATGTCTTTGTTTCCCCCGGAGCCCAGGCACTGGTCACCTGCCCTCTCTGTTGGCCTCAAGTGACCTATGGCTCCTTCTGCCCAGGTGCCGTTACCTGTGCTGTGCTGACCTCTTCCAACAGTCCTCTTGTATGTTCAGATTATAAAAATAATCTATGCTCTTTACTGGAAACAATAAAAATCTAAAGAAGAAAATAATTCTCATAATCCTGCCATCTAGAGATGACATTTTGGTTGATTTCTGTAAGTACGAATAAGTTTACATTAGTATACATAATTGTATATTGTATTGTATGTATACATTAGTATACATAAGTATACATAAGTATACGAATATGTTTACATTCCATCAGTTTATTCATGCCTTGTCCCTTCTAGGAACGCCCTTTCCTTTATTACCAAAATAAGAATAATCTAGCCCCCATCCTGGTATTTGGAAAGGAATCCTTCTTCTACTTGATTATTTCTGAAAACCATAGAAATATCTCTGGTTACTGTTTGTCCTGTTCCCGTTCAGACCATCCGTCCATCTTGAGCTACTTTGTCCCGCTTCTGAGTCTGCTGCCCTTCTCAGCGTTGCCCCAAAGGAGAAGGAGTGATTTCTTTCTAAACAGCAAGCCATTGCCAATGCAAGGTTTCTTTGTTGAAGAGATGATTATAAAGCTTGAGGTGAGCATAAGAGGATTACTCTACTGAGAAGGAAAACTTAAGTCTGCATATCAGATGTCCCTGCTCTTAATCTCTTTTGGCCATGCCTTTGGACATCAGACTCCTGCTGACTGCCTTCTTCCTCTGGTCTCCAACCATCCACCCATGGCTGGACTGCTCCCCTTGGTATAAAAATTTCCCACGCTTTCTTTTACTTTTCTTTATAGTCTTTACCTCTGATTCTGATACTAACAAGGGATCCTCCAAATCAGCAAGTTATGTGATAATTTCTGAAGTGATGCACCTTATTCCTCATGAAGTTAGCCTTTTACTTGATTAAATAGTGAATTTAATGAATCAGTGTGCAGTACCCGTGCCTGGCCTGTGCTCTCATGTCAGGTCTTCGTAGACAATGGGAAGGTGGCTCTTTGTCTATCTGCTGCTTTGACTGGAGTTCCTGGTATTGAACTATCCTTGTATGCTTGGGGATGCAACCCAGCTTGGTCATAGTGTATTTTTGTTTTGATACATTGTTGTATTCTGTTGATAACTTTTGCATCTACATCCAGAAGTAAAATTTAGAGGGCATTCTTGGGTGATGGCAGCTTGACTATGTAGCATCTTTTCCCTGTTGCCAACTTTGATTCTCAGCCATGTGTCTTTCAAGGGCAGCAGACAGGGAGGTCATAGGCGAGGTGGTAGAGGAGGCTCAGCTTTCCTTGAACCTCTGAGCCTGATGAGAAGTTGGGAACAGTCAGAGACACTGGTCTAGGCAAGGACTGACCACATTAAGCCATGGAGCACAGTGCAAGTCAGTGTCTGTCCGTCTCCTGAGGGTTCTCTGCCTCTGTTCCTGCACAGTTAAGAAAAAGAGGAAATGAGTTACTTCTGAAGGACATGGGAGCATTGGGGAACAGAATGGATCCCACCCATTGCCTCACTGGGCAATCACCTTCCACATCTTGTGGGAATGCAGCCATTACAGATGCTCTAGCAGGTGAAGTGGGCCCCACAGGGCAGCAGGACGCATGCATCACACAAGGGGGTGAGCAAGTTGGAGGGACAAGAAGCCTGGGCACTAGATCTCAATAAAATGGAGTTTCTGGTGGGATGAACGGCAGGTGAACAAGAGAGGAAGACTAGTTCAGACCAGTCAAGTGTATGCACATGAAGATTTAAAAAAATAGACAATTTAGTTTTAGCAGTTTCAGGTTTACAGGAAAAAATGAGTGAAAAGTACAGAGGATTCCCATATACCCGCTTTACCCACCACCCCCGGAATTTTCCATATTTCTTACATCTCATGTGGTGCATTCGTTGCAACTGATGAACCAATATGGATTCACTAGTGTTAATTGAAGTCCATAGTTTACGGTCACTCTTGTTGCATATTCCATGGATCTGAAAAATCATAATGACATGTATTCATCATGATGGTACCATACAGAGTAATGGTTTCACCGCCTTAAAATCCTCTGCTCTGCCTGTTCATCTCTTTCCCTCCCTCCACCAACCCTTGGCAACCACCGGTCTTGTTATCAGTTCCTTTGTTTTGCCTTTTCCAGAACGTCATAGCGTTTGGATCAGGTAGTATGTGGCCATTTCAGACTTTTTTCCCCACTTAGTAAGATGCATTTAAGGTGACTCCATGACTTTTCATGGCTTGATAGTTCATTTCTTTTTACTACTGAATAATATTTCGTTGTCTGGACTTTCCACAGTTTATTTATCCATTCACCTACTGAAGGCCATCTTGGCTGTTTCCAAGTTTTGACAATTATAAATAAAGCTGCTAGAAATATCTACGTGCAGGTTTTTGTATGGATGTAAATTCTCACCTCCAAGGAATTCACCAAGGAATGTGACTGCCGAATCATAAGGTAAGAAATTGCCCAAAGTGGGTGCGTCATTATTGCATGCCACCAGGGGTGTGTGACGATATCTCGATGTTGTTTTAATTTGCATTTCCTGAATGACCCAGAATATAGAGCATCTTTTCCTATGATTATGTGCTGTCTCTGTGTCTTCTTTGGTGAAGTGTATGTTCAGCTCTTTTGCCCAGTTTTAAATTGAGTTGTTTGTTTTCTTATTGCTGAGTTTCAAAATTTCTTTGTGTATTTTGGATGCAAGTCCTGTACCTGACATGTGTTTTGTGTTCCCCCCTGCCAGGCTGTGTCTTGTGTTTTCAATTTCTCAGGTTCTTTCATAGAGCAGATGTCTTTAATGTTCGTGAAGTACAACTTAACAAATTTTTTTTGAAGGATGTCCTTCTGGCGTTGTGTCTAAGTTGTCACCAAACCCAAGAGCACCTAGATTTTCTTTTCTGTTATCTTCTAGGACTTTAATAGTTTTGTGTCTTATGCTGAGGTCTGTGGTCCATTTTGAGTTTATTTTTGTGAAGGGTGTAAGGTCTGGATATAGATTCTTTCTTTTTTCTTTTCTTTTTTAAAGATTTTATTTACTAACTTGAGAGACAGTAAAAGCAGGGGGAGGGACACAGGGAGAAGCAGGCCCCCCACTGAGCTGGGAGCCGATCCTGGGATGTGACCTGGGTCAAAGGCAGATGCTTAGCCAACTAAGCTACCCAGGAGCCCCTTTTTTTTCTTTTCTTGCATGTAGATGTCCAAGAGGTCCAGCACCATTTTCTGGAAAGATTGTCCTTTCTCCCCTGAATTTCCTTTTCTCCCTTGTCACATCAACTGACTGCCTTTGTGTGCGTCTGTTTCTGGGTTCTGTGTTGATGGCTCCACGTATCTGTCTGCTTTGTCAAAACTGCCACGTCCTCCTGATTACTGTGGCCTGTGGTGGGTCTCGAGTTGAGGAGTGTTAGTCTTCGGGCTCTGTTTTCCTCTATTAGTGTTGGCTGTTCTGGGCCTTTTGTTTTTTGCTGGAGTCTCCAGCACCAGTTTGTCGACAACAAGCTGGGATCTTTATTGGGATCACACTGAATCTGCAGATCAAGTTGGGATGATCTCTTTCATTAGAGTTCTTTAGATTCCTTGGATATATCTTATATATGTTATTAGGTTTTTACCTAAATAATTCATTTTTTGGTGCTAATGTAAATGATATTGAGTTTTTAATGTCAAACTCTAATTGCTCCTTGCTGGGATATGAAAAAGCAATTGATGTTTTATATTAACCTTGTGTCCTGCAACTTTGCTACCATCACTTAGTAGTTCTATATTTTTTGCTGATTATGTGAGATTTTCTACATAAGCAATCATGTCATGTCACTAAACTAAAAAAATCATGATTTGAAAAAACTAAACAAGCAACACCAAGTGTTGGCAAGGACAAGGAGCAGCAGCAGCGCTCTCTAACCACTGTGGACATTCAGAATGGTGCAGCCCCTCTGGAGGACAGTTTGGTAGTTTCTTGCAAAACTAAACACTTCCCATGCGATCTAGCAATTGTGCTCCTTAACATTAACTCAAAGGAGCTAAAAGCTTTTATTGCTAAAAGCTCATGCACTCATGAAGATGTTTATAGAAGCTTCACTTATAATTGGCAAAACTTGGAAGCAACCAAGATGCCCTTCAGCAGGTGATGGATAAATAAACTGTGGTCCATCCAGACACTAGAATATTCTTTAGAGCTGAAAAATGAGCTATCAAGCCATGAAAAGTCATGGAGACAGCTTAAATCTCTCTTACTAAGTGAAAGGAGACAACCACAGACTGTGTGATCCCAGCTCTATGACATTCTGGAAAAGGCAGAACTAGGGAGATGGTACAGGGATCGGAGGTTTCATGGTTTGGAGTGGGGGTAGGGATGAACAGATGGGGTGGGGAGGGCTTTATGGCAGGGACCCCCCTCCGCATGACACTGTGGTGGTAGATACATGCCATTATATGTGTGTTAAAACCCATAGAACATATGACATCATAAGTGAACTGTAGATGAAGGACTCACTCATCATGAGTGAGGGTGTAGATGAAGGACTTTGCACCCAGTGATGTCAGTGCAGATTCATCAGCTTCAACAAAGCTGTGTCTGGTGGAGACATTGACGGTGGCTGAGACTGTGCATGCGGGGAGGCAAGGGGTCTGTGGGAGACCTCTGCATCTCAGTTTTGTTGTGAACTTAAAACTGCCTAAAAGAAGTACAATTTAGCAAAAAAACTGCTGTAGATGACTTGAAGGACAGTCATGGGCTGAGATTATTGCTCTGAAAGACAAGTGAAAGGAAAATGTCACATCATGGAACAGGAGCACAAAGCAAAGCTACAAGAGGAAGGGGTGAGAACCCACCCAGGACATGGCATGCAAGAACATAGGAATGTTGTCAGGGGGCAGGCAGACAGCCAGGGCAGAGGCAGGAATGAAGTGCCCAATAAAAGACAATCCCCAGAGCTAGTTAGAAGCTGAGTCAGCAGCTGAAAAGACTCATCGAGTCTCAGGGAGGATTGCTGGGAGAAACAGCCCTGAGGAATATTGTGGAAAACTCCCACACAGAAAGAATGAGGATACAGCAGTTCTGTCACCCAGGAACCCACCCATCTGCAGAAATCCTTGAGGGATGCTCTGTCCAGAAACCGTGCATCAGGACAGCCTCCTCAGGAGGGGGCTGCCTTCTTCTGATGGAGAGAAGGACTTGTGGAAAAAGACAAAACTCGGTGACATGAAGTTTCCAAGAAACATGTAACAGAGCGATGGAGAAACGCTGAAAATCAGGTGAGTGATACAGAGGAGAAGAATGGACAAGCCCATGGCAGCAAGTGTATACGGTGACACTGAAGGTTAAAAGCACCAAACAGGGTAAAGAGGCTGAGGCTAGAAGGTGAGCTCTACAGAAAAGCTGAAACAACCATGGAACTGTGTGTCCCAAACAGCAGAGCGGCTACATTGTTAAGCAAAAATGATTACAAGTGTACAGGGGAGATGAATAAAAATGAAATTATGGAAGGAGATTTCAATATCTCACTTTTGGAATTGAACTTATCTTTGGACAAAAAAACATAAAAGGTTATAGAGGAACTGAATAGGGAAAATGACAATCCCCAGTGCCAGCTTTGGGAACTGGCTCTGGACCTAGGGTGCTCCTCATGCCCTCCAGAACCCTGCAGCTTTGCTGTGGTTGGTTGGTCATGCTAATAGGATGCCAGGCCCCCACCACTCAGTGATTTTGCTACTGGCTCAAGACCATGCTCTCCAATAGTTTCTGGGTCTTCTCAGTTTCTTGACCTCCTCTCCCCTCGGTTGGTGGTCTCCTTGACTTTGCTCTTAATGAGCCCAACCCCGTATTGTGCTCAGCTAGTGCACCCCTCCCCCAACCACTCTACCCCCTTTCTAGCTTACACTCTTCTGTGCCCTGACCTCACCAGGACCCTCCATCCAGGGGCGCTGGACCCTCTCCACTGACCTTCAACCTCTCTAATGACTTCTCTTGTAACGGTGGGTTGGGATTAAACTGACATAGTATAGAACTGACCCACTGAAGGTGCACAACTGGGTGGTGGTCGGTGTTTTCACAACTACACCACCATGAAGCATACAGAATGTTCATCACCTCCTGAGAAAACACCCAATTCATCCTCCCCGGCGCCAGGTTTACACAACTACTCATTTGCCTTCTGTCTCTATGTACTTGCCTATTTTGGAAATTATGTAAGAATAAAATGCTACAATAGGCAGTCTTCTGCGACTGGCTTCTTCCACTTAGCATAACATGTGGAGTTTTATCCTTGCTGTAGCCTATGCCACACTTCAGTCCTTTTTATCAGATAGTCTTTGTTAATATTCCATTTTAGGGTCAGCTACACCTTTTCTCCATCCGTCACCTGATGGACATTTGACTGTTGTGAAGATGCTGCCATGAGCTTTTGAGTGCAGGCTTCCTGTGGACATTTGTTTTCATTTCTCTTGGCTGCAGTTCTGGGTCATACGGTGTGACTCTGCATTTAACTTGGAGGAGCTGCCGGGCTTCTTTCCACAGTGGTTGCACCAACTCACGCTCCCAGCAGCAGTTACAAGGGCTCCATGTTTCCTGCGTCCTCTCCAACGCTTGCTAGTGTCTCACATTTTCTATTGAGCCGTGCTGGTGGGCATGAAGTGGTACTCTCTCTGGTGTGGATTTGTACTTGCCTGATGCTAATGGTGTTGAGAATATTTTCGTGTGCTTGTTGGCCATCTGTGTGTCTTCTTCAGGGAAATATCTATTAAGATCCTTCGCCCACTTTTTAGTTGTGTTGCTTTGTTTTGCTTTGTTTTTTAAGGTTTTATTCAACTATTTGACAGACAGAGATCACAGGTAGGCAGAGAGGCAGGCGGGGGAGGGGGGAAGCAGGCTCCCCACTGAGCAGAGAGTCCAATGTGGGGCTCGACCCCAGGACCCCTGGGATCATGACCTGAGCTGAAGGCAGAGGCTTTAACCCACTGAGCCACCCAGGCGCCCCATCTTTGTATTTTTCAGTTGCAAGAGTTCTTTATATATTTTGGACACTAGCGCCTTATCAGTCCTGGGATCTGTAGATATTTTCTCCCACCTTAGGCTCCATCTTCACTGTCTTGACCATGTCCTTTGAGGCACAAACTCTTAAAATTTTGATGATGTCCAATTTATCTATTTTTTTCTTTTGTTCCTGTCTTGTCCATCAAATCTAAGATACCACTGCCGACCCAAGTTCATGAAGATTTAACCCATGTCCCTTTCCATGAGTGTTACAGTTTGACTCTTAAATTTGGGCTTGTTGATCCATTTTGAATTACCTGCTGTATATGGTATCAGGTATGGCTCTGACTCGTCCCCTCGTGTGTGGCTGTGCACTCAGCCCAGCACCACTCGCTGCAGAGACGCTTCTCTTCCCAGGGATCTTGACTCCCTCCTCAAAACCTGGCCATGTGCGTGAGGCTCTCCATTTTATTCCACTGGTCTGTGTGTGTCCTTAAGCCAGTACCACACGGTCTTCACCACCGTGGCTTTCTGGCAGGTTTTGAAATCAGGAAATGTGGACCCTAACTTTGTTCTCCTTTTAAAGAAATTATTTATATATTTTAATTTTTTAAGTTAACATATAATGTATTATTTGTTTCAAGGTACAGGTCTACGAATCATCAGGCTTACACATTTCACAGCACTCCCCATTGCACATGCCCTCCCCGATGTTCATAACCCAGCCACCCCATCCCTCCACTCCGCCCCAGCAACGCTCAGTTTGTTTCCTGAGATTAAGAGTCTTTTATGGTTTGTCTCCCTCCTGATCCCATCTTGTTTCAATTTTTCCCCCCTATCTCCATGATCCCCATCCTGCCTCTCAAATTCCTCATATCAGAGAGATAATATGATAATTGTCTTTCTCTGATTGACTTACTTCGCTCAGCATAATACCCTCTAGTTCCATCCACCTCATTGCAAATGGCGAGATTTCATTTTCTGATGACTGCATTGTATTCCATTATATATATATTATGTGTATATATATTATATATAATATATATATATATATATATATACACCACATCTTCTTTATCCATTCATCTGTTGATGGACATCTAGGCTCTTTCCAGAGTTTGGCTATTGTGGACATTGCTGCTATAAGCATTCGGGTGCACGTGCCCCTTCGGATCACTAAATTTGTATCTTTAGGGTAAATGCCCAGTAGTGCAATTGCTGGGTCATAGGGTAGCTCTATTTTCAACCTTTTGAGGAACCTCCATGCTGTTTTCCAGAGTGGCTGCAACAGTTTGCATTCCCACCAACAGTGTAGGAGGGTTCCCCTTTCTCTGCATCCTTATCAATGTCTGTCATTTCCAGACTTGTTAATTTTAGCCATTCTGACCGGTGTGAGGTGGTATCTCATTGTGGTTTTGATTTGTATTTCCCTGATGCCGAGTGATGTGGAGCACTTTTTCATGTGTCTGTTGGCCATCTGGATGTCTTCTTTGCAGAAATGTCTGTTCATGTCCTCTGCCCATTTCTTGATTGGATTATTTGTTCTTTGGGTGTTGAGTTTGCTAAGTTCCTTATAGATTTTGGACACTAGCCCTTTATCTGATATGTCGTTTGCAAATATCTTCTCCCATTCTGTCAGTTGTCTTTTGGTTTTGTTAACTGTTTCCTTTGCTGTGCAAAAGCTTTTGATCTCGATGAAGTCCCAATAGTTCATTTTTGCCCTTGCATCCCTTGACTTTGGCGATGTTCCTAGGAAGAAGTTGCTGCGGCTGAGGTCGAAGAGGTTGCTGCCTGTGTTCTCCTCAAGGATGTTGATGGATTCCTGTCTCACATTGAGGTCCTTCATCCATTTTGAGTCTATTTTCGTGTGTGGTGTAAGGAAGTGGTCCAGTTTCATTTTTCTGCATGTGGCGGTCCAATTTTCCCAACACCATTTGTTGAAGAGACTGTCTTTTTTCCACTGGACATTCTTTCCTGCTTTGTCAAATATTAGTTGACCATAGAGTTGAGAGTCCATTCCTGGGCTCTCTCTTCTGTTCCATTGATCTACGTGTCTGTTTTTGTGCCAGTACCATGCTGTCTTGATGGTCACAGCTTTGTAATAGAGCTTAAGTCTGGAATTGTGCTGCTTCCAACTTTGGTTTTCTTTTTCAACATTCCTCTGCTTTTCGGGGTCTTTTCTGGTTCCACATAAATTTTAGGATTATTAGTTCCATTTCTTTGAGAGAAATCGATGGTATTTTGATAGGGATTGCATTAGATGTGTAGATTGCTTTGGGTAGCATAGACATTTTCACAATATTTGTTATTCCAATTCATGAGCATGAAATGTTTTTCCATTTCCTTGTGCCTTCCTCAATTTCTTTCATGAGTACTTTATAGTTTTCTGAGTACAGATTCTTTACCTCTTTGGTTAGGTTTATTCCTAGGTATCTTATGGTTTTGGGTGCAATTGTAAATGGGATTGACTTCTTAATTTCTCTTTCTTCTGTCTTGCTGTTGGTGTATAGAAATGCAACTGATTTTTGTGCATTGATTTTCTATCCTGACACTTTACTGAATTCTTGTATGAGTTCTAGCAGTTTTGGGGTGGAGTCTTTTGGCTTTTCCATATAAAGTGTCATATCATCTCTAAAGAGTGAGAATTTGACTTCTTTGCTGATTCAGATGCATTTTATTTCTTTTTGTTGTCTGATTGCAATGGCTAGGACTTCTTGTACTGAATAGCAGTGATAATGATAGTGGACAGTCCTGCCATGTTCCTGACCTTAGGGGAAAAGCTTCCAGTTTTTCCCCATTGAGAATGGTATTCGCTGTGGGTTTTTCATAGATGGCTTTGATGATATTGAGGTATGTACCCTATATCCCTACACTGTGAGGAGTTTTGATCAGGAAAGGATGCTGTACTTTGTCAAATGCTTTTTCAGCATCTATTGAGAGTATCATATGGATCTTGTTCTTTCTGTTATTAATGTATTGTATCACATTGATTGATTTGTAGATGTTGAACCAACCTTGCAGCCCTGGAATAAATCCCACTTGGTCGTGGTGAATATCCTTTTAATGTACTGTTGGATCCATTGGCTAGTATTTTGGTGAGAATTTTCGCATCTGTGCTCATCAAGGATATTGGTCTGTAATTCTCCTTTTTGATGGGGTCTTTGTCCAGTTTTGGGACCAAGGTAATGCTGGCCTCACAAAATGAGTTTGGAAGTTTTCCCTTCATTTCTATATTTTGGAACAGTTTCAGGAGAACAGGTATCAATTCTTCTTTAAATGTTTGCTAGAATTCCCCTGGGAAACTGTCTGGTCCTGGATTCTTGTTTGCTGAGAGATTTTTGATGACTGCTTCACTCTTCTTACTGGTCATGGGTCTGTTCAAGTTTTCTATTTCTTCCTGGTTCAGTTGTGGTAGTTTATATGTCTCTAGGAATGTATCCATTTCTTCCAGACTGTTAAATTTGCTGGTGTAGAGTTGCTCATAGTATGTTCTTATACTTGTTTGTATTTCTTTGGTGTTGGTTGTGGCCTCTCCTCTTTCATTCATGATTTTATTAATTTGGGTCCTTTCTCTTTTCTTTTTGGTAAGTCTGACCAGGGGTTTATCACTCTTATTAATTCTTTCAAAGAACCAGCTCCTAGTTTCATTGATTTGTTCTACTCTTCTCTTGGTTTTTATTTCATTGATTTCTGCTCTGCTTTATTATTTCTCTTCTCCTGCTGGGTTTAGGCTTTCTTTGCTGTTCTTTCTCCAGCTCCTTTAGGTGTAGGCTTAGGTTGTGTATTTGAGACCTTGTTTCTTGAGAAAGGCTTCTATTGCTATATACATTCCTTGCAGGACTGCTTTTGCTGTATCCCAAGGATTTTGAACAGTTATGTTCTCATTTTTATTTGTTTCCATAAATTTTAAAAATTCTTCTTTAATTTCCTGGTTGACCCATTCATTCTTTAGTAGGATGCTTTTTTTTTCCCCATTTTATTTATTTTTTCAGCATAACAGTATTCATTCTTTTTGCACAACACCCAGTGCTCCATGCAAAACGTGCCCTCCCCATAGTAGGATGCTTTTTAGCCTCCATGTATTTGAGTTCTTTCCAGCTTTCCTCTTGTATTTGAGTTCTAGTTTCAAAGCAGTGTGGTCTGAAAATATGTAGGGAATGAGTCCAATCATTTGGTACCAGTTGAGACCTGATTTGTGACCCAGGATGTGATCTATTCTGGAGAATGTTCCAGAGCACTAGAGAAGAAAGTCTATTCTGTTGTTTTGAGATGGAATGTTCTGAATATTTCTGTGATGTCCATATGGTCCAGTGTGTCATTTGAAGTCTTTATTTCCTTGTTGATCTTTTGCTTGGGTGATCTGTCCATTTCAGTGAGGGGGTTGTTAAAGTCCCCTACTATTACTCTATTATTGTTTTGATGTGTTTCTTTGATTTTGTTATTAATTGGTTTATATAGTTGGCTGCTCCCATGTTAGGGGCATAGATATTTCTTTTTTTTTCTTTTTAATTTAATTTAATTTTTTCAGTGTTCCAAGATTCATTGTTTATGCACCACACCCATTGCTCCATGAAATATGTGCCTTCCTTCATACCCACCACCAGGCTCACCTAACTCCCCTCCCCCAAACCCTCAGTTTGTAAAATTGTTAGATCTTCTTGTTGGAGAGACCCTTCAAGTATGGTATTATAGTCTTTGGCTTAAAATCTAATTTATCTGATGTAAGGATTGCTACCTCAGCTTTCTTGTGATGTCCATTAGCATGGTAAATTGTTTTCCATCCCCTCATTTTAAATCTGGAGGTGTCTTTGGGTCTTAAATATGTTTCTTGCAGACAGTATATCAACGGGTCTTGTTTTTTTCATCCACTCTCATGCCCTGTGTCTTTTGATTGGGGCATTTAGCCCATTTACATTCAGGGTAACTATTGAGAGATATGAATTTAGTGCCATTGTATTGTCTGTAAGGTGACTGTTCTTATTTATTTCTCTGTTCCTTTCTGGTCTATTACTTTTAGGCTCTCTCTTTGCTCTGAGGACACTTTTCAATATTTCCTGTAGGGCTGGTTTGGTGTTTGCAGATTCTTTCAGTTTTTATTTGTCCTGGAAGCTTTTTATCTCTCTTTCTATTTTTGGTGACAGCCTAGCTGGATATAGTATTCTTGGCTGCATGTTTTTCTATTTTCGTGCTCTGAATATATCATGCCAGTCCTTTCTGGCCTGCGAGGTCTCTGTGGTTAGGTCTGTTGCCAATCTAGTATTTCTACCATAGTATGTTACAGACTTCTTGTCCCGAGTTGCTTTCAGGATTTTCTCTTTGTCACTGAGACTCATAAGTTTCACTATTAGATGATGGGATATTGGCCTATTTTTTAAAATTTTATTTTGAGGGGTGTTCTTTATGCCTTCTGGATTTAAAAAAAAGATTTTATTTATTTATTTGATGGAGAGAGAGAGCACAAGTAGGCAGAGCAGCAGGCAGAGGGAGACGGAGAAGCAGGCTCTCTGCCAAGCAGGGAGCCTGATATGGGGCTCAATCACAGGACCCTGGGATCACAATCTGAGCCAAAGGCAGCCGCTTAACTGACTGAGCTACCCAGGTGCCCCACCTCCTGGATTTTGATGCTTGTTCCCTTCACCAAATTAGGGAAATTCCCAGAAAGATACACTTTCTGCCCCCTTTCTCTTTCTTCTTCTTCTGGGATCCAAATTATTCTCATATTGTTTCACCTTGTGGTATCACTTATCTCTCAAATTCTCCCCTTGTGGTCCAGTGGTTGTTTGTCTCTCTTTTTCTCGATTTTCTCAGCTTTATTCTCCATCAGTTGGTCTTCTATATCACTAATTGTCTCTTCTGCCTCATTTGTCCTAGCAGTAAGAGCCTCCATTTTTTAATTGCACCTCATTAATAGCTTTTTTGATTTCTACTTGGTTAGATTTTAGTTCTCTTATTTTTCCAGAAAGGGATTTTATTTATCCAGAAAGGGATTCTCTAGCATCTCCCATGCTTTTTTTGAGTCCCAGTAGCACCCTGATAATCATCATTCTGAACTGTAGTTCTGGTATCTTACTAATGTCCGTATTGATTAGGTCCCTCACCTTCGGTACTGCGTTTTGTTCTTTTTGTTTGTCTGTTTTGTTTTTTTCAGGTGAGTTTTTCCACCTTGTCATTTTATCCAGATAAGAAGAGATGAATGAGAGAACAAAATACTAAAAGGGTAGCAACGACCCCAGAAAAATATACACTAACCAAATCTGAAGAAACCTGTAATTGAGGAGAGAAGAAAGAAAGAAAGAAAGAAAGAAAGAAAGAAAGAAAATATATATGCTTTTTCTCTCCTCTCCCCCCCCCCCCCGCCACTTTTGGGTCTCTTCAGATTTGATATATAGATAGATAGATAGATAGATAGATAGATATGTATGTATGTATGTATCTATATATATATTTTTCTCAACTGGTGAATAGAACAGGACCACACACTTGATTTTGGATGTGTTTTGGTCTGTTAGAAGAAACTGTCTCCCAAAATTTTAAAGAAATAAAAACTTATATACAAAAATAAGGGTAAACACGATGAAGGGATAGAATATGACTGTAAAGATGAAACTTAAAAAAGAGTCTAAAAAAGAAATCGATAAGATAAGGGGTTGGTTGAAAAAAGAGGAAAGAATGTGATCAGGCTGGAGACTAGAACAATGGCATACACTAGATTCAGGGTATATTTTGATCTGTTAGAAGAAACTGTATCCCAAAATTTTGAAAAAAGAGAAATGTATATGTGTACAGAAAATAAGTTTAAATACAATGAGGGGATAGAATATGACTATAACAATGAAAATTTAAAAGGATTTTTTAAAAAAGGTATTGCTAAGGTAAAATAGTTAAAAAAACTTTAAAATAGGAAAGAGGAAAAATTTAAAAAGTAGAATAAGAAAAAATTAAATAAAAAATTTAACTTTGGAAGACTAAGGGATCATGGGGAAAAAGCCATGAATTCTATGTGTTGTTTTCCCCTAGCTCTGGAGCTCTGCAGTTCTCATTGATGCTGAAGTTGGCCTTGGCTGGATGTTCTTGCTGATCTTCTGGGGTAGGGGCCTCTTGCAGTGATTCTCAGATGTCTTTGCCCCTGGCGGAATTGCACCACCCTTTCTGGGGGCCAGTCTAAGTCATCTGCTCGGGTTTGCTCTCAGGAGCATTTGTTCCCTGAGTGCTTTCCATAGAGCTCTGGAGGACGGCCATGAAGATGGCCGCCTCCCAATTCCCGGTCCAGAGGAGTCGAGAGCTCGAGGCCCCGCTCCTCAGTGCGCCCTCAGAGAAAAGCAGTCAGTTGCTCCCGTCTCCCTGGTCTCTGGCCGTGCTCACTCAGAGCTCAGCTGGCCTGTGACCGAGCATTTCTGTCTCTAGTGCACGCCCCGTTTGGAGTCTCCAGACCCAGTGGATTCCTGTCACACTCTCCTGCGCTTCTCCTCTCAGAGGAGGAAGGACGAGGTCTCCCCGGATCTGTCACTTCTGGGGTCCCTGCTCAAAGATCAGTGACCTGACTGTGCCTTGGATCATGGTTTAGGGTACGTCGGAGCTGAAAGCCCCCTTCTCGGCTCTGTCTCTGCAGCTGGCTTCCCTGCTCTGATTCCTGGGGGCTCTGCCACACTCAGACACCCCTGGTCGTTTTGTGACCCCACAGGTCCTGAGACCACACTGTCCCCACGGGCTCCACCCCTGCTTAGCCGCTGGAGTGACGTGCCTCAGTGGAGCAGACTTCTAAAAGTCCCGATTTTGTGCTCTTCTAATCCACCACTTGCTGGGAGCTGTCCCCTCCCCACTACCTTCCTGTTGCCTTGGATTCACTTCTCCTACCTACCTTCCAGAAAGCGGTTGCTTTTCTGTTCCTAGAATTGCTGCTCTTCTTCTTTCCCATCTCTTGTTGAGTCTGTAGGTGTTCAGAATGGTTTGATAACTATCTAGCTCAACTCCTGGGACCCGAGGATGTTAGATCTCCTTCTGCTCTGCCATCTTGCTCCTCCCCTCTGTTCTCCTTTTTAAAGATTGTTTTGGCTGCTCAAAGTTGCTCGAGTTTCCATGTGAACTTTAGAGTCAGCTTGTCAGTTTCCACCAAGAGGACAACTGGATTCTGATGGGGAGCGCACTGAATCTGTGGCTCAGTCTGGGAAGTATTGCCATCTTAACTTCATTAAGTCTCCAGGTCTGTGATCTTTGTATTAGTGAGCTCTGGCTGCCATAACAAAATACCAGACATGATGGCTTAAACAAAAGAAATTAACCTTCTCACAGTGCTGGAGGCCAGAGCCCCAAAGCAAGGTGCGTACAGATTCAGTTTCTGGTGAAAACTCTTCCTTTGGGTTGCAGATGGCTGTGTTCTTACTGTGTGGACACACTGCCTTTCCCTAGCAGGGGAGAGAGAGAGAGAGAGAGAGAGAGAGAGATGGAAAGGAGAGAGATGGAGGGGGAGAGAGATGGAGAGAGAGAGAGAGAGAGATGGGGAGAGAGCTCTCGGTGTCTCTTCCTGCCAGGACACCAGTCCTTTGGGATCAGCCCACTCTTCTAACCTCATGTAACCACAATCACTTCCATTGAGTCTCCATGTCTATGCCCAGTGCTCAACGGGTCAGGGCTTCTGTGAGTGCTTTTGGTGGGGCACAAACATTCAGTCTCCCCATTTACTTACATCTCCTTTAATTTCTTTTAACAATGTTTTGTCACTTTCAGCATATTGGTTTTGTACCTCTCCTGTTAAATCCATTCCCAAGTATTCTATTCTTTCATTCTCTTTCTGTTGGGCATGAGGTTTTTTCGTAATTTTGTGTTGAGATCCTTCATGGGAAGGGAACAGACATACCATCAGTTTTCATGTGTTGATCTTGTGTCCTGAGACCTTGCTGGACTTGTCCACTGGTTCTGGTCCTTACAACACAATGGCTCCTACACATTGACAAATAGGTCAGATTCACTGGCAGTCAGATAAAAGCAAATTAAAAAGTAAGATATTGATATCCACCAGTCTGGCAAAAATTAGCAGGAGTGATGAAAGCCATTGCTCATGAAGTTGGGGAAAGGAGCTCTTCTTGTACATCGCTCTTGGGACGTAAGTTGGTGTAGATTTTTTTGAAACAATCATTTAATAAAATTAGGTGATATCAATACAATTGCCTTGAAATTATTAAAAGTAAAAAGAAAGTAGAAACATACTATACACACACATATATGTACACACACACACACACACACACACAGACATTGGTAATCCCCCCAAATTCGAAACCAATAATAATACCTATTAGAAACATTAGATTAGCCATACCAGTTGAATTGGAGAAATTTCCCCAGGAATTTGTTGGTGAGAAAAGTGGATATAGAGAAACAAGCATAATAGGATCTCATTTTGGTAACAAAACAGTACAAAGTATTTCTTTTTATTGATTTCTTCCCTTTTGTGGAGGGATAGTTGACATACAGTGTAATGTTAGTTTCAGGTATATGATATCCCTTCTGTCCATTACCTGGTGCTCATCACAACAGGACAACAGGGCATCCCTTCATCCCCATCACCTGTTTCCCCCATCCTCCACCCTCCCACCCACCTCTGGGCTCATCAGTGTGTTTTCTAGAGTTAAGACTCTGTTTCCTGGTTTGTCTCTTTTGTTTCCCTGATGCTCATTTGTTTTGTTTCTTAAATTCCACATATGAGTGAAATCATATGGTATTTGTTTTTCTCTGACTAATTTCACTTAGCATAATACTCTCTAGCTCCATCCGCATCATTGCAAATGGCAAGATTTCATTCTTTTTGATGGCTCAGTAATATTCTGTCCTCTATATACACCAAATCATTGTCTCCCTCAGACCTAGGATTGAGGGTCAGGTCAGGGCCAGAACAAGGGTTAGGGTTAGGGCCTGGGTGAGGGGATGTGCCTGTTAGTGGCTGTACAGAGACCTCCCTGGAGGGATAAATTGAGGGCGAGGGGTAGGGTGAGGGTCGGGCTCAGGGCTTGGATTCAGGGGCTAGGTTGAGTGTGTGGCTTAGGGTTAGGTTTTCACTTAGTAGCATACCCTCTAGCTCTGCCTACATCATTGCAAATGGCAAGATTCCATTCTGTTTCTATGGCCGACTGATAGTCCACTGTACACACCCCACATTTCTTTCTCCATTCTTCCATGGATGGACACTTGGGCTGCTTCCATACCTTGGCTGTGGACAGTAATGCCTCCCTGAATGTGAGGCTGCAGGTGTCTGTTTGAATTAGTGTTTTTGTTTTGTTTTTGTTTTTGTTTTTGTTTTGGATAAATACCCAGGGGTGGAATGGCTGGATCACACGGAAGTTCTATTTTTAATTTTTTGAGGAACCACCATGCTGTTTTCCTGATAGCCTGGACCAATTATTCCTCCTGCCACAGGACAAGAGGGAGGGTTCCCGAAACAGTACGAAATACCCCTCACACACGTTTTGTGTATGTGCATGAGGGAGGAGTAGAATAGTGGTTGGGGCAGAGGAAGCTGCTGTAGGAAGCAGACAGAGAGGCAGCTGAGAATACAAACACGAATCAATATGTTACATGATCGTACCTGTGCATGAGTTATTTACATGCATGCCAGTGCACGGCAAAACCCAAATTTACACCTGCGTCTCCTTCCTAGGAGGGATATCCGTGATATATGGTGATGGATTTCTTAGTGTGGAGCCCAGTGTGGGGCTTGAGCTCACAACCCTGAGATCAGGACCTGAGCTGAGATTAAGAGTTGATGCTCAAGGGAGCCTCGGTGGCTCAGTCGGTTAAGCTGCTGCCTTGGGCTCAGGTCATGATCCCAGGGTCCTGGGATCAAGTCCTGCATCAGGCTCCTTGTCCAGCTGGGAGTTGACTTCTCTCTCTGCCTCTGCCTGCCGCTCTGCCTGCTTGTGCTCTCTCTCTCTGACGAATAAATAAATAAAATCTTAAAAAAAAAAAAAGAGTTGATGCTCAGCCGACTGAGCCACCCAGGTGCGCCTCCAGGCTCTATGTTTTATGAAAAAAGTCAGGAGGCTTACAAAGAAATGTGGGCAGCATCATTCTAATTGGTATACACATAGGACAGCTGCAGCCAGCCTTCTGATGAAGAGTTTGGGGACTGCCTTCTTTTCTGCAAATATCCACAGAGAGCTTTCCTGTGTCCAGGCGGACACACCAGGAGTCAGAAGACCACCCCATTATCTGAGAGATTTGTGCGGTGGAGGAGAACGAATGTCTTACTAGGCCTAAGAATGGTTGTCAGACTCTGAATTTCTTAGATCATAAAATTAAGAAGAACAACGGGGCGAAGGACTTACTGCTGACAGCTCTTAATTCCGCCCAATGAGGAAGTAAACAGCGTCTCTCGTGAAACCAGTATGGGTTAAGGAGATGTTAGTGTCCAGAGTTAGCAAAGAGAGAGTCTCAGTGCAAGGTTAGCTCTTCACATGGAATGGTTTTACCTTTAGGAGAAACACACCTTCCCCTGGCTTCATGGATGGGCCATAGCACAGCTGTGATCTAGACTGGGATGGAACAGGAGGGCTGTCTGCACCGGTCCCCCAGCTGCTTTGATGTCTGTCTATGTGGCGTCCAGCAGGACTGGCTCCTGCCAACACTAGCCTCCCTTCCTTTTCCTCAGCAGCTTTTCAGAACTCTGCGCCCCTGGCAGGCTTCTCTGAGGTTCCTGCCTGCCTCTTTCCCCTGGAAGATCAGGCCTCAAGGTTGGGTCTCACATGCTCTTTGCTGCCACTTCCCCAGGGCCAGAGCAAGGCCAGCATCCAAGAGGTGCTCAGTAAGGGCTTGCACTGCCGGTGAGGGGTTGCAGCCATTGCTGAGAGACCCAGTGTTTCTCCCTAAGGGGCAGGAGTCCTGATGCTCACAATGTCTGTCTTTAAGAATTTCTTAGAAGACGGTTAATTTAAAATCAAGTGGTCTGGATTATTTTACACGTATGTTACTTTATTTTATTTTTTCAAAGATGTGGTCCGTAGGTACAATGGAATATTACTGCGCCATCAGGAAGGATGCATCGACAATGATGGAACTGGAGGGGATTACACTGAGTGAGTAGGTCAAGCAGAGAAAGTCAATTATCATAGGGTTTCCCTTATATGTGGTGCATAAGGAATAGCATGGAGGACATTAGGAGGATGAAGGGAAAAATGAAGAGGGGGAAATTGGAGGAGGAGGTGAACCATGAGAGACTATGGACTCTGGGAAATGAAATGAGGGTGTCAGAGGGGAGGGGGTGGGGGGATGGGCTGGCCCAGTGGTGGGTATCAAGGAGGGCACAGATTGCAGGGAGCACTGGGTGTTATATGCAAACAATGAATCATGGAACACGACATCAAAAACTAATGATGTACTGTATGGTGACTAACATAACACAACAAAAAGAAAAAAGAAAGAAAGGAAGATTTTTCACTTACTTGAGAGAGAGAGCATGAGCCGGGGAAGGGCATAGGTGGAAGGGGAGAGAGGATCCCAAGCAGACTCTGAGTGGAGCTGGAAGCCAGTACAGGGCTGGTTCTCACAACCCTGAGATCATGACCTGAGCCTAAACCAAGAGTTGGATGAGCCCCCCAGGGCTCCTTATACGTTACCTTAAGCCTCATTTAAAACCAGTATCATAAACTTGTAGTTTAAAAAGGCAAATAGTACTGGAAGATGTACAAAAAATCTCGTGTTCACCCTCCGTCTCTGCCGCCCGAATCGCTCTCTACACACGGACGTTGTCTCTCAACTTTGTCCCCATATTTTAAAGCCACATCCTGTCCCTTCTTGGTTCATCGGCCCTGTGTGCGCTACGTGTCACCTTCTCACAGGGGACACAGCCTTCCTCTGGGATTCTAGACAAAACGTCTTGGCAAGCAAGTAAGGGCACGTGCACTGAGTCCCAGGAGAGGGGCGCCTAGACTCCCGCTACAGGGTGCTCCCGAGCTGGGTGCGCTAGCGCTGGACCAGCAGAGCAGTGGGCTGCGCCAAAGTACGTGTCACTCAGGTCCAGGCTCTCAGAAGCCCAAGAGACTGAGCCCCGCATGATCCTTCCTGGTGACAAAATTACCTTCTCAGACTGTGAAGATCGCAGTCTGGGCCACTGCCCGGTGTCCACCTGCGGATGCAAAGCTTTCTTAAGTCACCAAGTCACCTGCCGGACTGTTAGGAAGCTCTCGCATACTTCCTCTTATAAAGAATGTTCTCACAAAGAGCGTCACCCATGGTTTTCTTGGGGATAGCCAGCATTTGTTCCGTAGATCACAGTCTCTATCTTTTAATGTTTTAATTTATTTTTTATTATGTTCGGTTAGCCAACATATAGTACATCATTAGTTTTCGGTGTAGTGTTCAGCGATTCATTAGTTGCGTATAACACCCAGGCTCATCCCAGCACGTGCCCTCCGTAGTACCCATCACCCGGTTACCCCATCCCCCTCCTCTCTGTAACCCTCAGTTTGGTTCCTGGAGTCCAGAATCTCTCATGGTTTGTCTCCCTCTCTGATTTCTTTCCATTCAGTTTTCCCTCCCTTCCCCTATGGTCCTCTGTGCTGTTCCTTATGTTCCTTACGTTCCACATACGAGTGAGAACATATGATGATTGTCTTTGCTTGACTTACTTCACTCAGCATAATCCCCTCTAGTTCCATCCATGTTGATGCAAATGGCAGGTATTCATCCTTTCTGATGGCTGAGGAATAATCCATCGTATATATGGACCGCATCTTCTTTATCCATTCGTCTGTTGAAGGGCATCTCCGCTCCTTCCACAGTTTGGCTATTGTGGACATCGACCTATGGACATTGGGGTGCAGATGGCCCTTCGTTTTACTACATCTGTATCTTTGGAGTAAGTACCTAGTAGAGCGATCTCTGGGTCATAAGGTAGCTCAATTTTTAATATCTTGAGGACCCTCCATACTGTCTTCCCGGGTGGCTGCAGCAGCTTGCATTCCCACCAACAGTGTAAGAGGATTCCCCTTTCTCTATATCCTTGTTAACATTTCCTGTCTTGTTAATTTTTGCCATTCTAATTTTTAACAAAGATTTTCTTTATTTATTTGACAGAAAGAGACCCAGTGAGAGAGGGAGCACAAGCAGGGGGAGTGGGAGAGGGAGAACAGGCTTCCCACAGAGCAGGGAACACTGTAAGGGACTCAATTCCAGGACTTTGGGATCATGGCCTGAGCCAAAGGCAGACGCTGGATGACTGAGCCACCAAGATGCCCCAATTTTTGTCATTCTAATTGGTGAAAGGTGTTATCTCATAGTGGTTTTTATTTGTATTTTCCTGATGGCTAATGATGTTGAACATTTTTTTCATGTGTCTGTTAGCCATTTGTATGTCTTTGGAGAAGTGTCTTTTCATGTCTTCTGTCCATTTGTTGACTGGATTATTATTATTATTAATTCTGGAAGGGTTTGAGTTTGTGACGTTCTTTAGAGATCTTGGGTACCAACTCTTTATCTGATATGTCATTTGCAAAGATCTTCTCCCATTCTGTGGAGAAGATTACCTCTTAGTTTTGTTGACTGTTTCCTTTGTTGTGCCAAAGCTTTTTATCTTGATGAAGTCCCAAAAGTTCATTCTGCTTTTGTTTCCCTTGTCTTTAGAGACACAAGTTGAAAGAAGTCACTGTGGTCAATGTGGAAGAGGTTACTCCCTATGTTCTCCTCTAGGATTTTGAAGGATTCCCACCTCACACTGAGGTCTCATCCATTTTGAGTTTATCTTTGTGTATGGTGTAAGACAATGTACATTCTTCTGCGTGTGGCTGTCCAGTTTTCCCAGCACTGTTTATTGAAGAATCTGTCTTTTTCCCATAGGATATTCTTTCCTGATTTATTGAAGATTAGTTGACCATCGAGTTGAGGGTGCATTTCTGGGCTCTCTCTTCTGTTTCATTGATCTATGTGTCTGTTTTTGTGCCAATCCCATGCTGTCTTGATGATCACAGCTTTATAATATAGCCTGAAGTCAGACTGTGATGCCCCCAGCTTTGATTTTCTTTTTCAACAATCCCATGGCAATTTGGGATCTTTTCTGGTTTCATACAAATTTTAGGCCTATTTGTTCCAGCTCTGTAAACAATGTCGATGGTATTTTGATAGGATTGGCATTGACAGGGTCAATTGCTCTGGAGGGCATAGACATTTTCACAATGTATATTCCAATCCATGACCGTGGAAATACAACTTTTTTGTTGTTGTTGTTGCCACATCTTAAAAAAACAAAAGAAGTGCAACTGATTTCTGTGTATTGATTTTGTATCCTGCCATGCTGATGAATTGCTGTATGAGTTCTAGTAATTTGGGGTGGAGTCTTTTGGGGTTTCCTCGTAAAGTATCATAACATCCACAAGGAGAGAGAGTTTGACCTCTTTGCCAGTGTGAATGCCTTTCATTTCTTTTTGTTGTGATTGCTGAGACTAGGACTTCTAGCATTATGTTGAGCAAAAGTGGTGAGAGTGGGCATCCCTGTTGTTTTCTGCCCTCATGGAAAAAGCTCTCAGTCTTTCCTTGTTGAGAATGATATTCACAGAGGGCTTTTCATAAATGGCTTTTCCGATGTTGAGGTGTGTTCCCTCTATCCCTATATTTTGAAGAGTTTTAATCAGGATGTTTTAATCAAGAATGCTGTATTTTGTCAAATGCTTTTTCTGCATCTATTGAGAGGATCATATAGTTCTTACTGTTTCTTTAATTAATGTAGTACATCACATTGATTGATTTGCAAATGCTGAAAGACCCTGTATCCCAGGGATAAATCCCACCTGGTGCTGGTGAATAATCCTCTTAATGTACTGTTGGATCCTATTGGCTAGGATCTTGTTGAATATTTTGGCATCCGTGTTCATCAGGAATATTGGTCTGTAATTCTTCTTTTTGATGTGATCTTTGTCTGGTTTTGGGATTAGTGTAATGCTGGCCTCATAGAACAAGTTTGGGAGTTTTCCTTCTATTTCTATTTTTCAGAATAGCTTCAATAGTATAGGTATGACTTCTTCTGTAGATGTTTGGTGGAATTTTCCTGGGAAGCCATCTGGCCCTGGACTCTTGTTTTTTGGGAAGTTATTGATGACTGCTTTAATTTCCTTGCTGGTTATTGGTCCGTTCCGATTGTCTATTTGTTCCTCTTTCAGTTCCTGCTCCTATTTCAGTAGCTTGTAAGTATCCAAGAATGCATCCATTTCTTCCAGGTTACCTAGTTTGTTGGCACATAGCTTTGATACGTGGTAGTACGTTATAATAATTGTCTCTATTTCTTTGGTATTAGTTGTGGTTTCTCCACTTTCATTCATGATTTTATTAATTTGGGTCCATTCTCTTTCTTTTGGATAAGTCTGGCCAGAGGTTTATTTTTTCAAAGAACCAGCTTCTAGTTTCATTGATCTGTTCTACTATTCTTCTAGTTTCTAGTTCATTGATTTCTGCTCTAATCTTTATCATTTCTCTTCTTCTGCTTGTTTCAGGCTTTATTTGCTGTTCTTTCTCCAGGTCCTTCAGGTATGAGGTTAGCTTGTGCATTTGGGATTTTTCTAATTTTTTGAGTGAGACTTGGATGGCTGTGTACTTACCTCTGAGGACTGCCTTGGCAGTATCCCATAGATTTTGAACTGATGTGTTTTCATTTTCATTGGTCTGCATGAACTGTTTAAGTTCCTCTCTAATTTCCTGGTTGACCCATTCACTCTTTAGCAGGATGCTTTTTAACCTCTAAGTGTTTGTGTTCCTTCCAACGTTTTCCTTGTGGTTGAGTTCCAGTTTCAAACCATTGTGGTCTGAAAATATGCAGGGAATAATCTCAGTCTTTTGGCATCGGTTGAGATCAGGTTTATGACTCAGTATGTGATCTGTTCTGGAGTAGGATGGAATGTTCTGTATGTATCTATGGAGTCCATTTGGTCCAGTGTGTCCTTCAAAGCTCTTGTTTGTTGATCTACTTAGGGGATCTGTTAATTGCCGTGAGGGCAGTGTTGAAGTCTCCTATTATTAATGTACTATTATCAGTATGGTTCCTTATTTTGGTTATTATTTGGTTTAGGGAGTTAGCTGCTCCCAGGTTAGGCGCATATATAATTACAATTGTTTGATCTTTTTTTGGATAGACCCTTTCAGAATGATATTGTGTCCCTCTACATCTCTTACTACAATCTTTGGTTTGAAATCTTATTTGTCTGATATGAGAATTGCTACCACAGCTCTCTTTTGAGGTCTATTGGCATGATAAATTGTTCTCCATGCCCTTACTTTCAATCTGGAGGTGTCTTTAGGTTCAAGATGAGTCTCTTGTAGACAGTATGTGGATGGGTCCTGCTTTTTAAATCCGATCTGAAACCCTGTCTCTTTTGATGGGAGTATTTAATCCATTTGCATTGAGAGTAACCATTGAAAGATACGATTTTAGTGCCATCATATAGCCTGTAAAGTCCCTGTTTCTACAGGTGGTTTCTATCAATTTCTGGTCCATATTACTCTTGGGGTTTTCTTCTTTTATAGAATCCCCCTTAATATTTCTTGCAGGGCTGGCTTGGTGGTCATATATTCTTTCAGTTTCTGCTGGTCCAGAAAGCTCTTTATCTCTCCATCCGTTCTGAATGACAGCCTTGCTGGATAAAGTATTCTTAGCTGCATTTTAAAGATTAATCAATTAAGTAATTAATTAACATATAATGTATTATTTCCGGAGTACAGTTCTGTGATTCATCAGTCTTACACAATTCACAGCACTCATCATAGCACATACCCTGCCCAATGTCCATCACCCGGCTACCCCATCCCTCTTGCATGTTCTTCTCATTTAGTACCCTGAAGAGTCTTGATAGCTCTTTCTGGCTTGCCAGGTCTCTGTGGATAGGTCTGATGTTATTCCGATGTTCCTCCCTGCACACATAAGGAATCTCTTTCACCTAGCTTCTCTCAGGATAGCTTCCTTGGCTTTAAGATTTGCAAGCTTCACTATTATATGTCAGAGTGTTCATCTATTTTTATTGATTTGGGGTGGGGTCCTCTCTTCCTCTTGGATACGAATGCTTGTTTCCTTCCCCAAACTGGGGAAGTTCTCAGCTGTGATTTGCTCCAATATACCTTTTAGTCCTCTCTCTCCCTCCACTCCCTCAGAGATCCCAATAATTCTGACATTAGAATGTTTCATGGCATCATTGATCTCTCTGTCTATTTTCATGGACTACTAGCTGCCTATTCCTATATTCCTTGATTTCCTTCCTTCAGCTTATCTTCTAGGTCACTGATTGGTTATTCTATCCATATACCTTGGCTGTTAGAGTATCCAGTTTAGACAGTATCTCAGTCATAACATTTTTAAGTTCAGCTTGATTGGATCTCATTTCTGCTGTTAGAGATTCTATATTGTCACTAATGCTTTTGTGCAAGCCTAGCTATTGACTTTATGATTACTATCCTGAATTCCATCTCTGACATCTTGCTTACATCCATATCCATTAGTTCCGTGGTAGAGGACATTGTCTCTGGTTCTTTTCTTTGTTGGGAGTTCCTCTTCCTAGTCATTCTATCAAGGGATGGTTGTGTGAATGGACAGAATCCAAAATATCAACCATGACCCAAGCAAAATGCACCTTAGAAAAAATCTGAAGTGGTCAAAAGCACAGGTATGCAACCAAAGCCAAGATGATCTAAAACAATAAAAAAGAAAAAATGGGGGTGGTGGGGAGAGAGATTATAATTTCTCAGGGTGGACAAAACAGGGCGATCTGCGTCTTCTTGTTTGATTTTTGATCTGTGTGGTAGAAGGCACTATATCGCCAAACAGCAAAGAAATCAGAACTTATATATATCAAGATAAATTGAGTCGAGTGAAAAGCAGGCTAGTATGGGACATAAATCTGTAAAACATAGATGTGAAAAGACCCAAAACTTAAGAAGCAACTTAAAAACATAGGTTCGGAGTGTGCCCAGGTAGCTCAATCAGTTAAGCAGCTGCCTTCAGCTCATGTCATGATCCCAAGGTCCTGGGATTGAGCCCCGTGTCAGGCTCCATGCTGAGTGGGGAGTCTGCTTCTCCCTTTCCCTCTGCTCTCCTCCTTACCCTTGCTCTTTCTATCTCTCGCAAATAAACAACTAAAATTAAAAAAATAGGTTGGGAAGTAAGAATCTATTTGAAATGGGAACAGGGTAAAAGCAAAGAAAAAGAAAGAAAAAATAAGAAAAGAAACTAAATAAGGAATGTAACATTTTATCCTGAAGTGTAGGTAAGTCATGAGGGAACACTTGGAGCTCCCTATATTATTTGCCCCTGGTGCTGGAGTTTTACAGTCTGTGGGAAATAAGCTTACCGTTCACCTCTTCTTCTAGTCTGTCTTCTGGGGGCCAGGCCTGCTGCTCGGATTCTTAGGCATCTTTGCCTGGGGGGAGTTACCCCTACCCTTGTCAAGAGGATGGGCTTAATGTGAGCTGGTCAGCTGTGCAGATTTTGTTCCCTGGCATCATTCTATGTCTTTTTAGAGGGTCAGAGCAAATCTGGCCTTGCAGGAATCTCTGGCCCAGAGTCGCAAGTTCATGGTACTCCCTGCCCCCCTCCCCCCAGCAACAAATCCTCCAGGTCAAACCATCTCCACCTCGGTGTGTACCAAACTCCACAGACTCATGCAGCTCTTGCCTGCTGCACCTCTCCCGAGGGAGTCATGAAGACCCATGAGCATCTCTGTGCTTTGTGACTTTGCAACTGCTAGCGGAGGTGGGCTCATGGTGCACCCTCTTCCACAGCTCCCTAATCATGCGGGGTGCTGCCCCAGCATCTCTTTGTGGGCTACAGCACCCTGACAGCTGTCCCTGTCATGGGCACAAGCTGTTTTACATCTCCCCTAGGATGTTAGCCCGCACCTAGTCCTTTTCAGGGTGGTCAGGCAGGGGGTGGTCTCCCTCCTGTCTTGGCTCACGGTTTATGGTGTCCAGAGCTGAAAGTCCCTTCTGGACTTGCTGACCATAACCAGTCTCCCCACTCCACGGCTTAAGTACTCTGTTGGCTCAGGCTTCCCCATTCTTTCTGAGTCTCCTGGAATCCTGAGACCACAACGATCCACCTAGAATTCTGCCCTATCCATCCCCTGTGCCCTTGGGGGTGCCTCTCAGTAGAGCAGATTTCCAAGGGTCCTGAAATTATGCTCCAGTATTATATCACTTTCTAGTGGCCAGCTTATGGACGCTCACTGCCCCCTCTGTTTACCTTCCTCTATTTACCCCAAAGGTTCAGTTATATGAGTCACCATACAGTACATCATTAGTTTTTGATGTCGTGTTCCATGATTCATTGTTTGCATACAACACCCAGTGCTCCATGCAATCCATGCCCTCCTCAATACCCATCCCTGGGCTAACACATCCCCTCATCCCCCTCCCCTCTGAAACCCTCAGTTTGATTCCCAGGGTCCCTAGTCTCTCATGGTTCATCTCCCCCTCTGATTCCCCTCATTCATTTTTTTCCTTCCTTCTCCTCATGTCCTCTGTGCTATTCCTTATGTTCCACAAATAAGTGAAACCATATGATAATTGTCTTTCTCTGCTGACTTATTTCATTCAGCATAATCCCCTCCAGTCCCATCCATGTTGGTGCAAAAGTTGGGTATTCATCCTTTCTGATGGCTGAGTGATACTCCATCATATATACGGACCACATCTTCTTTATCCACTCATCTGTTGTAGTTATTTTTCTGCTTGTGGAGATCCAGATAAATCTTACATCTCAGGTTTGATAGATATCTAGCTAAATTCAAGAGGCCAGATGAAACGAGACCCCCTACTTGGCCACCATCTTGTCCTCCCCCCTGAAGCTCCAAGTTCAAGTTTTTAACCCTTCTTGTGATGATGTGAGATGATAAAATACCTGTGTGTTGAGATGAAGTGGGTATGGGGCCACAGCACAACCGCTGCTCTCACCTTCTGACACCACCTCAAGGGACCATCTCCTTCCAGATGGAGGTTGATCACAGGCAGCTGAACTGTGTGAGCCACCAGGAAACTGATGCCTGGGGTGTGGGGTGGGGGGAGTGCCTTGGCCAGAGCACCTGCTGGTGGATGTTGTGCAGGTCCGAGAGCTCAGCCTCTGCACCCAAGGACATATTCGGAGAATATGTGCATCTTGAAAAGGCATTACCAGCTAAACACTTGTAACATCATATACTTCACTGGTTTTCATGCCAGTGTTTTGGGCGCCTTCTTCAACTGCAGGAGAAGGAAGAAAGGAATCACAGGGAGCCCAAGGCTTGTGGTTTGACAATGTATTTATTTAGGGGCTTTTCAGGGTCTGGAGCAGACCTTGGTAGACAGAGAACAGGGCTGGGGAGAAAAGCTCAGGGAAGAGGAGTGATGGTTTGGGTCCCAGGCAGCTCCAGATCTGGGGATAGACTGCCTTCCAGGAGTCCCACACCAGCCTCAGCTCAGGTGGTACAGGTGGAGAAGACAGGTAGTGGGAAGGGGAGGTAGGTCTCTGATGGTAATAGCGCAAGCCTAGTCCTAACCAAATTCACTGGGGGGAGAGGTGGGTGCCTAGAGGCTCAGATCTGAGGATCTGAGGAGTTGAGATACAAATGCAGTGGACAAGGAGGAAGGGCCTTCTGGAAGGTGAGTGGGGAGGGATTCCAGGATGGATAAGAGAACAGCATCTGGTGAGCTGGGACTCTGAGCCCAAAGTCTCAGCCACTCATTTTCAGATGAAGATGCACAGGGATTTGGCCTCCTGGGATATGGAATGTCTCACTGGTCATGGCCAGGGGAGCTCAGACTGGAGATACCTGGGGTCTGTGGTCAGAGCCTCAGATCTTGCACTGGCAGCAGACGGGGACACAGCAGCTGGACTGGGAACAGCAGGGCTTACAGCAGCAGGACTGGGAGCAGCAGGGTTTGCAGCAGCAGGACTGGGAGCAGCAGGGTTTGCAGCAGCAGGACTGGGAGCAGCAGGGTTTGCAGCAGCAGGACTGGGAGCAGCAGGGTTTGCAGCAGCTGGACTGAGAGCAGCAGGGGACACAGCAGCAGGACTGGCAGCAGGATGACCCACAGCCTGAAGAGCAGCAGCAGGGTTTGCAGCAGCTGGACTGGGAGCAGCCACAGGAGCCACAGCCCCCACAGGAGCCACAGCCCCCCTTGGAGCCCCCACACGAGCCACAGCCCCCCTTGGAGCCCCCACACGAGCCACAGCCCCCCTTGGAACCCCCACACGAGCCACAGCCCCCCTTAGAGCCCCCACACGAGCCACAGCTGGAGCAGGAACAGGCTGGCACACAGCAGCACACGGGCTTGCAGCAGCAGACGGGCACACAGCAGCCAGAGCCACAGCCCCCACAGCTGGAGCCACAGCCCCCACAGCCGGAGCCGCAGCCCCCACAGCTGGAGCCACAGCCCCCACAGCTGGAGCCGCAGCCCCCACAGCTGGAGCCACAGCCCCCGGAACAGCCACAGCAGCCCATGGTTCTAGTGGGTTGAGGGTGGAGCAGGTCAGAGGAGCAGGTGCAGAGGACAGGTGCTCAGGTGTGGAGACTTCTGGGCCGGCAGACCTTTATATACCTGCCCAGAGATCAGGCTGATCACATACTGACTTCCTACTTCCTGTTTGTGCCTTTTCTCCAGGGCACAATCAGCGTGTGTGTGTCTGTGTGTGTGTGTGTGTCTGTGTCTTTGTGTGTGTGTGTCTGTGTCTTTGTGTACGTGCTGCCATCCCTGACCTCCCATTGGCTTTGACATCCTTTTTTATGTTTCTAAATTTAACTTCTTCCCATTTTGTTTCACTGTTATTAATAGATACTAATTTCTAGGATTCTTAGCTTTTCTTGAATTTTCAGAGACTGGAGTATCTGCAGTTCTTAGGTGTGTGTGCTTCTCTCTGGCAGGCTGCACACGAAGGCCAGGCTTATTTGCAGGTGCCGGTGGTGCTGGCCCAATTCCCACCACCACCTCCTATAGAGATGACTTAGGAGAATTGTAATTCTTTTTCTTTTAAATTTTTTGTTTAAATTCTAGTTCGTTAGCATATAGCACAACACCGGTTTCTGGAATAGAGTTCAGTGATTCACCTTACACACAACACCCAATCCTCATCACAACAGGTGCCCTCCTTAATCCCCATCCCCCAGCCAGCCCATCCCCCACCTCCCTCCCTCCACCCTCCATCTGTTCTCTAAGAGTCTCTTATGGTCGTCTTCCTTCTCTGTCTCTCTCTTCTTTTTTTCCTTCCCCTATGCTCATCTGTTTTGTTTCTTATATTCCACCTATGACTGAGATCATATGGTATTTGTCTTTTCTGACTTTTTTGTTTAAAATAATACCCTCCAGTTCCACCCATGTGATTGCAAATGACAAGCTTTCATTCCTTTTCACAGCTGTGTAATATTCCATTGTGTATACATACTGCATCTTCTTTCCCCATTCGTCTGTCAATGGACATCTGGGCTCTTACCACTCTTACCATAGTTTTTCTATTGTGGACATTGCTGCTATAAACATTGGGGTGCAGCTGCCTCTTTGAATCTGTATTTTTGTATCCTTTGTGTAAATACCTAGTAGTGCAATTGCTGGGCCATAGGGGTGTTATATATTTGACTTTAAAACAAAATTCTGTTAGTCACCATACAGTACATCATTTGTTTTCAATGTCGTGTTCCATGATTCATTGTTTGCATATAACACCTAGTGCTCCATGCAGTCCTTTTTGAGGAACCTCCACACTGTCTTCCAGAGTGGCTGCCCCAGCTCATATTCCCACCCCAGTGTAAGAGGTTCCCCTTTCTCCGCATCTTCACCAACACTTGTTTTTCCTGGTTAATTTTAGCCATTCTGACTGGTGTGAGGTGGTAACTCACTTGTGGTTTGATTTGTACTTTCCTGATGCCAAGTGACGTTGAGCGTTTTTTTTCATGTGTCTATTGGCCATGTGGATGTCTTCTTTGGAGAAATGACTGTTTATGTCTTCTGCCCATTTCTTAACTGGATTATTTGTTCTTTGGGTGTTGAGTTGTATCAGTTCTTTATAGATTTTGGATACTAATCCTTTACTTGATAAGTCATTTGCAAATATCTTCTCCCATTCTGTAGATGGCTTTTGGTTTTGTTGACTGTTTCCTTTGTTGTGCAAAAGCTTTTTTTAAAAAAGGTTTTATTTATTTATTTGACACACACAGAGAGCAAGAGATCACAAGTAGGCAGAGAAGCAGGCAGAGAGAGGGGGGCAAGCAGGCTCTCCACTGAGCAGAGAGCCCGATGTGGGGCTCGATCCCAGGACCTGAGATAATGACCTGAGCTGAAGGCAGAGGCTTAATCTACTGAGCCACCCAGGTGACCCTGTACAGAAGCTTTTTATCTTGAAGTTCCAATAGTTCATTTTTGTTTTTGTTTCCCTTGCCTTCAGAGGAGATGTGTCTAGCAAGAAGTTGCTACGGCCAACATCAAAGAGTTTACTGCCTGAGTTCTCCTCTAGGATTTTGATGGATTCCTGTCTCACATTTAGGTCTTTCATCCATTTTGAGTTCATCTTTTTGTGTGGTCTAAGACAGTGGTCCAGTTTCATTCTTCTGCATGTGGCTGTCCAATTTTCCCAGTAGCATTTGTTAAAGATACTGCCTTTTTTCCCACTGGACATTCTTTCCTGCTTTGTCAAAGATTATTTGACCATAGAGTCAGGGGTCATTTCTGGGCTCTCTGTTCTCTTCCATTGATCTATGTGTCTGTTCTTGAACCAGTACCATACTGTTTTGGTGATCACAATTTTGTAAAACAGCTTGAAGTCCAGAATTGTGATGCCATCAGCTTTGGTTTTCTTTTTCTTTCTTTCTTTTTTTTTTTGAAGATTTTTTTTAAAAATAAAATATAATGTATTATTAGCCGCCAGGTTTACACACTTCACAGCACTCACCATAGCACATACCCTCCCCAATGTTCATAACCCCACAACCCTCTCCCTACCCCCCTCCCCCTGGCAAACCTCAGTTTGTTTGTGAGATTAAGAATCTCTTATGGCTTGTCTCCCTCCCGATCCCATCTTGTTTCATTTATTCTTTTCCTACCCCTCAACCCCCCCCCCCCGCCCCACGTTGCATCTCCACTTCCTCATATCAGGGAGATCATATGATAGTTGTCTTTCTCTGATTGGCTAATTTCGTTAAGCATAATACCCTCTAGTTCCATCCATGTCATTGCAAATGGCAGGATTTCTTTTCTTTTGATGGCTGCATAGTATTCCATTGTGTATATACACCACGTCTTCTTTATCCATTCATCTGTTGATGGGCATCTAGGTTCTTTCCATAGTTTGGCTATTGTGGACATTTGCTGCTGTAAACATTCGGGTGCATGTACCCCTTCGGATCACTACGTTAGTATCTTTAGGGTAAATACCCAGTAGTGTGATTGCTGGGTCATAGGGTAGCTCTATTTTCAACTTTTTGAGGAACCTCCATGCTGTTTTCCAGAGTGGCTGCACCAGCTTGCATTCCCACCAAGAGTGTAGAAGGGTTCTCCTTTCTGTGCATGCTCGCCAGCATCTGTCATTTCCTGACTTGTTAATTTTAGCCATTCTGACTGGTGTGAGGTGGCATCACACTGCGGTTATGATTTGTATTTCCCTGATGCTGAGTGATGTGGAGCACTTTTTCATGTGTCTGTTGACCATCTGGATGTCATCTTTGCAGAAATGTTGGTTCATGTCCTCTGCCCATTTCTTGACTGGATTATTTGTTCTTTGGATCTTGAGTTTGATAAGCTCTTTATAGATTTTTGGACACTAGCCTTTTATCTGATATGTCGTTTGCATATATCTTCTCCCATTCTGTCAGTTGTCTTTTGGTTTTGTTAACTGTTTCCTTTGCTGTGCAAAAGCTTTTGATCTTGATGAAATCCCAATAGTTCGTTTTTGCCCTTGCCTCCTTGCCTTTGGTGATGTTCCTAGGAAGAAGTTGCTGCGGCTGAGGGGGAAGAGGTTGCTGCCCGTGTTCTCCTCAAGGATGTTGATGGATTCCTGTCTCACATTGAGGTCCTTCATCTATTTTGAGTCTATTTTTGTGTGTGGTGTAAGGAAATGGTCCAGTTTCATTTTTCTGCATGTGGCTGTCCAATTTTCCCAACACCATTTGTTGAAGAGACACCTCTTTTTTCCACTGGACATTCTTTCCTGCTTTGTCAAAGATTAGTTGACCATCGAGTTGAGAGTGCATTTCTGGGCTCTCTCTTCTGTTCCATTGATCTACGTGTCTGTTTTTGTGCCAGTACCATGCTGTCTTGATGATCACAGCTTTGTAATAGAGCTTAAGTCTGGAATTGTGCTGCTTCCAACTTTGGTTTTCTTTTTCAACATTCCTCTGCTTTTCGGGGTCTTTTCTGGTTCCACATAAATTTTAGGATTATTAGTTCCATTTCTTTGAGAGAAATCGATGGTATTTTGATAGGGATTGCATTAGATGTGTAGATTGCTTTGGGTAGCATAGACATTTTCACAATATTTGTTCTTCTAATCCATGAACTTCTTCCATTTCCTTGTGCCTTCCTCAATTTCTTTCATGAGTACTTTATAGTTTTCTGAGTACAGATTCTTTACCTCTTTGGTTAGGTTTATTCCTAGGTATCTTATGGTTTTGGGTGCAATTGTAAATGGGATTGACTTCTTAATTTCTCTTTCTTCTGTCTTGCTGTTGGTGTATAGAAATGCAACTGATTTTTGTGCATTGATTTTCTATTCTGACACTTTTCTGAATTCTTGTATGAGTTCTAGCAGTTTTGGGGTGGAGTCTTGGCTTTTCCATATAAAGTGTCATATCATCTCTAAAGAGTGAGAATTTGACTTCTTTGCTGATTCAGATGCATTTTATTTCTTTTTGTTGTCTGATTGCGAAGGCTAGGACTTCTTGTACTATGCTGAATAGCAGTGATAGTGATAGTGGACAGTCCTGCCGTGTTCCTGACCTTAGTGGAAAAGCTTCCAGTTTTTCCCCATTGAGAATGATATTCGCTGTGTGTTTTTCATAGATGGCTTTGATGATATTGAGGTATGTGTCCTCTATCCCTACACTGTGAGGAGTTTTGATCAGGAAAGGATGCTGTACTTTGTCAAATGCTTTTCCAGCATCTATTGAGAGTATCGTATGGATCTTGTCCTTTCTCTTATTACTGTTTTGTATCACATTGATTGATTTGCAGATGTTGAACTGACCTTGCAGCCCTGGAATAAATCCCACTTGGTCGTGGTGAATATCCTTTTAATGTACTGTTGGATCCATTGGCTAGTATTTTGGTGAGAATTTTCGCATCTGTGCTCATCAAGGATATTGGTCTGTAATTCTCCTTTTTGATGGGGTCTTTGTCCAGTTTTGGGACCAAGGTAATGCTGGCCTCACAAAATGAGTTTGGAAGTTTTCCCTTCATTTCTATATTTTGGAACAGTTTCAGGAGAATAGGTATCAATTCTTCTTTAAACGTTTGCTAGAATTCCCCTGGGAAACTGTCTGGTCCTGGATTCTTGTTTGCTGGGAGATTTTTGATGACTGCTTCACTCTTCTTACTGGTCATGGGTCTGTTCAAGTTTTCTATTTCTTCCTGGTTCAGTTGTGGTAGTTTATATGTCTCTAGGAATGTATCCATTTCTTCCAGACTGTTAAATTTGCTGGTGTAGAGTTGCTCATAGTATGTTCTTATACTTGTTTGTATTTCTTTGGTGTTGGTTGTGGCCTCTCCTCTTTCATTCATGATTTTATTAATTTGGGTCCTTTCTCTTTTCTTTTTGGTAAGTCTGACCAGGGGTTTATCACTCTTATTAATTCTTTCGAAGAACCAGCTCCTAGTTTTGTTGATTTGTTCTATTGTTTTTTAGTTTCCATGTCATTGATTTCTGCTCTGATCCTTATAATTTCTCTTCTCCTGCTGGGTTTAGGCTTTCTTTGTTGTTCTTTTTCCAGCTCCTTTAGGTGTAGGGTTAGGTTGTGTACTTGAGACCTTTCTTGTTTCTTGAGAAAGGCTTGTATTGCTATATATTTTCCTCTCAGGACTGCCTTTGTTGTTTCTCACAAATTTTGAACTATTGTGTTTTCATTATCATGTGTTTCCATGAATTTTTTTCAATTCTTCTTTAATTTCCTGGTTGACCCATTCATTCTTTAGAATGTTGCTGTTTAGTCTCCATGTATTTGGGTTCTTTCCAGCTTTCCTCTTGTGATGGAGTTCTAGCTTCAGAGTATTGTGGTCTGAAAATATGCAGGGAATGATCCCAATCTTTTGATACCATTGAGACCTGATTTGTGACCCAGGATGTGATCTATTCTGGAGAATGTTCCATGTGCACTCGAGAAGAATGTGTATTCTGTTGCCTTGGGATGGAATGTTCTGAATATATCTGTTATGTCCATCTGGTCCAGTGTGTCATTCAAGGCCTTTATTTCCTTATTGATCTTTTGCTTGGATGATCTGTCCATTTCAGTGAGGGGAGTGTTAAAGTCCCTTACTATTATTGTATTATTGTTTATGTGTTTCTTTGATTTTGTTATTAATTGGTTTATATAGTTTACTGCTCCCATGTTAAGGGCACAGATATTTAAAATTGTTAGGTCTTCTTGTTGGACAGACCCTTTGAGTATGATTTAGTGTCCTTCCTCATCTCTTTTTATAGTCTTTGGCTTAAAATCTAATTTATCAGACATAAGAATTGGCACCCCAGCTTTCTTCTGATGCCCATTAGCATGGTAAATTGTTTTCCACCCCCTCATTTTAAATCTGGAGGTGTCTTCGCGTCTAAAATGAGTTTCTTGTAGGCAACATATAGATGGGTTTTGTTTTTTTTATCCATTCTGATACCCTGTGTCTTTTGATTGGGGCATTTAGCCCATTAACATTCAGGGTAACTATTGAGAGATATGAATTTAGTGCCATTTTATTGCCTATAAGGTGACTGTTACTGTATATTGTCTCTGTTCCTTTCTGATCTACTACTTTAGAGTCCCTCTTTGCTTAGAGGACCCCTTACAATATTTCCTATTGGGCTGGTTTGGTGTTTGCATATTCTTTCAGTTTTTGTTTGTCCTGGAAGCTTTTTATCTCTCCTTCTATTTTCAATGATAGCCTAGCTGGATATAGTATTCTTGACTGCATGTTTTTCTCATTGAGTGCTCTGAATATATCATGCCAGCTCTTTCTGGCCTGCCAGGTCTCTGTGGATAAGTCTGCTGCCAATCTAATATTTCTACCATTGTATGTTACAGAGTTTTCCTGGGCTGCTTTCAGGATTTTCTCTTTTCGCTAAGACTTGTAAATTTTACTATCAGGTGATGGGGTGTGGACCTATTCTTATTGATTTTAGGGGGGTTCTCTGCATCTCCTAGATTTTGATGTTTTTTCCCTTGGCCATATTAAGGAAATTCTCTAAAATAATTCTCTCCAATATACCTTCCTCTCCCCTTTCTCTTTCTTCCTCTTCTGGAATCCCCATTATTCTAATGTTGTGTCATCTTAAGGTGTCACTTATCTCTCGAATTCTCTCCTCGTGGTCCAGTATTTGTTTGTCCCTCTTTTGCTCGGCTTCTTTATTCTCTGTCAGTTGGTCTTCTATGTCACGAATTCTTTCTTCTGCCTCATTTATCTGAGCAGTGAGAGCCTCCATTTTTGATTGCACCTCATTAATAGCCTTTTTTATTTCAATTTGGTTAGATTTTAGTTCCTTTATTTCTCCAGAAAGGGCTTTTATCCCTCTGGAGAGGGTTTCTCTAATATCTTCCATGCCTTTTTTGAGCCCAGCTAGAACCTTGAGAATCGTCATTCTGAACTCTAGATCTGAAATATTACCAATGTCCGTGTTGATTAGGTCCCTAGTCTTGGGTACTGCTTCTTGTTCTTCTTTTTGTGGTGATTTTTTCCACCTTGTCATTTTGTCCAGATAAGAATATAAAAAGGAGCAAATAAAATGTTAAAAGGGTGGCAAGGATCCCAGGGAAATGTGCTTTACCCAAATCAGAAGAGACCCCAAATCATGGGAGGGAAAAAGGAGATAAACAAGAAAAAAAAAAAGAAAAAGAAAAAAATAAGAAAAGAAAACAAATAAGGAAAAAATATTTAAAAAAGAAAATATATGTATATACAAAAATATAGTTAGATACAATGGAGGATAAAATATGACTATAATAATGAAGGTTCAAAAAAGATTATTATTATTATTTTTTTGTAAGGTATGTTAAGATAAACTAGTTAAAAAATGTTAAAAGAGGAAAGGGTAAAAGTTTTAAAAAATTAGTAGAAGAAAAATGCAAAAAAAAAAAAACCTTCAAGACTAAAGAATCATGGGGAGCAAGCCATGAATTCCTTGCTTTGCTTTCTCTTCCTCTGGAATTCCGCTGTTCTCCTTGGTAAGTGAAGCTGGTCTCGGATGGGTTTCTTGTTGATCTTCTGGGGGCGGGGCCTGTTTTAGTGACTCTCAAGTGTCTTTGCCGGAGCCGGAATTGCCCCGCCCTTATCAGGAGCCAGGCTAAGTAATCCGCTTGGTTCGCTCTCGGGAGCTTTTGTTCCCTGAATGCTCGGGAAATCAATGTTATGTTGACCTTTTACCCAGCGCTCTTGCTAATCTACTTCCTGACTAGAATACTGAATTTGTACATCATTTTGGATTTCCTTTTGTGTCTGCGCACTTATTTCCTGTCCCTTCCTTGACACACACAGCCTGCCTTCACGCTTGGCGCTTTGCTCCTGTCCCAGGTCCCGAGGGTGCGTCTGCCCCCTGCGTTCTGCTGGTTCCCTCTGACCATGTGTAGACCCTGAGCTGCCATCTCCCTCACCGTCACCGTCTCTGCTGGGGCTGCCAGAGCAGAGCACCATGCCAGGGCTTCAAGAACAGACATTCACCCCCTCAGCAACCCGGAGGCTGGACGCCCCAGAGGAAGCTGGGTTTCAGGTGAGGCCTCTCTTCCTGACTTACTGTCAGCCACCGTCCTGCTGTGTCCGCACACGGCCTTCCCTTTTGCACAGAGTGGGGGAGATCTGGTGTCTCCTCTTGTTCCCATAAGGACCCCGGTCCTATTAGGTCTGGGGCTTGCCCTTTTTGCCTCACTCAACTGTAGTGACCTCTGCAGACATGCTGTCCCTTCCCAGTCCTCCCTGCAGACACGCCATCCCTCACAGTCCCCTCGCACTGGGCGCTGGGCTTCAGTGTGCGAAGGTTTGGGGACATGAGTCCGTCTGTGACAAGCCCTCGCCATATGTCCCAAGCTTGGGCTCTCCGTTCCTTCCCGCACATCCATGTTTTTGTGGGACGTTTTCCTTCTGCCTGAGCAGCTTCTTTCTGCATGTCTTGAAGCAAGAGTTTGCTGGTATGAAATGTCGCGGCCGTGTTCACTCCGGGGGCCACGCACGGATGTGGGTATGAGTGGCCCGGCCCGCTACCATCTCCGAGGGACAGGCATGTGGTCAGAGGGACGGCTGGCGCAGCCCATGTCTGCCCTTGGGTCAAGGGACCCCTGTCCGAGCACCGGCCCTCCGGGGACTCTGTGGGGCGTTGTGGGGTCGAGTCAAACAGGCGGGAGATTCGGGGTCCTGCCACTCCAGGAGGAAGCCTGGTGTAGCTCAGAGAAGGGGATGCACATCCCGTACTTACATTACATTCCGGGGTGCCAGAGCCGTGGGACCCCAAGACCCCAAGACTGGGCTTCATCCCAGGTAACAGACAGTTCTGCACCTGGGTTGGCTCCTGGGGCCGCTGTAACACATGGCCACCTCGCCGGTCCTGGGTCGGGGTGCACGGCGGGTCTCCGCGTGAGCACTGAGGCATCCGAGGGCCACGTTCACTTGTGGAGACGCTGGGGAGCAGCTTCCCCTGGTCTTTTCCGGCTCCCGGCAGCCGCCGGCTTTCCTTGGTCATGACCGCTGCCTCATCTCCGGAGCCAGCAGTGGCCAGGGGAGCCCTCACGCTGCCTCAGCTGCTGCCCCCCTCCCCATTTCAGGACCCCATAGTGGGTAACCCAGGACGATCTCTGGGGCCGGCTGACGAGGACCGTGAGGCCCCCCCTTGCTGCACGGCAGGAGCACCAGGTGCGGGGATGAGAACAAGATGTCTCTGGGGAGGCACCGTCCCACTACCGTAGTGCGGGTTGGTCAGAGGGCCGGCTGCCTGCCGAATCCAGATCCAGGCCCGGCACCTTGACAAGCACCAAGCCCATCGATCGGGGGATATTGCAAATGTCACCTTACGAGGTCCCAGAGGTCCTGGCACTCCCGCCTTGTTTTCTGTCCAGACATCAAGAGAAGGCAAAGGCAGGGGCTGCGCCTGATCCTGTCTGCAGCCAGAGCTGCAGGGGAGTCTGGAGTGTGCCTCCCAGGCTCTGCTGGGCCAGGGGCGCAGGACGGAGAGGCTGCGTGCCCCAACACTCCAAGGTCACTGCCCCATGGGGGGGGTCCCACAGCTGGATGGTCACAGGTGTAAGACTCCAGCCCCTTGTCCTGGCCTGGAGCCCGGACCTCTGTGCCCTCCTGACCAAGCCTGCGACGCCCTGTGCCAAAACCTCAGTGGAGGACACTCAGGGCGGGGGGCCACCAGAGTGCCTGCATTAGAGGGGGCGGCACCTGGCCAACCGGCGTTTCCCCAAGCCCATGGCCAGGGACATTCCTGTTCATCTGTATGCAGTGAAGAGACCACAACGAAAGTGTCACACCGAATGAAATGAAGTTGTTTCGTGATGACCGATGACTTTATTGAAAGGGGATTTTGCTGTATTTTAACAGACAAATATGGCAACATGTTGGGAAGGAAGGAGCCTTCCTGGACTGGACATTGCCGGTGGGAGGAGGCAGCTCAGACATGATGAGACCGTGCTTCCTCGGAGTGCGGGGCCAGTGGGGGACATTGCTGACCCATCACTGGTAAAGCCTGAACATGGGATCAGCACCTGGAAGGGGCCACTTGCCTCTTGTGGGACTATGGGTCAGAATTGGACTGTGCCCTTCCTCTGGGTAAGACTCTCCCGCGGGACAGCAGAGAGAGCCGTGGCCCGTCATGTGGAACGGAGCTTCAGGTGCTGGAGACGGGACGTGCAGGAAGGAGGGGTGAGAGGGCGAGAGCTCTGCGGGGGGTGAAGGGACCAGGGGCCTTACTGTGTGTTGCAGCTGGAGGAAGTTAGCGGAAGCCTGGACTGGCCGTGCCATCAGATCTTGCACTGGCAGCAGACGGGGACGCAGCAGCTGGACTGGGAGCAGCAGGGTTTGCAGCAGCAGGACTGGGAGCAGCAGGGTTTGCAGCAGCTGGACTGGGAGCAGCAGGGTTTGCAGCAGCTGGACTGGGAGCAGCAGGGTTTGCAGCAGCAGGACTGGGAGCAGCAGGGTTTGCAGCAGCAGGACAGGGAGCAGCAGGGTTTGCAGCAGCTGGACTGGGAGCAGCCACAGGAGCCACAGCCCCCCTTGGAACCCCCACACGAGCCACAGCCCCCACAGGAATCACAGCCCCCACAGGAGCCACAGCCCCCCTTGAAGCTACCACAGGAGCCACAGCTGCAGCAGGAACAGGCTGGCACACAGCAGCACACGGGCTTGCAGCAGCAGACGGGCACACAGCAGCCGGAGCCGCAGCCCCCACAGCCGGAGCCGCAGCCCCCACAGCCGGAGCCGCAGCCCCCACAGCCGGAGCCGCAGCCCCCGGAACAGCCACAGCAGCCCATGGTTCTAGTGGGTTGAGGGTGGAGCAGGTCAGAGGAGCAGGTGCAGAGGACAGGTGCTCAGGTGTGGAGACTTCTGGGCCGGGAGGCTTTATACACCTGCCCAGGGTCAGCTGAGATGCTGGACACACGGTCACTTCCCTGTTGTTGTTGCCTCCCCTGGTCCTTTGTTCCTTGTGTTTCCTCCTCCCCAGAAGCCGCGTACTCTCACCCGCCATGGTGGTGTTCTGCTCATTTCGTCTGGTCTTGGGCAGAGGTTTCTTTTTCTGCTCAAGATGCCTGAACATTTTCCCGACGTTGTTTGGCAACGTCCCAGGATCACAAGAGTGTGCCCCACGGGGACACCCTCTTCTCAGTCGGGCCTGGGTTGCAGCCCCCTCTCCCCCCCCTCTGTCCCTGGTGGGACCCCAGATAAGGCCTGGGGACCCTGTGTGGGGTTTTCCCCAAAGCTGGGGTGTGCTCGGGAGAGCTGGGCTCTGAACCTCGGCGGCCGTGGAGGACAGCTGCAGACAGAAGCCCCGGGGCTTGTGGAGAGCTGAGCAGGCTGCCTGGGAGCCTGGACAGTGCGGGGGGCCAGTGCTCCCGCATTCTGCTGGAGACCGCATGGCCACGGGCCAGGATCGGTTGCTGGGCGGTGCCCAGTGACCTCAGGCTGTCAGGCGGGGGCTGTGGTCCAGGCTGGCCCACCTGAGGAGGGTGAGTGCTTAGCAGTGGGCCCACAGAGACCAGTCCTGGACCTGGGGAGCGGCCACATGCCGCCCTGAGGCTGTCAGCCCCCGCGGGCGCCACACCAGGACGGTGGCGGGGAGGTGGAGGCTTTCTTCTTGTTTCTCACGCACCGGGTGCACGGGGCTGCTTCTGGGAGGGGACTCCTGCGGGTGTGTCTGGGGGTTTGGCCAAGAGAAAATTCTTTTGGGGGGGCAGAGAGAGAGAGTGCAGGGGTGGAGGGTCAGAGGGGGAGGGAGAGAGAGAACCCCAAGCGGGCTCGACGGTCAGCACAGAGCCGACACGGGCTCTATCTCATGGCCCTGAGATCACGACCCCAGGTGAAACCAGGAGTCGGATGCTCAACGCACTGAGCCCCCCAGGCGCCCCCGCGCAGAAAATCCCTTGGAGAGGTGAGGCTGGTGAACAGAGTTCGGAAAGGCCTTCCACGTGGAGGAGGCGCGGGTGCAAAGGCCAGGAGGCAGGGAAGGGACTCGGGGTGTGTGGAGGCTGCGGTACCCGCTTCAGGCTCTGTGGGTGGGGAGCGCAGACCGTGTGCGCGGGAGCGGGGGTCGCTCTGGGTGAGCCTCAGAAGGACATCTCCGTTCTGTGCGGAACGCGGGGCTCCGGCCTTCCGCTCTGCTAAGCTTATCATGGGGCAAACTGGGGAGGCCTTGGGGAAGCCTCCCGCCTCCGACATATGGAAAAATGGGGCAGAAAGGAAACGGAATAAGACTTTGAGTCGGTGCGCCAGGCCCCTCGAGCCCCCAGACTCGCTGTGGGGTCTCGGTTTTACACGCCAGAGCCTCCGTCAGGCATCTGCCTCTGGCGGGACCCGCCCAGTCACCAAGCGCCCCAGGAGAGACCCGGAGAGCAAGCCGTGTTCTTCTGGCCTGTGAGCAGTTTATGGGCAGAGGGTGATGTTCCTTGAATGTTTCATGAAAGTTGTTCTGAAATGTCCGGGCTTGGTATGGTTTCTGGGCGGTGCACGATCTAGAGTCTTAGGATTTTACTTACCAGACTTTTATTTGTTTAATTGGATTTTTTAATAACAGTGTTCATCCTGGGGGATTTGGGGATTCCTCGTCCAAAGGCTTTAGGGGGAAGGTGCACATCCAGGGACCCCCAGGACGCGGAGCACCTGTCGTCCTCCCGAGCTTTCCCAGGCGTGCTGTAGGGGATGCCGGTCCTGCAGAATGCTCTGGCTGACGGAGCGTCAGCCTCATTTTAAGCCTAAATTCTTGATTTTAAGAAGACCTGTGTGCTTCCTCTGATTTTGGAGGAAGGATGTGTATTTATTGTAGTTTAATAACAATAATAATAATGGCGTCATAATAGACCAGACATTTAAAGAAGTTGGCAAAGACCACACGGTCCAATCTAGGAAAGCAACGTGATTTTACTGAGCTGACGGCCTGAACTCCCCTCCGGACCCCAGGCTACTTCCTTCCACTCTGTGTTTTGGTACCTGCAGGTCGCTCTTCATACGGCAACAATCCTGTAGCTTTGTTTTCTAGCGAGAGCACGAAGACATCTTAGTGTGTTCTTGTCGCTCCGATGTTCCCGGTTTCTTTCTTGATTGTTGGGTCTGGAAGTTTCCTTTGCCCTGGTGGTGTTGTCGCGGCAGTTATTGGGTGTCAAAGGTGTTCGCGCACGTCTGGCAAACCTCCGGGCACCGGCATTTCTATTTTCGCACGGTGTTGCGTGTGATTTCACGTTCTCTTATGACCAGCATCTTCCGTCCCCAGCTGCCGTGACATCCCGCTCGCGGCGGCCTGTGGCGCGCTCAACAGCGTCTGGCTGCTCAGTGTCTTCACGTCACGTCAGCAGGAGGCTGCCATCTTTTCTAAAACATTTATGATTCGCTACTGTATCTTAATTGGATGGTCAAATAAGTCATGAGCCTTGATTACTTTTGTTTGAAACGAACCTCCTGTACCGGATTCTGCTCTTGGTGTGACATGAGAATTTTGCTGTCGCTTGCGTCTCCGGTCAGAGTAATGTATAGCTTACTTTATCACGCTTATTCCCATTCTGTTAATTTTGTGAGGTCTCCTTCAGTTCCTTAACAAATACACGTAAAGACGGGAGAAGGTTTGCTTTACTTACGTTCTGTCCAGGACCCGGTGCGTTCTCACTCTTTAACTGGACTGTCCAACAACGTATTTCCAAACTGCAGTGCAGGAGACACACGTGTCCTCAAACAACGTTTGCATGCACTTTTTGCCTGTTGTTTGTGTTCAGACTTCTCTTGAGAACCCCTGAAAATATACGTCAGAGTTCTCGAATTCTTGAACCCATGTTACAGGGCTGGAGCTGCCTTAAATTGGGCAGATCATTCCTTTCTTTCTTTTTTAAAAGATTTTATTTATTCATTTGACAGACAGAGATCACAAGTAGGCAGAGAGGCAGACAGAGAGGGAGGAGGAAGCAGCCTCCCTGCCGAGCAGAGAGCCCGATGCGGGACTCGATCCCAGGACCCTGAGATCATGACCTGAGCTGAAGGCAGTGGCTTTAACGTGCTGAGCCACCCATGCGTCCCTGGCAGATCATTTTGTTCCCTTTAGATTCTTTACAGAAAAAAATGCCAGTCGCCGTGTGAGGTCAATATCTTCCAGTTACGGACGGACGACCTGCAGCACAATGGAAAGGGGGTGCCTTCAGGGAGTCTGGAGGCAGCTGTGTTCTGGGATGACTGGGGCCATGAGCTGCAAGGACATGGTGTCCCGCACGTGCACTTGTGTTTCTGAGGACGGCCGGCAGTCCCAGACCAGTACCTGTGTAAGCTTCTCTGACCAACAGCACGTGCTGTCCAACAGCCGGTACTGTTTTCATATTGTTTTACGTTGTTGAAGAAAATCGCAGGTAATGGTTTCCAGTTGCTGGAAATATTTCACACTGCTTATAAGGCTTTCTGTTGCAGCAGTAACACCCAGCACTTGCCACCTGCTCAGAGCTATGACGGTGGAGAAGTACTTTCTATCTGGTTGATTTTCGTGTCACTTTGCTTTGTACACATCCTTATTTGTTGGGGTGGGATGCTTATAAGGTCTTTTGGATAAATTCATCACATTGGTTTTTGCATTTTGACATCTTTTTAAGGGCTTGTGCCAAAATGGGTCCAGTTCAGTAATACGGTTAATTTTGACCAATGTTCCATGTGTCTCTGAGAACAGAAGGCGTGTTCGCTAACTGTTGGGCACTGTGTTCAATATATATTCTGGGGATACATCTTTTTAGTTGGACTATTTGAATTTTCTGTGATCATACTAATAACATTTTATTTTTCTCATAATTATCAAGAGACATTTGTCGGTATATCCATTTCTCCTTATAATCCTCCCATTTTTGTCTTCTATATTTTGAATCTGTGTTGGTAGGTGCATTCATGTTTGAGAATGTTGTGTCTGCCTCATTAATTTGTCCTTAGATCATGAATTGCTTTTAATATTTAAAGGCAATGGCTAAAAGAATATTTTAACAACATTTGGCATGTTTTGGAACCATCCCCTCTATTTGGGAAATTCAGAGGCCAAGCTGTCTTCCAGGATAAAAGGCAGAATGGTCAATTCTCTCTCTCCTGACCTTCCATTCTTGAGGGCAGGGACGTGTGACCAAGACTTGTCCATTTGGAGCAACCTGCCCAGACAACTGGCTCAAAGACTGGCCTTGTAAAAAGCAGTGCTGTTGGTCTGTCCTGTGTCCATGGCTGGTCATGCCCTAGTGGGGGCGGTGTGGACGTGTTCGGCAAGGACAGCAGCTGTTTCTACACTAACTGGTTTTGGCGGTAGCTTTTCTCACCGCTCAGGCTCCCATGTTTGGGAAGGCAATGGTGTGGGTGCTCGACGTCATGTCTCTAATCACCCAGAAACATTTCCCCTGACACACAACTGAAACCCATGCCCGAATCAACAGAAATAAATCACAAAGTATCTTTAAATTCCTGGAGTTTTCAGTGGGGGTGGAAAGAAAGAAGGAAAAATGAGATCAATACCATTGAGGACATTAAAGAAAGGGAAGGTAAGGAAAAAACACGGTGAGTGGGAAGCATCAAAGAGAGAGAGAAGAGAGAGAATTCCAGCCAGGTATATCCATGATGCCAATAAAAAAGAATTGATCTCATCCTTCCCAAGACACATTTTCAGGGTTTTTAAAATCTGTTACGAGAACATTTATAAAATATAATGGCACAGGAATGTTGAAAATAAACAGGAAAATATACAGAAGGAAAATATTAACCCAAAAGACCAGAGTATATTTTTGCTTTAGTGTTAGATAAAGTAGACTTTTAAGATGAAGTTTCACAAGAGGGAGCCTGGGCGTGAGGAGAGAGGCACAGGAGACGATGAGTGTGAGTCTTTCAAAGGCTGTCCTGGTAAGTTGAGTAGGGAAGTCGGACAATAGTTTGAGAGAGAAGTGGATTCAGGAGTTCAAGATGTGAAAAATAACGCCATGGCTCGTTTGTTTTTAATGTGGCAACAATGAAACACAAAACTTAGAATTTGCCATCTTCGCCATTTTTAAGCCAACAGCCAGTAGCATTAAGTGCATTCATGTTGAACCATTATCACCACCACCCGCCTCCAGACGTTCCCAGGCCACGTTACTTTACGGATGAGAATGACGGAGTGCTTCCCGAGGCGATGCAGGTGAGTGGGGAAGGGTCTTGGGGAGACGCCTTGAATGGACAAGAAGGGACAAGTCGGGCTGGGGTTGGCCTTGGGCCGGAGCAGGGAGTGTTCCTGTGCTATCCCAGAGGTGGGCCAGGTGACGGGCACAGGAGCGACGGGAAGTAGATGAGGGTCACGAAGCTACGGCGGTCCTCTTCTGAGGGTTCCGTTTTCTCGGTGAAATAGGATGGAAGGCCGTCAGTTGAGAGCAAAGATGGGGGAGAAGTCATGAACGGCACCCAGTCCCTCCTCCACACAAACACGGAAGACTCTGTGAGCGTGTGCACAGTTGACTCCACACATGGGTACCAGCTTTCTAAAAACCACCGGAAATCAGGATTCTAAAATCAGAGACTGTACGACTTCAGATCTTTCTCCACTGTGGACCAACCTACCCGAGCGAGAATAAATGAAGGTTAAAGCATTACTAAAGGCAAAGCAATTCTAATTCTGAATTAGAGTCTAAAGCTTATTGATCCCACTTACCGACTGAAGAATCTTTTTGTACACTTTTTTGATTTTGCAAAGATTTTTACTTTTCGCTTTTTAATAACTAGTTTCAGAGGTAGAATGTAGTGATTCATCAGTTGCATACAACACACAGTGCTCGTTCCGTCAAATGCCCTCCTTCATGCCCATTCCCCAGCTACCCCTCTCCCCACCCCCTCCCCTCCAGCAGCCCCAAGGTTATTTCCTAGAGTTAAGAGTCTCTTACGGTTTGCCTCCCTCTCAATTTTCTTATTTTTCCTTCCCTTCCCCTGTGTTCATTTGTTTTGTTTCTTAAATTGCACATATCAGTGAAATCATATGGTATTTGTTTTTCTCTGACTGACTCATTTCACTTAGCATAATACCCTCTAGTTCCATCCATGTCAACACAAATGGCAAGATCTCATTCTTCTTGATGGCTGAGTAATATATATCTCGCATCTTACTTATCCATTCATCTGTCAGGGGACATCTGGGATCTTCCCATAGTTTGGCCATGGTGGACATTGCTGCCATAAACTTTGGGGTGCATGTGACCCCTTGAATCACTATGTTTGTATCCTTTGACTAAATAGCAAGTAGTGTGATTGCTGGGTCATAGGGTAGCTCTATTTTCAACTTTTTGAGGAACCTCCACACTGTTTTCCACAGTGGCTGCACCAGCTTGCATTCCCACCAAGGGTGTAAGAAGTTTTGCCTCTCTTTGAATCCTCACCGATATCTGTTGTTTCTTGAGTTGTTATTTTTAGCCATTCTGACTGGTGTGAGGTGGTATCTCATTGTGGCTTTGATTTATATTTCCCTGGTGCCAAGTGATGTTGGGCATTTTTTCATGTATCATATTTTATGTGTCTTCTTTGGAAAAATGTTCATGTTTTCTGCCCATTTCTTGACTCGCGTTTTTGGTTTTTTGGGTATTGAGTTTGATAAGTTCTTTACAGTTCTTGCATACTAGCCCTTTATCTGATAAAACATTTGCAAATATCTTCCTCCATTCTGTAGGTTGCTTTTTAGGTTTTGTTGTCTGTTTCCTTTGTGCACAAAAGCTTTTTATTTTGATGAGGTCCCAGTAGTTCACTTTTGCTTTTAAAATATCCATGCTACCCAAAGCAATCTACACATTCCGTGCAATCCCAATCAAAATACTACAACATTTTTCCTGGAGCTGGAACAAACAGTCCTAAAATTTGTATGGAACCAGAAAAGACCCCGAATAGCCAAAGCAATGCTGAAAAAGAAAACCAAAGCTGGTGGCATCACAATTCTGGACTTCAAGCTCTCTTACAAAGCTGTAATCACCAAGACACTATGGTTCTGGCCCAAGAACAGACACAGAGATCAATGGAACAGAAGAGAGACCCCTGAAATGGACCCTCAACTCTGTGGTCAACTAATCTTTGACAAAGCAGGAAAGAATGTCCAGTGGAAAAAAGTCTCTTGAACAAATGGTGTTGGGAAAATTGGACAGCCACATGCAAAAGAATGAAACTGGACCGTTTCCATACACCACACACAAAAATAGACTTAAAATGGATGAAAGATCTAAATGTGAGACAGGAATCCATCAAAATCCTAGAGGGGAACTCAGGTGGAAACCTCTCTGACCTCAGCCACAGCAACTTCTTGCTACACAAGTCTCCATAGTCAATTGAAGAGTCATGCATCATTTTAACTTTCATGACAAGGAGTCCTCTGGAGCCACTCATGTTATCAGTGCTGGTATTTTTTTTTTTGCCATCTTGTTTATAATACTCCCCAAAGAAGTCATGATTTTTTTTTTGTTTGTTTTTGTTAGCCAACATGATTTATATCTACTCACATGATAGTTTCCTTTAGTAATCTGTTCTTTGCCTCTTGGTTTAATTTCCTTCTTCCTGAATTACATTCTTAATAAGTTACTACTGCAAAGGTCTGATAGTGGGTACAGTCTGTCAGTCTGAATTTTGCTGGAAGTGTCTTTATTTTATACTTAATTATTGGCTAATAATTTAGCTGGATATAGAATTCCAGGTTGAAAAATTTCTGCTTAGTATTTGAAACCTCCCCCTTTTTTACTTCCTTGCCCTTTCATTGAGAAGTTTGTTGTCAGTTGAATTATTAGTTAACTTTTTTCTCTGATACCTTTTAAGATTTTTTAATTTACCATTGTGTTCTGAGGTTTTGCTATGATGGGACTAGGTTTGGATTTACTTATATTTGTATTCGTCACGCTTTAGATTTGTGATTATCCAATATGAAATTCATCCTTTTATTAATTTGGGATAATTATTGTGTCCAAATATTGAATTTTATCTACTGTCTCTGTACTCTTCTTCCAAAATTCACGTAAGATATATATTGAACATTTTCGTTCTAGTCTTCATGTGTTTTAAGTGTCTTTTCATATTTAAATATTTTTCCATACTGCATTCCAATTAATTTCCTTTGCTATTACCCTCCTATACCTGTATGTACTTTCCTGTTTAACTGGAATTTTGGATTTTTAATTTTAGTGACATTGTATGTCATATTGGTAATTCTCTATGAACACTCCTATAAATCTATTTTTTAAAGTTTATTCTTTCTATACAAATGCAGCTATTTACATTTTTAGTAGTTTTAGATATATGTGTTTAGCATTTTTTCATATTGTTTTTCTTTTAATTTATAAGTTTAGGTTCCTGATCCTTCTGTTTATTGTAGGTGCTGACTCTTCCTCATGGAGGTTATTTTTAATTGTTGTATATTACAAACTCATTCTCAGCAGTGCTTATTTTCCTGTTCCTTTCCCTTCACTCCTAATCCATTCCCAGGGCAAATCCTAAATCCTGGGTGGTTTGGAATCCAGTCCCCCAAGGATGTCCTAATCCCTGGGACTTACGAATATGTTACCTCACATGGTAAAGGAGACTGTGCAGATGTGATTAACAGTCTTGAGATGGGAGATTATGCTGGATAATCCTGGTGTACAAAGTGGAATCACCAAGGTCTTTGTGAGAGGGAATCTTTATATGAAGGTCCTTTGAGAGCCAGAGAAGGAACCATAACCACAAAACCGGAGACTGGAGTGATGTGCTTTGAAGATGGAAGGGGGGTTGGGGATGAGCCAAGGAACATGGGCAATTCCTAGGAACTAGAAAAGGCAAGGAAATGGATTCTTCCCTTGAGCCTCCAGGGGAGATGCGGACTTGCTGACTCCTTTATTTAAACCTGGTGAATCTTCCAATCCCCAGAACTGTAAGATAATACATTGGTGTCATTTTAAGACATTAAATTTGTGGTAATTTGCACAGCAGCAATAGACTGTGTGATATTTACTATGTGGGGTTACTACTTATCAAAAACAAATCAGTAATTCAAAATATATATTTATCTGCACTTAATGTGTATACCCACTTGCCTAGCAAATAACCTTCAAGAAATATGTTCTAAGGGAAAAATTGCAAATGACAGTTTGATTGTAATGTATTCAATGTGGATCTTTTTCGATTTAATATGACTGGAGTTCTTTGAGCTTCTTGAATTTATATGTCCATAGAAATTTTTGTTCATTATTTCTTCAAATAAAGTCTCTGCCTCTTTCTCTTCTGCTGCTTCTGTTGGGACTCCCACAATGCATATATCGATCTCCTTTTTGATGACCCACATGTCCCTTAGGCTCTCTTCACTTTTCTTTATTCTTTTTTCTTCATGCTTTTCTGATTTGATTTCAACAACCTGTCTTCAAACTCACAAGTTTTCAATTTAATCCCTCTAGGAAATTTTTTCAGTTCCGTAATTGTATTTTTCAGCTCTAGTATTTCTGTTTTATTTTTTTTTGAAAAATGTTTTTTCTCTTTGTTGATATTCTCATTTTGTGCATGCATTATTTTCCTGATTTCATTCAGTTGTCATTCTACGCTCTCTTTTAGCTTATTGAGCCTCTTTATGACATTTATTTTAAACTGTTTGTCAGACAGCTCATAGATCTCTTTCTTTAGTGTTGGTTGGTTTCTAGAGTTTTATTTTATTCATTTGGTTGTTCCATGTTTCCCTGTTTCTTTGTATGATTTGAATTTTTATTGTTGTCATTGAGACTTTAAAAAACCAATGACCTCTTCCAGTCTTACTGACTGGCTTTGTACAGTGGGTGACATTCACTGATTAGCCTAGCTAGAGGTTCTAGAATCTCTCAAACCTTTTCTGAGGATGTGTGTCTTCTTGGGGTTTGTGTGTGTGTGCTCTCAGTCATCTCAAAATCTCTAAACATTTCGTCCCCGTTTCTCAAAAGCCTGTAATCTTTGGAACCCCTGGCATCTGCTCTGGAACTGTGGCTCTAATGTGTCATGTGATCGTGTATGCTTGCAGTGGCTTTTTTTTTTTTTTTTTGAGTGGCTTCTAAACAAAGCCACCATTCTAGTCAGTGCTGTGTGTCAGACAAGACCAATGCCAGCACCTCAGACATCAGATTGTTCTTTGTTAATTATCAGTTGACATTGTTAGAATTTTTTCCTTTTGCCATGCAGATATTTTCTTTTATTTTTCCTGTTTATTTTTCTTTTATACCAAATTTTATCACTCATTTCTTTAGTGGACAGCTGAATTTTGTGTCATGCTTAGAAAGAACTATTCTATTACAATGTTACTTAAAAATTCCTATTTACTTTTAATTATTTTTATTTTTATTTCTGTTTATGCCTTTATCCCATACTCTGTATGGAATTTATTTTTGGATTAAGAGGTGAGGTAAGCATCCAATTTTAATTTTCCTAGATTCTACATAATTGTTTTAACACATATATGGAATGATATTTTTTCTTATGAATGTAAAATGCTATCTTTTTCATGTAGGTATTTCATGCATGTTTGGTTCTGTTTCTGGTATCTCTTTTCTTTTATATTTATCTACTGGATTTTCATGTGTTTATGTTAGGTTGCTTGAATTATCATACTTTGTAATAAGTTTTGGTATCTGGCCCACTTCCTTTTTAGCATTTTCATGGCTATTGTTTTCTGTATAAATGTTACAACCAGCAAAGCTACTTAAAATACCTTCTTGGTATATTTATTCAGATCAAGTGTCTAGATTAATTTAGGAAGAACTGACTTGATTAAAATATTAAAACTTCCTATTAAAATAAGAATTATCTATTCTTTTGTTTGTGACTCTTTTTGTGTCTCAGTATATTCCAGCTTTCTTCACATAGATTTTTAAAGACTTCTACGAAAAATTTTACTGAAATACAAATTCATGGAGAAAAATGAGCGTAAGGCAGCATGCTGAATTTCCACCAATGGGATACACATGTAACCAGTGCTCAGATTTAGAAATATATCATCACCAGACCATAGAAACTCTCTTTGTGTCCCACTCCCAGCCACTTTTCCACTAAAGGGACCCTTATCCTGACCTTTAGTGAAATAGATTAGCGTTTTTTGTTGTTTTCGCATGTGTGCTTCGTATAGAAGGAGTCATACAATATATATCCCTTTGTCTGGCTTCTTCTTGTTTTTAAGATGTTATTTATGAGAAACAGAGTGAGTGAGTGTGAGTGGTGGGGGAGAAGGAGAAGCAGACTCCCCACAGAGCAGGGAGCTCGATTCGGAACTCAACCCCAGGACCCTGGGATCATGACCTGAGCCGAAGGCAGACATTTAACCATTTGGGCCCCCAGGTGCCCCTGTCTGGCTTCTTTTACTCAACACTGTGTCCGTAGGGTTCTCATTGCCACGAAGTGGCTCACTGAGTATGTCACAAATTAGCATCCTTTCCTGCTATTAGTGGCCACCTGGACGGTTTCAGTTTTTAGCACTAGAAGTGCTGGTTTTCTTTTAAAAGTGTTTCTTACAAGCCTCCTATTTAGTGGGTGGGCTTCCTTTTACCGTATTTCTGTCTGTTGTGTGCGAATAGAGAGATGTCAATTTCACATGCTAATCACACGCCTGGCCCTCTATCCAAATACTTCCATTTTGAGTATTATTCATTTGACTTGTTTTTGTTTTTTTTCCAGTTGTACAATGGAACCATTTGTGAATAAGGATCATTTTGCTTTTTCTTTTCAATTGTTATATTTTGCATTTCATTCTCTTTAATAATTACATTGAAAAATGTCCCCAGAGCAAGTAAAATAATACTGACAATAGTGAAATTGGTGTCAATATTGCCAAGTCGTCTTCAGAAAAAATAATTGCACCTGTTTCTACTTTCATCGGCGATACGCAGGCGCTTGTTAATTTGTCATTGGAATATCTATTAAAGAGGCATCATGGAGACAGAGAGTGCTTGAGCTAGAAATTGTTTATTTAGATCCACTCTGGACCTTCCTAGGTGCAAGAAGCACAGGGGAGTCAGAAGGATGTGCACAGCTGAGCCCGGTGACGTGTGGGGCAGGGGAGAGCAGTGCATACCTCCCAAGCCTGGACTCCAGCCACTGACCTGGTGGTATTTCCAGGCTCAGCCAAGTCCCACGTGTGAGGCAGGGGTCATGACTCTGCGGATCTGTCTTGAGGGAACTGTAATTGTTGAGGGGGAGGAAAGAACTTTTCTCCAAGGCAAACGAGGCCGGGGATCTAGAGTAGGGCCAAAGGTAAGACTAGATGCACTTGTCTTTCATAATCTGGGAAACAATCCCACTGGGACTGGAGATTTGGGCTGCCAATTCTGGAAAAGATGGATTTAGATCGCAATTAGTGGCTTTGGTATGGAGCACTGATCATTTCCTAGAGATCCCAGATCTGTGGGGGCCACTTGAGATCCATGGACATAGCCTCAGATCTTGCACTGGCAGCAAATGGGGACACAGCAGCAGGACTGGGAGCAGCAGGGTTTGCAGCAGCAGGACTGGGAGCAGCAGGGTTTGCAGCAGCTGGACTGGGAGCAGCAGGGTTTGCAGCAGCTGGACTGGGAGCAGCAGGGTTTGCAGCAGCTGGACTGGGAGCAGCAGGGGACACAGCAGCAGGACTGGCAGCAGGGTTTGCAGCAGCTGGACTGGGAGCAGCAGGGTTTGCAGCAGCTGGACTGGGAGCAGCAGGGTTTGCAGCAGCTGGACTGGGAGCAGCAGGGTTTGCAGCAGCTGGACTGGGAGCAGCAGGGGACACAGCAGCAGGACTGGCAGCAGGATGACCCACAGCCTGAAGAGCAGCAGCAGGGCTTACAGCAGCTGGACTGGGAGCAGCCACAGGAGCCACAGCCCCCCTTAGAACCCCCACAGGAGCCACAGCCCCCCTTGGAGCCCCCACAGGAGCCACAGCCCCCCTTAGAACCCCCACAGGAGCCACAGCCCCCCTTGGAGCCCCCACAGGAGCCACAGCCCCCCTTGCAACCCCCACAGGAGCCACAGCCCCCCTTGGAGCCCCCACATGAGCCACAGCTGGAGCAGGAACAGGCTGGCACACAGCAGCACACGGGCTTGCAGCAGCAGACGGGCACACAGCAGCCAGAGCCGCAGCCCCCACAGCCGGAGCCGCAGCCCCCACAGCCGGAGCCACAGCCCCCGGAACAGCCACAGCAGTCCATGGTTCTAGTGGGTTGAGGGTGGAACAGGTCAGAGGAGCAGGTGCAGAGGACAGGTGCTCAGGTGTGGGGCCCCCTGGGCTGGGAGCCCTTTATACACCTGCTCAGGGTCAGCTGAGATGCTGGGCACATGGCCACTTCCTGGTTTTTGCTTGTGCAGCTTTTCTGGAGTGATGTCTTTTTTTGTGCTTCAGGAATCCATGGCCCTCTGTTGGCTTTCATCCTTCCTAAGTGTCTAAATTTGTCTTCTTCCTCATTTTGTTTATTTCCTGTAAAAAGGAACAATTCCAGGATTTATGATGTTTCTAGTTATCTTGTAACAACATGTAACTGATGGATCCCGGGTTCTTTCTCACCTTTGCTGTAGTTTTTGGTACCCAAACTGTCCCCATACTTAATTTAATATTTCATTTTTTAAAATGAGATCTTTGCAGAGACACATGCCTGGCTCAGTTAGTAGAGTAACTCTTGATCTTGGGATCGTGAGTTGGAACCCATGTTAGGTGTAGACATTATTTAAAAAATAAGTAAATAAATAAAAATGAGGTCTTTGCAAAGGCAACAGAAGCAAAAATAAAGTGGGATTACATCACACTGAAAAGCTTCTGTACAGCCTAGGAAACCATCAACAAAATGAAAATGAAACCTACTGAATGGGAGGAAATAGTTGCAAATTGCTTATCTGATAAGGGATTAATAGATAAAATATATAAAGAACATATACAACTCAATAAGGAACAATCTGATGAAGAAATGTGCAATTTTCCAAAGAAGACCTACAGGTATCAACAGACACATGAAAAGATGCTCAGCATCACTGACCATCAGGGAAAACAAATCAAAATCACAGTCAGGTCACACCTATCAGAATACCTAGAATCAAAAAGACAAGAAACACGGGTGTTGGTAAGGATGCAGAGAAAGGGAACCCTCGGGTCCTGTTGGTGGCAATGGAAGCTGGTGCAGCCTCTGTGGAAAAGAGTATGGAGGTTCCTCAAAAAATTAAGAATAGAATTACCATATGATCCAGTAATTGCACTTCTGGGTCTTTATCCAAATAAAATGAAAGCACTAATATGGAAAGATCCCTGCGCCCCCATGTTCATTGCAGCACTATTGACCACAGCCAAGATATGGAAGCAGCCTGTGTCTCCTGGAGATGAACGGGTAGAGAGGATGTGGTGTACATCAACAACGGAATATTACTCAGCCATGAAAAGAAGGAAATCTTGCCATTTTCAGCATCAGGGATGGACCCTGTGACCATCATGCTCAGTGAAACGAGACAATGGGAGAAAAACACCGCGTGATCTCACTTACGTGTGGGATCTAAAAACAACAACACCCCAAGACCAAGTCCACAGACACAGAGAAGAGACTGGTGGTTGCCCAGGTGGGGCTTGGGAGTGGGCACGATGGGTGAAGGGGCAAAAGTGACCAACGTCAGTTGTGAGATCGGTACGTCCTGTGCGTGTGCAGACAGCATGGTGGCCAGAGTCAACAGCTAACCGCCAACGGTGTCGCATGTTTGGTTTTTTGGTTTGTTTTGTAGAAAGAGAGAGAGAGAGAAGGGGCACAGGGGAGAGTGAGAACCTCAGCAGACTCCCTGCCGAGTATGGAGCCCGCATGGGGTTCAGTCCCACGATCCTGAGATCATGACCTGAGCCAAACCGAGAACGGGATGTCCAGCCCATGGAGCCGCCCAGATGCCCCAGCAAGACTGTGCTGCCTATCTGAACACTGCTGAAAGTACTTCTTGCACGTTCCCACCATGAGAAACAGCTTTGTGACTGTGAGTGGTGATGGGTGTTGATCGCGCTGCGACACGTCACAACAGGTGCAAACACGGCCCCGTCGTGCTGCACGCTTGAAACCAAGACTGTGTTACATATTGTATCTGAAAGAACAGTGCAGTCTTAGTTAAATACAAGTAGAGAATTTGAGAAGGAAACAAATCACCCATAACCCCACACCCAAGACCACTAAGATCTTGGTTGATCCCATGGAATTTTTTAAAAACAGACAGATCTCGTGGTCTGTCATCTCATGTCCTGTGCGTTGTTGAGCTCCCTGAAGTACAGTTTCTTCACCATCCAGATAAGAACTATCCCAGCAAACAGGCGGCGAACTTCACGGCGGCAGGACAGCCGCGGCGCGAGGAGGCCGTGAGCGCCCTGTGCTGGGGCGCGGGAGGCGAGACGCAGATCCTGGTGGGTTGCGCCGACAGAACGGTGAGGTACTTCAGCACCGAGGAGGGCGGATTCCAGGGCCAGAAGCACTGCCCTGGCGGAGAGGGCACGTTCCGGGGCCTCGCCCAGGTCGATGGCACGCTTATCACATGTGTGGATTCTGGGATTGTCCGAGTCTGGCCTGACAATGACAAAGAGGCATCCTCTGACCCACTCCTGTCTGGTGAGTCTGAGCTGTCCCTTTTCAATAACGTGTGCCCGTGAATCCCAAGGTGTGCTTTCTGTCCTGCACGCCGGCTGGTGGCCCCCCCATCCTCCCTCTGACCCACACTGCAGCCGTCTCCTGGGTCCCCTCTGCTATCCCTTTGGACTGCAGTGCGCTCACATGGGAGAAACTTCCAGGTTAGCTTCTCCCTCCACGTGGGGCCTCCAGCAGATTTCCCAATGGCCCCCATGGATGAAGAAACCCCATGGCCTGGCCTGTGCCTCTCTCTGCACCAAAGGTGGATGGTTGCACCATCACAAGCCACTGAAGGTTTGCGTGACTGGAAGCTCGGTGGTGAGGAATGGGCACGGAGTGTGCAGTTACTCATATCCTGTGTAAGTGCCCTGGGGAGGGCACCTGCCTCAGAGGACCTCCCTGTAGGCAGGTAGACATGGCGGCCCATCCTGCGGGATGCCTTCCTCTTTGAACTGTCATTCCTGGTTCTCTCTGCAGGGCTGCCATTGACACAGAGATGGAAGCCATACAGGGCTTCTTCCCCTGGGGGTTGACCTGTCACACCATGGAGTGCCCCACCCGCCCTCGTGCTGAGCCCTGTAGCTTCACTCTGTGGCTGGAGGGGGTGGTGAGAACTCGGGCTTGCTTCTGGCATAGTGGACCGGCTGCGTGGGGTCTGCCAAGCTCCAGAAAGTGTTTGCCCGCCACGGACACTTCATGCATCTGTGGGTGCACGTGCTCACATAGCTCTATGGCCAGTTGGGTTACAGCGTGGCTGTCCTGCAAAACCCGTCGGCGGAGCCTGCTTACACCTGGAAGTTCTTTACTTAATGGTTGAACGCAGCACACCCAAATGTAGGATATGTGAAAATCCTACAAGGCTCAGCAAATGGTGGGTTGGAAGGTGAGGCAACCTTGCCTCATTTCAGAAGGACTATTTTGAGGCTTCCCCGACCACGGGATCCATAGGAACCACACCCGTACTGGGGTAGTTCCGCTGGCTTTCATCTTGCTACCGCACTATCTCTTGTTCTGGAAACCCATACGGAGATTCCGTCAGTAGTGTTTTCTTATTATCCCTTCCCCGTGGGCACGCAGATGCAAGATGGGTCCACAGACCCATGAGACCCACTCTAAGGGCCCCCAAGGCCACAACGCATGCTCCTGCTGACTTCCATGGGCCTTTACTCTGAGTAGTGCACCACTGTAGTATTTGGGGCTCTGAGGACCAGCACTGATTTAAGGCTGGTGACCCTCTTGCCCTTTCTCTAGGGCCAGTCGAGGCTGTGGACCCCTCCAGGGGAGCCGAGGAGAACAGCCGTGTGTGTCACTGTCTGCAGGGCCCTCCTGCAGGGGGATCTGGCTTTGCTGCTCATCAGTGGGCTCCAGACCTGTGATGTGACTCAAGATCAGGAACGTGGCCAGAGGCTGAAAATCTCCACCTTGGTGCTTTGGGTGGTGTTTCTGCTGCTGGACCTAGAGTTTCCTGCTGATATAGATCAAGTAGCAGCTCAGTGGGCCGTCCAGCCCCAGTCAGCTGCCCCTGCTATAAATGCCTGCAGTGAAAGCACACCCGGTCTCATCGGTCCCTGCCTGCGGGTTCCTGGGGTGAGTGGAGCACTTGCCTCTGACAGCTAAGGGCCAGCTGGAGTCTCGGGGGCGTGAGGAGGCCTGGGACAGCTGGAGCGACCCCCACTGTAAATATCTCTGGCCAGAAGAGGACAGCCACGAAGAGCTTTGCAAGGATGTTGAGACTCTCCTCACCAATGCATTTCTTCATCCCTCAACAGGGACTCGGCCTCCTGACCTCACCAGGTAGTGTTTCATGGGGGAGGGGAGCAAACAAGCCATCCCTAATTGACCCTGCGAAACGTCCTCCTCTCCCTGGACCCCTGGGCCCCTTCCCTTACAGTGGGGGCTGGCAGTAAAGTCTTCCATTTTCATCTGTGAAGTTTACTGGAGAACATCCTTGCCTGTTCATTTACATAGTCCACGGCTGGTTCTCACCTCAGTGGGCTGCTGACTTGTGAAGCCGGTGGCATGTCCCACCTGGCTCATCGCAGAAGAGGTTTGCCAACGCAGGCTCTACCGTGTGCCCTGGAAGTCCCAGCAAACCAGCCTTCCGACTGTGGGCACTTTGTGCAGTTTGGTCCTCTGCCACCCAGTCCAGGAGACGGTGCGCACCCTAACCATGACCCTAACCCTTGTGCTTGAGCCCGTGTATTACAGCTGTGATGCCAGGTGCACCCCCTTGGCCTGACCCTATTTGACCGGCTACCTTTGCTCACTCCAGCTTCCCAGACTCCCAGTAACACAACAGGCAGTGTCTGGCCCCTTCCCAGTTTGCGGACGGCCCCTCCCGGGACTCTTGCTCACTCCACCTGCACGGTCCTGAGGCTTTTCTCATCACTGTTACCGCTCTGCACCCTCACGTTCAGGCCTGAGCACGGCCTTCGCCTGCACTGTCCATAGGTCGGGCGCCGTGCGGGCACGCCCCCGACTCTGCATCTCAGGGTCTGCTTCCACTGTGATTGCTGCTCTTGACTCTTGCACCGTAAGATGGCAGCAACCACACACGGAAACAAACAAAAATCACCCATTGCTCTAACTCCCCCAACTACTGCATTCCAATGTTCCTGTGCAAATCCACCTGTTAAAAATAGAATTGTAGGAAAAGATGTGACAGGACTGTATGCAACCAACCCTGCTCTCTCATCCCAAACCATCGCAAGATCAGCGAGGGGGTGACCTGGCTAGTAGAAGAAACGCCTGGGGTTTCTTCTCTGAGCTCTGTGCGCACTCCGGGTGGGGCTCTGTGCGGTGCAGCTACCACACGTGCTACACGTGATTTTATGTTGCATAACAGCCACACGGGCCCAGTCAAAGGGCAAATGATCCTCTCACCCTGGAGTTATCAGTCCACATATTTTTTAAAAGACCATTTATTTATTTATTTATTTGAGCGAGCAAAGCAAGTGAGAGAGAGTATGAGTGGGGAGGAGAGGGGGAAGCATGCTCCCCACTGAGCAGGAGCCCGATGTGAGACTTGAACCCAGGATCCCAAGATCATGACCTGAGCTGGAAGCAGAGTCTTAACTGACTGAGCCCCCTGGGTGCCCCTAGTTTTAATAGACTTTTAGAGCAGTTTTTGAGTCACAGGAAAATAGAGGAAAGTACAGAGAGGTGCTTCGCTTTCCCGCTCACAATCCACGTGAGAGTCATGACTTAGGTTTATCTTGTCCTGGTCTCTCCCAGGATAGTCAGAAGTGGCCGCCCTCACCCATGGTGCTTCTGGTGACCCTCGCTGCCCCTGCCACTTGAACTTGCCCCGGCCCCAGTCTGAATCCAGGGTGGGTCAGAGCAGGGAACAGTTTCTCTGTCGGTGTCCACAAAGGGGGACTGACAAGCACCACAGTCGGTTTCCTTCCCTGTCCTCATCCTCTGCTCTTCATCCAGCCCCACCTCCCCCAGGGGACAGGAGGGTTTTGCTTTCCCCAGAGGAGACCGTGGTCCCGAAAATAAAGGTCAGACTGGGGCAGAGGCTCATTCCAGACTTTGATGATAAAAGTGACGGCTCCTGCTCTTGAGAAAAGGGCATGCTTGCAACCTTACACACTTGTACATGCAGACATGCACACGCTTGCCACATATGTACTCCCACACGCCCTTGCACGCATGCACAGGCCCGCACACATCTGCACACACTGTCACACCCATGCTTACACATGCATGCACACGCACACACCCACACACCCGTCTGGTGTCTGAGGGCTTCAGACTTTCAGATCTTGGGAGAAATGGGTTTCTGTGCAGAGAGCTCCTCCCCTGATTAGAGAATGGCTTTTCTGGAGACGGTCTGGTTGCCTCCAAGACACAAACAGTTTCAAGGCATGACAGATGGATAGCATGGCATTTCCCATTTTGTTTTATTAAGATTTGAAAACATAAATCCCTTTAGAACAAACAGCAAACCCTTAAACCAGCTCTGATATTATCCTGTGACATTTATGCAAAATTATGTCTAAGACCAATGGAGAAGGTCACTTTGGGTTCCCTGTCTCAGAAACAAGGGGGGAGCCTTGTCTTCCCATCAACTCCCCAGCCCAAAATTCTACCTCCAAACCATGCCAGAGTGTTGGCTTGTCCCAACTCCTTCTGCCTTGGCTGGTCCCTATCTCCGTGTTGTCTGGTTGCCCTCGTGGCTGTCTGGGCCTTTGCTGTCCTCCACCACAGTCTGGGTCAGCTCTGAGCAGGTGTCAGGCATGTTCTTTCCTGGGCCCCAGACGCTCGTGTGGTGCGTGCAGGGGGTGCTGAGCACCCCGTGTTCCCTGAAAGAGGGGGTTACTGGATACCCTGCTGGGACCCAGGAAGTCCAAAGAGGGGGGAACACTGCAGGGAGAGGTTGGAAGTGGGAGACTGACAGAAGCAGGAAGGACAGAATCACGCTATCGCTAGCACTTGTGGGGAATGGATACGTTTATTTAAAGGTCCGACAAGGTCAAGAATCTCAGAATTCTCATACTGCAACATGCAGGGGACGAGAGCACCAGGAGCTTCCTCAGGGAAATGCCTGGGGGCTGGGGCTGGTGCTAGGAGAAGTCATCAGAATGTCCTGGTAGGTTGCGGTGACCGGGGAGACGGAGTTGTTGAGAGCCTTCCCAGATGAGATGACAGGTGGCAAGGGGGACAGGCCTTTCTCAGGCATTGTGGGCTATTCTTGCCCCAAACACATCTGCTGATTCCAGGAAATAGCAGGCCAGGGCTGTGACTCAGGGGTTTGAGATGGAGCACCGAGTTCTTCCCGGGGCACTGGGTCTGTAGCTAGCGAGGGTGTTTGCTAAAGAATCAGATCTTGCGCTGGCAGCAAATGGGGAGACAGCAGCTGGACTGGGAGCAGCAGGGTTTGCAGCAGCTGGACTGGGAGCAGCAGGGTTTGCAGCAGCTGGACTGGGAGCAGCAGGGTTTGCAGCAGCTGGACTGGGAGCAGCAGGGTTTGCAGCAGCTGGACTGGGAGCAGCAGGGGACACAGCAGCAGGACTGGCAGCAGGATGACCCAGAGCCTGAAGAGCAGCAGCAGGGCTTACAGCAGCTGGACTGGGAGCAGCCACAGGAGCCACAGCCCCCCTTGGAGCCCCCACAGGAGCCACAGCCCCCCTTGGAACCCCCACAGGAGCCACAGCCCCCCTTGGAGCCCCCACACGAGCCACAGCTGGAGCAGGAACAGGCTGGCACACAGCAGCACACGGGCTTGCAGCAGCAGACGGGCACACAGCAGCCAGATCTGCAGCCCCCACAGCTGGAGCCGCAGCCCCCACAGCCGGAGCCACAGACCCCACAGCCGGAGCCGCAGCCCCCACAGCCGGAGCCGCAGCCCCCGGAACAGCCACAGCAGCTCATGGTTCTGGTGGGTTGAGGGTGGAGCAGGTCAGAGGAGCAGGTGCTCAGGTGTGGGGCCTCCTGGGCCAGGAGCCCTTTATACACCTGCTCAGGGTCAGCTGAGATGCTGGACACACGGTCACTTCCTGGTTCCTGTTTGTGCCACTTTCCAGCAGAAAATTTCCAAGTATTTCTTAGAATTTAATAATGCACATGTTCTGGTATTTCCGAGCACCCCTGTTGTGTTCTGCACGTCCCCCAGAACAAGGCTTCCATCCCCCAACAGGGCTCCTGTCTCGGATTTTGCAGGGAGACAGAAGGAGTGCCTCAGGGCCCTATTGGTCGTCACCCCGACACAGCTCTTGACCCTGTGTGGAGCCTAAACAGTCTTGACAGAATCCCAAACAGCACGTGAGAGGTGGGAGGGGTGGGCTCAGGGTGTTGGCAGCAGGGGAAGCCCGAAGCCACCGTGGCGGTGGGGAGCGGGGACGTGTCCTTTCTGCTCATCAGGGCAGCCGGGGCCTGTGGGGATTCGGAGCAGGTGGCACCCAGGGTTCTAGCTGGGACCTGGTGCAGAGCCTGGGCTATTTGCGGCCCTTCTTGAGCTGTGCTGACATAGTTTTCCTCTGACTTCGATTGCCGGGCACGGTCTCCTCTTCCGTCCTTCCACCGTGGGCAGCGGCCGGAGTTTTCTCTGCGAATCAGGATCAGTCACTGCAGCCAGTACAATGCCCCCTGGCTGCTGGTTGACTCCGAGGCATGGGGGGCCCAAAGTGGCAGAGTGGCCGCCTGAAACTTCAGTCCAGGGGAAGGGCTGTGTGTCCCTGGGGGGAGCATTTCTCCCTCTGGATCTAAGACCTTTCCACCGGCAGAGCACAAGGTCATGGGGTTTGGAAACAAACATTTTGCTAGTGGTTCTTTAGGGGAAATAGTGGGGGAGGCTGTGGTGGCAAAAGCGATCTGTGTGTCTAGGGCAACTCTCCTCGCAGGGACGGTGTCTGGTGGCTCCATCTGGCCTCCCCACCGTTACGTTCCAGGTAGAACAGGGAACCATGTGTGAGCACGTTTATCCCCCAAGTTTTGATTGGTTGAGGTCTTGAAATTCCACAGTTCTTGGATGTTCTGTTCCATTTCCCCGAGACTTTTTTCTTTTCTTTCAGTTTGGGAACTTTCTCTCTCTCTCCTTTTTTTTTTTTTTAAGATTTTTATTTATTTATTTGAAAGGGAGAGCAGAGTGAGAGAGAGAGAGCACATGAGCAAGGTGGGAGGGGCAGAGGGAGAGGGAGGGAGAAGCAGGCTCCCCACTGAGCAGGGAGCCTGACAGGAGGCTCGATCCCAGGACCCAGATCATGACCTGAGCCAAAGGCCGATGCTTCACAGACCGAGCCCCCCGAGGGCCCCCAGCTTGGGAGGTTTCTACTGACCTGCCTCTGAGTTCATGGATTCTTTCCTCGTTGTGTCTGGTCTACTGAAGAGTCCATCAAAGCTTGATCTCAGCTTTTCTCTGATTCTTTCTCAGGATTTCCTTCTTGCAGCCCACATTTTCCGGTTTGCTCTTGCCTGTCTCCTTAGAGCACTGCCAGCCTCCTTGTCTGTTCATTTCAAAATCCCGGCCATGTCTGGGTCCGACTCGGGTGCTTGCTCTGCGTCTTCGAGCTATGCTGTTTGCCTTCTAGTCTGCCTTGTAACTATTTGTTGAAAGCCAGACAGGACGTACCAGGTGGATGGAATTGTGGTGAACAGGCCTGTAGGGGTGTGTTAATAAGGCATGGGGGGAGGAGAAGTGTTCTCAGTCTCTTAGTGAGCCGGCCCGTGACCTTTACACATGTATCTTAGTTTCTCCTCCTCCCAACCAGCTGGCTGTGAGGGCTGGGGCCGGAGCTGGGCACTTCCCTCCCTCCAGGTCCCTCGGGCTCAGAGAAAACCCCAGCAAGGTTAGGCTTGGTAAAATGATTTATCCTGAGGGCCGACCTTATTAAGAACAGAGGTCTCTGGCATGTTTCAAAATGTCTACTTCCATCCTCTCTGGCCAAAAGCATGAGGGAATCTTGGTTGTGTCCACCTGGAGTTCTCAGACACGTCAGCACGGCGGCACTGGTTCCCACGGAGGTCTCTGCGTCCATAAGTCGTGATTCTCTGTCTCCCCAGGTACCAGTGGCAGCCGCGTGCCCAGTGACCTCTGTTCGCCCGTGGCTCTGTCGCAGGGTGTTGGTCTTCAGGTCAGCGTTTTCTCATGTGGTTGAAAGTGACCACTTCCAAACTCCCTACATGCCCGACTGGAGTGGTTTCCCTCTGTAAGACACTTTCAAATCCCCTAAAAATCGAAGACTCTTTTACTATGTAATGTATATGGACCAGATAAATCCTGTCTTTGAATATAGTAAACACCAACTTCTTCTAAATATGTCAGTACTGTCTTTAAATTTACTTACGGTTATTTACGATTTTTACCTTGAAAGTCTAAAGTCAGTGACTAAACGACACAACTTCAGTGGAAACCGCAGGGTGATTCGGTAGGTTTACTATACGGGTTATATCAAAACAAGGTCATAGGACATGGATTTTAGAATTGGGATATAATTCAATATGACAAAATAACCCTTTGATGCATACAATTCTGCTTTAGTAGACTCACAGATACAACCATTACTCCCATCTCCTCCCAGACATTTTCATAACCCCCCAAAACTCCGTAATGTTAGCAGGTAGCGTCATTCCTCCCTTCCCACCCAGCCCCCTGAGAATACTAACCTTCTTCCTGGCTTTGTGGATTCCCCTACTTTGGATGTTTCATATAAATGGAGTGATATTGGCCTTTTGTGTCTGTCTTCTTCCCCTCAGTGTAGTTTCTTCGGAGCTTGTTTATGTTGCAGCATGGATAAAAACTTTATAGCTTTTTAGGGCTAAGGAACATTCCATCGTGGGCTATACCACGTTTTGTTTACCCACGCATCCGTTGGTGGACATGTGGGCATTTCCACTTTGTGGCAGTTGGGAGCCATGCTGCTATGACCTTACTGCCGAGTTTTTGCATGACTTCAGTTTTCAGATCTCTTGGGAATGTCTAGCGGTGGAACTTCTGAGTCCTGTGGTAAGTCTGCTTACCATTTGAGGAGCTGCCGGAATAGTTTTCAAAGGAGCTGCCCCATGTTGGGCTCCCACTGGCAATGCACAAGGGTTCCAGTTTCTCCACACCCTCACCAACATTCGTGATTTCTGACTTTTTGATCATTGCCATCCAAGGTCGTGTGAAGTAGACACATCCCTGATTCCTAAAAATGTTCCGCATCCTTCATTGGCTTATTATCTATTTGTGTGTCTTCCTGGAAAAACGCCTATTCAAACCCTGTACTAAATTTTTAATTGGGTTATTTGTCTTAAAAACAGTTTTTTAGAGTACTCAGAGTTTTTGGGTATTCTGAATAAAAGTCAGTTGAGAAATGTGTGGTTGGCAAATATTTTCTCCCCTCTGTAGGCTGTCTTTTCATTTCTTTGACAGTGTTCTTTGAATCACGAGATTTTAAATTTTGATGGAGTCAAACTTACCTGATTTTTTTCTTGTGCCTTCGATGTCATATCTCAGAGCCATTGCCTGATCTAAGGTCACAAGGACCGAGCTCATGTTTTCTCCCGAGAGTCTTGTGGTTCATAGTTTTTAAAAATTTTATTTATTTATTTGAGAGAGAGAGAGAGAGAAAGCATGAGCGGAGGGAGGGAGTGGGAGAAGCAGGCTCCCCACTGAGCAGGGAGCCTACGTGGGGCTCGATTCCAGGACCCAGAGATCATGACTCGAGCTGAAGGCAGAGGCTTAAGTGACGGAGCCCCTCAGGGGCCCCTGTGGTTTATAGTTTCAACTTTTATCATTAAGTACTTGATCCAGGTAGAGGGTTTTTTGCGGTTGTTGCTGCTTTTTATATAGGATGGGAGGTGAAGCTCCAACTTCCTCCCTGTGATGGTGGGTGTCTCGTCTCAGCGCGATCTGTTAACACGAGGCTCCGCGGAGTCGTTTTGGGATGTTTGTGGATGATCCATGGGACGTGACTCATCATCTCTGCCCTCTCAGTTCCGTTGCGCTGGTCCCTGCGTCTGTCCTCAGGGCAGCATCGCACGTCCCCAGGTAGCGCCGTCCTGAAGCACACTTTGAAACTGGGAGCGGTGACCTCTCCACCTTTTTTTTTCCCCAGGATTGTTTGGATGATCTGAAATTCCTTGAACTTTCATATAAGTTGTAGGACCAGGTTGTCAATTTCTGCAAAAAGCAACCCAGGATTTTCGTAGGGGTTGCGTTCAGTCCACCAATCCGTTTGGGGAAGAGTGTGGTTTCAACAGTGGGACATCTCCTGGTACGCGGACGCGGGTGCCTCTCCGCTTATCTTGGTCTTCAACTTCTCTCGATGATGTTTCACAGTTTTCAGTATGCAAGTCTTTCTTTCTTCTTTTTTTTTTTTTTTTGGTTAAGTTTATTCTTCAGTATTTTGTTCTTTTTGATGAGATTATTTTCTTTATTTTTATTTTTTATTTTTAAAATTTTCTTAATATCAGTGACGATTGCTCCTTGCTAGTTATAGAAATACAAGTGACTTTTGTATATTGACGTTGTATCCTACAACCTGCTGAATTCATTGATGTGTGTGTGTGAACTTCTTAGGGGTTTTTCATAAGTTCTGTACATTGAGAGAGTTTCAGTTTTCTTTCCCAACCTGGATGCTTTTTATTTATTTCTCTTGCCTATTGCCCTGGGTAGACCTGCGGTGGAAGAGACGTGGCGAATGTGGACACGCTTTTCTTGTCCCCGACCTAGAAGGAAAGCATCCAGGCTTTGTCCATGAAGTGCGGTGTCGCGGTGGGTACTGGTCGATGCCCTGTATCAGGTTGAGGCGATCCCCTGTGTCCCCCAGGCTGAACCGAAGCTGAGGCGTCTGGGACGCTGAGCGCAGGGACGGAGAGCGTGCTTGTGCCTGGTCCCAGATGCCGATCTGCTTCTCCTTTCGTCCTGCAGAACATGTCGGAACACAGCTTGCTTTCATCTCGCTTGCTTCTCTGTGGACTTGACTCGTGCGCTGGGGCCTGGGCGGGCACGGAGATCACACACGCTGGATCCCTTCTGAGGGTGGCCGTGTCCACCGCTCCGACAAACGCAGTCTCTGAATCCCACTCCGGCTCGGCGGCATCTCCCTCTACGCTAACGAGAGGCCTTCTTTCGTTCACGCATCCTGTAGGGGCCTATTTAGCCAGACGGATTCCATCTTGGGTTAGACAGTGATTTTGTTGTTTATGCAGTAAAACGTACACTGACCCTGCCCCCCATCAGGGACTTACTTAAAAGCAAGCCCGGGAAACCAGTCCTAGGTAACAAACCCAAATACAAGGGCGGGTCAGGGCAGGTGTCTCCCTAGCCGCCAAGGAGTGTGGGTCCCGCCTTTTGGGCGCCAATCCTGACCAAGGTGATAGGCTGGTTCAAATGTCTACTATAGGGTAAATTGTAGTTCAACTGGCCGCCCGTGTGTGACCCAGCGGGACTGTGCAGCTTTCTCTGTGTGTCACAATCTCACTGGCCACCTGTGCGTGGCCAGGCCCCACCACATGGCCTTTGCCCTTAAAAGCTAGACTGTGAAGCAGAGAGGGGTCGTCCTCTGTAAGAGGCGCGGCCCCCGCCGGTCGGTTTGATTCTCCATGCTTGGTGCGAAGTAAAGCTTTGCTTGACCTTCACTTTGTGTCAGTCTCGCTCCTTTGATCATGGACCCATGATTGGGGACCTTTCAATGCATTTGTTAATTCCTTACTCACTCACTCGTGCACGTAGTGACCCCCTCGTTCCTTAGTCTAACAAACGTGCGTGGCAGGAGCCCTGGCCCCACAGTGGAGCGGCGGCAGTGAACAACAGGGGAGCGGCGCCCCCGTAAGTGGTGAGACGAGGGAAACTCGGTCCAACACGGTCCGTTTTGTCGATGAGACGGGAGGGAAGGACAAAGTCACAGGGAGACCAAGGCTTAAGGGTTTAGAGTTTATTTAGAGGGGCCCCAAGCTCCCTCGGGATCTTACTACACTTGAGTTAATCAGGCCCCGTACAGGAGACATTCATACGCGAACGCCCTGCGCTCCTCCAGAGGGCGAAAGCAAAGACTTGGTGCCTGACATCAGCCATCCCAGAGGGGCATTTCCGCTGCCCTGTTGCTCTGGGTCATTTCCATGCAGTCTGGCTCAGGCAGTAGGGCACGTGAGTAGGCGAGGCAAAAGTACGTGGAGGATGGGAGCCCTTTGTAGGGGTGGGTATGGAATAGTCCGTTCCCTTTCCACAAAGGCTGGGGGATAAGTCCCAAGTCAGATGACTCTGTTGTCCAGCACGTGGAGAGGAAGTGTTTAGGGGGTCCAGATGGACCTGTGGTCGCTTGAAGGGAAACATATGTCTTTAGGAGTTACCTGAGGTCCTTAGAGCCTCAGATCTTGCACTGGCAGCAGACGGGGACGCAGCAGCTGGACTGGGAGCAGCAGGGTTTGCAGCAGCTGGACTGGGAGCAGCAGGGGACGCAGCAGCAGGACTGGGAGCAGCCACAGGAGCCACAGGAACCACAGGAGCCACAACCCCCCTTGGAGCCCCCACATGAGCCACAGCCCCCCTTGGAGCCCCCACACGAGCCACAGCTAGAGCAGGAACAGGCTGGCACACAGCAGCACACGGGCTTGCAGCAGCAGACGGGCACACAGCAGCCGGAGCCGCAGCCCCCACAGCCGGAGCCGCAGCCCCCACAGCCGGAGCCACAGCCCCCGGAACAGCCACAGCAGCTCATGGTTCTGGTGGGTTGAGGTTGGAGCAGGTCAGAGGAGCAGGTGCAGAGGACAGGTGCTCAGGTGTGGGGCCTCCTGGGCCGGGAGCCTTTATACACCTGAGCATGTGTTCACTTCCTCGTGCTTGTCTGTGCTGTTCTCAGGGAAACTCTGTTGACCACATACTAAAAATAGGCGTTACAGACTTCGTCATTGTGTCACGGTTTTTGCATGTTTACTGTCTGCGACGCCTTCCGTCATCCCTGTGCCGGGTGCAGGGTGTGAAGCTCTACATTCCGGATCTGGCTTCGGTCCCACGTCCGGGCTCTCTGGGCTCTTTTAGAATTCAAACCCCTGAACCTTGTGTTTGGTTCTCCTCAAACGTCTGTCCACCCATGTGCCACGCGGTGCCTGTGGTCCTACAGCGTGTGTCGCGGCCGGCGGACCCACTGCGCCCTCAGCTCCCTCCCTCCCTCCATCCGTCTTTCTCGTCTTTCATTTGGCTGTGACCGGAGTTTCACGGGACCAGCGTCACGCCTACGGCAGACACACAGCAACGGAGACAGCGGCCGCCTCACACTTGCCAGCTGTGTCTTCTGCTGGGAGCCCAGCGATGATTTTAAAACATGGGGCTGCTTCCCATCTGCTGCTATCCCACGTAAACGGTCTGAGGGTTTTCTTTCGTCCCCGGCTGCCCGCCCGCCCGGCACCGACTCCGGGGCCGGTCCATGGAGTCAGCCCCTGGACGCCCGCCCTGGCTGACTGGGCGCCCTCCAGACCCGGCGGCTTCCTTGGGGAGGATCCTGGGGGTGCTCCCTCCTCCTCTTCCTGGGGCTTCCCGCCGTGTCCTCCGACGCGTGTCCCCGTCACCGGATCCCACCGATCTACTTCGGTTTCCTTCCTTGTCTCGCCGGGGCTCCCCCCTCCTTTCTTGACCGAGCAAGCAAGAAATCTGCCTTTCTGAGAGTGACTTAGTTCTCCCTTCGGACCCGATGTGCAGTTTGGCCGGATATGCCCTTCTGGGTTAGGAAATTTCCCCCAGAACAGGGATGACACTGCGGTGTCTTTCAGGCTCTCAGCGGGACGTGGCCCTCGCTTCCGTCCACCCATGTCGCAGCACACGCATGGCCGGCGTTCCAGAACAACTCCGTGCACAACCAGTGACCTTCATTATACGGACGAAGGTGGGCAACGTGTCCCCACCGTTCAGTCTGGGGACCTTCTCCTCACCCCCACGAGATCCCGGACGCTTGTGTGCTTGGCTCCTCTTCCCTCCGCCGGCCCAGGACGGTGAGAGACTCCCCGGTTCTGGGCAGCCGCCCCCTCCACCCCCGCCGGACGATGTCCAGAAGCAGGACGTCACGTGCTCACTGCGTCCGGCTTCCTTCGCCAAACCAGGGGTGTGCGGTGCCGGCCTGCTGCCGGGCTCCCCACCGCCCGCCGGTGCTTGCTGCTGCGTGGGGACGGGACACCCTGTTCCCCCGCCGGCGACAGGCGACCGCTGCATCGCTCGCACTCTTGGGCTCTTTGGTTAGTGAACGCTCGTGCGCAGACCCTGGTGTGGTTGTGTGTTTCTATTCCCTCTGCGGAGGTGCGTCGCGCTGGAACGTGTGAGTCTCACGGTCAATGCATGTTTGACTCTTCAAGAATTCACAAAAATCGCCGTCCACGTCGGCTGCGTCACGCTCCGGCTGGCAGCGTGCGGCTGGGCCTGTCTCCGCGTGCTGCCCGGCACCTGCTCCTGCCCGTGTCCCGGACCACGGCCACGCTGCGGGGTGCGAGACGGTATCTTGCTTCAGTTTTCATTTCTGAAATGACCAGTGCGGTCCGGCCTCCTTCCTGGGGCATCATCCACTCACAGGTCCTCTCTGGGGAAATGTCTGTGTAAACATTTTGTCCGTTCCCCACTGGGTGGCTTGTGTTCTTATGACTGAGGTGAAGACTTCTGTGTTTGTCTGGATACTCCTTCCTGTTCCGTGTCTCGCCTTGGGGCTCTGGTTACGCGCGTGTCCAAGCATCTCCCCTGATGTGTGTGTGTGTGTGTGTGTCCCCTGTCCCTGCATGATGTGTGTGTGTGTGTCCCCTGTCCCTGCATGATGTGTGTGTGTCCCCTGTCCCTGCATGATGTGTGTGTCCCCTGGTGTGTGTGTGTGTGTCCCCTGTCCCTGCGTGATGTGTGTGTGTGTGTGTGTGTCCCCTGTCCCTGCATGATGTGTGTGTGTGTGTGTGTCCCCTGTCCCTGCATGATGTGTGTGTGTGTGTGTGTCCCCTGTCCCTGCGTGATGTGTGTGTCCCCTGTCCCCTGGTGTGTGTGTGTGTGTCCCCTGTCCCTGCGTGATGTGTGTGTGTGTGTGTCCCCTGTCCCTGCGTGATGTGTGTGTGTGTGTGTGTGTGTGTCCCCTGTCCCTGCGTGATGTGTGTGTCCCCTGTCCCCTGGTGTGTGTGTGTGTGTCCCCTGTCCCTGCGTGATGTGTGTGTGTGTGTGTCTCCCCTGTCCCTGCGTGATGTGTGTGTGTGTGTGTGTCCCCTGTCCCCTGGTGTGTGTGTGTGTGTCCCCTGTCCCTGCGTGATGTGTGTGTGTGTGTGTGTGTGTGTGTGTGTGTGTGTCCCCTGTCCCTGCTTGCTGCAGTCTGGGCCGTCTGCCCGTGTGTCTTCCAGGTTACCAAATCTGGATTTATTCAAGTCTGGAAAGTCCTTCAATCCATACATTGACGATTTAAGAATCAATTCCTCTTTAAAGAAGTAAGTCCTGGGCCGGTCAGCGTGGTCAGTCAGGCAGGGTCGCCGACGACTCCAGCCTGACGACGACTAGCAGGGACGGTGCCTCATCTGCGTGACACGTCCGGGGGTGGGGGTGGGGCAATTGCTTTTTTCTCTTCTTTGGTACCAAACGCTGTGTTTTTGATAGTTGTCTTTTTTCGGATGTCCGTGTTCTCTCTCTGTGATATGGTTTCCCCCCAAGAGGATGGGGGCGGCACCGTCATTCGGATGCAGAACGGCACGAAGGACCGTTGCTCTCGTCAACTAAAACGACTCAAACTACAAGAGCAGAGATGTCATGGGGCACCCATGGCAGGGACACAAAGAAATAAAAAGTCACTGAACTCCAGGAGAGAAGAGCCCCTGGGCAGCTCTCATGTCTGTCGGGGGGTCAGTGGCCAAGGTGCCCCCAACGGAGGCCACAGGGAAAGCGGAGTCGCTGAGAAATTCTCAAGAGGTCCACGTGGGCGGGGGGACAGAGGAGAGTCTCCTGTCGTCCCCGATTCAGCGCTTCGACCACCTGCCCGCTCTTCTCCTGGACCTTCGAGTGCTGGAAGGAGGGGCAGGAGCAAAACCCAAGAGGCCTCCCTTACGAGGGGACCGGGGCTTCACCGTGTCCGGGTGGCCGGGAAATGCTGGGAGCCAAGGGAGAGGTCCCTGCGCCTCTCTGGTTCCTTAAGGGGAAAACCCGGGCACCTCACACACCGTGGGACGCCTGCTCTCCGAGAGACACAAAGTGGCACGTGCGAGCAAGGCGTTGGGGACTCGGGGCCAACATGTGGTGTCGGCGGGGACAGCCGGGGCAGACTCCGTGGAACAGCGTGGCAGCTGCTCAGAAAGTTACAGACGGAATCACCATAGGCACCAGCAGCCCTGCTTCTGGCCGCGTCCCCAGGAGAACCGACAGTCGGGTCTCGAAGAGCCACGTTCCCAGCCGCGAGGGGACGGACACAACCCAGCTGTCCGTCCGCGGGAAAGAGGATGAGGGAAGTGTGGTCCAGCCCTCACGGGACCGCCACTCAGCCACGACAAGGAAGGGAATCCTGACGCCTGCTACAACGTGGAAGAAACATGGGTACGTGATGCTGAGTGAAAATGGGCCAGACACAAAGGACACAACCTGGGTGATGGACTCAGACGAGATCTGTGGAGCAGTCACATTCACAGGGACGGAGGGTGGACAGCGGGTGCCGGGGCCCGGGGAGGGACGGGGGTCGGTGTCTCAGGGGGCCAGAGTCTCAGTTTTGCAAAATGCAGAGTTCAGGAGGCGGACGGTGGTGATGGGTGAGTAACAATGTGAATGTCACTGAATGTGCACTTAAAAATGGTTAAGACAGGGGGCGCCTGGGCAGCTCAGTGGGTTAAGCATCTGCCTTCAGCTGAGGTCATGATCCCGGGGTCCTGGGATCGAGTCCCGCCTCGGGGTCCCTGCTCCGTGGGGAGCCTGCTTCTCTATCTCCCTCTGCTGCTCCCCGTGCTTGGGCTCTCTCACTCACACGCTCTCTCAAAAAAACAAATAAAACCTTTTAAAAATGCTTAAGATGGTAAATTCTATGTTATATGTATTTTATTATAAAAATTTTGGAAAAAAAGAAGGGAAAACTAGGATAAGGAAGAAGAACTAAGAGAAGCCCTGAGCCTTTCCGACTCGGGACTGACAGAGAGATGCCGTCCCGGTGTGCAGGGAGCAGGGGCAGTGACGGGCAGGAACGGGCACTCCTCCAGGAACCCACAACCTGGCAGCGGGGGCAAGGACAGGGCCGGGGGGGCATGGACACTGGAGAACAGTGAACTCCAAGAAGAGCAGAAACAGGACTTGTCATGGGGTCACAGACAAAGACAAGCTCCAGGGAAGCCTGGTGACCCAGGAGCCTGAGAAAATCCCAGATTCGCAAATGACGGACAAGAGACCTCCCAGGTGCTTCTGCTCCCAAACATAGCGTAGAACATAGCTTCTGATTTTGCTTGATTTGGGTCATGAATCAGGAGAGCCCAAGATTTATAAATGTTCCCACCAAACAAAGAAACCACTAAAAACTCTGTAATGAGTCTTTCTGGTAGAGCGAGAGAAGCCTACCTAGGACACAAAGGGCAGTGGGCAGGAGCAGACCCATCTTGCCTCGTTTCCAAAGAATCCCTGGAGAAGAGAGGACTCTGACTTGAAGGTTTAGAGGGGAAACATTGTGTAAGGAGGAAGTGTGTCACAGGCGTAAAGCAATATTTATGTTATTTTAAAAGGACACACATTTTCCCTGGGGAGAGAACGTGAATAAAAACAAGGAAGTGACCGTGTGTCCAGCATCTCAGCTGACCCTGGGCAGGTGTATAAAGGGCCCCGGCCCAGGAGGCCCCACACCTGAGCACCTGTCCTCTGCACCTGCGCCTCTGACCTGCTCCACCCTCAACCCACCAGAACCATGAGCTGCTGTGGCTGTTCCGGGGGCTGTGGCTCCGGCTGTGGGGGCTGCGGCTCCGGCTGTGGGGGCTGCAGCTCCGGCTGTGGGGGCTGTGGCTCCGGCTGTGGGGGCTGCGGCTCCGGCTGCTGTGTGCCCGTCTGCTGCTGCAAGCCCGTGTGCTGCTGTGTGCCAGCCTGTTCCTGCTCCAGCTGTGGCTCTTGTGGGGGCTCCAAGGGGGGCTGTGGCTCATGTGGGGTTTGCAAGGGGGGCTGTGGCTCCTGTGGGGGCTCCAAGGGGGGCTGTGGCTCGTGTGGGGGCTCCAAGGGGGGCTGTGGCTCCTGTGGCTGCTCCCAGTCCTGCTGCTGCAAACCCTGCTGCTCCCAGTCCAGCTGCTGCAAACCCTGCTGCTCCCAGTCCAGCTGCTGCAAACCCTGCTGCTCCCAGTCCTGCTGCTGCAAACCCTGCTGCTCCCAGTCCAGCTGCTGTGTCCCCTGCTGCTCCCAGTCCAGCTGCTGCAAACCCTGCTGCTCCCAGTCCAGCTGCTGCAAACCCTGCTGCCAGTCCTGCTGCTGTGTCCCCTGCTGCTCCCAGTCCAGCTGCTGCAAACCCTGCTGCCAGTCCTGCTGCTGTGTCCCCTGCTGCTCCCAGTCCTGCTGCTGCAAACCCTGCTGCTCCCAGTCCAGCTGCTGCAAACCCTGCTGCTCCCAGTCCAGCTGCTGCAAACCCTGCTGCTCCCAGTCCAGCTGCTGCAAACCCTGCTGCTCCCAGTCCTGCTGCTGTGTCCCCGTCTGCTGCCAGTGAAGATCTAAAGCTCTGAACACAGACCTTGGGTTTCTTTCTCAATATTTGGTGAAACCTATATTCTTGTGATTTCCCTGAATCAGCTCCTTTTACATGTCCTCTCCTGAAGCTCACTTCTGGAGCCTTTATCTCTCCATGTGTGGAGCTTGGTCTACAGACCCAGGAGGACCCAGCTCTGCTGCTATAGAAGACAGACGTCATTCACGTGGTGGAATGGGGTCCCTCTTCCCTGTTCTTGGGGAATCATACATTTTGCCCAGGTCACTCTGCGGCCCTGCGGGGACCCGACCCCAGGCCCCCGTCCTGGGCTCTGGCTTGACCTGGACTCCTGCACATATGAGAGCCTCTTGGCCCATCCCTCCTCCTGAAGATACTCTACCCCCAAACCTCATCCTCCTGCCTGTCTCCCCTCTGACTCCTGTGGGAGCCAAGTCCCAGGGGAGCAGCAGATGGTGGGTTCCCCTAATCTGAGGGACCCTAGGCCACCAAGAGTTGTCCCCACTCCTGAACATCTCTACGTGGCTGGCTCCTGTTCCCTGATCCCTCCGCTGTGTGTACTGCGGCAGGAACTGCACCGTGAAATCCCCAAATAAACCCTCCCCCACCCCCAATGTTGTTCTCGCTGTGGTCCTTCATTCTGGCGTCCGATTAGCAGACGCTCTGCAGCCTGTGTGGGCTACGGATGCTTCTACAGAGTCCAAATGTGGGATCCTCCGCCCCGGATTCCCTGAAGCACATTGTGCAGGAGATGAAATCCACAGCTGGTGAAGGCGACGTGCCGGCACCAGGGCCCACTCTGAGCTGTCACTAAGGTTGCTGCGAACCAGGGTGCTGTTTGTATTCAAACTGGTAAAACATCCTGCGAAGTACATGCTTCAGGTCGGCAGGCGCCCGCCTGTTCCAAGCCTGCAGTGGCCCCTCTTGGTCAGTGGTGGGCTCACAGGACAGCTCACACCCACGTGTCCATCAAAAAGCAGAGCACTCATAGGGAAGCTCTATTTTTAACTTTTTGAGGAAACTTCACACTGTTTTCCAGAGTGGCTGTGCCAGCTTGCTTTCCCACCAACAGTATAGGAGGGTCCCCTTTCTCCATATCCTCTCCAACACACGTTTCCTGTCCTGTTAATCCGGGCCATTCTAACCAGTGTAAGATGGTATCTCAGTGTGGTTTTGATTTGAATCTCCCTGATGGCTAGTGATGATGAACGTTTTTCACATGGCTGTTAGCCATTTGTATGTCTTCATTGGAGAAGTGTCTGTTCATGTCTTCTGCCCATTTTTTGCTATGGTTATCTCTTTTGTGTGTGTTGAGTTTGAGGAGTTCTTTTTAGATCCTGGATGCCAGCCCTTTATCTCTAGTGTTATTTGTTTCTCCCATTCCATGGGTTGCCTCTTTGTTTTGTTGACTGTTTCTTTTGCTGTGCAGAAGCTTTTGATCTTGACAAAGTCCCAGAAATTCATTTTCACTTTTGTTTCCTTTGCCTTTAGAGCAATTGTACTACTGAGGATTTACCCCGAAGATACAGATGTAGTGAACAGAAGGGCCATCTGTACCCCAGTGTTCATGGCAGCAATGTCCACGATCACCAAACTGTGGAAAGAGCCAAGATGCCCTTCAACAGATGAATGGATGAAGAAGATGTGGTTCATATACACAATGGAACATTACTCAGCCATCAGAAAGGATGAATACCCAACTTCAGCATCAACATCGATGGGACTGGAGGAGATCATGCTGAGCGAAGTAAGTCAAGCAGAGAAAGTCAATTATCATGTGGTTTCACTTATTTGCGGAGCATAAGAAATAGCCTGGAGGACATTAGGAGAAGGAGGGGGAGAATGAAGGGGGAGAAATAGGAAGGGGAGATGAACCATGAGAGGTTATGGACTCCTGGGAATAAACTGAGGGTTTCAGAGGGGAGGGAGCAGAGGGTTGGGTCAGCCCAGTGATGGGTATTACGGAGGTCACAGATTGCATGGAGCACTGGGTGTTACATGCAAACAATGAATCATGGAACACGACATCAAAAACTAATGATGTACTGTATGGTGACTGAGGTAACATGATCAAATAAAAATTTAAAAAAAGCAGAACGCTCTGTGGTAGCTCTGGCAGGAACAGGACCGAGCCCCATACTGGATTTCTAGAACCGGATTTCTAGAGCTGGGGTCCAGATCCATTTCTCCATGCAAGTATTGGGTGGGTGGGTTTGGTTGCTGTAAAAAGTTACGTCACACTGGCTGGCTTAAAACAAGAAAGTTTATTCTCTCACACTTCTGGAGGCCAGATCCTAAATCCAGGTGTTAGGACCACACTCCCTGGGGGTGTTTAGGGGAGGAGCTGTTCTTTGTCCTCTTCTAGCTACTGGCGGCATCTTGGGCTTATGCCCATCTCATGTTAAACACTGTTCTTGGTCCCACTGCTGCCTCCTCTTCCGTCTGTCTGTCTGTCTCTGCCTCTCTCTTGCAAGGACCCCTTTTGGCGTCTACATCCCGCCGATAATCTAAGCAACGTCTCCTCCTCGAGATCCTTCACTGGTTATATCTGCGAAGACCCTTTTTCAAAATAAGATTCACATTTACTTTTTCCTTACATAAGGGAACATTCGCAGATTCTAGGAATTAGGACAAGACTTAAATTTGGGGGGCCACCATTCATCCCACGACAGTCTGCCTTGAGGACCCCAAACGTCCACCTTTGTCCCATGTGCAGGACGCACACACCGTCTCCCGAGAGCCCCTAAATTCCCAGCCCGTTACAGACTCAGATCTTGTCAAACACCATTAGGTCAAGAATCCCAAATCCCATCACGGAACCATCTGAATCAATGACGGATGTTACTCTGGATATGACCCATCCTGGGGCAAATTTCCTCTCCATTTGAGGGCCAGGGAAACTAGAGCATAAGTTCCCTGCTTCCAAACCACAGCGCTGAGGCGATGCAGACGTTACAGGTATGGGCATCCTCGCTGCGGGAGGACGAAAGGAGAGGAATGAGCAGGTCATCAGTCTCAGGAAGGCTTGAAACCCAGGAAGGCAGATTCTGCCAGGGGTCTGGGGGCATGAGGGTGATCACATCACTCATGACACAAGCCTGGGAGCACCTACAAAGTCCAGTTTCATATTGAAAAGCTCAGGACTCACCAGAAACGCAAAGGCCTCTTGGGGTTCCTCTTCACCCCTCACCCTGCTCCCTCCCATGGTAGTATTTGATTTTATTATTCTGGTAAAGTACAGAGAGCATCAAATGTACTGTGTTCACTGTGTCTAAGCCCGCAGCTCAGGGCACTAAGTATATTCATGCTGTGCCGCCGTCCCCACCATCCGGCTCTAGAACTTTCCATCTTCCCAGGTAGAAACTCTGTCCCCCCGAGACACGGGCACGCCCCCCTCTCTGCTCAATCATCGTCTTTCTCGTATCCACAGGACACTGTCAAGCACGAGAAGTTGACATCGGGCCAGCACAGTGAACTCGGGCACAGACTTCCTTGGGCCCCACAGTGTCTACCTTGTCAGGCATCGTCTGTGAGGCTCTGAGCCTTCAGAGAAGCATTACCGCGGCCAAGACTCCGCGCTGTCCCGTCACCCTAAAAACACGCCCTGATCCGTCCCTGGATAACTCCACTGTCCCCACAGTCCCGAGCCCTGGCCACCCTGGGAGTGACTCTGCTGGGGAGTGTGAGGTAAGCGTAGCCACACAGCGCGTGACCCTGCGTGGGTGACTTGGAAACGCACCGAGGCCCGTCCAAGTTGCCGTGTGGATCAGGACATCGCTCCCTCGGGTGGCTGTTTCCTGCCGCTGTACGCCTTTGCGAGGGTGGGGCCTTTTGTGTGGTTCGTGTCGCCTCTCAGCCCTGCAAAGACAAGACGGACGTGGGTCTCCGCCCAAACTTCTGTCACGATTCAAGACAGACGAAGCCACACGCACCGAGGCCCGCGTGCGGCTGGTACGGTGCACTGGCGTGTTGACACGCCACGATCTGCTCACATCCGGAGGTTTTCTGGCCAGAGCAGCGTGGCTCCCAAGCAGGCCTGAAATGGTCTGAGAGAGCAGGGCAAGGAGATGGTGTGGGGTTTTCGGGTGGCAAAGGGCGGGGCTGGCTGGGAGTGCCCAGGGATGCTGGCCTGCAGCATAGTGCGGGCACCACGCTTCCCTACCAGCTTGTCCCGATTTGGGGCGGAAGAGGAAGAGGGAGGCTGCGCCTATGAGCCGTCAGCGTCCGACGCGGGAGACGGTGACACCCTTGCAGCTTTCTTGTCCGGGGACTCGCGGAAGGGCGTGCAGCCGCATCCCTTTCTTGGGCGTTCCAGTTGCTGCATGCCTGTGTGCGTGAATGTCTGGGTTTTACTTCCTCCAGGGGGAATATGCAGAACGCGGTCACCGGGCCATACAGTAGTGTTCGTTTCACTTTCTAGGGAACGCCAAGCTGTCTTCCAGCCAGAGCGGCTGTCCCCACCCGTGGTGCATCATAGACCTGGTCGTTTCCTATCCTCGCCCGCACTCGGTATTTTCAGTAACTTTAAGTCACCCTAGTGAGTGTGTGGGGGTGTCTCATTGCGCCTTTAATTTGTGTTCTCTTTTTTCTCTTAAAGATTTTATTTATTTATTTGATAGATGGAGAGCGAGTGAGCACAGGCAGAGGGAGGGGCAGACTCCCCACTGAGCAGGGAGCCCGATCCCAGGACCCCCAGATCATGACCTGAGTCGAAGGCAGACGCTTCACCGACTGAGCCACCCCGGCGTCCCTGATTTGAATTTTCTAAAGGTCATGAGGCCGAACATCTCTTCAAGTGAGTCCTGGACATTCACCCAGCTTCTTCATTGAAAAGCCTTTTCATCTCTTTTGTCCATTTTTCAATTAGAGTGTTTTTCTCACTGTTGTGTTTGGAGAAGTCTTTGTATATCTTGTAGCTGAACGATCACATTTGTGATTTTCAAGTATTTTCTTCCTATCTGAGCTTGTTTTTCCACTCTCTTCATGGGAGTTCCACAGAGCAACCCTTTTTAATTTTGATGAAATTCAGTTCACCAGGTTGTTCTCTTGCGAATTGTGTCTTTAGTGCTACATCTAAGAACGCCTTATCTGTCTAACCCTAAGTCATGAAGATTTTTCTGTTTTCTTCTAGACTTTTTATAGCTTTGTGGTTTGCATACTATCATCTATATTGAGTTAATATTTTTAAAAATATGAGGTTTAGGTCAAGATTCCTTTTCCCCTACACATATCTAATTATTCCAATGCTATTTGTTGAAAAGTCTATATTTCTACCATTGAATCGTTTTTGTATCTTTGTCAAAACCAGATGGCCCTACCTGTGTGGTCTTCTTTCTGTAGTCTCTATTCTGTTGCATTCTATTTGTTACATTCTTTTTTTCTTTTTTTTTTTTTTAAGATTTTATTTGGTCACCTGGTGGCTCAGTTGGTTAAGTGTCTGCCTTTGGCTCAGGTCATGATCCTGGAGTCCCAGGATCAAGTCCCACATTGGGCTCCCTGCTCAGTGGGGACTCACTTCTCCCTCTGGCATCTCCCCTCTTATGCTCTCTCTCTCTCAAATAAATAAAATAAAATAAATATTTTTTACAAATAAAGATTTCACTTAACAGAGAGAGATAGAGTGCACTCACAAGCAGGGGGAGAGGCAGGCAGGGGGAGAAGCAGGCTCCTTGTTAAGCAGGGAGCCTGATGCAGAACTCAATCCCAGGACCCTGGGATCATGACCTGAGCCAAAGGCAGACACTTCACCCACTGAGCCACCCTGGCGCCCCTCTATTTGTTACATACTAATCTCTATTCTGTTACAGTCTGTTCTCTATTTGGTACATTCTGTGCTCTGTACTGTTTCACTGATCTATGGGCCTTTCCTTTCCTGATGCCAGACACTGTCTTGGTTTTTGTAGATATATACAAAGTCTTAAAATCAAGTAGTGTTATTCCTTTAACTATATTCTTTTTCAAAATTGCTGTGACTATTTTAGTTTCTTTATCTTTCTATATAAGTTTTAGAACCAGCCTGTCTATATCTACAAAGAACCCTGCTGGGATTTTGATAGAAATTTCTCTTTAACTGTAGATCATTGTGGGAAAGTTGACGTCTTAGCTATGTTGAGTTTTCCAATCCATGAACATAGTATATCTCTCTCTTTATATAGATCTTTTTTTGTTTCCTTCATTTGCATTTTTTTGTTTTCAGCACACTGAGTACATTTTTTGTTACATTTATGGTTATGCATTTTATTTTTTGGAGAAACTAAATGAGCTTTAAATTGGTTTCCAACTGTTCATTGCTATTGTATAGACATATGATTGGTTTGTGTGTGTTGGCCTTGTATCCTATGACTTTACTAGACGCAGAATGCATTCATTGACTCCAAGAGTTTTGTTTGTGTTTGTTTTGTGTGTAGATTCCTGAGGATTTTCTCTACACAGTCACATCTTACTGTGTGTACAGTCCAGCAAAGCTCAGCTCCCCACAGGCTCCCAGGTCACTGGGCTTCCTCCAAGCTCCTGTCCCCCCTGTGACTTCCATGACAGGCCCTGCTGCTGCTTCTCTTCCATCATCCCCAGAGCTCATGCTCCCCAGGGCTCTGTCCTCAACTGTTCTTCTCTACACCCTATAATTGACCTTAGGGCTGAAATTATCTGTCCTTGTTCATTCCTGGTTTTGTTGCCACTATCAGTGCTGATCGCTTCTAGATCTGCACAGACTCTGAACTCCAGGCCTGTTCATCTGACCGTACTTGGGACGCCTCCATGTTGATATCCTGTGGATACTGTGAATGTGACCCTCCTCATCTCCTCAAACTTGCCCTTCCTCCTGTGACAGGCAGGGGCATAAAATGACCCTCAATTACCTTTGCCTTTATATAATTTCTTCTCGAGCATGGGTGGAACCTGTGGTTAGGGTGAAATATGGCCTCTGTGGTTTGGTTCTGCTCTACAGCAAAAGGGGTGTTCGCAGATGTGATCAAGGCTCCTAATCAGCCAAGTTCATCAAACGGGAGACTATGCTAGGTGGGCTTGCCCTAGTCAGTGAGCTTTTATAAAGGGAGCCCAGGTGCTGGAGCAGAAGTCAGAGACAACTCCTGCTGGTCTGGGAGCCAAACAGCTGCGTTGTGAAGTCTCTTGGGGTCTGGGGGAAGGAACCGTGGATGGTCTCTAGTGGCTGAGAGTTGCCATGGGCACGCAGCTCAGAAAAAAATGGGAACCTCAATCCTATAATCGCAAGGAAAACACTGAGCAGGCTTGGGAGTTCCAGAAGGGAGCCATGTGCCGCTGACGTCCACACCGGCCTCATGGCAACCTGAGCAGAGGACTCAGACTTGCTGAGCCTGGACCCCAGACCTGAGGAAACTGAGATAATAAATGTGTGTTGTTTTAAGCCTCGGAGTTTGCGATAGTGCGTTGCACAGCCACTGGAAACAGACACACGTCCTCTTAGCATTTGGTCTCCACCAAATCTGCTAAGGTCTGCTGCAGCCCCGTCCTCGTCCCCACGTGCACCAGCGAATGCGACTCTTCAGCATCGGTGTGCTCCACTGCTCTGCCTCCGCATTTGGGCTTTCGGTGACCCCCCAGCTATGGAACGAACTACGGAAACCCCAGACACTCCCCCGCCTACAATGCCCCGCCGGCTCTCTAACTGCCAGCGAGAGGGTCGGGCTCCTGTGTTGGGTCTCAGCTCTCTCCCTGACCCTGTCTCTGCCCCTCCCTGCGTGGGCGAGCACTTGGCCTGGATCGAACACTTAGTCTTCACCTGATGCTGTGAGGTAGGTACCCACTGACTGTGTTTTACAGATGAGGAAACCGAGGCACCAGGAGGACACATTACTTACCAAAGGTCACACAGCATGTGGTACTGACTACCCAGCCTGTGCCCTTCCCACAGTCCCTCGTGCCGTGGGCGCTCGTCTGTGCCCTCAGACACGCTCCCCGGAGCCCTGCATGACATCACCAAATTCCTTTTTTTAAAAAAACATTTATTTATTTATTTGAGAGAGAGAGAGAAAGGACACAAGCTGGGAAAGGGAGAGGGACAGGCAGACTGCTCTGATGGTGGAGCCCGACACCAGCTCTATCGCAGGACCCTGAGATCATGACCTGAGCCGAAGTCAAGGGTTGGACACTTAATCAACGGAGCCACCCAGGTAGCCTTCACTGAATTCTGTACCTGAGAGGACCCTCGGTCCCACTCAGTGTCCTGCACGGGTCCTGTGCTCCCTCCTCTGCAGGAGTGAGAGGGCCAGAGCGAGACACTAGGGAGGAGTGGTCGCAGCGGGGGCGTAGACAAGGGCTTTCACTCATCAAGTGGGAGCCAGAAAAAACTTCACCATGAGAAGGTGTCTTGTGCGGAGGGAGTGTGTTTACTTCAGGGTTTCACCATGCCTTGTTTGGACAAAAAAAAAAAAAAAAATGCAAGGAGAGCAGCAGAAGTGACCATGGACTTGCAGGTGCTCCGAGAGGCCCCTGGTTTGAGGGATCCCGGGAGGTCCTGGGCTCAAGCCCCAAGAAGCCGTGAGGGTAGGGAAGGAGGAACATGGGACTCCCCTGCGGGTGGTGCTGGAGGTGGGGGACGCTGGTTTCTATCAGGACGCGATGGGCATGAGGATAATGGCGTCTCTACCTGTCTTCACCTGTAGCCAGAGTGCCCAGCTGTGGAGACTGAGGATAGGAGGGCATCCAGCTTTAGGGCTATGACACACAGCCTAGGACGCATCCTGAGAAACCTGAAATTCAGTGAATCACCTGAGTCGGTGGTCACCATCTCAGATCTTGCACTGGCAGCAGACGGGGACGTAGCAGACGGGGACGCAGCAGACGGGGACGCAGCAGCTGGACTGGGAGCAGCCACAGGAGCCACAGCCCCCCTTGAAGCCCCCACACGAGCCACAGCTGGAGCAGGAACAGGCTGGCACACAGCAGCACACGGGCTTGCAGCAGCAGACGGGCACACAGCAGCCGGAGCCGCAGCCCCCGGAACAGCCACAGCAGCCCATGGTTCTGGTGGGTTGAGGGTGGAGCAGGTCAGAGGCGCAGGTGCAGAGGACAGGTGCTCAGGTGTGGGGCCTCCTGGGCCGGGAGCCCTTTTTATACACCTGCCCGGACGTCAGACCGTGGTCACTTCCCTGTTGCTGTTCATACACTTTCTTTAGGGAAATTCTGCCTTTTTCCTTCCAAGTTTATAACAACCACACAAACATTTGTTTACACGCATTTTTATGTTTACCCTTTTCTGTGTTTTCATCAAATGCCGGCATCCCCTCTAGGGCCCAGAAGTACGAGGACAGAGGGGCTGGGCTGGCGGGTGGGGCTCCCGCGGCTGCAGAGAAGGCTCGTTCCATGGGGTCTGCCGTGGGGACCGCGGCCCCTCCCCCCTCCTTCTCTGACACCGAGTTGTTCTGCTGCCCCCGCTTTTCTCTTCCATCTCGTGCTGTTTGAGCCCTGGAGCTGCCTTACCCTTTCTAGACAAGAATGGGGGCTACTCTCTGTCCACAGGCCCAGACGCCCAGGAGCCGTGTGGGAGGAGTCCACACTTTCCACAGAGATACAGACGCTTCTGGGCAGGCTGGACTGGCGTTCCAGGAAGCCGGTGTGCAGAGGTGGCGACGAGAAGGGGCCTGCTCTGCCTCTGAAGACACAGCCCCTCCCTGGTGAAGCCCCTGCAGCCCCCTGGGGCCCTTCCAGCTTGTTGGTGCCCTGGCTGTGGTCACCAGCCACACGGGCTGGCGGGCAAGGACGGGAGGGGCGGGCGGGGTGTGCTGGTGCCGGTGCGGGACCGCGGGGACCCTGACCTGGGTCCCAGCCATGGGCTCCCGCGTTGGGCTCCCAGCGGACAGTCTGCTTCTCCCTCTCCTTCTGCCCAGCTTGTGCTCTCCCTCAATAAATAAATTTTTTTTTTAAATTAGCAAAAAACCATTTGTTTGGAGAAAATTGGGCTGATTTCGTTCCCGATAGCCTTGCTCTGGGAGGTCCCTCCACAGGAAACCTGAAACGAGACCCCGTTCGCGTGACAGAGAAGGGTCCCACGTGTCCTGACTCGTGCCGTGTGGACGTGCCGGGTGGACGGGATTCTTGAATCCAGCTGCTCCTCTCACCTCACCTGGAGGGGAGGGAGATGTCACGTGAAGCGGTCCCTGTGCGGCCAGAGCCTCTCGGACGTGTGGCCAGCACGAGGACAAGCCCGGGGCGCTGGACATTGGGCAAGTCTTCACCTCAGCCCAGGGCGATGCCCGCTTGGCTCGTGCGGTTTGAAGAGGACAGTCTGTCAGCACGTCCGGCTGCTCCGTCCCCTTCCCCCAGGCCACGCAAGCACCACTGGTCAATACCCCAAAGGGGCTCCCCACGGACAGTCCGGGGCAGCTGGCTGTCGGGGTTCTGGTTGTGCGCTTTTTTTTTTTTTAATCTTTAAAGTGCTGCCGTCCTGTCGTGTGGTGTAGCTTGATTCACTCCGAGGCGACCCTTGGGGCTCTCCCAGTGACGCTCCAGCCGGGCGCCAGGAGAACGTCTCTGGGAAGCAGGAGCAGCGGGTCCTGGAGCCCACCTTCCCCCCGGACCCCTCGCGGCTCCCTCCCCCTGTGCCCCATGGCGCGCGCTGTCCCTCTCTCTCGGTATCTCTGTCTCTCGGGCTCCCTGTCCCTGTCTCTGTCCCTCTCAACGCGGGCCCCCTCGTTGCTCTTTGTGTTTCATTCTTCCATGTTCGCGGGGGTACGCGTCCTCTTCATGCAAAGCGGGTGTCAGCCGAAGTTCTGCCGGCGCCAGGTCGCCCCGACCTCCGTCCGCCTTGTCCTCCAGCCCTTCCCGGTCTCCGCTCGCGTCCCCCAAACAGCTGTTACTGTGCGCCTGTCGCCTGCAACACATCCTGTCGGGCCCCTGGGAACACGCACGAGCGCGCATGTTTGCAGATGCAGCGGTGGGCCGGCAACAGCTCCGCGTGGTTCCTGCCTCTGCCCCGGCTCCCGTTCCCACCTGCTTTCCCTGTTCTCACACGGGACCAGCTTAGTGACCTTGTCTGCCGTTTGCTTCCCGTCCTGGGATGTAAAACCCACGTGGGCTGTGCCCGGAGCAGGGGTGGAGAGGGAGGGCAGCGCCCTCGCCCCCAGGAAGGTGCATCTCCCAGGCCCGAGTACCACCCCCCCCCGCCCCCTCCCGGCTCCCTGGGCCTCCACCCGGCCTGGTTCAAGTCTCGGCGGGGACGGACAGTGAGCAGCCGTGCCGGCCGGAGTTCTCAGTGGTTACGACGGAGCCGGGGAGATGCTGACAGGACGGAGCGAGGCTTGACCTGCGCCCCCAGAGTGTGCGCTCCGATCCTGACCCCTGACGCCTGGGAGCGTGACCTTAGTTGGAAACAGGGTCTTTGCGGGTGTAAGTGAATGAAGACAAGGTCACTAGGGTGGGCCCTGATCCAACAGGACTGGTGTCCTCTTAGGAAGATGAGAGACGGACATACAGGGGCCACGGGACCACAGAGTAGAGACAGGAGTGACGAGCCCCAGGAGCGGGGGGAGGCGGGAAGTGTCCCTCCCCAGAGCCCCCGGAGCTTGGCCTGCACGGATGGTGGATGTTGGCCTCCAGACGGGAGCGATCCCGTGGCTCTCAAGCCGGTGGTGACGGCAGTCCCAGGAAGGCACGGTCGTCTCTTACTGAACACGTGGCTGCCCTCCGCGCCGTGGCTGCCTGTGGTCCCGTGACGTGGCAGTGGCGGGGACCGTCCCCAAGGAAAATGCCTAGGCTTCGGCCACTCGCTGCGCGGTGTGGTGACTCCGCCTCGTGATGGAGGACGGGAGACATGAGTCAGCGGAGAGAAGCCCCTTCTGAGGGCCCGGGCGGAGCTGGCCCGCAGGGGAGGTGACAGGTGGCTTGTCCCCGGAGGGGCGTGAGGGGAGGATGGGGAGGACTCGGCCCCTGGGAGGCTCTGTCCAGGGAGCTCGTGAGTGGCGGGACCTGGCGGGGACCCGGGCCTCTGCCCAGCCCACAGCCCTCTGCTCTCCCGCCGAGGCCCGTCCAGGCCCTGGTCTGGGTGTGTGTGTCCCACAGCACTGGCCGGACCTGAGCCCGTAGCTGCGGCCCCTCTGTACGCACGCGGGGCCTCTGAAGCGTGCGGGGCCGGTGTTCTAGAGCTGCTTCTGGCCGGGGCTCGCCGCCTTGCGGGGTTTCTCCTCACGCCACCGGTGCCGCCGCGGCTCTTCCTGCTTGTTCCGAGAGGCCAAGTTGGTGCGCGGGTCACGCTTTGGGACCTCGGCCGGCTTCCCCTTGACCTCACTACCCTGTGGGGGAGAGTCCGCGATGCCATTTCCCATGGTCACACAGTGACCTGGTGGTGGGCCTGACGCGGGACTCCAGGCCTCTGGTCCAGAACCCAGTGTCCTCACCGCTATCCCAGTGTTTCTCCAACTGGGGTCCCCGGCACCCCATCAGGGTGTCTGGGACGTCAACACTCTCTTCACAGTTATTACGAGACGTCGGTTCCCTTTCTGTCTGTCGTGAGTGAATGGAGGACATTTCCGGAAGCTACACGAAGGGTGGCCTTGGCAGCAGGGATGACGACAGAGGCGGGTGGGCGCCCGCCTGTCCCCGCAGGCCCCCCTCGGCGGGAGGAGAAGGCTGTGGCTTTTCAAAGACCTGTGTCATGTGCGTCCACACGGGATGGGTTTCCTCAGGGGACTGTATTGATTTATTTTTTCGGTGTGAACCTTTTATTCTCAGGGAAATAAACTCCCTTCTTGTAAAATGAAATTCTATTTCTCCCCAGTTCTCCTACGCTATGACTGAGTCACAACACCTGTGAGCGTCGTGTCTGGCGAGGTGACCCGGATCCGTCGTGAAACTACGGCTGCAATGAATTCGGTGCCCACCTGCCTCCACGCGCGGCGAGAACGTGCAGACCTGCTCTCCGCGGCGGGGCGACGCCCGGCTTGGGCGACTGTGGCTGGCATGGGGTGCGTCGCGCCCCCAAGACCGTTTTGCTCGTCACCAGCAACCCGCGCTTCCTGACCGCCTTGCTAGCGTTGCCGTGAGCGAATCGTCAACAGGTGTTCCAACCTTGGCCAGCGCGGACCCCGCTGTCCTGTCACACACTGACCCGCGTAAACAAAAGGGCTTTGGGACCCGCGGTCACGGTAAGGGGGAGGCGCCCCGGGCCGCCGGAGGACCACCCTTCACCCCTTGTGGTCACGGCACTCAGGTCCTGCTGGCCTTGGGAGAAATTATGTCCCAGTAACACGGAGACACAAGTTTCTATCTTGAAACCTTCCCTTCTTCGAGCAGAAGCTCCAGACCAATTGGGCAGCCGCCCTGACAATTTCTGGGGCGACACGAAGGGTCTCAGGTCACTTGGGTCCTGGCTAGCTTCCAGGTGCTCTCACCGTCTCCTGCCACAGGGTGGCAGGCCACCCACACTTATAACCCAGGAACCACCGGCAGGGCCACCGGCTGCCTCCGCAGTGCGGGCGGCACCTGTTCCCGGAGAAACACCGCCAATGGGGGAGTGTCTGTGTAAAGAGGTTGATGTTAAGGAAACAACCATGTGACTGTGGGGGCTGGCACGTCCACAGTGTGTCGGGCAGGCAGCAGGCGTGCAGCCCAGGCAAGCTCTCCACGTCGCCGTCCTAAGGGGATTCCTTCTTCGCAGGAAACCTGTCTTTACTCCTAGAGCCTTCACCTGATCGGCTGTGGCCCACCCGCATTATGGAAGGTTTTACTCAAAGTCCAGTGATTCCAGTGCTGGTCACGCGACAGAATCCCTTCCCAGCACTGTCTGGATCACTGCTTGACCAAACAAACCCCGGGCATGTGGCCCACTCCCGGGTCACCCTGAGACAAGGCTCAGGCCGTCAGCACGGCCCTCTGGACCGTGAGACGATCCAGCATTTGCTGAGACTGAGCGTTTGTGCACACGGTACGTCTGCCCCCTTTTCTCGCAGGTGGTTGGGTCAGGAGGATAGGGTGGGTGGGTCCTGACCTTGGCCGGGCAGAACAGATGCTCCTCACGAGGATGGCTGCTTCTCGGGGCCCCCCAGGCCTCCTTTAAGACCAGGAGAAATACCCACGTGGGTCCAGACCCTTTTCGTAAGAAGTCCCTCGCCGTCACGCGTACGGGGGGCACGCTGTTGCCCGGAGGAGGGCTAGGGCCAGGGTAAAGGCAGCAGGAGGCCGAAGGCGCTGAGGAGCTCTCGGGAGGCTGCCCTGTGCCCCCAGGGGCAAGAGAGAAGAACCACGGAGAGAAGAGGGACCGAGCGGGGAGGGGTGTTACGTAGAGGGACACGGAGTGCGGCTGGACTGCAGCAGATCTGACAGCAAAGCTAACGAGCAGAGCGGGCGGCTCCTGGGGGCTGGGCAAAGTCGGATCTCACCGGAGAGAGGCGCTCAGGTCTGGGGTGCACCTGCGCCCACTGCCCCCTGGCCTGTAAGCTGGATGCGGCCCTCCTCGGTGGGGCATGGAGGGCCAGGGTGGTCTCGTCCCAGCTGGTGGTGTGGCGGTGGCGACAGGCAGAGGAGGAACAACCCATCCTCGGGTTCCCATGGTGGGGGGGGCAAAAGCAGAGGCGTACGGGGAGCAGATTGCTGGGGGGAGGTCCAGAGTATGAGTGGGGAACTCCGCTTCTGGTTCCAGAGATGCAGACTGTCCTACTCCAGGGGCGAAGAACGGGGCTCCATGGGTCTAGGCCTGAGCAGGTCATTGCCCGGGGGGGGGGGTGCTGCCCATTCGCGGACCACGTGAGGCCCGTGGCCATTATATCAGAACTTGCCCTGGCAGGAGGTGGGAACGCAGCAGCTGGACCGGGAGCAGCCGCAGCCTCCACAGCCGGAGCCGCAGCCCCCGGAACAGCCACAGCAGCTCATGGTTCTGTGGGTTGAGGGCGGAGCAGGTCAGAGGAGCAGGTGCGGAGGACAGGTGCTCACGTGCGGGGTCTCCTGGGCTGGGAGCCTTTTTAGACCGGTCAGGGCCAGCTGAGATGCTGGGCACACGGTCACGTCCTGGTCTGTTTGTATCACTCTCCAGGGAAGATTTTGTCTTCCCAGGATCTAAAAATGCCCACTGTTTCCCTGCGTTGTTCTGCACGTTTACTCCCGAGTACCGCGTCTTGCCCTGACTTGGTCCAGGTGCGCGTGGACCAGGGCCCTGGAGACTCCGCCGGAGCCCCGCGAGGCACCGGCCATGCCTGTTCCCGCCGTCGCAGTCCCGAGGGGGCTGCAGGCCATCAGGGACGGTCGGGGGATCCCGAGCAGAGTGACTCGGGCCCTGGGGAGCAGGAGAGCTAGATAGGCGGAGAGAGCAGGAGCATCTTTCCACGACCCAGCTGTGATGGGCTGAGCTGGACGTGTGCCCCGCCCTGACCTGCTCCCCGCCTCGGCTCCAGGGGATGGGATCCAGGCAGACGCGCTTCTCAAGGGTTTGTAGCTAGAGCTGCAGGGGCAGGAGGGGTCCAGGCAAGGAAGCCTGAGTGTTCCTTCCTCCTCTGCTGCTCTGCCCCGCACCCCCGCCGCCCCTGCCCAGGCCTCTGAAGTTCATGTTGGCACAGACACGAATTCGCAGTTAATTGCTCCAAAGCATCCATTAGAGCGTGGACAGGCTCCTGTCACCCAGGGGCGCAGCCCACAGTCCCCCGCAACCTCCCCCCAACCTGCCCGCCGCCCCCCACGCTCGCCCCCTCGGGAGGCAGGGAGGCAGCAAGTCTGGGCCCAGAGGAGCGGACTGGCTTCCTCTGCGGGAGACGTTTGGGAGGCGGGACCTCCCTCTCCTCCGGATCGGCCGAGGCGCTGCTATAGACGCGGCCGGCCGGGAGGTGGCACCCTTGCACCGTCCATGCGGCCTCCTGGACGCCGGCCGGGCATGTGGAGGGTTTGTGCTGGGCCTGGGGGCAGCGCCTTCCGGAGACCACCTGACACCCAGCAGGCAGTCTCAGGGCGGGGGGGCAGCGCAGACCCAGCCCTGGCCCTTGCTAACTGTGCTCAACCCCGCCGATGACCCGGAGCCGGCCAGCGGAGGGCCCGACTTCAGGGGCAGAGAGTCCGTCTGCGGGCCCTCCTGTACCTGCCTGTGTCCACGTGGCCTCTGGGGTGGGGGAACCAGCCACGGGGCCACGGTGTCGTGAGTACACGAAGGAGAACCGCCCCACTGACAGCCCCGGGATCGTGAGGATTTTTCTGCCGTCAGCGGCGGGTCTGGTCTGGTCTCTCTCTGAGGCCACGAACAGTTTGTAGCCAGAGTGTTTCCCTCTTTGCCCCGATAGCCAGGAAGCTCACATGTTGTGGGGGAAGCAGGGAGTCTCCAACCTTTCGGCTTTGGGTTTCAGTCCAGGCCTGCAGGGCTGGACAAGGTCATGGGACCCTCACAGGACAGTGGACTGGGCAGGGGTGTGGGAGGGTGGGGGCCAGGGTGAACACGAATTTTCTGTGAAAGCGTCGGACGTGGCCCCGGCCGCTGGGGCCGATGGTGTCACCGGATCCTCCAGAGGCCGCGGGCCGGAGCCGCCGTGAGGACAGGGCGCAGCGGGAAGCCCTTTGCCGAGTGGCCTCGGACGGGCAGGGATGTGGGCTGGGGTTTGGCTTGGCAGTGCCTGCGTGAGTGCGACCCTGTGCAAGCAGGTCCGGACAGGCTGCCCCGTGGCAGCAGCTCGTGGGGACCCGAGGGTTGGGGCTGGCTCGGCTGTGCCCAGGGGAGCTGGAGGCAGCTGCCCGGCCGGGGCGTCCCCTGGAACCAGCCCTCACTGAGGGCAGCTGTCCCTTACAGACACGGCCCTGGCTGTCGGGGGCCAGAAGCAGAGTTGGGCGCCCCAGACTTCTTGTGGGGACCACGGGCTTGCCGTCCTGCATGCCTGGTGCCTGCTGGGACCGTGGGCTGCGGCCGGACGGCTGGGCCGCTCGCTGTAGGGGGGCGGCTGACGGTCCCCGTGTCGCCCTGGGGCTGAACGCCCGTGTGGATGTTCATCTCCGGCGTTTTATCGCTGTCAGATGTCACTGAACTCTTGCCGGTGGCAGCCGTGTGGACGGCCCTTGGGGGTGTTAGGTCGAGCGACACAGGCCGGAGACTGCAGCGTTCACGTGCAGAACCTCAGAGCAGAGACAAACCCGCGGCTGCCACGAGCCGCCTGCCGGTTGTTGGGGGGACGCGGCGAAGGTGGTCGCGGGGTACCAGCTCCCGGTTATGAAGGAAATAAAGCGGAGAAAATTCTTGTATTTAAAAGGTCGAATCACACCAGAGGCTTACAGGGAAGGAAGGCCCTCCTCGCCCCACAGCCCCCAGGCCCCATGCAGGAGCTACCTTTCTGTCTCTCCCTGTCTCTTCGTCTCTCTGGCTCTCTGTCTGTCTGTCTCTTTGTGTCTCTGTCTTGTTTCTCTGTGTCTCTGTCTGTCTGTGTCTCTCTGTCTCTGTCTCTGTCTATCTCTATCTCTGTCTCTGTGTCTGTCTCTGTGGCTCTGGCTCTCTCTATCTCTCTCGGTCCCTCCTTGCCCAGCAGCGTCCACTTGGCAATGCGGATTCGTCTCTTGCGATGATTCCGGGGGACACGCACTTGCCATCCCCGAGACCCTCCAGTCACCTTCGCGAGAAGCTGAGCCCTTCATGGTTCTCTGCCTGTGGCACCCGGAGTCACTTGTGTTAGTCGCTGGGGTGACCACAGCAAACACCACAGACGGGGCTCACACAGCAGACGCTCCCTGTCCCCTGTCCTGGAGGCTGACACCTGGGACGCAGGAGTGGGCAGGGCAGGTCCCCCGAGGCCTTTCTCCTCCCGTGCAGACGGCCGGCCTCCCCTGGGTCCCCACGGGGTCGTCCCGCCCTGTGTGTCAGTCCTGATCCCCTCTTCTCGTAAGGATCCTGTCACATGGGATCGGAGCCCGGTGACCCCGTGTTCCCTCCAGCCCCTCTGTAAAGGCCTCGTCTGGGGCTGCGATCCCACTCGGAGGTCCAGGCTGTAGGACTCCAACTTATGGCTTTGGGGGACACAGTCCTGATGTAACAGCACTTTGAACATCCCTCCTCTTGGGGAGCGTTTCCCTCCACCCTGCTTCCCAGAAAGCTGCACCAGCAGCTTCCCACCGGCTGGGAAGGGCTCTGGGTCCCGCTTGTTGGTAAGACCCTGACTTCCAGGCCGCCTCCCCGAGAAGTCCTCTGCCGAGTCCCAGGAACGGGCCGGGGCCGCTGGGCAGCAGCCGCAGGGCCGGGCCCCCTCCTCATCACAGGGGAGCCCCAGGTGGGAAGCATCGCCTCAGGACACAGGAGGGGCAGGAGACAAGGGTCACAGGGTGGGGGCAGGACGCCCAGCTCTCTGCAGCTGCGGACTGAAGGACGGGGCTGCGGCCGGACAGCACATTCCCTCACGGGGCCGGGAGTCCAGCCAGGACCCTCCCAGCCTCAGGCAGAGCACCGTGGGCTCAGGCACCCGTGGGAGAGGCTGGGCCTCTGCCCTCTGGAGGTCCCGGAGCGCAGTGACCTCCCGGGCCTCCGAGTCGGCCGCCGAGGGTGGGTGGCTCGGGGAGGGGGTGCCGGGGTCACGAGGACCCCGCCAGGCTGCAGGGGAGGCAGGCGAGCGGGGGTGAGGGGACCTCCACCGGCTGGGGCGGGGATGGCGGCAGGGTCTTGGCAGAGCCCGGGGGGGACGCTCGTTCCCACCGCTGCTTTCCGGGTGACCTCCTCTTGCACTTTCTACATCCTGTGAGAAGGCCCCTAGCCTGTGTTCTCATGTAAACAGGCAGGCCATAAATTCTCTTCGAGTCTGTGCTGCTTCAGGCCTGTCTCCCTGGTTTTGATGCAAAATCTTTTCTAAATGTTGTCTAATTGCTGGAATTATTTCTTTAATCTATGCATTATGGGGAGGTATGTTTTTAAGTTTCCAGAAATGTGGGGCTTTTCCAGTTATCTTTTTGATGTTGATTTTCAAAAGTCAGCGAGGGGTTGGAGAACATTCCCTCCAGCTGCGCTGAGATTAGCCTTATCGTGTCTGTCCGGGCTCAGAAATGCCCGTTTCAACGACCGAGCGCGGGGTCTGTGCACACCCAGCGTCTTTAGCCTGTTAACTGGGCGCTTCAACTTTCTGCAAACTTGCCGATCTCCCTGGCGGTGCAGCCTACGGTATCTGAGACATGCTGAAGGCGCCCACCTTGGGAACGGATCTGCTGATTCCCCCAAACGCGTGTTCTCGGCGGGCTTCTGCCTCAGGGCCTTTGCGCGGGCTGGCCCAGAAAGCCCCCCACCCCGGCAACTGTGTGGCTCACAGCTTTGCCAAGGCTCTGCCACGGGCCGCCGTCCCTCGGGGAGCTCTTCTCACTGTTGCCTGATAGTCTCCCTCGGAGCACACGTCTATGGTGGGATGATCCTCGTTGCTTTTCGTCTGTCCCCCCATCCCCCGAATGTCAGCCCCACAGGACGGGGATTTTTGTCGGTTTCATCCACCCCTGCGTCACGACAGCGCCAGGCACAGAGCAGATGTCCTGTCAGGGCTGCTCGGAAGGACGGACTCTCCGCGGCTTTACTGTGCGGAGTGCGTGCTTCTCTAGATCCTGTTTGCGACCCACAGAGCTGGGTATTAGCATTTCTCGTAAATTCTGGAAAATTCTCCCACGTTATCTCTTTGAACGTCAGCCCCTCCGGAGGCCTGGTGGCCTGTGTGTCAGGCTTCCTCCCTCACACATCCCCCCACGCCTGTGTTCCGTGCGGAACGACAGATAACGCACCGGTGTTTACACGACGGGTCCTCCTCGCATCTGGCCCAGGCAGACCCAGCTGGAATCTAAAATTCAATTAATTTGCTTTTCCCTTGTAGAATTTCTTGTCGGGGGCTCCCCGGCGCTCGACAGCATTTCTGTTCAGCCCCCCCACCCCGTTCCCGTTTGCAAAGCAGTTTTCTTTCTTTAGTTATTTCTTTTTTCTTTCTTTCTTTCTTTCTTTTTTTTTTTAAAGATTTTATTTATTTATTTGACAGAGAGAGACAGAGATCACAAGTAGGCAGAGAGGCAGGCAGAGAGAGAGGAGGAAGCAGGCTCCCCGCTGAGCAGAGAGCCCGATGCGGGGCTCGATCCCAGGACCCTGGGATCATGACCTGAGCGGAAGGCAGCAGCTTTAACCCACTGAGCCCCCCAGGCGCCATCTTCAGTTCTTCCTAAAGCACCTGTTTTGTGCGGCTTCTGACGGTCCAGGGCCCAGGCCCTTGGCCTGACGGATTCTTCAGTCTGTGGCTGTTGCCGGCTCTCCCCCGCGAGGCCCGTGTGTGTGTGGGGGGGGGGGGTGATTTGTGAGTTTTGGCTCCTGGGACCGCCATCTGTGGGGATCACTGACGTTTGCTTGAGGGTGACTTTCCTGGCAGGCCGGTGGCTTCCATGTCTTCTGCCCTGGAACATCCCAGCGTGGGCTGACTTGACAGGGAATCCCGGAGCTGAGGACGGCGGGTTCGGGGAGGACGCTCTCCGGCTTCCTCCAACCGCGGCAGGTCCCAGCGAGCTCGCCACAGTCTCCGTGCTTGGCTCTGAAGAATCTTCGCTTTTTGAGGCTCTCGGTGACCCTTCCAAATGACATCTGGGGACCCAGAGCTTCTAGAAGTTTCTGTGATTGGTGTCGGGTCAGCCGTACCTGCTGACCAAACTTGCTAAAACTGGAACTCAGAAGAATGTTGAGACGTCTCCACGTTGTTGAGTGGACGAGCTCCCGTCGTGGTCATGAGGCCCCGTGGCCCGCACGTCTGTCATGAGGGTCATGAGGCCCCTGTCCTCGGAGCGGCTGCGGGGCCCCAGCGGGGCTGGGTTCCTGGGGCGGGGGCTCCAGCCCTGCAGCCCGCCCCCCGGCGTCCAACAGGACTGCTGTCCTTATGGAAACGGAAATTTGGACACAGAGACGGGCTATGTAGGGAGGGATGACCCATGACACAGGGAGAGGACGGCCGTCCACACATGAGGAGTGAGACCTCAGGGGGACCTGGCTGTGCCCGCGCCTGGACCTCAGGCTTTGGCCTCCAGGACTGGGGACAGGGAGCATCTGAGCCATGGTCTGCGATGCTTTGCAAACTCATCCAGTTGGGAGCATGGTGTGGCAGGCGGTGTTGGTCCCAAAAGTGTGGCGGTGGAATCAGGTGAAAGTTATATATTTTTTTAACCCTGTAGAAGCTGAAACAAGGGCTCATAGAGTCAACTTTCAGGAGGTACAGACTCTATTTATTTAGAAGATCCAGACTGAACGTCCGTGAAAGGGAGGGCCCCGGCCACCGGCAGGGCACTTGAACCGTGACCGGGGAGGAGGGGAAGGGCTCAGAGACCCCCTTCCCTCAGGGAGGACCCCCGGTACTGATGCATCCCTGTCCTCTAGCTGGAGCTCAATGGCCATCCAGGTTCTGGCAGCCTAGTGGTTTGGAGAGGGAGGGTCGTGGGGGCCGAGAGCAGGCGGGGGGGGGGGGCAGCAAGGGCCCTGGTCAGAGGCACTCAGGAGGCTCCCGGTGACGCACTGCAGGCATCAAGTGGCGTGGGGCCTCACGGCCCTGAGGTTCGAGCGGCGAGCTCAGGAACGGTGGCAGAGGGGACAGGCCACCGGGGGCTCTCGTGACCTGAAGGGCTGGGGAGCTGAGTCCCAAGGTCTGGCCATTAGGCTGGGGGGTCACTATCCTCAACTTTCCCAGGGGACCCTCTATCCCCCTGAGCCTGGGCACTGGTGTTCTCACCACTCCTCAAGTCAGTTGCTGCTCATTTTTGTACATAAAAGTATCACCTAGAAAGGACAGGGTGCCTCGTAATTACACCGCCCCAAATGGTCAGCCAGATTAATTTGCAAATGAGGGCGGCCGTACAGGGACAGATGCCTGGGACGGGATGTGCGGGGACGGGTCGTGGCAGGGACGGGACGCCTGGGGATGGGACAGGGCAGGCAGCGAGGTACACGCACTGTCAGGCGGGCGAGCGGTGCGGATGGGAAGTGATGTGAGATGGGTCAGCCAGTCTGTGGCTATTTTCTTTCTTTCTTTCCTTTGGAGATTTTGTTTATTGGAGAGATTGAGGGAGAGCCAGGGAGAGAGCACGAGCAGAGGGAGGAGCAGAGGCCGAGGGGGAAGCAGGATCCCGCTGAGCAGGGCGCTCGGTGCAGGGCTCAGTCCCAGGACCCTGGGACCGTGACCTGAGCCCAAGGCAGGTGCTTCACCAACTGAGCCACCCAGGTGCCCTCATTTGTGACTATTTTTCAGGCGTGATGGCCCTTCCCGGCTCCTGGGGACACAGGTCTGGGGCGCTGGGGTAAGGAGTGCCGGCCTCCCCCGGACCTGGCGTCTGGCTGGGCAGTGGGTTGGACGCTGAGCCAGTGGGTTGGCTGCTGAGGACATTCCCGAGTGGCGGAGGAGCCGTGCTGGGACCAGGGGCCGACGCTGGGACAGACTGGGGTGACGGCCGTGGATTCCGCTTTGGAAGCCCGGGTGGCATCTGACCGGCACCACAGTCGCCGTCAGCGCGGGGCATGTGGGGCCCTTCCCGTGGGCTGGGCGCCCAGCTGTGCTCTTTGGAAACGGGCTCTCGCCGACAGGGACTCTGTGTGTCAGCCCGTGATTTGGGGATAACTGCGGGTTCCCTGCCGGCGGCCTCTCGGACGGACGCCTTCCAGGCGGGCGCGCGTTCATTTGACCGTTGAGCGTCCTTCGCTGTTCAGGACCTCCTGCGGGATACCGGCCGCTGCTGGTGGGGACGATCCTGCGGGTTACCAGCAGCCACGGGGGGGGGGGGGCGGTTCTGCAATTCCTCGCGTGTCTGGGCCAACTCCGTCCCTTCCCTTCCGGCAGGCACGCCTGCCTGTCCCTCCAGCTGACCTCCTCCTCCTCCTCCTCACAGGGCTTTGCAGAATGTGGCCCCTGGGACCACCCGGCGCAGGGGCAGCGAGTGTCCTGAGTCCCCCGAGACACATGACCTGGGACGGCAATACCAACCCCCTCACAGCCATCTCTCCTGCCTCTGAAAACCATTTCCTTTCCACTCCCGGCCTGGCCACTGAACCAAGGCCACGGCTCTGCTTTCATTTTATTACCTTTCTGGGTCAAGCAGGACGGGTCAGCCAATTATGCCTCTGAGCGAGCAGCCCCCACGGTTCAGTGCCTGTTTCGGGCCCCGCTCCCGGCCCACTGCCCTTCCTCCCCCGGGACGCGGCTCGGGCGGCCTCGGCGCTGGCAGCGGGGCCGCCGGGAGGAAGGAAGGCGTCCGTGGGAAACGGCGCCGCAGTTTCTGCTCATGGGCTCGTGCGGATCACGTGACCACGTCCGGCGGCCGGGGGGGACCTTGGGGGCTGCTTGCCACCTGCCATCTGACCCTGTCCCCAGGAAAGGAGGAACAAGGGGCCCGTAAATAGCCTGAATTCAGTGTTCCGTGTGGCAGCCCTGCCAGGCCTTTGGCTAATGATCTCAAGCCTTGTCTTTTCCAACGCGCGATTAAAGCTGCAGTCTTCTCCCAGCCGGACCGGCTCCCGCCCAGTCGGTCTCCCCGGCAATGATTCACCACCGCCGCCCACACCCCCCTTCTGCCCTGGGTTACACGACGGTGGGGTTCTGATCCCGAGCGGCGTCTGGCCCCCGCGATCTGCCCGCCATACAGAGGAGCGCAGGCGGCAGCCGCAGGAGAAAACAGGATTCTGTCCCTTACTTCCTCTCGTGCAGGGAAACACTCCCAACATCCTCCAAAGGCGGCCGAGGGCCCTGCACGGTGTTTCCAGCTCGACGGAGGGGGGGCTGACAAGTGGAGACCAGCCCGTCCCCTGCGGTTTCGAAGTTCACACACGCGGTCCCGGTGGCCTCCGTCACCCGCCGCCCGCAGCCCCCGCTTCTGCGGGGAGAACACTTAGGCGCTGATCTCCCGGGCTCTCAGGCGCACAACCAAGTGTTGCCAGCGACAGCCCCGTGGCGCGTGTTCCATCCTGGGAACGGGCGGTCCTGCGGCGGGAAGTGGGTACCCCTTGACCGGCGTCCCCGCCCCTTCCCCTGGCCCCTGCCAGCCGCCGCTGTGTGGCTGACAGCTGTGAGCTCAGTGTGGTTAGAGCCCGTCTGGGAGTGGGATTCTGCCGTCGTCGTCCTTCCGGGTCTGCCTCCTTTCACGGAGGCTGATGCCCTCCAGCTCCGTCCACGCTGTCACAAAGGGCAGGATTCCCTTCTTTGTAGGCTGCGTGTCGTGATCCATCGTGGTCCATCGTAAGCACGGGCTACGCCTTCTGTACCCACCCGTCCGCGGGCAGACACTTCGGACTCCGTACTTCCCGGCTCTGAACAACGCCGCCGGGCACAGGGGCCGAGGCTTCTCTCCAAGCCCGCGGGTTCATTCCCTTTGGACAAATACCCAGAAGTGGGATTACCACGTCCTAGGGCAGCTCTGTTTTCAACGCCCTGAGGACGCTCCGTACTGTTTTCCAGCGTGGCTGCCCCAGCTCGCATTCCCGCCCCCAGAGCACGAGGGCTCCCCTTTCTCCACAGCCTCCCCAACACCTGCTGCTTCTTGCCTGTTTGATACTGGTCATTGTGACTGGGGTGAGGTGGTATTTCCTCATGGTTTTGGTTTGCATTTTCCCCGATGATAAGGGACGTAAGCACTTTTTCATGTACTTGTTGGCCATTCTGTGTTTTCTTTGGAAAAATGTCTCTTTGGGCCTTTGCCCATTTTTTAATAGAGTTGTTTTTCTGCTATTGAGTTATATGAGTTCCTTAAATGTTTTGGATATTAACCCCTTATCAGATATATGGTTTACAAATATTTTCTCCCATCCTGTAGGCTGCAGGATGACTCTTTTGATGGTTTTTTTGTTTCTGTATTTTGCTGTGCAGAAACTTCTTAGTTTGATGTGGTCCCGCTTATTTATTTTGCTTCTGTTTTCTGTAAAACCAATCTGGGCTGGACTTTTCTTTGCTGGAAAGTTTTTGATTTATTCTTCTTGGTCTGCTCAGATTTTCTCCTTCTTCCTTCCTTCCTTCCTCCATTCCTCTCTCCATCCCTCTCTCCCTTCCTTTCTTTTTCTGAGAGAGGAGAGTGGGCATGGGCAGGGATGAGGAGAAGGGCAGAAGGAGAGAGAAAATCTTAAGCAGGCTCCACACGCAACACGGAGCCCAACATGGGGCCTGATCTCACGACCTTGAGATCATGACCCAAGCCGAAATTAGGAGTCAGGCATTCAACGACTGAGCCACCAAGGAGCCCCCAGATTTTCTATTTCTTGATGATTCAGTCTTGGTCAATTGTACGTTTCTAGGAATTCATCCCTTTATTCTAGGTTGTTCTTGTAGGGGAAGAAATATATACAGTCTTTGTCTCCAGTTTCTGGCAAGAAGCTCCTAAAAACCTTGGAATTTCCCAAGTGATAAGAACATCTTCTGTCACTTACTAGGAGTCTCCAAAAAGAACACAACTGAGTATGTGCTGCTGAGGAGACTCAGGGTGGGGTCCCTATGTCTTGGAGCTTTCAGCCTCATCCCCCAACCCCTGGGAAGGGGAGGGGGTGCCTTAGAGGTCAGGTTCTATAAAGACTCTTGAACACCAAGACTTGATGAGGTTCCATGTTGGCGAACGTGGGGAGATTTGGGGGACGGTGATGTGCTCGTCGGCACGGAAGCTCCACACCCTTTCCCCATACCTTGCTCCCTGTATCTCTTCTACTGCCCTGCACCCGAGTTTACCCTTCTATCATCAACCATTAGTCTGGTAGGTGACACACTTCTCTGCGTTCTGTGGTGGCTCCAGCAAATCAGTCAAACCCAAGGAGGGGTTGTTGGAACCTTGGATACCTCACTGGTCAGTTAGAAGCACAGGTTGCGACAGGTGGCTTGTGACGTCAGAAGTTGTGGGGAGGGGGGTGTTCCTGTGGGACTGTGCCTTTCACCTGTGAGATCCGATGCTAACACCAAGTGGATCGTGTCAGAACAGATTCAAGTTAACTTTGTGGGACATCCAGTGAGTGAGCGCTGAGAAATGAAGGAATTTTTGATGGTGTTAAAAAAACACACGTTGGAAGTATCTGCTCCGTCGGCGAGTAATTGTTCATGGTAATCTCTTACGATCCGTCGTGTTTCTGTGGGGTCTGTTGTAATGTCCCTCCTTCATTTCAGGTTTTATTTGAGTCTAAGTTAATCTAGCCCAAGTTTTATCAACTCTCTTTTTCATCTTTTCAAAAATCTCCTTCAGCCTCACTGATCTTTTCGATTGTTCTCCTACAGTCTCTTTCCCTTCCTCCGACCCTGAGCTGCATCATTTCCTCCATTCTGCCAACCTGGAGCTTAGTTTGGTTTTTTGGCCCCAGTTCCCCAAGACGTAAGAGTAGTTGTTTAGTTGACATCTTTCTTGTTTCTTCATCTAGGTGTTTGTCATGTAACCTCCTGCCTTAGTCTGTTGGGCTACTACAGCAAAGTATCACAGACTGGGAGGCTCATGAACAACAGATTTTATTTCTTATATGGTGGGGCTGGGGAGCCCAAGGTCATGGTGCTGGCAGACTCAATATGGTAGCTGCTGAGGGCCCACCTGGGGCACAAGGGGCTAGGGAGCTCTGTGGGGTCTCTTATAAGAATACCCGTTCAGAAGGGCTCCACTCTGATGACCTAAGCATCTCCCCAAAATCCCACCTATTAGCACCATCATCTTCAGGAGTTAAGGGTTTTTTTAAAATTTAATTTTATTTTTCAGTGTTCCAAGATTCATTGTTTATGCCCCACACCCAGTGCTTCCTGTGATACGTGCCCTCCTTAATACCCACCACCAGGCTCACTCAACCCCCCACCCCCCTCCCCTCCAAAACCCTCAGTTTGTTTCTCAGAGTCCATAGTCTCACATGGTTCGTCTCCCCTCTGATTTCCCCTGACTGGAGGAGATTATGCTGAGTGAAATAGGTCAAGCAGAGAGAGTCAATTATCATATGGTTTCACTTACTTGTGGAGCATAAGGAATAACATGGAGGACATTGGGAGAAGTAGTTAAGATTTTAATATGAATTCTGAGAGGACACAAACATTGACATGGTGGCAACTTACCTCCTTTGCGGCAACCCGTATGTTTTGGTACAATGTGCTTTCATTTTCTTTTGTTTCAAGATATTTTTTGATGCCCCTTTTGATTTCTTCTTGGACTCATTGGTGGTTCAGGGGTATGTTGCTTACTTTCCACTTCTGTGTGAATGTTTCCATTTTCTTCCTATTACCGTTCTCTGGTTTCCTGACATTACTGTCAGGGAGAATACTCGATACAATTTCAATCCTCCTAAGTTCAGGATTTGTTTGTAACCTAACAAATGAGCTATTCTGAAGAGTGTCCCATGTCACTTGAGAAGAATGTGTGTTTGGTGCTCTGTACACGTCTATTTGGTCCATTTGCTTTAAAATGTAGTTCCAACCCAATGTCTCCTCACTGATTTTCTGTGTGAGTGATCTGTTTGTTGACAAAAAGGGGCACTGAAGTTCCCTACTATTATTGTGTCTATTACTACTTTCGGATCTGTTGGTATTTGCTATATTTAGGTGCTCTGATGCTGGGTGGGTAAATATTCATAATTGTTACATCCTCTTTGTCATTAATAATGCCCTTCCTTGTCTCTTGTTACCATTTTGCCTTGAGTCTATTTTCTCTGGTGGAAGTACGTCTGCCCCCACTGTCTTTTATTTCCCATTTGCAGGAGATCTCTCTCTCCATCCCTTACTTTCACCCTCAGTGTGACCTTGAAGCTGAAGTGAGTCCCTTGTAGGCAGCATGGAATTGGGACTTCTTTTTTCCTTTAAACCCATCCACTCTACATCTTTTGAAGAGTTTAATCCATTTATATTTAAAGTAATTATTGATAGATAAGAACTTACTATAGTTATTGTCATCTTGTCAATTATTTCCAGACTGTTTTGTAGTTCCTTTGTTTCTTTCTTGCTGTCTTCCTTTGGGATTTGGTAATTTTCTGTAATGATATACTTTGAACCTGTCTGTCTTTTGTATATCCACCATAATGGCTTTTGTGTGTGGTTACCATGAGGCTTACATAAAATGCCTTATAGTTATGATACTATATATTTTGTATATTATTTGTATTATTATCTGTGCATCACTATGTGCTTATAGATTTAAGCATACTTAATGTGTATCAGTCCATTTTAAAAAAATATTTATTTATTATTTTAGAGAGAGAGTGTGTGTGTGCGTGTGTGCGCCCGGGAAGGGGGTTCAGCACATGGCCCAACTCAGGGCTCCATCTCATGACGCTGAGATCATGACCTGAGCTGAACTGAGAGTTGGATACCTAACTGACTAAGTCACCCAGGTGCCCCTGTTTCAGTCCATTTAAACATTGGTGTTCACACTACCCCAAACTTACCTACTGGCGACCTCTTTGAATTGATGCCCTGCTTCTTCTAACACACCTGAGGAGTCTTTGTTATCTCTTTGCTTTCTGGAATAATGAGGTGTTCTATAGTCACTTTACTCATTTCCAATCCCATTTCTGCGCGGAGAACCCAGGTTCCATTTAGGTACAAGGAGTGTTATTTAACAACAACAGGTTTGGCACAAGGAGTGCTCATGGCTATCAGGCTGGCCATTTTTCTAGGTCTTCCAGTGAAATGGGAAACCAATTTTTTTAAAGATAATATACATCATAACTTCACACTGACATTTTAAATTCACATTTAGCACTACAGGATTTTTACTCAGCTTCATCAGTCCCACACCAACACTCACATTTCTGGTCCTGACCTAATTATACATTTGGTCTTCACTGAGACAGTCAGAGCTGTCTCAGGGTAATAATATCAGGGTCACCCACCAACAAAACGATTACTAGAAACAGCTTAAAATGTCTGTTTTTGTGTTTTTCTATGGTGAGGGCATATCACACCGGGAGATTGCTGTGTTTCCAAATGACTTGAAATAACTCATCTCTATTAATACTGCCTTTTAAGAATTTTGAAAGAATGTGGTTGGAGGCCTCAAGATAACAAGGGAGGCCTCACAGTATGATTTCCCAAGGACTCAGTCTGGGAAACAGCCACTGTTTTTCTTTTTCTTGACAATCCCTTATGTTTTATGCAGATTGGAACAGAGAGGTTAAGGGCTGGGACACGGATGCAGAAGGTGAACTCCCTTCCTTAAGCCAGTGTGTGAGTTTCCTGTGGCAAGAGGCTGGTCGTACCACAGTCCTCAAATGTGGAATGAGAGTGGCAATGTCTGGTTCCCAGGCCCCGGCCACTTCACTAAGACTGAGGGATTCAGCTGTGCCTGTGGCTGGAGGAGAAGGAGGAAGGCGGCAGAGCCCTGGAAGAAGGGAGGGGACAGTCTGAAGCTCTGGGGCTGTCCCACAGCTGTTAGGCCTCTATTGCCCTGGCCTTGGGGACTGTCCTCTCTCTATCACATCAATGGCTGGTAAGATGGGAGGAAGAGAGAGTCCTGAGGATAGAAGAGAGACCACAGAGGAGATGGGAGGCCAGGGTGATTGCCAGCTGTATCCCAGGGGTGGGGCACTAACACCGTCACCAACCAATCCATCAAGGCCCCCAAGTGTGGAATAGAAGAGAATGAGAACAGCAGCGACCATCATGGTAGTCATGACCAATGACAGAAAGGCACAAGCCATGGGTTTCAATTTGTGAACGTATTTTTATTGATTTGACACATAGGATTTAAGATAAAGCAGAGTTTAACATGCAAAGCAGCTCCAAGTGTTTCTTTAACCACAACCTTTTTCCCAGTGAAACACCAACACTAACAGCCTCCTAAAGTGGAAACAGGACATCACCTGGAGCACGTGCCTCTCGGTGGGCTAAACAGGACGGGGTCTGAGGAGGAGGGAGATGCTTCCAGAAGGTGACTTGGGAAAGTCAGCAGAAAATGAACATTAGACTGGCTTCTCCCAAGGAACCATCAACCAAAATCTTGCTTCTCTAGAGGGCGATGGCCCTGGGCTGTGATTTGGAACTTAGCAATAAAGCACAGGTCACAGCTTGGGAAAACTGGATCAGCAGGAGTCACCTGAGGTCCTTAACAGGACCTCAGATCTTGCACTGGCAGCAGACGGGGACACAGCAGCTGGACTGGGAACAGCAGGGTTTGCAGCAGCAGGACTGGGAGCAGCAGGGTTTGCAGCAGCAGGACTGGGAGCAGCAGGGTTTGCAGCAGCTGGACTGGGAGCAGCAGGGTTTGCAGCAGCTGGACTGGGAGCAGCAGGGGACACAGCAGCAGGACTGGCAGCAGGGTTTGCAACAGCAGGACTGGGAACAGCAGGGTTTGCAGCAGCAGGACTGGGAGCAGCAGGGTTTGCAGCAGCAGGACTGGGAGCAGCAGGGTTTGCAGCAGCAGGACTGGGAGCAGCAGGGTTTGCAGCAGCTGGACTGGGAGCAGCAGGGGACACAGCAGCAGGACTGGCAGCAGGGTTTGCAGCAGCTGGACTGGGAGCAGCAGGGTTTGCAGCAGCTGGACTGGGAGCAGCAGGGTTTGCAGCAGCAGGACTGGGAGCAGCCACAGGAGCCACAGCCCCCCTTGGAGCCCCCACAGGAGCCACAGCCCCCCTTGGAGCCCCCACACGAGCCACAGCCCCCCTTGGAGCCCCCACATGAGCCACAGACCCCCTTGGAGCCCCCACAGGAGCCACAGCCCCTCTTGGAACCCCCACAGGAGCCACAGCCCCCCTTGGAGCCCCCACAAGAGCCACAGCTGGAGCAGGAACAGGCTGGCACACAGCAGCACACGGGCTTACAGCAGCAGACGGGCACACAGCAGCCAGAGCCACAGCCCCCACAGCTGGAGCCGCAGCCCCCACAGCTGGAGCCGCAGCCCCCACAGCCAGAGCCATAGCTCCCGCAGCCGGAGCCACAGCCCCCGGAACAGCCACAGCAGCCCATGGTTCTGGTGGGCTGAGGGTGGAGCAGGTCAGAGGAGCAGGTGCAGAGGACAGGTGCTCAGGTGTGGGGCCTCCTGGGCCGGGACCCTTTATACACCTGCTCAGGGGCAGCTGAGATGCTGGGCACACGGTCACTTCCTGGTCCCTGTTGTGCCACACCCCAGGGAAATCGTATTTGTTTGTTTGTTTTTAATCTTAAAATAACCTCAGTGCTGTGGTAGTTGTGCACTTGTCCTTCAGTCCACCGTTTCCCCTCATGTGCTCCCTGACAGACGAGAAAGCCGTCCGTCTCTGTGTCAGCGGACGGTGATGGGAGCAGGGCTCTTGGCTCTGAGGCCGTGCTCATCTCAGCTACCCGTGTCGGTCTCCTGTGGCTCCAGAGCAGGCGGCCACAGGTGGAGGGTTGACAGCAGACATTCCTGCTCCCGCAGTCTGGAGGCTGGAGGTCCGAGATGGAGTCCGCGGGGTCGTGGGCTCCCTGAAGGCTCTGGGGGAGGATCGTTGCTGCCTCTTCCGGCTCCTGGGGGCTGCTGGCATCCTTGACGCTCCCTGCATCGTGCTGGAGCCTGACCCTTCTTCACGTGGCCGTCCTCCCTGCGCGTCGGCTCCTCACCTCTCCTCTTTGCTCTTACAAGGACACCGGCCATTCAGCTAGGACCTCACCTTGTCCAGGACATCTTCAGCTTGGCTCCGCCTGCAATGACCTGATTTCCCAATAAGGGTGTATTCTGAAGTTCCAGGAGGACACGGTTCCACCCGCTGCACTGTCTCATCACGTTCCTGACATCACCCCTGATGCTGCCCTGACCGTGAAAGCCCAGGGAGTGTCCACAGAAGGCACAGGGGGATGGAGTCCAGGGAAATACTCTGGAACGGTCAGTCCCGTCCTGCCCGTCACCTGTGGGAAGAACAGGACTCAAGGTCAGGGCAGGACCCAAGACTAGGAGAAGAGTCAGGATCAGGACAGAATTCAGAATCAGGCTAGGACTCAGGATCAGCACAGGACACAGGACTAGGACAGGACTCAGGATCAGGACAGAATTCAGGATCAGAAAAGGACTCAGGATCAGGACAGGATCCAGGACTAGAAATGGACGCAGGATTAGGATAGGACTCAGGATGGGGACAGGAATCAGGATCAGGAAAGGACTCAGGGTCAGGATTGGATTGAGAATTAGGAAAGGACTTGGGGTCAGGATGGGATCCAGAATCAAGATAAGATTCAGAATCAGAATAGTACTCAGGGGTGCCTGAGTGGCTCAGTTGGTTAAGGTCCAACTCTTGGTTTTGGCTCAGATATGATCTCAGAGTCCTGACATCAAGCCCCATGCTGGGATCCCTGCTTAGCTCTGCTCCTCCTCTGCTCATGCTCTCTCTCTCTCTCTCAAATAAATAAATAAATCTTTTTGGAAAAATAAGAACAGTACTCAGGGTCAGTACAAGACCCAGGATCAGTGTAGGACTCAGGATGGGGACAGGAGTCAGGATCAGGACAGAAGTTAGGACCAGGTTAGGACTCAGTAATTAGAATAAGACCCAGGATCAGAACAGGACTCAACATTAGGATAGAACTTAGGATCAGGATAGGATTCAGGATCAGAACAGGACTCAAGATCAGGATGGGACTCAGGATCAGGATAGGACCAAGGATCAGGATAGGACCCAGATAATGAGCTGGGGTTCCCCTTCTGGACTTCTAGGATCCTGGGGTGTCTGTACCCAGTTGGGCAAACTCATTAGGAGAGTTTCCCAAAATGTTCCACTGAGCTATCAACACAACAGTGGGCCCTGCCCTTTGTGATGGGAAACTCCTCAATAAACAACTTAAAAAAATTTTTTAAAAATTATTTGGCAGAGAGAGAGAGAGACAGTGAGAGAGGGAATACAAGCAGGGGGAGCGGGAAAGGGAGAAGCAGGTTCCCCGCTGAGCAGGGAGCCTGATGCGGGGCTTGATCCCAGGACCCTGGGATCACTACCTGAGGCAAAAGCAGAGGCTTAACCACTGAGCCATCCAGATGCCCCAATAAACAACTTTTATCTAATAGCATGCATCCCTGAAATAGGTGAATTTCTTTAATATGCATATGATCTATCCAGTTATATATCGCATGTTAGCTAATTTTTTCACATTTTTGAAGCTGAAACACAAATATGTTTTAATATGCTTCTCTGTGATCCATGTTGGGGACCACACTTGTAGATCCATTCTTAAGTACTTGTGGTTCATATACTCCTCTTTAAAATTCAAATGAGGGTCTCCTTAGACAAGTCGATACATATGCACATAATATAGAATTGTGCATAAAATTTGCAAGAAACCGTATAGGACCTGATGTCCACCTGTGGTCTGTAGACCCGGTTGGGAAGCCACTAGAACAGGAGGTCCCAAGTGAACCTAGATAGTTCCTGTGGGCTTCCCATGAAGCTTGAAGGATTGGTTGTGTGGGTGACAGGACAATATGGTGTCAGGTGGTGAAGGGCTAAGTGATTTATGTGACCAAGGAAAGGTCATCTGAAGACCGCGGACAGGGCTGCAGATGAGAACACCAAAAGCGTAGTGATTCCCTGGGAATGAACGGACGGTGTGTGAATCGGAGGAGAGGTCATAAAAGGCAGTATGGTACCTTTCACTACCCCTGCTGGGGGAAGCCAGATGCCATGTCATGGCCCACAGAGAGGCCCGCGTGGTGAAGAACCAAGGCCGATAGCTGCGTGGGGCGCCATCTTGGAAATGGCTCTTCCAAACCCACTCGAGCCTTCGGATGATGCGGCCACCGCTGATGCCTTGCTGAGCACCTCAGGAGAGATCCTGAGCCAGGACGACCCAGGAAAATTTAGAGCTTAGCAGAAAAGAATGGAAACAAGGCAAGCATTCAAATAAAGGTGCGAGAAAAAGCACAGAATGAAAATAAAATAATAAGAAAGAAGCAGAAGAAAAATAACAGCGGAGTGACTGGGGATGCTGTGTCTTTGGAAAAACCGAGGAGACAACTGTCTGAGAACTGGGCCACGGGAGAGGAAGCAAGACGCACACAAACAAGACACAACCTGAGCAAAGCCAAGTCATGGACATGTAGCAGATACCACAAGAAAGGAATCTGGGGAGAAAATCTGCTGGAAATTTAAAATCTAGAAAAAACGGATACCTTTCCAAGATAAAATGAAATAGTAAAATTCACATGAAAAGACCTTGAAAACTTGAACAGACCAATAGCCATGAAAGACAGTGAAGTTGTCACCAGAAATCCTGAGGCCTGGAAAAGCCCCAGACGCAGATGACTTTACCGATGAGTTCCCACAGCCCCTCTGCAGATGCCGGGTGAGCCGGAGGGGTTGCTGAGCGCGTCCTCTCCTGCAGCTCTTACAGCGCTCATTTCAGAACCAGGCAAAGCACAGCACAACAGAAGGAAAATTGTCAATCCACTTCCGTATGAATGAAACTGCCCAATTTCCAAACCAAATACTGGAACGATCAGGTCGGGTATTGAACACAGCCAGTCATAGTCAAGGAGGGCTTATTCTAAGATGACTAAGGCGACTTGCCCTCAGAAAATCCGTCACGGGAACTCACTGCCACGCGGCTCGGAGGAGAAAGGATTTCACAGGATCATCTCAGCAGGTGTGAGGAAAAGGGTCCATGAACAACTTAGGATTTTTCTGCCCAGACGTGGAGAGACAGAAGAATCTTCCTTAAAAACTCGATCAAGTGTGTCCGTCCAGTCCCCACAGCACACCCGATGTTTAGTATAGAAAGTCCGACACATCCTTTTACATTTACGTGTGAGATGGAGATGTGGTCCGTCGCGACTGTGGGGAAAGGCAAACGGACAATCAGCACGTTATGTGTCCGTCTCCAAAGAAAACAGCCAGAACGGATTTTGAGAAAATTGGGATAAGAGAGCTGAGCCAGGCCTCAGCCTCCTGCTCAAAGCTCCCAGAACAACAGCTCTTGTCACAAAAGTCATGAAAGTCACAAAACCCCTACCACGAGGTAGGAAATGAGAGGACGTTCCGCTAGGGGAACAAAAGTGCCAGCATCCGGATGCCCCCAGCCCTCCGCGCAAACCCTCCCTTGACAGCAACGTGGCAACGGGAAGAAGAGTGTCACTCTCCCCAAACTAATCGAAGTGCAATTCTAACAGTCCCGGGAGGGCACGGGAGAATCGTTCCTAACTCTTGAATTATGTGGGAGAATCAGGTTTCACGGATCACGAGGAAGGGAGAGCCCACCCATCACCTGGGCGATAAATCAGGGCAGGGCGGCGTTGGGGCGGGCAAGGAGAAGGGGGGACGGCGGACGCTTGGCCCACGATGGAGAGCGTCACGAATCAGGGACAACAACTACAGGAGAGCCCATGGCATCCCCTGCGCGTCGGGAGACCCTCTGAATGCTTGCTTCGTGGTGCTGGCTTGAGCCCGCCAACCACCCGTCCAGGTGACCCTCGGCTCTCACCGGAGCAGGGGTCACGGAGGACGCTGCTCCCAGGGGCCGGTTCATGGACAGGCCGGTTGTGAGCACGGATGGTGTCCAAAACGAGGAGAATAAACAGAACGAGGCCCTGTGCTTACGCGAGCAAACGGCGTACCAGAGAAATCGCGGCTGGACTGATGTAAAGAAATGCGGCTTAATTAAAAAAATGCAGGGCTCAGCAGGAGGAGAGGCTGCGTCCTTCTGCAGCCAGCCTCCGGGCCGGTTTGAAAGTAAGAACATGAACACGACCTACGTATCTTTCAGGAGGGCCCCCTGCGTGGGTATGTCTGAGCTGCGTGAGTGTGTCCTGCTTCAGGGGAAAGAAGGGACATGGAGAAACCAAGAGGGACTTCAGCCCCCTGCCCGTCAGAGAGGCAGCGCGGCCGCAACCAGCCACGAACAAACAAGAAACGATTTTCAAAGGAGCTTGTGATCCCAGCCGACCCTAATCCCGGCGTTAGCTGGGGAGATAGAGGAAGAGTCAGAACAGGGAAGGGAGGTCCTGTTGTTCGTAATCCACACCCAAGGATTACATGTCAGGCCTCTGCTGGGGCCGTCCTTCTCCCAGGCCGATGGCCTCCAGTTCTGTTTGATCAGGGCGCCCAGAGGTGCTGTGGGCTCGGGCATGTTTGGGGCTGCCTGCCTGTCCTCTCTCGCAGGGTGGTGTTCTGTGCAGACACACACATCCCAGGGGAAAGCTTTGCTTTTATCAGGTGTTTGGAGATAGCGCTCCAGTGTGTTTGGGCTTGGGACGCTGGGCCGGGACGTCTGGAACCAGCCAGATGTCCGCACGCACCCCGCCCCATGCCACAGAGGGCTGGGAATTTGCTGTTTTGGCAACATTTTCGGGGGGTTAATCTTTGGAATCCTGTAACTTAATAATCATGGGTCT